>NC_057832.1:7554013-8822482 GCF_910594005.1 Cervus elaphus
TTCTCTGTGGTCTCCACAGGGGATTCAGACATCCTTTCGTCTTGGGAGATGCAAGACGAGCCTGCATTCAAGTCACTGCAGGGATATCCGGCCTTATTTCGCGTCAGGGCATCCCAGTGTCCATTCCACTTGAGGCCGCAAAATCAGAGTCCCTCTCACATACCTAGAGCTGAAAGAAGCCTCCCCTTGAGGTACTTATGGTAAGGTAGTATTCCTCTGGAGTCGAAGTTAGGGACTAACCTCTCATCTCGAGTTGATTTTTGGTCCACGGAGTTCTTTCGTGTTGCTACAGTGACCTCAGGATCCCTCTAGCCTTGAAGCAGTGTTCTTGGGGTTTCTCTGGTGTGCCACCAAGGAAATCAAGGCTCCTTTCATGTGTGATGTGCAACACGGAATTGCTCTGCATGCAGTGCAGGGGGATTGGGCCTCATCTCACGCCGAGTGGGAAGTCTCATGGTTTTTCTCGAGGTGCGGTGGGAACCAGGGGTATATTCTCGAGCTACGACGGGGATGGCCCTTCCACACACGTGTTTGTTCAGCGACGTCAGGACTCCTGCCTAGTTGCGAGTGACAACTCGGGATTCTCCTCGAGGCTTGGCAGGGCAATTGGGACGCCTCTCCAGCTGAGGCGGGAGACCAAGGGTTCCTTTCCACGTGCACAGGAATCCTGGGACTCCTATCAAGTTTCACGAGGAGTCAGGCATCGTCTCCTTTGGAGGCACTGATCTCCGCGTACCTCTGGAGTTTTCAAAGGATGTGAGGCCTCCGGTCGCCATGAGGTGGGGAACTAGGTCTTTCTCTGTGGTCTCCACAAGGATTCAGACATCCTTTCATCTTGGGAGATGCAAGACGAGCCTGCATTCAAGTCACTGCAGGGATATCCGGCCTTATTTCGAGTCAGGGCATCGCGGTGTCCATTCCACTTGAGGCCGCAAACTCAGGGTCCCTCTCACATACTTAGAGCTGAGAGAAGCCTCCTCTTGAGGTGCTTGTGGTAAGGTGGTATTCCTCTGGAGTCGAAGCCAGGGACTAACCTCTCATCTCGAGTTGATTTTTGGTCCACGGAGCTCTTTCGTGTTGCTACAGTGACCTCAGGATCCCTCTAGCCTTGAAACAGTGTTCTTGGGGTTTCCCTGGAGAGCCACCAAGGAAATCAAGTCTCCTTTCATGTGTGATGTGCAACACGGAATTGCTCTGCACGCAGTGCAGGGGAATCGGGGCTCATCTCGCGGCGAGGGGGAAGTCTCATGGTTTTTCTCGAGTTGCAGCGGGAACCTGGGGTATATTCTCGAGTTACGACTGGGATGGCCCTTCCACACATGTGTTTCTTCAGCGACGTCAGGACTCCTGCCTAGTTGCGAGGGACAACTCTGGATTCTCCTCGAGGCTTGGCAGGGCAATTGGGACGCCTCTCCAGCTGAGGCGGGAGACCAAGGGTCCCTTTCCATGTGCCACAGGAATCCTGGGACTCCTATCAATTTTCACGTGGAGTCAGGAATCGTCTCCTTTGGAGGCACTGATCTCCCCGTACCTCTGGAGTTTTCAAAGGATGTGAGGCCTCCGGTCGCGATGAGGTGGGGAACTAGGTCTTTCTCTGTGGTCTCCACAGGGGATTCAGACATCCTTTCATCTTGGGAGATGGAAGACGAGCCTGCATTCAAGTCACTGCAGGGATATCCGGCCTTATCTGGAGTCAGGGCATCGCGGTGTCCATTCCACTTGAGGCCAGAAACTCAGGGCCCCTCTCACATACCTAGAGCTGAGAGAAGCCTCCTCTTGAGGTGCTTGTGGTTAGGTGGTATTCTTCTGGAGTCGAAGCCAGGGACTAACCTCTCATCTCGAGTTGATTTTTGGTCCACGGAGCTCTTTCGTGTTGCTACAGTGAGGTCAGGATCCCTCTAGCCTTGAAACAGTGTTCTTGGGGTTTCTCTGGAGTGCCATCAAGGAAATCAAGGCTCCTTTCATGTGTGATGTGCAACACGGAATTGCTCTGCACGCAGTGCAGGGGAATCGGGCCTCATCTCGCGGCGAGGGGGAAGTCTCATGGTTTTTCTCGAGGTGCGGCGGGAACCTGGGGTATATTCTCGAGTTACGACGGGGATGGCTTTTCCACACACGTGTTTATTCAGCGACGTGAGGACTCCTGCCTAGTTGCGAGGGACAACTCGGGATTCTCCTCGAGGCTTGGCAGGGAAATTGGGATGCCTCTCCAGCTGAGGCGGGAGACCAAGGGTCCCTTTCCACGTGCCACAGGAATCCTGGGACTCCTATAAAGTTTCACGAGGAGTCAGGCATCGTCTCCTTTGGAGGCACTGATCTCCACGTACCTCTGGAGTTTTCAAAGGATGTGAGGCCTCCGGTCGCCATGAGGTGGGGAACTAGGTCTTTCTCTGTGGTCTCCACAGGGGATTCAGACACCCTTTCTCCTTGGGTGATGCAAGACGAGCCTGCATTCAAGTCACTGCAGGGATATTCGGCCTTATTTCGAGTCATGGCATCGCGGTGTCCATTCCACTTGAGGCCGCAAACTCAGGGTCCCTCTCACATACCTAGAGCTGAGAGAAGCCTCCTCTTGAGGTGCTTGTGGTAAGGTGGTATTCCTCTGGAGTCGAAGCCAGGGACTAACCTCTCATCTCGAGTTGATTTTTGGTCCACGGAGCTCTTTCGTGTTGCTACAGTGACCTCAGGATCCCTCTAGTTTTGAAACAGTGTTCTTGGGGTTTCCCTGGAGTGCCACCAAGGAAATCAAGGCTCCTTTCATGTGTGGTGTGCAACACGGAATTGCTCGGCATGCAGTGCAGGGGTATCGGGCCTCATCTCACGGTGAGGGGGAAGTCTCATGGTTTTTCTCGAGGTGCGGCGGGAACCTGGGGTATATTCTCGAGTTACGACTGGGATGGCCCTTCCACACACGTGTTTCTTCAGCGACGTCAGGACTCCTGCCTAGTTGCGAGGGACAACTCGGGATTCTCCTCGAGGCTTGGCAGGGCAATTGGGATGCCTCTCCAGCTGAGGCGGGAGACCAAGGGTCCCTTTCCATGTGCCACAGGAATCCTGGGACTCCTATAAAGTTTCACGAGGAGTCAGGCATCGTCTCCTTTGGAGGCACTGATCTCCGCATACCTCTGGAGTTTTCAAAGGATGTGAGGCCTTCGGTCGCCATGAGGTGGGGAACTAGGTCTTTCTCTGTGGTCTCCACAGGGGATTCAGACATCCTTTCGTCATGGGAGATGCAAGACGAGCCTGCATTCAAGTCACTGCAGGGATATCCGGCCTTATTTCGAGTCAGGGCATCGCGGTGTCCATTCCACTTGAGGCCGCAAACTCAGGGTCCCTCTCACATACCTAGAGCTGAGAGAAGCCTCCTCTTGAGGTGCTTGTGGTTAGGTGGTATTCTTCTGGAGTCAAAGCCAGGGACTAACCTCTCATCTCGAGTTGATTTTTGGTCCACGGAGCTCTTTCGTGTTGCTACAGTGAGGTCAGGATCCTTCTAGCCTTGAAACAGTGTTCTTGGGGTTTCTCTGGAGTGCCATCAAGGAAATCAAGGCTCCTTTCAAGTGTGATGTGCAACACGGAATTGCTCTGCACGCAGTCCAGGGGAATCGGGCCTCATCTCCCGGCGAGGGGGAAGTCTCATGGTTTTTCTCGAGGTGCGGCGGGAACCTGGGGTATATTCTCGAGTTACGACGTGGATGGCTTTTCTACACACGTGTTTATTCAGCGACGTGAGGACTCCTGCCTAGTTGCGAGGGACAACTCGGGATTCTCCTCAAGGCTTTGCAGGGCAATTGGGATGCCTCTCCATCTGAGGCGGGAGACCAAGGGTCCCTTTCCATGTGGCACAGTAATCCTGGGACTCCTATCAAGTTTCACGAGGAGTCAGGCATCGTCTGCTTTGGAGGCACTGATCTCCGCGTACCTCTGGAGTTTTCAAAGGATGTGAGGCCTCCGGTAGCCATGAGGTGGGGAACTAGGTCTTTCTCTGTTTTCTCCACAGGGGATTCAGACATACTTTCATCTTGGGAGATGCAAGACGAGCCTGCATTCAAGTAACTGCAGGGATATCCGGCCTTATTTCGAGTCAGGGCATCGCGGTGTCCATTCCACTTGAGGCCGCAAACTCAGGGTCCCTCTCACATACCTAGAGCTGAGAGAAGCCTCCTCTTGAGGTGCTTGTGGTTAGGTGGTATTCTTCTGGAGTCGAAGCCAGGGACTAACCTTTCATCTCGAGTTGATTTTTGGTCAACGCTGCTCTTTCGTGTTGCTACAGTGACGTCAGGATCCCTCTAGCCTTGAAACAGTGTTCTTGCCATTCCCTGGAGTGCCACCAAGGAAATCAAGGCTCCTTTCATGTGTGATGTGCAACACGGAATTGCTCTGCACGCAGTGCAGGGGAATCGGGCCTCATCTCGCGGTGAGGGGGAAGTCTCATGGTTTTTCTCGAGTTGCGGCGGGAACCTGGGGTATATTCTCGAGTTACGACTGGGATGGCCCTTCCACACATGTGTTTCTTCAGCGACGTCAGGACTCCTGCCTAGTTGCGAGGGACAACTCGGGATTCTCCTCGAGGCTTGGCAGGGCAATTGGGATGCCTCTCCAGCTGAGGCGGGAGACCAAGGGTCCCTTTCCATGTTCCACAGGAATCCTGGGACTCCTATAAAGTTTCACGAGGAATGAGGCATCGTCTCCTTTGGAGGCACTGATCTCCACGTACCTCTGGAGTTTTCAAAGGATGTGAGGCCTCTGGTCGCGATGAGGTGGGGAACTAGGTCTTTCTCTGTGGTCTCCACAGGGGATTCAGACATCCTTTCGTCTTGGGAGATGCAAGACGAGCCTGCATTCAAGTCACTGCAGGGATATCCGGCCTTATTTCGAGTCAGGGTTTCGCGGAGTCCATTCCACTTGAGGCCGCAAACTCAGGGTCCCTCTCACATAGCTAGAGCTGAGAGAAGCCTCCTCTTGAGGTGCTTGTGGTTAGGTGGTATTCCTCTGGAGTCGAAGCCAGGGACTAACCTCTCATCTCGAGTTGATTTTTGGTCCACGGAGCTCTTTCGTGTTGCTACAGTGACCTCAGGATCCCTCTAGCCTTGAAACAGTGTTCTTGGGGTTTCCCTGGAGTGCCACCAAGGAAATCAAGGCTCCTTTCATGTGTGGTGTGCAACACGGAATTGCTCGGCATGCAGTGCAGGGGTATCGGGCCTCATCTCGCGGTGAGGGGGAAGTCTCATGGTTTTTCTCGAGGTGCGGCGGGAACCTGGGGTATATTCTCGAGTTACGACTGGGATGGCCCTTCCACACACGTGTTTCTTCAGCGACGTCAGGACTCCTGCCTAGTTGCGAGGGACAACTCGGGATTCTCCTCGAGGCTTGGCAGGGCAATTGGGACGCCTCTCCAGCTGAGGCGGGAGACCAAGGGTCCCTTTCCATGTGCCACAGGAATCCTGGGACTCCTATAAAGTTTCACGAGGAGTCAGGCATCGTCTCCTTTGGAGGCACTGATCTCCGCATACCTCTGGAGTTTTCAAAGGATGTGAGGCCTCCGGTCGCCATGAGGTGAGGAACTAGGTCTTTCTCGGTGGTCTCCACAGGGGACTCAGACATCCTTTCGTCATGGGAGATGCAAGACGAGCCTGCATTCAAGTCACTGCAGGGATATCCGGCCTTATTTCGAGTCAGGGCATCGCGGTGTCCATTCCACTTGAGGCCACAAACTCAGGGTCCCTCTCACATACCTAGAGCTGAGAGAAGCCTCCTCTTGAGGTGCTTGTGGTAAGGTGGTATTCCTCTGGAGTCGAAGCCAGTGACTAACCTCTCATCTCGAGTTGATTTTTGGTCCACGGAGATCTTTCGTGTTGCTACAGTGACGTCAGGATCCCTCTAGCCTTGAAACAGTGTTCTTGGCGTTTCCCTGGAGTGCCACCAAGGAAATCAAGGCTCCTTTCATGTGTGATGTGCAACACGGAATTGCTCTGCACGCAGTGCAGGGGAATCGGGCCTCATCTCGCAGCGAGGGGGAAGTCTCATGGTTTTTCTCGAGTTGCGGCGGGAACCTGGGGTATATTCTCGAGTTACGACTGGGATGGCCCTTCCACACATGTGTTTCTTCAGCGACGTCAGGACTCCTGCCTAGTTGCGAGGGACAACTCGGGATTCTCCTCGAGGCTTGGCAGGGCAATTGGGATGCCTCTCCAGCTGAGGCGGGAGACCAAGTGTCCCTTTCCATGTGCCACAGGAATCCTGGGACTCCTATAAATTTCACGAGGAATCAGGTATCGTCTCCTTTGGAGGCACTGATCTCCACGTACCTCTGGAGTTTTCAAAGGATGTGAGGCCTCTGGTCGCGATGAGGTGGGGAACTAGGTCTTTCTCTGTGGTTTCCACAGGGGATTCAGACATCCTTTCGTCTTGGGAGATGCAAGACGAGCCTGCATTCAAGTCACTGCAGGGATATTCGGCCTTATTTCGAGTCAGGGCATCGCGGTGTCCATTCCACTTGAGGCCGCAAACTCAGGGTCCCTCTCACATAGCTAGAGCTGAGAGAAGCCTCCTCTTGAGGTGCTTGTGGTTAGGTGGTATTCCTCTGGAGTCGAAGCCAGGGACTAACCTCTCATCTCGAGTTGATTTTTGGTCCACAGAGCTCTTTCGTGTTGCTACAGTGACCTCAGGATCCCTCTAGCCTTGAAACAGTGTTCTGGGGGTTTCTCTGGAGTGCCACCAAGGAAATCAAGGCTCCTTTCATGTGTGATGTGCAACACGGAATTGCTCTGCACGCAGTGCAGGGGAATCGGGCCTCATCTCGCGGCGAGGGGGAAGTCTCATGCTTTTTCTCGAGTTGCGGCGGGAACCTGGGGTATATTCTCGAGTTGCGACAGGGATGGCCCTTCCACACACGTGTTTCTTCAGCGAAGTCAGGACTCCTGCCTAGTTGCGAGGGACAACTCGGGATTCTCCTCGAGGCTTGGCAGGGCAATTGGGATGCCTCTCCAACTGAGGCGGGAGACCAAGGGTCCCTTTCCATGTGTTAAAGGAATCCTGGGACTCCTATCAAGTTTCACGAGGAGTCAGGCATCGACTCCTTTGGAGGCACTGATCTCCGCGTACCTCTGGAGTTTTCAAAGGATGTGAGGCCTCCGGTCGCGATGAGGTGGGGAACTAGGTCTTTCTCTGTGGTCTCCACAGGGGATTCAGACATCCTTTCATCTTGGGAGATGCAAGACGAGCCTGCATTCAAGTCACTGCAGGGATATCCGGCCTTATTTCGAGTCAGGGCATCGCGGTGTCCATTCCACTTGAGGCCGCAAACTCAGGGTCCCTCTCACATACCTAGAGCTGAGAGAAGCCACCTCTTGAGGTGCTTGTGTTTAGGTGGTATTCTTCTGGAGTCGAAGCCACGGACTATCCTCTCATCTCGAGTTGATTTTTGTCCACGGAGCTCTTTCGTGTTGCTACAGTGACGTCAGGATCCCTCTAGCCTTGAAACAGTGTTCTTGGGGTTTCTCTGGAGTGCCACCAAGGAAATCAAGGCTCCTTTCATGTGTGATGTGCCACACGGAATTGCTCTGCACGCAGTGTAGGGGATCGGGCCACATCTCGCGGCGAGGGGGAAGTCTCATGGATTTTCTCGAGTTGCGGCGGGAACCTGGGGTATATTCTCGAGTTACGACGGGGATGGCCCTTCCACACACGTGTTTGTTCAGCGACGTTAGGACTTCGGCCTAGTTGCGAGGGACAACTCGGGATTCTCCTCGAGGCTTGGCAGGGAAATTGGGATGCCTCTCCAGCTGAGGTGGGAGACCAAGGGTCCCTTTCCACGTGCCACAGGAATCCTGGGACTCCTATCAAGTTTCACGAGGAGTCAGGCATCGTTTCCTTTGAAGGCACTGATCTCCGCGTACCTCTGGAGTTTTCAAAGGATGTGAGGCCTCCGGTCGCGATGAGGTGGGGAACTAGGTCTTTCTCTGTCATCTCCACAGGGGTTCAGACATCCTTTCGTTTTGGGAGATGCAAGACAAGCCTGCATTCAAGTCACTGCAGGGATATCCGGCCTTATTTCGAGTCAGGGCATCGCGGTGTCCATTCCACTTGAGGCCGCAAACTCAGGGTCCCTATCACATACATAGAGCTGAGAGAAGCCTTCTCTTGAGGTGCTTGTGGTAAGGTGGTATTCCTCTGGAGTCGAAGCCAGGGACTAACCTCTCATCTCGAGTTGATTTTTGGTCCACGGAGCTCTTTCGTGTTGCTACAGTGACCTCAGGATCCCTCTAGCCTTGAAACAGTGTTCTTGGCGTTTCCCTGGAGTGCCACCAGGGAAATTAAGGCTCCTTTCATGTGTGATGTGCAACACGGAATTGCTCTGCACGCAGTGCAGAGAAATCGGGCCTCATCTCGCGGCGAGGGGGAAGTCTCATGGTTTTTCTCGAGTTGCGGTGGGAACCTGGGGTATATTCTCGAGTTACGACGGGGATGGCCCTTCCACACACGTGTTTGTTCAGCGACGTCAGGACTCCTGCCTAGTTGCGAGGGACAACTCGGGTTTCTCCTCGAGGGTTGGCAGGGCAATTGTGACGCCTCTCCATCTGAGGCGGTAGACGAAGTGTCCCTTTCCAAGTGCCACAGGAATCCTGGGACTCCTATCAAGTTTCACGAGGAGTCAGGCATCGTCTCCTTTGGAGGCACTGATCTCCGCGTACCTCTGGAGTTTTCAAAAGATGTGAGGCCTCCGGTCACGATGAGGTGGGGAACTACGTCTTTCTCTGTGGTCTCCACAGGGGATTCAAACATCCTTTCGTCTTGGGAGATGCAAGACGAGCCTGCATTCAAGTCACTGCAGGGATATCCGGCCTTATTTCGAGTCAGGGCATCGCGGTGTCCATTCTACTTGAGGCTGCAAACTCAGGGTCCCTCTCACATACCTAGAGCTGAGAGATGCCTCCTCTTGAGGTGCTTGTGGTAAGGTGGTTTTCCTCTGGAGTTGAAGCCAGGGACTAACCTCTCATCTCGAGTTGATTTTTGGTCCACGGAGCTCTTTCGTGTTGCTACAGTGACCTCAGGATCCCTCTAGCCTTGAAACAGTGTTCTTGGGGTTTCTCTGGAGTGCCATCAAGGAAATCAAGGCTCTTTTTATGTGTGATGTGCAACACGGAATTGCTCTGCACGCAGTGTAGGGGAATCGGGCCTCATCTCGCGGCGAGGGGGAAGTCTCATGGTTTTTCTCGAGTTGCGGCATTAATCTGGGGTATATTCTCGAGTTACGAAGGGGATGGACATTCCACCCACGTGTTTGTTCAGCCACGTCAGGACTCCTGCCTAGTTTCGAGGGACAACTCGGGATTCTCCTCGAGGCTTGGCAGGGCAATTGGGACGCCTCTCCAGCTGAGGCGGGAGACCAAGGGTCCCTTTCCACGTGCCACAGGAATCCTGGGACTCCTATCAAGTTTCACGAGGAGTCAGGCATCGTCTCCTTTGGAGGCACTGATCTCCGCGTACCTCTGGAGTTTTCAAAGGATGTGAGGCCTCCGGTCGCGATGAGGTGGGGAACTAGGTCTTTCTCTGTGGTCTCCACAGGGGATTCAGACATCCTTTCGTCTTGGGAGATGCAAGACGAGCCTGCATTCAAGTCACTGCAGGGATATCCGGCCTTATTTCGAGTCAGGGCATCGCAGTGTCCATTTCACTTGAGGCCGCAAACTCAGGGTCCCTCTCACATACCTAGAGCTGAGAGAAGTTTCCTCTTGAAGTGCTTGTGGTAAGGTGGTATTCCTCTGGAGTCGAAGCCAGGAACTAACCTCTCATCTCGAGTTGATTTTTGGTCCATGGAACTCTTTCGTGTTCCTACAGTGACCTCAGTTTTCCTCTAGCCTTGAAACAGTGTTTTTGGTGTTTCTCTGGAGTGCCATCAAGAAATCAAGGCTCCTTTCATGTGTGATGTGCAACACGGAATTGCTCTGCATGCAGTGCAGGGGAATCGGGCCTAATCTCGCGGCGAGGGGGAAGTCTCATGGTTTTTCTCGAGTTGCGGCGGGAACCTGGGGTATATTCTCGAGTTACAATGGGGATGGCCCGTCCACCCACGTGTTTGTTCAGCGACGTCAGGACTCCTGCCTAGTTGCGAGGGACAACTCGGGATTCTCCTCGAGGCTTGGCAGGGCAATTGGGACGCCTCTCCAGCTGAGGCGGGAGACCAAGGCTCCCTTTCCACGTGCCACAGGAATCCTGTGACTCCTATCAAGTTTCACGAGGAGTCAGGCATCGTCTCCTTTGGAGGCACTGATCTCCGCGTACCTCTGGAGTTTTCAAAGGATGTGAGGCCTCCGGTCGCGATGAGGTGGGGAACTAGTTCTTTCTCTGTGGTCTCCACAGGGGATTCAGACATCCTTTCGTCTTGGGAGATGCAAGACGAGCCTGCATTCAAATCACTGCAGGGATATCCGGCCTTATTTCGAGTCAGGGCATCGCGGTGTCCATTCCACTTGAGGCCGCGAACTCAGGGTCCCTCTCACATACCTAGAGCTGAGAGAAGCCTCCTCGTGAGGTGCTTGTGGGAAGGTGGTATACCTCTGGAGTCGAAGCCAGGGACTAACCTCTCATCTCGAGTTGATTTTTGGTCCACGGAGCTCTTTCGTGTTGCTAGAGTGACCTCAGGATCCCTCTAGCCTTGAAACAGTGTTCTTGGGGTTTCTCTGGAGTGCATCAAGGAAATCAAGGCTCCTTTCATGTGTGATGTGCAACACGGCATTGCTCTGCACGCAGTGCAGGGGAATCGGGCCTCATCTCGCGGCGAGGGGGAAGTCTCAATGTTTTTCTCGAGTTGCGGCGGGAACCTGGGGTATATTCTCGAGTTACGACGGGGATGGCCCTTCCACCCACGTGTTTGTTCAGCGACTTCAGGACTCCTGCCTAGTTGCGAGGGACAACTCGGGATTCTCCTCGAGGCTTGGCAGGGAAATTGGGACGCCTCTCCAGCTGAGGCGGGAGACCAAGGGTCCCTTTCCACGTGCCACAGGAATCCTGGGACTCCTATCAAGTTTCACTAGGAGTCAGGCATCGTCTCCTTTGGAGGCACTGATCTCCGCGTACCTCTGGAGTTTTCAAAGGATGTGAGGCCTCCGGTCGCGATGAGGTGGGGAACTAGGTCTTTCTCTGTGGTCTCCACAGGGGATTCAGACATCCTTTCGTCTTGGGAGATGCAAGACGAGCCTGCATTCAAGTCACTGCAGTAATATCCGGCCTTATTTCCAGTCAGGGCATCGCGGTGTCCATTCCACTTGAGGCCGCAAACTCAGGGTCCCTCTCACATACCTAGAGCTGAGAGAAGCCTCCTCTTGAGGTGCTTGTAGTGAGGTGGTATTCCTCTGGAGTCGAAGCCAGGGACTAACCTCTCATCTCGAGTTGATTTTTGGTCCTCGGAGCTCTTTCGTGTTGCTACAGTGACCTCAGGATCCCTCTAGCCTTGAAACAGTGTTCTTGGGGTTTCTCTGGAGTGCCACCAAGGAAATCAAGGCTCCTTTCATGTGTGATGTGCAACACGGAATTGCTCTGCACGCAGTGCAGGGGAATCGGGCCTCATATCGCGTCGAGGGGGAAGTCTCAAGGTTTTTCTCGAGTTGCGGCGGGAACCTGGGGTATATTCTCGAGTTACGACGGGGATGGCCCTTCCAACCACGTGTTTGTTCAGCGACGGCAGGACTCCTGCCTAGTTGCGAGGGACAACTCGGGATTCTCCTCGAGGCTTGGCAGGGCAATTGGGACGCCTCTCCAGCTGAGGCGGGAGACCAAGTGTCCCTTTCCACGTGCACAGGAGTCCTGGGACTCCTATCAAGTTTCACGAGGAGTCAGGCATCGTCTCCTTTGGAGGCACTGATCTCCGCGTAACTCTGGAGTTTTCAAAGGATGTGAGGCCTCCGGTCGCGATGAGGTGGGGAAGTAAGTCTTTCTCTGTGGTCTCCACAGGGGATTCAGACATCCTTTCGTCTTGGGAGATGCAAGACGCGCCTGCATTCAAGTCACTGCAGGGATATCCGGCCTTATTTCGAGTCAGGGCATCGCGGTGTCGACTCCACTTGAGGCCGCAAACTCAGGGTCCCTCTCACATAGCTAGAGCTGAGAGAAGCCTCCTCTTGAGGTGCTTGTGGTGAGGTGGTATTCCTCTGGAGTCGAAGCCAGGGACTAACCTCTCATCTCGAGTTGATTTTTGGTCCATGGAGCTCTTTCGTGTTGCTACAGTGACCTCAGGATCCCTCTAGCCTTGAAACAGTGTTCTTGGGGTTTCTCTGAAGTGCCACCAAGAAAATCAAGGCTCCTTTCATGTGTGATGTGCAACACGGAATTGCTCTGCACGCAGTGCAGGGGAATCGGGCCTCATCTCGCGGCGAGGGGAAAGTCTCATGGTTTTTCTCGAGTTGCGGCGGGAACCTGGGGTATATTCTCGAGTTACAAAGGGGATGGCCCGTCCAACCACGTGTTTGTTCAGCGACGTCAGGACTCCTGCCTAGTTGCGAGGGACAACTCGGGATTCTCCTCGAGGCTTGGCAGGGCAATTGGGACGCCTCTCCAGCTGAGGCGGGAGACCAAGGGTCCCTTTCCACGTGCCACAGGAATCCTGGGACTCCTATCAAGTTTCACGAGGAGTCAGGCATCGTCTCCTTTGGAGGCACTGATCTCCGCGTACCTCTGGAGTTTTCAATGGATGTGAGGCCTCCGGTCGCGATGAGGTGGGGAACTAGGTCTTTCTCTGTGGTCTCCACAGGGGATTCAGACATCCTTTCATCTTGGGAGATGCAAGACGAGCCTGCATTCAAGTCACTGCAGGGATATCCGGCCTTATTTCGAGTCAGGGCATCGCGGTGTCCATTCCACTTGAGGCCGCAAAATCAGGGTCCCTCTCACATACCTAGAGTTGAGAGAAGTCTCCTCTTGAGGTGCTTGTGGTAAGGTGGTATTCCTCTGGAGTCGAAGCCAGGGACTAACCTCTCATCTCGAGTTGATTTTTGGTCCACGGAGCTCTTTCGTGTTGCTACAGTGACCTCAGGATCCCTCTAGCCTTGAAACAGTGTTCTTGGGGTTTCTCTGGAGTGCCACCAAGAAAATCAAGGCTCCTTTCATGTGTGATGTGCAACACGGAATTGCTCTGCACGCAGTGCAGGGGAATCGGTCCTCATCTCGCAGCGAGGGGGAAGTCTCATGGGTTTTCTCGAGTTGCGGCGGGAACCTGGGGTATATTCTCGAGTTACGACGGGGATGGCCCTTCCACCCACGTGTTTGTTCAGCGACGGCAGGACTCCTGCCTAGTTGCGAGGGACAACTCGGGATTCTCCTCGAAGCTTGGCAGGGCAATTGGGACGCCTCTCCAGCTGAGGCGGGAGACCAAGGGTCCCTTTCCACGAGCCACAGGAATCCTGGGACTCCTATCAAGTTTCACGAGGAGTCAGGCATCGTCTGCTTTGGAGGCACTGATCTCCGCGTACCTCTGGAGTTTTCAAAGGATGTGAGGCCTCCGGTCGCGATGAGGTGGGGAACTAGGTCTTTTTCTGTGGTCTCCACAGGGGATTCAGACATCCTTTCGTCTTGGGAGATGCAAGACGAGCCTGCATTCAAGTCACTGCAGATATATCCGGCCTTATTTTAAGCCAGGGCATCGTGGTGTCGACTCCACTTGAGGCCGCAAACTCAGGGTCCCTCTCACATACCTAGAGCTGAGAGAAGCCTCCTCTTGAGGTGCTTGTGGTAAGTTGGTATTCCTCTGGAGTCGAAGCCAGGTACTAACCTCTCAAATCAAGTTGATTTTTGGTCCACGGAGCTCTTTCCTGTTGCTACAGTGACCTCAGGATCCCTCTAGCCTTGAAACAGTGTTCTTGGGGATTCTCTGGAGTGCCATCAAGGAAATCAAGGATCCTTTCACGTGTGATGTGCAACACGGAATTGCTCTGCACGCAGTGCAGGGGAATCAGGCCTCATCTCGCGGTGAGGGGGAAGTCTCACGGTTTTTCTCGAGTTGCGGCGGGAACCTGGGGTATATTCTCGAGTTACGACGGGGATGGCCCTTCCACCCACGTGTTTGTTCAGCGACGGCAGGACTCCTGCCTAGTTGCGAGGGACAACTCGGGATTCTCCTCGAGGCTTGGCAGGGCAATTGGGACGCCTCTCCAGCTGAGGCGGGAGACCAAGGGTCCCTTTCCACGAGCCACAGGAATCCTGGGACTCCTATCAAGTTTCACGAAGAGTCAGGCATCGTCTGCTTTGGAGGCACTGATCTCCGCGTACCTCTGGAGTTTTCAAAGGATGTGAGGCCTCCGGTCGCGATGAGGTGGGGAACTAGGTCTTTTTCTGTGGTCTCCACAGGGGATTCAGACATCCTTTCGTCTTGGGAGATGCAAGACGAGCCTGCATTCAAGTCACTGCAGATATATCCGGCCTTATTTTAAGCCAGGGCATCGTGGTGTCGACTCCACTTGAGGCCGCAAACTCAGGGTCCCTCTCACATACCTAGAGCTGAGAGAAGCCTCCTCTTGAGGTGCTTGTGGTAAGGTGGTATTCCTCTGGAGTCGAAGCCAGGTACTAACCTCTCAAATCAAGTTGATTTTTGGTCCACGGAGCTCTTTCCTGTTGCTACAGTGACCTCAGGATCCCTCTAGCCTTGAAACAGTGTTCTTGGGGATTCTCTGGAGTGCCATCAAGGAAATCAAGGCTCCTTTCACGTGTGATGTGCAACACGGAATTGCTCTGCACGCAGTGCAGGGGAATCAGGCCTCATCTCGCGGTGAGGGGGAAGTCTCATGGTTTTTCTCGAGTTGCGGCGGGAACCTGGGGTATATTCTCGAGTTACGACGGGGATGGCCCTTCCATCCACGTGTTTGTTCAGCGACGGCAGGACTCCTGCCTAGTTGCGAGGGACAACTCGGGATTCTCCTCGAGGCTTGGCAGGGCAATTGGGACGCCTCTCCAGCTGAGGCGGGAGACCAAGGGTCCCTATCCACGTGCCACAGGAAACCTGGGACTCCTATCAAGTTTCACGAGGAGTCAGGCATCGTCTCCTTTGGAGGCACTGATCTCTGCGTACCTCTGGAGTTTTCAAAGGATGTGAGGCCCCGGTCGCGATGAGGTGGGGAACTAGGTCTTTCTCTGTGGTCTCCACAGGGGATTCAGACATCCTTTCATCTTGGGAGATGCAAGACGAGCCTGCATTCAAGTCACTGCAGGGATATCCGGCCTTATTTCGAGTCAGGGCATCGCGGTGTCCATTCCACTTGAGGCCGCAAACTCAGGGTCCCTCTCACATAGCTAGAGCTGAGAGAAGCCTGCTCTTGAGGTGCTTGTGGTAAGGTGGTATTCCTCTGGAGTCGAAGCCAGGGACTAACCTCTCATCTCGAGTTGATTTTTGGTCCACGGAGCTCTTTCGTGTTGCTACAGTGACCTCAGGATCCCTCTAGCCTTGAAACAGTGTTCTTGGGGTTTCTCTGGAGTGCCATCAAGGAAATCAAGGCTCCTTTCATGTGTGATGTGCAACACGGAATTGCTCTGCACGCAGTGCAGGGGAATCGGGCCTCATCTCGCGGCGAGTGGGAAGTCTCATGGTTTTTCTCGAGTTGCGGCGGGAACCTGGGGTATATTCTCGAGTTACGACGGGGATGGCCCTTCCACCCACGTGTTTCATCAGCGACGTCAGGACTCCTGCCTAGTTGCGAGGGACAACTCGGGATTCTCCTCGAGGCTTGGCAGGGCAATTGGGACGCCTCTCCAGCTGAGGCGGGAGACAAAGGGTCCCTTTCCACGTGCACAGGAATCCTGGGGCTCCTATCAAGTTTCACGAGGAGTCAGGCATCGTCTCCTTTGGAGGCACTGATCTCCGCGTACCTCTGGAGTTTTCAAAGGATGTGAGGCCTCCGGTCGCGATGAGGTGGGGAACTAGGTCTTTCTCTGTGGTCTCCACAGGGGATTCAGACATCTTTTCGTCTTGGGAGATGCAAGACGAGCCTGCATTCAAGTCACTGCAGGGATATCCGGCCTTATTTCGAGCCAGGGCATCGCGGTGTCCATTCCACTTGAGGCCGCAAACTCAGGGTCCCTCTCACATACCTAGAGCTGAGAGAAGCCTCCTCTTGAGGTGCTTGTGGTGAGGTGGTATTCCTCTGGAGTCGAAGCCAGGGACTAACCTCTCATCTCGAGTTGATTTTTGGTCCATGGAGCTCTTTCGTGTTGCTACAGTGACCTCAGGATCCCTCTAGCCTTGAAACAGTGTTCTTGGGGTTTCTCTGGAGTGCCACCAAGAAAATCAAGGCTCCTTTCATGTGTGATGTGCAACACGGAATTGCTCTGCACGCAGTGCAGGGGAATCGGGCCTCATCTCGCGGCGAGGGGGAAGTCTCATGGTTTTTCTCGAGTTGCGGCGGGAACCTGGGGTATATTCTCGAGTTAGGACGGGGATGGCCCTTCCACCCACGTGTTTGTTCAGCGACGGCAGGACTCCTGCCTAGTTGCGAGGGACAACTCGAGATTCTCCTCGAGGCTTGGCAGGGCAATTGGGACGCCTCTCCAGCTGAGGCGGGAGACCAAGGGTCCCTATCCACGTGCCACAGGAAACCTGGGACTCCTATCAAGTTTCACGAGGAGTCAGGCATCGTCTCCTTTGGAGGCACTGATCTCTGCGTACCTCTGGAGTTTTCAAAGGATGTGAGGCCCCGGTCGCGATGAGGTGGGGAACTAGGTCTTTCTCTGTGGTCTCCACAGGGGATTCAGACATCCTTTCATCTTGGGAGATGCAAGACGAGCCTGCATTCAAGTCACTGCAGGGATATCCGGCCTTATTTCGAGTCAGGGCATCGCGGTGTCCATTCCACTTGAGGCCGCAAACTCAGGGTCCCTCTCACATAGCTAGAGCTGAGAGAAGCCTGCTCTTGAGGTGCTTGTGGTAAGGTGGTATTCCTCTGGAGTCGAAGCCAGGGACTAACCTCTCATCTCGAGTTGATTTTTGGTCCACGGAGCTCTTTCGTGTTGCTACAGTGACCTCAGGATCCCTCTAGCCTTGAAACAGTGTTCTTGGGGTTTCTCTGGAGTGCCATCAAGGAAATCAAGGCTCCTTTCATGTGTGATGTGCAACACGGAATTGCTCTGCACGCAGTGCAGGGGAATCGGGCCTCATCTCGCGGCGAGTGGGAAGTCTCATGGTTTTTCTCGAGTTGCGGCGGGAACCTGGGGTATATTCTCGAGTTACGACGGGGATGGCCCTTCCACCCACGTGTTTCATCAGCGACGTCAGGACTCCTGCCTAGTTGCGAGGGACAACTCGGGATTCTCCTCGAGGCTTGGCAGGGCAATTGGGACGCCTCTCCAGCTGAGGCGGGAGACAAAGGGTCCCTTTCCACGTGCACAGGAATCCTGGGGCTCCTATCAAGTTTCACGAGGAGTCAGGCATCGTCTCCTTTGGAGGCACTGATCTCCGCGTACCTCTGGAGTTTTCAAAGGATGTGAGGCCTCCGGTCGCGATGAGGTGGGGAACTAGGTCTTTCTCTGTGGTCTCCACAGGGGATTCAGACATCTTTTCGTCTTGGGAGATGCAAGACGAGCCTGCATTCAAGTCACTGCAGGGATATCCGGCCTTATTTCGAGCCAGGGCATCGCGGTGTCCATTCCACTTGAGGCCGCAAACTCAGGGTCCCTCTCACATACCTAGAGCTGAGAGAAGCCTCCTCTTGAGGTGCTTGTGGTGAGGTGGTATTCCTCTGGAGTCGAAGCCAGGGACTAACCTCTCATCTCGAGTTGATTTTTGGTCCATGGAGCTCTTTCGTGTTGCTACAGTGACCTCAGGATCCCTCTAGCCTTGAAACAGTGTTCTTGGGGTTTCTCTGGAGTGCCACCAAGAAAATCAAGGCTCCTTTCATGTGTGATGTGCAACACGGAATTGCTCTGCACGCAGTGCAGGGGAATCGGGCCTCATCTCGCGGCGAGGGGGAAGTCTCATGGTTTTTCTCGAGTTGCGGCGGGAACCTGGGGTATATTCTCGAGTTAGGACGGGGATGGCCCTTCCACCCACGTGTTTGTTCAGCGACGGCAGGACTCCTGCCTAGTTGCGAGGGACAACTCGAGATTCTCCTCGAGGCTTGGCAGGGCAATTGGGACGCCTCTCCAGCTGAGGCGGGAGACCAAGGGTCCCTTTCCACGTGCCACAGGAATCCTGGGACTCCTATCAAGTTTCACGAGGAGTCAGGCATCGTCTCCTTTGGAGGCACTGATCTCCATGTACCTCTGGGGTTTTCAAAGAATGTGAGGCCTCCGGTCGCGATGAGGTTGGGAACTAGGTCTTTCTCTGTGGTCTCCACAGGGGATTCAGACATCCTTTCGTCTTGGGAGATGCAAGACGAGCCTGCATTCAAGTCACTGCAGGCATATCCGGCCTTATTTCGAGTCAGGGCATCGCGGTGTCCATTCCACTTGAGGCCGCAAACTCAGGGTCCCTCTCACATACCTAGAGCTGAGAGAAGCCTCCTCTTGAGGTGCTTGTGGTGAGGTGGTATTCCTCTGGAGTCGAAGCCAGGGACTAACCTCTCATCTCGAGTTGATTTTTGGTCGACGGAGCTCTTTCGTGTTGCTACAGTGACGTCAGGATCCCTCTCGCCTTGAAACAGTGTTCTTGGGGTTTCTCTGGAGTGCCATCAAGGAAATCAAGGCTCCTTTCATGTGTGATGTGCAACACGGAATTGCTCTGCACGCAGTGCAGGGGAATCGGGCCTCATCTCGCAGCGAGGGGGAAGTCTCATGGTTTTTCTCGAGTTGCGGCGGGAACCTGGGGTATATTCTCGAGTTACGACGGGGATGGCCCTTCCACCCACGTGTTTGTTCAACGACGGCAGGACTCCTGCCTAGTTGCGAGGGACAACTCGGTATACTCCTCGAGGCTTCGCAGGGCAATTGAGACGCCTCTCCAGCTGAGGCGGGAGACCAAGGGTCCCTTTCCACGTGCCACAGGAATCCTGGGACTCCTATCAAGTTTCACGAGGAGTCAGGCATCGTCTCCTTTGGAGGCACTGATCTCCGCGTACCTCTGAAGTTTTCAAAGAATGTGAGGCCTCCATTTGCGATGAAGTGGGGAACTAGGTCTTTCTCTGTGGTCTCCACAAGGGATTCAGACATCCTTTCGTCTTGGGAGATGCAAGACGAGCCTGCATTCAAGTCACTGCAGGGATATCCGGCCTTATTTCGAGTCAGGGCATCGCGGTGTCCATTCCACTTGAGGCCGCAAACTCAGGGTCCCTCTCACATAGCTAGAGCTGAGAGAAGCCTGCTCTTGAGGTGCTTGTGGTAAGGTGGTATTCCTCTGGAGTCGAAGCCAGGGACTAACCTCTCATCTCGAGTTGATTTTTGGTCCACGAAGCGCTTTCGTGCTGCTACAGTGACCTGAGCATCCCTCTAGCCTTGAAACAGTGTTCTTGGGGATTCTCTGGAGTGCCACCAAGGAAATCAAGGCTCCTTTCATGTGTGATGTGCAACACGGAATTGCTCTGCACGCAGTGTAGGGGAATCTGGCCTCATCTCGTGGCGAGGGGGAAGTCTCATGGTTTTTCTCGAATTGCGGCGGGAACCTGGGGTATACTCTCGAGTTACGACGGGGATGGGCCCTCCACCCACGTGTTTGTTCAGCGACGTCAGGACTCCTGCCTAGTTGCGAGGGACAACTCGGGATTCTCCTCGAGGCTTGGCATGGCAATTGGGACGCCTCTCCAGCTGAGGCGGGAGACCAAGGGACCCTTTCCACGTGCCACAGGAATCCTGGGACTCCTATCAAGTTTCACGAGGAGTCAGGCATCGTCTCCTTTGGAGGCACTGATCTCCGCGTACCTCTGGAGTTTTCAAAGGATGTGAGGCCTCCGGTCGCGATGAGGTGGGGAACTAGGTCTTTCTCTGTGGTCTCCACAGGGGATTCAGACATCCTTTCGTCTTGGGAGATGCAAGACGAGCCTGCATTCAAGTCACTGCAGGGATATCCGGCCTTATTTCGAGTCAGGGCATCGCGGTGTCCATTCCACTTGAGGCCGCAACCTCAGGGTCCCTCTCACATACCTAGAGCTGAGAGAAGCCTCCTCTTGAGGTGCTTGTGGTGAGGTGGTATTCCTCTGGAGTCGAAGCCAGAGACTAACCTCTCATCTCGAGTTGATTTTTGGTCCTCAGAGCTCTTTCCTGTTGCTACAGTGACCTCAGGATCCCTCTAGCCTTGAAACAGTGTTCTTGGGGTTTCTCTGGAGTGCCAGCAAGGAAATCAAGGCTCCTTTCATGTGTGATGTGCAACACGGAATTGCTCTGCACGCAGTGCTGGGGAATCGGGCCTCATCTCGCGGCGAGGGGGAAGTCTCATGGTTTTTCTCGAGTTGCGGCGGGAACATGGGGTATATTCTCGAGTTACGACGGGGATGGCCCTTCCACCCACGTGTTTGTTCAGCGACGTCAGGACTCCTGCCTAGTTGCGAGGGACAACTCGGGATTCTCCTCGAGGCTTGGCAGGGCAATTGGGACGCCTCTCCAGCTGAGGCGGGAGACCAAGGGTCCCTTTCCACGAGCCACAGGAATCCTGGGACTCCTATCAAGTTTCACGAGGAGTCAGGCATCGTCTCCTTTGGAGGCACTGATCTCCGCATACCTCTGGAGTTTTCAAAGGATGTGAGGCCTCCGGTCGCGATGAGGTGGGGAACTAGGTCTTTCTCTGTGGTCTCCACAGGGGATTCAGACATCCTTTCATCTTGGGAGATGCAAGACGAGCCTGCATTCAAGTCACTGCAGATATATCCGGCCTTATTTCGAGTCAGGGCATCGCGGTGTCCATTCCAATTGAGGCCGCAAACTCAGGGTCCCTCTCACATAGCTAGAGCTGAGAGAAGCCTGCTCTTGAGGTGCTTGTGGTAAGGTGGTATTCCTCTGGAGTCGAAGCCAGGGACTAACCTCTCATCTCGAGTTGATTTTTGGTCCACGGAGCTCTTTCGTGTTGCTACAGTGACCTCAGGATCCCTCTAGCCTTGAAACAGTGTTCTTGGGGTTTCTCTGGAGTGCCATCAAGGAAATCAAGGCTCCTTTCATGTGTGATGTGCAACACGGAATTGCTCTGCACGCAGTGCAGGGGAATCAGGCCTCATATCGCGGCGAGGGGGAAGTCTCATGGTTTTTCTCGAGTTGCGGCGGGAACCTGGGGTATATTGTCGAGTTACGACTGGGATGGCCCTTCCACCCACGTGTTTCTTCAGCGACGTCAGGACTCCTGCCTAGTTGCGAGGGACAACTCGGGATTCTCCTCGAGGCTTGGCAGGGCAATTGGGACGCCTCTCCAGCTGAGGCGGGAGACCAAGGGTCCCATTCCATGTGCATAGGAATCCTGGGACTCCTATCAAGTTTCACGAGGAGTCAGGCATCGTCTCCTTTGGAGGCACTAATCTCCGCGTACCTCTGAAGTTTTCAAAGGATGTGAGGCCTCCGTTCGCGATGAGGTGGGGAAGTAGGTCTTTCTCTGTGGTCTCCACAGGGAATTCAGACATCCTTTCCTCTTGGGAGATGCAAGACGAGCCTGCATTCAAGTCACTGCAGGGATATCCGGCCTTATTTCGAGTCAGGGCATCGCGGTGTCCATTCCACTTGAGGCCGCAAAATCAGGGTCCCTCTCACATACCTAGAGCTGAGAGAAGCCTCCTCTTGAGGTGCTTGTGGTAAGGTGGTATTCCTCTGGAGTCGAAGCCAGAGACTAACCTCTCATCTCGAGTTGATTTTTGGTCCACGGAGCTCTTTTGTGTTGCTACAGTGACCTCAGGATCCCTCTAGCCTTGAAACAGTGTTCTTGGGGTTTCTCTGGAGTGCCATCAAGGAAATCAAGGCTCCTTTCATGTGTGATGTGCAACACGGAATTGCTCTGCACGCAGTGCAGGGGAATCGGGCCTCATCTCGCGGCGAGGGGGAAGTCTCATGGTTTTTCTCGAGCTGCGGCGGGAACCTGGGGTATATTCTCGAGTTACGACGGGGATGGCCCTTCCACCCACGTGTTTGTTCAGCGACGTTAGGACTCCTGCCTAGTTGCGAGGGACAACTCCAGATTCTCCTCGAGGCTTGGCAGGGCAATTGGAACGCCTCTCCAGCTGAGGCGGGAGACCAAGTGTCCCTTTCCACGTGCCACAGGAATCCTGGGACTCCTATCAAGTTTCACGAGGAGTCAGGCATCGTCTCCTTTGGAAGCACTGATCTCCGTGTACCTCTGGAGTTTTCAAAGGATGTGAGGCCTCCGGTCGCGATGAGGTGGGGAACTAGGTCTTTCTCTGTGGTCTCCACAGGGGATTCAGACATCCTTTCGTCTTGGGAGATGCAAGACGAGCCTGCATTCAAGTCACTGCAGGGATATCCGGCCTTATTTCGAGTCAGGGCATCGCGGTGTCCATTCCACTTGAGGCCGCAAACTCAGGGTCCCTCTCACATACCTAGAGCTGAGAGAAGCCTCCTCTTGAGGTGCTTGTGGTAAGGTGGTATTCCTCTGGAGTGGAAGCCAGGGACTAACCTCTCATCTCGAGTTGATTTTTGGTCCACGGAGCTCTTTTGTGTTGCTACAGTGACCTCAGGATCCCTCTAGCCTTGAAACAGTGTTCTTGGGGTTTGTCTGGATTGCCATCAAGGAAATCAAGGCTCCTTTCATGTGTGATGTGCAACACGGAATTGCTCTGCATGCAGGGCAGGGGAATCAGGCCTCATCTCGTGGCGAGGGGGAAGTCTCATGGTTTTTCTCGACTTGCGGCAGGAACCTGGGGTATATTCTCGAGTTACGACGGGGATGGCCTTCCACACACGTGTTTGTTCAGCGACGGCAGGACTCCTGCCTAGTTGCGAGGGACAACTCGGGATTCTCCTCGAGGCTTGGCAGGGCAATTGGGACGCCTCTCCAGCTGAGGCGGGAGACCAAGGGTCCCTTTCCACGTGCCACAGGAATCCTGGGACTCCTATCAAGTTTCACGAGGAGTCAGGAATCGTCTCCTTTGGAGGCACTGATCTCCGTGTACCTCTGGAGTTTTCAAAGGATGTGAGGCCTCCGGTCGCGATGAGGTGGGGAACTAGGTCTTTTTCTGTGGTCTCCACAGGGGATTCAGACATCCTTTCGTCTTGGGAGATGCAAGACGAGCCTGCATTCAAGTCACTGCAGGGATATCCGGCCTTATTTCGAGTCAGGGCATCGCGGTGTCCATTCCACTTGAGGCCGCAAACTCAGGGTCCCACTCACATACCTAGAGCTGAGAGAAGCCTCCTCTTGAGGTACTTGTGGTGAGGTGGAATTCCTCTGGAGTGGAAGCCAGGGACTAACCTCTCATCTCGAGTTGATTTTTGGTCCATGGATCTCTTTCGTGTTGCTACAGTGACATCAGGATCCCTCTAGCCTTGAAACAGTGTTCTTGGGGTTTCTCTGGAGTGCCATCAAGGAAATCAAGGCTCCTTTCATGTGTGATGTGCAACACGGAATTGCTCTGCACGCAGTGCAGGGGAATCGGGCCTCATCTCGCAGCGAGGGGAAAGTCTCATGGTTTTTCTCGAGTTGCGGCGGGAACCTGGGGTATATTCTCGAGTTACGACGGGGATGGCCCTTCCACCCACGTGTTTGTTCAACGACGTCAGGACTCCTGCCTAGTTGCGAGGGACAACTCGGGATTCTCCTCGAGGCTTGGCAGGGCAATTGGGACGCCTCTCCAGCTGAGGCGGGAGACCAAGTGTCCCTTTCCACGTGCCACAGGAATCCTGGGACTCCTATCAAGTTTCACGAGGAGTCAGGCATCGTCTCCTTTGGAGGCACTGATCTCCGCGTACCTCTGGAGTTTTCAAAGGATGTGAGGCCTCCGTTCGCGATGAGGTGGGGAACAGGTCTTTCTCTGTGGTCTCCACAGGGGATTCAGACATCCTTTCGTCTTGGGAGATGCAAGACGAGCCTGCATTCAAGTCACTGCAAGGATATCTGGCCTTATTTCGAGTCAGGGCATCACGGTGTCCATTCCACTTGAGGCCGCAAATTCAGGGTCCCTCTCACATAGCTAGAGCTGAGAGAAGCCTCCTCTTGAGATGCTTGTGGTAAGGTGGTATTCCTCTGGAGTCGAAGCCAGGGACTAACCTCTCATCTCGAGTTGATTTTTGGTCCACGGAGCTCTTTCGTGTTGCTACAGTGACCTCAGGATCCCTGTAGACTTGAAACAGTGCTCTTGGGGTTTCTCTGGAGTGCCACCAAGATAATCAAGGCTCCTTTCATGTGTGATGTGCAACACGGAATTGCTCTGCACGCAGTGCAGGGGAATCGGGCCTCATCTCGTGGCGAGGGGGAAGTCTCATGGTTTTTCTCGAGTTGCGGCGGGAACCTGGGGTATATTCTCGAGTTACGACGGGGATGGCCCTTCCACCCACGTGTTTGTTCAGCGACGTCAGGACTCCTGCCTAGTTGCGAGGGACAACTCGGGATTCTCCTCGAGGCTTGGCAGGGCAATTGGGACGCCTCTCCAGCTGAGGCGGGAGACCAAGGGTCCCTTTCCACGTGCCACAGGAATCCTGGGACTCCTATCAAGTTTCACGAGGAGTCAGGCATCGTCTCCTTTGGAGGCACTGATCTCCGCGTACCTCTGGAGTTTTCAAAGGATGTGAGGCCTCCGGTCGCGATGAGGTGGGGAACTAGGTCTTTCTCTGTGGTCTACACAGGTGATTCAGACATCCTTTCGTCTTGGGAGATGCAAGACGAGCCTGCATTCAAGTCACTGCAAGGATATCCGACCTTATTTCGAGTCAGGGCATCGCGGTGTCCATTCCACTTGAGGCCGCAAACTCAGGGTCCCTCTAACATACCTAGAGCTGAGAGAAGCCTCCTCTTGAGGTGCTTGTGGTAAGGTGGTATTCCTCTGGAGTCGAAGCCAGGGACTAACCTCTCATTTCGAGTTGATTTTTGGTCCACGGAGCTCTTTCGTGTTGCTACAGTGACCTCAGGATCCTTCTAGCCTTGAAACAGTGTTCTTGGGGTTTCTCTGGAGTGCCACCAAGGAAATCAAGACTCCTTTCATGTGTGATGTGCAACACGGAATTGCTCTGCACGCAGTGCAGGGGAATCGGGCCTCATCTCGCGGCGAGGGGGAAGTCTCATGGTTTTTCTCGAGTTGCGGCGGGAACCTGGGGTATATTCTCGAGTTACGACGGGGATGGCCCTTCCACACACGTGTTTGTTCAGCGACGTCAGGACTCCTGCCTAGTTGCGAGGGACAACTCGGGATTCTCCTCGAGGCTTGGCAGGGCAATTGGGACGCCTCTCCAGCTGAGGTGGGAGACCAAGGGTCCCTTTCCACGTGCCACAGGAATCCTGGGACTCCTATCAAGTTTCACGAGGAGTCAGGCATCGTCTCCTTTGGAGGCACTGATCTCGCGTACCTCTGGAGTTTTCAAAAGATGTGAGGCCTCCGGTCGCGATGAGGTGGGGAACTAGGTCTTTCTCTGTGGTCTCCACAGGGGATTCAGACATCCTTTCTTCTTGGGAGATGCAAGACGTGCCTGCATTCAAGTCACTGTAGGGATATCCGGCCTTATTTCGAGTCAGGTCATCCCGGTGTCCATTCCACTTGAGGCCGCAAATTCAGGGTCCCTCTCACATAGCTAGAGCTGAGAGAAGCCTCCTCTTGAGATGCTTGTGGTAAGGTGGTATTCCTCTGGAGTCGAAGCCAGGGACTAACCTCTCATCTCGAGTTGATTTTTGGTCCACGGAGCTCTTTCGTGTTGCTACAGTGACCTCAGGATCCCTGTAGACTTGAAACAGTGTTCTTGGGGTTTCTCTGGAGTGCCACCAAGGAAATCAAGGCTCCTTTCATGTGTGATGTGCAACACGGAATTGCTCTGCACGCAGTGCATGGGAATCGGGCCTCATCTCGCGGCGAGGGGGAAGTCTCATGGTTTTTCTCGAGTTGCGGCCGGAACCTGGGGTATATTCTCGAGTTAAGACGGGGATGGTACCTCCACCCACGTGTTTGTTCAGCGACTTCAGGACTCCTGCCTAGTTGCGAGGGACAACTCGGGATTCTCCTCGAGGCTTGGCAGGGCAATTGGGACGCCTCTCCACCTGAGGCGGGAGACCAAGGGTCCCTTTCCACTTGCCACAGGAATCCTGGGACTCCTATCAAGTTTCACGAGGAGTCAGGCATCGTCTCCTTTGGAGGCACTGATCTCCGCGTACCTCTGGAGTTTTCAAAGGATGTGAGGCCTCCGGTCGCGATGAGGTGGGGAACTAGGTCTTTCTCTGTGGTCTCCACAGGGGATTCAGACATCCTTTCGTCTTGGGAGATGCAAGACGAGCCTGCATTCAAGTCACTGCAGGGATATCCGGCCTTATTTCGCGTCAGGGCATCGCAGTGTCCATTCCACTTGAGGCCGCAAACTCAGGGTCCCTCTCACATACCTAGAGCTGAGAGAAGCCTCCTCTTGAGGTGCTTGTGGTAAGGTGGTATTCCTCTGGAGTCGAAGCCAGGGACTAACCTCTCATCTCGAGTTGATTCTTGGTCCACGGAGCTCTTTCGTGTTGCTACAGTGACCTCAGGATCCCTCTAGCCTTGAAACAGTGATCTTGGGGTTTCTCTGGAGTGCCATCAAGGAAATCAAGGCTCCTTTCATGTGTGATGTGCAACACGGAATTGCTCTGCACGCAGTGCAGGGGAATCGGGCCTCATCTCGTGGCAAGGGGGAAGTCTCATGGTTTTTCTCGAGTTGCGGCGGGAACCTGGGGTATATTCTCGAGTTAGGACGGGGATGGCCCTTCCACTCACGTGTTTGTTCAGCGACGTCAGGACTCCTGCCTAGTTGCGAGGGACAACTCGGGATTCTCCTCGAGGCTTGGCAGGGCAATTGGGACGCCTCTCCAGCTGAGGCGGGAGACCAAGGGTCCCTTTCCACGTGCCACAGGAATCCTGGGACTCCTATCAAGTTTCACGAGGAGTCAGGCATCGTCTCCTTTGGAGGCACTGATCTCCGTGTACCTCTGGAGTTTTCAAAGAATGTGAGGCCTCCGGTCGCGATGAGGTGGGGAACTAGGTCTTTCTCTGTGGTCTACACAGGTGATTCAGACATCCTTTCGTCTTGGGAGATGCAAGACGAGCCTGCATTCAAGTCACTGCAAGGATATCTGGCCTTATTTTGAGTCAGGGCATCGCGGTGTCCATTCCACTTGAGGCCGCAAATTCAGGGTCCCTCTAACATACCTAGAGCTGAGAGAAGCCTCCTCTTGAGGGGCTTGTGGTAAGGTGGTATTCCTCTGGAGTCGAAGCCAGGGACTAACCTCTCATCTCGAGTTGATTTTTGGTCCACGGAGCTCTTTCGTGTTGCTACAGTGACCTCAGGATCCCTGTAGACTTGAAACAGTGTTCTTGGGGTTTCTCTGGAGTGCCACCAAGGAAATCAAGGCTCCTTTCATGTGTGATGTGCAACACGGAATTGCTCTGCTCGCAGTGCAAGGGAATCGGGCCTCATCTCGCGGCGAGGGGGAAGTCTCATGGTTTTTCTCGTGTTGCGGCCGGAACCTGGGGTATATTCTCGAGTTAAGAGGGGGATGGTACCTCCACGCACGTGTTTGTTCAGCGACGTCAGGACTCCTGCCTAGGTGCGAGGGACAACTCGGGATTCTCCTCGAGGCTTGGCAGGGCAATTGGGACGCCTCTCCAGCTGAGGTGGGAGACCAAGGGTCCCTTTCCACGTGCCACAGGAATCCTGGGACTCCTATCAAGTTTCACGAGGAGTCAGGCATCGTCTCCTTTGGAGGCACTGATCTCCGCGTACCTCTGGAGTTTTCAAAAGATGTGAGGCCTCCGGTCGCGATGAGGTGGGGAACTAGGTCTTTCTCTGTGGTCTCCACAGGGGATTCAGACATCCTTTCTTCTTGGGAGATGCAAGACGTGCCTGCATTCAAGTCACTGTAGGGATATCCGGCCTTATTTCGAGTCAGGTCATCCCGGTGTCCATTCCACTTGAGGCCGCAAATTCAGGGTCCCTCTCACATAGCTAGAGCTGAGAGAAGCCTCCTCTTGAGATGCTTGTGGTAAGGTGGTATTCCTCTGGAGTCGAAGCCAGGGACTAACCTCTCATCTCGAGTTGATTTTTGGTCCACGGAGCTCTTTCGTGTTGCTACAGTGACCTCAGGATCCCTGTAGACTTGAAACAGTGTTCTTGGGTTTTCTCTGGAGTGCCACCAAGGAAATCAAGGCTCCTTTCATGTGTGATGTGCAACACGGAATTGCTCTGCACGCAGTGCAGGGGAATCGGGCCTCATCTCGTGGCGAGGGGGAAGTCTCATGGTTTTTCTCGAGTTGCGGCGGGAACCTGGGGTATATTCTCGAGTTAGGACGGGGATGGCCCTTCCACTCACGTGTTTGTTCAGCGACGTCAGGACTCCTGCCTAGTTGCGAGGGACAACTCGGGATTCTCCTCGAGGCTTGGCAGGGCAATTGGGACGCCTCTCCAGCTGAGGCGGGAGACCAAGGGTCCCTTTCCACGTGCCACAGGAATCCTGGGACTCCTATCAAGTTTCACGAGGAGTCAGGCATCGTCTCCTTTGGAGGCACTGATCTCCGTGTACCTCTGGAGTTTTCAAAGAATGTGAGGCCTCCGGTCGCGATGAGGTGGGGAACTAGGTCTTTCTCTGTGGTCTACACAGGTGATTCAGACATCCTTTCGTCTTGGGAGATGCAAGACGAGCCTGCATTCAAGTCACTGCAAGGATATCTGGCCTTATTTTGAGTCAGGGCATCGCGGTGTCCATTCCACTTGAGGCCGCAAACTCAGGGTCCCTCTAACATACCTAGAGCTGAGAGAAGCCTCCTCTTGAGGGGCTTGTGGTAAGGTGGTATTCCTCTGGAGTCGAAGCCAGGGACTAACCTCTCATCTCGAGTTGATTTTTGGTCCACGGAGCTCTTTCGTGTTGCTACAGTGACCTCAGGATCCCTGTAGACTTGAAACAGTGTTCTTGGGGTTTCTCTGGAGTGCCACCAAGGAAATCAAGGCTCCTTTCATGTGTGATGTGCAACACGGAATTGCTCTGCTCGCAGTGCAAGGGAATCGGGCCTCATCTCGCGGCGAGGGGGAAGTCTCATGGTTTTTCTCGTGTTGCGGCCGGAACCTGGGGTATATTCTCGAGTTAAGAGGGGGATGGTACCTCCACGCACGTGTTTGTTCAGCGACCTCAGGACTCCTGCCTAGGTGCGAGGGACAACTCGGGATTCTCCTCGAGGCTTGGCAGGGCAATTGGGACGCCTCTCCAGCTGAGGTGGGAGACCAAGGGTCCCTTTCCACGTGCCACAGGAATCCTGGGACTCCTATCAAGTTTCACGAGGAGTCAGGCATCGTCTCCTTTGGAGGCACTGATCTCCGCGTACCTCTGGAGTTTTCAAAAGATGTGAGGCCTCCGGTCGCGATGAGGTGGGGAACTAGGTCTTTCTCTGTGGTCTCCACAGGGGATTCAGACATCCTTTCTTCTTGGGAGATGCAAGACGTGCCTGCATTCAAGTCACTGTAGGGATATCCGGCCTTATTTCGAGTCAGGTCATCCCGGTGTCCATTCCACTTGAGGCCGCAAATTCAGGGTCCCTCTCACATAGCTAGAGCTGAGAGAAGCCTCCTCTTGAGATGCTTGTGGTAAGGTGGTATTCCTCTGGAGTCGAAGCCAGGGACTAACCTCTCATCTCGAGTTGATTTTTGGTCCACGGAGCTCTTTCGTGTTGCTACAGTGACCTCAGGATCCCTGTAGACTTGAATCAGTGTTCTTGGGGTTTCTCTGGAGTGCCACCAAGGAAATCAAGGCTCCTTTCATGTGTGATGTGCAACACGGAATTGCTCTGCACGCAGTGCAGGGGAATCGGGCCTCATCTCGTGGCGAGGGGGAAGTCTCATGGTTTTTCTCGAGTTGCGGCGGGAACCTGGGGTATATTCTCGAGTTACGACGGGGATGGCCCTTCCACCCACGTGTTTGTTCAGCGACGTCAGGACTCCTGCCTAGTTGCGAGGGACAACTCGGGATTCTCCTCGAGGCTTGGCAGGGCAATTGGGACGCCTCTCCAGCTGAGGCGGGAGACCAAGGGTCCCTTTCCACGTGCCACAGGAATCCTGGGACTCCTATCAAGTTTCACGAGGAGTCAGGCATCGTCTCCTTTGGAGGCACTGATCTCCGCGTACCTCTGGAGTTTTCAAAGGATGTGAGGCCTCCGGTCGCGATGAGGTGCGGAACTAGGTCTTTCTCTGTGGTCTACACAGGTGATTCAGACATCCTTTCGTCTTGGGAGATGCAAGACGAGCCTGCATTCAAGTCACTGCAAGGATATCCGACCTTATTTCGAGTCAGGGCATCGCGGTGTCCATTCCACTTGAGGCCCCAAACTCAGGGTCCCTCTAACATACCTAGAGCTGAGAGAAGCCTCCTCTTGAGGTGCTTGTGGTAAGGTGGTATTCCTCTGGAGTCGAAGCCAGGGACTAACCTCTCATCTCGAGTTGATTTTTGGTCCATGGAGCTCTTTCGTGTTGCTACAGTGACCTCAGGATCCCTCTAGCCTTGAAACAGTGTTCTTGGGGTTTCTCTGGAGTGCCACCAAGGAAATCAAGACTCCTTTCATGTGTGATGTGCAACACGGAATTGCTCTGCACGCAGTGCAGGGGAATCGGGCCTCATCTCGCGGCGAGGGGGAAGTCTCATGGTTTTTCTCGAGTTGCGGCGGGAACCTGGGGTATATTCTCGAGTTACGACGGGGATGGCCCTTCCACACACGTGTTTGTTCAGCGACGTCAGGACTCCTGCCTAGTTGCGAGGGACAACTCGGGATTCTCCTCGAGGCTTGGCAGGGCAATTGGGACGCCTCTCCAGCTGAGGCGGGAGACCAAGGGTCCCTTTCCACGTGCCACAGGAATCCTGGGACTCCTATCAAGTTTCACGAGGGGTCAGGCATCGTCTCCTTTGGAGGCACTGATCTCCGTGTACCTCTGGAGTTTTCAAAGAATGTGAGGCCTCCGGTCGCGATGAGGTGGGGAACTAGGTCTTTCTCTGTGGTCTACACAGGTGATTCAGACATCCTTTCGTCTTGGGAGATGCAAGACGAGCCTGCATTCAAGTCACTGCAAGGATATCTGGCCTTATTTTGAGTCAGGGCATCGCGGTGTCCATTCCACTTGAGGCCGCAAACTCAGGGTCCCTCTAACATACCTAGAGCTGAGAGAAGCCTCCTCTTGAGGGGCTTGTGGTAAGGTGGTATTCCTCTGGAGTCGAAGCCAGGGACTAACCTCTCATCTCGAGTTGATTTTTGGTCCACGGAGCTCTTTCGTGTTGCTACAGTGACCTCAGGATCCCTGTAGACTTGAAACAGTGTTCTTGGGGTTTCTCTGGAGTGCCACCAAGGAAATCAAGGCTCCTTTCATGTGTGATGTGCAACACGGAATTGCTCTGCTCGCAGTGCAAGGGAATCGGGCCTCATCTCGCGGCGAGGGGGAAGTCTCATGGTTTTTCTCGTGTTGCGGCCGGAACCTGGGGTATATTCTCGAGTTAAGAGGGGGATGGTACCTCCACGCACGTGTTTGTTCAGCGACGTCAGGACTCCTGCCTAGGTGCGAGGGACAACTCGGGATTCTCCTCGAGGCTTGGCAGGGCAATTGGGACGCCTCTCCAGCTGAGGTGGGAGACCAAGGGTCCCTTTCCACGTGCCACAGGAATCCTGGGACTCCTATCAAGTTTCACGAGGAGTCAGGCATCGTCTCCTTTGGAGGCACTGATCTCCGCGTACCTCTGGAGTTTTCAAAAGATGTGAGGCCTCCGGTCGCGATGAGGTGGGGAACTAGGTCTTTCTCTGTGGTCTCCACAGGGGATTCAGACATCCTTTCTTCTTGGGAGATGCAAGACGTGCCTGCATTCAAGTCACTGTAGGGATATCCGGCCTTATTTCGAGTCAGGTCATCCCGGTGTCCATTCCACTTGAGGCCGCAAATTCAGGGTCCCTCTCACATAGCTAGAGCTGAGAGAAGCCTCCTCTTGAGATGCTTGTGGTAAGGTGGTATTCCTCTGGAGTCGAAGCCAGGGACTAACCTCTCATCTCGAGTTGATTTTTGGTCCACGGAGCTCTTTCGTGTTGCTACAGTGACCTCAGGATCCCTGTAGACTTGAAACAGTGTTCTTGGGGTTTCTCTGGAGTGCCACCAAGGAAATCAAGGCTCCTTTCATGTGTGATGTGCAACACGGAATTGCTCTGCACGCAGTGCAGGGGAATCGGTCCTCATCTCGTGGCGAGGGGGAAGTCTCATGGTTTTTCTCGAGTTGCGGCGGGAACCTGGGGTATATTCTCGAGTTACGACGGGGATGGCCCTTCCACCCACGTGTTTGTTCAGCGACGTCAGGACTCCTGCCTAGTTGCGAGGGACAACTCGGGATTCTCCTCGAGGCTTGGCAGGGCAATTGGGACGCCTCTCCAGCTGAGGCGGGAGACCAAGGGTCCCTTTCCACGTGCCACAGGAATCCTGGGACTCCTATCAAGTTTCACGAGGAGTCAGGCATCGTCTCCTTTGGAGGCACTGATCTCCGCGTACCTCTGGAGTTTTCAAAGGATGTGAGGCCTCCGGTCGCGATGAGGTGCGGAACTAGGTCTTTCTCTGTGGTCTACACAGGTGATTCAGACATCCTTTCGTCTTGGGAGATGCAAGACGAGCCTGCATTCAAGTCACTGCAAGGATATCCGACCTTATTTCGAGTCAGGGCATCGCGGTGTCCATTCCACTTGAGGCCGCAAACTCAGGGTCCCTCTAACATACCTAGAGCTGAGAGAAGCCTCCTCTTGAGGTGCTTGTGGTAAGGTGGTATTCCTCTGGAGTCGAAGCCAGGGACTAACCTCTCATTTCGAGTTGATTTTTGGTCCACGGAGCTCTTTCGTGTTGCTACAGTGACCTCAGGATCCCTCTAGCCTTGAAACAGTGTTCTTGGGGTTTCTCTGGAGTGCCACCAAGGAAATCAAGACTCCTTTCATGTGTGATGTGCAACACGGAATTGCTCTGCACGCAGTGCAGGGGAATCGGGCCTCATCTCGCGGCGAGGGGGAAGTCTCATGGTTTTTCTCGAGTTGCGGCGGGAACCTGGGGTATATTCTCGAGTTAAGACGGGGATGGCCCTTCCACACACGTGTTTGTTCAGCGACGTCAGGACTCCTGCCTAGTTGCGAGGGACAACTCGGGATTCTCCTCGAGGCTTGGCAGGGCAATTGGGACGCCTCTCCAGCTGAGGCGGGAGACCAAGGGTCCCTTTCCACGTGCCACAGGAATCCTGGGACTCCTATCAAGTTTCACGAGGAGTCAGGCATCGTCTCCTTTGGAGGCACTGATCTCCGTGTACCTCTGGAGTTTTCAAAGAATGTGAGGCCTCCGGTCGCGATGAGGTGGGGAACTAGGTCTTTCTCTGTGGTCTACACAGGTGATTCAGACATCCTTTCGTCTTGGGAGATGCAAGACGAGCCTGCATTCAAGTCACTGCAAGGATATCTGGCCTTATTTTGAGTCAGGGCATCGCGGTGTCCATTCCACTTGAGGCCGCAAACTCAGGGTCCCTCTAACATACCTAGAGCTGAGAGAAGCCTCCTCTTGAGGGGCTTGTGGTAAGGTGGTATTCCTCTGGAGTCGAAGCCAGGGACTAACCTCTCATCTCGAGTTGATTTTTGGTCCACGGAGCTCTTTCGTGTTGCTACAGTGACCTCAGGATCCCTGTAGACTTGAAACAGTGTTCTTGGGGTTTCTCTGGAGTGCCACCAAGGAAATCAAGGCTCCTTTCATGTGTGATGTGCAACACGGAATTGCTCTGCTCGCAGTGCAAGGGAATCGGGCCTCATCTCGCGGCGAGGGGGAAGTCTCATGGTTTTTCTCGTGTTGCGGCCGGAACCTGGGGTATATTCTCGAGTTAAGAGGGGGATGGTACCTCCACGCACGTGTTTGTTCAGCGACGTCAGGACTCCTGCCTAGGTGCGAGGGACAACTCGGGATTCTCGTCGAGGCTTGGCAGGGCAATTGGGACGCCTCTCCAGCTGAGGTGGGAGACCAAGGGTCCCTTTCCACGTGCCACAGGAATCCTGGGACTCCTATCAAGTTTCACGAGGAGTCAGGCATCGTCTCCTTTGGAGGCACTGATCTCCGCGTACCTCTGGAGTTTTCAAAAGATGTGAGGCCTCCGGTCGCGATGAGGTGGGGAACTAGGTCTTTCTCTGTGGTCTCCACAGGGGATTCAGACATCCTTTCTTCTTGGGAGATGCAAGACGTGCCTGCATTCAAGTCACTGTAGGGATATCCGGCCTTATTTCGAGTCAGGTCATCCCGGTGTCCATTCCACTTGAGGCCGCAAATTCAGGGTCCCTCTCACATAGCTAGAGCTGAGAGAAGCCTCCTCTTGAGATGCTTGTGGTAAGGTGGTATTCCTCTGGAGTCGAAGCCAGGGACTAACCTCTCATCTCGAGTTGATTTTTGGTCCACGGAGCTCTTTCGTGTTGCTACAGTGACCTCAGGATCCCTGTAGACTTGAAACAGTGTTCTTGGGGTTTCTCTGGAGTGCCACCAAGGAAATCAAGGCTCCTTTCATGTGTGATGTGCAACACGGAATTGCTCTGCACGCAGTGCAGGGGAATCGGGCCTCATCTCGTGGCGAGGGGGAAGTCTCATGGTTTTTCTCGAGTTGCGGCGGGAACCTGGGGTATATTCTCGAGTTACGACGGGGATGGCCCTTCCACCCACGTGTTTGTTCAGCGACGTCAGGACTCCTGCCTAGTTGCGAGGGACAACTCGGGATTCTCCTCGAGGCTTGGCAGGGCAATTGGGACGCCTCTCCAGCTGAGGCGGGAGACCAAGGGTCCCTTTCCACGTGCCACAGGAATCCTGGGACTCCTATCAAGTTTCACGAGGAGTCAGGCATCGTCTCCTTTGGAGGCACTGATCTCCGCGTACCTCTGGAGTTTTCAAAGGATGTGAGGCCTCCGGTCGCGATGAGGTGGGGAACTAGGTCTTTCTCTGTGGTCTCCACAGGTGATTCAGACATCCTTTCGTCTTGGGAGATGCAAGACGAGCCTGCATTCAAGTCACTGCAAGGATATCCGACCTTATTTCGAGTCAGGGCATCGCGGTGTCCATTCCACTTGAGGCCGCAAACTCAGGGTCCCTCTAACATACCTAGAGCTGAGAGAAGCCTCCTCTTGAGGTGCTTGTGGTAAGGTGGTATTCCTCTGGAGTCGAAGCCAGGGACTAACCTCTCATTTCGAGTTGATTTTTGGTCCACGGAGCTCTTTCGTGTTGCTACAGTGACCTCAGGATCCCTCTAGCCTTGAAACAGTGTTCTTGGGGTTTCTCTGGAGTGCCACCAAGGAAATCAAGACTCCTTTCATGTGTGATGTGCAACACGGAATTGCTCTGCACGCAGTGCAGGGGAATCGGGCCTCATCTCGCGGCGAGGGGGAAGTCTCATGGTTTTTCTCGAGTTGCGGCGGGAACCTGGGGTATATTCTCGAGTTACGACGGGGATGGCCCTTCCACACACGTGTTTGTTCAGCGACGTCAGGACTCCTGCCTAGTTGCGAGGGACAACTCGGGATTCTCCTCGAGGCTTGGCAGGGCAATTGGGACGCCTCTCCAGCTGAGGTGGGAGACCAAGGGTCCCTTTCCACGTGCCACAGGAATCCTGGGACTCCTATCAAGTTTCACGAGGAGTCAGGCATCGTCTCCTTTGGAGGCACTGATCTCCGCGTACCTCTGGAGTTTTCAAAAGATGTGAGGCCTCCGGTCGCGATGAGGTGGGGAACTAGGTCTTTCTCTGTGGTCTCCACAGGGGATTCAGACATCCTTTCTTCTTGGGAGATGCAAGACGTGCCTGCATTCAAGTCACTGTAGGGATATCCGGCCTTATTTCGAGTCAGGTCATCCCGGTGTCCATTCCACTTGAGGCCGCAAATTCAGGGTCCCTCTCACATAGCTAGAGCTGAGAGAAGCCTCCTCTTGAGATGCTTGTGGTAAGGTGGTATTCCTCTGGAGTCGAAGCCAGGGACTAACCTCTCATCTCGAGTTGATTTTTGGTCCACGGAGCTCTTTCGTGTTGCTACAGTGACCTCAGGATCCCTGTAGACTTGAAACAGTGTTCTTGGGGTTTCTCTGGAGTGCCACCAAGGAAATCAAGGCTCCTTTCATGTGTGATGTGCAACACGGAATTGCTCTGCACGCAGTGCAGGGGAATCGGGCCTCATCTCGTGGCGAGGGGGAAGTCTCATGGTTTTTCTCGAGTTGCGGCGGGAACCTGGGGTATATTCTCGAGTTACGACGGGGATGGCCCTTCCACCCACGTGTTTGTTCAGCGACGTCAGGACTCCTGCCTACTTGCGAGGGACAACTCGGGATTCTCCTCGAGGCTTGGCAGGGCAATTGGGACGCCTCTCCAGCTGAGGCGGGAGACCAAGGGTCCCTTTCCACGTGCCACAGGAATCCTGGGACTCCTATCAAGTTTCACGAGGAGTCAGGCATCGTCTCCTTTGGAGGCACTGATCTCCGCGTACCTCTGGAGTTTTCAAAGGATGTGAGGCCTCCGGTCGCGATGAGGTGGGGAACTAGGTCTTTCTCTGTGGTCTCCACAGGTGATTCAGACATCCTTTCGTCTTGGGAGATGCAAGACGAGCCTGCATTCAAGTCACTGCAAGGATATCCGACCTTATTTCGAGTCAGGGCATCGCGGTGTCCATTCCACTTGAGGCCGCAAACTCAGGGTCCCTCTAACATACCTAGAGCTGAGAGAAGCCTCCTCTTGAGGTGCTTGTGGTAAGGTGGTATTCCTCTGGAGTCGAAGCCAGGGACTAACCTCTCATTTCGAGTTGATTTTTGGTCCACGGAGCTCTTTCGTGTTGCTACAGTGACCTCAGGATCCCTCTAGCCTTGAAACAGTGTTCTTGGGGTTTCTCTGGAGTGCCACCAAGGAAATCAAGACTCCTTTCATGTGTGATGTGCAACACGGAATTGCTCTGCACGCAGTGCAGGGGAATCGGGCCTCATCTCGCGGCGAGGGGGAAGTCTCATGGTTTTTCTCGAGTTGCGGCGGGAACCTGGGGTATATTCTCGAGTTACGACGGGGATGGCCCTTCCACACACGTGTTTGTTCAGCGACGTCAGGACTCCTGCCTAGTTGCGAGGGACAACTCGGGATTCTCCTCGAGGCTTGGCAGGGCAATTGGGACGCCTCTCCACCTGAGGCGGGAGACCAAGGGTCCCTTTCCACTTGCCACAGGAATCCTGGGACTCCTATCAAGTTTCACGAGGAGTCAGGCATCGTCTCCTTTGGAGGCACTGATCTCCGCGTACCTCTGGAGTTTTCAAAGGATGTGAGGCCTCCGGTCGCGATGAGGTGGGGAACTAGGTCTTTCTCTGTGGTCTCCACAGGGGATTCAGACATCCTTTCGTCTTGGGAGATGCAAGACGAGCCTGCATTCAAGTCACTGCAGGGATATCCGGCCTTATTTCGCGTCAGGGCATCGCAGTGTCCATTCCACTTGAGGCCGCAAACTCAGGGTCCCTCTCACATACCTAGAGCTGAGAGAAGCCTCCTCTTGAGGTGCTTGTGGTAAGGTGGTATTCCTCTGGAGTCGAAGCCAGGGACTAACCTCTCATCTCGAGTTGATTCTTGGTCCACGGAGCTCTTTCGTGTTGCTACAGTGACCTCAGGATCCCTCTAGCCTTGAAACAGTGATCTTGGGGTTTCTCTGGAGTGCCATCAAGGAAATCAAGGCTCCTTTCATGTGTGATGTGCAACACGGAATTGCTCTGCACGCAGTGCAGGGGAATCGGGCCTCATCTCGTGGCGAGGGGGAAGTCTCATGGTTTTTCTCGAGTTGCGGCGGGAACCTGGGGTATATTCTCGAGTTAGGACGGGGATGGCCCTTCCACTCACGTGTTTGTTCAGCGACGTCAGGACTCCTGCCTAGTTGCGAGGGACAACTCGGGATTCTCCTCGAGGCTTGGCAGGGCAATTGGGACGCCTCTCCAGCTGAGGCGGGAGACCAAGGGTCCCTTTCCACGTGCCACAGGAATCCTGGGACTCCTATCAAGTTTCACGAGGAGTCAGGCATCGTCTCCTTTGGAGGCACTGATCTCCGTGTACCTCTGGAGTTTTCAAAGGATGTGAGGCCTCCGGTCGCGATGAGGTGGGGAACTAGGTCTTTCTCTGTGGTCTACACAGGTGATTCAGACATCCTTTCGTCTTGGGAGATGCAAGACGAGCCTGCATTCAAGTCACTGCAAGGATATCTGGCCTTATTTTGAGTCAGGGCATCGCGGTGTCCATTCCACTTGAGGCCGCAAACTCAGGGTCCCTCTAACATACCTAGAGCTGAGAGAAGCCTCCTCTTGAGGGGCTTGTGGTAAGGTGGTATTCCTCTTGAGTCGAAGCCAGGGACTACCCTCTCTTCTCGAGTTGATTTTCGGTCCACGGAGCTCTTTCGTGTTGCTACAGTGACCTCAGGATCCCTGTAGACTTGAAACAGTGTTCTTGGGGTTTCTCTGGAGTGCCACCAAGGAAATCAAGGCTCCTTTCATGTGTGATGTGCAACACGGAATTGCTCTGCTCGCAGTGCAAGGGAATCGGGCCTCATCTCGCGGCGAGGGGGAAGTCTCATGGTTTTTCTCGTGTTGCGGCCGGAACCTGGGGTATATTCTCGAGTTAAGAGGGGGATGGTACCTCCACGCACGTGTTTGTTCAGCGACGTCAGGACTCCTGCCTAGGTGCGAGGGACAACTCGGGATTCTCCTCGAGGCTTGGCAGGGCAATTGGGACGCCTCTCCAGCTGAGGCGGGAGACCAAGGGTCCCTTTCCACGTGCCACAGGAATCCTGGGACTCCTATCAAGTTTCACGAGGAGTCAGGCATCGTCTCCTTTGGAGGCACTGATCTCCGCGTACCTCTGGAGTTTTCAAAGGATGTGAGGCCTCCGGTCGCGATGACGTGGGGAACTAGGTCTTTCTCTGTGGTCTCCACAGGGGATTCAGACATCCTTTCGTCTTGGGAGATGCAAGACGAGCCTGCATTCAAGTCACTGCAGGGATATCCGGCCTTATTTCGCGTCAGGGCATCGCAGTTTCCATTCCACTTGAGGCCGCAATCTCATGGTCCCTCTCACATACCTAGAGCTGAGAGAAGCCTCCTCTTGAGGTGCTTGTGGTAAGGTGGTATTCCTCTGGAGTCGAAGCCAGGGACTAACCTCTCATCTCGAGTTGATTCTTGGTCCACGGAGCTCTTTCGTGTTGCTACAGTGACCTCAGGATCCCTCTAGCCTTGAAACAGTGATCTTGGGGTTTCTCTGGAGTGCCTTCAAGGAAATCAAGGCTCCTTTCATGTGTGATGTGCAACACGGAATTGCTCTGCACGCAGTGCAGGGGAATCGGGCCTCATCTCGCGGCGAGGGGGAAGTCTCATGGTTTTTCTCGAGTTGCGGCGGGACCCTGGGGTATATTCTCGAGTTACGACGGGGATGGCCCTTCCACCCACGTGTTTGTTCAGCGACGTCAGGACTCCTGCCTAGTTGCGAGGGACAACTCGGGATTCTCCTCGAGGCTTGGCAGGGCAATTGGGACGCTTCTCCAGCTGAGGCGGGAGACCAAGGGTCCCTTTCCACGTGCCACAGGAATCCTGGGACTCCTATCAAGTTTCAGGAGGAGTCAGGCATCGTCTCCTTTGGAGGCACTGATCTCCGTGTACCTCTGGAGTTTTCAAAGGATGTGAGGCCTCCGGTCGCGATGAGGTGGGGAACTAGGTCTTTCTCTGTGGTCTACACAGGTGATTCAGACATCCTTTCGTCTTGGGAGATGCAAGACGAGCCTGCATTCAAGTCACTGCAAGGATATCTGGCCTTATTTTGAGTCAGGGCATCGCGGTGTCCATTCCACTTGAGGCCGCAAACTCAGGGTCCCTCTAACATACCTAGAGCTGAGAGAAGCCTCCTCTTGAGGTGCTTGTGGTAAGGTGGTATTCCTCTGGAGTCGAAGCCAGGGACTAACCTCTCATCTCGAGTTGATTTTTGGTCCACGGAGCTCTTTCGTGTTGCTACAGTGACGTCAGGATTCCTCTAGCCGTGAAACAGTGTTCTTGGTGTTTCTCTGGAGTGCCACCAAGGACATCAAGACTCCTTTCATGTGTGATGTGCAACACGGAATTGCTCTGCACGCAGTGCAGGGGAATCGGGCCTCAGCTCGCGGCGAGGGGGAAGTCTCATGGTTTTTCTCGAGTTGCGGCGGGAACCTGGGGTATATTCTCGAGTTACGACGGGGATGGCCCTTCCACACACGTGTTTGTTCAGCGACGTCAGGACTCCTGCCTAGTTGCGAGGGACAACTCGGGATTCTCCTCGAGGCTTGGCAGGGCAATTGGGACGCCTCTCCAGCTGAGGTGGGAGACCAAGGGTCCCTTTCCACGTGCCACAGGAATCCTGGGACTCCTATCAAGTTTCACGAGGAGTCAGGCATCGTCTCCTTTGGAGGCACTGATCTCCGCATACCTCTGGAGTTTTCAAAAGATGTGAGGCCTCCGGTCGCGATGAGGTGGGGAACTAGGTCTTTCTCTGTGGTCTCCACAGGGGATTCAGACATCCTTTCTACTTGGGAGATGCAAGACGTGCCTGCATTCAATTCACTGTAGGGATATCGGGCCTTATTTCGAGTCAGATCATCCCGGTGTCCATTCCACTTGAGGCCGCAAACTCAGGGTCCCTCTCACATAGCTAGAGCTGAGAGAAGCCTCCTCTTGAGGTGCTTGTGGTAAGGTGGTATTCCTCTGGAGTCGAAGCCAGGGACTAACCTCTCATCTCGAGTTGATTTTTGGTCCACGGAGCTCTTTCGTGTTGTTACAGTGACCTCAGGATCCCTCTAGCCTTGAAACAGTGTTCTTGGGTTTTCTCTGGAGTGCCATCAAGGAAATCAAGTCTCCTTTCATGTGAGATGTGCAACACGGAATTGCTCTGCACGCAGTGCAGGGAAATCGGGCCTCATCTCGCGGCGAGGGGGAAGTCTCATGGTTTTTCTCTAGTTGCGGCCGGAACCTGGGGTATATTCTCGAGTTACGACGGGGATGGCCCTTCCACCCACGTGTTTGTTCAGCGACGTCAGGACTCCTGCCTAGTTGCGAGGGACAACTCGGGATTCTCCTCGAGGCTTGGCAGGGCAATTGGGACGCCTCTCCAACTGAGGCGGGAGACCAAGGGTCCCTTTCCACGTGCCACAGGAATCCTGGGACTCCTATCAAGTTTCACGAGGAGTCAGGCATCGTCTCCTTTGGAGGCACTGATCTCCGCGTACCTCTGGAGTTTTCAAAGGATGTGAGGCCTCCGGTCGCGATGAGGTGGGGAACTAGGTCTTTCTCTGTGGTCTCCACAGGGGATTCAGACATCCTTTCGTCTTGGGAGATGCTAGACGAGCCTGCATTCAAGTCACTGCAGGGATATCCGGCCTTATTTCGCGTCAGGGCATCGCAGTTTCCATTCCACTTGAGGCCGCAAACTCAGGGTCCCTCTCACATACCTAGAGCTGAGAGAAGCCTCCTCTTGAGGTGCTTGTGGTAAGGTGGTATTCCTCTGGAGTCGAAGCCAGGGACTAACCTCTCATCTCGAGTTGATTTTTGGTCCACGGAGCTCTTTCGTGTTGCTACAGTGACGTCAGGATCCCTCTAGCCGTGAAACAGTGTTCTTGGTGTTTCTCTGGAGTGCCACCAAGGACATCAAGACTCCTTTCATGTGTGATGTGCAACACGGAATTGCTCTGCACGCAGTGCATGGGAATCGGGCCTCATCTCGCGGCGAGGGGGAAGTCTCATGGTTTTTCTCGAGTTGCGGCCGGAACCTGGGGTATATTCTCAAGTTAAGACGGGGATGGTACCTCTACCCACGTGTTTGTTCAGCGACTTCAGGACTCCTGCCTAGTTGCGAGGGACAACTCGGGATTCTCCTCGAGGCTTGGCAGGGCAATTGGGACGCCTCTCCAACTGAGGCGGGAGACCAAGGGTCCCTTTCCACTTGCCACAGGAATCCTGGGACTCCTATCAAGTTTCACGAGGAGTCAGGCATCGTCTCCTTTGGAGGCACTGATCTCCGCGTACCTCTGGAGTTTTCAAAGGATGTGAGGCCTCCGGTCGCGATGAGGTGGGGAACTAGGTCTTTCTCTGTGGTCTCCACAGGGGATTCAGACATCCTTTCGTCTTGGGAGATGCAAGACGAGCCTGCATTCAAGTCACTGCAGGGATATCCGGCCTTATTTCGCGTCAGGGCATCGCAGTGTCCATTCCACTTGAGGCCGCAAACTCAGGGTCCCTCTAACATACCTAGAGCTGAGAGAAGCCTCCTCTTGAGGGGCTTGTGGTAAGGTGGTATTCCTCTGGAGTCGAAGCCAGGGACTAACCTCTCATCTCGAGTTGATTCTTGGTCCACGGAGCTCTTTCGTGTTGCTACAGTGACCTCAGGATCCCTCTAGCCTTGAAACAGTGATCTTGGGGTTTCTCTGGAGTGCCATCAAGGAAATCAAGGCTCCTTTCATGTGTGATGTGCAACACGGAATTGCTCTGCACGCAGTGCAGGGGAATCGGGCCTCATCTCGTGGCGAGGGGGAAGTCTCATGGTTTTTCTCGAGTTGCGGCGGGAACCTGGGGTATATTCTCGAGTTACGACGGGGATGGCCCTTCCACTCACGTGTTTGTTCAGCGACGTCAGGACTCCTGCCTAGTTGCGAGGGACAACTCGGGATTCTCCTCGAGGCTTGGCAGGGCAATTGGGACGCCTCTCCAGCTGAGGCGGGAGACCAAGGGTCCCTTTCCACGTGCCACAGGAATCCTGGGACTCCTATCAAGTTTCACGAGGAGTCAGGCATCGTCTCCTTTGGAGGCACTGATCTCCGTGTACCTCTGGAGTTTTCAAAGGATGTGAGGCCTCCGGTCGCGATGAGGTGGGGAACTAGGTCTTTCTCTGTGGTCTACACAGGTGATTCAGACATCCTTTCGTCTTGGGAGATGCAAGACGAGCCTGCATTCAAGTCACTGCAAGGATATCTGGCCTTATTTTGAGTCAGGGCATCGCGGTGTCCATTCCACTTGAGGCCGCAAACTCAGGGTCCCTCTAACATACCTAGAGCTGAGAGAAGCCTCCTCTTGAGGGGCTTGTGGTAAGGTGGTATTCCTCTGGAGTCGAAGCCAGGGACTAACCTCTCATCTCGAGTTGATTTTTGGTCCACGGAGCTCTTTCGTGTTGCTACAGTGACCTCAGGATCCCTGTAGACTTGAAACAGTGTTCTTGGGGTTTCTCTGGAGTGCCACCAAGGAAATCAAGGCTCCTTTCATGTGTGATGTGCAACACGGAATTGCTCTGCTCGCAGTGCAAGGGAATCGGGCCTCATCTCGCGGCGAGGGGGAAGTCTCATGGTTTTTCTCGTGTTGCGGCCGGAACCTGGGGTATATTCTCGAGTTAAGAGGGGGATGGTACCTCCACGCACGTGTTTGTTCAGCGACGTCAGGACTCCTGCCTAGGTGCGAGGGACAACTCGGGATTCTCCTCGAGGCTTGGCAGGGCAATTGGGACGCCTCTCCAGCTGAGGCGGGAGACCAAGGGTCCCTTTCCACGTGCCACAGGAATCCTGGGACTCCTATCAAGTTTCACGAGGAGTCAGGCATCGTCTCCTTTGGAGGCACTGATCTCCGCGTACCTCTGGAGTTTTCAAAGGATGTGAGGCCTCCGGTCGCGATGAGGTGGGGAACTAGGTCTTTCTCTGTGGTCTCCACAGGGGATTCAGACATCCTTTCGTCTTGGGAGATGCAAGACGAGCCTGCATTCAAGTCACTGCAGGGATATCCGGCCTTATTTCGCGTCAGGGCATCGCAGTTTCCATTCCACTTGAGGCCGCAATCTCATGGTCCCTCTCACATACCTAGAGCTGAGAGAAGCCTCCTCTTGAGGTGCTTGTGGTAAGGTGGTATTCCTCTGGAGTCGAAGCCAGGGACTAACCTCTCATCTCGAGTTGATTCTTGGTCCACGGAGCTCTTTCGTGTTGCTACAGTGACCTCAGGATCCCTCTAGCCTTGAAACAGTGATCTTGGGGTTTCTCTGGAGTGCCTTCAAGGAAATCAAGGCTCCTTTCATGTGTGATGTGCAACACGGAATTGCTCTGCACGCAGTGCAGGGGAATCGGTCCTCATCTCGCGGCGAGGGGGAAGTCTCATGGTTTTTCTCGAGTTGCGGCGGGACCCTGGGGTATATTCTCGAGTTACGACGGGGATGGCCCTTCCACCCACGTGTTTGTTCAGCGACGTCAGGACTGCTGCCTAGTTGCGAGGGACAACTCGGGATTCTCCTCGAGGCTTGGCAGGGCAATTGGGACGCTTCTCCAGCTGAGGCGGGAGACCAAGGGTCCCTTTCCACGTGCCACAGGAATCCTGGGACTCCTATCAAGTTTCAGGAGGAGTCAGGCATCGTCTCCTTTGGAGGCACTGATCTCCGTGTACCTCTGGAGTTTTCAAAGGATGTGAGGCCTCCGGTCGCGATGAGGTGGGGAACTAGGTCTTTCTCTGTGGTCTACACAGGTGATTCAGACATCCTTTCGTCTTGGGAGATGCAAGACGAGCCTGCATTCAAGTCACTGCAAGGATATCTGGCCTTATTTTGAGTCAGGGCATCGCGGTGTCCATTCCACTTGAGGCCGCAAACTCAGGGTCCCTCTAACATACCTAGAGCTGAGAGAAGCCTCCTCTTGAGGTGCTTGTGGTAAGGTGGTATTCCTCTGGAGTCGAAGCCAGGGACTAACCTCTCATCTCGAGTTGATTTTTGGTCCACGGAGCTCTTTCGTGTTGCTACAGTGACGTCAGGATCCCTCTAGCCGTGAAACAGTGTTCTTGGTGTTTCTCTGGAGTGCCACCAAGGACATCAAGACTCCTTTCATGTGTGATGTGCAACACGGAATTGCTCTGCACGCAGTGCAGGGGAATCGGGCCTCAGCTCGCGGCGAGGGGGAAGTCTCATGGTTTTTCTCGAGTTGCGGCGGGAACCTGGGGTATATTCTCGAGTTACGACGGGGATGGCCCTTCCACACACGTGTTTGTTCAGCGACGTCAGGACTCCTGCCTAGTTGCGAGGGACAACTCGGGATTCTCCTCGAGGCTTGGCAGGGCAATTGGGACGCCTCTCCAGCTGAGGTGGGAGACCAAGGGTCCCTTTCCACGTGCCACAGGAATCCTGGGACTCCTATCAAGTTTCACGAGGAGTCAGGCATCGTCTCCTTTGGAGGCACTGATCTCCGCATACCTCTGGAGTTTTCAAAAGATGTGAGGCCTCCGGTCGCGATGAGGTGGGGAACTAGGTCTTTCTCTGTGGTCTCCACAGGGGATTCAGACATCCTTTCTACTTGGGAGATGCAAGACGTGCCTGCATTCAATTCACTGTAGGGATATCGGGCCTTATTTCGAGTCAGATCATCCCGGTGTCCATTCCACTTGAGGCCGCAAACTCAGGGTCCCTCTCACATAGCTAGAGCTGAGAGAAGCCTCCTCTTGAGGTGCTTGTGGTAAGGTGGTATTCCTCTGGAGTCGAAGCCAGGGACTAACCTCTCATCTCGAGTTGATTTTTGGTCCACGGAGCTCTTTCGTGTTGTTACAGTGACCTCAGGATCCCTCTAGCCTTGAAACAGTGTTCTTGGGTTTTCTCTGGAGTGCCATCAAGGAAATCAAGGCTCCTTTCATGTGAGATGTGCAACACGGAATTGCTCTGCACGCAGTGCAGGGAAATCGGGCCTCATCTCGCGGCGAGGGGGAAGTCTCATGGTTTTTCTCTAGTTGCGGCCGGAACCTGGGGTATATTCTCGAGTTACGACGGGGATGGCCCTTCCACCCACGTGTTTGTTCAGCGACGTCAGGACTCCTGCCTAGTTGCGAGGGACAACTCGGGATTCTCCTCGAGGCTTGGCAGGGCAATTGGGACGCCTCTCCAACTGAGGCGGGAGACCAAGGGTCCCTTTCCACGTGCCACAGGAATCCTGGGACTCCTATCAAGTTTCACGAGGAGTCAGGCATCGTCTCCTTTGGAGGCACTGATCTCCGCGTACCTCTGGAGTTTTCAAAGGATGTGAGGCCTCCGGTCGCGATGAGGTGGGGAACTAGGTCTTTCTCTGTGGTCTCCACAGGGGATTCAGACATCCTTTCGTCTTGGGAGATGCTAGACGAGCCTGCATTCAAGTCACTGCAGGGATATCCGGCCTTATTTCGCGTCAGGGCATCGCAGTTTCCATTCCACTTGAGGCCGCAAACTCAGGGTCCCTCTCACATACCTAGAGCTGAGAGAAGCCTCCTCTTGAGGTGCTTGTGGTAAGGTGGTATTCCTCTGGAGTCGAAGCCAGGGACTAACCTCTCATCTCGAGTTGATTTTTGGTCCACGGAGCTCTTTCGTGTTGCTACAGTGACGTCAGGATCCCTCTAGCCGTGAAACAGTGTTCTTGGTGTTTCTCTGGAGTGCCACCAAGGACATCAAGACTCCTTTCATGTGTGATGTGCAACACGGAATTGCTCTGCACGCAGTGCAGGGGAATCGGGCCTCATCTCGCGGCGAGGGGGAAGTCTCATGGTTTTTCTCGAGTTGCGGCGGGAACCTGGGGTATATTCTCGAGTTACGACGGGAATGGCCCTTCCACACACGTGTTTGTTCAGCGACGTCAGGACTCCTGCCTAGTTGCGAGGGACAACTCGGGATTCTCCTCGAGGCTTGGCAGGGCAATTGGGACGCCTCTCCAGCTGAGGCGGGAGACCAAGGGTCCCTTTCCACGTGCCACAGGAATCCTGGGACTCCTATCAAGTTTCACGAGGAGTCAGGCATCGTCTCCTTTGGAGGCACTGATCTCCGCGTACCTCTGGAGTTTTCAAAGGATGTGAGGCCTCCGGTCGCGATGAGGTGGGGAACTAGGTCTTTCTCTGTGGTCTCCACAGGGGATTCAGACATCCTTTCGTCTTGGGAGATGCAAGACGAGCCTGCATTCAAGTCACTGCAGGGATATCCGGCCTTATTTCGCGTCAGGGCATCGCAGTGTCCATTCCACTTGAGGCCGCAAAATCAGGGTCCCTCTCACATACCTAGAGCTGAGAGAAGCCTCCTCTTGAGGTGCTTGTGGTAAGGTGGTATTCCTCTGGAGTCGAAGCCAGGGACTAACCTCTCATCTCGAGTTGATTTTTGGTCCACGGAGCTCTTTCGTGTTGCTACAGTGACCTCAGGATCCCTGTAGACTTGAAACAGTGTTCTTGGGGTTTCTCTGGAGTGCCACCAAGGAAATCAAGGCTCCTTTCATGTGTGATGTGCAACACGGAATTGCTCTGCACGCAGTGTAAGGGAATCGGGCCTCATCTCGCGGCGAGGGGGAAGTCTCATGGTTTTTTTCGAGTTGCGGCGGGAACCTGGGGTATATTCTCGAGTTACGACGGGGATGGTACCTCCACGCACGTGTTTGTTCAGCGACTTCAGGACTCCTGCCTAGTTGCGAGGGACAACTCGGGATTCTCCTCGAGGCTTGGCAGGGAAATTGGGACGCCTCTCCAGCTGAGGCGGGAGACCAAGGGTCCCTTTCCACGTGCCACAGGAATCCTGGGACTCCTATCAAGTTTCAGGAGGAGTCAGGCATCGTCTCCTTTGGAGGCACTGATCTCCGCGTACCTCTGGAGTTTTCAAAGGATGTGAGGCCTCCGGTCGCGATGAGGTGGGGAACTAGGTCTTTCTCTGTGGTCTCCACAGGGGATTCAGACATCCTTTCGTCTTGGGAGATGCAAGACGAGCCTGCATTCAAGTCACTGCAGGGATATTCGGCCTTATTTCGCGTCAGGGCATCACAGTGTCCATTTCACTTGAGGCCGCAAACTCAGGGTCCCTCTCACATACCTAGAGCTGAGAGAAGCCTCCTCTTGAGGTGCTTGTGGTAAGGTGGTATTCCTCTGGAGTCGAAGCCAGGGACTAACCTCTCATCTCGAGTTGATTTTTGGTCCATGGATCTCTTTCGTGTTGCTACAGTGACCTCAGGATCCCTCTAGCCTTGAAACAGTGTTCTTGGGGTTTCTCTGGAGTGCCATCAAGGAAATCAAGGCTCCTTTCATGTGTGATGTGCAACACGGAATTGCTCTGCACACAGTGCAGGGGAATCGGGCCTCATCTCGAGGCGAGGGGGAAGTCTCATGGTTTTTCTCGAGTTGCGGTGGGAACCTGGGGTATATTCTCGAGTTACGACGGGGATGGCCCTTCCACCCACGTGTTTGTTCAGCGACGGCAGGACTCCTGCCTAGTTGCGAGGGACAACTCGGGATTCTCCTCGAGGCTTGGCAGGGCAATTGGGACGCCTCTCCAGCTGAGGCGGGAGACCAAGGGTCCCTTTCCACGTGCCACAGGAATCCTGGGACTCCTATCAAGTTTCACGAGGAGTCAGGCATCGTCTCCTTTGGAGGCACTGATCTCCGCGTACCTCTGTAGTTTTCAAAGGATGTGAGGCCTCCGGTCGCGATTAGGTGGGGAACTAGGTCTTTCTCTGTGGTCTACACAGGTGATTCAGACATCCTTTCGTCTTGGGAGATGCAAGACGAGCCTGCATTCAAGTCACTGCAAGGATATCCGGCCTTATTTCGAGTCAGGGGATCGCGGTGTCCATTCCACTTGAGGCCGCAAACTCAGGGTCCCTCTCACATACCTAGAGCTGAGAGAAGCCTCCTCTTGAGGTGCTTGTGGTAAGGTGGTATTCCTCTGGAGTCGAAGCCAGGGACTAACCTCTCATCTCGAGTTGATTTTTGGGCCACGGAGCTCTTTCATGTTGCTACAGTGACCTCAGGATCCCTCTAGCCTTGAACCAGTGTTCTTGGGGTTTCTCTGGATTGCCACCAAGGAAATCAAGACTCCTTTCATGTGTGATGTGCAACACGGAATTGCTCTGCACGCAGTGCAGGGGAATCGGGCCTCATCTCGCGGCGAGGGGGAAGTCTCATGGTTTTTCTCGAGTTGCGGCGGGAACCACGGGTATATTCTCGAGTTACGACGGGGATGGCCCTTCCATACAAGTGTTTGTTCAGCGACGTCAGGACTCCTGCATAGTTGCGAGGGACAACTCGGGATTCTCCTCGAGGCTTGGCAGGGCAATTGGGACGCCTCTCCAGCTGAGGCGGGAGACCAAGGGTCCCTTTCCACGTGCCACAGGAATCCTGGGACTCATATCAAGTTTCACGAGGAGTCAGGCATCGTCTGCTTTGGAGGCACTGATCTCCGCGTACCTCTGGAGTTTTCAAAGGATGTGAGGCCTCCGGTCGCGATGAGGTGGGGGACTAGGTCTTTCTCTGTGGTCTCCACAGGGGATTCAGACATCCTTTCGTCTTGGGAGATGCAAGACGAGCCTGCATTCAAGTCACTGCAGGGATATCCGGCCTTATTTCCAGTCAGGGCATCGCGGTGTCCATTCCACTTGAGGCCGCAAACTCAGGGTCCCTCTCACATACCTAGAGCTGAGAGAAGCCTCCTCTTGAGGTGCTTGTGGTAAGGTGGTATTCCTCTGGAGTCGAAGCCAGGGACTAACCTCTCATCTCGAGTTGATTTTTGGTCCACGGAGCTCTTTCGTGTTGCTACAGTGACCTCAGGATCCCTCTAGCCTTGAAACAGTGTTCTTGGGTTTTCTCTGGAGTGCCATCAAGGAAATCAAGGCTCCTTTCATGTGAGATGTGCAACACGGAATTGCTCTGCACGCAGTGCAGGGAAATCGGGCCTCATCTCGCGGCGAGGGGGAAGTCTCATGGTTTTTCTCGAGTTGCGGCGGGAACCTGGGGTATATTCTCGAGTTACGACGGGGATGGCCCTTCCACCCACGTGTTTGTTCAGCGACGTCAGGACTCCTGCCTAGTTGCGAGGGACAACTCGGGATTCTCCTCGAGGCTTGGCAGGGCAATTGGGACGCCTCTCCAGCTGAGGCGGGAGACCAAGGGTCCCTTTCCACGTGCCACAGGAATCCTGGGACTCCTATCAAGTTTCACGAGGAGTCAGGCATCGTCTCCTTTGGAGGCACTGATCTCCGCGTACCTCTGGAGTTTTCAAAGGATGTGAGGCCTCCGGTCGCGATGAGGTGGGGAACTAGGTCTTTCTCTGTGGTCTCCACAGGGGATTCAGACATCCTTTCATCTTGGGAGATGCAAGACGAGCCTGCATTCAAGTCACTGCAGGGATATCCGGCCTTAATTCGCGTCAGGGCATCGCAGTGTCCATTCCACTTGAGGCCGCAAAATCAGGGTCCCTCTCACATACCTAGAGCTGAGGGAAGCCTCCTCTTGAGGTGCTTGTGGTAAGGTGGTATTCCTCTGGAGTCGAAGCCAGGGACTAACCTCTCATCTCGAGTTGATTTTTGGTCCACGGAGCTCTTTCGTGTTGCTACAGTGACCTCAGGATCCCTGTAGACTTGAAACAGTGTTCTTGGGGTTTCTCTGGAGTGCCACCAAGGAGATCAAGGCTCCTTTCATGTGTGATGTGCAACACGGAATTGCTCTGCACGCAGTGTAAGGGAATCGGGCCTCATCTCGCGGCGAGGGGGAAGTCTCATGGTTTTTTTCGAGTTGCGGCGGGAACCTGGGGTATATTCTCGAGTTACGACGGGGATGGTACCTCCACGCACGTATTTGTTCAGCGACTTCAGGACTCCTGCCTAGTTGCGAGGGACAACTCGGGATTCTCCTCGAGGCTTGGCAGGGCAATTGGGACGCCTCTCCAGCTGAGGCGGGAGACCAAGGGTCCCTTTCCACGTGCCACAGGAATCCTGGGACTCCTATCAAGTTTCACGAGAAGTCAGGCATCGTCTCCTTTGGAGGCACTGATCTCCGCGTACCTCTGGAGTTTTCAAAGGATGTGAGGCCTCCGGTCGCGATGAGGTGGGGAACTAGGTCTTTCTCTGTGGTCTCCACAGGGGATTCAGACATCCTTTCGTCTTGGGAGATGCAAGACGAGCCTGCATTCAAGTCACTGCAGGGATATCCGGCCTTATTTCGCGTCAGGGCATCGCAGTGTCCATTTCACTTGAGGCCGCAAACTCAGGGTCCCTCTCACATACCTAGAGCTGAGAGAAGCCTCCTCTTGAGGTGCTTGTGGTAAGGTGGTATTCCTCTGGAGTCGAAGCCAGGGACTAACTTCTCATCTCGAGTTGATTTTTGGTTCATGGAGCTCTTTTGTGTTGCTACAGTGACCTCAGGATCCCTCTAGCCTTGAAACAGTGTTCTTGGGGTTTCTCTGGAGTGCCATCAAGGAAATCAAGGCTCCTTTCATGTGTGATGTGCAACACGGAATTGCTCTGCACGCAGTGCAGGGGAATCGGGCCTCATCTCGCGGCGAGGGGGAAGTCTCATGGTTTTTCTCGAGTTGCGGCGGGAACCTGGGGTATATTCTCGAGTTACGACGGGGATGGCCCTTCCACCCACGTGTTTGTTCAGCGACGGCAGGACTCCTGCCTAATTGCGAGGGACAACTCGGGATTCTCCTCGAGGCATGGCAGGGCAATTGGGACGCCTCTCCAGCTGAGGCGGGAAACCAAGGGTCCCTTTCCACGTGCCACAGGAATCCTGGGACTCCTATCAAGTTTCACGAGGAGTCAGGCATCGTCTCCTTTGGAGGCACTGATCTCCGCGTACCTCTGTAGTTTTCAAAGGATGTGAGGCCTCCGGTCGCGATGAGGTGGGGAACTAGGTCTTTCTCTGTGGTCTACACAGGTGATTCAGACATCCTTTCGTCTTGGGAGATGCAAGACGAGCCTGCATTCAAGTCACTGCAAGGATATCCGGCCTTATTTCGAGTCAGGGCATCGCGGTGTCCATTCCACTTGAGGCCGCAAACTCAGGGTCCCTCTCACATACCTAGAGCTGAGAGAAGCCTCCTCTTGAGGTGCTTGTGGAAAGGTGGTATTCCTCTGGAGTCGAAGCCAGGGACTAACCTCTCATCTCGAGTTGATTTTTGGTCCACGGAGCTCTTTCGTGTTGCTACAGTGACCTCAGGATCCCTGTAGACTTGAAACAGTGTTCTTGGGGTTTCTCTGGAGTGCCACCAAGGAAATCAAGGCTCCTTTCATGTGTGATGTGCAACACGGAATTGCTCTGCACGCAGTGTAAGGGAATCGGGCCTCATCTCGCGGCGAGGGGGAAGTCTCATGGTTTTTCTCGAGTTGCGGCTGGAACCTGGGGTATATTCTCGAGTTAAGACGGGGATGGTACCTCCACGCACGTGTTTGTTCAGCGACGTCAGGACTCCTGCCTAGTTGCGAGGGACAACTCGGGATTCTCCTCGAGGCTTGGCAGGGCAATTGGGACGCCTCTCCAGCTGAGGCGGGAGACCAAGGGTCCCTTTCCACGTGCCACAGGAATCCTGGGACTCCTATCAAGTTTCACGAGGAGTCAGGCATCGTCTCCTTTGGAGGCACTGATCTCCGCGTACCTCTGGAGTTTTCAAAGGATGTGAGGCCTCCGGTCGCGATGAGGTGGGGAACTAGGTCTTTCTCTGTGGTCTCCACAGGGGATTCAGACATCCTTTCGTCTTGGGAGATGCAAGACGAGCCTGCATTCAAGTCACGGCAGGGATATCCGGCCTTATTTCGCGTCAGGGCATCGCAGTTTCCATTCCACTTGAGGCCGCAAACTCAGGGTCCCTCTCACATACCTAGAGCTGAGAGAAGCCTCCTCTTGAGGTGCTTGTGGTAAGGTGGTATTCCTCTGGAGTCGAAGCCAGGGACTAACCTCTCATCTCGAGTTGATTTTTGGTCCATGGAGCTCTTTCGTGTTGCTACAGTGACCTCAGGATCCCTTTAGCCTTGAAACAGTGTTCTTGGGGTTTCTCTGGAGTGCCATCAAGGAAATCAAGGCTCCTTTCATGTGTGATGTGCAACACGGAATTGCTCTGCACACAGTGCAGGGAAATCGGGCCTCATCTCGCGGCGAGGGGGAAGTCTCATGGTTTTTCTCGAGTTGCGGCGGGAACCTGGGGTATATTCTCGAGTTACGACGGGGATGGCCCTTCCATACAAGTGTTTGTTCAGCGACGTCAGGACTCCTGCCTAGTTGCGAGGGACAATTCGGGATTCTCCTCGAGGCTTGGCAGGGCAATTGGGACGCCTCTCCAGCTGAGGCGGGAGACCAAGGGTCCCTTTCCACGTGCCACAGGAATCCTGGGACTCCTATCAAGTTTCACGAGGAGTCAGGCATCGTCTCCTTTGGAGGCACTGATCTCCGCGTACCTCTGGAGTTTTTAAAGGATGTGAGGCCTCCGGTCGCGATGAGGTGGGGAACTAGGTCTTTCTCTGTGGTCTCCACAGGGGATTCAGACATCCTTTCGTCTTGGGAGATGCAAGACGAGCCTGCATTCAAGACACTGCAGGGATATTCGGCCTTATTTCGCGTCAGGGCTTCGCAGTGTCCATTCCACTTGAGGCCGCAAAATCAGGGTCCCTCTCACATAGCTAGAGCTGAGAGAAGCCTCCTCTTGAGGTGCTTGTGGTAAGGTGGTATTCCTCTGGAGTCGAAGCCAGGGACTAACCTCTCATCTCGAGTTGATTTTTGGTCCACGGAGCTCTTTCGTGTTGCTACAGTGACCTCAGGATCCCTGTAGACTTGAAACAGTGTTCTTGGGGTTTCTCTGGAGTGCCACCAAGGAAATCAAGGCTCCTTTCATGTGTGATGTGCAACACGGAATTGCTCTGCACGCAGTGTAAGGGAATCGGGCCTCATCTCGCGGCGAGGGGGAAGTCTCATGGTTTTTTTCGAGTTGCGGCGGGAACCTGGGGTATATTCTCGAGTTACGACCGGGATGGTACCTCCACGCACGTGTTTGTTCAGCGACTTCAGGACACCTGCCTAGTTGCGAGGGACAACTCGGGATTCTCCTCTAGGCTTGGCAGGGCAATTGGGACGCCTCTCCAGCTGAGGCGGGAGACCAAGGGTCCCTTTCCACGTGACACAGGAATCCTGGGACTCCTATCAAGTTTCACGAGGAGTGAGGCATCGTCTGCTTTGGAGACACTGATCTCCGCGTACCTCTGGAGTTTTCAAAGGATGTGAGGCCTCCGGTCGCGATGAGGTGGGGGACTAGGTCTTTCTCTGTGGTCACCACAGGGGATTCAGACATCCTTTCGTCGTGGGAGATGCAAGACGAGCCTGCATTCAAGTCACTGCAGGGATATCCGGCCTTATTTCGAGTCAGGGCATCGCGGTGTCCATTCCACTTGAGGTCGCAAACTCAGGGTCCCTCTCACATACCTAGAGCTGAGAGAAGCCTCCTCTTGAGGTGCTTGTGGTAAGGTGGTATTCCTCTGGAGTCGAAGCCAGGGACTAACCTCTCATCTCGAGTTGATTTTTGGTCCACGGAGCTCTTTCGTGTTGTTACAGTGACCTCAGGATCCCTCTAGCCTTGAAACAGTGTTCTTGGGTTTTCTCTCGAGTGCCATCAAGGAAATCAAGGCTCCTTTCATGTGAGATGTGCAACACGGAATTGCTCTGCACACAGTGCAGGGAAATCGGGCCTCATCTCGCGGCGAGGGGGAAGTCTCATGGTTTTTCTCGAGTTGCGGCGGGAACCTGGGGTATATTCTCGAATTACGACGGGGATGGCCCTTCCACCCACGTGTTTGTTCAGCGACGTCAGGACTCCTGCCTAGTTGCGAGGGACAACTCGGGATTCTCCTCGAGGCTTGGCAGGGCAATTGGGACGCCTCTCCAGCTGAGGCGGGAGACCAAGGGTCCCTTTCCACGTGCCACAGGAATCCTGGGACTCCTATCAAGTTTCACGAGGAGTCAGGCATCGTCTCCTTTGGAGGCACTGATCTCCGCGTACCTCTGGAGTTTTCAAAGGATGTGAGGCCTCCGGTCGCGATGAGGTGGGGAACTAGGTCTTTCCCTGTGGTCTCCACAGGGGATTCAGACATCCTTTCGTCTTGGGAGATGCAAGACGAGCCTGCATTCAAGTCACTGCAGTGATATCCGGCCTTATTTCGCGTCAGGGCATCGCAGTGTCCATTTCACTTGAGGCCGCAAACTCAGGGTCCCTCTCACATACCTAGAGCTGAGAGAAGCCTCCTCTTGAGGTGCTTGTGGTAAGGTGGTATTCCTCTGGAGTCGAAGCCAGGGACTAACCTCTCATCTCGAGTTGATTTTTGGGCCACGGAGCTCTTTCATGTTGCTACAGTGACCTCAGGATCCCTCTAGCCTTGAAACAGTGTTCTTGGGGTTTCTCTGGATTGCCACCAAGGAAATCAAGACTCCTTTCATGTGTGATGTGCAACACGGAATTGCTCTGCACGCAGTGCAGGGGAATCGGGCCTCATCTCGCGGCAAGGGGGAAGTCTCATGGTTTTTCTCGAGTTGCGGCGGGAACCTGGGGTATATTCTCGAGTTACGACGGGGATGGCCCTTCCATACAAGTGTTTGTTCAGCGACGTCTGGACTCCTGCCTAGTTGCGAGGGACAACTCGGGATTCTCCTCGAGGCTTGGCTGGGCAATTGGGACGCCTCTCCAGCTGAGGCGGGAGACCAAGGGTCCCTTTCCACGTGCCACAGGAATCCTGGGACTCATATCAAGTTTCACGAGGAGTCAGGCATCGTCTGCTTTGGAGACACTGATCTCCGCGTACCTCTGGAGTTTTCAAAGGATGTGAGGCCTCCGGTCGCGATGAGGTGGGGGACTAGGTCTTTCTCTGTGGTCACCACAGGGGATTCAGACATCCTTTCGTCGTGGGAGATGCAAGACGAGCCTGCATTCAAGTCACTGCAGGGATATCCGGCCTTATTTCGAGTCAGGGCATCGCGGTGTCCATTCCACTTGAGGCCGCAAACTCAGGGTCCCTCTCACATACCTAGAGCTGAGAGAAGCCTCCTCTTGAGGTGCTTGTGGTAAGGTGGTATTCCTCTGGAGTCGAAGCCAGGGACTAACCTCTCATCTCGAGTTGATTTTTGGTCCACGGAGCTCTTTCGTGTTGCTACAGTGACCTCAGGATCCCTCTAGCCTTGAAACAGTGTTGTTGGGTTTTCTCCGGAGTGCCATCAAGGAAATCAAGGCTCCTTTCATGTGAGATGTGCAACACGGAATTGCTCTGCACGCAGTGCAGGGAAATCGGGCCTCATCTCGCGGCGAGGGGGAAGTCTCATGGTTTTTCTCGAGTTGCGGCGGGAACCTGGGGTATATTCTCGAGTTACGACGGGGATGGCCCTTCCACTCACGTGTTTGTTCAGCGACGTCAGGACTCCTGCCTAGTTGCGAGGGACAACTCGGGATTCTCCTCGAGGCTTGGCAGGGCAATTGGGACGCCTCTCCAGCTGAGGCGGGAGACCAAGGGTCCCTTTCCACGTGCCACAGGAATCCTGGGACTCCTATCAAGTTTCACGAGGAGTCAGGCATCGTCTCCTTTGGAGGCACTGATCTCCGCGTACCTCTGGAGTTTTCAAAGGATGTGAGGCCTCCGGTCGCGATGAGGTGGGGAACTAGGTCTTTCCCTGTGGTCTCCACAGGGGATTCAGACATCCTTTCGTCTTGGGAGATGCAAGACGAGCCTGCATTCAAGTCACTGCAGGGATATCCGCCCTTATTTCGCGTCAGGACATCGCAGTGTCCATTTCACTTGAGGCCGCAAACTCAGGGTCCCTCTCACATACCTAGAGCTGAGAGAAGCCTCCTCTTGAGGTGCTTGTGGTAAGGTGGTATTCCTCTGGAGTCGAAGCCAGGGACTAACCTCTCATCTCGAGTTGATTTTTGGGACACGGAGCTCTTTCATGTTGCTACAGTGACCTCAGGATCCCTCTAGCCTTGAAACAGTGTTCTTGGGGTTTCTCTGGATTGCCACCAAGGAAATCAAGACTCCTTTCATGTGTGATGTGCAACACGGAATTGCTCTGCACGCAGTGCAGGGGAATCGGGCCTCATCTCGCGGCGAGGGGGAAGTCTCATGGTTTTTCTCGAGTTGCGGCGGGAACCTGGGGTATATTCTCGAGTTACGACGGGGATGGCCCTTCCATACAAGTGTTTGTTCAGCGACGTCTGGACTCCTGCCTAGTTGCGAGGGACAACTCGGGATTCTCCTCGAGGCTTGGCAGGGCAATTGGGACGCCTCTCCAGCTGAGGCGGGAGACCAAGGGTCCCTTTCCACGTGCCACAGGAATCCTGGGACTCATATCAAGTTTCACGAGGAGTCAGGCATCGTCTGCTTTGGAGACACTGATCTCCGCGTACCTCTGGAGTTTTCAAAGGATGTGAGGCCTCCGGTCGCGATGAGGTGGGGGACTAGGTCTTTCTCTGTGGTCACCACAGGGGATTCAGACATCCTTTCGTCGTGGGAGATGCAAGACGAGCCTGCATTCAAGTCACTGCAGGGATATCCGGCCTTATTTCGAGTCAGGGCATCGCGGTGTCCATTCCACTTGAGGCCGCAAACTCAGGGTCCCTCTCACATACCTAGAGCTGAGAGAAGCCTCCTCTTGAGGTGCTTGTGGTAAGGTGGTATTCCTCTGGAGTCGAAGCCAGGGACTAACCTCTCATCTCGAGTTGATTTTTGGTCCACGGAGCTCTTTCGTGTTGCTACAGTGACCTCAGGATCCCTGTAGACTTGAAACAGTGTTCTTGGGGTTTCTCTGGAGTGCCACCAAGGAAATCAAGGCTCCTTTCATGTGTGATGTGCAACACGGAATTGCTCTGCACGCAGTGTAAGGGAATCGGGCCTCATCTCGCGGCGAGGGGGAAGTCTCATGGTTTTTTTCGAGTTGCGGCGGGAACCTGGGGTATATTCTCGAGTTACGACGGGGATGGTACCTCCACGCACGTGTTTGTTCAGCGACTTCAGGACTCCTGCCTAGTTGCGAGGAACAACTCGGGATTCTCCTCGAGGCTTGGCAGGGCAATTGGGACGCCTCTCCAGCTGAGGCGGGAGACCAAGGGTCCCTTTCCACGTGCCACAGGAATCCTGGGACTCCTATCAAGTTTCACGAGGAGTCAGGCATCGTCTCCTTTGGAGGCACTGATCTCCGCGTACCTCTGGAGTTTTCAAAGGATGTGAGGCCTCCGGGCGCGATGAGGTGGGGAACTAGGTCTTTCCCTGTGGTCTCCACAGGGGATTCAGACATCCTTTCGTCTTGGGAGATGCAAGACGAGCCTGCATTCAAGTCACTGCAGGGATATCCGGCCTTATTTCGCGTCAGGGCATCGCAGTGTCCATTTCACTTGAGGCCGCAAACTCAGGGTCCCTCTCACATACCTAGAGCTGAGAGAAGCCTCCTCTTGAGGTGCTTGTGGTAAGGTGGTATTCCTCTGGAGTCGAAGTCAGGGACTAACCTCTCATCTCGAGTTGATTTTTGGTCCATGGAGCTCTTTCGTGTTGCTACAGTGACCTCAGGATCCCTCTAGCCTTGAAACAGTGTTCTTGGGGTTTCTCTGGAGTGCCATCAAGGAAATCAAGGCTCCTTTCATGTGTGATGTGCAACACGGAATTGCTCTGCACACAGTGCAGGGGAATCGGGCCTCATCTCGCAGCGAGGGGGAAGTCTCATGGTTTTTCTCGAGTTGCGGCGGGAACCTGCGGTATATTCTCGAGTTACGACGGGGATGGCCCTTCCACCCACGTGTTTGTTCAGCGACGGCAGGACTCCTGCCTAGTTGCGAGGGACAACTCGGGATTCTCCTCGAGGCTTGGCAGGGCAATTGGGACGCCTCTCCAGCTGAGGCGGGAGACCAAGAGTCCCTTTCCACGTGCGACAGGAATCCTGGGACTCCTATCAAGTTTCACGAGGAGTCAGGCATCGTCTCCTTTGGAGGCACTGATCTCCGCGTACCTCTGGAGTTTTCAAAGGATGTGAGGCCTCCGGTCGCGATGAGGTGGGGAACTAGGTCTTTCTCTGTGGTCTACACAGGTGATTCAGACATCCTTTCGTCTTGGGAGATGCAAGACGAGCCTGCATTCAAGTCACTGCAAGGATATCCGGCCTTATTTCGAGTCAGGGCATCGCGGTGTCCATTCCCCTTGAGGCCGCAAACTCAGGGTCCCTCTCACATACCTAGAGCTGAGAGAAGCGTCCTCTTGAGGTGCTTGTGGTAAGGTGGTATTCCTCTGGAGTCGAAGCCAGGGACTAACCTCTCACCTCGAGTTGATTTTTGGGCCACGGAGCTCTTTCATGTTGCTACAGTGACCTCAGGATCCCTCTAGCCTTGAAACAGTGTTCTTGGGGTTTCTCTGGATTGCCACCAAGGAAATCAAGACTCCTTTCATGTGTGATGTGCAACACGGAATTGCTCTGCACGCAGTGCAGGGGAATCGGGCCTCATCTCGCGGCGAGGGGGAAGTCTCATGGTTTTTCTCGAGTTGCGGCGGGAACCTGGGGTATATTCTCGAGTTACGACGGGGATTGTCCTTCCATACAAGTGTTTGTTCAGCGACGTCTGGACTCCTGCCTAGTTGCGAGGGACAACTGGGCATTCTCCTCGAGGCTTGGCAGGGCAATTGGGACGCCTCTCCAGCTGAGGCGGGAGACCAAGGGTCCCTTTCCACGTGCTACAGGAATCCTGGGACTCATACCAAGTTTCACGAGGAGTCAGGCATCGTCTGCTTTGGAGGCACTGATCTCCGCGTACCTCTGGAGTTTTCAAAGGATGTGAGGCCTCCGGTCGCGATGAGGTGGGGGACTAGGTCTTTCTCTGTGGTCTCCACAGGGGATTCAAACATCCTTTCTTCTTGGGAGATGCAAGACGAGCCTGCATTCAAGTCACTGCAGGGATATCCGGCCTTATTTCGCGTCAGGGCATCGCAGTGTCCATTCCACTTGAGGCCGCAAACTCAGGGTCCCTCTCACATACTTAGAGCTGAGAGAAGCCTCCTCTTGAGGTGCTTGTGGTAAGGTGGTATTCCTCTGGAGTCGAAGCCAGGGACTAACCTCTCATCTCGAGTTGATTCTTGGTCCACGGAGCTCTTTCGTGTTGCTACAGTGACCTCAGGATCCCTCTAGACTTGAAACAGTGATCTTGGGGTTTCTCTGGAGTGCCATCAAGGAAATCAAGGCTCCTTTCATGTGTAATGTGCAACACGGAATTGCTCTGCACGCAGTGCAGGGGAATCGGGCCTTATCTCGCGGCGAGGGGGAAGTCTCATGGTTTTTCTCGAGTTGCGGCGGGAACCTGGGGTATATTCTCGAGTTAAGACGGGGATGGTACCTCCACGTACGTGTTTGTTCAGCGACTTCAGGACTCCTGCCTAGTTGCGAGGGACAACTCGGGATTCTCCTCGAGGCTTGGCAGGGCAATTGGGACGCCTCTCCAGCTGAGGCGGGAGACCAAGGGTCCCTTTCCACGTGCCACAGGAATCCTGGGACTCCGATCAAGTTTCACGAGGAGTCAGGCATCGTCTCCTTTGGAGGCACTGATCTCCGCGTACCTCTGGAGTTTTCAAAGGATGTGAGGCCTCCGGTCGCGATGAGTTGGGGAACTAGGTCTTTCTCTGTGGTCTCCACAGGGGATTCAGACATCCTTTCGTCTTGGGAGATGCAAGACGAGCCTGCATTCAAGTCACTGCAGGGATATCCGGCCTTATTTCACGTAAGGGCATCGCAGTGTCCATTTCACTTGAGGCCGCAAACTCAGGGTCCCTCTCACATACCTAGAGCTGAGAGAGGCCTCCTCTTGAGGTGCTTGTGGTAAGGTGGTATTCCTCTGGAGTCGAAGCCAGGGACTAACCTCTCATCTCGAGTTGATTCTTGGTCCACGGAGCTCTTTCGTGTTACTACAGTGACCTCAGGATCCCTCTAGCCTTGAAACAGTGTTCTTGGGGTTTCTCTGGAGTGCCATCAAGGAAATCAAGGCTCCTTTCATGTGTGATGTGCAACACAGAATTGCTCTGCACGCAGTGCAGGGGAATCGGGCCTCATCTCGCGGCGAGGGGGAAGTCTCATGGTTTTTCTCAAGTTGCGGCGGGAACCTGGGGTATATTCTCGAGTTACGACGGGGATGGCCCTTCCACCCACGTGTTTGTTCAGCGACGGCAGGACTCCTGCCTAGTTGCGAGGGACAACTCGGGATTCTCCTCGAGGCTTGGCAGGGCAATTGGGACGCCTCTCCAGCTGAGGCGGGAGACCAAGGGTCCCTTTCCACGTGCCACAGGAATCCTGGGACTCCTATCAAGTTTCACGAGGAGTCAGGCATCGTCTCCTTTGGAGGCACTGATCTCCGCGTACCTCTGGAGTTTTCAAAGGATGTGTGGCCTCCGGTCGCGATGAGGTGGGGAACTAGGTCTTTCTCTGTGGTCTACACAGGTGATTCAGACATCCTTTCGTCTTGGGAGATGCAAGACGAGCCTGCATTCAAGTCACTGCAAGGATATCCGGCCTTATATCGAGTCAGGGCATCGCGGTGTCCATTTCACTTGAGGCCGCAAACTCAGGGTCCCTCTCGCATACCTAGAGCTGAGAGAAGCGTCCTCTTGAGGTGCTTGTGGTAAGGTGGTATTCCTCCGGAGTCGAAGCCAGGGACTAACCTCTGATCTCGAGTTGATTTTTGGGCCACGGAGCTCTTTCGTGTTGCTACAGTGACCTCAGGATCCCTCTAGCCTTGAAACAGTGTTCTTGGGGTTTCTCTGGAGTGCCACCAAGGAAATCAAGACTCCTTTCATGTGTGATGTGCAACACGGAATTGCTCTGCACGCAGTGCAGGGGAATCGGGCCTCATCTCGCGGCGAGGGGGAAGTCTCATGGTTTTTCTCGAGTTGCGGCGGGAACCTGGGGTATATTTTCGAGTTACGACGGGGATGGCACTTCCATACAAGTGTTTGTTCAGCGACGTCTGGACTCCTGCTAGTTGCGAGGGACAACTCGGGATTCTCCTCGAGGCTTGGCAGGGCAATTGGGACGCCTCTCCAGCTGAGGCGGGAGACCAAGGGTCCCTTTCCACGTTCCACAGGAATCCTCGGACTCCTATCAAGTTTCACGAGGAGTCAGGCATCGTCTCCTTTGGAGGCACTGATCTCCGCATACCTCTGGAGTTTTCAAAAGATGTGAGGCCTCTGGTCGCGATGAGGTGGGGAACTAGGTCTTTCTCTGTGGTCTCCACAGGGGATTCAGACATGCTTTCTTCTTGGGAGATGCAAGACGTGCCTGCATTCAAGTCACTGTAGGGATATCCGGCCTTATTTCGAGTCAGGTCATCCCGGTGTCCATTCCACTTGAGGCCGCAAACTCAGGGTCCCTCTCACATAGCTAGAGCTGAGAGAAGCCTCCTCTTGAGGTGCTTGTGGTAAGGTGGTATTCCTCTGGAGTCGAAGCCATGGACTAACCTCTCATCTCGAGTTGATTTTTGGTCCACGGAGCTCTTTCGTGTTGCTACAGTGACCTCAGGATCCCTCTAGCCTTGAAACAGTGTTCTTGGGTTTTCTCTGGAGTGCCATCAAGGAAATCAAGGCTCCTTTCATGTGAGATGTGCAACACGGAATTGCTCTGCACGCAGTGTAGGGAAATTGGGCCTCATCTCGCGGCGAGGGGGAAGTCTCATGGTTTTTCTCGAGTTGCGGCGGGAACCTGGGGTATATTCTCGAGTTACGACGGGGATGGCCCTTCCACCCACGTGTTTGTTCAGCGACGTCAGGACTCCTGCCTAGTTGCGAGGGACAACTCGGGATTCTCCTCGAGGCTTGGCAGGGCAATTGGGACGCCTCTCCAGCTGAGGCGGGAGACCAAGGGTCCCTTTCCACGTGCCACAGGAATCCTGGGACTCCTATCAAGTTTCACGAGGAGTCAGGCATCGTCTCCTTTGGAGGCACTGATCTCCGCGTACCTCTGGAGTTTTCAAAGGATGTGAGGCCTCGGGTCGCGATGAGGTGGGGAAGGAGGTCTTTCTCTGTGGTCTCCACAGGGGATTCAGACATCCTTTCGTCTTGGGAGATGCAAGACGAGCCTGCATTCAAGTCACTGCAGGGATATCCGGCCTTATTTCGCGTCAGGGCATCGCGGTGTCCATTCCACTTGAGGCCGAAAACTCAGGGTCCCTCTAACATAGCTAGAGCTGAGAGAAGCCTCCTCTTGAGGTGCTTGTGGTAAGGTGGTATTCCTCTGGAGTCGAAGCCAGGGACTAACCTCTCATCTCGAGTTGATTTTTGGTCCACGGAGCTCTTTCGTGTTGCTACAGTGACCTCAGGATACCTGTAGACTTGAAACAGTGTTCTTGGGGTTTCTCTGGAGTGCCATCAAGGAAATCAAGGCTCCTTTCATGTGTGATGTGCAACACGGAATTGCTCTCCACGCAGTGCAAGGGAATCGGGCCTCATCTCGCGGCGAGGGGGAAGTCTCATGGTTTTTTTCGAGTTGCGGCGGGAACCTGGGGTATATTCTCGAGTTAAGACGGGGATGGTACCTCCACGCACGTGTTTGTTCAGCGACTTCAGGACTCCTGCCTAGTTGCGAGGGACAACTCGGGATTCTCCTCGAGGCTTGGCAGGGCAATTGGGACGCCTCTCCAACTGAGGCGGGAGACCAAGGGTCCCTTTCCACGTGCCACAGGAATCCTGGGACTCCTATCAAGTTTCACAATGAGTCAGGCATCGTCTCCTTTGGAGGCACTGATCTCCGCGTACCTCTGGAGTTTTCAAAGGATGTGAGGCCTCCGGTCGCGATGAGGTGGGGAACTAGGTCTTTCTCTGTGGTCTCCACAGGGGATTCAGACATCCTTTCGTCTTGGGAGATGCAAGACGAGCCTGCATTCAAGTCACTGCAGGGATATCCGGCCTTATTTCGCGTCAGGGCATCGCAGTGTCCATTTCACTTGAGGCCGCAAACTCAGGGTCCCTCTCACAAACCTAGAGCTGAGAGAAGCCTCCTCTTGAGGTGCTTGTGGTAAGGTGGTATTCATCTGGAGTCGAAGCCAGGGACTAACCTCTCATCTCGAGTTGATTCTTGGTCCACGGAGCTCTTTCGTGTTGCTACAGTGACCTCAGGATCCCTCTAGCCTTGAAACAGTGTTCTTGGGGTTTCTCTGGAGTGCCATCAAGGAAATCAAGGCTCCTTTCATGTGTGATGTGCAACACGGAATTGCTCTGCACGCAATGCAGGGGAATCGGGCCTCATCTCGCGGCGAGGGGGAAGTCTCATGGTTTTTCTCGAGTTGCGGTGGGAACCTGGGGTATATTCTCGAGTTATGACGGGGATGGCCCTTCCACCCACGTGTTTGTTCAGCGAAGTCAGGACTCCTGCCTAGTTTCGAGGGACAACTCGGGATTCTCCTCGAGGCTTGGCAGGGCAATTGGGACGCCTCTCCAGCTGAGGCGGGAGACCAAGGGTCCCTTTCCACGTGCCGCAGGAATCCTGGGACTCCTATCAAGTTTCACGAGGAGTCAGGCATCGTCTCCTTTGGAGGCACTGATCTCCGCGTACCTCTGGAGTTTTCAAAGGATGTGAGGCCTCCGGTCGCGATGAGGTGGGGAACTAGGTCTTTCTCTGTGGTCTCCACAGTTGATTCAGACATCCTTTCGTCTTGCGAGTTGCAAGACGAGCCTGCATTCAAGTCACTGCAGGGATATCCGGCCTTATTTCGAGTCAGGGCATCGTGGTGTCCATTCCACTTGAGGCCGCAAACTCAGGGTCCCTCTCACATAGCTAGAGCTGAGAGAAGCCTCCTCTTGAGGTGCTTGTGGTAAGGTGGTATTCCTCTGGAGTCGAAGCCAGGGACTAACCTCTCATCTCGAGTTGATTTGTGGTCCACGGAGCTCTTTCATGTTGCTTCAGTGACCTCAGGATCCCTCTAGCCTTGAAACAGTGTTCTTGGGGTTTCTCTGGAGTGCCACCAAGAAAATCAAGGCTCCTTTCATGTGTGATGTGCAACACGGAATTGGTGTGCACGCAGTGCAGGGGAATCGGGCCTCATCTCGCAGTGAGGGGGAAGTCTCATGGTTTTTCTCGAGTTGCGGCGGGAACCTGGGGTATATTCTCGAGTTACGACGGGAATGGCCCTTCCAGCTACGTGTTTGTTCAGCGACGTCAGGACTCCTGCCTAGTTGGGAGGGACAACACGGGATTCTCCTCGAGGCTTGGCAGGGCAATTGGGACGCCTCTCCAGCTGAGGCGGGAGACCAAGAGTCCCTTTCCGTGTGCCACAGGAATCCTGGGACTCCTATCAAGTTTCACGAGGAGTCAGGCATCGTATCCTTTGGAGGCACTGATCTCTGCGTACCTCTGGAGTTTTCAAAGGATGTGAGGCCTCTGGTCGCGATGAGGTGGGGAACTAGGTCTTTCCCTGTGGTCTCCACAGGGGATTCAGACATCCTTTCGTCTTGGGAGATGCAAGACGAGCCTGCATTCAAGTCACTGCAGGGATATCCGGCCTTATTTCGCGTCAGGGCATCGCAGTGTCCATTCCACTTGAGGCCGCAAACTCAGGGTCCCTCTCACATACCTAGAGCTGAGAGAAGCCTCCTCTTGAGGTGCTTGTGGTAAGGTGGTATTCCTCTGGAGTCGAAGCCAGGGACTAACCTCTCATCTCGAGTTGATTCTTGGTCCACGGAGCTCTTTCGTGTTGCTACAGTGACCTCAGGATCCCTCTAGCCTTGAAACAGTGTTCTTGGGGTTTCTCTGGAGTGCCATCAAGGAGATCAAGGCTCCTTTCATGTGTGATGTGCAACACGGAATTGCTCTGCACGCAGTGCAGGGGAATCGGGAGTCATCTCGCGGCGAGGGGGAAGTCTCATGGTTTTTCTCGAATTGCGGCGGGAACCTGGGGTATATTCTCGAGTTACGCCGGGGATGGCCCTTCCACCCACGTGTTTGTTCAGCGACGTCAGGACTCCTGCCTAGTTTCGAGGGACAACTCGGGATTCTCATCGAGGCTTGGCAGGGCAATTGGGACGCCTCTCCAGCTGAGGCGGGAGACCAAGGTTCCCTTTCCACGTGCCACAGGAATCCTGGGACTCCTATCAAGTTTCACGAGGAGTCAGGCATCGTCTCCTTTGGAGGCACTGATCTCCGCGTACCTCTGGAGTTTTCAAAGGATGTGAGGCCCCCGGTAGTGATGAGGTGGGGAACTAGGTCTTTCTCTGTGGTCTCCACAGGGGATTCAGACATCCTTTCGTCTTGGGAGATGCAACACGAGCCTGCATTCAAGTCACTGCAGGGATATCTGGCCTTATTTCGAGTCAGGGCATCGCGGTGTCCATTCCACTTGAGGCCGCAAACTCAGGGTCCCTCTCACATACCTAGAGCTGAGAGAAGCCTCCTCTTGAGGTGCTTGTGGTAAGGTGGTATTCCTCTGGAGTCGAAGCCAGGGACTAACCTCTCATCTCGAGTTGATTCTTGGTCCACGGAGCTCTTTCGTGTTGCTACAGTGACCTCAGTTTCCCTCTAGCCTTGAAACAGTGTTCTTGGGGTTTCTCTGGATTGCCATCAAGAAGATCAAGGCTCCTTTCATGTGTGATGTGCAACACGGAATTGCTCTGCACGCAGTGCAGGGGAATCGGGCCTCATCTCGCGGCGAGGGGGAAGTCTCATGGTTTTTCTCGAGTTGCGGCGGGAACCTGGGGTATATTCTCGAGTTACGACGGGGATGGCCCTTCCAGCCACGTGTTTGTTCAGCGACGTCAGGACTCCTGCCTAGTTGGGAGGGACAACTCGGGATTCTCCTCGAGGCTTGGCAGGGCAATTGGGACGCCTCTCCAGCTGAGGCGGGAGACCAAGGGTCCCTTTCCGTGTGCCACAGGAATCCTGGGACTCCTATCAAGTTTCAAGAGGAGTCAGGCATCGTCTCCTTTGGAGGCACTGATCTCCGCGTACCTCTGGAGTTTTCAAAGGATGTGAGGCCTCCGGTCGCGATGAGGTGGGGAACTAGGTCTTTCTCTGTGTTCTCCACAGGGGATTCAGACATCCTTTCGTCTCGGGAGATGCAAGACGAGCCTGCATTCAAGTCACTGCAGGGATATCCGGCCTTATTTCGAGTCAGGGCATCGCGGTGTCCATTCCACTTGAGGCCACAAACTTAGCGTCCCTCTCACATACCTAGAGCTGAGAGAAGCCTCCTCTTGAGGTGCTTGTGGTAAGGTGGTATTCCTCTGGAGTCGAAGCCAGGGACTAACCTCTCATCTCGAGTTGATTCTTGGTCCACGGAGCTCTTTCGTGTTGCTACAGTGACCTCAGTTTCCCTCTAGCCTTGAAACAGTGTTCTTGGGGTTTCTCTGGAGTGCCATCAAGGAAATCAAGGCTCCTTTCATGTGTGATGTGCAATACGGAATTGCTCTGCACGCAGTGCAGGGGAATCGGGCCTCATCTCGCGGCGAGGGGGAAGTCTCATGGTTTTTCTCGAGTTGCGGTGGGAACCTGGGGTATATTCTCGAGTTATGACGGGGATGGCCCTTCCACCCACGTGTTTGTTCAGCGACGTCAGGACTCCTGCCTAGTTTCGAGGGACAACTCGGGATTCTCCTCGAGGCTTGGCAGGGCAATTGGGACGCCTCTCCAGCTGAGGCGGGAGACCAAGGGTCCCTTTCCACGTGCCACAGGAATCCTGGGACTCCTATCAAGTTTCACGAGGAGTCAGGAATCGTCTCCTTTGGAGGCACTGATCTCCGCGTACCTCTGGAGTTTTCAAAGGATGTGAGGCCTCCGGTCGCGATGAGGTGGGGAACTAGGTCTTTCTCTGTGGTCTCCACAGGGGATTCAGACATCCTTTCGTCTTGGGAGATGCAAGACGAGCCTACATTCAAGTCACTGCAGGGATATCCGGCCTTATTTCGAGTCAGGGCATCGCGGTGTCCATTCCACTTCAGGCCGCAAACTCAGGGACCCTCTCACATACCTAGAGCTGAGAGAAGCCTCCTCTTTAGGTGCTTGTGGTAAGGTGGTATTACTCTGGAGTCGAAGCCAGGGACTAACCTCTCATCTCGAGTTGATTTGTGGTCCACGGAGCTCTTTCATGTTGCTTCAGTGACCTCAGGATCCCTCTAGCCTTGAAACAGTGTTCTTGGGGTTTCTCTGGAGTGCCACCAAGGAAATCAAGACTCCTTTCATGTGTGATGTGCAACACGGAATTGCTCTGCACGCAGTGCAGGGGAATCGGGCCTCATCTCGCGGCGACGGGGAAGTCTCATGGTTTTTCTCGACTTGCGGCGGGAACCTGGGGTATATTCTCGAGTTACGACGGGGATGGCCCTTCCACACACGTGTTTGCTCAGCGACGTCAGGACTCCTGCTAGTTGCGAGGGACAACTCGGGATTCTCCTCGAGGCTTGGCAGGGCAATTGGGACGCCTCTCCAGCTGAGGTGGGAGACCAAGGGTCCCTTTCCACGTGCCACAGGAATCCAGGGACTCCTATCAAGTTTCACGAGGAGTCAGGCATCGTCTCCTTTGGAGGCACTGATCTCCGCATACCTCTGGAGTTTTCAAAAGATGTGAGGCCTCCGGTCGCGATGAGGTGGGGAACTAGGTCTTTCTCTGTGGTCTCCACAGGGGATTCAGACATGCTTTCTTCTTGGGAGATGCAAGACGTGCCTGCATTCAAGTCACTGTAGGGATATCCGGCCTTATTTCGAGTCAGGTCATCCCGGTGTCCATTCCACTTGAGGCCGCAAACTCAGGGTCCCTCTCACATAGCTAGAGCTGAGAGAAGCCTCCTCTTGAGGTGCTTGTGGTAAGGTGGTATTCCTCTGGAGTCGAAGCCAGGGACTAACCTCTCATCTCGAGTTGATTTTTGGTCCACGGAGCTCTTTCGTATTGTTACAGTGACCTCAGGATCCCTGGAGCCTTTAAACAGTGTTCTTGGGTTTTCTCTGGAGTGCCATCAAGGAAATCAAGGCTCCTTTCATGTGAGATGTGCAACACGGAATTGCTCTGCACGCAGTGTAGGGAAATCGGGCCTCATCTCGCGGCGAGGGGGAAGTCTCATGGTTTTTCTCGAGTTGCGGCGGGAACCTGGGGTATATTCTCGAGTTACGACGGGGATGGCCCTTCCACCCACGTGTTTGTTCAGCGACGTCAGGACTCCTGCCTAGTTGCGAGGGACAACTCGGGATTCTCCTCGAGGCTTGGCAGGGCAATTGGGACGCCTCTCCAGCTGAGGCGGGAGACCAAGGGTCCCTTTCCACGTGCCACAGGAATCCTGGGACGCCTATCAAGTTTCACGAGGAGTCAGGCATCGTCTCCTTTGGAGGCACTGATCTCCGCGTACCTCTGGAGTTTTCAAAGGATGTGAGGCCTCCGGTCGCGATGAGGTGGGGAAGGAGGTCTTTCTCTGTGGTCTCCACAGGGGATTCAGACATCCTTTCGTCTTGGGAGATGCAAGACGAGCCTGCATTCAAGTCACTGCAGGGATATCCGGCCTTATTTCGCGTCAGGGCATCGCAGTGTCCATTCCACTTGAGGCCGCAAACTCAAGGTCCCTCTCACATACCTAGAGCTGAGAGAAGCCTCCTCTTGAGGTGGTTGTGGTAAGGTGGTATTCCTCTGGAGTCGAAGCCAGGGACTAACCTCTCATCTCGAGTTGATTCTTGGTCCACGGAGCTCTTTCGTGTTGCTACAGTGACCTCAGTTTCCCTCTAGCCTTGAAACAGTGTTCTTGGGGTTTCTCTGGAGTGCCATCAAGGAAATCAAGGCTCCTTTCATGTGTGATGTGCAATACGGAATTGCTCTGCACGCAGTGCAGGGGAATCGGGCCTCATCTCGCGGCGAGGGGGAAGTCTCATGGTTTTTCTCGAGTTGCGGTGGGAACCTGGGGTATATTCTCGAGTTATGACGGGGATGGCCCTTCCACCCACGTGTTTGTTCAGCGACGTCAGGACTCCTGCCTAGTTTCGAGGGACAACTCGGGATTCTCCTCGAGGCTTGGCAGGGCAATTGGGACGCCTCTCCAGCTGAGGCGGGAGACCAAGGGTCCCTTTCCACGTGCCACAGGAATCCTGGGACTCCTATCAAGTTTCACGAGGAGTCAGGAATCGTCTCCTTTGGAGGCACTGATCTCCGCGTACCTCTGGAGTTTTCAAAGGATGTGAGGCCTCCGGTCGCGATGAGGTGGGGAAGGAGGTCTTTCTCTGTGGTCTCCACAGGGGATTCAGACATCCTTTCGTCTTGGGAGATGCAAGACGAGCCTACATTCAAGTCACTGCAGGGATATCCGGCCTTATTTCGAGTCAGGGCATCGCGGTGTCCATTCCACTTCAGGCCGCAAACTCAGGGACCCTCTCACATACCTAGAGCTGAGAGAAGCCTCCTCTTTAGGTGCTTGTGGTAAGGTGGTATTACTCTGGAGTCGAAGCCAGGGACTAACCTCTCATCTCGAGTTGATTTGTGGTCCACGGAGCTCTTTCATGTTGCTTCAGTGACCTCAGGATCCCTCTAGCCTTGAAACAGTGTTCTTGGGGTTTCTCTGGAGTGCCACCAAGGAAATCAAGACTCCTTTCATGTGTGATGTGCAAGACGGAATTGCTCTGCACGCAGTGCAGGGGAATCGGGCCTCATCTCGCGGCGACGGGGAAGTCTCATGGTTTTTCTCGACTTGCGGCGGGAACCTGGGGTATATTCTCGAGTTACGACGGGGATGGCCCTTCCACACACGTGTTTGCTCAGCGACGTCAGGACTCCTGCTAGTTGCGAGGGACAACTCGGGATTCTCCTCGAGGCTTGGCAGGGCAATTGGGACGCCTCTCCAGCTGAGGTGGGAGACCAAGGGTCCCTTTCCACGTGCCACAGGAATCCAGGGACTCCTATCAAGTTTCACGAGGAGTCAGGCATCGTCTCCTTTGGAGGCACTGATCTCCGCATACCTCTGGAGTTTTCAAAAGATGTGAGGCCTCCGGTCGCGATGAGGTGGGGAACTAGGTCTTTCTCTGTGGTCTCCACAGGGGATTCAGACATGCTTTCTTCTTGGGAGATGCAAGACGTGCCTGCATTCAAGTCACTGTAGGGATATCCGGCCTTATTTCGAGTCAGGTCATCCCGGTGTCCATTCCACTTGAGGCCGCAAACTCAGGGTCCCTCTCACATAGCTAGAGCTGAGAGAAGCCTCCTCTTGAGGTGCTTGTGGTAAGGTGGTATTCCTCTGGAGTCGAAGCCAGGGACTAACCTCTCATCTCGAGTTGATTTTTGGTCCACGGAGCTCTTTCGTATTGTTACAGTGACCTCAGGATCCCTGGAGCCTTTAAACAGTGTTCTTGGGTTTTCTCTGGAGTGCCATCAAGGAAATCAAGGCTCCTTTCATGTGAGATGTGCAACACGGAATTGCTCTGCACGCAGTGTAGGGAAATCGGGCCTCATCTCGCGGCGAGGGGGAAGTCTCATGGTTTTTCTCGAGTTGCGGCGGGAACCTGGGGTATATTCTCGAGTTACGACGGGGATGGCCCTTCCACCCACGTGTTTGTTCAGCGACGTCAGGACTCCTGCCTAGTTGCGAGGGACAACTCGGGATTCTCCTCGAGGCTTGGCAGGGCAATTGGGACGCCTCTCCAGCTGAGGCGGGAGACCAAGGGTCCCTTTCCACGTGCCACAGGAATCCTGGGACGCCTATCAAGTTTCACGAGGAGTCAGGCATCGTCTCCTTTGGAGGCACTGATCTCCGCGTACCTCTGGAGTTTTCAAAGGATGTGAGGCCTCCGGTCGCGATGAGGTGGGGAAGGAGGTCTTTCTCTGTGGTCTCCACAGGGGATTCAGACATCCTTTCGTCTTGGGAGATGCAAGACGAGCCTGCATTCAAGTCACTGCAGGGATATCCGGCCTTATTTCGCGTCAGGGCATCGCAGTGTCCATTCCACTTGAGGCCGCAAACTCAAGGTCCCTCTCACATACCTAGAGCTGAGAGAAGCCTCCTCTTGAGGTGCTTGTGGTAAGGTGGTATTCCTCTGGAGTCGAAGCCAGGGACTAACCTCTCATCTCGAGTTGATTTTTGGTCCACGGAGCTCTTTCGTGTTGCTACAGTGACCTCAGGATCCCTGTAGACTTGAAACAGTGTTCTTGGGGTTTCTCTGGAGTGCCACCAAGGAAATCAAGGCTCCTTTCATGTGTGATGTGCAACACGGAATTGCTCTGCACGCAGTGCAAGGGAATCGGGCCTCATCTCGCGGCGAGGGGGAGGTCTCATGGTTTTTTTCGAGTTGCGGCGGGAACCTGGGGTATATTCTCGAGTTAAGACGGGGATGGTACCTCCACGCACGTGTTTGTTCAGTGACGGCAGGACTCCTGCCTAGTTGCGAGGGACAACTCGGGATTCTCCTCGAGGCTTGGCAGGGCAATTGGGACGCCTCTCCAGCTGAGGCGGGAGACCAAGGGTCCCTTTCCACGTGCCACAGGAATCCTGGGACTCCTATCAAGTTTCATGAGGAGTCAGGCATCGTCTCCTTTGGAGGCACTGATCTCCGGGTACCTCTGGAGTTTTCAAAGGATGTGAGGCCTCTGGTCGCGATGAGGTGGGGAACTAGGTCTTTCTCTGTGGTCTCCACAGGGGATTCAGACATCCTTTCGTCTTGGGAGATGCAAGACGAGCCTGCATTCAAGTCACTGCAGGGATATCCGGCCTTATTTCGCGTCAGGGCATCGCAGTGTCCATTCCACTTGAGGCCGCAAACTCAGGGTCCCTCTCACATACCTAGAGCTGAGAGAAGCCTCCTCTTGAGGTGCTTGTGGTAAGGTGGTATTCCTCTGGAGTCGAAGCCAGGGACTAACCTCTCATCTCGAGTTGATTCTTGGTCCACGGAGCTCTTTCGTGTTGCTACAGTGACCTCAGGATCCCTCTAGCCTTGAAACAGTGTTCTTGGGGTTTCTCTGGAGTGCCATCAAGGAAATCAAGGCTCCTTTCATGTGTGATGTGCAACACGGAATTGCTCTGCACGCAGTGCAGGGGAATCGGGCCTCATCTCGCAGCGAGGGGGAAGTCTCATGGTTTTTCTCGAGTTGCGGCGGGAACCTGGGGTATATTCTCGAGTTACGACGGGGATGGCCCTTCCACCCACGTGTTTGTTCAGCGACGGCAGGACTCCTGCCTAGTTGCGAGGGACAACTCGGGATTCTCCTCGAGGCTTGGCAGGGCAATTGGGACGCCTCTCCAGCTGAGGCGGGAGACCAATTGTCCCTTTCCACGTGCCACAGGAATCCTGGGACTCCTATCAAGTTTCACGAGGAGTCAGGCATCGTCTCCTTTGGAGGCACTGATCTCCGTGTACCTCTGGAGTTTTCAAAGGATGTGAGGCCTCTGGTCGCGATGAGGTGGGGAACTAGGTCTTTCTCTGTGGTCTAAACAGGTGATTCAGACATCCTTTCGTCTTGGAAGATGCAAGACGATCCTGCATTCAAGTCACTGCAAGGATATCCGACCTTATTTCGAGTCAGGGCATCGCGGTGTCCATTCCACTTGAGGCCGAAAACTCAGGGTCCCTCTAACATAGCTAGAGCTGAGAGAAGCCTCCTCTTGAGGTGCTTGTGGTAAGGTGGTATTCCTCTGGAGTCGAAGCCAGGGACTAACCTCTCATCTCGAGTTGATTTTTGGTCCACGGAGCTCTTTCGTGTTGCTACAGTGACCTCAGGATCCCTGTAGACTTGAAACAGTGTTCTTGGGGTTTCTCTGGAGTGCCATCAAGGAAATCAAGGCTCCTTTCATGTGTGATGTGCAACACGGAATTGCTCTCCACGCAGTGCAAGGGAATCGGGCCTCATCTCGCGGCGAGGGGGAAGTCTCATGGTTTTTCTCGAGTTGCGGCGGGAACCTGGGGTATATTCTCGAGTTACGACGGGGATGGCCCTTCCAGCCACGTGTTTGTTCAGCGACGTCAGGACTCCTGCCTAGTTGGGAGGGACAACTCGGGATTCTCCTCGAGGCTTGGCAGGGCAATTGGGACGCCTCTCCAGCTGAGGCGGGAGACCAAGGGTCCCTTTCCGTGTGCCACAGGAATCCTGGGACTCCTATCAAGTTTCAAGATGAGTCAGGCATCGTCTCCTTTGGAGGCACTGATCTCCGCGTACCTCTGGAGTTTTCAAAGGATGTGAGGCCTCCGGTCGCGAAGAGGTGGGGAACTAGGTCTTTCTCTGTGGTCTCCACAGGGGATTCAGACATCCTTTCGTCTCGGGAGATGCAAGACGAGCCTGCATTCAAGTCACTGCAGGGATATCCGGCCTTATTTCGAGTCAGGGCATCGCGGTGTCCATTCCACTTGAGGCCACAAACTTAGCGTCCCTCTCACATACCTAGAGCTGAGAGAAGCCTCCTCTTGAGGTGCTTGTGGTAAGGTGGTATTCCTCTGGAGTCGAAGCCAGGGACTAACCTCTCATCTCGAGTTGATTCTTGGTCCACGGAGCTCTTTCGTGTTGCTACAGTGACCTCAGTTTCCCTCTAGCCTTGAAACAGTGTTCTTGGGGTTTCTCTGGAGTGCCATCAAGGAAATCAAGGCTCCTTTCATGTGTGATGTGCAATACGGAATTGCTCTGCACGCAGTGCAGGGGAATCGGGCCTCATCTCGCAGCGAGGGGGAAGTCTCATGGTTTTTCTCGAGTTGCGGCGGGAACCTGGGGTATATTCTCGAGTTACGACGGGGATGGCCCTTCCAGCCGCGTGTTTGTTCAGCGACGTCAGGACTCCTGCCTAGTTGGGAGGGACAACTCGGGATTCTCCTCGAGGCTTGGCAGGGCAATTGGGACGCCTCTCCAGCTGAGGCGGGAGACCAAGGGTCCCTTTCCGTGTGCCACAGGAATCCTGGGACTCCTATCAAGTTTCAAGAGGAGTCAGGCATCGTCTCCTTTGGAGGCACTGATCTCCGCGTACCTCTGGAGTTTTCAAAGGATGTGAGGCCTCCGGTCGCGAAGAGGTGGGGAACTAGGTCTTTCTCTGTTGTCTCCACAGGGGATTCAGACATCCTTTCGTCTCGGGAGATGCAAGACGAGCCTGCATTCAAGTCACTGCAGGGATATCCGGCCTTATTTCGAGTCAGGGCATCGCGGTGTCCATTCCACTTGAGGCCACAAACTTAGCGTCCCTCTCACATACCTAGAGCTGAGAGAAGCCTCCTCTTGAGGTGCTTGTGGTAAGGTGGTATTCCTCTGGAGTCGAAGCCAGGGACTAACCTCTCATCTCGAGTTGATTCTTGGTCCACGGAGCTCTTTCGTGTTGCTACAGTGACCTCAGTTTCCCTCTAGCCTTGAAACAGTGTTCTTGGGGTTTCTCTGGAGTGCCATCAAGGAAATCAAGGCTCCTTTCATGTGTGATGTGCAATACGGAATTGCTCTGCACGCAGTGCAGGGGAATCGGGCCTCATCTCGCGGCGAGGGGGAAGTCTCATGGTTTTTCTCGAGTTGCGGTGGGAACCTGGGGTATATTCTCGAGTTATGACGGGGATGGCCCTTCCACCCACGTGTTTGTTCAGCGACGTCAGGACTCCTGCCTAGTTTCGAGGGACAACTCGGGATTCTCCTCGAGGCTTGGCAGGGCAATTGGGACGCCTCTCCAGCTGAGGCGGGAGACCAAGGGTCCCTTTCCACGTGCCACAGGAATCCTGGGACTCCTATCAAGTTTCACGAGGAGTCAGGCATCGTCTCCTTTGGAGGCACTGATCTCCGCGTACCTCTGGAGTTTTCAAAGGATGTGAGGCCTCCGGTCGCGATGAGGTGGGGAACTAGGTCTTTCTCTGTGGTCTCCACAGGGGATTCAGACATCCTTTCGTCTTGGGAGATGCAAGACGAGCCTGCATTCAAGTCACTGCAGGGATATCCGGCCTTATTTCGAGTCAGGGCATCACGGTGTCCATTCCACTTCAGGCCGCAAACTCAGGGTCCCTCTCACATACCTAGAGCTGAGAGAAGCCTCCTCTTTAGGTGCTTGTGGTAAGGTGGTATTCCTCTGGAGTCGAAGCCAGGGACTAACCTCTCATCTCGAGTTGATTTTTGGTCCACGGAGCTCTTTCGTATTGTTACAGTGACCTCAGGATCCCTGGAGCCTTGAAACAGTGTTCTTGGGTTTTCTCTGGAGTGCCATCAAGGAAATCAAGGCTCCTTTCATGTGAGATGTGCAACACGGAATTGCTCTGCACGCAGTGTAGGGAAATCGGGCCTCATCTCGCGGCGAGGGGGAAGTCTCATGGTTTTTCTCGAGTTGCGGCGGGAACCTGGGGTATATTCTCGAGTTACGACGGGGATGGCCCTTCCACCCACGTGTTTGTTCAGCGACGTCAGGACTCCTGCCTAGTTGCGAGGGACAACTCGGGATTCTCCTCGAGGCTTGGCAGGGCAATTGGGACGCCTCTCCAGCTGAGGCGGGAGACCAAGGGTCCCTTTCCACGTGCCACAGGAATCCTGGGACGCCTATCAAGTTTCACGAGGAGTCAGGCATCGTCTCCTTTGGAGGCACTGATCTCCGCGTACCTCTGGAGTTTTCAAAGGATGTGAGGCCTCCGGTCGCGATGAGGTGGGGAAGGAGGTCTTTCTCTGTGGTCTCCACAGGGGATTCAGACATCCTTTCGTCTTGGGAGATGCAAGACGAGCCTGCATTCAAGTCACTGCAGGGATATCCGGCCTTATTTCGCGTCAGGGCATCGCAGTGTCCATTCCACTTGAGGCCGCAAACTCAAGGTCCCTCTCACATACCTAGAGCTGAGAGAAGCCTCCTCTTGAGGTGCTTGTGGTAAGGTGGTATTCCTCTGGAGTCGAAGCCAGGAACTAACCTCTCATCTCGAGTTGATTTTTGGTCCACGGAGCTCTTTCGTGTTGCTACAGTGACCTCAGGATCCCTGTAGACTTGAAACAGTGTTCTTGGGGTTTCTCTGGAGTGCCACCAAGGAAATCAAGGCTCCTTTCATGTGTGATGTGCAACACGGAATTGCTCTGCACGCAGTGCAAGGGAATCGGGCCTCATCTCGCGGCGAGGGGGAGGTCTCATGGTTTTTTTCGAGTTGCGGCGGGAACCTGGGGTATATTCTCGAGTTAAGACGGGGATGGTACCTCCACGCACGTGTTTGTTCAGTGACGGCAGGACTCCTGCCTAGTTGCGAGGGACAACTCGGGATTCTCCTCGAGGCTTGGCAGGGCAATTGGGATGCCTCTCCAGCTGAGGCGGGAGACCAAGGGTCCCTTTCCACGTGCCACAGGAATCCTGGGACTCCTATCAAGTTTCATGAGGAGTCAGGCATCGTCTCCTTTGGAGGCACTGATCTCCGGGTACCTCTGGAGTTTTCAAAGGATGTGAGGCCTCTGGTCGCGATGAGGTGGGGAACTAGGTCTTTCTCTGTGGTCTCCACAGGGGATTCAGACATCCTTTCGTCTTGGGAGATGCAAGACGAGCCTGCATTCAAGTCACTGCAGGGATATCCGGCCTTATTTCGCGTCAGGGCATCGCAGTGTCCATTCCACTTGAGGCCGCAAACTCAGGGTCCCTCTCACATACCTAGAGTTGAGAGAAGCCTCCTCTTGAGGTGCTTGTGGTAAGGTGGTATTCCTCTGGAGTCGAAGCCAGGGACTAACCTCTCATCTCGAGTTGATTCTTGGTCCACGGAGCTCTTTCGTGTTGCTACAGTGACCTCAGGATCCCTCTAGCCTTGAAACAGTGTTCTTGGGGTTTCTCTGGAGTGCCATCAAGGAAATCAAGGCTCCTTTCATGTGTGATGTGCAACACGGAATTGCTCTGCACGCAGTGCAGGGGAATCGGGCCTCATCTCGCAGCGAGGGGGAAGTCTCATGGTTTTTCTCGAGTTGCGGCGGGAACCTGGGGTATATTCTCGAGTTACGACGGGGATGGCCCTTCCACCCACGTGTTTGTTCAGCGACGGCAGGACTCCTGCCTAGTTGCGAGGGACAACTCGGGATTCTCCTCGAGGCTTGGCAGGGCAATTGGGACGCCTCTCCAGCTGAGGCGGGAGACCAATTGTCCCTTTCCACGTGCCACAGGAATCCTGGGACTCCTATCAAGTTTCACGAGGAGTCAGGCATCGTCTCCTTTGGAGGCACTGATCTCCGCGTACCTCTGGAGTTTTCAAAGGATGTGAGGCCTCCGGTCGCGATGAGGTGGGGAACTAGGTCTTTCTCTGTGGTCTAAACAGGTGATTCAGACATCCTTTCGTCTTGGAAGATGCAAGACGATCCTGCATTCAAGTCACTGCAAGGATATCCGACCTTATTTCGAGTCAGGGCATCGCGGTGTCCATTCCACTTGAGGCCGAAAACTCAGGGTCCCTCTAACATAGCTAAAGCTGAGAGAAGCCTCCTCTTGAGGTGCTTGTGGTAAGGTGGTATTCCTCTGGAGTCGAAGCCAGGGACTAACCTCTCATCTCGAGTTGATTTTTGGTCCACGGAGCTCTTTCGTGTTGCTACAGTGACCTCAGGATCCCTGTAGACTTGAAACAGTGTTCTTGGGGTTTCTCTGGAGTGCCATCAAGGAAATCAAGGCTCCTTTCATGTGTGATGTGCAACACGGAATTGCTCTCCACGCAGTGCAAGGGAATCGGGCCTCATCTCGCGGCGAGGGGGAAGTCTCATGGTTTTTCTCGAGTTGCGGCGGGAACCTGGGGTATATTCTCGAGTTACGACGGGGATGGCCCTTCCAGCCACGTGTTTGTTCAGCGACGTCAGGACTCCTGCCTAGTTGGGAGGGACAACTCGGGATTCTCCTCGAGGCTTGGCAGGGCAATTGGGACGCCTCTCCAGCTGAGGCGGGAGACCAAGGGTCCCTTTCCGTGTGCCACAGGAATCCTGGGACTCCTATCAAGTTTCAAGATGAGTCAGGCATCGTCTCCTTTGGAGGCACTGATCTCCGCGTACCTCTGGAGTTTTCAAAGGATGTGAGGCCTCCGGTCGCGAAGAGGTGGGGAACTAGGTCTTTCTCTGTGGTCTCCACAGGGGATTCAGAAATCCTTTCGTCTCGGGAGATGCAAGACGAGCCTGCATTCAAGTCACTGCAGGGATATCCGGCCTTATTTCGAGTCAGGGCATCGCGGTGTCCATTCCACTTGAGGCCACAAACTTAGCGTCCCTCTCACATACCTAGAGCTGAGAGAAGCCTCCTCTTGAGGTGCTTGTGGTAAGGTGGTATTCCTCTGGAGTCGAAGCCAGGGACTAACCTCTCATCTCGAGTTGATTCTTGGTCCACGGAGCTCTTTCGTGTTGCTACAGTGACCTCAGTTTCCCTCTAGCCTTGAAACAGTGTTCTTGGGGTTTCTCTGGAGTGCCATCAAGGAAATCAAGGCTCCTTTCATGTGTGATGTGCAATACGGAATTGCTCTGCACGCAGTGCAGGGGAATCGGGCCTCATCTCGCGGCGAGGGGGAAGTCTCATGGTTTTTCTCGAGTTGCGGCGGGAACCTGGGGTATATTCTCGAGTTACGACGGGGATGGCCCTTCCAGCCGCGTGTTTGTTCAGCGACGTCAGGACTCCTGCCTAGTTGGGAGGGACAACTCGGGATTCTCCTCGAGGCTTGGCAGGGCAATTGGGACGCCTCTCCAGCTGAGGCGGGAGACCAAGGGTCCCTTTCCGTGTGCCACAGGAATCCTGGGACTCCTATCAAGTTTCAAGAGGAGTCAGGCATCGTCTCCTTTGGAGGCACTGATCTCCGCGTACCTCTGGAGTTTTCAAAGGATGTGAGGCCTCCGGTCGCGAAGAGGTGGGGAACTAGGTCTTTCTCTGTTGTCTCCACAGGGGATTCAGACATCCTTTCGTCTCGGGAGATGCAAGACGAGCCTGCATTCAAGTCACTGCAGGGATATCCGGCCTTATTTCGAGTCAGGGCATCGCGGTGTCCATTCCACTTGAGGCCACAAACTTAGCGTCCCTCTCACATACCTAGAGCTGAGAGAAGCCTCCTCTTGAGGTGCTTGTGGTAAGGTGGTATTCCTCTGGAGTCGAAGCCAGGGACTAACCTCTCATCTCGAGTTGATTCTTGGTCCACGGAGCTCTTTCGTGTTGCTACAGTGACCTCAGTTTCCCTCTAGCCTTGAAACAGTGTTCTTGGGGTTTCTCTGGAGTGCCATCAAGGAAATCAAGGCTCCTTTCATGTGTGATGTGCAATACGGAATTGCTCTGCACGCAGTGCAGGGGAATCGGGCCTCATCTCGCGGCGAGGGGGAAGTCTCATGGTTTTTCTCGAGTTGCGGTGGGAACCTGGGGTATATTCTCGAGTTATGACGGGGATGGCCCTTCCACCCACGTGTTTGTTCAGCGACGTCAGGACTCCTGCCTAGTTTCGAGGGACAACTCGGGATTCTCCTCGAGGCTTGGCAGGGCAATTGGGACGCCTCTCCAGCTGAGGCGGGAGACCAAGGGTCCCTTTCCACGTGCCACAGGAATCCTGGGACTCCTATCAAGTTTCACGAGGAGTCAGGCATCGTCTCCTTTGGAGGCACTGATCTCCGCGTACCTCTGGAGTTTTCAAAGGATGTGAGGCCTCCGGTCGCGATGAGGTGGGGAACTAGGTCTTTCTCTGTGGTCTCCACAGGGGATTCAGACATCCTTTCGTCTTGGGAGATGCAAGACGAGCCTGCATTCAAGTCACTGCAGGGATATCCGGCCTTATTTCGAGTCAGGGCATCACGGTGTCCATTCCACTTCAGGCCGCAAACTCAGGGTCCCTCTCACATACCTAGAGCTGAGAGAAGCCTCCTCTTTAGGTGCTTGTGGTAAGGTGGTATTCCTCTGGAGTCGAAGCCAGGGACTAACCTCTCATCTCGAGTTGATTTTTGGTCCACGGAGCTCTTTCGTATTGTTACAGTGACCTCAGGATCCCTGGAGCCTTGAAACAGTGTTCTTGGGTTTTCTCTGGAGTGCCATCAAGGAAATCAAGGCTCCTTTCATGTGAGATGTGCAACACGGTATTGCTCTGCACGCAGTGTAGGGAAATCGGGCCTCATCTCGCGGCGAGGGGGAAGTCTCATGGTTTTTCTCGAGTTGCGGCGGGAACCTGGGGTATATTCTCGAGTTACGACGGGGATGGCCCTTCCACCCACGTGTTTGTTCAGCGACGTCAGGACTCCTGCCTAGTTGCGAGGGACAACTCGGGATTCTCCTCGAGGCTTGGCAGGGCAATTGGGACGCCTCTCCAGCTGAGGCGGGAGACCAAGGGTCCCTTTCCACGTGCCACAGGAATCCTGGGACGCCTATCAAGTTTCACGAGGAGTCAGGCATCGTCTCCTTTGGAGGCACTGATCTCCGCGTACCTCTGGAGTTTTCAAAGGATGTGAGGCCTCCGGTCGCGATGAGGTGGGGAAGGAGGTCTTTCTCTGTGGTCTCCACAGGGGATTCAGACATCCTTTCGTCTTGGGAGATGCAAGACGAGCCTGCATTCAAGTCACTGCAGGGATATCCGGCCTTATTTCGCGTCAGGGCATCGCAGTGTCCATTCCACTTGAGGCCGCAAACTCAAGGTCCCTCTCACATACCTAGAGCTGAGAGAAGCCTCCTCTTGAGGTGCTTGTGGTAAGGTGGTATTCCTCTGGAGTCGAAGCCAGGGACTAACCTCTCATCTCGAGTTGATTTTTGGTCCACGGAGCTCTTTCGTGTTGCTACAGTGACCTCAGGATCCCTGTAGACTTGAAACAGTGTTCTTGGGGTTTCTCTGGAGTGCCACCAAGGAAATCAAGGCTCCTTTCATGTGTGATGTGCAACACGGAATTGCTCTGCACGCAGTGCAAGGGAATCGGGCCTCATCTCGCGGCGAGGGGGAGGTCTCATGGTTTTTTTCGAGTTGCGGCGGGAACCTGGGGTATATTCTCGAGTTAAGACGGGGATGGTACCTCCACGCACGTGTTTGTTCAGTGACGGCAGGACTCCTGCCTAGTTGCGAGGGACAACTCGGGATTCTCCTCGAGGCTTGGCAGGGCAATTGGGATGCCTCTCCAGCTGAGGCGGGAGACCAAGGGTCCCTTTCCACGTGCCACAGGAATCCTTGGACTCCTATCAAGTTTCATGAGGAGTCAGGCATCGTCTCCTTTGGAGGCACTGATCTCCGGGTACCTCTGGAGTTTTCAAAGGATGTGAGGCCTCTGGTCGCGATGAGGTGGGGAACTAGGTCTTTCTCTGTGGTCTCCACAGGGGATTCAGACATCCTTTCGTCTTGGGAGATGCAAGACGAGCCTGCATTCAAGTCACTGCAGGGATATCCGGCCTTATTTCGCGTCAGGGCATCGCAGTGTCCATTCCACTTGAGGCCGCAAACTCAGGGTCCCTCTCACATACCTAGAGTTGAGAGAAGCCTCCTCTTGAGGTGCTTGTGGTAAGGTGGTATTCCTCTGGAGTCGAAGCCAGGGACTAACCTCTCATCTCGAGTTGATTCTTGGTCCACGGAGCTCTTTCGTGTTGCTACAGTGACCTCAGGATCCCTCTAGCCTTGAAACAGTGTTCTTGGGGTTTCTCTGGAGTGCCATCAAGGAAATCAAGGCTCCTTTCATGTGTGATGTGCAACACGGAATTGCTCTGCACGCAGTGCAGGGGAATCGGGCCTCATCTCGCAGCGAGGGGGAAGTCTCATGGTTTTTCTCGAGTTGCGGCGGGAACCTGGGGTATATTCTCGAGTTACGACGGGGATGGCCCTTCCACCCACGTGTTTGTTCAGCGACGGCAGGACTCCTGCCTAGTTGCGAGGGACAACTCGGGATTCTCCTCGAGGCTTGGCAGGGCAATTGGGACGCCTCTCCAGCTGAGGCGGGAGACCAATTGTCCCTTTCCACGTGCCACAGGAATCCTGGGACTCCTATCAAGTTTCACGAGGAGTCAGGCATCGTCTCCTTTGGAGGCACTGATCTCCGCGTACCTCTGGAGTTTTCAAAGGATGTGAGGCCTCCGGTCGCGATGAGGTGGGGAACTAGGTCTTTCTCTGTGGTCTAAACAGGTGATTCAGACATCCTTTCGTCTTGGAAGATGCAAGACGATCCTGCATTCAAGTCACTGCAAGGATATCCGACCTTATTTCGAGTCAGGGCATCGCGGTGTCCATTCCACTTGAGGCCGAAAACTCAGGGTCCCTCTAACATAGCTAAAGCTGAGAGAAGCCTCCTCTTGAGGTGCTTGTGGTAAGGTGGTATTCCTCTGGAGTCGAAGCCAGGGACTAACCTCTCATCTCGAGTTGATTTTTGGTCCACGGAGCTCTTTCGTGTTGCTACAGTGACCTCAGGATCCCTGTAGACTTGAAACAGTGTTCTTGGGGTTTCTCTGGAGTGCCATCAAGGAAATCAAGGCTCCTTTCATGTGTGATGTGCAACACGGAATTGCTCTCCACGCAGTGCAAGGGAATCGGGCCTCATCTCGCGGCGAGGGGGAAGTCTCATGGTTTTTCTCGAGTTGCGGCGGGAACCTGGGGTATATTCTCGAGTTACGACGGGGATGGCCCTTCCAGCCACGTGTTTGTTCAGCGACGTCAGGACTCCTGCCTAGTTGGGAGGGACAACTCGGGATTCTCCTCGAGGCTTGGCAGGGCAATTGGGACGCCTCTCCAGCTGAGGCGGGAGACCAAGGGTCCCTTTCCGTGTGCCACAGGAATCCTGGGACTCCTATCAAGTTTCAAGATGAGTCAGGCATCGTCTCCTTTGGAGGCACTGATCTCCGCGTACCTCTGGAGTTTTCAAAGGATGTGAGGCCTCCGGTCGCGAAGAGGTGGGGAACTAGGTCTTTCTCTGTGGTCTCCACAGGGGATTCAGAAATCCTTTCGTCTCGGGAGATGCAAGACGAGCCTGCATTCAAGTCACTGCAGGGATATCCGGCCTTATTTCGAGTCAGGGCATCGCGGTGTCCATTCCACTTGAGGCCACAAACTTAGCGTCCCTCTCACATACCTAGAGCTGAGAGAAGCCTCCTCTTGAGGTGCTTGTGGTAAGGTGGTATTCCTCTGGAGTCGAAGCCAGGGACTAACCTCTCATCTCGAGTTGATTCTTGGTCCACGGAGCTCTTTCGTGTTGCTACAGTGACCTCAGTTTCCCTCTAGCCTTGAAACAGTGTTCTTGGGGTTTCTCTGGAGTGCCATCAAGGAAATCAAGGCTCCTTTCATGTGTGATGTGCAATACGGAATTGCTCTGCACGCAGTGCAGGGGAATCGGGCCTCATCTCGCGGCGAGGGGGAAGTCTCATGGTTTTTCTCGAGTTGCGGCGGGAACCTGGGGTATATTCTCGAGTTACGACGGGGATGGCCCTTCCAGCCGCGTGTTTGTTCAGCGACGTCAGGACTCCTGCCTAGTTGGGAGGGACAACTCGGGATTCTCCTCGAGGCTTGGCAGGGCAATTGGGACGCCTCTCCAGCTGAGGCGGGAGACCAAGGGTCCCTTTCCGTGTGCCACAGGAATCCTGGGACTCCTATCAAGTTTCAAGAGGAGTCAGGCATCGTCTCCTTTGGAGGCACTGATCTCCGCGTACCTCTGGAGTTTTCAAAGGATGTGAGGCCTCCGGTCGCGAAGAGGTGGGGAACTAGGTCTTTCTCTGTTGTCTCCACAGGGGATTCAGACATCCTTTCGTCTCGGAAGATGCAAGACGAGCCTGCATTCAAGTCACTGCAGGGATATCCGGCCTTATTTCGAGTCAGGGCATCGCGGTGTCCATTCCACTTGAGGCCACAAACTTAGCGTCCCTCTCACATACCTAGAGCTGAGAGAAGCCTCCTCTTGAGGTGCTTGTGGTAAGGTGGTATTCCTCTGGAGTCGAAGCCAGGGACTAACCTCTCATCTCGAGTTGATTCTTGGTCCACGGAGCTCTTTCGTGTTGCTACAGTGACCTCAGTTTCCCTCTAGCCTTGAAACAGTGTTCTTGGGGTTTCTCTGGAGTGCCATCAAGGAAATCAAGGCTCCTTTCATGTGTGATGTGCAATACGGAATTGCTCTGCACGCAGTGCAGGGGAATCGGGCCTCATCTCGCGGCGAGGGGGAAGTCTCATGGTTTTTCTCGAGTTGCGGTGGGAACCTGGGGTATATTCTCGAGTTATGACGGGGATGGCCCTTCCACCCACGTGTTTGTTCAGCGACGTCAGGACTCCTGCCTAGTTTCGAGGGACAACTCGGGATTCTCCTCGAGGCTTGGCAGGGCAATTGGGACGCCTCTCCAGCTGAGGCGGGAGACCAAGGGTCCCTTTCCACGTGCCACAGGAATCCTGGGACTCCTATCAAGTTTCACGAGGAGTCAGGAATCGTCTCCTTTGGAGGCACTGATCTCCGCGTACCTCTGGAGTTTTCAAAGGATGTGAGGCCTCCGGTCGCGATGAGGTGGGGAACTAGGTCTTTCTCTGTGGTCTCCACAGGGGATTCAGACATCCTTTCGTCTTGGGAGATGCAAGACGAGCCTGCATTCAAGTCACTGCAGGGATATCCGGCCTTATTTCGAGTCAGGGCATCACGGTGTCCATTCCACTTCAGGCCGCAAACTCAGGGTCCCTCTCACATACCTAGAGCTGAGAGAAGCCTCCTCTTTAGGTGCTTGTGGTAAGGTGGTATTCCTCTGGAGTCGAAGCCAGGGACTAACCCCTCATCTCGAGTTGACTTTTGGTCCACGGAGCTCTTTCGTGTTGCTACAGTGACCTCAGGATCCCTCTAGCCTTGAAACAGTGTTCTTGGGGTTTCTCTGGAGTGCCATCAAGGAAATCAAGGCTCCTTTCATGTGTGATGTGCAACACGGAATTGCTCTGCACGCAGTGTAGGGGAATCGGGCCTCATCTCGCAGCCAGGGGGACGTCTCATGGTTTTTCTCGAGTTGCGGCGGAACCTGGGGTATATTTTCGAGTTACAACCGGGATGGCCCTTCCACCCACGTGTTTGTTCAGCCACGTCAGGACTCCTGCCTAGTTGCGAGGGACAACTCGGGATTCTCCTCGAGGCTTGGCAGGGCAATTGGGAGGCCTCTCCATCTGTGGCGGTAACCAAGGGTCCCTTTCCACGTGCCACAAAATCCTGGAACTCCTATCAAGTTTCACAAGGAGTCAGGCATCGTCTCCTTTGGAGGCACTGATCTCCGCGTACCTCTGGAGTTTTCAAAGGATGTGAGGCCTCCGGTCGCGATGAGGTGGGAAACCAGGTCTTTCTCTGTGGTCTCCACAGGGAATTCAGACATCCTTTCGTCTTGGGAGATGCAAGACGAGCCTGCATTCAAGTCACTGCAGGGATATCCGGCCTTATTTCGAGTCAGGGCTTTACAGTGTTCATTCCACTTGAGGCGGCAAACTCAGGGTCCCTCTCACATACTTAGAGCTGAGAGAAGCCTCCTCTTGAGGTGCTTGTGGTAAGGTGGTATTCCTCTGGAGTCGAAGCCACGGACTAACCTCTCATCTCGAGTTGATTTTTGGTCCACGGAGCTCTTTCGTGTTGCTACAGTGACCTCAGGATCCCTCTAGCCTTGAAACAGTGTTCTTGGGGTTTCTCTGCAGTGCCATCAAGGAAATCAAGGATCCTTTCATGTGTGATGTGCAACACGTAATTGCTCTGCACGCAGTGCAGGATATCGGGCCTCATATTGCGGCGAGGGGGAAGTCTCATGGTTTTTCTCGAGTTGCGGTGGGAACCTGGGGTATATTCTCGAGTTATGACGGCGATGGCCCTTCCACCCAAGTGTTTGTTCAGCGAAGTCAGGACTCCTGCCTAGTTTCGAGGTTCAACTCGGGATTCTCCTCGAGGCTTGGCAGGGCAATTGGGACGCCTCTCCAGCTGAGGCGGGAGACCAAGGGTCCCTTTCCACGTGCCGCAGGAATCCTGGGACTCCTATCAAGTTTCACGAGGAGTCAGGCATCGTCTCCTTTGGAGGCACTGATCTCCGCGTACCTCTGGAGTTTTCAAAGGATGTGAGGCCTCCGGTCGCGATGAGGTGGGGAACTAGGTCTTTCTCTGTGGTCTCCACAGTTGATTCAGACATCCTTTCGTCTTGGGAGTTGCAAGACGAGCCTGCATTCAAGTCACTGCAGGGATATCCGGCCTTATTTCGAGTCAGGGCATCGTGGTGTCCATTCCACTTGAGGCCGCAAACTCAGGGTCCCTCTCACATACCTAGAGCTGAGAGAAGCCTCCTCTTGAGGTGCTTGTGGTAAGGTGGTATTCCTCTGGAGTCGAAGCCAGGGACTAACCTCTCATCTCGAGTTGATTTGTGGTCCACGGAGCTCTTTCATGTTGCTTCAGTGACCTCAGGATCCCTCTAGCCTTGAAACAGTGTTCTTGGGGTTTCTCTGGAGTGCCACCAAGAAAATCAAGGCTCCTTTCATGTGTGATGTGCAACACGGAATTGCTGTGCACGCAGTGCAGGGGAATCGGGCCTTATCTCGCAGCGAGGGGGAAGTCTCATGGTTTTTCTCGAGTTGCGGCGGGAACCTGGGGTATATTCTCGAGTTACGACGGGGATAGCCCTTCCAGCTACGTGTTTGTTCAGCGACGTCAGGACTCCTGCCTAGTTGGGAGGGACAACTCGGGATTCTCCTCGAGGCTTGGCAGGGCAATTGGGACGCCTCTCCAGCTGAGGCGGGAGACCAAGAGTCCCTTTCCGTGTGCCACAGGAATCCTGGGACTCCTATCAAGTTTCACGAGGAGTCAGGCATCGTCTCCTTTGGAGGCACTGATCTCCGCGTACCTCTGGAGTTTTCAAAGGATGTGAGGCCTCCGGTCGCGATGAGGTGGGGAACTAGGTCTTTCTCTGTGGTCTCCACAGGGGATTCAGACATCCTTTCGTCTCGGGAGATGCAAGACGAGCCTGCATTCAAGTCACTGCAGGGATATCCGGCCTTATTTCGAGTCAGGGCATCGCGGTGTCCATTCCACTTGAGGCCACAAACTTAGCGTCCCTCTCACATACCTAGAGCTGAGAGAAGCCTCCTCTTGAGGTGCTTGTGGTAAGGTGGTATTCCTCTGGAGTCGAAGCCAGGGACTAACCTCTCATCTCGAGTTGATTCTTGGTCCACGGAGCTCTTTCGTGTTGCTACAGTGACCTCAGTTTCCCTCTAGCCTTGAAACAGTGTTCTTGGGGTTTCTCTGGAGTGCCATCAAGGAAATCAAGGCTCCTTTCATGTGTGATGTGCAATACGGAATTGCTCTGCACGCAGTGCAGGGGAATCGGGCCTCATCTCGCGGCGAGGGGGAAGTCTCATGGTTTTTCTCGAGTTGCGGTGGGAACCTGGGGTATATTCTCGAGTTATGACGGGGATGGCCCTTCCACCCACGTGTTTGTTCAGCGACGTCAGGACTCCTGCCTAGTTTCGAGGGACAACTCGGGATTCTCCTCGAGGCTTGGCAGGGCAATTGGGACGCCTCTCCAACTGAGGCGGGAGACCAAGGGTCCCTTTCCACGTGCCACAGGAATCCTGGGACTCCTATCAAGTTTCACGAGGAGTCAGGAATCGTCTCCTTTGGAGGCACTGATCTCCGCGTACCTCTGGAGTTTTCAAAGGATGTGAGGCCTCCGGTCGCGATGAGGTGGGGAACTAGGTCTTTCTCTGTGGTCTCCACAGTTGATTCAGACATCCTTTCGTCTTGGGAGTTGCAAGACGAGCCTGCATTCAAGTCACTGCAGGGATATCCGGCCTTATTTCGAGTCAGGGCATCGTGGTGTTCATTCCACTTGAGGCCGCAAACTCAGGGTCCCTCTCACATACCTAGAGCTGAGAGAAGCCTCCTCTTGAGGTGCTTGTGGTAAGGTGGTATTCCTCTGGAGTCGAAGCCAGGGACTACCCTCTCATCTCGAGTTGATTTGTGGTCCACGGAGCTCTTTCGTGTTGCTTCAGTGACCTCAGGATCCCTCTAGCCTTGAAACAGTGTTCTTGGGGTTTCTCTGGAGTGCCACCAAGAAAATCAAGGCTCCTTTCATGTGTGATGTGCAACACGGAATTGCTGTGCACGCAGTGCAGGGGAATCGGGCCTCATCTCGCAGCGAGGGGGAAGTCTCATGGTTTTTCTCGAGTTGCGGCGGGAACCTGGGGTATATTCTCGAGTTACGACGGGGATGGCCCTTCCACCCACGTGTTTGTTCAGCGACGTCAGGACTCCTGCCTAGTTTCGAGGGACAACTCGGGATTCTCGTCGAGGCTTGGCAGGGCAATTGGGACGCCTCTCCAGCTGAGGCGGGAGACCAAGAGTCCCTTTCCACGTGCCACAGGAATCCTGGGACTCCTATCAAGTTTCACGAGGAGTCAGGCATCGTCTCCTTTGGAGGCACTGATCTCCGCGTACCTCTGGAGTTTTCAAAGGATGTGAGGCCTCCGGTAGTGATGAGGTGGGGAACTAGGTCTTTCTCTGTGGTCTCCACAGGGGATTCAGACATCCTTTCGTCTCGGGAGATGCAAGACGAGCCTGCATTCAAGTCACTGCAGGGATATCCGGCCTTATTTCGAGTCAGGGCATCGCGGTGTCCATTCCACTTGAGGCCACAAACTTAGCGTCCCTCTCACATACCTAGAGCTGAGAGAAGCCTCCTCTTGAGGTGCTTGTGGTAAGGTGGTATTCCTCTGGAGTCGAAGCCAGGGACTAACCTCTCATCTCGAGTTGATTTGTGGTCCACGGAGCTCTTTCATGTTGCTTCAGTGACCTCAGGATCCCTCTAGCCTTGAAACAGTGTTCTTGGGGTTTCTCTGGAGTGCCACCAAGAAAATCAAGGCTCCTTTCATGTGTGATGTGCAACACGGAATTGCTGTGCACGCAGTGCAGGGGAATCGGGCCTCATCTCGCAGCGAGGGGGAAGTCTCATGGTTTTTCTCGAGTTGCGGTGGGAAACTGGGGTATATTCTCGAGTTATGACGGGGATGGCCCTTCCACCCACGTGTTTGTTCAGCGACGTCAGGACTCCTGCCTAGTTTCGAGGGACAACTCGGGATTCTCCTCGAGGCTTGGCAGGGCAATTGGGACGCCTCTCCAACTGAGGCGGGAGACCAAGGGTCCCTTTCCACGTGCCACAGGAATCCTGGGACTCCTATCAAGTTTCACGAGGAGTTAGGAATCGTCTCCTTTGGAGGCACTGATCTCCGCGTACCTCTGGAGTTTTCAAAGGATGTGAGGCCTCCGGTCGCGATGAGGTGGGGAACTAGGTCTTTCTCTGTGGTCTCCACAGTTGATTCAGACATCCTTTCGTCTTGGGAGTTGCAAGACGAGCCTGCATTCAAGTCACTGCAGGGATATCCGGCCTTATTTCGAGTCAGGGCATCGTGGTGTCCATTCCACTTGAGGCCGCAAACTCAGGGTCCCTCTCACATACCTAGAGCTGAGAGAAGCCTTCTCTTGAGGTGCTTGTGGTAAGGTGGTATTCCTCTGGAGTCGAAGCCAGGGACTAACCTCTCATCTCGAGTTGATTTGTGGTCCACGGAGCTCTTTCATGTTGCTTCAGTGACCTCAGGATCCCTCTAGCCTTGAAACAGTGTTCTTGGGGTTTCTCTGGAGTGCCACCAAGAAAATCAAGGCTCCTTTCATGTGTGATGTGCAACACGGAGTTGCTCTGCACGCAGTGCAGGGGAATCGGGCCTCATCTCGCAGTGAGGGGGAAGTCTCATGGTTTTTCTCGAGTTGCGGCGGGAACCTGGGGTATATTCTCGAGTTACGACGGGGATGGCCCTTCCAGCTACGTGTTTGTTCAGCGACGTCAGGACTCCTGCCTAGTTGGGAAGGACAACTCGGGATTCTCCTCGAGGCTTGGCAGGGCAATTGGGACGCCTCTCCAGCTGAGGCGGGAGACCAAGAGTCCCTTTCCGTGTGCCACAGGAATCCTGGGACTCCTATCAAGTTTCACGAGGAGTCAGGCATCGTATCCTTTGGAGGCACTGATCTCCGCGTACCTCTGGAGTTTTCAAAGGATGTGAGGCCTCCGGTCGCGATGAGGTGGGGAACTAGGTCTTTCTCTGTGGTCTCCACAGGGGATTCAGACATCCTTTCGTCTTGGGAGATGCAAGACGAGCCTGCATTCAAGTCACTGCAGGGATATCCGGCCTTATTTCGCGTCAGGTCATCGCAGTGTCCATTCCACTTGAGGCCGCAAACTCAGGGTCCCTCTCACATACCTAGAGCTGAGAGAAGCCTCCTCTTGAGGTGCTTGTGGCAAGGTGGTATTCCTCTGGAGTCGAAGCCAGGGACTAACCTCTCATCTCGAGTTGATTCTTGGTCCACGGTGCTCTTTCGTGTTGCTACAGTGACCTCAGGATCCCTCTAGCCTTGAAACAGTGTTCTTGGGGTTTCTCTGGAGTGCCATCAAGGAGATCAAGGCTCCTTTCATGTGTGATGTGCAAGACGGAATTGCTCTGCACGCAGTGCAGGGGAATCGGGCCTCATCTCGCGGCAAGGGGGAAGTCTCATGGTTTTTCTCGAGTTGCGGCGGGAACCTGGGGTATATTCTCGAGTTACGACGGGGATGGCCCTTCCACCCACGTGTTTATTCAGCGACGTCAGGACTCCTGCCTAGTTTCGAGGGACAACTCGGGATTCTCATCGAGGCTTGGCAGGGCAATTGGGACGCCTCTCCAGCTGAGGCGGGAGACCAAGGTTCCCTTTCCACGTGCCACAGGAATCCTGGGACTCCTATCAAGTTTCACGAGGAGTCAGGCATCGTCTCCTTTGGAGGCACTGATCTCCGCGTACCTCTGGAGTTTTCAAAGGATGTGAGGCCCCCGGTAGTGATGAGGTGGGGAACTAGGTCTTTCTCTGTGGTCTCCACAGGGGATTCAGACATCCTTTCGTCTTGGGAGATGCAAGACGAGCCTGCATTCAAGTCACTGCAGGGATATCTGGCCTTATTTCGAGTCAGGGCATCGCGGTGTCCATTCCACTTGAGGCCGCAAACTCAGGGTCCCTCTCACATACCTAGAGCTGAGAGAAGCCTCCTCTTGAGGTGCTTGTGGTAAGGTGGTATTCCTCTGGAGTCGAAGCCAGGGACTAACCTCTCATCTCGAGTTGATTTGTGGTCCACGGAGCTCATTCGTGTTACTAAAGTGACCTCAGGATCCCTCTAGCCTTGAAACAGTGTTCTTGGGGTTTCTCTGGAGTGCCATCAAGAAGATCAAGGCTCCTTTCATGTGTGATGTGCAACACGGAATTGCTGTGCACGCAGTTCAGGGGAATCGGGCCTCATCTCGCGGCGAGGGAGAAGTCTCATGGTTTTTCTCGAGTTGCGGCGGGAACCTGGGGTATATTCTCGAGTTACGACGGGGATGGCCCTTCCAGCCACGTGTTTGTTCAGCGACGTCAGGACTCCTGCCTAGTTGGGAGGGACAACTCGGGATTCTCCTCGAGGCTTGGCAGGGCAATTGGGACGCCTCTCCAGCTGAGGCGGGAGACCAAGGGTCCCTTTCCGTGTGCCACAGGAATCCTGGGACTCCTATCAAGTTTCAAGAGGAGTCAGGCATCGTCTCCTTTGGAGGCACTGATCTCCGCGTACCTCTGGAGTTTTCAAAGGATGTGAGGCCTCCGGTCGCGAAGAGGTGGGGAACTAGGTCTTTCTCTGTGGTCTCCACAGGGGATTCAGACATCCTTTCGTCTCGGGAGATGCAAGACGAGCCTGCATTCAAGTCACTGCAGGGATATCCGGCCTTATTTCGAGTCAGGGCATCGCGGTGTCCATTCCACTTGAGGCCACAAACTTAGCGTCCCTCTCACATACCTAGAGCTGAGAGAAGCCTCCTCTTGAGGTGCTTGTGGTAAGGTGGTATTCCTCTGGAGTCGAAGCCAGGGACTAACCTCTCATCTCGAGTTGATTCTTGGTCCACGGAGCTCTTTCGTGTTGCTACAGTGACCTCAGTTTCCCTCTAGCCTTGAAACAGTGTTCTTGGGGTTTCTCTGGATTGCCATCAAGAAGATCAAGGCTCCTTTCATGTGTGATGTTCAACACGGAATTGCTCTGCACGCAGTGCAGGGGAATCGGGCCTCATCTCGCGGCGAGGGGGAAGTCTCATGGTTTTTCTCGAGTTGCGGCGGGAACCTGGGGTATATTCTCGAGTTACGACGGGGATGGCCCTTCCAGCCACGTGTTTGTTCAGCGACGTCAGGACTCCTGCCTAGTTGGGAGGGACAACTCGGGATTCTCCTCGAGGCTTGGCAGGGCAATTGGGACGCCTCTCCAGCTGAGGCGGGAGACCAAGGGTCCCTTTCCGTGTGCCACAGGAATCCTGGGACTCCTATCAAGTTTCAAGAGGAGTCAGGCATCGTCTCCTTTGGAGGCACTGATCTCCGCGTACCTCTGGAGTTTTCAAAGGATGTGAGGCCTCCGGTCGCGATGAGGTGGGGAACTAGGTCTTTCTCTGTGTTCTCCACAGGGGATTCAGACATCCTTTCGTCTCGGGAGATGCAAGACGAGCCTGCATTCAAGTCACTGCAGGGATATCCGGCCTTATTTCGAGTCAGGGCATCGCGGTGTCCATTCCACTTGAGGCCACAAACTTAGCGTCCCTCTCACATACCTAGAGCTGAGAGAAGCCTCCTCTTGAGGTGCTTGTGGTAAGGTGGTATTCCTCTGGAGTCGAAGCCAGGGACTAACCTCTCATCTCGAGTTGATTCTTGGTCCACGGAGCTCTTTCGTGTTGCTACAGTGACCTCAGTTTCCCTCTAGCCTTGAAACAGTGTTCTTGGGGTTTCTCTGGAGTGCCATCAAGGAAATCAAGGCTCCTTTCATGTGTGATGTGCAATACGGAATTGCTCTGCACGCAGTGCAGGGGAATCGGGCCTCATCTCGCGGCGAGGGGGAAGTCTCATGGTTTTTCTCGAGTTGCGGTGGGAACCTGGGGTATATTCTCGAGTTATGACGGGGATGGCCCTTCCACCCACGTGTTTGTTCAGCGACGTCAGGACTCCTGCCTAGTTTCGAGGGACAACTCGGGATTCTCCTCGAGGCTTGGCAGGGCAATTGGGACGCCTCTCCAGCTGAGGCGGGAGACCAAGGGTCCCTTTCCACGTGCCACAGGAATCCTGGGACTCCTATCAAGTTTCACGAGGAGTCAGGAATCGTCTCCTTTGGAGGCACTGATCTCCGCGTACCTCTGGAGTTTTCAAAGGATGTGAGGCCTCCGGTCACGATGAGGTGGGGAACTAGGTCTTTCTCTGTGGTCTCCACAGGGGATTCAGACATCCTTTCGTCTTGGGAGATGCAAGACGAGCCTGCATTCAAGTCACTGCAGGGATATCCGGCCTTATTTCGAGTCAGGGCATCGCGGTGTCCATTCCACTTCAGGCCGCAAACTCAGGGTCCCTCTCACATACCTAGAGCTGAGAGAAGCCTCCTCTTTAGGTGCTTGTGGTAAGGTGGTATTCCTCTGGAGTCGAAGCCAGGGACTAACCTCTCATCTCGAGTTGATTTGTGGTCCACGGAGCTCTTTCATGTTGCTTCAGTGACCTCAGGATCCCTCTAGCCTTGAAACAGTGTTCTTGGGGTTTCTCTGGAGTGCCAGCAAGGAAATCAAGACTCCTTTCATGTGTGATGTGCAACACGGAATTGCTCTGCACGCAGTGCAGGGGAATCGGGCCTCATCTCGCGGCGACGGGGAAGTCTCATGGTTTTTCTCGAGTTGCGGCGGGAACCTGGGGTATATTCTCGAGTTACGACGGGGATGGCCCTTCCACACACGTGTTTGCTCAGCGACGTCAGGACTCCTGCCTAGTTGCGAGGGACAACTCGGGATTCTCCTCGAGGCTTGGCAGGGCAATTGGGACGCCTCTCCAGCTGAGGCGGGAGACCAAGGGTCCCTTTCCACGTGCCACAGGAATCCAGGGACTCCTATCAAGTTTCACGAGGAGTCAGGCATCGTCTCCTTTGGAGGCACTGATCTCCGCATACCTCTGGAGTTTTCAAAAGATGTGAGGCCTCCGGTCGCGATGAGGTGGGGAACTAGGTCTTTCTCTGTGGTCTCCACAGGGGATTCAGACATGCTTTCTTCTTGGGAGATGCAAGACGTGCCTGCATTCAAGTCACTGTAGGGATATCCGGCCTTATTTCGAGTCAGGTCATCCCGGTGTCCATTCCACTTGAGGCCGCAAACTCAGGGTCCCTCTCACATAGCTAGAGCTGAGAGAAGCCTCCTCTTGAGGTGCTTGTGGTAAGGTGGTATTCCTCTGGAGTCGAAGCCAGGGACTAACCTCTCATCTCGAGTTGATTTTTGGTCCACGGAGCTCTTTCGTGTTGCTACAGTGACCTCAGGATCCCTGTAGACTTGAAACAGTGTTCTTGGGGTTTCTCTGGAGTGCCACCAAGGAAATCAAGGCTCCTTTCATGTGTGATGTGCAACACGGAATTGCTCTGCACGCAGTGCAAGGGAATCGGGCCTCATCTCGCGGCGAGGGGGAGGTCTCATGGTTTTTTTCGAGTTGCGGCGGGAACCTGGGGTATATTCTCGAGTTAAGACGGGGATGGTACCTCCACGCACGTGTTTGTTCAGTGACGGCAGGACTCCTGCCTAGTTGCGAGGGACAACTCGGGATTCTCCTCGAGGCTTGGCAGGGCAATTGGGACGCCTCTCCAGCTGAGGCGGGAGACCAAGGGTCCCTTTCCACGTGCCACAGGAATCCTGGGACTCCTATCAAGTTTCATGAGGAGTCAGGCATCGTCTCCTTTGGAGGCACTGATCTCCGGGTACCTCTGGAGTTTTCAAAGGATGTGAGGCCTCTGGTCGCGATGAGGTGGGGAACTAGGTCTTTCTCTGTGGTCTCCACAGGGGATTCAGACATCCTTTCGTCTTGGGAGATGCAAGACGAGCCTGCATTCAAGTCACTGCAGGGATATCCGGCCTTATTTCGCGTCAGGGCATCGCAGTGTCCATTCCACTTGAGGCCGCAAACTCAGGGTCCCTCTCACATACCTAGAGCTGAGAGAAGCCTCCTCTTGAGGTGCTTGTGGTAAGGTGGTATTCCTCTGGAGTCGAAGCCAGGGACTAACCTCTCATCTCGAGTTGATTCTTGGTCCACGGAGCTCTTTCGTGTTGCTACAGTGACCTCAGGATCCCTCTAGCCTTGAAACAGTGTTCTTGGGGTTTCTCTGGAGTGCCATCAAGGAAATCAAGGCTCCTTTCATGTGTGATGTGCAACACGGAATTGCTGTGCACGCAGTGCAGGGGAATCGGGCCTCATCTCGCAGCGAGGGGGAAGTCTCATGGTTTTTCTCGAGTTGCGGCGGGAACCTGGGGTATATTCTCGAGTTACGACGGGGATGGCCCTTCCACCCACGTGTTTGTTCAGCGACGTCAGGACTCCTGCCTAGTTTCGAGGGACAACTCGGGATTCTCATCGAGGCTTGGCAGGGCAATTGGGACGCCTCTCCAGCTGAGGCGGGAGACCAAGGTTCCCTTTCCACGTGCCACAGGAATCCTGGGACTCCTATCAAGTTTCACGAGGAGTCAGGCATCGTCTCCTTTGGAGGCACTGATCTCCGCGTACCTCTGGAGTTTTCAAAGGATGTGAGGCCTCCGGTAGTGATGAGGTGGGGAACTAGGTCTTTCTCTGTGGTCTCCACAGGGGATTCAGACATCCTTTCGTCTCGGGAGATGCAAGACGAGCCTGCATTCAAGTCACTGCAGGGATATCCGGCCTTATTTCGAGTCAGGGCATCGCGGTGTCCATTCCACTTGAGGCCACAAACTTAGCGTCCCTCTCACATACCTAGAGCTGAGAGAAGCCTCCTCTTGAGGTGCTTGTGGTAAGGTGGTATTCCTCTGGAGTCGAAGCCAGGGACTAACCTCTCATCTCGAGTTGATTTGTGGTCCACGGAGCTCTTTCATGTTGCTTCAGTGACCTCAGGATCCCTCTAGCCTTGAAACAGTGTTCTTGGGGTTTCTCTGGAGTGCCACCAAGAAAATCAAGGCTCCTTTCATGTGTGATGTGCAACACGGAATTGCTGTGCACGCAGTGCAGGGGAATCGGGCCTCATCTCGCGGCGAGGGGGAAGTCTCATGGTTTTTCTCGAGTTGCGGTGGGAAACTGGGGTATATTCTCGAGTTATGACGGGGATGGCCCTTCCACCCACGTGTTTGTTCAGCGACGTCAGGACTCCTGCCTAGTTTCGAGGGACAACTCGGGATTCTCCTCGAGGCTTGGCAGGGCAATTGGGACGCCTCTCCAACTGAGGCGGGAGACCAAGGGTCCCTTTCCACGTGCCACAGGAATCCTGGGACTCCTATCAAGTTTCACGAGGAGTCAGGAATCGTCTCCTTTGGAGGCACTGATCTCCGCGTACCTCTGGAGTTTTCAAAGGATGTGAGGCCTCCGGTCGCGATGAGGTGGGGAACTAGGTCTTTCTCTGTGGTCTCCACAGTTGATTCAGACATCCTTTCGTCTTGGGAGTTGCAAGACGAGCCTGCATTCAAGTCACTGCAGGGATATCCGGCCTTATTTCGAGTCAGGGCATCGTGGTGTCCATTCCACTTGAGGCCGCAAACTCAGGGTCCCTCTCACATACCTAGAGCTGAGAGAAGCCTTCTCTTGAGGTGCTTGTGGTAAGGTGGTATTCCTCTGGAGTCGAAGCCAGGGACTAACCTCTCATCTCGAGTTGATTTGTGGTCCACGGAGCTCTTTCATGTTGCTTCAGTGACCTCAGGATCCCTCTAGCCTTGAAACAGTGTTCTTGGGGTTTCTCTGGAGTGCCACCAAGAAAATCAAGGCTCCTTTCATGTGTGATGTGCAACACGGAGTTGCTCTGCACGCAGTGCAGGGGAATCGGGCCTCATCTCGCAGTGAGGGGGAAGTCTCATGGTTTTTCTCGAGTTGCGGCGGGAACCTGGGGTATATTCTCGAGTTACGACGGGGATGGCCCTTCCAGCTACGTGTTTGTTCAGCGACGTCAGGACTCCTGCCTAGTTGGAAAGGACAACTCGGGATTCTCCTCGAGGCTTGGCAGGGCAATTGGGACGCCTCTCCAGCTGAGGCGGGAGACCAAGAGTCCCTTTCCGTGTGCCACAGGAATCCTGGGACTCCTATCAAGTTTCACGAGGAGTCAGGCATCGTATCCTTTGGAGGCACTGATCTCCGCGTACCTCTGGAGTTTTCAAAGGATGTGAGGCCTCCGGTCGCGATGAGGTGGGGAACTAGGTCTTTCTCTGTGGTCTCCACAGGGGATTCAGACATCCTTTCGTCTTGGGAGATGCAAGACGAGCCTGCATTCAAGTCACTGCAGGGATATCCGGCCTTATTTCGCGTCAGGGCATCGCAGTGTCCATTCCAATTGAGGCCGCAAACTCAGGGTCCCTCTCACATACCTAGAGCTGAGAGAAGCCTCCTCTTGAGGTGCTTGTGGTAAGGTGGTATTCCTCTGGAGTCGAAGCCAGGGACTAACCTCTCATCTCGAGTTGATTCTTGGTCCACGGAGCTCTTTCGTGTTGCTACAGTGACCTCAGGATCCCTCTAGCCTTGAAACAGTGTTCTTGGGGTTTCTCTGGAGTGCCATCAAGGAGATCAAGGCTCCTTTCATGTGTGATGTGCAACACGGAATTGCTCTGCACGCAGTGCAGGGGAATCGGGCCTCATCTCGCGGCAAGGGGGAAGTCTCATGGTTTTTCTCGAATTGCGGCGGGAACCTGGGGTATATTCTCGAGTTACGAAGGGGATGGCCCTTCCACCCACGTGTTTATTCAGCGACGTCAGGACTCCTGCCTAGTTTCGAGGGACAACTCGGGATTCTCATCGAGGCTTGGCAGGGCAATTGGGACGCCTCTCCAGCTGAGGCGGGAGACCAAGGTTCCCTTTCCACGTGCCACAGGAATCCTGGGACTCCTATCAAGTTTCACGAGGAGTCAGGCATCGTCTCCTTTGGAGGCACTGATCTCCGCGTACCTCTGGAGTTTTCAAAGGATGTGAGGCCCCCGGTAGTGATGAGGTGGGGAACTAGGTCTTTCTCTGTGGTCTCCACAGGGGATTCAGACATCCTTTCGTCTTGGGAGATGCAAGACGAGCCTGCATTCAAGTCACTGCAGGGATATCTGGCCTTATTTCGAGTCAGGGCATCGCGGTGTCCATTCCACTTGAGGCCGCAAACTCAGGGTCCCTCTCACATACCTAGAGCTGAGAGAAGCCTCCTCTTGAGGTGCTTGTGGTAAGGTGGTATTCCTCTGGAGTCGAAGCCAGGGACTAACCTCTCATCTCGAGTTGATTCGTGGTCCACGGAGCTCATTCGTGTTACTACAGTGACCTCAGGATCCCTCTAGCCTTGAAACAGTGTTCTTGGGGTTTCTCTGGAGTGCCATCAAGAAGATCAAGGCTCCTTTCATGTGTGATGTGCAACACGGAATTGCTGTGCACGCAGTTCAGGGGAATCGGGCCTCATCTCGCGGCGAGGGGGAAGTCTCATGGTTTTTCTCGAGTTGCGGCGGGAACCTGGGGTATATTCTCGAGTTACGACGGGGATGGCCCTTCCAGCCACGTGTTTGTTCAGCGACGTCAGGACTCCTGCCTAGTTGGGAGGGACAACTCGGGATTCTCCTCGAGGCTTGGCAGGGCAATTGGGACGCCTCTCCAGCTGAGGCGGGAGACCAAGGGTCCCTTTCCGTGTGCCACAGGAATCCTGGGACTCCTATCAAGTTTCAAGAGGAGTCAGGCATCGTCTCCTTTGGAGGCACTGATCTCCGCGTACCTCTGGAGTTTTCAAAGGATGTGAGGCCTCCGGTCGCGAAGAGGTGGGGAACTAGGTCTTTCTCTGTGGTCTCCACAGGGGATTCAGACATCCTTTCGTCTCGGGAGATGCAAGACGAGCCTGCATTCAAGTCACTGCAGGGATATCCGGCCTTATTTCGAGTCAGGGCATCGCGGTGTCCATTCCACTTGAGGCCACAAACTTAGCGTCCCTCTCACATACCTAGAGCTGAGAGAAGCCTCCTCTTGAGGTGCTTGTGGTAAGGTGGTATTCCTCTGGAGTCGAAGCCAGGGACTAACCTCTCATCTCGAGTTGATTCTTGGTCCACGGAGCTCTTTCGTGTTGCTACAGTGACCTCAGTTTCCCTCTAGCCTTGAAACAGTGTTCTTGGGGTTTCTCTGGAGTGCCATCAAGGAAATCAAGGCTCCTTTCATGTGTGATGTGCAATACGGAATTGCTCTGCACGCAGTGCAGGGGAATCGGGCCTCATCTCGCGGCGAGGGGGAAGTCTCATGGTTTTTCTCGAGTTGCGGTGGGAACCTGGGGTATATTCTCGAGTTATGACGGGGATGGCCCTTCCACCCACGTGTTTGTTCAGCGACGTCAGGACTCCTGCCTAGTTACGAGGGACAACTCGGGATTCTCCTCGAGGCTTGGCAGGGCAATTGGGACGCCTCTCCAGCTGAGGCGGGAGACCAAGGGTCCCTTTCCACGTGCCACAGGAATCCTGGGACTCCTATCAAGTTTCACGAGGAGTCAGGAATCGTCTCCTTTGGAGGCACTGATCTCCGCGTACCTCTGGAGTTTTCAAAGGATGTGAGGCCTCCGGTCGCGATGAGGTGGGGAACTAGGTCTTTCTCTGTGGTCTCCACAGGGGATTCAGACATCCTTTCGTCTTGGGAGATGCAAGACGAGCCTGCATTCAAGTCACTGCAGGGATATCCGGCCTTATTTCGAGTCAGGGCATCGCGGTGTCCATTCCACTTGAGGCAGCAAACTCAGGGTCCCTCTCACATACCTAGAGCTGAGAGAAGCCTCCTCTTGAGGTGCTTGTGGTAAGGTGGTATTCCTCTGGAGTCGAAGCCAGGGACTAACCTCTCATCTCGAGTTGATTCGTGGTCCACGGAGCTCATTCGTGTTACTACAGTGACCTCAGGATCCCTCTAGCCTTGAAACAGTGTTCTTGGGGTTTCTCTGGAGTGCCATCAAGAAGATCAAGGCTCCTTTCATGTGTGATGTGCAACACGGAATTGCTGTGCACGCAGTTCAGGGGAATCGGGCCTCATCTCGCGGCGAGGGGGAAGTCTCATGGTTTTTCTCGAGTTGCGGCGGGAACCTGGGGTATATTCTCGAGTTACGACGGGGATGGCCCTTCCAGCCACGTGTTTGTTCAGCGACGTCAGGACTCCTGCCTAGTTGGGAGGGACAACTCGGGATTCTCCTCGAGGCTTGGCAGGGCAATTGGGACGCCTCTCCAGCTGAGGCGGGAGACCAAGGGTCCCTTTCCGTGTGCCACAGGAATCCTGGGACTCCTATCAAGTTTCAAGAGGAGTCAGGCATCGTCTCCTTTGGAGGCACTGATCTCCGCGTACCTCTGGAGTTTTCAAAGGATGTGAGGCCTCCGGTCGCGAAGAGGTGGGGAACTAGGTCTTTCTCTGTGGTCTCCACAGGGGATTCAGACATCCTTTCGTCTCGGGAGATGCAAGACGAGCCTGCATTCAAGTCACTGCAGGGATATCCGGCCTTATTTCGAGTCAGGGCATCGCGGTGTCCATTCCACTTGAGGCCACAAACTTAGCGTCCCTCTCACATACCTAGAGCTGAGAGAAGCCTCCTCTTGAGGTGCTTGTGGTAAGGTGGTATTCCTCTGGAGTCGAAGCCAGGGACTAACCTCTCATCTCGAGTTGATTCTTGGTCCACGGAGCTCTTTCGTGTTGCTACAGTGACCTCAGTTTCCCTCTAGTCTTGAAACAGTGTTCTTGGGGTTTCTCTGGATTGCCATCAAGAAGATCAAGGCTCCTTTCATGTGTGATGTGCAACACGGAATTGCTCTGCACGCAGTGCAGGGGAATCGGGCCTCATCTCGCGGCGAGGGGGAAGTCTCATGGTTTTTCTCGAGTTGCGGCGGGAACCTGGGGTATATTCTCGAGTTACGACGGGGATGGCCCTTCCAGCCACGTGTTTGTTCAGCGACGTCAGGACTCCTGCCTAGTTGGGAGGGACAACTCGGGATTCTCCTCGAGGCTTGGCAGGGCAATTGGGACGCCTCTCCAGCTGAGGCGGGAGACCAAGGGTCCCTTTCCGTGTGCCACAGGAATCCTGGGACTCCTATCAAGTTTCAAGAGGAGTCAGGCATCGTCTCCTTTGGAGGCACTGATCTCCGCGTACCTCTGGAGTTTTCAAAGGATGTGAGGCCTCCGGTCGCGATGAGGTGGGGAACTAGGTCTTTCTCTGTGTTCTCCACAGGGGATTCAGACATCCTTTCGTCTCGGGAGATGCAAGACGAGCCTGCATTCAAGTCACTGCAGGGATATCCGGCCTTATTTCGAGTCAGGGCATCGCGGTGTCCATTCCACTTGAGGCCACAAACTTAGCGTCCCTCTCACATACCTAGAGCTGAGAGAAGCCTCCTCTTGAGGTGCTTGTGGTAAGGTGGTATTCCTCTGGAGTCGAAGCCAGGGACTAACCTCTCATCTCGAGTTGATTCTTGGTCCACGGAGCTCTTTCGTGTTGCTACAGTGACCTCAGTTTCCCTCTAGCCTTGAAACAGTGTTCTTGGGGTTTCTCTGGAGTGCCATCAAGGAAATCAAGGCTCCTTTCATGTGTGATGTGCAATACGGAATTGCTCTGCACGCAGTGCAGGGGAATCGGGCCTCATCTCGCGGCGAGGGGGAAGTCTCATGGTTTTTCTCGAGTTGCGGTGGGAACCTGGGGTATATTCTCGAGTTATGACGGGGATGGCCCTTCCACCCACGTGTTTGTTCAGCGACGTCAGGACTCCTGCCTAGTTTCGAGGGACAACTCGGGATTCTCCTCGAGGCTTGGCAGGGCAATTGGGACGCCTCTCCAGCTGAGGCGGGAGACCAAGGGTCCCTTTCCACGTGCCACAGGAATCCTGGGACTCCTATCAAGTTTCACGAGGAGTCAGGAATCGTCTCCTTTGGAGGCACTGATCTCCGCGTACCTCTGGAGTTTTCAAAGGATGTGAGGCCTCCGGTCGCGATGAGGTGGGGAACTAGGTCTTTCTCTGTGGTCTCCACAGGGGATTCAGACATCCTTTCGTCTTGGGAGATGCAAGACGAGCCTGCATTCAAGTCACTGCAGGGATATCCGGCCTTATTTCGAGTCAGGGCATCGCGGTGTCCATTCCACTTCAGGCCGCAAACTCAGGGTCCCTCTCACATACCTAGAGCTGAGAGAAGCCTCCTCTTTAGGTGCTTGTGGTAAGGTGGTATTCCTCTGGAGTCGAAGCCAGGGACTAACCTCTCATCTCGAGTTGATTTGTGGTCCACGGAGCTCTTTCATGTTGCTTCAGTGACCTCAGGATCCCTCTAGCCTTGAAACAGTGTTCTTGGGGTTTCTCTGGAGTGCCACCAAGGAAATCAAGACTCCTTTCATGTGTGATGTGCAACACGGAATTGCTCTGCACGCAGTGCAGGGGAATCGGGCCTCATCTCGCGGCGACGGGGAAGTCTCATGGTTTTTCTCGAGTTGCGGCGGGAACCTGGGGTATATTCTCGAGTTACGACGGGGATGGCCCTTCCACACACGTGTTTGCTCAGCGACGTCAGGACTCCTGCCTAGTTGCGAGGGACAACTCGGGATTCTCCTCGAGGCTTGGCAGGGCAATTGGGACGCCTCTCCAGCTGAGGTGGGAGACCAAGGGTCCCTTTCCACGTGCCACAGGAATCCAGGGACTCCTATCAAGTTTCACGAGGAGTCAGGCATCGTCTCCTTTGGAGGCACTGATCTCCGCATACCTCTGGAGTTTTCAAAAGATGTGAGGCCTCCGGTCGCGATGAGGTGGGGAACTAGGTCTTTCTCTGTGGTCTCCACAGGGGATTCAGACATGCTTTCTTCTTGGGAGATGCAAGACGTGCCTGCATTCAAGTCACTGTAGGGATATCCGGCCTTATTTCGAGTCAGGTCATCCCGGTGTCCATTCCACTTGAGGCCGCAAACTCAGGGTCCCTCTCACATAGCTAGAGCTGAGAGAAGCCTCCTCTTGAGGTGCTTGTGGTAAGGTGGTATTCCTCTGGAGTCGAAGCCAGGGACTAACCTCTCATCTCGAGTTGATTTTTGGTCCACGGAGCTCTTTCGTATTGTTACAGTGACCTCAGGATCCCTGGAGCCTTGAAACAGTGTTCTTGGGTTTTCTCTGGAGTGCCATCAAGGAAATCAAGGCTCCTTTCATGTGAGATGTGCAACACGGAATTGCTCTGCACGCAGTGTAGGGAAATCGGGCCTCATCTCGCGGCGAGGGGGAAGTCTCATGGTTTTTCTCGAGTTGCGGCGGGAACCTGGGGTATATTCTCGAGTTACGACGGGGATGGCCCTTCCACCCACGTGTTTGTTCAGCGACGTCAGGACTCCTGCCTAGTTGCGAGGGACAACTCGGGATTCTCCTCGAGGCTTGGCAGGGCAATTGGGACGCCTCTCCAGCTGAGGCGGGAGACCAAGGGTCCCTTTCCACGTGCCACAGGAATCCTGGGACTCCTATCAAGTTTCACGAGGAGTCAGGCATCGTCTCCTTTGGAGGCACTGATCTCCGCGTACCTCTGGAGTTTTCAAAGGATGTGAGGCCTCCGGTCGCGATGAGGTGGGGAAGGAGGTCTTTCTCTGTGGTCTCCACAGGGGATTCAGACATCCTTTCGTCTTGGGAGATGCAAGACGAGCCTGCATTCAAGTCACTGCAGGGATATCCGGCCTTATTTCGCGTCAGGGCATCGCAGTGTCCATTCCACTTGAGGCCGCAAACTCAAGGTCCCTCTCACATACCTAGAGCTGAGAGAAGCCTCCTCTTGAGGTGCTTGTGGTAAGGTGGTATTCCTCTGGAGTCGAAGCCAGGGACTAACCTCTCATCTCGAGTTGATTTTTGGTCCACGGAGCTCTTTCGTGTTGCTACAGTGACCTCAGGATCCCTGTAGACTTGAAACAGTGTTCTTGGGGTTTCTCTGGAGTGCCATCAAGGAAATCAAGGCTCCTTTCATGTGTGATGTGCAACACGGAATTGCTCTGCACGCAGTGCAAGGGAATCGGGCCTCATCTCGCGGCGAGGGGGAGGTCTCATGGTTTTTTTCGAGTTGCGGCGGGAACCTGGGGTATATTCTCGAGTTAAGACGGGGATGGTACCTCCACGCACGTGTTTGTTCAGTGACGGCAGGACTCCTGCCTAGTTGCGAGGGACAACTCGGGATTCTCCTCGAGGCTTGGCAGGGCAATTGGGACGCCTCTCCAGCTGAGGCGGGAGACCAAGGGTCCCTTTCCACGTGCCACAGGAATCCTGGGACTCCTATCAAGTTTCATGAGGAGTCAGGCATCGTCTCCTTTGGAGGCACTGATCTCCGGGTACCTCTGGAGTTTTCAAAGGATGTGAGGCCTCTGGTCGCGATGAGGTGGGGAACTAGGTCTTTCTCTGTGGTCTCCACAGGGGATTCAGACATCCTTTCGTCTTGGGAGATGCAAGACGAGCCTGCATTCAAGTCACTGCAGGGATATCCGGCCTTATTTCGCGTCAGGGCATCGCAGTGTACATTCCACTTGAGGCCGCAAACTCAGGGTCCCTCTCACATACCTAGAGCTGAGAGAAGCCTCCTCTGGAGGTGCTTGTGGTAAGGTGGTATTCCTCTGGAGTCGAAGCCAGGGACTAACCTCTCATCTCGAGTTGATTCTTGGTCCACGGAGCTCTTTCGTGTTGCTACAGTGACCTCAGGATCCCTCTAGCCTTGAAACAGTGTTCTTGGGGTTTCTCTGGAGTGCCATCAAGGAAATCAAGGCTCCTTTCATGTGTGATGTGCAACACGGAATTGCTCTGCACGTAGTGCAGGGGAATCGGGCCTCATCTCGCAGCGAGGGGGAAGTCTCATGGTTTTTCTCGAGTTGCGGCGGGAACCTGGGGTATATTCTCGAGTTACGACGGGGATGGCCCTTCCACCCACGTGTTTGTTCAGCGACGGCAGGACTCCTGCCTAGTTGTGAGGGACAACTCGGGATTCTCCTCGAGGCTTGGCAGGGCAATTGGGACGCCTCTCCAGCTGAGGCGGGAGACCAATTGTCCCTTTCCACGTGCCACAGGAATCCTGGAACTCCTATCAAGTTTCACGAGGAGTCAGGAATCGTCTCCTTTGGAGGCACTGATCTCCACGTACCTCTGGAATTTTCAAAGGATGTGAGGCCTCCGGTCGCGATGAGGTGGGGAACTAGGTCTTTCTCTGTGGTTTCCACAGGGGATTCAGACATCCTTTCGTCTTGGGAGATGCAAGACGAGCCTGCATTCAAGTCACTGCAGGGATATCCGGCCTTATTTCGAGTCAGGGCATCGTGGTGTCTATTCGACTGGAGGCTGCAAACTCAGGGTCCCTCTCACATACCTAGAGCTGAGAGAAGCCTCCTCTGAGGTGCTTGTGGTAAGGTGGTATTCCTCTGGAGTCGAAGCCAGGGACTAACCCCTCATCTCGAGTTGACTTTTGGTCCACGGAGCTCTTTCGTGTTGCTACAGTGACCTCAGGATCCCTCTAGCCTTGAAACAGTGTTCTTGGGGTTTCTCTGGAGTGCCATCAAGGAAATCAAGGCTCCTTTCATGTGTGATGTGCAACACGGAATTGCTCTGCACGCAGTGCAGGGGAATCGGGCCTCATCTCGCAGCCAGGGGGACGTCTCATGGTTTTTCTCGAGTTGCGGTGCAACCTGGGGTATATTTTCGAGTTACAACCGGGATGGCCCTTCCACCCACGTGTTTGTTCAGCCACGTCAGGACTCCTGCCTAGTTGCGAGGGACAACTCGGGATTCTCCTCGAGGCTTGGCAGGGCAATTGGGAGGCCTCTCCATCTGTGGCGGTAGACCAAGTGTCCCTTTCCACGTGCCACAAGAATCCTGGAACTCCTATCAAGTTTCACAAGGAGTCAGGCATCGTCTCCTTTGGAGGCACTGATCTCCGCGTACCTCTGGAGTTTTCAAAGGATGTGAGGCCTCCGGTCGCGATGAGGTGGGAAACTAGGTCTTTCTCTGTGGTCTCCACAGGGGATTCAGACATCCTTTCGTCTTGGGAGATGCAAGACGAGCCTGCATTCAAGTCACTGCAGGGATATCCGGCCTTATTTCGAGTCAGGGCATTACAGTGTCCATTCCACTTGAGGCGGCAAACTCAGGGTCCCTCTCACATACCTAGAGCTGAGAGAAGCCTCCTCTTGAGGTGCTTGTGGTGAGGTGGTATTCCTCTGGAGTCGAAGCCAGGGACTAACCTCTCATCTCGAGTTGATTTTTGGTCCACGGAGCTCTTTCTTGTTGCTACAGTGACCTCAGGATCCCTCTAGCCTTGAAACAGTGTTCTTGGGGTTTCTCTGCAGTGCCATCAAGGAAATCAAGGCTCCTTTCATGTGTGATGTGCAACACGTAATTGCTCTGCACGCAGTGCAGGATATCGGGCCTCATATTGCGGCGAGGGGGAAGTCTCATGGTTTTTCTCGAGTTGCGGCGGGAACCTGGGGAATATTCTCGAGTTATGACGGGGATGGCCCTTTCACACACGTGTTTGTTCAGTGACGTCAGGACTCCTGCCTAGTTGCGAGGGACAACTCGGAATTCTCCTCGAGGCTTGGCAGGGCAATTGGAACGCCTCTCCAGCTGAGGCATGAGACCAAGGGTCCCTTTCCACGTGCCACAGGAATCCTGGGACTCCTATCAAGTTTCACGAGGAGTCAGGCATCGTCTCCTTTGGAGGCACTGATCTCCGCGTACCTCTGGAGTTTTCAAAGGATGTGAGGCCTCCGGTCGCGAAGAGGTGGGGAACTAGGTCTTTCTCTGTGGTCTCCACATGGGATTCAGACATCCTTTCGTCTCGGGAGATGCAAGACGAGCCTGCATTCAAGTCACTGCAGGGATATCCGGCCTTATTTTGCGTCAGGGCATCGCAGTGTCCATTCCACTTGAGGCCGCAAACTCAGGGTACCTCTCACATACCTAGAGCTGAGAGAAGAATCCTCTTGAGGTGCTTGTGGTAAGGTGGTATTCCTCTGGAGTCGAAGCCAGGGACTAACCTCTCATCTCGAGTTGATTTTTGGTCCATGGAGCTCTTTCGTGTTGCTACAGTGACCTCAGGATCCCTCTAGCCTTGAAACAGTGTTCTTGGGGTTTCTCTGGAGTGCCATCAAGGAGATCAAGGCTCCTTTCATGTGTGATGTGCAACACGGAATTGCTCTGCACGCAGTGCAGGGGAATCGGGCCTCATCTCGCGGCGAGGGGGAAGTCTCATGGTTTTTCTCGAATTGCGGCGGGAACCTGGGGTATATTCTCGAGTTACAACGGGGATGGCCCTTCCACCCACGTGTTTGTTCAGCGACGTCAGGACTCCTGCCTAGTTGCGAGGGACAACTCGGGATTCTCCTCGAGGCTTGGCAGGGCAATTGGGACGCCTCTCCAGCTGAGGCGGGGGACCAATTGTCCCTTTCCACGTGCCACAGGAATCCTGGGACTCCTATCAAGTTTCACGAGGAGTCAGGCATCGTCGTCTTTGGAGGCACTGATCTCCGCGTACCTCTGGAGTTTTCAAAGGATGTGAGGCCTCCGGTAGTGATGATGTGGAGAACTAGGTCTTTCTCTGTGGTCTCCACAGGGGATTCAGACATCCTTGAGTCTCGGGAGATGCAAGACGAGCCTGCATTCAAGTCACTGCAGGGATATCCGGCCTTATTTCGAGTCAGGGCATCGCGGTGTCCATTCCACTTGAGGCCACAAACTTAGCGTCCCTCTCACATACCTAGAGCTGGGAGAAGCCTCCTCTTGAGGTGCTTGTGGTAAGGTGGTATTTCTCTGGAGTCGAAGCCAGGGACTAACCTCTCAGCTCGAGTTGATTCTTGGTCCACGGAGCTCTTTCGTGTTGCTACAGTGACCTCAGTTTCCCTCTAGCCTTGAAAAAGTGTTCTTGGGTTTTCTCTGGAGTGCCATCAAGGAAATCAAGGTTCCTTTCATGTGTGATGTGCAAGACGGAATTGCTCTGCACGCAGTGCAGGGGAATCGGGCCTCATCTCGAGGCGAGGGGGAAGTCTCATGGTTTTTCTCGAGTTGCGGTGGGAACCTGGGGTATATTCTCGAGTTATGACGGGGATGGCCCTTCCACCCACGTGTTTGTTCAGCGACGTCAGGACTCCTGCCTAGTTTCGAGGGACAACTCGGTATTCTCCTCGAGGCTTGGCAGGGCAATTGGGACGCCTCTCCAACTGAGGCGGGAGACCAAGGGTCCCTTTCCACGTGCCACAGGAATCCTGGGACTCCTATCAAGTTTCACGAGGAGTCAGGAATCGTCTCCTTTGGAGGCACTGATCTCCGCGTACCTCTGGAGTTTTCAAAGGATGTGAGGCCTCCGGTCGCGATGAGGTGGGGAACTAGGTCTTTCTCTGTGGTCTCCACAGGGGATTCAGACATCCTTTCGTCTTGGGAGATGCAAGACGAGCCTGCATTCAAGTCACTGCAGGGATATCCGGCCTTATTTCGAGTCAGGGCATCGTGGTGTCTATTCGACTGGAGACTGCAAACTCAGGGTCCCTCTCACATACCTAGAGCTGAGAGAAGCCTCCTCTTGAGGTGCTTGTGGTAAGGTGGTATTCCTCTGGAGTCGAAGCCAGGGACTAACCCCTCATCTCGAGTTGACTTTTGGTCCACGGAGCTCTTTCGTGTTGCTACAGTGACCTCAGGATCCCTCTAGCCTTGAAACAGTGTTCTTGGGGTTTCTCTGGAGTGCCATCAAGGAAATCAAGGCTCCTTTCATGTGTGATGTGCAACACGGAATTGCTCTGCACGCAGTGTATGGGAATCGGGCCTCATCTCGCAGCGAGGGGGACGTCTCATGGTTTTTCTCGAGTTGCGGCGGAACCTGGGGTATATTCTCGAGTTACAACCGGGATGGCCCTTCCACCCACGTGTTTGTTCAGCCACGTCAGGACTCCTGCCTAGTTGCGAGGGACAACTCGGGATTCTCCTCGAGGCTTGGCAGGGCAATTGGGAGGCCTCTCCATCTGTGGCGGTAGACCAATGGTCCCTTTCCACGTGCCACAGGAATCCTGGAACTCCTATCAAGTTTCATGAGGAGTCAGGCATCGTCTCCTTTTTAGGCACTGATCTCCGCGTACCTCTGGAGTTTTCAAAGGATGTGAGGCCTCCGGTCGCGATGAGGTGGGAAACTAGGTCTTTCTCTGTGGTCTCCACAGGGGATTCAGACATCCTTTCGTCTTGGGAGATGCAAGACGAGCCTGCATTCAAGTCACTGCAGGGATATCCGGCCTTATTTCGAGTCAGGGCATTACAGTGTCCATTCCACTTGAGGCGGCAAACTCAGGGTCCCTCTCACATACCTAGAGCTGAGAGAAGCCTCCTCTTGAGGTGCTTGTGGTAAGGTGGTATTCCTCTGGAGTCGAAGCCAGGGACTAACCTCTCATCTCGAGTTGATTTTTGGTCCACGGAGCTCTTTCGTGTTGCTACAGTGACCTCAGGATCCCTCTAGCCTTGAAACAGTGTTCTTGGGGTTTCTCTGCAGTGCCATCAAGGAAATCAAGGCTCCTTTCATGTGTGATGTGCAACACGTAATTGCTCTGCAAGCAGTGCAGTATATCGGGCCTCATATTGCGGCGAGGGGACAGTCTCATGGTTTTTCTCGAGTTGCGGCGGGAACCTGGGGAATATTCTCGAGTTATGACGGGGATGGCCCTTTCACACACGTGTTTGTTCAGTGACGTCAGGACTCCTGCCTAGTTGCGAGGGACAACTCGGGATTCTCCTCGAGGCTTGGCAGGGCAATTGGGACGCCTCTCCAGCTGAGGCATGAGACCAAGGGTCCCTTTCCACGTGCCACAGTAATCCTGGGACTCCTATCAAGTTTCACGAGGAGTCAGGCATCGTCTCCTTTGGCGGCACTGATCTCCGCGTACCTCTGGAGTTTTCAAAGGATGTGAGGCCTCCGATCGCGATGAGGTGGGGAACTAGGTCTTTCTCTGTGGTCTCCACAGGGGATTCAGACATCCTTTCGTCTTGGGAGATGCAAGACGAGCCTGCATTCAAGTCACTGCAGGAATATCCGGCCTTATTTCGAGTCAGGGCATCGCGGTGTCCATTCCACTTGAGGCCGCAAACTCAGGGTCCCTCTCACATACCTAGAGCTGAGAGAAGCCTCCTCTTGAGGTGCTTGTGGTAAGGTGGTATTCCTCTGGAGTCGAAGCCAGGGACTAACCGCTCATCTCGAGTTGATTCTTGGTCCACGGAGCTCTTTCATGTTGCTACATGACCTCAGGATCCCTCTAGCCTTGAAACAGTGTTCTTGGGGTTTCTCTGGAGTGCCATCTAGGAAATCAAGGCTCCTTTCATGTGTGATGTGCAACACGGAATTGCTCTGCACGCAGTGCAGGGGAATCGGGCCTCATCTCGCGGTGAGGGGGAAGTCTCATGGTTTTTCTCGAGTTTCGGCGGGAACCTGGGGTATATTCTCGAGTTACAACGGGGATGGCCCTTCCACCCACGTGTTTGTTCAGCGACGGCAGGACTCCTGCCTAGTTGCGAGGGACAACTCGGGATTCTCCTCGAGGCTTGGCAGGGCAGTTGGGACGCCTCTCCAGCTGAGGCGGGAGACCAAGGGTCCCTTTCCACGTGCCACAGGAATCCTGGGACTCCTATCAAGTTTCACGAGGAGTCAGGCATCGTCTCCTTTGGAGGCACTGATCTCCGCGTACCCCTGGCGTTTTCAAAGGATGTGAGGCCTCCGGTCGCGATGAGGTGGGGAACTAGGTCTTTCTCTGTGGTCTCCACAGGGGATTCAGACATCCTTTCGTCTTGGGAGATGCAAGACGAGCCTGCATTCAAGTCACTGCAGGGATATCCGGCCTTATTTCGAGTCAGGGCATCGCGGTGTCCATTCCACTTGAGGCAGCAAACTCAGGGTCCCTCTCACATACCTAAAGCTGAGAGAAGCCTCCTCTTGAGGTGCTTGTGGTAAGGTGGTATTCCTCTGGAGTCCAAGCCAGGGACTAACCTCTCGTGTCGAGTTGATTTTTGGTCCACGGAGCTCTTTCGTGTGGCTACAGTGACCTCTGGATCCCTCTAGCCTTGAAAGAGTGTTCTTGGGGTTTCTCTGGAGTGCCATCAAGGAAATCAAGGCTCCTTTCATGTGTGATGTGCAACACGGAATTGCTCTGCAGGCAGTGTTGGGGAATCGGGCCTCATCTCCCAGCGAGGGGGACGTCTCATGGTTTTTCTCGAGTTGCGGCGGAACCTGGGGTATATTCTCGAGTTACAATGGGGATGGCCCTTCCACCCACGTGTTTGTTCAGCCACGTCAGGACTCCTGCCTAGTTGCGAGGGACAACTCGGGATTCTCCTCGAGGCTTGGCAGGGCAATTGGGACGCCTCTCCATTTGTGGCCGTAGACCAAGGGTCCCTTTACACGTGCCACAGGAATCCTGGGACTCCTATCAAGTTTCACGAGGAGTCAGGCATCGTCTCCTTTGGAGGCACTGATCTCCGCGTACCTCTGGAGTTTTCAAAGGATGTGAGGCCTCCGGTCGCGATGAGGTGGGAAACTAGGTCTTTCTCTGTGGTCTCCACAGGGGATTCAGACATCCTTTCATCTTGGGAGATGCAAGACGAGCCTGCATTCAAGTCCCTGCAGGGATATCCGGCCTTATTTCGAGTCAGGGCATCGCGGTGTCCATTCCACTTGAGGCCGCAAACTCAGGGTCCCTCTCACATACCTAGAGCTGAGAGAAGACTCCTCTTGAGGTGCTTGTGGTAAGGTGGTATTCCTCTGGAGTGGAAGCCAGGGACTAACCTCTCATCTCGAGTTGATTTTTGGTCCACGGAGCTCTTTTGTGTTGCTAGAGTGACTTCAGGATCCCTCTAGCCTTGAAACAGTATTCTTGGGGTTTCTCTGGAGTGCCATCAAGAAAATCAAGTCTCCTTTCATGTTTGATGTGCAACACGGAATTGCTCTGCATGCAGTGCAGGAGAATCGAGCCTCATCTCGCGGCGAGGGGGAAGTCTCATGGTTTTTCTCGAGTTGCGGCAGGAACCTGGGGAATATTATCGAATTACGATGGGGATGGCCCTTCCACCCACGTGCTTGTTCAGCGACGTCAAGACTCCTGCCTAGTTGTGAGGGACAACTCGGGATTCTCCTCGAGGCTTGGCAGGGCAATTGGGACGCCTCTCCAGCTGAGGCGGGAGACCAAGGGTCCCTTTCCACGTGCCACAGGAATCCTGGGACTCCTATCAAGTTTCACGAGGAGTCAGGCATCGTCTCCTTTGGAGGCACTGATCTCCGCGTACCTCTGGAGTTTTCAAAGGATGTGAGGCCTCCGGTCGCGATGAGGTAGGGAACGAGGTCTTTCTCTGTGGTCTCCACAGGGGATTCAGACATCCTTTCGTCTTGGGAGATGCAAGACGAGCCTGCATTCAAGTCACTGCAGGGATATCCGGCCTTATTTCGAGTCAGGGCATCGTGGTGTCCATTCGACTTCAGGCTGCAAACTCAGGGTCCCTCTCACATACCTAGAGCTGAGAGAAGCCTCCTCTTGAGGTGCTTGTGGTAAGGTGGTATTCCTCTGGAGTCGAAGCCAGGGACTAACCCCTCATCTCGAGTTGATTTTTGTTCCACGGAGCTCTTTCGTGTTGCTACAGTGACCTCAGGATCCCTCTAGCCTTGAAACAGTGTTCTTGGGGTTTCTCTGGAGTGCCATCAAGGAAATCAAGTCTCCTTTCATGTGTGATGTGCAACACGGAATTGCTCTGCATGCAGTGCAGGGGAATCGGGCCTCATCTCGCGGCGAGGGGGAAGTCTCATGGTTTTTCTCGAGTTGCGGCGGGAACCTGGGATATATTCTCGAGTTACGACGGGGATGGCCCTTCCACCCACGTGTTTGTTCAGCGACGGCAGGACTCCTGCCTAGTTGCGAGGGACAACTCGGGATTCTCCTCGAGGCTTGGCAGGGCAATTGGGACGCCTCTCCAGCTGAGGCGGGAGACCAAGGGTCCCTTTCCACGTGCCACAGGAATCCTGGGACTCCTATCAAGTTTCACGAGGAGTCAGGCATCGTCTCCTTTGGAGGCACTGATCTCCGCGTACCTCTGGAGTTTTCAAAGGATGTGAGGCCTCCGGTCGCGATGAGGTGGGGAACTAGGTCTTTCTCTGTGGTCTCCACAGGGGATTCAGACATCCTTTCGTCTTGGGAGATGCAAGACTAGCCTGCATTTATGTCAATGCAGGGTTATCCGGCCTTATTTCGAGTCAGAGCATTGCGGTGTCCATTCCACTTGAAGCTGCAATCTCAGGATCCCTCTCACATACCTAAAGCTGCGAGAAGCCTCCTCTTGAGGTGCTTGTGGTTAGGTGGTATTCCTCTGGCGTCGAAGTTAGGGACTAACCTCTCATCTCGAGATGATTTTTGATCCACAGAGTTCTTTCTTGTTGCTACAGTGACCTCAGGATCCCTCTAGCCTTGAAACAGTGTTCTTGGGGTTTCTCTGGAGTGCCATCAAGGAAATCAAGGCTCCTTTCATGTGTGATGTGCAACACGTAATTTCTCTGCCCGCAGTGTAGGGGAATCGGGCCTCATCTCGCGGCGAGGGGGAAGTTTCATGGTTTATCTCGAGTTGCGGCGGGAACCTGGGCTATATTATCGAGTTACGATGGGAATGGCCCTTCCACCCATGTGTTTGTTCAGCGACGTCAGGACTCCTGCCTAGTTGCGAGGGACAACTCGGGATTCTCCTCGAGGCTTGGCAGGGCAATTGGGACGCCTCTCCAGCTGAGGCGGGAGACCAAGGGTCCCTTTGCACGTGCCACAGGAATCCTGGGACTCCTATCAAGTTTCACGAGGAGTCAGGCATCGTCTCCTTTGGAGGCACTGATCTCCGCGTACCTCTGGAGTTTTCAAAGGATGTGAGGCCTCCGGTCGCGATGAGGTGGGGAACTAGGTCTTTCTCTGTGGTCTCCACAGGGGATTCAGACATCCTTTCATCTTGGGAGATGCAAGACGAGCCTGCATTCAAGTCACTGCAGGGATATCCGGCCTTATTTCGAGTCAGGGCATCGCGGTGTCCATTCCACTTGAGGCCGCAAACTCAGGGTCCCTCTCACATACCTAGAGCTGAGAGAAGACTCCTCTTGAGGTGCTTGTGGTAAGGTGGTATTCCTCTGGAGTGGAAGCCAGGGACTAACCTCTCATCTCGAGTTGATTTTTGGTCCACGGAGCTCTTTTGTGTTGCTACAGTGACCTCAGGATCCCTCTAGCCTTGAAACAGTATTCTTGGGGTTTCTCTGGAGTGCCATCAAGGAAATCAAGGCTCCTTTCATGTTTGATGTGCAACACGGAATTGCTCTGCATGCAGTGCAGGAGAATCGAGCCTCATCTCGCAGCGAGGGGGAAGTCTCATGGTTTTTCTCGAGTTGCGGCGGGAACCTGGGGAATATTATCGAATTACGATGGGGATGGCCCTTCCACCCACGTGCTTGTTTAGCGACGTCAAGACTCCTGCCTAGTTGTGAGGGACAACTCGGGATTCTCCTCGAGGCTTGGCAGGGCAATTGGGACGCCTCTCCAGCTGAGGCGGGAGACCAAGGGTCCCTTTCCACGTGCCACAGGAATCCTGGGACTCCTATCAAGTTTCACGAGGAGTCAGGCATCGTCTCCTTTGGAGGCACTGATGTCCGCGTACCTCTGGAGTTTTCAAAGGATGTGAGGCCTCCGGTCGCGATGAGGTGGGGAACGAGGTCTTTCTCTGTGGTCTCCACAGGGGATTCAGACATCCTTTCGTCTTGGGAGATGCAAGACGAGCCTGCATTCAAGTCACTGCAGGGATATCCGGCCTTATTTCGAGTCAGGGCATCGTGGTGTCCATTCGACTTCAGGCTGCAAACTCAGGGTCCCTCTCACATACCTAGAGCTGAGAGAAGCCTCCTCTTGAGGTGCTTGTGGTAAGGTGGTATTCCTCTGGAGTCGAAGCCAGGGACTAACCCCTCATCTCGAGTTGATTTTTGTTCCACGGAGCTCTTTCGTGTTGCTACAGTGACCTCAGGATCCCTCTAGCCTTGAAACAGTGTTCTTGGGGTTTCTCTGGAGTGCCATCAAGGAAATCAAGTCTCCTTTCATGTGTGATGTGCAACACGGAATTGCTCTGCATGCAGTGCAGGGGAATCGGGCCTCATCTCGCGGCGAGGGGGAAGTCTCATGGTTTTTCTCGAGTTGCGGCGGGAACCTGGGATATATTCTCGAGTTACGACGGGGATGGCCCTTCCACCCACGTGTTTGTTCAGCGACGGCAGGACTCCTGCCTAGTTGCGAGGGACAACTCGGGATTCTCCTCGAGGCTTGGCAGGGCAATTGGGACGCCTCTCCAGCTGAGGCGGGAGACCAAGGGTCCCTTTCCACGTGCCACAGGAATCCTGGGACTCCTATCAAGTTTCACGAGGAGTCAGGCATCGTCTCCTTTGGAGGCACTGATCTCGGCGTACCTCTGGAGTTTTCAAAGGATGTGAGGCCTCCGGTCGCGATGAGGTGGGGAACTAGGTCTTTCTCTGTGGTCTCCACAGGGGATTCAGACATCCTTTCGTCTTGGGAGATGCAAGACTAGCCTGCATTTATGTCAATGCAGGGTTATCCGGCCTTATTTCGAGTCAGAGCATTGCGGTGTCCATTCCACTTGAAGCTGCAATCTCAGGATCCCTCTCACATACCTAAAGCTGCGAGAAGCCTCCTCTTGAGGTGCTTGTGGTTAGGTGGTATTCCTCTGGAGTCGAAGTTAGGGACTAACCTCTCATCTCGAGATGATTTTTGATCCACAGAGTTCTTTCTTGTTGCTACAGTGACCTCAGGATCCCTCTAGCCTTGAAACAGTGTTCTTGGGGTTTCTCTGGAGTGCCATCAAGGAAATCAAGGCTCCTTTCATGTGTGATGTGCAACACGTAATTTCTCTGCCCGCAGTGTAGGGGAATCGGGCCTCATCTCGCGGCGAGGGGGAAGTTTCATGGTTTATCTCGAGTTGCGGCGGGAACCTGGGCTATATTATCGAGTTACGATGGGAATGGCCCTTCCACCCATGTGTTTGTTCAGCGACGTCAGGACTCCTGCCTAGTTGCGAGGGACAACTCGGGATTCTCCTCGAGGCTTGGCAGGGCAATTGGGACGCCTCTCCAGCTGAGGCGGGAGACCAAGGGTCCCTTTCCACGTGCCACAGGAATCCTGGGACTCCTATCAAGTTTCACGAGGAGTCAGGCATCGTCTCCGTTGGAGGCACTGATCTCCGCGTACCTCTGGAGTTTTCAAAGGATGTGAGGCCTCCGGTCGCGATGAGGTGGGGAACAAGGTCTTTCTCTGTGGTCTCCACCGATGATTCAGACATCCTTTCGTCTTGGGAGATGCAAGACTAGCCTGCATTTATGTCAATGCAGGGTTATCCGGCCTTATTTCGAGTCAGGGCATTGCGGTGTCCATTCCACTTGAGGCTGCAATCTCAGGATCCCTCTCACATACCTAAAGCTGCGAGAAGCCTCCTCTTGAGGTGCTTGTGGTTAGGTGGTATTCCTCTGGACTCGAAGTTAGGGACTAACCTCTCATCTCGAGATGATTTTTGGTCCACAGAGTTCTTTCTTGTTGCTACAGTGACCTCAGGATCCCTCTAGCCTTGAAACAGTGTTCTTGGGGTTTCTCTGGAGTGCCATCAAGGAAATCAAGGCTCCTTTCATGTGTGATGTGCAACACGTAATTTCTCTGCCCGCAGTGTAGGGGAATCGGGCCTCATCTCGCGGCGAGGGGGAAGTTTCATGGTTTATCTCGAGTTGCGGCGGGATCCTGGGCTATATTATCGAGTTACGATGGGAATGGCCCATCCACACACGTGTTTGTTCAGTGACGTCAGGACTCCTGCCTAGTTGCGAGTGACAACTCGGGATTCTCCTCGAGGCTTGGCAGGGCATTTGGGACGCCTCTCCAGCTGAGGCGGGAGACCAAGGGTCCCTTTGCACGTGCCACAGGAATCCTGGGACTCCTATCAAGTTTCACGAGGAGTCAGACATCGTCTCCTTTGGAGGCACTGATCTCCGCGTACCTCTGGCGTTTTCAAAGGATGTGAGGCCTCCGGTCGCGATGAGGTGGGGAACTAGGTCTTTCTCTGTGGTCTCCACAGGGGATTCAGACATCCTTTCGTCTTGGGAGATGCAAGACGAGCCTGCATTCAATTCACTGCAGGGATATCCGGCCTTATTTCGAGTCAGGGCATCGCGGTGTCCATTCCACTTGAGGCCGCAAACTCAGGGTCCCTCTCACATACCTAGAGCTGAGAGAAGCCTCCTCTTGAGGTGCTTGTGGTAAGGTGGTATTCCTCTGGAGTCAAAGCCAGGGACTAACCTCTCACGTCGAGTTGATTTTTGGTCCACGGAGCTCTTTCGTGTGGCTACAGTGAGCTCTGGATCCCTCTAGCCTTGAAAGAGTGTTCTTGGGGTTTCTCTGGAGTGCCATCAAGGAAATCAAGGCTCCTTTCATGTGTGATGTGCAACACGGAATTGCTCTGCACGCAGTGCAGGGGAATCGGGCCTCATCTCGCGGCGAGGGGGACGTCTCATGGTTTTTCTCGAGTTGCGGCGGAACCTGGGGTATATTCTCGAGTTACAATGGGGATGGCCCTTCCACCCACGTGTTTGTTCAGCCACGTCAGGACTCCTGCCTAGTTGCGAGGGACAACTCGGGATTCTCCTCGAGGCTTGGCAGGGCAATTGGGACGCCTCTCCATCTGTGGCGGTAGACCAAGGGTCCCTTTCCACGTGGCACAGGAATCCTGGGACTCCTATCAAGTTTCCCGAGGAGTCAGGCATCGTCTCCTTTGGAGGCACTGATCTCCGCGTACCTCTGGAGTTTTCAAAGGATGTGAGGCCTCCGGTCGCGATGAGGTTGGGAACTAGGTCTTTCTCTGTGGTCTCCACAGGGGATTCAGACATCCTTTCATCTTGGGAGATGCAAGACGAGCCTGCATTCAAGTCCCTGCAGGGATATCCGGCCTTATTTCGAGTCAGGGCATCGCGGTGTCCATTCCACTTGAGGCCGCAAACTCAGGGTCCCTCTCACATACCTAGAGCTGAGAGAAGACTCCTCTTGAGGTGCTTGTGGTAAGGTGGTATTCCTCTGGAGTGGAAGCCAGGGACTAACCTCTCATCTCGAGTTGATTTTTGGTCCACGGAGCTCTTTTGTGTTGCTAGAGTGACTTCAGGATCCCTCTAGCCTTGAAACAGTATTCTTGGGGTTTCTCTGGAGTGCCATCAAGGAAATCAAGTCTCCTTTCATGTTTGATGTGCAACACGGAATTGCTCTGCATGCAGTGCAGGAGAATCGAGCCTCATCTCGCAGCGAGGGGGAAGTCTCATGGTTTTTCTCGAGTTGCGGCAGGAACCTGGGGAATATTATCGAATTACGATGGGGATGGCCCTTCCACCCACGTGCTTGTTCAGCGACGTCAAGACTCCTGCCTAGTTGTGAGGGACAACTCGGGATTCTCCTCGAGGCTTGGCAGGGCAATTGGGACGCCTCTCCAGCTGAGGCGGGAGACCAAGGGTCCCTTTCCACGTGCCACAGGAATCCTGGGACTCCTATCAAGTTTCACGAGGAGTCAGGCATCGTCTCCTTTGGAGGCACTGATCTCCGCGTACCTCTGGAGTTTTCAAAGGATGTGAGGCCTCCGGTCGCGATGAGGTAGGGAACGAGGTCTTTCTCTGTGGTCTCCACAGGGGATTCAGACATCCTTTCGTCTTGGGAGATGCAAGACGAGCCTGCATTCAAGTCACTGCAGGGATATCCGGCCTTATTTCGAGTCAGGGCATCGTGGTGTCCATTCGACTTCAGGCTGCAAACTCAGGGTCCCTCTCACATACCTAGAGCTGAGAGAAGCCTCCTCTTGAGGTGCTTGTGGTAAGGTGGTATTCCTCTGGAGTCGAAGCCAGGGACTAACCCCTCATCTCGAGTTGATTTTTGTTCCACGGAGCTCTTTTGTGTTGCTACAGTGACCTCAGGATCCCTCTAGCCTTGAAACAGTGTTCTTGGGGTTTCTCTGGAGTGCCATCAAGGAAATCAAGTCTCCTTTCATGTGTGATGTGCAACACGGAATTGCTCTGCATGCAGTGCAGGGGAATCGGGCCTCATCTCGCGGCGAGGGGGAAGTCTCATCGTTTTTCTCGAGTTGCGGCGGGAACCTGGGATATATTCTCGAGTTACGACGGGGATGGCCCTTCCACCCACGTGTTTGTTCAGCGACGGCAGGACTCCTGCCTAGTTGCGAGGGACAACTCGGGATTCTCCTCGAGGCTTGGCAGGGCAATTGGGACGCCTCTCCAGCTGAGGCGGGAGACCAAGGGTCCCTTTGCACGTGCCACAGGAATCCTGGGACTCCTATCAAGTTTCACGAGGAGTCAGGCATCGTCTCCTTTGGAGGCACTGATCTCCGCGTACCTCTGGAGTTTTCAAAGGATGTGAGGCCTCCGGTCGCGATGAGGTGGGGAACTAGGTCTTTCTCTGTGGTCTCCACAGGGGATTCAGACATCCTTTCATCTTGGGAGATGCAAGACGAGCCTGCATTCAAGTCACTGCAGGGATATCCGGCCTTATTTCGAGTCAGGGCATCGCGGTGTCCATTCCACTTGAGGCCGCAAACTCAGGGTCCCTCTCACATACCTAGAGCTGAGAGAAGACTCCTCTTGAGGTGCTTGTGGTAAGGTGGTATTCCTCTGGAGTGGAAGCCAGGGACTAACCTCTCATCTCGAGTTGATTTTTGGTCCACGGAGCTCTTTTGTGTTGCTACAGTGACCTCAGGATCCCTCTAGCCTTGAAACAGTATTCTTGGGGTTTCTCTGGAGTGCCATCAAGGAAATCAAGGCTCCTTTCATGTTTGATGTGCAACATGGAATTGCTCTGCATGCAGTGCAGGAGAATCGAGCCTCATCTCGCAGCGAGGGGGAAGTCTCATGGTTTTTCTCGAGTTGCGGCGGGAACCTGGGGAATATTATCGAATTACGATGGGGATGGCCCTTCCACCCACGTGCTTGTTTAGCGACGTCAAGACTCCTGCCTAGTTGTGAGGGACAACTCGGGATTCTCCTCGAGGCTTGGCAGGGCAATTGGGACGCCTCTCCAGCTGAGGCGGGAGACCAAGGGTCCCTTTCCACGTGCCACAGGAATCCTGGGACTCCTATCAAGTTTCACGAGGAGTCAGGCATCGTCTCCTTTGGAGGCACTGATGTCCGCGTACCTCTGGAGTTTTCAAAGGATGTGAGGCCTCCGGTCGCGATGAGGTGGGGAACGAGGTCTTTCTCTGTGGTCTCCACAGGGGATTCAGACATCCTTTCGTCTTGGGAGATGCAAGACGAGCCTGCATTCAAGTCACTGCAGGGATATCCGGCCTTATTTCGAGTCAGGGCATCGTGGTGTCCATTCGACTTCAGGCTGCAAACTCAGGGTCCCTCTCACATACCTAGAGCTGAGAGAAGCCTCCTCTTGAGGTGCTTGTGGTAAGGTGGTATTCCTCTGGAGTCGAAGCCAGGGACTAACCCCTCATCTCGAGTTGATTTTTGTTCCACGGAGCTCTTTCGTGTTGCTACAGTGACCTCAGGATCCCTCTAGCCTTGAAACAGTGTTCTTGGGGTTTCTCTGGAGTGCCATCAAGGAAATCAAGTCTCCTTTCATGTGTGATGTGCAACACGGAATTGCTCTGCATGCAGTGCAGGGGAATCGGGCCTCATCTCGCGGCGAGGGGGAAGTCTCATAGTTTTTCTCGAGTTGCGGCGGGAACCTGGGATATATTCTCGAGTTACGACGGGGATGGCCCTTCCACCCACGTGTTTGTTCAGCGACGGCAGGACTCCTGCCTAGTTGCGAGGGACAACTCGGGATTCTCCTCGAGGCTTGGCAGGGCAATTGGGACGCCTCTCCAGCTGAGGCGGGAGACCAAGGGTCCCTTTCCACGTGCCACAGGAATCCTGGGACTCCTATCAAGTTTCACGAGGAGTCAGGCATCGTCTCCTTTGGAGGCACTGATCTCGGCGTACCTCTGGAGTTTTCAAAGGATGTGAGGCCTCCGGTCGCGATGAGGTGGGGAACTAGGTCTTTCTCTGTGGTCTCCACAGGGGATTCAGACATCCTTTCGTCTTGGGAGATGCAAGACTAGCCTGCATTTATGTCAATGCAGGGTTATCCGGCCTTATTTCGAGTCAGAGCATTGCGGTGTCCATTCCACTTGAAGCTGCAATCTCAGGATCCCTCTCACATACCTAAAGCTGCGAGAAGCCTCCTCTTGAGGTGCTTGTGGTTAGGTGGTATTACTCTGGAGTCGAAGTTAGGGACTAACCTCTCATCTCGAGATGATTTTTGATCCACAGAGTTCTTTCTTGTTGCTACAGTGACCTCAGGATCCCTCTAGCCTTGAAACAGTGTTCTTGGGGTTTCTCTGGAGTGCCATCAAGGAAATCAAGGCTCCTTTCATGTGTGATGTGCAACACGTAATTTCTCTGCCCGCAGTGTAGGGGAATCGGGCCTCATCTCGCGGCGAGGGGGAAGTTTCATGGTTTATCTCGAGTTGCGGCGGGAGCCTGGGCTATATTATCGAGTTACGATGGGAATGGCCCTTCCACCCATGTGTTTGTTCAGCGACGTCAGGACTCCTGCCTAGTTGCGAGGGACAACTCGGGATTCTCCTCGAGGCTTGGCAGGGCAATTGGGACGCCTCTCCAGCTGAGGCGGGAGACCAAGGGTCCCTTTCCATGTGCCACAGGAATCCTGGGACTCCTATCAAGTTTCTCGAGGAGTCAGGCATCGTCTCCTTTGGAGGCACTGATCTCCGCGTACCTCTGGCGTTTTCAAAGGATGTGAGGCCTCCGGTCGCGATGAGGTGGGGAACTAGGTCTTTCTCTGTGGTCTCCACAGGGGATTCAGACATCCTTTCATCTTGGGAGATGCAAGACGAGCCTGCATTCAAGTCCCTGCAGGGATATCCGGCCTTATTTCGAGTCAGGGCATCGCGGTGTCCATTCCACTTGAGGCCGCAAACTCAGGGTCCCTCTCACATACCTAGAGCTGAGAGAAGCCTCCTCTTGAGGTGCTTGTGGTAAGGTGGTATTCCTCTGGAGTGGAAGCCAGGGACTAACCTCTCATCTCGAGTTGATTTTTGGTCCACGGAGCTCTTTTGTGTTGCTACAGTGACCTCAGGATCCCTCTAGCCTTGAAACAGTATTCTTGGGGTTTCTCTGGAGTGCCATCAAGGAAATCAAGGCTCCTTTCATGTTTGATGTGCAACACGGAATTGCTCTGCATGCAGTGCAGGAGAATCGAGCCTCATCTCGCAGCGAGGGGGAAGTCTCATGGTTTTTCTCGAGTTGCGGCGGGAACCTGGGGAATATTATCGAATTACGATGGGGATGGCCCTTCCACCCACGTGCTTGTTTAGCGACGTCAAGACTCCTGCCTAGTTGTGAGGGACAACTCGGGATTCTCCTCGAGGCTTGGCAGGGCAATTGGGACGCCTCTCCAGCTGAGGCGGGAGACCAAGGGTCCCTTTCCACGTGCCACAGGAATCCTGGGACTCCTATCAAGTTTCACGAGGAGTCAGGCATCGTCTCCTTTGGAGGCACTGATGTCCGCGTACCTCTGGAGTTTTCAAAGGATGTGAGGCCTCCGGTCGCGATGAGGTGGGGAACGAGGTCTTTCTCTGTGGTCTCCACAGGGGATTCAGACATCCTTTCGTCTTGGGAGATGCAAGACGAGCCTGCATTCAAGTCACTGCAGGGATATCCGGCCTTATTTCGAGTCAGGGCATCGTGGTGTCCATTCGACTTCAGGCTGCAAACTCAGGGTCCCTCTCACATACCTAGAGCTGAGAGAAGCCTCCTCTTGAGGTGCTTGTGGTAAGGTGGTATTCCTCTGGAGTCGAAGCCAGGGACTAACCCCTCATCTCGAGTTGATTTTTGGTCCACGGAGCTCTTTCTTGTTGCTACAGTGACCTCAGGATCCCTCTAGCCTTGAAACAGTATTCTTTGGGTTTCTCTGGAGTGCCATCAAGGAAATCAAGGCTCCTTTCATGTGTGATGTGCAACACACAATTGCTCTGCACGCAGTGCAGGGGAATCGGCCCTCATCTCACAGCGAGGGGGAAGTCTCATGGTTTTTCTCGAGTTGCGGCGGGAACCTGGGTATATTCTCGAGTTACGACGGGGATGGCCCTTCCACCCACGTGTTTGTTCAGCCACGTCAGGACTCCTGCCTTGTTGTGAGGGACAACTCGGGATTCTCCTCGAGGCTTGGCAGGGCAATTGGGACGCCTCCCCAGCTAAGGCGGGAGACCAAGGGTCCCTTTCCACGTGCCACAGGAATCCTGGGACTCCTATCAAGTTTCACGAGGAGTCAGGCATCGTCTCCGTTGGAGGCACTGATCTCCGCGTACCTCTGGAGTTTTCAAAGGATGTGAGGCCTCCGGTCGGGATGAGGTGGGGAACTAGGTCTTTCTCTGTGGTCTCCACCGAGGATTCAGACATCCTTTCGTCTTGGGAGATGCAAGACGAGCCTGCATTCAAGTCACTGCAGGGATATCCGGCTTTATTTCGCGTCAGGGCATCACAGTGTCCATTCCACTTGAGGCCGCAAACTCAGGGTCCCTCTCACATTCCTAGAGCTGAGAGAAGCCTCCTCTTGAGGTGCTTGTGGTAAGGTGGTATTCCTCTGGAGTCGAAGCCAGGGACTAACGTCTCATCTCGACTTGATTCTTGGTCCACGGAGCTCTTTCATGTTGCTACAGTGACCTCAGGATCCCTCTAGCCTTGAAACAGTGTTCTTGGGGTTTCTCTGGAGTGCCATCAAGGAAATCAAGGCTCCTTTCATGTGTGATGTGCAACACGGAATTGCTCTGCACGCATTGCAGGGGAATCGGGCCTCATCTCGCGGCGAGGGGGAAGTCTCATGGTTTTTCTCGAGTTGCGGCGGGAACCTGGGGTATATTCTCGTGTTACGATGGGGATGGCCCTTCCACCCACGTGTTTGTTCAGCGACGGCAGGACTCCTGCCTAGTTGCGAGGGACAACTCGGGATTCTCCTCGAGGCTTGGTAGGGCAATTGGGACGCCTCTCCAGCTGAGGCGGGAGACCAAGGGTCCCTTTACACCTTCCACAGGAATCCTGGGACTCCTATCAAGTTTGACGAGGAGTCAGGCATTGGCTCCTTTGGAGGCACTGATCTCCGCGTACATCTGGAGTTTTCAAAGAATGTGAGGCCTCCGGTCGCGATGAGCTGGGGAACTAGGTCTTTCTCTGTGATCTCCACAGGGGATTCAGACATCTTTTCGTCTTGGGAGATGCAAGACGAGCCTGCATTCAAGTCACTGCAGGGATATCCGGCCTCATTTCGAGTCAGGGCATCGTGGTGTCTATTCGACTGGAGGCTGCAAACTCAGGGTCCCTCTCACATACCTAGAGCTGAGAGAAGCCTCCTCTTGAGGTGCTTGTGGTAAGGTGGTATTCCTCTGGAGTCGAAGCCAGGGACTAACCTCCCATCTCGAGTTGATTTTTGGTCCACGGAGCTCTTTCGTGTTGCTACAGTGACCTCAGGATCTCTCTAGCCTTGAAACAGTGTTCTTGGGGTTTCTCTGGAGTGCCATCAAGGAAATCAAGGCTCCTTTCATGTGTGATGTGCAACACGGAATTGCTCTGCACGCAGTGTAGGAGAATCGGGCCTCATCTCGCGGCGAGGGGGAAGTCTCATGGTTTTTCTCGAGTTGCGGCGAGAACCTGGGGTATATTTTCGAGTTACAACGGGGATGACCCTTCCAACCACGTGTTTGTTCAGCCACGTCAGGACTCCTACCTAGTTGCGAGGGACAACTCGGGATTCTCCTCGAGGCTTGGCAGGGCAATTGGGACGCCTCTCCAGCTGAGGCGGGAGACCAAGGATCCCTTTCCAGGTGCCACAGGAATCCTCGGACTCCTATCAAGTTTCAAGAGGAGTCAGGCATCGTCTCCTTTGGAGGCACTGATCTCCGCGTACCTCTGGAGTTTTCAAAGGATGTGAGGCCTCCGGTCGCTATGAGGTGGGGAACTAGGTCTTTCTCTGTGGTCTCCACAGGGGACTCAGACATCCTTTCATCTTGGGAGATTCAAGACGAGCCTGCATTCAAGTCACTGCAGGGATATCCGGCCTTATTTCGCGTCAGTGCATCGCAGTGTCCATTCCACTTGAGGCCGCAAACTCAGGGTCCCTCTCACATACCTAGAGCTGAGAGAAGCCTCCTCTTGAGGTGCTTGTGGTAAGGTGGTATTCCTCTGGAGTCGAAGCCTGGGACTAACCTCTCATCTCGAGTTGATTTTTGGTCCACGGAGCTCTTTCGTGTTGCTACAGTGACCTCAGGATCCCTCTAGCCTTGAAACAGTGTTCTTGGGGTTTCTCTGGAGTGCCATCAAGGAAATCAAGGCTCCTTTCATGTGTGATGTGCAACACGGAATTGCTCTGCCCGCAGTGCAGGATATCGTGCCTCATTTTGCGGCGAGGGAGAAGTCTCATGGTTTTTCTCGAGTTGCGGTGGGAAGCTGGGGTATATTGTCGAGTTACGACGGGGATGGCCCTTCCACCCACGTGTTTGCTCAGCCACGTCAGGACTCCTGCCTAGTTGCGAGGGACAACTCGGGATTCTCCTCGAGGCTTGGCAGGGCAATTGGGACGCCTCTCCATCTGAAGCGGTAGAGCAACGGTCCCTTTCCACGTGCCACAGGAATCCTGGGACTCCTATCAAGTTTCACGTGGAGTCAGGCATCGTCTCCTTTGGAGGCACTGATCTCCGCGTACCTCTGGAGTTTTCACAGGATGTGAGGCCTCCTGTCGCGATGAGGTGGGGAACTAGGTCTTTCTCTGTGGTCTCCACAGGGGATTCAGACATCCTTTCGTCTTGGGAGATGCAAGACGAGCCTGCATTCAAGTCACTGCAGGGATATCCGGCCTTATTTCGCGTCTGGGCATCGCAGTGTCCATTCCACTTGAAGCCACAAAATCACGGTCCCTCTCACATACCTAGAGCTGAGAGAAGCCTCCTCTTCAGGTGCTTGTGGTAAGGTGGTATTCCTCTGGAGTCGAAGCCAGGGACTACCCTCTCATCTCGAGTTGATTTTTGGTCCACGGAGCACTTTCGTGTTGCTACAGTGACCTCAGGATCCCTCTAGCCTGGAAACAGTGTTCTTGGGGTTTCTCTGGAGTGCCATCAACAACATCAAGGCTCCTTTCATGTTTGATGTGCAACACGGTATTGCTCTGCATGCAGTGCAGGAGAATCGAGCCTCATCTCGCGGCGAGGGGGAAGTCTCATGGTTTTTCGCGAGCTGCGGCGGGAACCTGGGGTATATTCTCGAGTTATGACGGGGATGGCACTTCCACCCAGGTGTTTGTTCAGCGACGTCAGGACTCCTGCCTAGTTGCGAGGGACAACTCGAGATTCTCCTCGAGGCTTGGCAGGGCAATTGGGACGCCTCTCCATCTGAGGCGGGAGACCAAGGGTCCCTTTCCATGTGCCACAGCAATCCTGGGACTCCTATCAAGTTTTACGAGGAGTCAGGCATCGTCTCCTTTGGAGGCACTGATCTCCGCGTACCTCTGGAGTTTTCAAAGGATATGAGGCCTCCGGTCGCGATGAGGTGGGGAACTAGGTCTTTCTCTGTGGTCTCCACAGGGGACTCAGACATCCTTTCATCTTGGGAGATGCAAGACGAGCCTGCATTCAAGTCACTGCAGGGATATCCGGCCTTATTTTGAGTCAGGGCATCGCGGTGTCCATTCCACTTGTGGCCGCAAACTCAGGGTCCCTCTCACATAGCTAGAGCTGAGAGAAGCCTCCTCTTGAGGTGCTTGTGGTAAGGTGGTATTCCACTGGAGTCGAAGCCAGGGACTAACCTCTCATCTCGAGTTGATTTTTGGTCCACGGAGCTCTTTCGTGTTGCTACAGTGACCTCAGGATCCCTGTAGACTTGAAAAAGTGTTCTTGGGGTTTCTCTGGAGTGCCACCAAGGAAATCAAGGCTCCTTTCATGTGTGATGTGCAACACGTAATTGCTCTGCACGCAGTGCAGGGGAATCGGGCCTCATCTCGCGGCGAGGGGGAAGTCTCATGGTTTTTCTCTAGTTGCGGTGGGACCCTGGGGTATATTCTCGAGTTACGACAGGGATGGCCATTCCAAACACGTGTTTGTTCAGCGACGTCAGAACTCCTGCCTAGTTGGGAGGGACAACTCGAGATTCTCCTCGAGGCTTGGCAGGGCAATTGGGACGCCTCTCCAGCTGAGGCGGGAGACCAAGTGTCCCTTTCCACGTGCCACAGGAATCCTGGGACTCCTATCAAGTTTCATGAGGAGTCAGGCATCGTCTCCTTTGGAGGCACTGATCTCCGCGTACCTCTGGAGTTTTCAAAAGATATGAGGCCTCCGGTCGCGATTAGGTGGGGAACTAGGTCTTTCTCTGTGGTCTCCACAGAGGATTCAGGCATCCTTTCGTCTTGGGAGATGCAAGACGAGCCTGCATTCAAGTCACTGCAGGGATATCCGGCCTTATTTCGAGTCAGGGCATTGCATGTCCATTCCACTTGAGGCTGCAAACTCAGGGTCCCTCTCACATACCTAAAGCTGCGAGAAGCCTCCTCTTGAGGTGCTTGTGGTTAGGTGGAATTCCTCTGGAGTCGAAGTTAGGCACTAACGTCTCATCTCGAGTTGATTTTTGGTCCACGGAGTTCTTTCGTGTTGCTACAGTGACCTCAGGATCCCTCTAGCCTTGAAACAGTGTTCTTGGGGTTTCTCTTGAGTGCCATCAAGGAAATCAAGGCTCCTTTCATGTGTGATGTGCAACACGGAATTGCTCTGCACGCAGTGCAGTGGAATCGGGCCTCATCTCGCAGCGAGGGTGAAGTTTCATGGTTTTTCTTGAGTTGCGGCGGGAACCTGGGGTATATTCTCGAGTTACGACGGTTATGGCCCTTCTACACACGTGTTTGTTCAGCGACGTCAGGACTCCTGCCTAGTTGCAAGGGACAACTCGGGATTCTCCTCGAGGCTTGGCAGGGCTATTGGGACGCCTCTCCAGCTGAGGCGGTAGAGCCAGCGTCCCTTTCCACGTGCCACAGGAATCATGGGACTCCTATCAATTTTCAGAGGATTCAGGCATCGTCTCCTTTGGAGGCACTGACCTCCGCGTTCCTCTGGAGTTTTCAAAGGATGGGAGGCCTCCGGTCTCGATGAGGTGGGGAACTAGGTCTTTCTCTGTGGTCTCCACAGGGGATTCAGACATCCTTTCGTCTTGGGAGATGCAAGACGAGCCTGCATTCAAGTCACTGCAGGGATATCCGGCCTTATTTCGAGTCAGGGCATAGCGGTGGCCATTCCACTTGAGGCCGAAAACTCAGGGTCCCTATCACATACCTAGAGCTGAGAGAAGCCTTCTCTTGAGGTGCTTGTGGTAAGGTGGTATTCCTCTGGAGTCGAAGCCAGGGACTAACCTCTCATCTCGAGTTGATTTTTGGTCCACGGAGCTCTTTCGTGTTGCTACAGTGTCCTCAGCATCCCTCTAGCCTTGAAACAGTGTTCTTGGGGTTTCTCTGGAGTGCCATCAAGGAAATCAAGGCTCCTTTCATGTGTGATGTGCAACACGGAATTGCTCTGCACGCAGTGCAGGGGAATCGGGCCTCATTTTGCGGCGAGGGGGAAGTCTCATGGTTTTTTTCGAGTTGCGGCGGGAACCTGGGGTATATTCTCGAGTTACGACGGGGATGGCCCTTCCACACACGTGTTTCTTCAGCGACGACAGGACTCCTGACTAGTTGCAAGGGACATCTCGGGATTCTCCTCGGGGCTTCGCAGGGCAATTGGGACGCCTCTCCAGCTGAGGCGGGAGACCAAGGGTCCCTTTCCACGTGCCACAGGAATCCTGGGACTCCTGTCATGTTTCAGAGGAGTCAGGCATCGTCTCCTTTGGAGGCACTGATCTCCGCGTACCTCTGGAGTTTTCAAAGGATGTGAGGCCTCCGGTCGCGATGAGGTGGGGAACTAGGTCTTTCTCTGTGGTCTCCACAGGGGATTCAGACATCCTTTCGTCTTGGGAGATGCAAGACGAGCCTGCATTCAAGTCACTGCAGGGATATCCGGCCTTATTTCGAGTCAGGGCATCGCGGTGTCCATTCCACTTGAGGCCGCAAACTCAGGGTCCCTCTCACATACCTAGAGCTGAGAGAAGCCTCCTCTTGAGGTGCTTGTGGTAAGGTGTTATTCCTCTGGAGTCGAAGCCAGGGACTAACCTCTCTTCTCGAGTTGATTTTTGGTCCACGAATCTCTTTCGTGTTGCTACATTGACCTCAGGATCCCTCTAGCCTTGAAACAGTGTTCTTGGGCTTTCTCTGGAGTGCCATCAAGGAAATCAAGGCTCCTTTCATGTTTGATGTGCAACACGGAATTGCTCTGCATGCAGTGCAGGGGAATCGGGCCTCATCTCGCGTTGAGGGGGAAGTCTCATGGTTTTTCTCGAGTTGCGGCGAGAACCTGGGGTATATTCTCGAGTTACGACGGGGATGGCCCTTCCACCCACGTGTTTGTTCAGCGACGGCAGGACTCCTGCCTAGTTGCGAGGAACAACTCGGGATTCACCTCGAGGCTTGGCAGGGCAATTGGGACGCCTCTCCAGCTGAGGCGGGAGACCAAGGGTCCCTTTCCACGTGCCACAGGAATCCTGGGACTCCTATCAAGTTTCACGAGGACTCAGGCATCGTCTCCTTTGGAGGCACTGATCTCCGCGTACCTCTGGAGTTTTCATAGGATGTGAGGCCTCCGGTCGCGATGAGGTGGGGAACTAGGTCTTTCTCTGTGGTCTCCACAGGGGATTCAGACATCCTTTCGTCTTGGGAGATGCAAGACGAGACTGCATTCAAGTCACTGCAGGGATATCCGGCCTTATTTCGAGTCAGGGCATCGCGGTGTCCATTCCACTTGAGGCCGCAAACTCAGGGTCCCTCTCACATACCTAGAGCTGAGAGAAGCCTCCTCTTGAGGTGCTTGTGGTAAGGTTGTATACCTCTGGAGTCGAAGCCAGGGACTAACCTCTCTTCTCGAGTTGATTTTTGGGCCACGGAGCTCTTTCCTGTTGCTACATTGACCTCAGGATCCCTCCAGCCTTGAAACAGTGTTCTTGGGGTTTCTCTGGAGTGCCATCAAGGAAATCAAGGCTCCTTTCATGTGTGATGTGCAACACGGAATTGCTCTGCACGCAGTGCAGGGGAAACGGGCCTCATCTCGCGGCGAAGGGGAAGTCTCATGGTTTTCCTCGAGTTGCGGCGGGAACCTGGGGTATATTCTCGAGTTACGACAGGGATGGCCCTTCCACCCACGTGTTTGTTCAGCGACGGCAGGACTCCTGCCTAGTTGCGAGGGACAACTCGGGATTCACCTCGAGGCTTGGCAGGGCAATTGGGACGCCTCTCCAGCTGAGGCGGGAGACCAAGGGTCCCTTTCCACGTGCCACAGGAATCCTGGGACTCCTATCAAGTTTCACGAGGAGTCAGGCATCGTCTCCTTTGGAGGCACTGATCTCCGCGTACCTCTGGAGTTTTCATAGGATGTGAGGCCTCCGGTCGCGATGAGGTGGGGAACTAGGTCTTTCTCTGTGGTCTCCACAGGGGATTCAGACATCCTTTCGTCTTGGGAGATGCAAGACGAGCCTGCATTCAAGTCACTGCAGGGATATCCGGCCTTATTTCGAGTCAGGGCATCGCGGTGTCCATTCCACTTGAGGCCGCAAACTCAGGGTCCCTCTCACATACCTAGAGCTGAGAGAAGCCTCCTCTTGAGGTGCTTGTGGTAAGGTGTTATTCCTCTGGAGTCGAAGCCAGGGACTAACCTCTCTTCTCGAGTTGATTTTTGGTCCACGAAGCTCTTTCGTGTTGCTACATTGACCTCAGGATCCCTCTAGCCTTGAAACAGTGTTCTTGGGCTTTCTCTGGAGTGCCATCAAGGAAATCAAGGCTCCTTTCATGTGTGATGTGCAACACGGAATTGCTCTGCACGCAGTGCAGGGGAATCGGGCCTCATCTCGCGTTGAGGGGGAAGTCTCATGGTTTTTCTCGAGTTGCGGCGAGAACCTGGGGTATATTCTCGAGTTACGACGGGGATGGCCCTTCCACCCACGTGTTTGTTCAGCGACGGCAGGACTCCTGCCTAGTTGCGAGGAACAACTCGGGATTCACCTCGAGGCTTGGCAGGGCAATTGGGACGCCTCTCCAGCTGAGGCGGGAGACCAAGGGTCCCTTTGCACGTGCCACAGGAATCCTGGGACTCCTATCAAGTTTCACGAGGACTCAGGCATCGTCTCCTTTGGAGGCACTGATCTCCGCGTACCTCTGGAGTTTTCATAGGATGTGAGGCCTCCGGTCGCGATGAGGTGGGGAACTAGGTCTTTCTCTGTGGTCTCCACAGGGGATTCAGACATCCTTTCGTCTTGGGAGATGCAAGACGAGACTGCATTCAAGTCACTGCAGGGATATCCGGCCTTATTTCGAGTCAGGGCATCGCGGTGTCCATTCCACTTGAGGCCGCAAACTCAGGGTCCCTCTCACATACCTAGAGCTGAGAGAAGCCTCCTCTTGAGGTGCTTGTGGTAAGGTTGTATACCTCTGGAGTCGAAGCCAGGGACTAACCTCTCTTCTCGAGTTGATTTTTGGGCCACGGAGCTCTTTCCTGTTGCTACATTGACCTCAGGATCCCTCCAGCCTTGAAACAGTGTTCTTGGGGTTTCTCTGGAGTGCCATCAAGGAAATCAAGGCTCCTTTCATGTGTGATGTGCAACACGGAATTGCTCTGCACGCAGTGCAGGGGAAACGGGCCTCATCTCGCGGCGAAGGGGAAGTCTCATGGTTTTCCTCGAGTTGCGGCGGGAACCTGGGGTATATTCTCGAGTTACGACAGGGATGGCCCTTCCACCCACGTGTTTGTTCAGCGACGGCAGGACTCCTGCCTAGTTGCGAGGGACAACTCGGGATTCACCTCGAGGCTTGGCAGGGCAATTGGGACGCCTCTCCAGCTGAGGCGGGAGACCAAGGGTCCCTTTCCACGTGCCACAGGAATCCTGGGACTCCTATCAAGTTTCACGAGGAGTCAGGCATCGTCTCCTTTGGAGGCACTGATCTCCGCGTACCTCTGGAGTTTTCATAGGATGTGAGGCCTCCGGTCGCGATGAGGTGGGGAACTAGGTCTTTCTCTGTGGTCTCCACAGGGGATTCAGACATCCTTTCGTCTTGGGAGATGCAAGACGAGCCTGCATTCAAGTCACTGCAGGGATATCCGGCCTTATTTCGAGTCAGGGCATCGCGGTGTCCATTCCACTTGAGGCCGCAAACTCAGGGTCCCTCTCACATACCTAGAGCTGAGAGAAGCCTCCTCTTGAGGTGCTTGTGGTAAGGTGTTATTCCTCTGGAGTCGAAGCCAGGGACTAACCTCTCTTCTCGAGTTGATTTTTCGTCCACGAAGCTCTTTCGTGTTGCTACATTGACCTCAGGATCCCTCTAGCCTTGAAACAGTGTTCTTCGGCTTTCTCTGGAGTGCCATCAAGGAAATCAAGGCTCCTTTCATGTGTGATGTGCAACACGGAATTGCTCTGCACGCAGTGCAGGGGAATCGGGCCTCATTTTGCGGCGAGGGGGAAGTCTCATGGTTTTTTTCGAGTTGCGGCGGGAACCTGGGGTATATTCTCGAGTTACGACGGGGATGGCCCTTCCACACACGTGTTTCTTCAGCGACGACAGGACTCCTGACTAGTTGCAAGGGACATCTCGGGATTCTCCTCGGGGCTTCGCAGGGCAATTGGGACGCCTCTCCAGCTGAGGCGGGAGACCAAGGGTCCCTTTCCACGTGCCACAGGAATCCTGGGACTCCTGTCATGTTTCAGAGGAGTCAGGCATCGTCTCCTTTGGAGGCACTGATCTCCGCGTACCTCTGGAGTTTTCAAAGGATGTGAGGCCTCCGGTCGCGATGAGGTGGGGAACTAGGTCTTTCTCTGTGGTCTCCACAGGGGATTCAGACATCCTTTCGTCTTGGGAGATGCAAGACGAGCCTGCATTCAAGTCACTGCAGGTATATCCGGCCTTATTTCGAGTCAGGGCATCGCGGTGTCCATTCCACTTGAGGCCGCAAACTCAGGGTCCCTCTCACATACCTAGAGCTGAGAGAAGCCTCCTCTTGAGGTGCTTGTGGTAAGGTGTTATTCCTCTGGAGTCGAAGCCAGGGACTAACCTCTCTTCTCGAGTTGATTTTTGGTCCACGAAGCTCTTTCGTGTTGCTACATTGACCTCAGGATCCCTCTAGCCTTGAAACAGTGTTCTTGGGCTTTCTCTGGAGTGCCATCAAGGAAATCAAGGCTCCTTTCATGTTTGATGTGCAACACGGAATTGCTCTGCATGCAGTGCAGGGGAATCGGGCCTCATCTCGCGTTGAGGGGGAAGTCTCATCGTTTTTCTCGAGTTGCGGCGAGAACCTGGGGTATATTCTCGAGTTACGACGGGGATGGCCCTTCCACCCACGTGTTTGTTCAGCGACGGCAGGACTCCTGCCTAGTTGCGAGGAACAACTCGGGATTCACCTCGAGGCTTGGCAGGGCAATTGGGACGCCTCTCCAGCTGAGGCGGGAGACCAAGGGTCCCTTTGCACGTGCCACAGGAATCCTGGGACTCCTATCAAGTTTCACGAGGAGTCAGGCATCGTCTCCTTTGGAGGCACTGATCTCCGCGTACCTCTGGAGTTTTCATAGGATGTGAGGCCTCCGGTCGAAATGAGGTGGGGAACTAGGTCTTTCTCTGTGGTCTCCACAGGGGATTCAGACATCCTTTCGTCTTGGGAGATGCAAGACGAGACTGCATTCAAGTCACTGCAGGGATATCCGGCCTTATTTCGAGTCAGGGCATCGCGGTGTCCATTCCACTTGAGGCCGCAAACTCAGGGTCCCTCTCACATACCTAGAGCTGAGAGAAGCCTCCTCTTGAGGTGCTTGTGGTAAGGTTGTATACCTCTGGAGTCGAAGCCAGGGACTAACCTCTCTTCTCGAGTTGATTTTTGGGCCACGGAGCTCTTTCCTGTTGCTACATTGACCTCAGGATCCCTCCAGCCTTGAAACAGTGTTCTTGGGGTTTCTCTGGAGTGCCATCAAGGAAATCAAGGCTCCTTTCATGTGTGATGTGCAACACGGAATTGCTCTGCACGCAGTGCAGGGGAAACGGGCCTCATCTCGCGGCGAAGGGGAAGTCTCATGGTTTTCCTCGAGTTGCGGCGGGAACCTGGGGTATATTCTCGAGTTACGACAGGGATGGCCCTTCCACCCACGTGTTTGTTCAGCGACGGCAGGACTCCTGCCTAGTTGCGAGGGACAACTCGGGATTCACCTCGAGGCTTGGCAGGGCAATTGGGACGCCTCTCCAGCTGAGGCGGGAGACCAAGGGTCCCTTTCCACGTGCCACAGGAATCCTGGGACTCCTATCAAGTTTCACGAGGAGTCAGGCATCGTCTCCTTTGGAGGCACTGATCTCCGCGTACCTCTGGAGTTTTCATAGGATGTGAGGCCTCCGGTCGCGATGAGGTGGGGAACTAGGTCTTTCTCTGTGGTCTCCACAGGGGATTCAGACATCCTTTCGTCTTGGGAGATGCAAGACGAGCCTGCATTCAAGTCACTGCAGGGATATCCGGCCTTATTTCGAGTCAGGGCATCGCGGTGTCCATTCCACTTGAGGCCGCAAACTCAGGGTCCCTCTCACATACCTAGAGCTGAGAGAAGCCTCCTCTTGAGGTGCTTGTGGTAAGGTGTTATTCCTCTGGAGTCGAAGCCAGGGACTAACCTCTCTTCTCGAGTTGATTTTTGGTCCACGAAGCTCTTTCGTGTTGCTACATTGACCTCAGGATCCCTCTAGCCTTGAAACAGTGTTCTTGGGCTTTCTCTGGAGTGCCATCAAGGAAATCAAGGCTCCTTTCATGTTTGATGTGCAACACGGAATTGTTCTGCATGCAGTGCAGGGGAATCGGGCCTCATCTCGCGTTGAGGGGGAAGTCTCATGGTTTTTCTCGAGTTGCGGCGAGAACCTGGGGTATATTCTCGAGTTACGACGGGGATGGCCCTTCCACCCACGTGTTTGTTCAGCGACGGCAGGACTCCTGCCTAGTTGCGAGGAACAACTCGGGATTCACCTCGAGGCTTGGCAGGGCAATTGGGACGCCTCTCCAGCTGAGGCGGGAGACCAAGGGTCCCTTTGCACGTGCCACAGGAATCCTGGGACTCCTATCAAGTTTCACGAGGAGTCAGGCATCGTCTCCTTTGGAGGCACTGATCTCCGCGTACCTCTGGAGTTTTCATAGGATGTGAGGCCTCCGGTCGAAATGAGGTGGGGAACTAGGTCTTTCTCTGTGGTCTCCACAGGGGATTCAGACATCCTTTCGTCTTGGGAGATGCAAGACGAGACTGCATTCAAGTCACTGCAGGGATATCCGGCCTTATTTCGAGTCAGGGCATCGCGGTGTCCATTCCACTTGAGGCCGCAAACTCAGGGTCCCTCTCACATACCTAGAGCTGAGAGAAGCCTCCTCTTGAGGTGCTTGTGGTAAGGTTGTATACCTCTGGAGTCGAAGCCAGGGACTAACCTCTCTTCTCGAGTTGATTTTTGGGCCACGGAGCTCTTTCCTGTTGCTACATTGACCTCAGGATCCCTCCAGCCTTGAAACAGTGTTCTTGGGGTTTCTCTGGAGTGCCATCAAGGAAATCAAGGCTCCTTTCATGTGTGATGTGCAACACGGAATTGCTCTGCACGCAGTGCAGGGGAAACGGGCCTCATCTCGCGGCGAAGGGGAAGTCTCATGGTTTTCCTCGAGTTGCGGCGGGAACCTGGGGTATATTCTCGAGTTACGACAGGGATGGCCCTTCCACCCACGTGTTTGTTCAGCGACGGCAGGACTCCTGCCTAGTTGCGAGGGACAACTCGGGATTCACCTCGAGGCTTGGCAGGGCAATTGGGACGCCTCTCCAGCTGAGGCGGGAGACCAAGGGTCCCTTTCCACGTGCCACAGGAATCCTGGGACTCCTATCAAGTTTCACGAGGAGTCAGGCATCGTCTCCTTTGGAGGCACTGATCTCCGCATACCTCTGGAGTTTTCATAGGATGTGAGGCCTCCGGTCGCGATGAGGTGGGGAACTAGGTCTTTCTCTGTGGTCTCCACAGGGGATTCAGACATCCTTTCGTCTTGGGAGATGCAAGACGAGCCTGCATTCAAGTCACTGCAGGGATATCCGGCCTTATTTCGAGTCAGGGCATCGCGGTGTCCATTCCACTTGAGGCCGCAAACTCAGGGTCCCTCTCACATACCTAGAGCTGAGAGAAGCCTCCTCTTGAGGTGCTTGTGGTAAGGTGTTATTCCTCTGGAGTCGAAGCCAGGGACTAACCTCTCTTCTCGAGTTGATTTTTGGTCCACGAAGCTCTTTCGTGTTGCTACATTGACCTCAGGATCCCTCTAGCCTTGAAACAGTGTTCTTGGGCTTTCTCTGGAGTGCCATCAAGGAAATCAAGGCTCCTTTCATGTTTGATGTGCAACACGGAATTGTTCTGCATGCAGTGCAGGGGAATCGGGCCTCATCTCGCGTTGAGGGGGAAGTCTCATGGTTTTTCTCGAGTTGCGGCGAGAACCTGGGGTATATTCTCGAGTTACGACGGGGATGGCCCTTCCACCCACGTGTTTGTTCAGCGACGGCAGGACTCCTGCCTAGTTGCGAGGAACAACTCGGGATTCACCTCGAGGCTTGGCAGGGCAATTGGGACGCCTCTCCAGCTGAGGCGGGAGACCAAGGGTCCCTTTGCACGTGCCACAGGAATCCTGGGACTCCTATCAAGTTTCACGAGGAGTCAGGCATCGTCTCCTTTGGAGGCACTGATCTCCGCGTACCTCTGGAGTTTTCATAGGATGTGAGGCCTCCGGTCGCGATGAGGTGGGGAACTAGGTCTTTCTCTGTGGTCTCCACAGGGGATTCAGACATCCTTTCGTCTTGGGAGATGCAAGACGAGACTGCATTCAAGTCACTGCAGGGATATCCGGCCTTATTTCGAGTCAGGGCATCGCGGTGTCCATTCCACTTGAGGCCGCAAACTCAGGGTCCCTCTCACATACCTAGAGCTGAGAGAAGCCTCCTCTTGAGGTGCTTGTGGTAAGGTTGTATACCTCTGGAGTCGAAGCCAGGGACTAACCTCTCTTCTCGAGTTGATTTTTGGGCCACGGAGCTCTTTCCTGTTGCTACATTGACCTCAGGATCCCTCCAGCCTTGAAACAGTGTTCTTGGGGTTTCTCTGGAGTGCCATCAAGGAAATCAAGGCTCCTTTCATGTGTGATGTGCAACACGGAATTGCTCTGCACGCAGTGCAGGGGAAACGGGCCTCATCTCGCGGCGAAGGGGAAGTCTCATGGTTTTCCTCGAGTTGCGGCGGGAACCTGGGGTATATTCTCGAGTTACGACAGGGATGTCCCTTCCACCCACGTGTTTGTTCAGCGACGGCAGGACTCCTGCCTAGTTGCGAGGGACAACTCGGGATTCACCTCGAGGCTTGGCAGGGCAATTGGGACGCCTCTCCAGCTGAGGCGGGAGACCAAGGGTCCCTTTCCACGTGCCACAGGAATCCTGGGACTCCTATCAAGTTTCACGAGGAGTCAGGCATCGTCTCCTTTGGAGGCACTGATCTCCGCGTACCTCTGGAGTTTTCATAGGATGTGAGGCCTCCGGTCGCGATGAGGTGGGGAACTAGGTCTTTCTCTGTGGTCTCCACAGGGGATTCAGACATCCTTTCGTCTTGGGAGATGCAAGACGAGCCTGCATTCAAGTCACTGCAGGGATTTCCGGCCTTATTTCGAGTCAGGGCATCGCGGGGTTCATTCTACTTGAGGCCGCAAACTCAGGGTCCCTCTCACATACCTAGAGCTGAGAGAATCCTCCTCTTGAGGTGCTTGTGGTAAGGTGGTATTCCTCTGGAGTCGAAGCCAGGGACTAACCTCTCTTCTCGATTTGATTTTTGGGCCACAGAGCTCTTTCGTGTTGCTACATTGACCTCAGGATCCCTCTAGCCTTGAAACAGTGTTCTTGGGGTTTCTCTGGAGTGCCATCAAGGAAATCAAGGCTCCTTTCATGTTTGATGTGCAACACGGAATTGCTCTGCACGCAGTGCAGGGGAATCGGGCCTCATCTCGCGGCGAGGGGGAAGTCTCATGGTTTTTCTCGAGTTGCGGCGAGAACCTGGGGTATATTCTCGAGTTACGACGGGGATGGCCCTTCCACCCACGTGTTTGTTCAGCGACGGCAGGACTCCTGCCTAGTTGCGAGGGACAACTCGGTATTCTCCTCGAGGCTTGGCAGGGCAATTGGGACGCCTCTCCAGCTGAGGCGGGAGACCAAGGGTCCCTTTCCACGTGCCACAGGAATCCTGGGACTCCTATCAAGTTTCACGAGGAGTCAGGCATCGTCTCCTTTGGAGGCACTGATCTCCGCGTACCTCTGGAGTTTTCATAGGATGTGAGGCCTCCGGTCGCGATGAGGTGGGGAACTAGGTCTTTCTCTGTGGTCTCCACAGGGGATTCAGACATCCTTTCTTCTTGGGAGATGCAAGACGAGCCTGCATTCAAGTCACTGCAGGGATATCCGGCCTTATTTCGAGTCAGGGCATCGCGGTGTCCATTCCACTTGAGGCCGCAAACTCAGGGTCCCTCTCACATACCTAGAGCTGAGAGAAGCCTCCTCTTGAGGTGCTTGTGGTAAGGTGGTATTCCTCTGGAGTCGAAGCCAGGGACTAACCTCTCATCTCGAGTTGATTTTTGGTCCATGGAGCTCTTTCGTGTTGCTACAGTGACCTCAGGATCCCTCTAGCCTTGAAACAGTGTTCTTGGTGTTTCTCTGGAGTGCCATCAAGAAAATCAAGGCTCCTTTCATGTTTTATGTGCAACACGGAATTGCTCTGCATGCAGTGCAGGGGAATCGGGCCTCATCTCGCGTCGAGGGGGAAGTCTCATGGTTTTTCTCGAGTTGCGGCGGGAACCTGGGGTATATTCTCGAGTTACGACGGGGATGGCCCTTCCACCCACGTGTTTGTTCAGCGACGGCAGGACTCCTGCCTAGTTGCGAGGGACAACTCGGGATTCTCCTCGAGGCTTGGCAGGGCAATTGGGACGCCTCTCCAGCTGAGGCGGGAGACCAAGTGTCCCTTTCCACGTGCCACAGGAATCCTGGGACTCCTATCAAGTTTCACGAGGAGTCAGGCATCGTCTTCTTTGGAGGCACTGATCACCGCGTACCTCTGGAGTTTTCATAGGATGTGAGGCCTCCGGTCGCGATGAGGTGGGGAACTAGGTCTTTCTCTGTGGTCTCCAAAGGGGATTCAGACATCCTTTCGTCTTGGGAGGTGCAAGACGAGCCTGCATTCAAGTCACTGCAGGGTTATCCGGCCTTATTTCGAGTCAGGGCATCGCGGTGTCCATTCCACTTGAGGCCGCAAACTCAGGGTCCCTCTCACATACCTAGAGCTGAGAGAAGCCTCCTCTTGAGGTGCTTGTGGTAAGGTGGTATTCCTCTGGAGTCGAAGCCAGGGACTACCCTCTCATCTCGAGTTGATTCTTGGTCCACGAAGCTCTTTCATGTTGCTACAGTGACCTCAGTATCCCTCTAGCCTTGAAACAGTGTTCTTGGGGTTTCTCTGGAGTGCCATCAAGGAAATCAAGGCTCCTTTCATGTGTGATGTGTAACACGGAATTGCTCTGCACACAGTGCAGGGGAATCGGGCCTCATCTCGCGGCGAGGGGGAAGTCTCATGGTTTTTCTCGAGTTGCAGCGGGAACATGGGGTATATTCTCGAGTTACGACGGGGATGGCCCTTCCACCCACGTGTTTGTTCAGCGACGTCAGGACTCCTGCCTAGTTACGAGGGACAACTCGGGATTCTCCTCGAGGCTTGGCAGGGCAATTGGGACGCCTCTCCAGCTGAGGCGGGAGACCAAGGGTCCCTTTCCACGTGCCACAGGAATCCTGGGACTCCTATCAAGTTTCACGAGGAGTCAGGCATCGTCTCCTTTGGTGGCACTGATCTCCGCGTACCTCTGGAGTTTTCAAAGGATGTTAGGCCTCCGGTCGCGATGAGGTGGGGAACTAGGTCTTTCTCTGTGGTCTCCACAGGGGATTCAGACAGCCTTTCGTCTTGGGAGATGCAAGACGAGCCTGCATTCAAGTCACTGCAGGGATATCCGGCCTCATTTTGAGTCAGGACATCGCGGTGTCCATTCCACTTGAGGCTGCAAACTCAGGGTCCCTCTCACATACCTAGAGCTGAGAGAAGCCTCCTCTTCAGGTGCTTGTGGTAAGGTGGTATTCCTCTGGAGTCGAAGCCAGGGACTAACCTCTCTGCTCGAGTTGATTTTTGGGCCACGGAGCTCTTTCGTGTTGCTACATTGCCCTCAGGATCCCTCTAGCCTTGAAACAGTGTTCTTGGGGTTTCTCTGGACAGCCATCAAGGAAATCAAGGCTCCTTTCATGTGTGATGTGCAACACACAATTGCTCTGCACGCAGTGCAGGGGAATCGGGCCTCATCTCGCGGCGAGGGGGAAGTCTCATGGTTTTTCTCGAGTTGCGGCGGGAACCTGGGGTATATTCTCGAGTTACGACGGGGATGGCCCTTCCACCCACGTGTTTGTTCAGCGACGTCAGGACTCCTGCCTAGTTGCGAGGGACAACTCGGGATTCTCCTCGAGGCTTGGCAGGGCAATTGGGACGCCTCTCCAGCTGAGGCGGGAGACCAAGGGTCCCTTTCCAAGTGCCACAGGAATCCTCAGACTCCTATCAAGTTTCACGAGGAGTCAGGCATCGTCTCCTTTGGAGGCACTGATCTCCGCATACCTCTGAAGTTTTCAAAGGATGTGAGGCCTCCGGTCGCGATGAGGTGGGGAACTAGGTCTTTCTCTGTGGTCTCCACAGGGGATTCAGACATCCTTTCGTCTTGGGAGATGCAAGACGAGCCTGCATTCAAGTCACTGCAGGGATATCCGGCCTTATTTCGAGTCAGGGCATCGCGGTGTCCATTCCACTTGAGGCCGCAAACTCAGGGTCCCTCTCACATACCTAGAGCTGAGAGAAGCCTCCTCTTGAGGTGCTTGTGGTAAGGTGGTATTCCTCTGGAGTCGAAGCCAGGGACTACCCTCTCATCTCGAGTTGATTTTTGGTCCACGGAGCTCTTTCATGTTGCTACAGTGACCTCAGGATCCCTCTAGCCTTGAAACAGTGTTCTTGGGGTTTCTCTGGAGTGCCATCAAGGAAATCAAGGCTCCTTTCATGTGTGATGTGCAACACGGAATTGCTCTGCACACAGTGCAGGGGAATCGGGCCTCATCTCGCGGCGAGGGGGAAGTCTCATGGTTTTTCTCGAGTTGCGGTGGGACCCTGGGGTATATTCTCGAGTTACGACAGGGATGGCCATTCCAAACACGTGTTTGTTCAGCGACGTCAGAACTCCTGCCTAGTTGGGAGGGACAACTCGGGATTCTCCTCGAGGCTTGGCAGGGCAATTGGGACGCCTCTCCAGCTGAGGCGGGAGACCAAGTGTCCCTTTCCACGTGCCACAGGAATCCTGGGACTCCTATCAAGTTTCATGAGGAGTCAGGCATCGTCTCCTTTGGAGGCACTGATCTCCGCGTACCTCTGGAGTTTTCAAAAGATATGAGGCCTCCGGTCGCGATTAGGTGGGGAACTAGGTCTTTCTCTGTGGTCTCCACAGAGGATTCAGGCATCCTTTCTTCTTGGGAGATGCAAGACGAGCCTGGATTCAAGTCACTGCAGGGATATCCGGCCTTATTTCGAGTCAGGGCATTGCATGTCCATTCCACTTGAGGCTGCAAACTCAGGGTCCCTCTCACATACCTAAAGCTGCGAGAAGCCTCCTCTTGAGGTGCTTGTGGTTAGGTGGAATTCCTCTGGAGTCGAAGTTAGGCACTAACCTCTCATCTCGAGTTGATTTTTGGTCCACGGAGTTCTTTCGTGTTGCTACAGTGACCTCAGGATCCCTCTAGCCTTGAAACAGTGTTCTTGGGGTTTCTCTGGAGTGCCATCAAGGAAATCAAGGCTCCTTTCATGTGTGATGTGCAACACGGAATTGCTCTGCACGCAGTGCAGTGGAATCGGGCCTCATCTCGCAGCGAGGGTGAAGTTTCATGGTTTTTCCTGAGTTGCGGCGGGAACCTGGGGTATATTCTCGAGTTACGACGGTTATGGCCCTTCTACACACGTGTTTGTTCAGCGACGTCAGGACTCCTGCCTAGTTGCAAGGGACAACTCGGGATTCTCCTCGAGGCTTGGCAGGGCTATTGGGACGCCTCTCCAGCTGAGGCGGTAGAGCCAGCGTCCCTTTCCACGTGCCACAGGAATCCTGGGACTCCTGTCATGTTTCAGAGGAGTCAGGCATCGTCTCCTTTGGAGGCACTGATCTCCGCGTACCTCTGGAGTTTTCAAAGGATGTGAGGCCTCCGGTCGCGATGAGGTGGGGAACTAGGTCTTTCTCTGTGGTCTCCACAGGGGATTCAGACATCCTTTCGTCTTGGGAGATGCAAGACGAGCCTGCATTCAAGTCACTGCAGGGATATCCGGCCTTATTTCGAGTCAGGGCATCGCGGTGTCCATTCCACTTGAGGCCGCAAACTCAGGGTCCCTCTCACATACCTAGAGCTGAGAGAAGCCTCCTCTTGAGGTGCTTGTGGTAAGGTGTTATTCCTCTGGAGTCGAAGCCAGGGACTAACCTCTCTTCTCGAGTTGATTTTTGGTCCACGAAGCTCTTTCGTGTTGGTACATTGACCTCAGGATCCCTCTAGCCTTGAAACAGTGTTCTTGGGCTTTCTCTGGAGTGCCATCAAGGAAATCAAGGCTCCTTTCATGTTTGATGTGCAACACGGAATTGCTCTGCATGCAGTGCAGGGGAATCGGGCCTCATCTCGCGTTGAGGGGGAAGTCTCATGGTTTTTCTCGAGTTGCGGCGAGAACCTGGGGTATATTCTCGAGTTACGACGGGGATGGCCCTTCCACCCACGTGTTTGTTCAGCGACGGCAGGACTCCTGCCTAGTTGCGAGGAACAACTCGGGATTCACCTCGAGGCTTGGCAGGGCAATTGGGACGCCTCTCCAGCTGAGGCGGGAGACCAAGGGTCCCTTTGCACGTGCCACAGGAATCCTGGGACTCCTATCAAGTTTCACGAGGAGTCAGGCATCGTCTCCTTTGGAGGCACTGATCTCCGCGTACCTCTGGAGTTTTCATAGGATGTGAGGCCTCCGGTCGCGATGAGGTGGGGAACTAGGTCTTTCTCTGTGGTCTCCACAGGGGATTCAGACATCCTTTCGTCTTGGGAGATGCAAGACGAGACTGCATTCAAGTCACTGCAGGGATATCCGGCCTTATTTTGAGTCAGGGCATCGCGGTGTCCATTCCACTTGAGGCCGCAAACTCAGGGTCCCTCTCACATACCTAGAGCTGAGAGAAGCCTCCTCTTGAGGTGCTTGTGGTAAGGTGTTATTCCTCTGGAGTCGAAGCCAGGGACTAACCTCTCTTCTCGAGTTGATTTTTGGGCCACGGAGCTCTTTCCTGTTGCTACATTGACCTCAGGATCCCTCCAGCCTTGAAACAGTGTTCTTGGGGTTTCTCTGGAGTGCCATCAAGGAAATCAAGGCTCCTTTCATGTGTGATGTGCAACACGGAATTGCTCTGCACGCAGTGCAGGGGAAACGGGCCTCATCTCGCGGCGAGGGGGAAGTCTCATGGTTTTCCTCGAGTTGCGGCGGGAACCTGGGGTATATTCTCGAGTTACGACAGGGATGGCCCTTCCACCCACGTGTTTGTTCAGCGACGGCAGGACTCCTGCCTAGTTGCGAGGGACAACTCGGGATTCACCTCGAGGCTTGGCAGGGCAATTGGGACGCCTCTCCAGCTGAGGCGGGAGACCAAGGGTCCCTTTCCACGTGCCACAGGAATCCTGGGACTCCTATCAAGTTTCACGAGGAGTCAGGCATTGTCTCCTTTGGAGGCACTGATCTCCGCGTACCTCTGGAGTTTTCATAGGATGTGAGGCCTCCGGTCGCGATGAGGTGGGGAACTAGGTCTTTCTCTGTGGTCTCCACAGGGGATTCAGACATCCTTTCGTCTTGGGAGATGCAAGACGAGCCTGCATTCAAGTCACTGCAGGGATATCCGGCCTTATTTCGAGTCAGGGCATCGCGGGGTTCATTCTACTTGAGGCCGCAAACTCAGGGTCCCTCTCACATACCTAGAGCTGAGAGAATCCTCCTCTTGAGGTGCTTGTGGTAAGGTGGTATTCCTCTGGAGTCGAAGCCAGGGACTAACCTCTCTTCTCGAGTTGATTTTTGGTCCACGGAGCTCTTTCGTGTTGCTACATTGACCTCAGGATCCCTCTAGCCTTGAAACAGTGTTCTTGGGGTTTCTCTGGAGTGCCATCAAGGAAATCAAGGCTCCTTTCATGTTTGATGTGCAACACGGAATTGCTCTGCACGCAGTGCAGGGGAATCGGGCCTCATCTCGCGGCGAGGGGGAAGTCTCATGGTTTTTCTCGAGTTGCGGCGAGAACCTGGGGTATATTCTCGAGTTACGACGGGGATGGCCCTTCCACCCACGTGTTTGTTCAGCGACGGCAGGACTCCTGCCTAGTTGCGAGGAACAACTCGGGATTCACCTCGAGGCTTGGCAGGGCAATTGGGACGCCTCTCCAGCTGAGGCGGGAGACCAAGGGTCCCTTTGCACGTGCCACAGGAATCCTGGGACTCCTATCAAGTTTCACGAGGAGTCAGGCATCGTCTCCTTTGGAGGCACTGATCTCCGCGTACCTCTGGAGTTTTCATAGGATGTGAGGCCTCCGGTCGCGATGAGGTGGGGAACTAGGTCTTTCTCTGTGGTCTCCACAGGGGATTCAGACATCCTTTCGTCTTGGGAGATGCAAGACGAGACTGCATTCAAGTCACTGCAGGGATATCCGGCCTTATTTTGAGTCAGGGCATCGCGGTGTCCATTCCACTTGAGGCCGCAAACTCAGGGTCCCTCTCACATACCTAGAGCTGAGAGAAGCCTCCTCTTGAGGTGCTTGTGGTAAGGTTGTATACCTCTGGAGTCGAAGCCAGGGACTAACCTCTCTTCTCGAGTTGATTTTTGGGCCACGGAGCTCTTTCCTGTTGCTACATTGACCTCAGGATCCCTCCAGCCTTGAAACAGTGTTCTTGGGGTTTCTCTGGAGTGCCATCAAGGAAATCAAGGCTCCTTTCATGTGTGATGTGCAACACGGAATTGCTCTGCACGCAGTGCAGGGGAAACGGGCCTCATCTCGCGGCGAGGGGGAAGTCTCATGGTTTTCCTCGAGTTGCGGCGGGAACCTGGGGTATATTCTCGAGTTACGACAGGGATGGCCCTTCCACCCACGTGTTTGTTCAGCGACGGCAGGACTCCTGCCTAGTTGCGAGGGACAACTCGGGATTCACCTCGAGGCTTGGCAGGGCAATTGGGACGCCTCTCCAGCTGAGGCGGGAGACCAAGGGTCCCTTTCCACGTGCCACAGGAATCCTGGGACTCCTATCAAGTTTCACGAGGAGTCAGGCATTGTCTCCTTTGGAGGCACTGATCTCCGCGTACCTCTGGAGTTTTCATAGGATGTGAGGCCTCCGGTCGCGATGAGGTGGGGAACTAGGTCTTTCTCTGTGGTCTCCACAGGGGATTCAGACATCCTTTCGTCTTGGGAGATGCAAGACGAGCCTGCATTCAAGTCACTGCAGGGATATCCGGCCTTATTTCGAGTCAGGGCATCGCGGGGTTCATTCTACTTGAGGCCGCAAACTCAGGGTCCCTCTCACATACCTAGAGCTGAGAGAATCCTCCTCTTGAGGTGCTTGTGGTAAGGTGGTATTCCTCTGGAGTCGAAGCCAGGGACTAACCTCTCTTCTCGAGTTGATTTTTGGGCCACGGAGCTCTTTCGTGTTGCTACATTGACCTCAGGATCCCTCTAGCCTTGAAACAGTGTTCTTGGGGTTTCTCTGGAGTGCCATCAAGGAAATCAAGGCTCCTTTCATGTTTGATGTGCAACACGGAATTGCTCTGCACGCAGTGCAGGGGAATCGGGCCTCATCTCGCGGCGAGGGGGAAGTCTCATGGTTTTTCTCGAGTTGCGGCGAGAACCTGGGGTATATTCTCGAGTTACGACGGGGATGGCCCTTCCACCCACGTGTTTGTTCAGCGACGGCAGGACTCCTGCCTAGTTGCGAGGGACAACTCGGTATTCTCCTCGAGGCTTGGCAGGGCAATTGGGACGCCTCTCCAGCTGAGGCGGGAGACCAAGGGTCCCTTTCCACGTGCCACAGGAATCCTGGGACTCCTATCAAGTTTCACGAGGAGTCAGGCATCGTCTCCTTTGGAGGCACTGATCTCCGCGTACCTCTGGAGTTTTCATAGGATGTGAGGCCTCCGGTCGCGATGAGGTGGGGAACTAGGTCTTTCTCTGTGGTCTCCACAGGGGATTCAGACATCCTTTCGTCTTGGGAGATGCAAGACGAGCCTGCATTCAAGTCACTGCAGGGATATCCGGCCTTATTTCGAGTCAGGGCATCGCGGTGTCCATTCCACTTGAGGCCGCAAACTCAGGGTCCCTCTCACATACCTAGAGCTGAGAGAAGCCTCCTCTTGAGGTGCTTGTGGTAAGGTGGTATTCCTCTGGAGTCGAAGCCAGGGACTAACCTCTCATCTCGAGTTGATTTTTGGTCCATGGAGCTCTTTCGTATTGCTACAGTGACCTCAGGATCCCTCTAGCCTTGAAACAGTGTTCTTGGTGTTTCTCTGGAGTGCCATCAAGAAAATCAAGGCTCCTTTCATGTTTGATGTGCAACACGGAATTGCTCTGCATGCAGTGCAGGGGAATCGGGCCTCATCTCGCGTCGAGGGGGAAGTCTCATGGTTTTTCTCGAGTTGCGGCGGAAACCTGGGGTATATTCTCGAGTTACGACGGGGATGGCCCTTCCACCCACGTGTTTGTTCAGCGACGGCAGGACTCCTGCCTAGTTGCGAGGGACAACTCGGGATTCTCCTCGAGGCTTGGCAGGGCAATTGGGACGCCTCTCCAGCTGAGGCGGGAGACCAAGGGTCCCTTTCCACGTGCCACAGGAATCCTGGGACTCCTATCAAGTTTCACGAGGAGTCAGGCATCGTCTTCTTTGGAGGCACTGATCACCGCGTACCTCTGGAGTTTTCATAGGATGTGAGGCCTCCGGTCGCGATGAGGTGGGGAACTAGGTCTTTCTCTGTGGTCTCCAAAGGGGATTCAGACATCCTTTCGTATTGGGAGGTGCAAGACGAGCCTGCATTCAAGTCACTGCAGGGATATCCGGCCTTATTTCGAGTCAGGGCATCGCGGTGTCCATTCCACTTGAGGCCGCAAACTCAGGGTCCCTCTCACATACCTAGAGCTGAGAGAAGCCTCCTCTTGAGGTGCTTGTGGTAAGGTGGTATTCCTCTGGAGTCGAAGCCAGGGACTACCCTCTCATCTCGAGTTGATTCTTGGTCCACGAAGCTCTTTCATGTTGCTACAGTGACCTCAGTATCCCTCTAGCCTTGAAACAGTGTTCTTGGGGTTTCTCTGGAGTGCCATCAAGGAAATCAAGGCTCCTTTCATGTGTGATGTGCAACACGGAATTGCTCTGCACACAGTGCAGGGGAATCGGGCCTCATCTCGCGGCGAGGGGGAAGTCTCATGGTTTTTCTCGAGTTGCAGCGGGAACATGGGGTATATTCTCGAGTTACGACGGGGATGGCCCTTCCACACACGTGTTTGTTCAGCGACGTCAGGACTCCTGCCTAGTTGCGAGGTACAACTCGGGATTCTCCTCGAGGCTTGGCAGGGCAATTGGGACGCCTCTCCAGCTGAGGCGGGAGACCAAGGGTCCCTTTCCACGTGCCACAGGAATCCTGGGACTCCTATCAAGTTTCACGAGGAGTCAGGCATCGTCTCCTTTGGAGGCACTGATCTCCGCGTACCTCTGGAGATTTCAAAGGATGTTAGGCCTCCGGTCGCGATGAGGTGGGGAACTAGGTCTTTCTCTGTGGTCTCCACAGGGGATTCAGACACCCTTTCGTCTTGGGAGATGCAAGACGAGCCTGCATTCAAGTCACTGCAGGGATATCCGGCCTCATTTTGAGTCAGGACATCGCGGTGTCCATTCCACTTGAGGCTGCAAACTCAGGGTCCCTCTCACATACCTAGAGCTGAGAGAAGCCTCCTCTTCAGGTGCTTGTGGTAAGGTGGTATTCCTCTGGAGTCGAAGCCAGGGACTAACCTCTCTGCTCGAGTTGATTTTTGGGCCACGGAGCTCTTTCGTGTTGCTACATTGCCCTCAGGATCCCTCTAGCCTTGAAACAGTGTTCTTGGGGTTTCTCTGGAGAGCCATCAAGGAAATCAAGGCTCCTTTCATGTGTGATGTGCAACACACAATTGCTCTGCACGCAGTGCAGGGGAATCGGGCCTCATCTCGCGGCGAGGGGGAAGTCTCATGGTTTTTCTCGAGGTGCGGCGGGAACCTGGGGTATATTCTCGAGTTACGACGGGGATGGCCCTTCCACACACGTGTTTGTTCAGCGACGTCAGGACTCCTGCCTAGTTGCGAGGGACAACTCGGGATTCTCCTCGAGGCTTGGCAGGGCAATTGGGACGCCTCTCCAGCTGAGGCGGGAGACGAAGGGTCCCTTTCCACGTGCCACAGGAATCCTGGGACTCCTATCAAGTTTCACGAGGAGTCAGGCATCGTCTCCTATGGAGGCACTGATCTCCGCGTACCTCTGGAGTTTTCAAGGGATGTGAGGCCTCCGGTCGCGATGAGGTGGGGAACTAGGTCTTTCTCTGTGGTCTCCACAGGGGATTCAGACATCCTTTCATCTTGGGAGATGCAAGACGAGCCTGCATTCAAGTCACTGCAGGGATATCCGGCCTTATTTCGAGTCAGGGCATCGCGGTGCCCATTCCACTTGAGGCCGCAAACTCAGGGTTCCTCTCACATACCTAGAGCTGAGAGAAGCCTCCTCTTGAGGTGCTTGTGGTAAGGTTGTATTCCTCTGGAGTCGAAGCCAGGGACTAACCTCTCATCTCGAGTTGATTTTTGGTCCACGGAGCTCTTTCGTGTTGCTACAGAGACCTCAGGACCTCTCTAGCCTTGAAACAGTGTTCTTGGGGTTTCTCTGGAGTGCCATCAAGGAAATCAAGGCTCCTTTCATGTGTGATGTGCAACACGGAATTGCTCTGCACGCAGTGCAGGGGAATCAGGCCTCATATTGCGGCGAGGGGGAAGTCTCACGGTTTTTCTCGAGGTGCGGCGGGAACCTGGGTTATATTCTCGAGTTACGACGGGGATGGCCCTTCCACCCACGTGTTTGTTCAGCGACGTCAGGACTCCTGCCTAGTTGCGAGGGACAACTCGGGATTCTCCTCGAGGCTTGGCAGGGCAATTGGGACGCCTCTCCAGCTGAGGCGGGAGACCAAGGGTCCCTTTGCACGTGCCACAGGAATCCTGGGACTCCTATCAAGTTTCACGAGGAGTCAGGCATCGTCTCCTTTGGAGGCACTGATCTCCGCGTACCTCTGGAGTTTTCAAAGGATGTGAGGCCTCCGGTCGCAATGAGGTGGGGAACTAGGTCTTTCTGTGTGGTCTCCACAGGGGATTCAGACATCCTTTCGTCTTGGGAGATGCAAGACGAGCCTGCATTCAAGTCACTGCAGGGATATCCGGCCTTATTTCGAGTCAGGGCATCGCGGTGTCCATTCCACTTGAGGCCGCAAACTCAGGGTCCCTCTCACATACCTAGAGCTGAGAGAAGCCTCCTCTTGAGGTGCTTGTGGTAAGGTGGTATTCCTCTGCAGTCGAAGCCAGGAACTAACCTCTCTTCTCGAGTTGATTTTTGGGCCACGGAGCTCTTTCGTGTTGCTACATTGACCTCAGGATCCCTCTAGCCTTGAAACAGTGTTCTTGGGGTTTCTCTGGAGTGCCATCAAGGAAATCAAAGCTCCTTTCATGTTTGATGCGCAACACGGAATTGCTCTGCATGCAGTGCAGGGGAATCGGGCCTCATCTCGCGGCGAGGGGGAAGTCTCATGGTTTTTCTCGAGTTGCGGCGAGAACCTGGGGTATATTCTCGAGTTACGACGGGGATGGCCCTTCTACCCACGTGTTTGTTCAGCGACGGCAGGACTCCTGCCTAGTTGCGAGGAACAACTCCGGATTCACCTCGAGGCTTGGCAGGGCAATTGGGACGCCTCTCCAGCTGAGGCGGGAGACCAAGGGTCCCTTTCCACGTGCCACAGGAATCCTGGGACTCCTATCAAGTTTCACGAGGAGTCAGGCATCGTCTCCTTTGGAGGCACTGATCTCCGCGTACCTCTGGAGTTTTCATAGGATGTGAGGCCTCCGGTCGCGATGAGGTGGGGAACTAGGTCTTTCTCTGTGGTCTCCACAGGGGATTCAGACATCCTTTCGTCTTGGGAGATGCAAGACGAGCCTGCATTCAAGTCACTGCAGGGATATCCGGCCTTATTTTGAGTCAGGGCATCGCGGTGTCCATTCCACTTGAGGCCGCAAACTCAGGGTCCCTCTCACATACCTAGAGCTGAGAGAAGCCTCCTCTTGAGGTGCTTGTGGTAAGGTTGTATACCTCTGGAGTCGAAGCCAGGGACTAACCTCTCTTCTCGAGTTGATTTTTGGGCCACGGAGCTCTTTCCTGTTGCTACATTGACCTCAGGATCCCTCCAGCCTTGAAACAGTGTTCTTGGGGTTTCTCTGGAGTGCCATCAAGGAAATCAAGGCCCCTTACAAGTGTGATGTGCAACACTGAATTGCTCTGCACGCAGTGCAGGTAATCGGGCCTCATCTCGCGGCGAGGGGGAAGTCTCATGGTTTTTCTCGAGTTGCGGCGGGAACCTGGGGTATATTCTCGAGTTACGACGGGGATGGCCCTGCCACACACGTGTTTGTTCAGCGACGTCAGGACTCCTGCCTAGTTGCGAGGGACAGCTCGGGATTCTCCTCGAGGCTTGGCAGGGCAATTGGGACGCCTCTCCAGCTGAGGCGGGAGACCAAGGGTACCTTTCCACGTGCCACAGGAATCCTGACTCCTATCAAGTTTCACGAGGAGTCAGGCATCGTCTCCTTTGGAGGCATTGATCTCCGCGTACCTCTGGAGTTTTCAAAGGATGTGAGGCCTCCGGTCGCGATGAGGTGGGGAACTAGGTCTTTCTCTGTGGTCTCCACAGGAAATTCATACATCCTTTCATCTTGGGAGATGCAAGACGAGCCTGCATTCAAGTCACTGCAGCGATATCCGGCCTTATTTCGCGTCAGTGCATTGCAGTGTCCATTCCACTTTAGGCCGCAAAATCAGGGTCCCTCTCACTTACTTAGAGCTGAGAGAAGCCTCCTCTTGAGGTGCTTGTGGTAAGGTGGTATTCCTCTGGAGTCGAAGCCAGGGATTACCCTCTCATCTCGAGTTGATTTTTGGTCCATGGAGCTCTTTCGTGTTGCTACAGTGATCTCAGGATCGCTCTTGCCTTGAAACAGTGTTCTTGGGGTTTCTCTGGAGTGCCATCAAGGAAATCAAGGCTCCTTTCATGTTTGATGTGCAACACGGAATTGCTCTGCATGCAGTGCATGGGAATCGGGCCTCATCTCGCGGCGAGGGGGAAGTCTCATGGTTTTTCTCGAGTTGCGGCGGGAACCTGGGGTATATTCTCGAGTTACGACGGGGATGGCCCTTCCACCCACGTGTTTGTTCAGCGACGGCAGGACTCCTGCCTAGTTGCGAGGGACAACTCGGGATTCTCCTCGAGGCTTGGCAGGGCAATTGGGACGCCTCTCCAGCTGAGGCGGGAGACCAAGGGTCCCTTTCCACGTGCCACAGGAATCCTGGGACTCCTATCAAGTTTCACGAGGAGTCAGGCATCGTCTCCTATGGAGGCACTGATCTCCGCGTACCTCTGGAGTTTTCAAAGGATGTTAGGCCTCCGGTCGCGATGAGGTGGGGAACTAGGTCATTCTCTGTGGTCTCCACAAGGGATTCAGACATCCTTTCGTCTTGGGAGATGCAAGACGAGCCTGCATTCAAGTCACTGCAGGGATATCCGGCCTTATTTCGAGTCAGGGCATCGCGGTGTCCATTCCACTTGAGGCCGCAAACTCAGGGTCCCTCTCACATACCTAGAGCTGAGAGAAGCCTCCTCTTGAGGTGCTTGTGGTAAGGTGGTATTCCTCTGGAGTCGAAGCCAGGAACTAACCTCTCTTCTCGAGTTGATTTTTGGGTCACGGAGCTCTTTCGTGTTGCTACATTGACCTCAGGATCCCTCTAGCCTTGAAACAGTGTTCTTGGGGTTTCTCTGGAGTGCCATCAAGGAAATCAAGGCTCCTTTCATGTGTGATGTGCAACACGGAAATGCTCTGCATGCAGTGCAGGGAAATCGGGCCTCATTCCGCGGCGAGGGGGAAGTCTCATGGTTTTTCTCGAGTTGCGGCGAGAACCTGGGGTATATTCTCGAGTTACGACGGGGATGGCCCTTCTACCCACGTGTTTGTTCAGCGACGGCAGGACTCCTGCCTAGTTGCGAGGGACAACTCGGGATTCACCTCGAGGCTTGGCAGGGCAATTGGGACGCCTCTCCAGCTGAGGCGGGAGAGCAAGGGTCCCTTTCCACGTGCCACAGGAATCCTGGGACTCCTATCAAGTTTCACGAGGAGTCAGGCATCGTCTCCTTTGGAGGCACTGATCTCCGCGTACCTCTGGAGTTTTCATAGGATGTGAGGCCTCCGGTCGCGATGAGGTGGGGAACTAGGTCTTTCTCTGTGGTCTCCACAGGGGATTCAGACATCCTTTCGTCTTGGGAGATGCAAGACGAGCCTGCATTCAAGTCACTGCAGGGATATCCGGCCTTATTTCGAGTCAGGGCATCGCGGTGTCCATTCCACTTGAGGCCGCAAACTCAGGGTCCCTCTCACATACCTAGAGCTGAGAGAAGCCTCCTCTTGAGGTGCTTGTGGTAAGGTTGTATACCGCTGGAGTCGAAGCCAGGGACTAACCTCTCATCTCGAGTTGATTTTTGGTCCATGGAGCTCTTTCGTGTTGCTGCAGTGACCTCAGGATCCCTCCAGCCTTGAAACAGTGTTCTTGGGGTTTCTCTGGAGTGCCATCAAGGAAATCAAGGCCCCTTACAAGTGTGATGTGCAACACTGAATTGCTCTGCACGCAGTGCAGGGGAATCGGGCCTCATCTCGCGGCGAGGGGGAAGTCTCATGGTTTTTCTCGAGTTGCGGCGGGAACCTGGGGTATATTCTCGAGTTACGACGGGTATGGCCCTGCCACACACGTGTTTGTTCCGCGACGTCAGGACTCCTGCCTAGTTGCGAGGGACAGCTCGGGATTCTCCTCGAGGCTTGGCAGGACAATTGGGACGCCTCTCCAGCTGAGGCGGGAGACCAAGGGTCCCTTTCCACGTGCCACAGGAATCCTCAGACTCCTATCACGAGGAGTCAGGCATCGTCTCCTTTGGAGGCACTGATCTCCGCGTACCTCTGGAGTTTTCAAAGGATGTGAGGCCTCCGGTCGCGATGAGGTGGGGAACTAGGTCTTTCTCTGTGGTCTCCACAGGAGATTCAGACATCCTTTCGTCTTGGGAGATGCAAGACGAGCCTGCATTCAAGTCACTGCAGGGGAATCCGGCGTTATTTCGCGTCAGGGCATCGCAGTGTCCATTCCACTTGAGGCCGCAAAATCAGGTTCCCTCTCACATACTTAGAGCTGAGAGAAGCCTCCTCTTGAGGTGCTTGTGGTAAGGTGGTATTCCTCTGGAGTCGAAGCCAGGGACTACCCTCTCATCTCGAGTTGATTTTTGGTCCATGGAGCTCTTTCGTGTTGCTACAGTGACCTCAGGATCGCTCTAGCCTTGAAACAGTGTTCTTGGGGATTCTCTGGAGTGCCATCAAGGAAATCAAGGCTCCTTTCATGTTTGATGTGCAACACGGAATTGCTCTGCATGCAGTGCATGGGAATCGGGCCTCATCTCGCGGCAAGGGGGAAGTCTCATGGTTTTTCTCGAGTTGCTTCGGGAACCTGGGGTATATTCTCGAGTTACGACGGGGATGGCCCTTCCACCCACGTGTTTGTTCAGCGACGGCAGGACTCCTGCCTAGTTGCGAGGGACAACTCGGGATTCTCCTCGAGGCTTGGCAGGGCAATTGGGACGCCTCTCAAGCTGAGGCGGGAGACCAAGTGTCCCTTTCCACGAGCCACAGGAATTCTGGGACTCCTATCAAGTTTCACGAGGAGTCAGGCATCGTCTCCTTTGGAGGCACTGATCTCCGTGTACCTCTGGAGTTTTCATAGGATGTGAGGCCTCCGGTCGCGATGAGGTGGGGAACTAGGTCTTTCTCTGTGGTCTCCACAAGGGATTCAGACATCCTTTCGTCTTGGGAGATGCAAGACGAGCCTGCATTCAAGTCACTGCAGGGATATCCGGCCTTATTTTGAGTCAGGGCATCGCGGTGTCCATTCCACTTGAGGCCGCAAACTCAGGGTCCCTCTGACATACCTAGAGCTGTGAGAAGCCTCCTCTTGAGGTGCTTGTGGTAAGGTGTTATTCCTCTGGATTCGAAGCCAGGGACTAACCTCTCATCTCGAGTTGATTTTTGGTCCACGGAGCTCTTTCGTGTTGCTACAGTGACCTCAGGTTCCCTCTAGCCTTGAAACAGTGTTCTTGGGGTTTCTCTGGAATGCCATCAAGGAAATCAAGGCTACTTTCATGTGTGATGGGCAACACGGAATTGCTCTGCACGCAGTGCAGGATATCGGGCCTCATTTTGCGGCGAGGGTGAAGTCTCATGGTTTTTCTCGATTTGCGGCAGGAACCTGGGGTATATTCTCGAGTTATGACGGGGATGGCCCTTCCACCCACGTGTTTGTTCAGCGACGTCAGGACTCCTGCCTAGTTGCGAGGGACAACTCGAGATTCTCCTCGAGGCTTGGCAGGGAAATTGGGACGCCTCTCCAGCTGAGGCGGGAGACCAAGGGTCCCTTTCCACGTGCCACAGGAATCTTGGGACTCCTATCAAGTTTCACGAGGAGTCAGGCATCGGCTCCTTTGGAGGCACTGATCTCCACGTACCTCTGGAGTTTTCAAAGGACGTGAGGCCTCCGGTCGCGATGAGGTGGGGAACTAGGTCTTTCTCTGTGGTCTCCACAGGGGATTCAAATATCCTTTCGTCTTGGGAGATGCAAGACGAGCCTGCATTCAAGTCACTGCAGGGATATCCGGCCTTATTTCGAGTCAGGGCATCGTGGTGTCTATTCGACTGGAGGCTTCAAACTCAGGGTACCTCTCACATACCTAGAGCTGAGAGAAGCCTCCTCTTGAGGTGCTTGTGGTAAGGTGGTATTCCTCTAGAGTCGAAGCCAGGGACTAACTCCTCATCTCGAGTTTATTATTGGTCCACGGAGCTCTTTCGTGTTGCTACAGTGACCTGAGGATCCCTCTAGCCTTGAAACAGTGTTCTTGGCGTTTCTCTGGGGTGCCATCAAGGAAATCAAGGCTCTTTTAATGTGTGATGTGCAACACGGAATTGCTCTGCACGCAGTGCAGGGGAATCGGGGCTCATCTCGGGCGAGGGGGAAGTCTCATGGTTTTTCTCGAGTTGCGGCGGGAACCTGGGGTATATTCTCGAGTTTCGACGGGTATGGCCCTGCCACACACGTGTTTGTTCAGCGACGTCAGGACTCCTGCCTAGTTGCGAGGGACAGCTCGGGATTCTCCTCGAGGCTTGGCAGGGCAATTGGGACGCCTCTCCAGCTGAGGCGGGAGACCAAGGGTACCTTTCCACGTGCCACAGGAATCCTGACTCCTATCAAGTTTCACGAGGAGTCAGGCATCGTCTCCTTTGGAGGCACTGATCTCCGCGTACCTCTGGAGTTTTCAAAGGATGTGAGGCCTAAGGTCGCGATGAGGTGGGGAACTAGGTCTTTCTCTGTGGTCTCCACAGGAAATTCAGACATCATTTCATCTTGGGAGATGCAAGACGAGCCTGCATTCAAGTCACTGCAGCGATATCCGGCCTTATTTCGCGTCAGTGCATTGCAGTGTCCATTCCACTTTAGGCCGCAAAATCAGGGTCCCTCTCACTTACTTAGAGCTGAGAGAAGCCTCCTCTTGAGGTGCTTGTGGTAAGGTGGTATTCCTCTGGAGTCGAAGCCAGGGATTACCCTCTCATCTCGAGTTGATTTTTGGTCCATGGAGCTCTTTCGTGTTGCTACAGTGATCTCAGGATCGCTCTAGCCTTGAAACAGTGTTCTTGGGGTTTCTCTGGAGTGCCATCAAGGAAATCAAGGCTCCTTTCATGTTTGATGTGCAACACGGAATTGCTCTGCATGCAGTGCATGGGAATCGGGCCTCATCTCGCGGCGAGGGGGAAGTCTCATGGTTTTTCTCGAGTTGCGGCGGGAACCTGGGGTATATTCTCGAGTTACGACGGGGATGGCCCTTCCACCCACGTGTTTGTTCAGCGACGGCAGGACTCCTGCCTAGTTGCGAGGGACAACTCGGGATTCTCCTCGAGGCTTGGCAGGGCAATTGGGACGCCTCTCCAGCTGAGGCGGGAGACCAAGGGTCCCTTTCCACGTGCCACAGGAATCCTGGGACTCCTATCAAGTTTCACGAGGAGTCAGGCATCGTCTCCTATGGAGGCACTGATCTCCGCGTACCTCTGTAGTTTTCAAAGGATGTTAGGCCTCCGGTCGCGATGAGGTGGGGAACTAGGTCTTTCTCTGTGGTCTCCACAAGGGATTCAGACATCATTTCGTCTTGGGAGATGCAAGACGAGCCTGCATTCAAGTCACTGCAGGGATATCCGGCCTTATTTCGAGTCAGGGCATCGCGGTGCTCATTCCACTTGAGGCCGCAAACTCAGGGTCCCTCTCACATACCTAGAGCTGAGAGAAGCCTCCTCTTGAAGTGCTTGTGGTAAGGTGGTATTCCTCTGGAGTCGAAGCCAGGGACTAACCTCTCATCTCGAGTTGATTTTTGGTCCACGGAGCTCTTTCGTGTTGCTACAGTGACCTCAGGACCCCTCTAGCCTTGAAACAGTGTTCTTGGAGTTTCTCTGGAGTGCCATCAAGGAAATCAAGGCTGCTTTCATGTGTGATGTGCAACACGGAATTGCTCTGCACGCAGTGCAGTAGAATCGGGCCTCATCTCGCGGCGAGGGGGAAGTCTCATGGTTTTTCTCGAGTTGCAGCGGGAACCTGGGGTATATTCTCGAGTTACGATGGGGATGGCCCTTCCACCCACGTGTTTGTTTAGCGACGTCAGGACTCCTGCCTAGTTGCGAGGGACAACTCGGGATTATCCTCGAGGCTTGGCAGGGCAATTGGGACGCCTCTCCAGCTGAGGCGGGAGACCAAGGGTCCCTTTGCACGTGCCACAGGAATCCTGGGACTCCTATCAAGTTTCACGAGGAGTCAGGCATCGTCTCCTTTGGAGGCACTGATCTCCGCGTACCTCTGGAGTTTTCAAAGGATGTGAGGTCTCCGGTCGCGATGAGGTGGGGAACTAGGTCTTTCTCTGTGGTCTCCACAGGGGATTCAGACATCCTTTCGTCTTGGGAGATGCAAGACGAGCCTGCATTCAAGTCACTGCAGGGATATCCGGCCTTATTTCGAGTCAGGGCATCGCGGTGTCCATTCCACTTGAGGCCGCAAACTCAGGGTCCCTCTCACATACCTAGAGCTGAGAGAAGCCTCCTCTTGAGGTGCTTGTGGTAAGGTGGTATTCCTCTGGAGTCGAAGCCAGGAACTAACCTCTCTTCTCGAGTTGATTTTTGGGCCACGGAGCTCTTTCGTGTTGCTACATTGACCTCAGGATCCCTCTAGCCTTGAAACAGTGTTCTTGGGGTTTCTCTGGAGTGCCATCAAGGAAATCAAGGCTCCTTTCATGTGTGATGTGCAACACGGAAATGCTCTGCATGCAGTGCAGGGGAATCGGGCCTCATCTCGCGGCGAGGGGGAAGTCTCATGTTTTTTCTCGAGTTGCGGCGAGAACCTGGGGTATATTCTCGAGTTACGACGGGGATGGCCCTTTTACCCACGTGTTTGTTCAGCGACGGCAGGACTCCTGCCTAGTTGCGAGGGACAACTCGGGATTCACCTCGAGGCTTGGCAGGGCAATTGGGACGCCTCTCCAGCTGAGGCGGGAGAGCAAGGGTCCCTTTCCACGTGCCACAGGAATCCTGGGACTCCTATCAAGTTTCACGAGGAGTCAGGCATCGTCTCCTTTGGAGGCACTGATCTCCGCGTACCTCTGGAGTTTTCATAGGATGTGAGGCCTCCGGTCGCGATGAGGTGGGGAACTAGGTCTTTCTCTGTGGTCTCCACAGGGGATTCAGACATCCTTTCGTCTTGGGAGATGCAAGACGAGCCTGCATTCAAGTCACTGCAGGGATATCCGGCCTTATTTTGAGTCAGGGCATCGCGGTGTCCATTCCACTTGAGGCCGCAAACTCAGGGTCCCTCTCACATACCTAGAGCTGAGAGAAGCCTCCTCTTGAGGTGCTTGTGGTAAGGTTGTATACCTCTGGAGTCGAAGCCAGGGACTAACCTCTCTTCTCGAGTTGATTTTTGGTCCACGGAGCTCTTTCGTGTTGCTACAGTGACCTCAGGATCCCTCCAGCCTTGAAACAGTGTTCTTGGGGTTTCTCTGGAGTGCCATCAAGGAAATCAAGGCCCCTTACAAGTGTGATGTGCAACACTGAATTGCTCTGCACGCAGTGCAGGGGAATCGGGGCTCATCTCGGGCGAGGGGGAAGTCTCATGGTTTTTCTCGAGTTGCGGCGGGAACCTGGGGTATATTCTCGAGTTACGACGGGTATGGCCCTGCCACACACGTGTTTGTTCAGCGACGTCAGGACTCCTGCCTAGTTGCGAGGGACAGCTCGGGATTCTCCTCGAGGCTTGGCAGGGCAATTGGGACGCCTCTCCAGCTGAGGCGGGAGACCAAGGGTACCTTTCCACGTGCCACAGGAATCCTGACTCCTATCAAGTTTCACGAGGAGTCAGGCATCGTCTCCTTTGGAGGCACTGATCTCCGCGTACCTCTGGAGTTTTCAAAGGATGTGAGGCCTCCGGTCGCGATGAGGTGGGGAACTAGGTCTTTCTCTGTGGTCTCCACAGGAAATTCAGACATCCTTTCATCTTGGGAGATGCAAGACGAGCCTGCATTCAAGTCACTGCAGCGATATCCGGCCTTATTTCGCGTCAGTGCATTGCAGTGTCCATTCCACTTTAGACCGCAAAATCAGGGTCCCTCTCACTTACTTAGAGCTGAGAGAAGCCTCCTCTTGAGGTGCTTGTGGTAAGGTGGTATTCCTCTGGAGTCGAAGCCAGGGATTACCCTCTCATCTCGAGTTGATTTTTGGTCCATGGAGCTCTTTCGTGTTGCTACAGTGATCTCAGGATCCCTCTAGCCTTGAAACAGTGTTCCTGGGGTTTCTCTGGAGTGCCATCAAGGAAATCAAGGCTCCTTTCATGTTTGATGTGCAACACGGAATTGCTCTGCATGCAGTGCATGGGAATCGGGCCTCATCTCGCGGCGAGGGGGAAGTCTCATGGTTTTTCTCGAGTTGCGGCGGGAACCTGGGGTATATTCTCGAGTTACGACGGGGATGGCCCTTCCACCCACGTGTTTGTTCAGCGACGGCAGGACTCCTGCCTAGTTGCGAGGGACAACTCGGGATTCTCCTCGAGGCTTGGCAGGGCAATTGGGACGCCTCTCCAGCTGAGGCGGGAGACCAAGGGTCCCTTTCCACGTGCCACAGGAATCCTGGGACTCCTATCAAGTTTCACGAGGAGTCAGGCATCGTCTCCTATGGAGGCACTGATCTCCGCATACCTCTGTAGTTTTCAAAGGATGTTAGGCCTCCGGTCGCGATGAGGTGGGGAACTAGGTCTTTCTCTGTGGTCTCCACAAGGGATTCAGACATCCTTTCGTCTTGGGAGATGCAAGACGAGCCTGCATTCAAGTCACTGCAGGGATATCCGGCCTTATTTCGAGTCAGGGCATCGCGGTGCTCATTCCACTTGAGGCCGCAAACTCAGGGTCCCTCTCACATACCTAGAGCTGAGAGAAGCCTCCTCTTGAAGTGCTTGTGGTAAGGTGGTATTCCTCTGGAGTCGAAGCCAGGGACTAACCTCTCATCTCGAGTTGATTTTTGGTCCACGGAGCTCTTTCGTGTTGCTACAGTGACCTCAGGACCCCTCTAGCCTTGAAACAGTGTTCTTGGAGTTTCTCTGGAGTGCCATCAAGGAAATCAAGGCTGCTTTCATGTGTGATGTGCAACACGGAATTGCTCTGCACGCAGTGCAGTAGAATCGGGCCTCATCTCGCGGCGAGGGGGAAGTCTCATGGTTTTTCTCGAGTTGCAGCGGGAACCTGGGGTATATTCTCGAGTTACGATGGGGATGGCCCTTCCACCCACGTGTTTGTTTAGCGACGTCAGGACTCCTGCCTAGTTGCGAGGGACAACTCGGGATTCTCCTCGAGGCTTGGCAGGGCAATTGGGACGCCTCTCCAGCTGAGGCGGGAGACCAAGGGTCCCTTTGCACGTGCCACAGGAATCCTGGGACTCCTATCAAGTTTCACGAGGAGTCAGGCATCGTCTCCTTTGGAGGCACTGATCTCCGCGTACCTCTGGAGTTTTCAAAGGATGTGAGGTCTCCGGTCGCGATGAGGTGGGGAACTAGGTCTTTCTCTGTGGTCTCCACAGGGGATTCAGACATCCTTTCGTCTTGGGAGATGCAAGACGAGCCTGCATTCAAGTCACTGCAGGGATATCCGGCCTTATTTCGAGTCAGGGCATCGCGGTGTCCATTCCACTTGAGGCCGCAAACTCAGGGTCCCTCTCACATACCTAGAGCTGAGAGAAGCCTCCTCTTGAGGTGCTTGTGGTAAGGTGGTATTCCTCTGGAGTCGAAGCCAGGAACTAACCTCTCTTCTCGAGTTGATTTTTGGGCCACGGAGCTCTTTCGTGTTGCTACATTGACCTCAGGATCCCTCTAGCCTTGAAACAGTGTTCTTGGGGTTTCTCTGGAGTGCCATCAAGGAAATCAAGGCTCCTTTCATGTGTGATGTGCAACACGGAAATGCTCTGCATGCAGTGCAGGGGAATCGGGCCTCATCTCGCGGCGAGGGGGAAGTCTCATGTTTTTTCTCGAGTTGCGGCGAGAACCTGGGGTATATTCTCGAGTTACGACGGGGATGGCCCTTCTACCCACGTGTTTGTTCAGCGACGGCAGGACTCCTGCCTAGTTGCGAGGGACAACTCGGGATTCACCTCGAGGCTTGGCAGGGCAATTGGGACGCCTCTCCAGCTAAGGCGGGAGAGCAAGGGTCCCTTTCCACGTGCCACAGGAATCCTGGGACTCCTATCAAGTTTCACGAGGAGTCAGGCATCGTCTCCTTTGGAGGCACTGATCTCCGCGTACCTCTGGAGTTTTCATAGGATGTGAGGCCTCCGGTCGCGATGAGGTGGGGAACTAGGTCTTTCTCTGTGGTCTCCACAGGGGATTCAGACATCCTTTCGTCTTGGGAGATGCAAGACGAGCCTGCATTCAAGTCACTGCAGGGATATCCGGCCTTATTTCGAGTCAGGGCATCGCGGTGTCCATTCCACTTGAGGCCGCAAACTCAGGGTCCCTCTCACATACCTAGAGCTGAGAGAAGCCTCCTCTTGAGGTGCTTGTGGTAAGGTTGTATACCGCTGGAGTCGAAGCCAGGGACTAACCTCTCTTCTCGAGTTGATTTTTGGTCCACGGAGCTCTTTCGTGTTGCTACAGTGACCTCAGGATCCCTCCAGCCTTGAAACAGTGTTCTTGGGGTTTCTCTGGAGTGCCATCAAGGAAATCAAGGCCCCTTACAAGTGTGATGTGCAACACTGAATTGCTCTGCACGCAGTGCAGGGGAATCGGGCCTCATCTCGCGGCGAGGGGGAAGTCTCATGGTTTTTCTCGAGTTGCGGTGGGAACCTGGGGTATATTCTCGAGTTACGACGGGTATGGCCCTGCCACACACGTGTTTGTTCCGCGACGTCAGGACTCCTGCCTAGTTGCGAGGGACAGCTCGGGATTCTCCTCGAGGCTTGGCAGGACAATTGGGACACCTCTCCAGCTGAGGCGGGAGACCAAGGGTCCCTTTCCACGTGCCACAGGAATCCTCAGACTCCTATCAAGTTTCACGAGGAGTCAGGCATCGTCTCCTTTGGAGGCACTGATCTCCGCGTACCTCTGGAGTTTTCAAAGGATGTGAGGCCTCCGGTCGCGATGAGGTGGGGAACTAGGTCTTTCTCTGTGGTCTCCACAGGAGATTCAGACATCCTTTCGTCTTGGGAGATGCAAGACGAGCCTGCATTCAAGTCACTGCAGGGGAATCCGGCCTTATTTCGCGTCAGGGCATCGCAGTGTCCATTCCACTTGAGGCCGCAAAATCAGGGTCCCTCTCACATACTAAGAGCTGAGAGAAGCCTCCTCTTGAGGTGCTTGTGGTAAGGTGGTATTCCTCTGGAGTCGAAGCCAGGGACTACCCTCTCATCTCGAGTTGATTTTTGGTCCATGGAGCTCTTTCGTGTTGCTACAGTGACCTCAGGATCGCTCTAGCCTTGAAACAGTGTTCTTGGGGTTTCTCTGGAGTGCCATCAAGGAAATCAAGGCTCCTTTCATGTTTGATGTGCAACACGGAATTGCTCTGCATGCAGTGCATGGGAATCGGGCCTCATCTCGCGGCGAGGGGGAAGTCTCATGGTTTTTCTCGAGTTGCTTCGGGAACCTGGGGTATATTCTCGAGTTACGACGGGGATGGCCCTTCCACCCACGTGTTTGTTCAGCGACGGCAGGACTCCTGCCTAGTTGCGAGGGACAACTCGGGATTCTCCTCGAGGCTTGTCAGGGCAATTGGGACGCCTCTCAAGCTGAGGCGGGAGACCAAGTGTCCCTTTCCACGAGCCACAGGAATTCTGGGACTCCTATCAAGTTTCACGAGGAGTCAGGCATCGTCTCCTTTGGAGGCACTGATCTCCGCGTACCTCTGGAGTTTTCATAGGATGTGAGGCCTCCGGTCGCGATGAGGTGGGGAACTAGGTCTTTCTCTGTGGTCTCCACAAGGGATTCAGACATCCTTTCGTCTTGGGAGATGCAAGACGAGCCTGCATTCAAGTCACTGCAGGGATATCCGGCCTTATTTTGAGTCAGGGCATCGCGGTGTCCATTCCACTTGAGGCCGCAAACTCAGGGTCCCTCTCACATACCTAGAGCTGTGAGAAGCCTCCTCTTCAGGTGCTTGTGGTAAGGTGTTATTCCTCTGGATTCGAAGCCATGGACTAACCTCTCATCTCGAGTTGATTTTTGGTCCACGGAGCTCTTTCGTGTTGCTACAGTGACCTCAGGTTCCCTCTAGCCTTGAAACAGTGTTCTTGGGGTTTCTCTGGAGTGCCATCAAGGAAATCAAGGCTACTTTCATGTGTGATGGGCAACACGGAATTGCTCTGCACGCAGTGCAGGATATCGGGCCTCATTTTGCGGCGAGGGTGAAGTCTCATGGTTTTTCTCGATTTGCGGCAGGAACCTGGGGTATATTCTCGAGTTATGACGGGGATGGCCCTTCCACCCACGTGTTTGTTCAGCGACGTCAGGACTCCTGCCTAGTTGCGAGGGACAACTCGAGATTCTCCTCGAGGCTTGGCAGGGAAATTGGGACGCCTCTCCAGCTGAGGCGGGAGACCAAGGGTCCCTTTCCACGTGCCACAGGAATCTTGGGACTCCTATCAAGTTTGACGAGGAGTCAGGCATCGGCTCCTTTGGAGGCACTGATCTCCGCGTACCTCTGGAGTTTTCAAAGGACGTGAGGCCTCCGGTCGCGATGAGGTGGGGAACTAGGTCTTTCTCTGTGGTCTCCACAGGGGATTCAAATATCCTTTCGTCTTGGGAGATGCAAGACGAGCCTGCATTCAAGTCACTGCAGGGATATCCGGCCTTATTTCGAGTCAGGGCATCGTGGTGTCTATTCGACTGGAGGCTTCAAACTCAGGGTACCTCTCACATACCTAGTGCTGAGAGAAGCCTCCTCTTGAGGTGCTTGTGGTAAGGTGGTATTCCTCTAGAGTCGAAGCCAGGGACTAACCCCTCATCTCGAGTTTATTATTGGTCCACGGAGCTCTTTCGTGTTGCTACAGTGACCTCAGGATCCCTCTAGCCGTGAAACAGTGTTCTTGGCGTTTCTCTGGGGTGCCATCAAGGAAATCAAGGCTCTTTTAATGTGTGATGTGCAACACGGAATTGCTCTGCACGCAGTGCAGGGGAATCGGGGCTCATCTCGGGCGAGGGGGAAGTCTCATGGTTTTTCTCGAGTTGCGGCGGGAACCTGGGGTATATTCTCGAGTTACGACGGGGATGGCCCTGCCACACACGTGTTTGTTCAGCGACGTCAGGACTCCTGCCTAGTAGCGAGGGACAACTCGGGATTCTCCTCGAGGCTTGGCAGGGCAATTGGGACGCCTCTCCAGCTGAGGCGGGAGACCAAGGGTCCCTTTCCACGTGCCAAAGGAATCCTGGGACTCCTATCAAGTTTCACAAGGAGTCAGGCATCGTCTCCTTTGGAGGCACTGATCTCCGCGTGCCTCTGGAGTTTTCAAAGGATGTGAGGCCTCCGGTCGCGATGAGGTGGGGAACTCGGTCTTTCTCTGTGGTCTCCACAGGGGATTCAGACATCCTTTCATCTTGGGAGATGCAAGACGAGCCTGCATTCAAGTCACTGCAGGGATATCCGGCCTTATATCGAGTCAGGGCATTGCGGTGTCCATTCCACTTTAGGCCGCAAACTCAGGGTCCCGCTCACATACCTAGAGCTGAGAGAAGCCTCCTCTTGAGGTGCTTGTGGTAAGGTGGTATTCCTCTGGAGTCGAAGCCAGGGACTAACCTCTCATCTCGAGTTGATTCTTGGTCCACGGAGCTCTTTCGTGTTGCTACAGTGACCTCAGGATCCCTCTAGCCTTGAAACGGTGTTCTTGGGGTTTCTCTGGAGTGCCATCAAGGAAATCAAGGCTCCTTTCATGTGTGATGTGCAACACGGAATTGCTCTGCACGCAGTGCAGGGGAATCGGGCCTCATATCGCGGCGAAGGGGAAGTCTCATGGTTTTTCTCGAGTTGCGGCGGGAACCTGGGGTATATTCTCGAGTTACGACGGGGATGGCCCTTCCACACACGTGTTTCTTCAGCGACGTCAGGACTCCTGCCTAGTTGCGAGGGACAACTCAGGATTCTCCTCGAGGCTTGGCAGGGCAATTGGGACGACTCTCCAGCTGAGGCGGGAGACCAAGTATCTCTTTCCACGTGCCACAGGAATCCTGGGACTCCTATCAAGTTTCACGAGGAGTCAGGCATCGTCTCCTTTGGAGGCACTGATCTCCGCGTACCTCTGGAGTTTTCAAAGGATGTGAGGCCTCCGGTCGCGATGAGGTGGGGAACTAGGTCTTTCTCTGTGGTCTGCACAGGGGATTCAGACATCCTTTCGTCTTGGGAGATGCAAGACGAGCCTGCATTCAAGTCACTGCAGGGATATCCGGCCTTATTTCGAGTCAGGGCATCGTGGTGTCTATTCGACTGGAGGCTGCAAACTCAGGGTCCCTCTCACATACCTAGAGCTGAGAGAAGCCTCCTCTTGAGGTGCTTGTGGTAAGGTGGTATTCCTCTGGAGTCGAAGCCAGGGACTAACCTCTCATGTCGAGTTGATTTTTGCTCCACGGAGCTCTTTCGTGTTGCTACAGTAACCTCAGGATCCCTCTAGCCTTGAAACAGTGTTCTTGGGGTTTCTCTGGAGTGCCATCAAGGAAATCAAGGCTCCTTTCATGTTTGATGTGCAACACGGAATTGCTCTGCATGCAGTGCAGGAGAATCGAGCCTCATCTCGCGGCGAGGGGGAAGTCTCATGGTTTTTCTCGAGTTGCGGCGGGGCCCTGGCTTATATTCTCGAGTTATGACGGGGATGGGCCTTCCAGCCACGTGTTTGTTCAGCGACTTCAGGACTCCTGCCTAGTTGCGAGGGACAACTCGGGATTCTCCTCGAGGCTTGGCAGGGCAATTGGGACGCCTCTCCAGCTGAGGCGGGAGACCAAGTGTCCCTTTCCACGTGCCACAGGAATCCTGGGACTCCTATCAAGTTTCATGAGGAGTCAGGAATCGTTTCCTTTGCAGGCACTGATCTCCGCGTACCTCTGTAGTTTTCAAAGGATGTGAGGCCTCCGGTCGCGATGAGGTGGGGAACTAGGTCTTTCTCTGTGGTCTCCACAGAGGATTCAGACATCCTTTCGTCTTGGGAGATGCAAGACGAGCCTGCATTTATGTCAATGCAGGGATATCCGGCCTTATTTCGAGTCAGGGCATTGCATGTCCATTACACTTGAGGCTGCAAACTCAGGGTCCTTCTCACATACCTAAAGCTGCGAGAAGCCTCCTCTTGAGGTGCTTGTGGTTAGGTGGAATTCCTCTGGAGTCGAAGTTAGGGACTAACCTCTCATCTCGAGTTGATTTTTGCTCCACGGAGCTCTTTCGTGTTGCTACAGTGACCTCAGGATCCCTCCAGCCTTGAAACAGTGTTCTTGGGGTTTCTCTAGAGTGCCATCAACGAAATCAAGGCTCCTTTCATGTGTGATGTGCAACACGGAATTGCTCTGCACGCAGTGCAGGGGAATCGGGCCTCATCTCACGGCGAAGGGGAAGTCTCATGGTTTTTCTCGAGTTGCGGCGGGAACCTGGGGTATATTCTCGAGTTACGACGGGGATGGCCCTTCCACACACGTGTTTCTTCAGCGACGTCAGGACTCCTGCCTAGTTGCGAGGGACAACTCAGGATTCTCCTCGAGGCTTGGCAGGGCAATTGGGACAACTCTCCAGCTGAGGCGGGAGACCAAGGATCCCTTTCCACGTGCCACAGGAATCCTGGGACTCCTATCAAGTTTCACGAGGAGTCAGGCATCGTCTCCTTTGGAGGCATTGATCTCCGTGTACCTCTGGAGTTTTCAAAGGATGTGAGGCCTCCGGTCGCGATGAGGTGGGGAACTAGGTCTTTCTCTGTGGTCTCCACAGGGGATTCAAATATCCTTTCGTCTTGGGAGATGCAAGACGAGCCTGCATTCAAGTCACTGCAGGGATATCCGGCCTTATTTCGAGTCAGGGCATCGTGGTGATTATTCGACTGGAGGCTGCAAACTCAGGGTCCCTCTCACATACCTAGAGCTGAGAGAAGCCTCCTCTTGAGGTGCTTGTGGTAAGGTCGTATTCCTCTGGAGTCGAAGCCAGGGACTAACCTCTCATGTCGAGTTGATTTTTGCTCCACGGAGCTCTTTCGTGTTGCTACAGTAACCTCAGGATCCCTCTAGCCTTGAAACAGTGTTCTTGGGGTTTCTCTGGAGTGCCATCAAGGAAATCAAGGCTCCTTCCATGTTTGATGTGCAACACGGAATTGCTCTGCAAGCAGTGCAGGAGAATCGAGCCTCATCTCGCGGCGAGGGGGAAGTCTCATGGTTTTTCTCGAGTTGCGGCGGGGCTCTGGCTTATATTCTCGAGTTATGACGGGGATGGGCCTTCCAGCCACGTGTTTGTTCAGCGACTTCAGGACTCCTGCCTAGTTGCGAGGGAAAACTCGGGATTCTCCTCGAGGCTTGGCAGGGCAATTGGGACGCCTCTCCAGCTGAGGCGGGAGACCAAGTGTCCCTTTCCACGTGCCACAGGAATCCTGGGACTCCTATCAAGTTTCATGAGGAGTCAGGAATCGTTTCCTTTGGAGGCACTGATCTCCGCGTACCTCTGTAGTTTTCAAAGGATGTGAGGCCTCCGGTCGCGATGAGGTGGGGAACTAGGTCTTTCTCTGTGGTCTCCAGAGAGGATTCAGACATCCTTTCGTCTTGGGAGATGCAAGACGAGCCTGCATTTATGTCAATGCCGGGATATCCGTCTTTATTTCGAGTCAGGGCATTGCATGTCCATTCCACTTGAGGCTGCAAACTCAGGGTCCCTCTCACATACCTAAAGCTGCGAGAAGCCTCCTCTTGAGGTGCTTGTGGTTAGGTGGAATTCCTCTGGAGTCGAAGTTAGGGACTAACCTCTCATCTCGAGTGGATTTTTGGTCCACGGAGTTCTTTCGTGTTGCTACAGTGACCTCAGGATCCCTCTAGCCTTGAAACAGGGTTCTTGGGGTTTCTCTGGAGTGCCATGAAGGAAATCAAGGCTCCTTTCATGTGTGATGTGCAACACGGAATTTCTATGCCCGCAGTGCAGGGGAATCGGGCCTCATCTCGCGGCGAGGGGGAAGTCTCATGGTTTTTCTCGAGTTGCGGGGGGAACCGGGGCTATATTATCGAGTTACAATGGGGATGGCACATCCACCCACGTGTTTGTTCAGCGACGTCAGGACTCCTGCCTAGTTGCGAGGGACAACTCGGGATTCTCCTCGAGGCTTGGCAGGGCAATTGGGACGCCTCTCCATCTGAGGAGGTAAACCAAAGGCCCCTTCCACGTGCTACAGGAATCCTGGGACTCCTATCAAGTTTCACGAGGAGTCAGGCATCGTCTCCTTTGGAGGCACTGATCTCCGCGTACCTCTGGAGTTTTCAAAGGATGTGAGGCCTCTGGTCGCGATGAGGTGGGGAACTAGGTCTTTCTCTGTGGTCTCCACAGGGGATTCAGACATCCTTTCGTCTTGGGAGATGCAAGACGAGCCTGCATTCAAGTCACTGCAGGGGAATCCGGCCTTATTTCGCGTCAGGGCATCGCAGTGTCCATTCCACTTGAGGCCGCAAAATCAGGGTCCCTCTCACATACCTAGAGCTGAGAGAAGCCTCCTCTTGAGGTGCTTGTGGTAAGGTGGTATTCCTCTGGAGTCGAAGCCAGGGACTAACCTCTCATCTCGAGTTGATTTTTGGGCCACGGAGCTCTTTCGTGTTGCTACAGTGACCTCAAGATCCCTCTAGCCTTGAAACAGTGTTCCTGGGGTTTCTCTGGAGTGCCATCAAGGAAATCAAGGCTCCTTTCATGTGTGATGGGCAACACGGAATTTCTATGCCCGCAGTGCAGGGGAATCGGGCCTCATCACGCGGCGAGGGGGAAGTCTCATGGTTTTTCTCGAGTTGCGGCGGGAACAGGGGCTATATTATTGAGTTACGATGGGGATGGCGCATCCACCCACGTGTTTGTTCAGCGACGTCAGCACTCCTGCCTAGTTGCGAGGGACAACTCGGGATTCTCCTCGAGGCTTGGCAGGGCAATTGGGACGCCTCTCCAGCTGAGGCGGGAGACCAAGGGTCTCTTTCCACGTGCCACAGGAATCCTGGGACTCCGATCAAGTTTCACGAGGAATCAGACATCGTCTCCTTTGGAGGCACTGATCTCCGCGTACCTCTAGAGATTTCAAAGGATGTGAGGCCTCCGGTCGCAATGAGGTGGGGAACTAGGTCTTTCTCTGTGGTCTCCACAGGGGATTCAGACATCCTTTCATCTTGGGAGATGCAAGACGAGCCTGCATTCAAGTCACTGCAGGGATATCCGGCCTTATTTCGCGTCAGGGCATCGCAGTGTCCATTCCACTTGAGGCCGCAAAATCAGGGTCCCTCTCACATACCTAGAGCTGAGAGAAGCCTCCTCGTGAGGTGCTTGTGGTAAGGTGGTATTCCTCTGGAGTCGAAGCCAGGGACTAACCTCTCATCTCGAGTTGATTTTTGGTCCACGGAGCTCTTTCGTGTTGCTACAGTGACCTCAGGATCCCTCTAGCCTTGAAACAGTGTTCTTGGGGTTTCTCTGGAGTGCCATCAAGGAAATCAAGGCTCCTTCCATGTTTGATGTTCAAGACTGAATTGCTCTGCACACAGTGCAGGGGAATCGGGCCTCATTTTGCGGCGAGGGGGAAGTCTCATGGTTTTTCTCGAGTTGCGGCGGGAACCTGGGGTATATTCACGAGTTACGACGGGGATGGCCCTTCCACACACGTGTTTCTTCATCGACGTCAGGACTCCTGCCTAGTTGCAAGGGACAACTCGGGATTCTCCTCGAGGCTTGGTAGGGCAATTGGGATGCCTCTCCAGCTGAGGCGGGAGACCAAGCGTCCCTTTCCACGTGCCACAGGAATCCTGGGCCTCCTATCAAGTTTCACGAGGAGTCAGGCATCGTCCCCTTTGGAGGCACTGATCTCCGCGTACCTCTGGAGTTTTCAAAGGATATGAGGCCTCCGGTCGCGATGAGGTGGGGAACTAGGTCCTTCTCTGTGGTCTCCACAGGGGATTCAGACATCCTTTCGTCTTGGGAGATGCAAGACGAGCCTGCATTCAAGTCACTGCAGGGATATCCGGCCTTATTTCGAGTCAGGGCATCGCGGTGTCCATTCCACTTGAGGCCACAAACTCAGGGTCCCTCTCACATACCTAGAGCTGAGAGAAGCCTCCTCTTGAGGTGCTTGTGGTAAGGTGGTATTCCTCTGGATTCGAAGCCAGGGTCTAACCTCTCCTCTCGAGTTGATTTTTGGTCCATGGAACTCTTTCGTGTTGCTACAGTGACCTCAGGATCCCTCTAGCCTTGAAACAGTGTTCTTGGGGTTTCTCTGGAGTGCCATCAAGGAAATCAAGGCTCCTTTCATGTGTGATGTGCAACACGGAATTGCTCTGCACGCAGTGCAGGGGAATCGGGCCTCATCTCGCGGCGAGGGGGAAGTCTCATGGTTTTTCTCGAGTTGCGGCGGGAACCTGGGTTATATTCTCGAGTTACGACGGGGATGGCCCTTCCAGCCACGTGTTTGTTCAGCGACGGCAGGACTCCTGCCTAGTTCCGAGGGACAACTGGGGATTCTCCTCGAGGCTTGGCAGGGCAATTGGGACGCCTCTCCTGCTGAGGCGGGAGACCAAGGGTCCCTTTCCACGTACCACAGGAATCCTGGGACTCCTATCAAGTTTCACGAGGAGTCAGGCATCGTCTCCTTTGGAGGCACTGATCTCCGCGTACCTCTGGAGTTTTCAAAGGATGTGAGGCCTCCGGTCGCAATGAGGTGGGGAAATAGGTCTTTCTCTGTGGTCTCCACAGGGGATTCAGACATCCTTTCATCTTGGGAGATGCAAGACGAGCCTGCATTCAAGTCACTGCAGGGATATCCGGCCTTATTTCGCGTCAGGGCATCGCAGTGTCCATTCCACTTGAGGCCGCAAAATCAGGGTCCCTCTCACATACCTAGAGCTGAGAGAAGCCTCCTCTTGAGGTGCTTGTGGTAAGGTGGTATTCCTCTGGAGTCGAAGCCAGGGACTAACCTCTCATCTCGAGTTGATTTTTGGTCCATGGAGCTCTTTCGTGTTGCTACAGTGACCTCAGGATCCCTCTAGCATTGAAACAGTGTTCTTGGGGTTTCTCTGGAGTGCCATCAAGGAAATCAAGGCTCCTTCCATTTTTGATGTGCAACACGGAATTGCTCTGCACGCAGTGCAGGGGAATCGGGCCTCATCTCGCGGCGAGGGGGAAGTCTCATGGTTTTTCTCGAGTTGCGGCGGGAACCTGGGGTATATTCTCGAGTTACGACGGGGATGGCCCTTCCACCCACATGTTTGTTCAGCGACGTCAGGACTCCTGCCTAGTTGCGAGGGACAACTCGGGATTCTCCTCGAGGCTTGGCAGGGCAATTGGGACGCCTCTCCAGCTGAGGCGGGAGACCAAGTGTCCCTTTCCACATGCCACAGGAATCCTGGAACTTCTATCAAGTTTCACGAGGATTCAGGCATCGTCTCCTTTAGAGGCACTGATCTCCGCGTACCTCTGGAGTTTTAAAAGGATGTGAGGCTTCCGTTCGCGATGAGGTGGGGAACTAGGTCTTTTTCTGTGGTCTCCACAGGGGATTCAGACATCCTTTCATCTTGGGAGATGCAAGACGAGCCTGCATTTATGTCAATGCCGGGATATCCGTCTTTATTTCGAGTCAGGGCATTGCATGTCCATTCCACTTGAGGCTGCAAACTCAGGGTCCCTCTCACATACCTAAAGCTGCGAGAAGCCTCCTCTTGAGGTGCTTGTGGTTAGGTGGAATTCCTCTGGAGTCGAAGTTAGGGACTAACCTCTCATCTCGAGTGGATTTTTGGTCCACGGAGTTCTTTCGTGTTGCTACAGTGACCTCAGGATCCCTCTAGCCTTGAAACAGGGTTCTTGGGGTTTCTCTGGAGTGCCATGAAGGAAATCAAGGCTCCTTTCATGTGTGATGTGCAACACGGAATTTCTATGCCCGCAGTGCAGGGGAATCGGGCCTCATCTCGCGGCGAGGGGGAAGTCTCATGGTTTTTCTCGAGTTGCGGGGGGAACCGGGGCTATATTATCGAGTTACGATGGGGATGGCACATCCACCCACGTGTTTGTTCAGCGACGTCAGGACTCCTGCCTAGTTGCGAGGGACAACTCGGGATTCTCCTCGAGGCTTGGCAGGGCAATTGGGACGCCTCTCCATCTGAGGAGGTAAACCAAAGGCCCCTTCCACGTGCTACAGGAATCCTGGGACTCCTATCAAGTTTCACGAGGAGTCAGGCATCGTCTCCTTTGGAGGCACTGATCTCCGCGTACCTCTGGAGTTTTCAAAGGATGTGAGGCCTCTGGTCGCGATGAGGTGGGGAACTAGGTCTTTCTCTGTGGTCTCCACAGGGGATTCAGACATCCTTTCGTCTTGGGAGATGCAAGACGAGCCTGCATTCAAGTCACTGCAGGGGAATCCGGCCTTATTTCGCGTCAGGGCATCGCAGTGTCCATTCCACTTGAGGCCGCAAAATCAGGGTCCCTCTCACATACCTAGAGCTGAGAGAAGCCTCCTCTTGAGGTGCTTGTGGTAAGGTGGTATTCCTCTGGAGTCGAAGCCAGGGACTAACCTCTCATCTCGAGTTGATTTTTGGGCCACGGAGCTCTTTCGTGTTGCTACAGTGACCTCAAGATCCCTCTAGCCTTGAAACAGTGTTCCTGGGGTTTCTCTGGAGTGCCATCAAGGAAATCAAGGCTCCTTTCATGTGTGATGGGCAACACGGAATTTCTATGCCCGCAGTGCAGGGGAATCGGGCCTCATCACGCGGCGAGGGGGAAGTCTCATGGTTTTTCTCGAGTTGCGGCGGGAACAGGGGCTATATTATTGAGTTACGATGGGGATGGCGCATCCACCCACGTGTTTGTTCAGCGACGTCAGCACTCCTGCCTAGTTGCGAGGGACAACTCGGGATTCTCCTCGAGGCTTGGCAGGGCAATTGGGACGCCTCTCCAGCTGAGGCGGGAGACCAAGGGTCTCTTTCCACGTGCCACAGGAATCCTGGGACTCCGATCAAGTTTCACGAGGAATCAGACATCGTCTCCTTTGGAGGCACTGATCTCCGCGTACCTCTAGAGATTTCAAAGGATGTGAGGCCTCCGGTCGCAATGAGGTGGGGAACTAGGTCTTTCTCTGTGGTCTCCACAGGGGATTCAGACATCCTTTCATCTTGGGAGATGCAAGACGAGCCTGCATTCAAGTCACTGCAGGGATATCCGGCCTTATTTCGCGTCAGGGCATCGCAGTGTCCATTCCACTTGAGGCCGCAAAATCAGGGTCCCTCTCACATACCTAGAGCTGAGAGAAGCCTCCTCGTGAGGTGCTTGTGGTAAGGTGGTATTCCTCTGGAGTCGAAGCCAGGGACTAACCTCTCATCTCGAGTTGATTTTTGGTCCACGGAGCTCTTTCGTGTTGCTACAGTGACCTCAGGATCCCTCTAGCCTTGAAACAGTGTTCTTGGGGTTTCTCTGGAGTGCCATCAAGGAAATCAAGGCTCCTTCCATGTTTGATGTTCAAGACTGAATTGCTCTGCACACAGTGCAGGGGAATCGGGCCTCATTTTGCGGCGAGGGGGAAGTCTCATGGTTTTTCTCGAGTTGCGGCGGGAACCTGGGGTATATTCACGAGTTACGACGGGGATGGCCCTTCCACACACGTGTTTCTTCATCGACGTCAGGACTCCTGCCTAGTTGCAAGGGACAACTCGGGATTCTCCTCGAGGCTTGGTAGGGCAATTGGGATGCCTCTCCAGCTGAGGCGGGAGACCAAGCGTCCCTTTCCACGTGCCACAGGAATCCTGGGCCTCCTATCAAGTTTCACGAGGAGTCAGGCATCGTCCCCTTTGGAGGCACTGATCTCCGCGTACCTCTGGAGTTTTCAAAGGATATGAGGCCTCCGGTCGCGATGAGGTGGGGAACTAGGTCCTTCTCTGTGGTCTCCACAGGGGATTCAGACATCCTTTCGTCTTGGGAGATGCAAGACGAGCCTGCATTCAAGTCACTGCAGGGATATCCGGCCTTATTTCGAGTCAGGGCATCGCGGTGTCCATTCCACTTGAGGCCACAAACTCAGGGTCCCTCTCACATACCTAGAGCTGAGAGAAGCCTCCTCTTGAGGTGCTTGTGGTAAGGTGGTATTCCTCTGGATTCGAAGCCAGGGTCTAACCTCTCCTCTCGAGTTGATTTTTGGTCCATGGAACTCTTTCGTGTTGCTACAGTGACCTCAGGATCCCTCTAGCCTTGAAACAGTGTTCTTGGGGTTTCTCTGGAGTGCCATCAAGGAAATCAAGGCTCCTTTCATGTGTGATGTGCAACACGGAATTGCTCTGCACGCAGTGCAGGGGAATCGGGCCTCATCTCGCGGCGAGGGGGAAGTCTCATGGTTTTTCTCGAGTTGCGGCGGGAACCTGGGTTATATTCTCGAGTTACGACGGGGATGGCCCTTCCAGCCACGTGTTTGTTCAGCGACGGCAGGACTCCTGCCTAGTTCCGAGGGACAACTGGGGATTCTCCTCGAGGCTTGGCAGGGCAATTGGGACGCCTCTCCTGCTGAGGCGGGAGACCAAGGGTCCCTTTCCACGTACCACAGGAATCCTGGGACTCCTATCAAGTTTCACGAGGAGTCAGGCATCGTCTCCTTTGGAGGCACTGATCTCCGCGTACCTCTGGAGTTTTCAAAGGATGTGAGGCCTCCGGTCGCAATGAGGTGGGGAAATAGGTCTTTCTCTGTGGTCTCCACAGGGGATTCAGACATCCTTTCATCTTGGGAGATGCAAGACGAGCCTGCATTCAAGTCACTGCAGGGATATCCGGCCTTATTTCGCGTCAGGGCATCGCAGTGTCCATTCCACTTGAGGCCGCAAAATCAGGGTCCCTCTCACATACCTAGAGCTGAGAGAAGCCTCCTCTTGAGGTGCTTGTGGTAAGGTGGTATTCCTCTGGAGTCGAAGCCAGGGACTAACCTCTCATCTCGAGTTGATTTTTGGTCCATGGAGCTCTTTCGTGTTGCTACAGTGACCTCAGGATCCCTCTAGCATTGAAACAGTGTTCTTGGGGTTTCTCTGGAGTGCCATCAAGGAAATCAAGGCTCCTTCCATTTTTGATGTGCAACACGGAATTGCTCTGCACGCAGTGCAGGGGAATCGGGCCTCATCTCGCGGCGAGGGGGAAGTCTCATGGTTTTTCTCGAGTTGCGGCGGGAACCTGGGGTATATTCTCGAGTTACGACGGGGATGGCCCTTCCACCCACATGTTTGTTCAGCGACGTCAGGACTCCTGCCTAGTTGCGAGGGACAACTCGGGATTCTCCTCGAGGCTTGGCAGGGCAATTGGGACGCCTCTCCAGCTGAGGCGGGAGACCAAGTGTCCCTTTCCACATGCCACAGGAATCCTGGAACTTCTATCAAGTTTCACGAGGATTCAGGCATCGTCTCCTTTAGAGGCACTGATCTCCGCGTACCTCTGGAGTTTTAAAAGGATGTGAGGCTTCCGTTCGCGATGAGGTGGGGAACTAGGTCTTTTTCTGTGGTCTCCACAGGGGATTCAGACATCCTTTCATCTTGGGAGATGCAAGACGAGCCTGCATTCAAGTCACTGCAGGGATATCCGGCCTTATTTCGAGTCAGGGCATCGCGGTGTCCATTCCACTTGAGGCCGCAAACTTAGGGTCCTTCTCACATACCTAGAGCTGAGAGAAGCCTCCTCTTCAGGTGCTTGTGGTAAGGTGGTATTCCTCTTGAGTCGAAGCCAGGGACTAACCTCTCATCTCGAGTTGATTTTTGGTCCACGGAGCTCTTTCGTGTTGCTACAGTGACGTCAGGATCGCTCTAGGCTTGAAACAGTGTTCTTGGGGTTTCTCTGGAGTGCCATCAAGGAAATCAAGGCTCCTTTCATGTTTGATGTGCAACACGGAATTGCTCTGCATGCAGTGCAGGGGAATCGGGCCTCATCTCGCGGCGAGGGGGAAGTCTCATGGTTTTTCTCGAGTTGCGGCGGGAACCTGGTGTATATTCTCGAGTTACGACGGGGATGGCCCTTCCACACACGTGTTTGTTCAGCGACGTCAGGACTCCTGCCTAGTTGCGAGGGACAACTCGGGATTCTCCTCGAGGCTTGGCAGGGCAATTGGGACGCCTCTCCAGCTGAGGCGGGAGACCAAGTGTCCCTTTCCACGTGCCACAGGAATCCTGGGACTCATATCAAGTTTCATGAGGAGTCAGGCATCGTCTCCTTTGGAGGCACTGATCTCTGCGTACCTCTGGAATTTTCAAAGGATGTGAGGCCTCCGGTCGCGATGAGGTGGGGAACTGGGTCTTTCTCTGTGGTCTCCACAGCGGATTCAGACATCCTTTCGTCTTGGGAGATGCAAGACGAGCCTGCATTCAAGTCACTGCAGGGATATCCGGCCTTATTTCGCGTCAGGGCATCGCAGTGTCCATTCCACTTGAGGCCGCAAACTCAGGGTCCCTCTCACATACCTAGAGCTGAGAGAAGCCTCCTCTTGAGGTGCTTGTGGTAAGGCGGTATTCCTCTTGAGTCGAAACCAGGGTCTACCCTCTCATCTCGAGTTGATTTTTGGTCCACGGAGCTCTTTCTTTTTGCTACAGTGACCTCAGGATCCCTCTAGCCTTGAAAGAGTGTTCTTGGGGTTTCTCTGGAGTGCCATCAAGGAAATCAAGTTTCCTTTCATGTGTGATTTGCAAGACGGAATTGCTCTGCAAGCAGTGCAGGGGAATCGGGCCTCATCTAGCGGGGAGGGGGAAGTCTCATGGTTTTTCTCGAGTTGCGGCGGGAACCTGGGGTATATTCTCGAGTTACGACGGGGATGGGCCTTCCACCCACGTGTTTGTTCAGCGAGGTCAGGACTCCTGCCTAGTTGCGAGGGACAACTCGGGATTCTCCTCGAGGCTTGGCAGGGCAATTGGGTCGCCTCTCCAGCTGAGGCGGGAGACCAAGGGTCCCTTTCCACGTGTCACAAGAATTCTGGGACTCCTATCAAGTTTCACGAGGAGTCAGGCATCGTCTCCTTTGGAGGCACTGATGTCCGCGTACCTCTGGAGTTTTCAAAGGATGTAAGGCCTCTGGTCGCCATGAAGTGGGGAACTAGGTCTTTCTCTGTGGTCTCCACAGGGGATTCAGACATCCTTTCATCTCGGGAGATGCAAGACGAGCCTGCATTCAAGTCACTGCAGGGATATCCGGCCTTATTTCGCGTCAGGGCATCGCAGTGTGCATTCCACTTGAGGCCGCAAACTCAGGGTCCCTCTCACATAGCTAGAACTGAGAGAAGTCTCCTCTTGAGGTGCTTGTGGTAAGGTGGTATTCCGCTGGAGTCGAAGCCAGGGACTAACCTCTCATCTGCACTTGATTTTTGTTCCACAGAGCTCTTTCGTGTTGCTACAGTGACCTCAGGATCCCTCTAGCCTGGAAACAGTGTTCTTGGGGTTTCTCTGGAGTGCCATCAAGGAAATCAAGGCTCCTTTCATGTGTGATGTGCAACACGGAATTGCTCTGCACGCAGTGCGGGGGAATCGGGCCTCATCTCGCGGCGAGGGGGAAGTCTCATGGTTTTTCTCGAGTTGCGGCGCGATCCTGGGGTATATTCTCGAGTTACGACGGGGATGGCCCTTCCACCCACGTGTTTGTTCAGCGACGTCAGGACTCCTGCCTAGTTGCGAGGGACAACTCGGGATTCTCCTCGAGGCTTGGCAGGGCAATTGGGACGCCTCTCCAGCTGAGGCGGGAGACCAAGGGTCCCTTTCCACGTGCCACAGGAATCCTGGGACTCCTATCAAGTTTCACGAGGAGTCAGGCATCGTCTCCTTTGGAGGCACTGATCTCCGCATACCTCTGGAGTTTTCAAAGGATGTGAGGCATCCGGTCGCGATGAGGTGGGGAACTAGGTCTTTCTCTGTGGTCTCCACAGGGGATTCAGACATCCTTTCGTCATGGGAGATGCAAGACGAGCCTGCATTCAAGTCACTGCAGGGATTTCCGGCCTTATTTCGAGTCAGGGCATCGCGGTGTCCATTCCACTTGAGGCCGCAAACTCAGGTTCCCTCTCACATACCTAGAGCTGAGAGAAGCCTCCTCTTGAGGTGCTTGTGGTAAGGTGGTATTCCTCTGGAGTCGAAGCCAGGGACTAACCTCTCATCTCGAGTTGATTTTTGGTCCACGGAGTTCTTTCGTGTTGCTACAGTGACCTCAGGATCCCTCTAGCCTTGAAAGAGTGTTCTTGGGGTTTCTCTGGAGTGTCATCAAGGAAATCAAGGCTCCTTTCATGTGTGATGTGCAACACGGAATTGCTCTGCACGCAGTGCAGGGGAATCGGGCCTCATCTCGCGGCGAGGGGGAATTCTCATGGTTTCTCTCGAGTTGCGGCGGGAACCTGGGGTATATTCTCGAGTTACGACGGGGATGGCCCTTCCACACAAGCGTTTGTTCAGCGACGGCAGGACTCCTGCCTAGTTGCGAGGGAAAACTCGGTATTCTCCTCGAGGCTTGGCAGGTCATTTGGGACGCCTCTCTAGCTGAGGTGGGAGACCAAGTGTCCCTTTCCACGTGCCACAGGAATCCTGGGACTCATATCAAGTTTCATGAGGAGTCAGGCATCGTCTCCTTTGGAGGCACTGATCTCTGCGTACCTCTGGAATTTTCAAAGGATGTGAGGCCTCCGGTCGCGATGAGGTGGGGAACTGTGTCTTTCTCTGTGGTCTCCACAGCGGATTCAGACATCCTTTCGTCTTGGGAGATGCAAGACGAGCCTGCATTCAAGTCACTGCAGGGATATCCGGCCTTATTTCGACTCAGGGCATCGCAGTGTCCATTCCACTTGAGGCCGCAAACTCAGGGTCCCTCTCACATACCTAGAGCTGAGAGAAGCCTCCTCTTGAGGTGCTTGTGGTAAGGTGGTATTCCTCTGGAGTCGAAGCCAGGGACTACCCTCTCATCTCGAGTTGATTTTTGGTCCACGGAGCTCTTTCTTGTTGCTACAGTGACCTCAGGATCCCTCTAGCCTTGAAAGAGTGTTCTTGGGGTTTCTCTGTAGTGCCATCAAGGAAATCAAGGTTCCTTTCATGTGTGATTTGCAAGACGGAATTGCTCTGCAAGCATGCAGGGGAATCGGGCCTCATCTAGCGGGGAGGGGGAAGTCTCATGGTTTTTCTCGAATTGCGGCGGGAACCTGGGGTATATTCTCGAGTTACGACGGGGATGGTCCTTCCACCCACGTGTTTGTTTAGCAACGTCAGGACTCCTGCCTAGTTGCGAGGGACAACTCGGGATTCTCCTCGAGGCTTGGCAGGGCAATTGGGACGCCTCTCCAGCTGAGGCGGGAGACCAAGGGTCCCTTTCCATGTGCCATAAGAATTCTGGGACTCTTATCAAGTTTCACGAGGAGTCAGGCATCGTCTCTTTTGGAGGCACTGATGTCCGCGTACCTCTGGAGTTTTCAAAGGATGTGAGGCCTCTGGTCGCCTTGAAGTGGGGAACTAGGTCTTTCTCTGTGGTCTCCACAGGGGATTCAGACATCCTTTCATCTTGGAAGATGCAAGACGAGCCTGCATTCAAGTCACTGCAGGGATATCCGGCCTTATTTTTCGTCAGGGCATCGCGGTGTCCATTCCACTTGAGGCCGCAAAGTCAGGGTCCCTCTCACATACCTAGAGCTGAGAGAAGTCTCCTCTTGAGGTGCTTGTGGTAAGGTGGTATTCCTCTGGAGTCAAAGCCAGGGATTAACCTCTCATCTCGAGTTGATTTTTGGCCCTCGGAGCTCTTTCGTGTTGCTACAGTGACCTCAGGATCCCTCTAGCCTTGAAACAGTGTTCTTGGGGTTTCTCTGGAGTGCCATCAAGAAAATCAAGGCTCCTTTCATGTTTGATGTGCAACACGGAATTGCTCTGCACGCAGTGCTGCGGAATCGGGCCTCATCTCACGGCGAGGGTGAAGACTCATAGTTTTTCTCGAGTTGCGGCGAGAACCTGGGGTATATTCTCGAGTTACGACGGGGATGGCCCTTCCACCCACGTGTTTATTCAGCGACGTCAGGACTCCTGCCTAGTTGCGAGGGACAACTCGGGATTCTCCTCGAGGCTTGGCAGGGCAATTGGAACGCCTCTCCAGCTGAGCGGGAGACCAAGGGTCCCTTTCCACGTGACACAGGAATCCTCGGACTCCTATCAAGTTTCACGAGGAGTCAGGCATCGTCTCCTTTGGAGGCACTGATCTCCGCGTACCTCTGGAATTATCAAAGGATGTGAGGCCTCCGGTCGCGATGAGGTGGGGAACTGGGTCTATCTCTGTGGTCTCCACAAGGGATTCAGACATCCTTTCGTCTTGGGAGATGCAAGACGAGCCTGCATTCAAGTCACTGCAGGGATATCCGGCCTTATTTCGAGTCAGGGCATCGCGGTGTCCATTCCACTTGAGGCCGCAAACTCAGGGTCCCTCTCACATACCTAGAGCTGAGAGAAGCCTCCTCTTGAGGTGCTTGTGGTAAGGTGGTATTCCTCTGGAGTCGAAGCCAGGGACTACCCTCTCATCTCGAGTTGATTTTTGGTCCACGGAGCTCTTTCTTGTTGCTACGGTGACCTCAGTATCCCTCTAGCCTTGAAAGAGTGTTCTTGGGGTTTCTCTGGAGTGCCATCAAGGAAATCAAGGTTCCTTTCATGTGTGATTTGCAAGACGGAATTGCTCTGCACGCAGTGCAGGGGAATCGGGCCTCATTTAGCGGGTAGGGGAAAGTCTCATGGTTTTTCTCGTGTTGCGGCGGGAACCTGTGGTATATTCTCGAGTTACGACGGGGATGGCCCTTCCACACACGTGTTTGTTCAGCGAGGTCAGGACTCTTGCCTAGTTGCGAGGGACAACTCGGGATTCTCCTCGAGGCTTGGCAGGGCAATTGGGACGCCTCTCCAGCTGAGGCGGGAGACCAAGGGTCCCTTTCCACGTGTCACAAGAATTCTGGGACTCCTATCAAGTTTCACGAGGAGTCAGGCATCGTCTCCTTTGGAGGCACTGATGTCCGCGTACCTCTGGAGTTTTCAAAGGATGTAAGGCCTCTGGTCGCCATGAAGTGGGGAACTAGGTCTTTCTCTGTGGTCTCCACAGGGGATTCAGACATCCTTTCATCTTGGGAGATGCAAGACGAGCCTGCATTCAAGTCACTGCAGGGATATCCGGCCTTATTTCGCGTCAGGGCATCGCAGTGTCCATTTCACTTGAGGCCGCAAACTCAGGGTCCCTCTCACATACCTAGAACTGAGAGAAGTCTCCTCTTGAGGTGCTTGTGGTAAGGTGGTATTCCTCTTGAGTCGAAGCCAGGGACTAACCTCTCATCTGCACTTGATTTGTGGTCCACGGAGCTCTTTCGTGTGGCTACAGTGACCTCAGGATCCCTCTAGCCTGGAAACAGTGTTCTTGGGGTTTCTCTGGAGTGCCATCAAGGAAATCAAGGCTCCTTTCATGTGTGATGTGCAACACGGAATTGCTCTGCACGCAGTGCGGGGGAATCGGGCCTCATCTCGCGGCGAGGGGGAAGTCTCATGGTTTTTCTCGAGTTGCGGCGCGAACCTGGGGTATATTCTCGAGTTACGACTGGGATGGCCCTTCCAGCCACGTGTTTGTTCAGCGACGTCAGGACTCCTGCCTAGTTACGAGGGACAATCGGGATTCTCCTCGAGGCTTGGCAGGGCAATTGGGACGCCTCTCCAGCTGAGGCGGGAGACCAAGGGTCCCTTTCCACGTGCCACAGGAATCCTCAGACTCCTATCAAGTTTCACGAGGAGTCAGGCATCGTCTCCTTTGGAGGCACTGATCTCCGCATACCTCTGGAGTTTTCAAAGGATGTGAGGCATCCGGTCGCGATGAGGTGGGGAACTAGGTCTTTCTCTGTGGTCTCCACAGGGGATTCAGACATCCTTTCGTCTTGGGAGATGCAAGACGAGCCTGCATTCAAGTCACTGCAGGGATATCCGGCCTTATTTCGAGTCAGGGCATCGCGGTGTCCATTCCACTTGAGGCCGCAAACTCAGGTTCCCTCTCACATACCTAGAGCTGAGAGAAGCCTCCTCTTGAGGTGCTTGTGGTAAGGTGGTATTCCTCTTGAGTCGAAGCCAGGGACTACCCTCTCATCTCGAGTTGATTTTTGGTCCACGGAGCTCTTTCTTGTTGCTACAGTGACCTCAGGATCCCTCTAGCCTTGAAACAGTGTTCTTGGGGTTTCTCTGGAGTGCCATCAAGGAAATCAAGGCTCCTTTCATGTTTGATGTGCAACACGGAATTGCTCTGCACGCAGTGCTGCGGAATCGGGCCTCATCTCACGGCGAGGGGGAAGACTCATGGTTTTTCTCGAGTTGCGGCGAGAACCTGGGGTATATTCTCGAGTTACGACGGGGATGGCCCTTCCACCCACGTGTTTATTCAGCGACGTCAGGACTCCTGCCTAGTTGCGAGGGACAACTCGGGATTCTCCTCGAGGCTTGGCAGGGCAATTGGAACGCCTCTCCAGTTGAGCGGGAGACCAAGGGTCCCTTTCCACGTGCCACAGGAATCCTGGGACTCCTATCAAGTTTCACGAGGAGTCAGGCATCGTCTCCTTTGGAGGCACTGATCTCCGCGTACCTCTGGAATTATCAAAGGATGTGAGGCCTCCGGTCGCGATGAGGTGGGGAACTGGGTCTATCTCTGTGGTCTCCACAGGGGATTCAGACATCCTTTCGTCTTGGGAGATGCAAGACGAGCCTTCATTCAAGTCACTGCAGGGATATCCGGCCTTATTTCGAGTCAGGACATCGCGGTGTCCATTCCACTTGAGGCCGCAAACTCAGGGTCCCTCTCACATACCTAGAGCTGAGAGAAGCCTCCTCTGGAGGTGCTTGTGGTAAGGTGGTATTCCTCTGGATTCGAAGCCAGGGACTACCCTCTCATCTCGAGTTGATTTTTGGTCCACGGAGCTCTTTCTTGTTGCTACAGTGACCTCAGGATCCCTCTAGCCTTGAAAGAGTGTTCTTGGGGTTTCTCTGGAGTGCCATCAAGGAAATCAAGGTTCCTTTCATGTGTGATTTGCAAGACGGAATTGCTCTGCACGCAGTGCAGGGGAATCGGGCCTCATGTAGCGGGGAGGGGAAAGTCTCATGGTTTTTCTCGAGTTGCGGCGGGAACCTGGGGTATATTCTCGAGTTAGGACCGGGATGGCCCTTCCAAACACGTGTTTGTTCAGCGAGGTCAGGACTCCTGCCTAGTTGCGAGGGACAACTCGGGATTCTCCTCGAGGCTTGGCAGGGCAATTGGGACGCCTCTCCAGCTGAAGCGGGAGACCAAGTGTCCCTTTCCACGTGCCTCAAGAATTCTGGGACTCCTATCAAGTTTCACGAGGAGTCAGGCATCGTCTCCTTTGGAGGCACTGATGTCCGCGTACCTCTGGAGTTTTCAAAGGATGTAAGGCCTCTGGTCGCCATGAAGTGGGGAACTAGGTCTTTCTCTGTGGTCTCCACAGGGGATTCAGACATCCTTTCTTCTTGGGAGATGCAAGACGAGCCTGCATTCAAGTCACTGCAGGGATATCCGGCCTTATTTTGCGTCAGGGCATCGCAGTGTCCATTCCACTTGAGGCCGCAAACTCAGGGTCCCTCTCACATAGCTAGAACTGAGAGAAGTCTCCTCTTGAGGTGCTTGTGGTAAGGTGGTATTCCTCTGGAGTCGAAGCCAGGGACTAACCTCTCATCTGCAGTTGATTTGTGGTCCACGGAGCTCTTTCGTGTTGCTACACTGACCTCAGGATCCCTCTAGCCTGGAAACAGTGTTCCTGGGGTTTCTCTGGAGTGCCATCAAGGAAATCAAGGCTCCTTTCATGTGTGATGTGCAACACGGAATTGCTCTGCACGCAGTGCGGGGGAATCGGGCCTCATCTCGCGGCGAGGGGGAAGTCTCATGGTTTTTCTCGAGTTGCGGCGCGAACCTGGGGTATATTCTCGAGTTACGACGGGGATGGCCCTTCCACCCACGTGTTTGTTCAGCGACGTCAGGACTCCTGCCTAGTTGCGAGGGACAACTCGGGATTCTCCTCGAGGCTTGGCAGGGCAATTGGGACAGCTCTCCAGCTGAGGCGGGAGACCAAGGGTCCCTTTCCACGTGTCACAGGAATCCTGGGACTCCTATCAAGTTTCACGAGGAGTCAGGCATCGTCTCCTTTGGAGGCACTGATCTCCGCGTACCTCTGGAGTTTTCAAAGGATGTGAGGCCTCCGGTCGCGATGAGGTGGGGAAGTAGGTCTTTCTCTGTGGTCTCCACAGGGGATTCAGACATCCTTTCGTCTTGGGAGATGCAAGACGAGCCTGCATTCAAGTCACTGCAGGGATATCCGGCCTTATTTTGAGTCAGGGCATCGCGATGTCCATTCCACTTGAGGCCGCAAACTCAGGGTCCCTCTCACATACCTAGAGCTGAGAGAAGCCTCCTCTGGAGGTGCTTGTGGTAAGGTGGTATTCCTCTGGAGTCGAAGCCAGGGACTACCCTCTCATCTCGAGTTGATTTTTGGTCCACGGAGCTCTTTCTTGTTGCTACAGTGACCTCAGGATCCCTCTAGCCTTGAAAGAGTGTTCTTGGGGTTTCTCTGGAGTGCCATCAAGGAAATCAAGGCTCCTTTCATGTTTGATGTGCAACACGGAATTGCTCTGCACGCAGTGCTGCGGAATCGGGCCTCATCTCACGGCGAGGGGGAAGACTCATGGTTTTTCTCCAGTTGCGGCGAGAACCTGGGGTATATTCTCGAGTTACGACGGGGATGGCCCTTCCACCCACGTGTTTGTTCAGCGACGTCAGGACTCCTGCCTAGTTGCGAGGGACAACTCGGGATTCTCCTCGAGGCTTGGCAGGGCAATTGGGACGCCTCTCCAACTGAGGCGGGAGACCAAGGGTCCCTTTCCACGTGCCACAGCAATCCTGGGACTACTAAGAAGTTTCACGAGGAGTCAGGCATTGTCTCCTTTGGAGGCACTGATCTCCGCGTACCTCTGGAGTTTTCAAAGTATGTGAGGCCTCCGGTCGCGATGAGGTGGGGAACTAGGTCTTTCTCTGTGGTCTCCACAGGGGATTCAGACATCTTTTCGTCTTGGGAGATGCAAGACGAGCCTGCATTCAAGTCACTGCAGGGATATCCGGCCTTATTTCGAGTCAGGGCATCGCGGTGTCCATTCCACTTGAGGCTGCAAACTCAGGGTACCTCTCACATAGCTAGAGCTGAGAGAAGCCTCCTCTTGACGTGCTTGTGGTAAGGTGGTATTCCTCTTGAGTCGAAGCCAGGGACTACCCTCTCTTCTCGAGTTGATTTTTGGTCCATGGAGCTCTTTCGTGTTGCTACAGTGACCTCAGGATCCCTCTAGCCTTGAAAGAGTGTTCTTGGGGTTTCTCTGGAGTGCCATCAAGGAAATCAAGGTTCCTTTCATGTGTGATTTGCAAGACGGAATTGCTCTGCAAGCAGTGCAGGGGAATCGGGCCTCATCTCGCGGCAAGGGGGAAGTCTCATGATTTTTCTCGAGTTGCGGCGGGAACCTGAGGTATATTCTCGAGTTACGACGGGGATGGCCCTTCCACCCACGTGTTTGTTTAGCGACGTCAGGACTCCTGCCTAGTTGCGAGGGACAACTCGGGATTCTCCTCGAGGCTTGGCAGGGCAATTGGGACGCCTCTCCAGCTGAGGCGGGAGACCAAGGGTCCCTTTCCACGTGCCACAAGAATTCTGGGACTCCTATCAAGTTTCACGAGGAGTCAGGCATCGTCTCCTTTGGAGGCACTGATGTCCACGTACCTCTGGAGTTTTCAAAGGATGTGAGGCCTCTGGTCGACATGAAGTGGGGAACTAGGTCTTTCTCTGTGGTCTCCACAGGGGATTCAGACATCCTTTCATCTTGTTAGATGCAAGACGAGCCTGCATTCAAGTCACTGCAGGGATATCCGGCCTTATTTTGCGTCAGGGCATCGCAGTGTCCATTCCACTTGAGGCCGCAAACTCAAGGTTCCTCTCACATAGCTAGAGCTGAGAGAAGTCTCCTCTTGAGGTGATTTTGGTAAGGTGGTATTCCTCTGGAGTCAAAGCCAGGGACTAACCTCTCATCTCGAGTTGATTTTTGGTCCACGGAGCTCTTTCGTGTTGCTACAGTGACCTCAGGATCCCTCTAGCCTTGAAACAGTGTTCTTGGGGTTTCTCTGGAGTGCCATCAAGGAAATCAAGGCTCCATTCATGTTTGATGTGCAACACGGAATTGCTCTGCATGCAGTGCTGCGGAATCGGGCCTCATCTCACGGCGAGGGGGAAGACTCATGGTTTTTCTCGAGTTGCGGCGACAACCTGGGGTATATTCTCGAGTTACGACGGGGATGGCCCTTCCACCCACGTGTTTATTCAGCGACGTCAGGACTCCTGCCTAGTTGCGAGGGACAACTCGGGATTCTCCTCGAGGCTTGGTAGGGCAAATGGAACGCCTCTCCAGCTGAGCGGGAGACCAAGGGTCCCTTTCCACGTGCCACAGGAATCCTGGGACTCCTATCAAGTTTCACGAGAAGTCAGGCATCGTCTCCTTTGGAGGCACTGATCTCCGCGTACCTCTGGAGTTTTCAAAGGATGTGAGGCCTCCGGTCGCGATGAGGTGGGGAACTAGGTCTTTCTCTGTGGTCTCCACAGGGGATTCAGACATCCTTTCGTCTTGGGAGATGCAAGACGAGCCTCCATTCAAGTCACTGCAGGGATATCCGGCCTTATTTCGAGTCACGGCATCGCGGTGTCCATTCCACGTGAGGCCGCAAACTCAGGGTCCCTCTCACACACCTAGAGCTGAGAGAAGCCTCCTCTTGAGGTGCTTGTGGTAAGGTGGTATTCCTCTGGAGTCGAAGCCAGGGTCTAACCTCTCATCTCGAGTTGATTTGTGGTCCACGGAGCTCTTTTGTGTTGCTACAGTGACCTCAGGATCCCTCTAGCCTTGAAACAGTGTTCTTGGGGTTTCTCTGGAGTGCCATCAAGGAAATCAAGGCTCCTTTCATGTGTGATGTGCAACACGGAATTGCTCTGCACACAGTGCAGGGGAATTGGGCCTTATCTCGCGGCGAGGGGGAAGTCTCATGGTTTTTCTCGAGTTGCGGCGGGAACCTGGGGTATATTCTCGAGTTACGACGGGGATGGCCCTTCCACCCACGTGTTTGTTCAGCGACGTCAGGACTCATGCCTAGTTGCGAGGGACAACTCGGGATTCTCCTCGAGGCTTGGCAGGGCAATTGGGACGCCTCTCCAGCTGAGGCGGGAGACCAAGGGTCCCTTTCCACGTGCCACAGGAATCCTGGGACTCCTATCAAGTTTCACGAGGAGTCAGGCATCGTCTCCTTTGGAGGCACTGATCTCCGCGTACCTCTGGAGTTTTCAAAGGATGTGAGGACTCTGGTCGCCATGAAGTGGGGAACTTGGTCTTTCTCTGTGGTCTCCACAGGGGATTCAGACATCCTTTCGTCTTGGGAGATGCAAGACGAGCCTGCATTCAAGTCACTGCAGGGATATCCGGCCTTATTTCGCGTCAGGGCATCGCAGTGTCCATTCCACTTGAGGCCGCAAACTCAGGGTCCTTCTCACATACCTAGAGCTGAGAGAAGCCTCCTCTTGAGGTGCTTGTGGTAAGGTGGTATTCCTCTGGAGTCGAAGCCAGGGACTAACCTCTCATCTCGAGTTGATTTTTGGTCCACGGAGCTCTTTCGTGTTGCTACAGTGACCTCAGGATCCCTCTAGCCTTGAAACAGTGTTCTTGGGGTTTCTCTGGAGTGCCATCAAGGAAATCAAGGCTCCTTTCATGTTTGATGTGCAACACGGAATTGCTCTGCATGCAGTGCAGCGGAATCGGGCCTCATCGCACGGCGAGGTGGAAGACTCATGGTTTTTCTCGAGTTGCGGCGAGAACCTGGGGTATATTCTCGAGTTGCGACGGGTATGGCCCTTCCACCCACGTGTTTATTCAGCGACGTCAGGACTCCTGCCTAGTTGCGAGGGACAACTCGGGATTCTCCTCGAGGCTTGGCATGGCAATTGGAACGCCTCTCCAGCTGAGCGGGAGGCCAAGGGTCCCTTTCCACGTGCCACAGGAATCCTGGGTCTCCTATCAAGTTTCACGAGGAGTCAGGCATCGTCTCCTTTGGAGGCACTGATCTCCGCGTACCTCTGGAGTTTTCAAAGGATGTGAGGCCTCCGGTCGCGATGAGGTGGGGAACTAGGTCTTTCTCTGTGGTCTCCACAGGGAATTCAGATAACCTTTCGTCTTGGGAGATGCAAGACGAGCCTGCATTCAAGTCACTGCAGGGATATCCGGCCTTATTTCGAGTCAGGGCATCGCGGCGTCCATTCCACTTGAGGACACATACTCAGGGTTCCTCTCACATACCTAGAGCTGAGAGAAGCCTCCTCTTGAGGTGCTTGTGGTAAGGTGGTATTCCTCTGGAGTCGAAGCCAGGGACTAACCTCTCATCTTGAGTTGATTTTTGGTCCACGGAGCTCTTTCGTGTTGCTACAGTGACCTCAGGATCCCTCTAGCCTTGAAACAGTGTTCTTGGGGTTTCTCTGGAGTGCCAACAAGGAAATCAAGGCTCCTTTCATGTTTGATGTGCAACACGGAATTGCTCTGCACACAGTGCAGAGGAATCGGCCCTCATCTCGCGGCGAGGGGGAATTCTCATGGTTTTTCTCGTATTGCGGCGGGAACCTGGGGTATATTCTCGAGTTCCGACGGGGATAGCCCTTCCACCCACGAGTTTGTTCAGTGACGTCAGGACTCCTGCCTAGTTGCGAGGGACAACTCGGGATTCTCCTCGAGGCTTGGCAGGGCAATTGGGACGCCTCTCCAGCTGAGGCGGGAGACCAAGTGTCCCTTTCCACGTGCCATAAGAATCCTGGGACTCCTATCAAGTTTCACGAGGAGTCAGGCATCGTCTCCTTTGGAGGCACTGATCTACGCGTACCTCTGGAGTTTTCAAAGGATGTGAGGCCTCCGGTCGCGATGAGGTGGGGAACTAGGTCTTTCTCTGTGGTCTCCACAGGGGATTCAGACATCCTTTCGTCTTGGGAGATGCAAGACGAGCCTGCATTCAAGTCACTGCAGGGATATCCGGCCTTATTTCGAGTCAGGGCATCGCGGTGTCCATTCCACTTGAGGCCGCAAACTCAGGGTACCTCTCACATACCTAGAGCTGAGAGAAGCCTCCTCTTGAGGTGCTCGTGGTAAGGTGGTATTCCTCTGGAGTCGAAGCCAGGGACTACCCTCTCATCTCGAGTTGATTTTTGGTCCACGGAGCTCTTTCTTGTTGCTACAGTGACCTCAGGATCCCTCTAGCCTTGAAAGAGTGTTCTTGGGGTTTCTCTGGAGTGCCATCAAGGAAATCAAGGTTCCTTTCATGTGTGATTTGCAAGACGGAATTGCTCTGCACGCAGTGCATTGGAATCGGGCCTCATGTAGCGGGGAGGGGAAAGTCTCATGGTTTTTCTCGAGTTGCGGCGGGAACCTGGGGTATATTCTCGAGTTAGGACGGGGATGGCCCTTCCAAACACGTGTTTGTTCAGCGAGGTCAGGACTCCTGCCAAGTTGCGAGGGACAACTCGGGATTCTCCTCGAGGCTTGGCAGGGCAATTGGGACGCCTCTCCAGCTGAAGCGGGAGACCAAGGGTCCCTTTCCACGTGCCTCAAGAATTCTGGGACTCCTATCAAGTTTCACGAGGAGTCAGGCATCGTCTCCTTTGGAGGCACTGATGTCCGCGTACCTCTGGAATTTTCAAAGGATGTAAGGCCTCTGGTCGCCATGAAGTGGGGAACTAGGTCTTTCTCTGTGGTCTCCACAGGGTATTCAGACATCTTTTCATCTTGGGAGATGCAAGACGAGCCTCCATTCAAGTCACTGCAGGGATATCCGGCCTTATTTCGCGTCAGGGCATCGCAGTGTCCATTCCACTTGAGGCCGCAAACTCAGGGTCCCTCTCACATAGCTAGAGCTGAGAGAATTCTCCTCTTGAGGTGCTTATGGTAAGGTGGTATTCCTCTGGAGTCGAAGCCTGGGACTAACCTCTCATCTGCAGTTGATTTGTGGTCCACGGAGCTCTTTCGTGTTGCTACAGTGACCTCAGGATCCCTCTAGCCTGGAAACAGTGTTCTTGGGGTTTCTCTGGAGTGCCATCAAGGAAATCAAGGCTCCTTTCATGTGTGATGTGCAACACGGAATTGCTCTGCACGCAGTGCGGGGGAATCGGGCCTCATCTCGCGGCGAGGGGGAAGTCTCATGGTTTTTCTCGAGTTGCGGCGCGAACCTGGGGTATATTCTCGAGTTACGACGGGGATGGCCCTTCCACCCACGTGTTTGTTCAGCGACGTCAGGACTCCTGCCTAGTTGCGAGGGACAACTCGGGATTCTCCTCGAGGCTTGGCAGGGCAATTGGGACGCCTCTCCAGCTGAGGCGGGAGACCAAGGGTCCCTTTCCACGTGCCACAGCAATCCTGGGACTACTAAGAAGTTTCACGAGGAGTCAGGCATTGTCTCCTTTGGAGGCACTGATCTCCGCATAACTCTGGAGTTTTCAAAGTATGTGAGGCCTCCGGTCGCAATGAGGTGGGGAACTAGGTCTTTCTCTGTGGTCTCCACAGGGGATTCAGACATCTTTTCGTCTTGGGAGATGCAAGACGAGCCTGCATTCAAGTCACTGCAGGGATATCCGGCCTTATTTCGAGTCAGGGCATCGCGGTGTCCATTCCACTTGAGGCTGCAAACTCAGGGTACCTCTCACATAGCTAGAGCTGAGAGAAGCCTCCTCTTGAGGTGCTTGTGGTAAGGTGGTATTCCTCTTGAGTCGAAGCCAGGGACTACCCTCTCTTCTCGAGTTGATTTTTGGTCCATGGAGCTCTTTCGTGTTGCTACAGTGACCTCAGGATCCCTCTAGCCTTGAAAGAGTGTTCTTGGGGTTTCTCTGGAGTGCCATCAAGGAAATCAAGGTTCCTTTCATGTGTGATTTGCAAGACGGAATTGCTCTGCAAGCAGTGCAGGGGAATCGGGCCTCATCTCGCGGCAAGGGGGAAGTCTCATGATTTTTCTCGAGTTGCGGCGGGAACCTGAGGTATATTCTCGAGTTACGACGGGGATGGCCCTTCCACCCACGTGTTTGTTTAGCGACGTCAGGACTCCTGCCTAGTTGCGAGGGACAACTCGGGATTCTCCTCGAGGCTTGGCAGGGAAATTGGGACGCCTCTCCAGCTGAGGCGGGAGACCAAGGGTCCCTTTCCACGTGCCACAAGAATTCTGGGACTCCTATCAAGTTTCACGAGGAGTCAGGCATCGTCTCCTTTCGAGGCACTGATGTCCACGTACCTCTGGAGTTTTCAAAGGATGTGAGGCCTCTGGTCGACATGAAGTGGGGAACTAGGTCTTTCTCTGTGGTCTCCACAGGGGATTCAGACATCCTTTCGTCTTGTTAGATGCAAGACGAGCCTGCATTCAAGTCACTGCAGGGATATCCGGCCTTATTTTGCGTCAGGGCATCGCAGTGTCCATTCCACTTGAGGCCGCAAACTCAGGGTCCCTCTCACATACCTAGAGCTGAGAGAAGCCTCCTCTTGAGGTGCTTTTGGTAAGGTGGTATTCCTCTGGAGTCAAAGCCAGGGACTAACCTCTCATCTCGAGTTGATTTTTGGTCCACGGAGCTCTTTCGTGTTGCTACAGTGACCTCAGGATCCCTCTAGCCTTGAAACAGTGTTCTTGGGGTTTCTCTGGAGTGCCATCAAGGAAATCAAGGCTCCATTCATGTTTGATGTGCAACACGGAATTGCTCTGCATGCAGTGCTGCGGAATCGGGCCTCATCTCACGGCGAGGGGGAAGACTCATGGTTTTTCTCGAGTTGCGGCGAGAACCTGGGGTATATTCTCGAGTTACGACGGGGATGGCCCTTCCACCCACGTGTTTATTCAGCGACGTCAGGACTCCTGCCTAGTTGCGAGGGACAACTCGGGATTCTCCTCGAGGCTTGGTAGGGCAAATGGAACGCCTCTCCAGCTGAGCGGGAGACCAAGGGTCCCTTTCCACGTGCCACAGGAATCCTGGGACTCCTATCAAGTTTCACGAGGAGTCAGGCATCGTCTCCTTTGGAGGCACTGATCTCCGCGTACCTCTGGAGTTTTCAAAGGATGTGAGGCCTCCGGTCGCGATGAGGTGGGGAACTAGGTCTTTCTCTGTGGTCTCCACAGGGGATTCAGACATCCTTTCGTCTTGGGAGATGCAAGACGAGCCTCCATTCAAGTCACTGCAGGGATATCCGGCCTTATTTCGAGTCACGGCATCGCGGTGTCCATTCCACGTGAGGCCGCAAACTCAGGGTCCCTCTCACCCACCTAGAGCTGAGAGAAGCCTCCTCTTGAGGTGCTTGTGGTAAGGTGGTATTCCTCTGGAGTCGAAGCCAGGGTCTAACCTCTCATCTCGAGTTGATTTGTGGTCCACGGAGCTCTTTCGTGTTGCTACAGTGACCTCAGGATCCCTCTAGCCTTGAAACAGTGTTCTTGGGGTTTCTCTGGAGTGCCATCAAGGAAATCAAGGCTCCTTTCATGTGTGATGTGCAACACGGAATTGCTCTGCACACAGTGCAGGGGAATTGGGCCTCATCTCGCGGCGAGGGGGAAGTCTCATGGTTTTTCTCGAGTTGCGGCGGGAACCTGGGGTATATTCTCGAGTTACGACGGGGATGGCCCTTCCACCCACGTGTTTGTTCAGCGACGTCAGGACTCATGCCTAGTTGCGAGGGACAACTCGGGATTCTCCTCGAGGCTTGGCAGGGCAATTGGGACGCCTCTCCAGCTGAGGCGGGAGACCAAGGGTCCCTTTCCACGTGCCACAGGAATCCTGGGACTCCTATCAAGTTTCACGAGGAGTCAGGCATCGTCTCCTTTGGAGGCACTGATCTCCGCGTACCTCTGGAGTTTTCAAAGGATGTGAGGACTCTGGTCGCCATGAAGTGGGGAACTTGGTCTTTCTCTGTGGTCTCCACAGGGGATTCAGACATCCTTTCGTCTTGGGAGATGCAAGACGAGCCTGCATTCAAGTCACTGCAGGGATATCCGGCCTTATTTCGCGTCAGGGCATCGCAGTGTCCATTCCACTTGAGGCCGCAAACTCAGGGTCCTTCTCACATACCTAGAGCTGAGAGAAGCCTCCTCTTGAGGTGCTTGTGGTAAGGTGGTATTCCTCTGGAGTCGAAGCCAGGGACTAACCTCTCATCTCGAGTTGATTTTTGGTCCACGGAGCTCTTTCGTGTTGCTACAGTGACCTCAGGATCCCTCTAGCCTTGAAACAGTGTTCTTGGGGTTTCTCTGGAGTGCCATCAAGGAAATCAAGGCTCCTTTCATGTTTGATGTGCAACACGGAATTGCTCTGCATGCAGTGCAGCGGAATCGGGCCTCATCGCACGGCGAGGGGGAAGACTCATGGTTTTTCTCGAGTTGCGGCGAGAACCTGGGGTATATTCTCGAGTTACGACGGGTATGGCCCTTCCACCCACGTGTTTATTCAGCGACGTCAGGACTCCTGCCTAGTTGCGAGGGACAACTCGGGATTCTCCTCGAGGCTTGGCATGGCAATTGGAACGCCTCTCCAGCTGAGCGGGAGGCCAAGGGTCCCTTTCCACGTGCCACAGGAATCCTGGGACTCCTATCAAGTTTCACGAGGAGTCAGGCATCGTCTCCTTTGGAGGCACTGATCTCCGCGTACCTCTGGAGTTTTCAAAGGATGTGAGGCCTCCGGTCGCGGTGAGGTGGGGAACTAGGTCTTTCTCTGTGGTCTCCACAGGGGATTCAGACATCCTTTCGTCTTGGGAGATGCAAGACGAGCCTGCATTCAAGTCACTGCAGGGATATCCGGCCTTATTTCTAGTCAGGGCATCGCGGCGTCCATTCCACTTGAGGACACAAACTCAGGGTTCCTCTCACATACCTAGAGCTGAGAGAAGCCTCCTCTTGAGGTGCTTGTGGTAAGGTGGTATTCCTCTGGAGTCGAAGCCAGGGACTAACCTCTCATCTCGAGTTGATTTTTGGTCCACGGAGCTCTTTCGTGTTGCTACAGTGACCTCAGGATCCCTCTAGCCTTGAAACAGTGTTCTTGGGGTTTCTCTGGAGTGCCAACAAGGAAATCAAGGCTCCTTTCATGTTTGATGTGCAACACGGAATTGCTCTGCACACAGTGCAGAGGAATCGGCCCTCATCTCGCGGCAAGGGGGAATTCTCATGGTTATTCTCGAGTTGCGGCGGGAACCTGGGGTATATTCTCGAGTTCCGACGGGGATAGCCCTTCCACCCACGAGTTTGTTCAGTGACGTCAGGACTCCTGCCTAGTTGCGAGGGACAACTCGGGATTCTCCTCGAGGCTTGGCAGGGCAATTGGGACGCCTCTCCAGCTGAGGCGGGAGACCAAGTGTCCCTTTCCACGTGCCATAAGAATCCTGGGACTCCTATCAAGTTTCACGAGGAGTCAGGCATCGTCTCCTTTGGAGGCACTGATCTACGCGTACCTCTGGAGTTTTCAAAGGATGTGAGGCCTCCGGTCGCGATGAGGTGGGGAACTAGGTCTTTCTCTGTGGTCTCCACAGGGGATTCAGACATCCTTTCGTCTTGGGAGATGCAAGACGAGCCTGCATTCAAGTCACTGCAGGGATATCCGGCCTTATTTCGAGTCAGGGCATCGCGGTGTCCATTCCACTTGAGGCCGCAAACTCAGGGTACCTCTCACATACCTAGAGCTGAGAGAAGCCTCCTCTTGAGGTGCTTGTGGTAAGGTGGTATTCCTCTGGAGTCGAAGCCAGGGACTACCCTCTCATCTCGAGTTGATTTTTGGTCCACGGAGCTCTTTCTTGTTGCTACAGTGACCTCAGGATCCCTCTAGCCTTGACACAGTGTTCTTGGGGTTTCTCTGGAGTGCCATCAAGGAAATCAAGGCTCCTTTCATGTGTGATGTGCAAGACGGAATTGCTCTGCACGCAGTGCAGGGGAATTGGGCCTCATCTAGCGGGGAGGGGGAAGTCTCATGATTTTTCTCGAGATGCGGTGGGAACCTGGGGTATATTCTCGAGTTACGACGGGGATGGCCCTTCCATCCACGTGTTTGTTCAGCGACGGCAGGACTCCTGCCTAGTTGCGAGGGACAACTCGGGATTCTCCTCGAGGCTTGACAGGGCAATTGGGACGCCTCTCCAGGTGAGGCGGGAGACCAAGGGTCCCTTTCCACATGCCACAGGAATCCTGGGACTCCTATCAAGTTTCACGAGGAGTCAGGCGTCATCTCCTTTGGAGGCACTGATCTCCGCGTACTTCTGGAGTTTTCAAAGGATGTGAGTCCTCCGGTCACGATGAGGTGGGGAACTAGGTCTATCTCTGTGGTCTCCACAGGGGATTCAGACATCCTTTCGTCTTGGGAGATGCAAGACGAGCCTGCATTCAAGTCACTGCAGGGATATCCGGCCTTATTTCGAGTCAGGGCATCGCAGTGTCCATTCCACTTGAGGCCGCAAAATCAGGGTCCCTCCCACATACCTAGAGCTGAGAGAAGCCTCCTCTTGAGGTGCTTGTGGTAAGGTGGTATTCCTCTGGAGTCGAAGCCAGGGACTAACCTCTCATCTCGAGTGGATTTTTGGTCCACGGAGTTCTTTCGTGTTGCTACAGTAACCTCAGGATACCTCTAGCCTTGAAACAGTGTTCTTGGGGATTCACTGGAGTGCCATCAAGGAAATCAAGGCTCCTTTCCTGTTTGATGTGCAACACGAAATTGCTCTGCATGCAGTGCAGGAGAATCGAGCCTCATCTCGCGGCGAGGGGGAAGTCTCATGTTTTTCTCAAGTTGCGGCGGGACCCTGGGGTATATTCTCGAGTTACGACGGGGATGGCCCTTCCAGTCACGTGTTTGTTCAGCGACGTCAGGACTCCTGCCTAGTTGCGAGGGACAACTCGGGATTCTCCTCGAGGCTTGGCAGGGCAATTGGGACGCCTCTCCAGCTGAGGCGGGAAACCAAGGGTCCCTTTCCACGTGCCACAGGAATCCTGGGACTCCTATCAAGTTTCACGAGGAGTCAGGCATCGTCTCCTTTGGAGGCACTGATCTCCGCGTACCTCTGGAATTTTCAAAGGATGTGAGGCCTCCGGTCGCGATGAGGTGGGGAACTGGGTCTATCTCTGTGGTCTCCACAGGGGATTCAGACATCCTTTCATCTTGGGAGATGCAAGACGAGCCTGCATTCAAGTCACTGCAGGGATATCCGGCCTTATTTTGCGTCAGGGCATCGCAGTGTCCATTCCACTTGAGGCCGCAAACTCAGGGTCCCTCTCACATACCTAGAGCTGAGAGAAGTCTCCACTTGAGGTGCTTATGGTAAGGTGGTATTCCTCTGGAGTCGAAGCCAGGGACTAACCTCTCATCTGCAGTTGATTTGTGGTCCACGGAGCTCTTTCGTGTTGCTATGGTGACCTCAGGATCCCTCTAGCCTGGAAACAGTGTTCTTGGGGTTTCTCTGGATTGCCACCAAGGAAATCAAGGCTCCTTTCATGTGTGATGTGCAACACGGAATTGCTCTGCACGTAGTGCGGGGGAATCGGGCCTCATCTCGCGGCGAGGGGGAAGTCTCATGGTTTTTCTCGAGTTGCGGCGCGAACCTGGGATATATTCTCGAGTTACGAAGGGGATGGCCCTTCCACCCACGTGTTTGTTCAGCGACGTCAGGACTCCTGCCTAGTTGCGAGGGACAACTCGGGATTCTCCTCGAGGCTTGGCAGGGCAATTGGGACGCCTCTCCAGCTGAGGCGGGAGACCAAGGGTCCCTTTCCACGTGCCACAGGATTACTGGGACTCCTAAGAAGTTTCACGAGGAGTCAGGCATCGTCTCCTTTGGAGGCACTGATCTCCGCGTACCTCTGGAGTTTTCAAAGCATGTGAGGCCTCCGGTCGCAATGAGGTGGGGAACTAGGTCTTTCTCTGTGGTCTCCACAGGGGATTCAGACATCCTTTCGTCTTGGGAGATGCAAGACGAGCCTGCATTCAAGTCACTGCAGGGATATCCGGCCTTATTTCGAGTCAGGGCATCGCGGTGTCCATTCCAGTTGAGGCCGCAAACTCAGGGTCCCTCCCACATACCTAGAGCTGAGAGAAGCCTCCTCTTCAGGTGCTTGTGGTAAGGTGGTATTCCTCTGGAGTCGACGCCAGGGACTACCCTCTCATCTCGAGTTGATTTTTGGTCCACGGAGCACTTTCGTGTTGCTACAGTGACCTCAGGATCCCTCTAGCCTGGAAACAGTGTTCTTGGGGTTTCTCTGGAGTGCCATCAAGAAAATCAAGGCTCCTTTCATGTTTGATGTGCAAAACGGAATTGCTCTGCATGCAGTGCAGGAGAATCGAGCCTCATCTCGCGGCGAGGGGGAAGTCTCATGTTTTTTCGCGAGCTGCGGCGGGAACCTGGGGTATATTCTCGAGTTATGACGGGGATGGCCCTTCCACCCACGTGTTTGTTCAGCCACGTCAGGACTCCTGCCTAGTTGCGAGGGACAACTCGGGATTCTCCTCCAGGCTTGGCAGGGCAATTGGGACGCCTCTCCAGCTGAGGCGGGAGACCAAGGGTCCCTTTCCACGTGCCACAGGAATCCTGGGACTCCTATCAAGTTTTACGAGGAGTCAGGCATCGTCTCCTTTGGAGGCACTGATCTCCGCGTACTTCTGGAGTTTTCAAAGCATGTGAGGCCTCCGGTCGCGATGAGGTGGGGAACTAGGTCTTTCTCTGTGGTCTACACAGGGGATTCAAACATCCTTTCGTCTTGGGAGATGCAAGACAAGCCTGCATTCAAGTCACTGTAGGGATATCCTGCTTTATTTCGAGTCAGAGCATCGCGGTGTCCATTCCACTTGAGGCCGCAAACTCAGGGTCCCTCTCACATACCTTGAGCTGAGAGAAGCCTCCTCTTGAGTTGCTTGTGGTAAGGTGGTATTCCTCTGGAGTCGAAGCCAGGGAGTAACCTCTCATCTCGAGTTGATTTGTGGTCCACGGAGCTCTTTCCTGTTGCTACAGTGACCTCAGGATCCCTCTAGCCGTGAAACAGTGTTCTTGGGGATTCTCTGGAGTGCCATCAAGGAAATCAAGGCTCCTTTCATGTGTGATGTGCGACACTGAATTGCTCTGCACGCAGGGCAGGGGAATCGGGCCTCATCTCACGGCGAGGGGGAAGTCTCATGGGTTTTCTCGAGTTGCGGCGGGAACCTGGGATATACTCTCGAGTTACGTCGGGGATGGCCCTGCCACACAAGTGTTTGTTCAGCGACGTCAGGACTCCTGCCTAGTTCCGAGGGACAACTCGGGATTCTCCTCGAGGCTTGGCAGGGCAATTGGGACGCCTCTCCAGCTGAGGCGGGAGACCAAGGGTCCCTTTCCACGTTCCACAGGAATTCTGGGACTCCTATCAAGTTTCACGAGGAGTCAGGCATCGTCTCTTTTGGAGGCACTGATCTCCGCGTACCTCTGGAGTTTTCAAAGGATGTGAGGCCTCCGGTCGCGATGAGGTGGGGAACTAGGTTTTTCTCTGTGGTCTACACAGGGGATTCAGACATCCTTTCGTCTTGGGAGATGCAAGACGACCCTGCATTCAAGTCACTGCAGGGATATCCGGCTTTATTTCGAGTCAGGGCGTCTTGTTGTCCATTCCACTTGAGGCCACAAACTCAGGGACCCTCTCACTTAGCTAGAGCTGAGAGAAGCCTCCTCTTGAGGTGCTTGTGGTAAGGTGGTATTCCTCTGGAGTCGAAGCCAGGAACTAACCTCTCGTCTCGAGTTGATTTTTGGTCCACGGAGCTCTTTCATGTTGCTACAGTGACCTCAGGATCCCTCTAGCCTTGAAACAGTGTTCTTGGGGTTTCTCTGGAGTGCCATCAAGGAAATCAAGGCTCCTTTCATGTGTGATGTGCAACTCGGAATTGCTCTGCACACAGTACAGGGGAATCAGGCCTCATCTCGCGGCGAGAGGGAAGTCTCATGGTTTTTCTCGGGTTGCGGCGGGAACCTGGGGTATATTCTCGGGTTACGACGGGGATGGCCCTTCCACCCACGTGTTTGTTCAGCGACGTCAGGACTCCTGCCTAGTTGCGAGGGAAAACTCGGGATTCTCCTCGAGGCTTGGCAGGGCAATTGGGACGCCTCTCCAGCTGAGGCGGGAGACCAAGTGTCCCTATCCACGTGCCACAGGAATCCTGGGAGTCCTATCAAGTTTCACGAGGAGTCAGGCATCGTCTCCTTTGGAGGCACTGATCTCCGCGAACCTCTGAAGTTGTTAAAGGATATGAGGCCTCCGGTCGCGATGAGGTGGGGAACTAGGTCTTTCTCTGTGGTCTCCACAGGGGATTCAGACATCCTTTCGTCTTGGGAGATGCAAGATGAGACTGCATTCAAGTCACTGCAGGGATATCCGGCCTTATTTCGCGTCAGGGCATCGCAGTGTTCATTCCACTTGAGGCCGCAAACTCAGGGTCCCTCTCACATACCTAGAGCTGAGAGAAGCCTCCTCTTGAGGTGCTTGTGGTAAGGTGGTATTCCTCTGGAGTCGAAGCCAGGGACTAACCTCTCATCTCGAGTTGATTCTTGGTCCACGGAGCTCTTTCGTGTTGCTACAGTGACCTCAGGATCCTTCTAGCCTTGAAACAGTGTTCTTGGGGTTTCTCTGGAGTGCCATCAAGGAAATCAAGGCTCCTTTCATGTGTGATGTGCAACACGGAATTGCTCTGCACGCAGTGTAGGGGAATCGGTCCTCATCTCGCGGCAAGTGTGAAGTCTCATGGTTTTTCTCGAGTTGCGGCGGGAACCTGGGGTATATTCTCGAGTTCCGACGGGGATGCCCCTTCCACCCACGTGTTTGTTCAGCGACGGCAGGACTCCTGCCTAGTTGCGAGGGACAACTCGGGATTCTCCTCGAGGCTTGGCAGGGCAATTGGGACGCCTCTCCAGCTGAGGCGGGAGACCAAGTGTCCCTTTCCACGTGGCACAGGAATCCTGGGACTCCTATCAAGTTTCACGAGGAGTCAGGCATCGTCTCCTTTGGAGGCACTGATCTCCGCGTACCTCTGGAGTTTTCAAAGGATGTGAGGCCTCGGGTCGCGATGAGGTGGGGAACTAGGTCTTTCTCTGTGGTCACCACAGGGGATTCAAACATCCTTTCATCTTGGGAGATGAAAGACGAGCCTGCATTCAAGTCACTGCAGGGATTTCCGGCGTTATTTCCCGTCAGGGCATCGCAGTGTCCATTCCACTTGAGACCGCAAAATCAGGGTCCCTCTCACATAGCTAGAGCTGAGAGGAGCCTCATCTTGAGGTGCTTGTGGTAAGGTGGTAGTCCTCTGGAGTCGAAGCCAGGGACTGACCTCTCATCTCGAGTTGATTTTTGGGCCACGGAGCTCTTTCGTGTTGCTACAGTGACCTCAGGATCCCTCTAGCCTTGAAACAATGTTCTTGGGGTTTCTCTGGAGTGCCATCAAGGTAATCAAGGCTCCTTTCATGTGTGATGTGCAACACGGAATTGCTCTGCACGCAGTGCACGGGAATCGGGCCTCATCCCGCGGCGAGGGGGAAGTCTCCTTGTTTTTCTCGAGTTGCGGCGGGAACCTGGGTTATATTCTCGAGTTACGACAGAGATGGCCGTTCCACACACGTGCTTGTTCAGCGACGTCAGGACTCCTGCCTAGTTGCGAGAAACAACTCGGGATTCTCCTCGAGGCTGGGCAGGGCAATTGGGACGCCTCTTCATCTGTCGCGGTAGACCAAGCGTCCCTTTCAGTGTGCCACAGAAATCCTGGGACTCCTATCAAGTTTCAGGAGGAGTCAGGCATCGTCTCCTTTGGAGGCACTGATCTCCGCGTACCTCTGAAGTTTTCAACGGATGTGAGGCCTCCGGTCGCGATGAGGTGGGGAACTAGGTCTTTCTCTGTGGTCTCCACAGGGGATACAGACATCCTTTCGTCTTCGGAGATGCAAGACGAGCCTGCATTCAAGTCACTGCAGGGATATCAGGCCTTATTTCGAGTCAGGGCATCGCGGTGTTCATTCCACTTGTGGCCGCAAACTCCGGGTCCCTCTCACATACCTAGAGCTGAGAGAAGCCTCCTCTTGAGGTGCTTGTGGTAAGGTGGTATTCCTCTGGAGTCGAAGTCAGGGACTAACCTCTCATCTCGAGTTGATTTTTGGTCCACGGAGCTCTTTCGTGTTGCTACAGTGACCTCAGGATCCCTCTAGCCTTGAAACAGTGTTCTTGGGGTTTCTCTGGAGTGCCATCAAGGAAATCAAGGTTCCTTTAATGTGTGATGTGCAACACGGAATTGCTCTGCACGCAGTGCAGGGGAATCGGGCCTCATCTCGCGGCGAGGGGGAAATCTCATGGTTTTTCTCGAGTTGCGGCGGGAACCTGGGGTATATTCTCGAGTTACGACGGGGATGGCCCTTCCACACACGTGTTTGTTCAGCGACGGCAGGACTCCTGCCTAGTTGCGAGGGACAACTCGGGATTCTCCTCGAGGCTTGGCAGGGCAATTGGGACGCCTCTCCAGCTGAGGCGGGAGACCAAGTGTTCATTTCCACGTGCCACAGGAATCCTGGGACTCCTATCAAGTTTCACGAGGAGTCAGGCATCGTCTCCTTTGGAGGCACTGATCTCCGCGTACCTCTGGAGTTTTCAAAGGATGTGAGGCCTCCGGTCGCCATGAGGTGGGGAACTAGATCTTTCTCTGTGGTCACCACAGGGGATTCAGACATCCTTTCATCTTGGGAGATGAATGACGAGCCTGCATTCAAGTCACTGCAGGGATTTCCGGCGTTATGTCCCGTCAGGGCAACGCAGTGTCCATTCCTCTTGAGGCCGCAAAATCAGGGTCCCTCTCACATAGCTAGAGCTGAGAGAAGCCTCTTCTTGAGGTGCTTGTGGTAAGGTGGTATTCCTCTGGATTCGAAGCCAGGGACTAACCTCTCATCTCGAGTGGATTTTTGGTCCACGCAGTTCTTTCGTGTTGCTACAGTAACCTCAGGATACCTCTAGCCTTGAAAGAATGTTCTTGGGGTTTCACTGGAGTGCCATCAAGGAAATCAAGGCTCCTTTCATGTTTGATGTGCAACACGGAATTTCTCTGCATGCAGTCCAGGAGAATCGAGCCTCTTCTCGCGGCGAGGGGGAAGTCTCATGGTTTTTCTCAAGTTGCGGCGGGACCCAGGGGTATATTCTCGAGTTATGATGGGGATGGCCCTTCCAGCCACGTGTTTGTTCAGCGACGTCAGGACTCCTGCCTAGTTGCGAGGGACAACTCAGGATTCTCCTCGAGGCTTGGCAGGGCAATTGGGACGCCTCTCCAGCTGAGGCGGGAGACCAAGAGCCCTTTTCTATGTGCCACAGGAATCCTGGGACTCCTATCAAGTTTCACGAGGAGTCAGGCATCGTCTCCTTTGGAGGCACTGATCTCCGCGTACCTCTGGAGTTTTCAAAGCATGTGAGGCCTCCGGTCGCGATGAGGTGGGGAACTAGGTCTTTCTCTGTGGTCTCCACAGGGGATTCAGACATCCTTTCGTCTTGGGAGATGCAAGACGAGCCTGCATTCAAGTCACTGCAGGGATATCCGGCCTTATTTCGAGCCAGGGCATCGCGGTGTATATTCCACATGAGGCCGCAAACTCAGGGTCCCTCACACATACCTAGAGCTGAGAGAAGCCTCCTCTTGAGGTGCTTGTGGTAAGGTGGTATTCCTCTGGAGTCGAAGCCAGGGACTACCCTCTCATCTCGAGTTGATTTTTGGTCCACGGAGCACTTTCGTGTTGCTACAGTGACCTCAGGATCCCTCTAGCCTGGAAACAGTGTTCTTGGGGTTTCTCTGGAGTGCCATCAAGAAAATCAAGGCTCCTTTCATGTTTGATGTGCAACACGGAATTGCTCTGCATGCAGTGCAGGAGAATCGAGCCTCATCTCGCAGCGAGGGGGAAGTCTCATGGTTTTTCGCGAGCTGCGGCGGGAACCTGGGGTATATTCTCGAGTTATGACGGGGATGGCCCTTCCACCCACGTGTTTGTTCAGCGACGTCAGGACTCCTGCCTAGTTGCGAGGGACAACTCGGGATTCTCCTCGAGGCTTGGCAGGGCAATTGGGACGCCTCTCCAGCTGAGGCGGGAGACCAAGGGTCCCTTTCCACGTGCCACAGGAATCCTGGGACTCCTATCAAGTTTCAGAGGATTCAGGCATCGTCTCCTTTGGAGGCACTGATCTCCGCGTACTTCTGGAGTTTTCAAAGGATGTGAGGCCTCCGGTCGCGATGAGGTGGGGAACTAGGTCTTTCTCTGTGGTCTCCACAGGGGATTCAGACATCCTTTCGTATTGGGAGATGCAAGACGAGCCTGCATTCAAGTCACTGCAGGGATATCCGGCCTTATTTCGAGTCAGGGCATAGCGGTGGCCATTCCACTTGAGGCTGCATACTCAGGGTCCCTCTCACATACCTAGAGCTGAGAGAAGCCTCCTCTTGAGGTGCTTGTGGTAAGGCGGTATTCCTCTGGAGTCGAAGCCAGGGACTAACCCCTCATCTCGAGTTGATTTTTGGTCCACGGTGCTCTTTCTTGTTGCTACAGTGACCTCAGGATCCCTCTAGCCTTGAAACAGTGTTCTTGGGGTTTCTCTGGAGTGCCATCAAGGAAATCAAGGGTCCTTTCATGTGTGATGTGCAACACGGAATTGCTCTGCACGCAGTGCAGGGGAATCGGGGCTCATCTCGCGGCGAGGGGGAAGTCTCATGGTTTTTCTCGAGTTGCAGCGGGAACCTGGGGTATATTCTCGAGTTACAACGGGGATGGCCCTTCCACACACGTGTTTGTTCAGCGACGTCAGGACTCCTGCCTAGTTGCAAGGGACAACTCGGGATTCTCCTCGAGGCTTGGCAGGGCAATTGGGACGCCTCTCCAGCTGAGGCGGGAGACCAAGGGTCCCTTTCCACGTGCCACAGGAATCCTGGGACTCCTATCAAGTTTCACGAGGAGTCAGGCATCGTCCGCTTTGGAGGCACTGATCTCCGCGTACCTCTGGAGTTTTCAAAGGATGTGAGGCGTCTGGTCGCGATGAGGTGGGGAACTAGGTCTTTCTCTGTGGTCTCCACAGGGGATTCAGACATCCTTTCATCTTGGGAGATGCAAGACGAGCCTGCATTCAAGTCACTGCAGGGATATCCAGCCTTATTTCGCGTCAGGGCATCGCAGTGTCCATTCCACTTGAGGCCGCAATCTCAGGGTCCCTCTCACATACCTAGAGCTGAGAAAAGCCTCCTCTTGAGGTGCTTGTGGTAAGGTGGTATTCCTCTGGAGTCGAAGCCAGGGACTAACCTCTCATCTCGAGTTGATTTGTGGTCCACGGAGCTCTTTCGTGTTGCTACAGTGACCTCAGGATCCCTCTAGCCTTGAAACAGTGTTCTTGGGGATTCTCTGGAGTGCCATCAAGGAAATCAAGGCTCCTTTCATGTGTGATGTGCGACACTGAATTGCTCTGCACGCAGTTCAGGGGAATCGGGCCTCATCTCACTGCGAGGGGGAAGTCTCATGGGTTTTCTCGAGTTGCGGCGGGAACCTGGGGTATACTCTCGAGTTACGTCGGGGATGGCCCTGCCACACAAGTGTTTGTTCAGCGACGTCAGGACTCCTGCCTAGTTGCGAGGGACAACTCGGGATTCTCCTCGAGGCTTGGCAGGGCAATTGGGACGCCTCTCCAGCTGAGGCGGGAGACCAAGGGTCCCTTTCCACGTGCCGCAGGAATCCTGGGACTCCTGTCAAGTTTCATGGGGAGTCAGGCATCGTCTCCTTTGGAGGCACTGATCTCCGCATACCTCTGGAGTCTTCAAAGTATGTGAGGCCTCCGGTCGCAATGAGGTGGGGAACTAGGTCTTTCTTTGTGGTCTCCACAGGGGATTCAGACATCCTTTCCTCATGGGAGATGCAAGACGAGCCTGCATTCAAGTCACTGCAGGGATATCCGGCCTTATTTCACGTCAGCGCATCGCAGTGTCCATTCCATTTGAGGCCGCAAAATCAGGGTCCCTCTCACAAACCTAGAGCTGAGAGAAGCCTCCTCTTGAGGTGCTTGTGGTAAGGTGGTATTCCTCTGGAGTCGAAGCCAGGGACTAACCTCTCATCTCGAGTTGATTTTTGGGCCACGGAGCTCTTTCCTGTTGCTACAGTGACCTCAGGATCCCTCTAGCCTTGAAACAGTGTTCTTGGGGTTTCTCTGCAGTGCCATCAAGGAAATCAAGGCTCCTTTCCTGTGTGATGTGCAATACGGAATTGCTCTGCATGCAGTGCAGGGGATTCGGGCCTCATCTCGCGGCAAGGGGGAAGTCTCATGGTTTTTCTCGAGTTGCGGCGGGAACCTTGGGTATATTCTCGAGTTACGACGGGGATGGCCCTTCCACACACGTTATTCTTCAGCGACGTCAGGACTCCTGCCTAGTTGCGAGGGACAATTCGGGATTCTCCTCGAGGCTTGGCAGGGCAATTGGGACGCCTCTCCAGCTGAAGCGGGAGACCAAGGGTCCCTTTCCACGTGCCACAGGAATCCTGGGACTCCTATCAAGTTTCACGAGGAGTCAGGCATCTTCTCCTTTGGAGGCACTGATCTCCGTGTACCTCTGGAGTTTTCAAAGGATGTGAGGCCTCCGGTCGCGATGAGGTGGGGAACTAGGTCTTTCTCTGTGGTCTCCACAGGGGATTCCGACATCCTTTCATCTTGGGAGATGCAAGACGAGCCTGTATTGAAGTCACTGCAGGAATATCCAGCCTTATTTCGCGTCAGGGCATCGCAGTGTCCATTCCACTTGAGGCCACAAACTCAGGGACCCTCTCACTTAGCTAGAGCTGAGAGAAGCCTCCTCTTGAGGTGCTTGTGGTAAGGTGGTATTCCTCTGGAGTCGAAGCCAGGGACTAACCTCTCATCTCGAGTTGATTTTTGGTCCACGGAGCACTTTCGTGTTGCTATAGTAACCTCAGGATCCCTCTAGCCTTGAAACAGTGTTCTTGGGGTTTCTCTGGAGTGCCATCAAGGAAATCAAGGCTCCTTCCATGTTTGATGTGCAACACGGAATTGCTCTGCATGCAGTCCAGGAGAATCGAGCCTCATCTCGCGGCGAGGGGGAAGTCTCATGGTTTTTCTCGAGTTGCGGCGGGACCCTGGGGTATATTCTCGAGTTATGACGGGGATGGGCCTTCCAGCCACGTGTTTGTTCAGCGACTTCAGGACTCCAGCCTAGTTGCGAGGGACAACTCGAAATTCTCCTCGAGGCTTGGCAGGGCAATTGGGACGCCTCTCCAGCTGAGGTGGGAGACCAAGGGTCCCTTTCCATGTGCCACAGGAATCCTGGGACACCTATCAAGTTTCACGAGGAGTCAGGCATCGTCTCCTTTGGAGGCACTGATCTCCGCGTACCTCTGGAGTTTTCAAAGGATGTGAGGCCTCCGGTCGCGATGAGGTGGGGAACTAGGTCTTTCTCTGTGGTCTCCACAGGGAATTCAGATAACCTTTCGTCTTGGGAGATGCAAGACGAGCCTGCATTCAAGTCACTGCAGGGATATCCGGCCTTATTTCGAGTCAGGGCATCGCGGTGTCCATTCCACTTGAGGCCGCAAACTCAGGGTCCCTCTCACATACCTAGAGCTGAGAGAAGCCTCCTCTTGAGGTGCTTGTGGTAATGTGGTATTTCTCTGGAGTCGATGCCAGGGACTAACCTCTCATCTCGAGTTGATTTTTGTCCACGGAGCTCTTTCGTGTTGCTACAGTGACCTCAGGATCCCTCTAGACTTGAAACAGTGTTCTTGGGGTTTCTCTGGAGTGCCATCAAGGAAATCAAGGCTCCTTTCATGTGTGATGTGCAACACGGAATTGCTCTGCACGCAGTGCAGCGGAATCGGGCCTCATCTCGCGGTGAGGGGGAAGTCTCATGGTTTTTCTCGAGTTGCGGCGGGAACCTGGGGTATATTCTCGAGTTACGACGGGGATGGCCCTTCCACCCACGTGTTTGTTCAGCGACCTCAGGACTCCTGCCTAGTTGTGAGGGACAACTCGGGATTCTCCTCGAGGCTTGGCAGGGTAATTGGGACGCCTCTCCAGCTGAGGCGGGAGACCAAGGGTCCCTTTCCACGTGCCACAGGAATCCTGGGACTCCTATCAAGTTTGACGAGGAGTCAGGCATCGTTTCCTTTGGAGGCACTGATCTCCGCGTACCTCTGGAGTTTTCAAAGGATGTGAGGCCTCCGGTCGCGATGAGGTGGGGAACTAGGTCTTTCACTGTGGTCTCCACAGGGGATTCAGACATCCTTTCGTCTTGGGAGATGCAAGACGAGCCTGCATTCAAGTCACTGCAGGGATATCCGGCCTTATTTCGAGTCAGGGCATCGCGGTGTCCATTCCACTTGAGGCCGCAAACTCAGGGTCCCTCTCACATAGCTAAAGCTGAGAGAAGCCTCCTCTTGAGGTGCTTGTGGTAAGGTGGTATTCCTCTGGAGTCGAAGCCAGGGACTAACCTCTCATCTCGAGTTGATGTTTGGTCCACGGAGCTCTTTTGTGTTGCTACAGTGACCTTAGGATCCCTCTAGCCTTGAAACAGTGTTCTTGGGGTTTCTCTGGAGTGCCATCAAGGAAATCAAGGCTCCTTTCACGGGTGATGTGCAACACGGAATTGCTCTGCACGCAGTGCAGGGGAATCGGGCCTCATCTCACTGCGAGGGGGAAGTCTAATGGTTTATCTCGAGTTGCGGTGGGAACCTCGGGTACATTCTCGAGTTACGACGGGGATGGCCCTTCCACCCACGTGTTTGTTCAGCCTCGTCAGGACTCCAGCCTAGTTGCGAGGGACAACTCGGGATTCTCTTCGAGGCTTGGCAGGGCAATTGGGACGCCTCTCCACCTGAGGCGGGAGACCAAGTGTCCGTTTCCCCGTGCCACAGGAATCCTGGGACTCCTATAAAGTTTCACGAGGAGTTACGAATCGTCTCCTTTGGAGGCACTGATCTCCGCGTACCTCTGGAGTTTTCAAATAATGTGAGGCCTCCGATCGCGATGAGGTGGCAGACTAGGTCTTTCTCTGTGGTCTCCACAGGGCTTTCAGACATCCTTTCTTCTTGGGAGATGCAAGACAAGCATGCATTCAAGTCATTTCGGGGATAACCGGCCTTATTTCGAGTCAGGGCATCGCGGTGTCCATTCCACTTGAGGCCGCAAACTCAGGGTCCCTCTCACATACCTAGAGCTGAGAGAAGCCTCCTCTTGAGGTACTTGTGGTAAGGTGGTATTCCTCTGGAGTCGAAGCCAGGGACTAACCTCTCATCTCGAGTTGATTTTTGGTCCACGAAGCTCTTTCGTGTTGATACAGTGACCTCAGGATCCCTCTAGCCTTGAAACAGTATTCTTGGGGTTTCTCTGGAGTGCCATCAAGGAAATCAAGGCTCCTTTCATGTGTGATGTGCAAAATGGAATTGCTCTGCACGCAGTGCAGGGGAATCGGGCCTCATCTCGCGGCGAGGGGGAAGTCTCATGGTTTTTCTCGAGTTGCGGCGGGACCCTGGGGTATATTCTCGAGTTATGACGGGGATGGCCCTTCCAGCCACGTGTTTGTTCAGCGACGTCAGGACTCCTGCCTAGTTGCGAGGGAAAACTCGGGATTCTCCTCGAGGCTTGGCAGGGCAATTGGGACACCTCTCCAGCTGAGGCGGGAGACCAAGGGTCCCTTTCCATGTGCCACAGGAATCCTGGGACTCCTATCAAGTTTCACGAGGAGTCAGGCATCGTCTCCTTTGGAGGCACTGATCTCCGCGTACCTCTGAAGTTTTCAAAGGATGTGAGGCCTCCGGTCGCGATGAGGTGGGGAACTAGATCTTTCTCTGATGTCTCTACAGGGTTTTCAGACATCCTTTCGTCTTGGGAGATGCAAGACGAGCCTGTATTCAAGTCACTGCAGGGATATCTGGCCTTATTTCGAGTCAGGGCATCGCGGTGTCCATTCCACTTGAGGCCGCAAACTCAGGTTCCCTCTCACATACCTAGAGCTGAGAGAAGCCTCCTCTTGAGGTGCTTGTGGTAAGGTGGTATTCCTCTGGAGTCGAAGCCAGGGACTAACCTCTCATCTCGAGTTGATTTTTGGTCCACGGAGCTCTTTCGTATTGCCACACTGACCTCAGGTTCCCTCTAGCCTTGAAACAGTGTTCTTGGGGTTTCTCTGGAGTGCCATCAAGGAAATCAAGGCTCCTTTCATGTGTGATGTGCAACACGGAATTGCTCTGCACGCAGTAAAGGGGAATCGGGCCTCATCTCGCGGCGAGGGGAAGTCTCATGGTTTTTCTCGAGTTGCGGCGGGAACCTGGGGTATATTCTCGAGTTACGACGGGGATGGCCCTTCCACCCACGTGTTTGTTCAGCTACGTCAGGACTCCTGCCTAGTTGCGAGGGACAACTCGGGATTCTCCTCGAGGCTTGGCAGGGCAATTGGGATGCCTCTCCAGCTGAGGCGGGAGACCAAGGGTCCCTTTCCACGTGCCACAGGAATCCTGGGACTCCTATCAAGTTTCACGAGGAGTCAGACATCATCTCCTTTGGAGGCACTGAACTCCGCGTACCTCTGGCGTTTTCCAAGGATTTGAAGCCTCCGGTCGCGATGAGGTGGGGAACTAGGTCTTTCTCTGTGGTCTCCACAGGGAATTCAGACAACCTTTCGCCTTGGGAGATGCAAGACGAGCCTGCATTCAAGTCACTGCAGGGATATCCGGCCTTATTTCGAGTCAGGGCATCGCGGTGTCCATTCCACTTGAGGCCGCAAACTCAGGGTCCCTCTCAAATACCTAGAGCTGAGAGAAGCCTCCTCTTGAGGTGCTTGTGGTAAGGTGGTATTCCTCTGGAGTCGAAGCCAGGGACTAACCTCTCATCTCGAGTTGATTTTTGGTCCATGGAGCTCTTTCCTGTTGCTACAGTGACCTCAGCATCCCTCTAGCCTTGAAACAGTGTTCTTGGGGTTTCTCTGGAGTGCCATCAAGGAAATCAAGGCTCCTTTCATGTGTGATGTGCAACACGGAATTGCTCTGCACGCAGTGCAGGGGAATCGGGGCTCATCTCACGGCGAGGGGGAAGTCTCATGGTTTTTCTCGAGTTGCAGCGGGAACCTGGGGTATATTCTCGAGTTACGACGGGGATGGCCCTTCCACACACGTGTTTGTTCAGCGACGGCAGGACTCCTGCCTAGTTGCGAGGGAGAACTCGGGATTCTCTTCGAGGCTTGGCAGGGCAATTGGGACGCCTCGCCAGCTGAGGCGGGAGAACAAGTGTCCCTTTCCACGTGCCACAGGAATCCTGGGACTCCTATCAAGTTTCACGAGGAGTCAGGCATCGTCTCCTTTGGAGGCACTGATCTCCGCGTACCTCTGGAGTTTTCAAAGGATGTGAGGCCTCCGGTCGCGATGAGGTGGGGTACTAGGTCTTTCTCTGTGGTCTCCACAGGGGATTCAGACATCCTTTCATCTTGGGAGATGCAAGACGAGCCTGCATTCAAGTCACTGCAGGGATATCCGGCCTTATTTCGAGTCAGGGCATCGCGGTGTCCATTCCACTTGAGGCCGCAAACTCAGGGCCCCTCTCACATACCTAGAGCTGAGAGAAGCCTCCTCTTGAGGTGCTTGTGGTAAGGTGGTATTCCTCTGGAGTCGAAGCCAGGGACTAACCTCTCATCTCGAGTTGATTTTTGGTCCATGGAGCTCTTTCCTGTTGCTACAGTGACCTCAGCATCCCTCTAGCCTTGAAACAGTGTTCTTGGGGTTTCTCTGGAGTGCCATCAAGGAAATCAAGGCTCCTTTCATGTGTGATGTGCAACACGGAATTGCTCTGCACGCAGTGCAGGGGAATCGGGCCTCATCTCGCGGCGAGGGGGAAGTCTCATGGTTTTTCTCGAGTTGCGGCGGGAACCTGGGGTATATTCTCGAGTTACGACGGGGATGGCCCTTCCACCCACGTGTTTGTTCAGCGACGTCAGGACTCCTGCCTAGTTCCGAGGGACAACTCGGGATTCTCCTCGAGGCTTGGCAGGGTAATTGGGACGCCTCTGAGCTGAGGCGGTAGACCAAGGGTCCCTTTCCACCTGCCACAGGAATCCTGGGACTCCTATCAAGTTTCACGAGGAGTCAGGCATCGTCTCCTTTGGAGGCACTGATCTCCCCGTACCTCTGGAGTTTTCAAAGGATGTAAGGCCTCCGGTAGCGATGAGGTGGGGAACTAGGTTTTTCTCTATGGTCTCCACAGGGGATTCAGACATCATTTCATCTTGGGAGATGAAAGACGAGCCTGCATTCAAGTCACTGCAGGGATGTCCGGCCTTATTTCGAGCCAGGGCATCGCAGTGTCCATTCCACTTGAGGCCGCAAAATCAGGGTCCCTCTCACATACCTAGAGCTGAGAGAAGCCTCCTCTTGAGGTGCTTGTGGTAAGGTGGTATTCCACTGGAGTCGAAGCCAGGGACTAACCTCTCATCTCGAGTTGATTTTTGGGCCACGGAGCTCTTTCGTGTTGCTACAGTGACCTCAGGATCCCTCTAGCCTTGAAACGGTGTTCTTGGGGTTTCTCTGCAGTGCCATCAAGGAAATCAAGGCTCCTTCCATGTTTGATGTGCAACACGGAATTGCTCTGCATGCAGTGCAGGGGAATGGGGCCTCATCTTGCGGCGAGGGGGAAGTCTCATGGTTTTTCTCGAGTTGCGGCGGGAACCTAGGGTATATTCTCGAATTACGACGGGGATGGCCCTTCCACACACGTGTTTGTTCAGCGACGTCAGGACTCCTGCCTAGTTGCGAGGGACAGCTCGGGATTCTCCTCGAGGCCTGGCAGGGCAATTGGGACGCCTCTCCAGCTGAGGCGGGAGACCAAGGGTCCCTTTCCACGTGCCGCAGGAATCCTGGGACTCCTGTCAAGTTTCATGGGGAGTCAGGCATCGTCTCCTTTGGAGGCACTGATCTCCGCATACCTCTGGAGTCTTCAAAGTATGTGAGGCCTCCGGTCGCAATGAGGTGGGGAACTAGGTCTTTCTTTGTGGTCTCCACAGGGGATTCAGACATCCTTTCCTCATGGGAGATGCAAGACGAGCCTGCATTCAAGTCACTTCAGGGATATCCGGCCTTATTTCACGTCAGCGCATCGCAGTGTCCATTCCATTTGAGGCCGCAAAATCAAGGTCCCTCTCACAAACCTAGAGCTGAGAGAAGCCTCCTCTTGAGTTGCTTGTGGTAAGGTGGAATTCCTCTGGAGTCGAAGCCAGGGAGTAACCTCTCATCTCGAGTTGATTTTTGGGCCACGGAGCTCTTTCCTGTTGCTACAGTGACCTCAGGATCCCTCTAGCCGTGAAACAGTGTTCTTGGGGTTTCTCTGGAGTGCCATCAAGGAAATCAAGGCTCCTTTCCTGTGTGATGTGCAACACGGAATTGCTCTGCACGCAGTGCAGGGGATTCGGGCCTCATCTCGCGGCAAGGGGGAAGTCTCATGGTTTTTCTCGAGTTGCGGCGGGAACCTTGGGTATATTCACGAGTTACGACGGGGATGGCCCTTCCACCCACGTGTTTGTTTAGCGACGTCAGGACTCCTGCCTAGTTGCGAGGGACAGCTCGGGATTCTCCTCGAGGCTTGGCAGGGCAATTGGGACGCCTCTCCAGCTGAGGCGGGAGACCAAGTGTCCCTTTCCACGTGCCACAGGAATCCTGGGACTCCTATCAAGTTTCACGAGGAGTCAGGCATCTTCTCCTTTGGAGGCACTGACCTCCGTGAACCTCTGGAGTTTTCAAAGCATGTGAGGCCTCCGGTCGCGATGAGGTGGGGAACTAGGTCTTTCTCTGTGGTCTCCACAGGGGATTCCGACATCCTTTCATCTTGGGAGATGCAAGACGAGCCTGTATTGAAGTCACTGCAGGGATATCCAGCCTTATTTCGCGTCAGGGCATCGCAGTGTCCATTCCACTTGAGGCCGCAAACTCAGGGTCCCTCTCACATACCTAGAGCTGAGAGAAGCCTCCTCTTGAGGTGCTTGTGGTAAGGTGGTATTCCTCTGGAGTCGAAGCCAGGGACTAACCTCTCATCTCGAGTTGATTTCTGGTCCACGGAGCTCTTTCGTGTTGCTACAGTGACCTCAGGATCCCTCTAGCCTTGAAACAGTGTTCTTGGGGATTCTCTGGAGTGCCATCAAGGAAATCAAGGCTCCTTTCATGTGTGATGTGCGACACTGAATTGCTCTGCACGCAGGGCAGGGGAATCGGGCCTCATCTCACGGCGAGGGGGAAGTCTCATGGGTTTTCTCGAGTTGCGGCGGGAACCTGGGATATACTCTCGAGTTACGTCGGGGATGGCCCTGCCACACAAGTGTTTGTTCAGCGACGTCAGGACTCCTGCCTAGTTCCGAGGGACAACTCGGGATTCTCCTCGAGGCTTGGCAGGGCAATTGGGACGCCTCTCCAGCTGAGGCGGGAGACCAAGGGTCCCTTTCCACGTGCCACAGGAATTCTGGGACTCCTATCAAGTTTCACGAGGAGTCAGGCATCGTCTCTTTTGGAGGCACTGATCTCCGCGTACCTCTGGAGTTTTCAAAGGATGTGAGGCCTCCGGTCGCGATGAGGTGGGGAACTAGGTTTTTCTCTGTGGTCTACACAGGGGATTCAGACATCCTTTCGTCTTGGGAGATGCAAGACGACCCTGCATTCAAGTCACTGCAGGGATATCCGGCTTTATTTCGAGTCAGGGCGTCTTGTTGTCCATTCCACTTGAGGCCACAAACTCAGGGACCCTCTCACTTAGCTAGAGCTGAGAGAAGCCTCCTCTTGAGGTGCTTGTGGTAAGGTGGTATTCCTCTGGAGTCGAAGCCAGGAACTAACCTCTCGTCTCGAGTTGATTTTTGGTCCACGGAGCTCTTTCATATTGCTACAGTGACCTCAGGATCCCTCTAGCCTTGAAACAGTGTTCTTGGGGTTTCTCTGGAGTGCCATCAAGGAAATCAAGGCTCCTTTCATGTGTGATGTGCAACTCGGAATTGCTCTGCACGCAGTACAGGGGAATCAGGCCTCATCTCGCGGCGAGAGGGAAGTCTCATGGTTTTTCTCGGGTTGCGGCGGGAACCTGGGGTATATTCTCGGGTTACGACGGGGATGGCCCTTCCACCCACGTGTTTGTTCAGCGACGTCAGGACTCCTGCCTAGTTGCGAGGGAAAACTCGGGATTCTCCTCGAGGCTTGGCAGGGCAATTGGGACGCCTCTCCAGCTGAGGCGGGAGACCAAGTGTCCCTATCCACGTGCCACAGGAATCCTGGGAGTCCTATCAAGTTTCACGAGGAGTCAGGCATCGTCTCCTTTGGAGGCACTGATCTCCGCGTACCTCTGAAGTTGTTAAAGGATATGAGGCCTCCGGTCGCGATGAGGTGGGGAACTAGGTCTTTCTCTGTGGTCTCCACAGGGGATTCAGACATCCTTTCGTCTTGGGAGATGCAAGATGAGACTGCATTCAAGTCACTGCAGGGATATCCGGCCTTATTTCGCGTCAGGGCATCGCAGTGTTCATTCCACTTGAGGCCGCAAACTCAGGGTCCCTCTCACATACCTAGAGCTGAGAGAAGCCTCCTCTTGAGGTGCTTGTGGTAAGGTGGTATTCCTCTGGAGTCGAAGCCAGGGACTAACCTCTCATCTCGAGTTGATTCTTGGTCCACGGAGCTCTTTCGTGTTGCTACAGTGACCTCAGGATCCTTCTAGCCTTGAAACAGTGTTCTTGGGGTTTCTCTGGAGTGCCATCAAGGAAATCAAGGCTCCTTTCATGTGTGATGTGCAACACGGAATTGCTCTGCACGCAGTGTAGGGGAATCGGGCCTCATCTCGCGGCAAGTGTGAAGTCTCATGGTTTTTCTCGAGTTGCGGCGGGAACCTGGGGTATATTCTCGAGTTCCGACGGGGATGCCCCTTCCACCCACGTGTTTGTTCAGCGACGGCAGGACTCCTGCCTAGTTGCGAGGGACAACTCGGGATTCTCCTCGAGGCTTGGCAGGGCAATTGGGACGCCTCTCCAGCTGAGGCGGGAGACCAAGGGTCCCTTTCCACGTGGCACAGGAATCCTGGGACTCCTATCAAGTTTCACGAGGAGTCAGGCATCGTCTCCTTTGGAGGCACTGATCTCCGCGTACCTCTGGAGTTTTCAAAGGATGTGAGGCCTCGGGTCGCGATGAGGTGGGGAACTAGGTCTTTCTCTGTGGTCACCACAGGGGATTCAAACATCCTTTCATCTTGGGAGATGAAAGACGAGCCTGCATTCAAGTCACTGCAGGGATTTCCGGCGTTATTTCCCGTCAGGGCATCGCAGTGTCCATTCCACTTGAGGCCGCAAAATCAGGGTCCCTCTCACATAGCTAGAGCTGAGAGGAGCCTCATCTTGAGGTGCTTGTGGTAAGGTGGTAGTCCTCTGGAGTCGAAGCCAGGGACTGACCTCTCATCTCGAGTTGATTTTTGGGCCACGGAGCTCTTTCGTGTTGCTACAGTGACCTCAGGATCCCTCTAGCCTTGAAACAATGTTCTTGGGGTTTCTCTGGAGTGCCATCAAGGTAATCAAGGCTCCTTTCATGTGTGATGTGCAACACGGAATTGCTCTGCACGCAGTGCACGGGAATCGGGCCTCATCTCGCGGCGAGGGGGAAGTCTCCTTGTTTTTCTCGAGTTGCGGCGGGAACCTGGGTTATATTCTCGAGTTACGACAGAGATGGCCGTTCCACACACGTGCTTGTTCAGCGACGTCAGGACTCCTGCCTAGTTGCGAGAAACAACTCGGGATTCTCCTCGAGGCTGGGCAGGGCAATTGGGACGCCTCTTCATCTGTCGCGGTAGACCAAGCGTCCCTTTCAGTGTGCCACAGAAATCCTGGGACTCCTATCAAGTTTCAGGAGGAGTCAGGCATCGTCTCCTTTGGAGGCACTGATCTCCGCGTACCTCTGAAGTTTTCAACGGATGTGAGGCCTCCGGTCGCGATGAGGTGGGGAACTAGGTCTTTCTCTGTGGTCTCCACAGGGGATTCAGACATCCTTTCGTCTTCGGAGATGCAAGACGAGCCTGCATTCAAGTCACTGCAGGGATATCAGGCCTTATTTCGAGTCAGGGCATCGCGGTGTTCATTCCACTTGTGGCCGCAAACTCCGGGTCCCTCTCACATACCTAGAGCTGAGAGAAGCCTCCTCTTGAGGTGCTTGTGGTAAGGTGGTATTCCTCTGGAGTCGAAGTCAGGGACTAACCTCTCATCTCGAGTTGATTTTTGGTCCACGGAGCTCTTTCGTGTTGCTACAGTGACCTCAGGATCCCTCTAGCCTTGAAACATTGTTCTTGGGGTTTCTCTGGAGTTCCATCAAGGAAATCAAGTCTCCTTTCATGTGTGATGTGCAACACGGAATTGCTCTGCACACAGTGCAGGGGAATCGGGCCTCATCTCGCGGCGAGGGGGAAATCTCATGGTTTTTCTCGAGTTGCGGCGGGAACCTGGGGTATATTCTCGAGTTACGACGGGGATGGCCCTTCCACACACGTGTTTGTTCAGCGACGGCAGGACTCCTGCCTAGTTGCGAGGGACAACTCGGGATTCTCCTCGAGGCTTGGCAGGGCAATTGGGACGCCTCTCCAGCTGAGGCGGGAGACCAAGTGTTCATTTCCACGTGCCACAGGAATCCTGGGACTCCTATCAAGTTTCACGAGGAGTCAGGCATCGTCTCCTTTGGAGGCACTGATCTCCGCGTACCTCTGGAGTTTTCAAAGGATGTGAGGCCTCCGGTCGCCATGAGGTGGGGAACTATATCTTTCTCTGTGGTCACCACAGGGGATTCAAACATCCTTTCATCTTGGGAGATGAATGACGAGCCTGCATTCAAGTCACTGCAGGGATTTCCGGCGTTATGTCCCGTCAGGGCAACGCAGTGTCCATTCCTCTTGAGGCCGCAAAATCAGGGTCCCTCTCACATAGCTAGAGCTGAGAGAAGCCTCTTCTTGAGGTGCTTGTGGTAAGGTGGTATTCCTCTGGATTCGAAGCCAGGGACTAACCTCTCATCTCGAGTGGATTTTTGGTCCACGCAGTTCTTTCGTGTTGCTACAGTAACCTCAGGATACCTCTAGCCTTGAAAGAATGTTCTTGGGGTTTCACTGGAGTGCCATCAAGGAAATCAAGGCTCCTTTCATGTTTGATGTGCAACACGGAATTGCTCTGCATGCAGTCCAGGAGAATCGAGCCTCATCTCACGGCGAGGGGGAAGTCTCATGGTTTTTCTCGAGTTGCGGCGGGACCCTGGGGTATATTCTCGAGTTATGACGGGGATGGGCCTCCCAGCCACGTGTTTGTTCAGCGACTTCAGGACTCCAGCCTTGCTGCGAGGGACAACTCGGAATTCTCCTCGAGGCTTGGCAGGGCAATTGGCACGCCTCTCCACCTGAGGTGGGAGACCAAGGGTCCCTTTCCATGTGCCACAGGAATCCTGGGACTCCTATCAAGTTTCAGAAGGAGTCAGGCATCGTCTCCTTTGGAGGCACTGATCTCCGCGTACCTCTGGAGTTTTCAAAGGATGTGAGGCCTCCGGTCGCAATGAGGTGGGGAACTAGGTCTTTCTCTGTGGTCTCCACAGGGGATTCAGACATCCTTTCGTCTTGGGAGATGCAAGACGAGCCTGCATTCAAGTCACTGCAGGGATATCCGGCCTTATTTCGCGTCAGGGCATCGCAGTGTCCATTCCACTTGAGGCCGCAAAAACAGGGTCCCTCTCACATACCTAGAGCTGAGAGAAGCCTCCTCTTGAGGTGCTTGTGGTAAGGTGGTATTCCTCTGGAGTCGAAGCCAGGGACTAACCTCTCATCTCGAGTTGATTTTTGGTCCACGGAGCTCTTTCGTGTTGCTACAGTGACCTCAGGATCCCTCTAGCCTTGAAACATTGTTCTTGGGGTTTCTCTGGAGTTCCATCAAGGAAATCAAGTCTCCTTTCATGTGTGATGTGCAACACGGAATTGCTCTGCACACAGTGCAGGGGAATCGGGCCTCATCTCGCGGCGAGGGGGAAATCTCATGGTTTTTCTCGAGTTGCGGCGGGAACCTGGGGTTTATTCTCGAGTTACGACGGGGATGGCCCTTCCACACACGTTATTCTTCAGCGACGGCAGGACTCCTGCCTAGTTGCGAGGGACAACTCGGGATTCTCCTCGAGGCTTGGCAGGGCAATTGGGACGCCTCTCCAGCTGAGGCGGGAGACCAAGTGTTCATTTCCACGTGCCACAGGAATCCTGGGACTCCTATCAAGTTTCACGAGGAGTCAGGCATCGTCTCCTTTGGAGGCACTGATCTCCGCGTACCTCTGGAGTTTTCAAAGGATGTGAGGCCTCCGGTCGCCATGAGGTGGGGAACTAGATCTTTCTCTGTGGTCACCACAGGGGATTCAAACATCCTTTCATCTTGGGAGATGAATGACGAGCCTGCATTCAAGTCACTGCAGGGATTTCCGGCGTTATGTCCCGTCAGGGCATCGCAGTGTCCATTCCACTTGAGGCCGCAAAATCAGGGTCCCTCTCACATAGCTAGAGCTGAGAGAAGCCTCCTCTTGAGGTGCTTGTGGTAAGGTGGTATTCCTCTGGATTCGAAGCCAGGGACTAACCTCTCATCTCGAGTGGATTTTTGGTCCACGGAGTTCTTTCGTGTTGCTACAGTAACCTCAGGATACCTCTAGCCTTGAAAGAATGTTCTTGGGGTTTCTCTGGAGTGCCATCAAGGAAATCAAGGCTCCTTTCATGTTTGATGTGCAACAGGAAATTTCTCTGCATGGAGTGCAGGAGAATCGAGCCTCTTCTCGCGGCGAGGGGGAAGTCTCATGGTTTTTCTCAAGTTGCGGCGGGACCCAGGGGTATATTCTCGAGTTATGATGGGGATGGCCCTTCCAGCCACGTGTTTGTTCAGCGACGTCAGGACTCCTGCCTAGTTGCGAGGGACAACTCAGGATTCTCCTCGAGGCTTGGCAGGGCAATTGGGACGCCTCTCCAGCTGAGGCGGGAGACCAAGAGCCCTTTTCTATGTGCCACAGGAATCCTGGGACTCCTATCAAGTTTCACGAGGAGTCAGGCATCGTCTCCTTTGGAGGCACTGATCTCCGCGTACCTCTGGAGTTTTCAAAGCATGTGAGGCCTCCGGTCGCGATGAGGTGGGGAACTAGGTCTTTCTCTGTGGTCTCCACAGGGGATTCAGACATCCTTTCGTCTTGGGAGATGCAAGACGAGCCTGCATTCAAGTCACTGCAGGGATATCCGGCCTTATTTCGAGTCAGGGCATCGCGGTGTATATTCCACATGAGGCCGCAAACTCAGGGTCCCTCCCACATACCTAGAGCTGAGAGAAGCCTCCTCTTGAGGTGCTTGTGGTAAGGTGGTATTCCTCTGGAGTCGAAGCCAGGGACTACCCTCTCATCTCGAGTTGATTTTTGGTCCACGGAGCACTTTCGTGTTGCTACAGTGACCTCAGGATCCCTCTAGCCTGGAAACAGTGTTCTTGGGGTTTCTCTGGAGTGCCATCAAGAAAATCAAGGCTCCTTTCATGTTTGATGTGCAACACGGAATTGCTCTGCATGCAGTGCAGGAGAATCGAGCCTCATCTCGCAGCGAGGGGGAAGTCTCATGGTTTTTCGCGAGCTGCGGCGGGAACCTGGGGTATATTCTCGAGTTATGACGGGGATGGCCCTTCCACCCACGTGTTTGTTCAGCGACGTCAGGACTCCTGCCTAGTTGCGAGGGACAACTCGGGATTCTCCTCGAGGCTTGGCAGGGCAATTGGGACGCCTCTCCAGCTGAGGCGGGAGACCAAGGGTCCCTTTCCACGTGCCACAGGAATCCTGGGACTCCTATCAAGTTTCAGAGGATTCAGGCATCGTCTCCTTTGGAGGCACTGATCTCCGCGTACTTCTGGAGTTTTCAAAGGATGTGAGGCCTACGGTCGCGATGAGGTGGGGAACTAGGTCTTTCTCTGTGGTCTCCACAGGGGATTCAGACATCCTTTCGTATTGGGAGATGCAAAACGAGCCTGCATTCAAGTCACTGCAGGGATATCCGGCCTTATTTCGAGTCAGGGCATAGCGGTGGCCATTCCACTTGAGGCTGCATACTCAGGGTCCCTCTCACATACCTAGAGCTGAGAGAAGCCTCCTCTTGAGGTGCTTGTGGTAAGGCGGTATTCCTCTGGAGTCGAAGCCAGGGACTAACCCCTCATCTCGAGTTGATTTTTGGTCCACGGTGCTCTTTCTTGTTGCTACAGTGACCTCAGGATCCCTCTAGCCTTGAAACAGTGTTCTTGGGGTTTCTCTGGAGTGCCATCAAGGAAATCAAGGGTCCTTTCATGTGTGATGTGCAACACGGAATTGCTCTGCACGCAGTGCAGGGGAATCGGGGCTCATCTCGCGGCGAGGGGGAAGTCTCATGGTTTTTCTCGAGTTGCAGCGGGAACCTGGGGTATATTCTCGAGTTACGACGGGGATGGCCCTTCCACACACGTGTTTGTTCAGCGACGTCAGGACTCCTGGCTAGTTGCGAGGGACAACTCGGGATTCTCCTCGAGGCTTGGCAGGGCAATTGGGACGCCTCTCCAGCTGAGGCGGGAGACCAAGGGTCCCTTTCCACGTGCCACAGGAATCCTGGGACTCCTATCAAGTTTCACGAGGAGTCAGGCATCGTCTCCTTTGGAGGCACTGATCTCCGCGTACCTCTGGAGTTTTCAAAGGATGTGAGGCGTCTGGTCGCGATGAGGTGGGGAACTAGGTCTTTCTCTGTGGTCTCCACAGGGGATTCAGACATCCTTTCATCTTGGGAGATGCAAGACGAGCCTGCATTCAAGTCACTGCAGGGATATCCAGCCTTATTTCGCGTCAGGGCATCGCAGTGTCCATTCCACTTGAGGCCGCAATCTCAGGGTCCCTCTCACATACCTAGAGCTGAGAAAAGCCTCCTCTTGAGGTGCTTGTGGTAAGGTGGTATTCCTCTGGAGTCGAAGCCAGGGACTAACCTCTCATCTCGAGTTGATTTGTGGTCCACGGAGCTCTTTCGTGTTGCTACAGTGACCTCAGGATCCCTCTAGCCTTGAAACAGTGTTCTTGGGGATTCTCTGGAGTGCCATCAAGGAAATCAAGGCTCCTTTCATGTGTGATGTGCGACACTGAATTGCTCTGCACGCAGTTCAGGGGAATCGGGCCTCATCTCACGGCGAGGGGGAAGTCTCATGGGTTTTCTCGAGTTGCGGCGGGAACCTGGGGTATACTCTCGAGTTACGTCGGGGATGGCCCTGCCACACAAGTGTTTGTTCAGCGACGTCAGGACTCCTGCCTAGTTGCGAGGGACAACTCGGGATTCTCCTCGAGGCTTGGCAGGGCAATTGGGACGCCTCTCCAGCTGAGGCGGGAGACCAAGGGTCCCTTTCCAAGTGCCGCAGGAATCCTGGGACTCCTGTCAAGTTTCATGGGGAGTCAGGCATCGTCTCCTTTGGAGGCACTGATCTCCGCATACCTCTGGAGTCTTCAAAGTATGTGAGGCCTCCGGTCGCAATGAGGTGGGGAACTAGGTCTTTCTTTGTGGTCTCCACAGGGGATTCAGACATCCTTTCCTCATGGGAGATGCAAGACGAGCCTGCATTCAAGTCACTGCAGGGATATCCGGCCTTATTTCACGTCAGCGCATCGCAGTGTCCATTCCATTTGAGGCCGCAAAATCAGGGTCCCTCTCACAAACCTAGAGCTGAGAGAAGCCTCCTCTTGAGGTGCTTGTGGTAAGGTGGTATTCCTCTGGAGTCGAAGCCAGGGACTAACCTCTCATCTCGAGTTGATTTTTGGGCAACGGAGCTCTTTCCTGTTGCTACAGTGACCTCAGGATCCCTCTAGCCTTGAAACAGTGTTCTTGGGGTTTCTCTGCAGTGCCATCAAGGAAATCAAGGCTCCTTTCCTGTGTGATGTGCAACACGGAATTGCTCTGCACGCAGTGCAGGGGATTCGGGCCTCATCTCGCGGCAAGGGGGAAGTCTCATGGTTTTTCTCGAGTTGCGGCGGGAACCTTGGGTATATTCTCGAGTTACGACGGAGATGGCCCTTCCACACACGTTATTCTTCAGCGACGTCAGGACTCCTGCCTAGTTGCGAGGGACAATTCGGGATTCTCCTCGAGGCTTGGCAGGGCAATTGGGACGCCTCTCCAGCTGAGGCGGGAGACCAAGTGTCCCTTTCCACGTGCCACAGGAATCCTGGGACTCCTATCAAGTTTCACGAGGAGTCAGGCATCTTCTCCTTTGGAGGCACTGATCTCCGTGTACCTCTGGAGTTTTCAAAGGATGTGAGGCCTCCGGTCGCGATGAGGTGGGGAACTAGGTCTTTCTCTGTGGTCTCCACAGGGGATTCCGACATCCTTTCATCTTGGGAGATGCAAGACGAGCCTGTATTGAAGTCACTGCAGGAATATCCAGCCTTATTTCGCGTCAGGGCATCGCAGTGTCCATTCCACTTGAGGCCACAAACTCAGGGACCCTCTCACTTAGCTAGAGCTGAGAGAAGCCTCCTCTTGAGGTGCTTGTGGTAAGGTGGTATTCCTCTGGAGTCGAAGCCAGGGACTAACCTCTCATCTCGAGTTGATTTTTGGTCCACGGAGCACTTTCGTGTTGCTATAGTAACCTCAGGATCCCTCTAGCCTTGAAACAGTGTTCTTGGGGTTTCTCTGGAGTGCCATCAAGGAAATCAAGGCTCCTTTCATGTTTGATGTGCAACACAGAATTGCTCTGCATGCAGTCCAGGAGAATCGAGCCTCATCTCGCGGCGAGGGGGAAGTCTCATGGTTTTTCTCGAGTTGCGGCGGGACCCTGGGGTATATTCTCGAGTTATGACGGGGATGGGCCTTCCAGCCACGTGTTTGTTCAGCGACTTCAGGACTCCAGCCTAGTTGCGAGGGACAACTCGAAATTCTCCTCGAGGCTTGGCAGGGCAATTGGGACGCCTCTCCAGCTGAGGTGGGAGACCAAGGGTCCCTTTCCATGTGCCACAGGAATCCTGGGACACCTATCAAGTTTCACGAGGAGTCAGGCATCGTCTCCTTTGGAGGCACTGATCTCCGCGTACCTCTGGAGTTTTCAAAGGATGTGAGGCCTCCGGTCGCGATGAGGTGGGGAACTAGGTCTTTCTCTGTGGTCTCCACAGGGAATTCAGATAACCTTTCGTCTTGGGAGATGAATGACGAGCCTGCATTCAAGTCACTGCAGGGATATCCGGTCTTATTTCGAGTCAGGGCATCGCGGTGTCCATTCCACTTGAGGCCGCAAACTCAGGGTCCCTCTCACATAGCTAGAGCTGAGAGAAGCCTCCTCTTGAGGTGCTTGTGGTAAGGTGGTATTCCTCTGGAGTCGAAGCCAGGGACTAACCTCTCATCTCGAGTTGATTTTTGGTCCACGGAGCTCTTTCGTGTTGCTACAGTGACCTCAGGATCCCTCTAGCCTTGAAACAGTGTTCTTGGGGTTTCTCTGGAGTGCCATCAAGGAAATCAAGGCTCCTTTCATGTGTGATGTGCAACACGGAATTGCTCTGCACGCAGTGCAGGGGAATCGGGGCTCATCTCGCGGCGAGGGGGAAGTCTCATGGTTTTTCTCGAGTTGCAGCGGGAACCTGGGGTATATTCTCGAGTTACGACGGGGATGGCCCTTCCACACACGTGTTTGTTCAGCGACGTCAGGACTCCTGGCTAGTTGCGAGGGACAACTCGGGATTCTCCTCGAGGCTTGGCAGGGCAATTGGGACGCCTCGCCAGCTGAGGCGGGAGACCAAGGGTCCCTTTCCACGTGCCACAGGAATCCTGGGACTCCTATCAAGTTTCACGAGGAGTCAGGCATCGTCTCCTTTGGAGGCACTGATCTCCGCGTACCTCTGGAGTTTTCAAAGGATGTGAGGCCTCCGGTCGCGATGATGTGGGGAACTAGGTCTTGCTCTGTGGTCTCCACATGGGATTCAGACATCCTTTCATCTTAGGAGATGCAAGACGAGCCTGCATTCAAGTCACTGCAGGGATATCCGGCCTTATTTCGAGTCAGGGCATCTCGGTGTCCATTCCACTTGAGGCCGCAAACTCAGGGTCGCTCTCACATACCTAGAGCTGAGAGAAGCCTCCTCTTGAGGTGCTTGTGGTAAGGTGGTATTCCTCTGGAGTCGAAGCCAGGGACTAACCTCTCATCTCGAGTTGATTTTTGGTCCACGGAGCTCTTTCGTGTTGCTACAGTGACATCAGAATCCCTCTAGCCTTAAAACAGTGTTCTTGGGGTTTCTCTGGAGTGCCATCAATGAAATCAAGGCTCCTTTCATGTGTGATGTGTAACACGGAATTGCTCTGCACACGATGCAGGGGAATCGGAGCTCATCTCGCGGCGAGGGGGAAGTCTCATGGTTTTTCTCGAGTTGCGGCGGGAACCTGGGGTATATTCTCGAGATACTACGGGGATGGCCCTTTCACACAAGTGCTTGTTCAGCGACGTCAGGAATCCTGCCTAGTTGCGAGGGACAATTCGGGATTCTCCTCGGGGCTGGCCAGGGCAATTGGGACGCCTCTCCAGCTGAGGGCGGAAGACCAAGGGTCCCTATCCACGTGCCACAGGAATCCTGGGACTCCTATCAAGTTTCACGAGGAGTCAGGCATCGTCCCTTTTGGAGGCACTGATCTCCACATACCTCTGGAGTTTTCAAAGTATTTGAGGCCTCCGGTCGCGATGAGGTGGGGAACTAGGTCTTTCTCTGTGGTCTCCACAGGGAATTCAGACATCCTTTCATCTTGGGAGATGCAAAACGAGCTGGCATTCAAGTCACTGCAGAGATATCTGGCCTTATTTCGAGTCAGGGCATCGCGGTGTCCATTCCACTTGAGGCCGCAAACTCAGGGTCCCTCTCCCATACCTAGAGCTGAGAGAAGCCTCCTCTTGAGGTGCTTGTGGTAAGGTGGTAATTCTCTGGGGTCGAAGCCAGGGGCTAACCTCTCATCTCGAGTTGATTCTTGGTCCACGGAGCTCTTTCGTGTTGCTACAGTGACCTCAGGATCCCTCTAGCTTTGAAACAGTGTTCTTGGGGTTTCTCTGGAGTGCCATCAGGGAAATCAAAGCTCCTTTCATGTGTGATGTGCAACACGGAATTGCTCTGCATGCAGTGCAGGGGAATCGGGCCTCATCTCACGGCGAGGGGGAAGTCTCATGGTTTTTCTCGAGTTGCGGCGGGAACCTGGGGTACATTCTCGAGTTACGACGGGGATGGCCCTTCCACCCACGTGTTTGTTCAGCCTCGTCAGGACTCCAGCCTAGTTGCGAGGGACAACTCGGGATTCTCCTCGAGGCTTGGCAGGGCAATTGGGACGCCTCTCCACCTGAGGCGGGAGACCAAGGGTCCCTTTCCACGTGCCACAGGAATCCTGGGACTCCTATCAAGTTTCACGAGGAGTCACGAATCGTCTCCTTTGGAGGCACTGATCTCCGCGTACCTCTGGAGTTTTCAAAGGATGTGAGGCCTCCGATCGCGATGAGGTGGCAGACTAGGTCTTTCTCTGTGGTCTCCACAGGGGATTCAGACATCCTTTCGTCTTGGGAGATGCAAGACGAGCCTGCATTCAAGTCACTGCTGTTATATCCGGCCTTATTTCGAGTCAGGGAATCGCGGTGTCCATTCCACTTGAGGCCGCAAACTCAGGGTCCCTCTCACATACCAAGAGCTGAGAGAAGCCTCCTCTTGAGGTGCTTGTGGTAAGGTGGTATTCCTCTGGAGTCGAACCCAGGGACTAACCTCTCATCTCGAGTTGATTTTTAGTCCACGAAGCACTTTTGTGTTGCTACAGTGACCTCAGAATCCCTCTAGCCTTGAAACAGTGTTCTTGGGGTTTCTCTGGAGTGCCATGAAGGAAATCAAGGCTCCTTTCATGTGTGATGTGCAACACGGAATTGCTCTGCACGCAGTGCAGGGGAATCGGGCCTCATCTCGCGGCGAGGGGGAAGTCTCATGGTTTTTCTCGAGTTGCGGCGGGAACCTGGGCTATATTCTCAAGTTACGACGGGGATGGCCCTTCCACCCACGTGTTTATTCACTGACGTCAGGGCTCCTGCCTAGTTGCAAGGGACAACTCGGGATTCTCCTCGAGGCTTGGCAGGGCAATTGGGACGCCTCTCCAGCTGAGGCGGAAGACCAAGAGTCCCTTTCCACGTGCCACAGGAATCCTGGGACTCCTATCAAGTTTCCCGAGGAGTCAGGCATCGTCTCCTTTGGAGGCACTGATCTCCGCGTACCTCTGGAGTTTTCAAAGGATGTGAGGCCTCCGGTCGCGATGAGGTGGGGAACTAGGTCTTTCTCTGTGGTCTCCACAGGGGATTCAGACACCCTTTCGTCGTGGGAGATGCAAGACGAGCCTGCATTCAAGTAACTGCAGGGATATCCGGCCTTATTTCGAATCAGGGCATCGGGGTGTCCATTCCACTTGCGGCCGCACACTCAGGATCCCTCTCACATACCTAGAGCTGAGAGAAGCCTCCTCTTGAGGTGCTTGTGGTAAGGTGGTATTCCTCTGGAGTCGAAGCCAGGGACTAACCTCTCATCTCGAGTTGATTTTTGGTCCACGGAGCTCTTTCGTGTTGCTACAGTGACCTCAGGATCCCTCTAGCCTTGAAACAGTGTTCTTGGGGTTTCTCTGGAGTGCCATCAGGGAAATCAAGGCTCCTTTCATGTGTGATGTGCAACACGGAATTGCTCTGCATGCAGTGCAGGGGAATCGGGCCTCATCTCACGGCGAGGGGGAAGTCTCATGGCTTTTCTCGAGTTGCGGCGGGAACCTGGGGTACATTCTCGAGTTACGACGGGGATGGCCCTTCCAGCCACGTGTTTGTTCAGCCTCGTCAGGACTCCAGCCTAGTTGCGAGGGACAACTCGGGATTCTCCTCGAGGCTTGGCAGGGCAATTGGGACGCCTCTCCACCTGAGGCGGGAGACCAAGGGTCCCTTTCCACGTGCCACAGGAATCCTGGGACTCCTATCAAGTTTCACGAGGAGTCACGAATCGTCTCCTTTGGAGGCACTGATCTCCGCGTACCTCTGGAGTTTTCAAAGGATGTGAGGCCTCCGGTGGTGATGAGGTGGCAGACTAGGTCTTTCTCTGTGGTCTCCACAGGGGATTCAGACATCCTTTCGTCTTGGGAGATGCAAGACGAGCCTGCATTCAAGTCACTGCAGGGATATCCGGCCTTATTTCGAGTCAGGGCATCGCGGTGTCCATTCCACTTGAGGCCGCAAACTCAGGGTCCCTCTCACATACCTAGAGCTGAGAGAAGCCTCCTCTTGAGGTGCTTGTGGTAATGTGGTATTTCTCTGGAGTCGATGCCAGGGACTAACCTCTCATCTCGAGTTGATTTTTGTCCACGGAGCTCTTTCGTGTTGCTACAGTGACCTCAGGATCCCTCTAGACTTGAAACAGTGTTCTTGGGGTTTCTCTGGAGTGCCACCAAGGAAATCAAGGCTCCTTTCATGTGTGATGTGCAACACGGAATTGCTCTGCACGCAGTGCAGCGGAATCGGGCCTCATCTCGCGGTGAGGGGGAAGTCTCATAGTTTTTCTCGAGTTGCGGCGGGAACCTGGGGTATATTCTCGAGTTACGACGGGGATGGCCCTTCCACCCACGTGTTTGTTCAGCGACCTCAGGACTCCTGCCTAGTTGTGAGGGACAACTCGGGATTCTCCTCGAGGCTTGGCAGGGTAATTGGGACGCCTCTCCAGCTGAGGCGGGAGACCAAGGGTCCCTTTCCACGTGCCAAAGGAATCCTGGGACTCCTATCAAGTTTGACGAGGAGTCAGGCATCGTTTCCTTTGGAGGCACTGATCTCCGCGTACCTCTGGAGTTTTCAAAGGATGTGAGGCCTCCGGTCGCGATGAGGTGGGGAACTAGGTCTTTCACTGTGGTCTCCACAGGGGATTCAGACATCCTTTCGTCTTGGGAGATGCAAGACGAGCCTGCATTCAAGTCACTGCAGGGATATCCGGCCTTATTTCGAGTCAGGGCATCGCGGTGTCCATTCCACTTGAGGCCGCAAACTCAGGGTCCCTCTCACATAGCTAAAGCTGAGAGAAGCCTCCTCTTGAGGTGCTTGTGGTAAGGTGGTATTCCTCTGGAGTCGAAGCCAGGGACTAACCTCTCATCTCGAGTTGATGTTTGGTCCACGGAGCTCTTTTGTGTTGCTACAGTGACCTTAGGATCCCTCTAGCCTTGAAACAGTGTTCTTGGGGTTTCTCTGGAGTGCCATCAAGGAAATCAAGGCTCCTTTCACGGGTGATGTCCAACACGGAATTGCTCTGCACGCAGTGCAGGGGAATCGGGCCTCATCTCACTGCGAGGGGGAAGTCTAATGGTTTATCTCGAGTTGCGGTGGGAACCTCGGGTACATTCTCGAGTTACGACGGGGATGGCCCTTCCACCCACGTGTTTGTTCAGCCTCGTCAGGACTCCAGCCTAGTTGCGAGGGACAACTCGGGATTCTCCTCGAGGCTTGGCAGGGCAATTGGGACGCCTCTCCACCTGAGGCGGGAGACCAAGTGTCCGTTTCCCCGTGCCACAGGAATCCTGGGACTCCTATAAAGTTTCACGAGGAGTTACGAATCGTCTCCTTTGGAGGCACTGATCTCCGCGTACCTCTGGAGTTTTCAAATAATGTGAGGCCTCCGATCGCGATGAGGTGGCAGACTAGGTCTTTCTCTGTGGTCTCCACAGGGCTTTCAGACATCCTTTCTTCTTGGGAGATGCAAGACGAGCATGCATTCAAGTCATTGCGGGGATAACCGGCCTTATTTCGCGTCAGGGCATCGCGGTGTCCATTCCACTTGAGGCCGCAAACTCAGGGTCCCTCTCACATACCTAGAGCTGAGAGAAGCCTCCTCTTGAGGTACTTGTGGTAAGGTGGTATTCCTCTGGAGTCGAAGCCAGGGACTAACCTCTCATCTCGAGTTGATTTTTGGTCCACGGAGCTCTTTCGTGTTGATACAGTGACCTCAGGATCCCTCTAGCCTTGAAACAGTATTCTTGGGGTTTCTCTGGAGTGCCATCAAGGAAATCAAGGCTCCTTTCATGTGTGATGTGCAACATGGAATTGCTCTGCACGCAGTGCAGGGGAATCGGGCCTCATCTCGCGGCGAGGGGGAAGTCTCATGGTTTTTCTCGAGTTGCGGCGGGAACCTGGGGTATATTCTCGAGTTACGACGGCGATGGCCCTTCCACACATGTGTTTGTTCATTGAGGTCAGGACTCCTGCCTAGTTGCGAGGGACAACTCGGGATTCTACTCGAGGCTTGGCAGGGCAATTGGGACGCCTCTCCAGCTGAGGCGGGAGACCAAGTGTCCCTTTCCACGTGCCACAGGTATCCTGGGACTCCTATCAAGTTTCACGAGGAGTCAGGCATCGTCTCCTTTGGAGGCACTGATCTCCGCGTACCTCTGGAGTTTTCAAAGGATGTGCGGCCTCCGGTCGCGATGAGGTGGGGAACTAGGTCTTTCTCTGTGGTCTCCACAGGGGATTCTGACATCCTTTCGTCTTGGGAGATGCAAGACGAGCCTGCATTCAAGTCACTGTAGGGATATCCGGGCTTATTTCGAGTCAGGGCATCGCGGTGTCCATTCCACTTGAGGCCGCAAATTCAGGGTCCCTCTCACATACCTAGAGCTGAGAGAAGCCTCCTCTTGAGGTGCTTGTGGTAAGGTGGTATTCCTCTGGAGTTGAAGCCAGGGACTAACCTCTCATCTCGAGTTGATTTTTGGTCCACGGAGCTCTTTCGTGTTGCTACAGTGACCTCAGGATCCCTCTAGCCTTGAAACAGTGTTCTTGGGGTTTCTCTGGAGTGCCATCAAGGAAATCAAGGCTCCTTTCATGTGTGATGTGCAACACGGAATTGCTCTGCACACAGTGCAGGGTTCGGGCCTCATTTTCCGTCGAGGGGGAAGTCTCATGGTTTTTCTCGAGTTGCGGCAGGAAATTGGGGTATATTCTCGAGTTACGACGGGGAAAGCCCTTCCACCCACGTGTTTGTTCAGCGACGTCAGACTCCTTCCTAGTTGCGAGGGACAACTCGGGATTCTCCTCGAGGCTTGGCAGGGCAATTGGAATGCCTCTCCAGCTGAGGCGGGAGACCAAGGGTCCCTTTCCACATGCCACAGGAATCCTGGGACTCCTAAGAAGTTTCACGAGGAGTCAGGCATCGTCTCCTTTAGAGGCACTGATCTCCGAGTACCTCTGGAGTTTTCAAAGGATGTGAGGCCTCCGGTCGTGATGAGGTGGGGAACTAGGTCTTTCTCTGTGGTCTCCACAGGGGATTCAGACATCCTTTCGTCTTGGGAGATGCAAGACGAGCCTGCATTCAAGTCACTGCAGGGATATCCGGCCTTATTTCGAGTCAGGGCATCGCGGTGTCCATTCCACTTGAGGCCGTTAACTCAGGTTCCCTCTCACATACCTAGAGCTGAGAGAAGCCTCCTCTTGAGGTACTTGTGGTAAGGTGGTGTTCTTCTGGAGTCGAAGCCAGGGACTAACCTCTCATCTCGTGTTGATTTTTGGCGCAAGGATCTCTTTCGTGTTGCTACAGTGACCTCAGGATCCCTCTAGCCTTGAAACAGTGTTCTTGGGGTTTCTCTGGAGTGCCATCAAGGAAATCAAGGCTCCTTTCATGTGTGATGTGCAACACGGAATTGCTCTGTACGCAGTGCAGGGGAATCGGGCCTGATCTCGCGGCGAGGGGAAAGTCTCATGGTTTTTCTCGAGTTGCGGCGGGAACCTGGGGTATATTCTCGAGTTACGACGGGGATGGCCCTTCCACACACGTGTTTGTTCAGCGACGTCAGAACTTCTGCCTAGTTGCAAGGGACAACTCGGGATTCTCCTCTAGGCTTGGCAGGGCAATTGGGATGGCTCTCCAGCTGAGGCGTGAGACAAATTTTCCCTTTCCACGTGCCACAGGAAGCCTGGGACTCCTATCAAGTTTCACGAGCAGTCAGGCATCGTCTCCTTTGGAGGCGCGGATCTCTGCGTACCTCTGGAGTTTTCAAAGGATGTGAGGCCTCCGGTCGCGATGAGGTGGGGAACTAGGTCTTTCTCTGTGGTCTCCACAGGGGATTCAAACATCCTTTCGTCTTGGGAGATGCAAGACGAGCCTGCATTCAAGTCACTGCAGGGATATCCGGCCTTATTTCGAGTCAGGGCATCGCGGTGTCCATTCCACTTGAGGCCGCAAACTCAGGGTCCCTCTCACATAGCTAGAGCTGAGAGAAGCCTCCTCTTGAGGTGCTTGTGGTAAGGTGGTATTCCTCTGGAGTCGAACCCAGGGACTAACCTCTCATCTCGAGTTGATTTTTGGTCCACTGAGCTCTTTTGTGTTGCTACAGTGACCTCAGGATTCCTCTAGCCTTGAAACAGTGTTCTTGGGGTTTCTCTGGAGTGCCATCAAGGAAATCAAGGCTCCTTTCATGTGTGATGTGCAACACGGAATTGCTCTGCCCGCAGTGCAGGGGAATCGGGCCTCATCTTGCGGCGAGGGGGAAGTCTCATGGTTTTTCTCGAGTTGCGGTGGCAACCTGGGGTATATTCTCGAGTTACGACGGGGATGGCCCTTCCACCCACGTGTTTGTTCAGCGACGTCAGGACTCCTGCCTAGTTGCAAGGGACAACTCGGGATTCTCCTCGAGGCTTGGCAGGGCAATTGGGACGCCTCTCCAGCTGAGGCGGAAGACCAAGGGTCCCTTTCCACGTGCCACAGGAATCCTGGGACTCCTATCAAGTTTCCCGAGGAGTCAGGCATCGTCTCCTTTGGAGGCACTGATCTCCGCGTACCTCTGGAGTTTTCAAAGGATGTGAGGCCTCCGGTCGCGATGAGGTGGGGAACTAGGTCTTTCTCTGTGGTCTCCACAGGGGATTCAGACACCCTTTCGTCGTGGGAGATGCAAGACGAGCCTGCATTCAAGTAACTGCAGGGATATCCGGCCTTATTTCGAATCAGGGCATCGGGGTGTCCATTCCACTTGCGGCCGCACACTCAGGATCCCTCTCACATACCTAGAGCTGAGAGAAGCCTCCTCTTGAGGTGCTTGTGGTAAGGTGGTATTCCTCTGGAGTCGAAGCCAGGGACTAACCTCTCATCTCGAGTTGATTTTTGGTCCACGGAGCTCTTTCGTGTTGCTACAGTGACCTCAGGATCCCTCTAGCCTTGAAACAGTGTTCTTGGGGTTTCTCTGGAGTGCCATCAGGGAAATCAAGGCTCCTTTCATGTGTGATGTGCAACACGGAATTGCTCTGCATGCAGTGCAGGGGAATCGGGCCTCATCTCACGGCGAGGGGGAAGTCTCATGGCTTTTCTCGAGTTGCGGCGGGAACCTGGGGTACATTCTCGAGTTACGACGGGGATGGCCCTTCCAGCCACGTGTTTGTTCAGCCTCGTCAGGACTCCAGCCTAGTTGCGAGGGACAACTCGGGATTCTCCTCGAGGCTTGGCAGGGCAATTGGGACGCCTCTCCACCTGAGGCGGGAGACCAAGGGTCCCTTTCCACGTGCCACAGGAATCCTGGGACTCCTATCAAGTTTCACGAGGAGTCACGAATCGTCTCCTTTAGAGGCACTGATCTCCGCGTACCTCTGGAGTTTTCAAAGGATGTGAGGCCTCCGGTGGTGATGAGGTGGCAGACTAGGTCTTTCTCTGTGGTCTCCACAGGGGATTCAGACATCCTTTCGTCTTGGGAGATGCAAGACGAGCCTGCATTCAAGTCACTGCAGGGATATCCGGCCTTATTTCGAGTCAGGGCATCGCGGTGTCCATTCCACTTGAGGCCGCAAACTCAGGGTCCCTCTCACATAGCTAACGCTGAGAGAAGCCTCCTCTTGAGGTGCTTGTGGTAAGGTGGTATTCCTCTGGAGTCGAAGCCAGGGACTAACCTCTCATCTCGAGTTGATGTTTGGTCCACGGAGCTCTTTTGTGTTGCTACAGTGACCTTAGGATCCCTCTAGCCTTGAAACAGTGTTCTTGGGGTTTCTCTGGAGTGCCATCAAGGAAATCAAGGCTCCTTTCACGGGTGATGTCCAACACGGAATTGCTCTGCACGCAGTGCAGGGGAATCGGGCCTCATCTCACTGCGAGGGGGAAGTCTAATGGTTTATCTCGAGTTGCGGTGGGAACCTCGGGTACATTCTCGAGTTACGACGGGGATGGCCCTTCCACCCACGTGTTTGTTCAGCCTCGTCAGGACTCCAGCCTAGTTGCGAGGGACAACTCGGGATTCTCCTCGAGGCTTGGCAGGGCAATTGGGACGCCTCTCCACCTGAGGCGGGAGACCAAGTGTCCGTTTCCCCGTGCCACAGGAATCCTGGGACTCCTATAAAGTTTCACGAGGAGTTACGAATCGTCTCCTTTGGAGGCACTGATCTCCGCGTACCTCTGGAGTTTTCAAATAATGTGAGGCCTCCGATCGCGATGAGGTGGCAGACTAGGTCTTTCTCTGTGGTCTCCACTGGGCTTTCAGACATCCTTTCTTCTTGGGAGATGCAAGACGAGCATGCATTCAAGTCATTGCGGGGATAACCGGCCTTATTTCGCGTCAGGGCATCGCGGTGTCCATTCCACTTGAGGCCGCAAACTCAGGGTCCCTCTCACATACCTAGAGCTGAGAGAAGCCTCCTCTTGAGGTACTTGTGGTAAGGTGGTATTCCTCTGGAGTCGAAGCCAGGGACTAACCTCTCATCTCGAGTTGATTTTTGGTCCACGGAGCTCTTTCGTGTTGATACAGTGACCTCAGGATCCCTCTAGCCTTGAAACAGTATTCTTGGGGTTTCTCTGGAGTGCCATCAAGGAAATCAAGGCTCCTTTCATGTGTGATGTGCAACATGGAATTGCTCTGCACGCAGTGCAGGGGAATCGGGCCTCATCTCGCGGCGAGGGGGAAGTCTCATGGTTTTTCTCGAGTTGCGGCGGGAACCTGGGGTATATTCTCGAGTTACGACGGCGATGGCCCTTCCACACATGTGTTTGTTCATTGAGGTCAGGACTCCTGCCTAGTTGCGAGGGACAACTCGGGATTCTACTCGAGGCTTGGCAGGGCAATTGGGACGCCTCTCCAGCTGAGGCGGGAGACCAAGGGTCCCTTTCCACGTGCCACAGGTATCCTGGGACTCCTATCAAGTTTCACGAGGAGTCAGGCATCGTCTCCTTTGGAGGCACTGATCTCCGCGTACCTCTGGAGTTTTCAAAGGATGTGCGGCCTCCGGTCGCGATGAGGTGGGGAACTAGGTCTTTCTCTGTGGTCTCCACAGGGGATTCTGACATCCTTTCGTCTTGGGAGATGCAAGACGAGCCTGCATTCAAGTCACTGTAGGGATATCCGGGCTTATTTCGAGTCAGGGCATCGCGGTGTCCATTCCACTTGAGGCCGCAAATTCAGGGTCCCTCTCACATACCTAGAGCTGAGAGAAGCCTCCTCTTGAGGTGCTTGTGGTAAGGTGGTATTCCTCTGGAGTTGAAGCCAGGGACTAACCTCTCATCTCGAGTTGATTTTTGGTCCACGGAGCTCTTTCGTGTTGCTACAGTGACCTCAGGATCCCTCTAGCCTTGAAACAGTGTTCTTGGGGTTTCTCTGGAGTGCCATCAAGGAAATCAAGGCTCCTTTCATGTGTGATGTGCAACACGGAATTGCTCTGCACACAGTGCAGGGTTCGGGCCTCATTTTCCGTCGAGGGGGAAGTCTCATGGTTTTTCTCGAGTTGCGGCAGGAAATTGGGGTATATTCTCGAGTTACGACGGGGAAAGCCCTTCCACCCACGTGTTTGTTCAGCGACGTCAGACTCCTTCCTAGTTGCGAGGGACAACTCGGGATTCTCCTCGAGGCTTGGCAGGGCAATTGGAATGCCTCTCCAGCTGAGGCGGGAGACCAAGGGTCCCTTTCCACATGCCACAGGAATCCTGGGACTCCTAAGAAGTTTCACGAGGAGTCAGGCATCGTCTCCTTTAGAGGCACTGATCTCCGAGTACCTCTGGAGTTTTCAAAGGATGTGAGGCCTCCGGTCGTGATGAGGTGGGGAACTAGGTCTTTCTCTGTGGTCTCCACAGGGGATTCAGACATCCTTTCGTCTTGGGAGATGCAAGACGAGCCTGCATTCAAGTCACTGCAGGGATATCCGGCCTTATTTCGAGTCAGGGCATCGCGGTGTCCATTCCACTTGAGGCCGTTAACTCAGGTTCCCTCTCACATACCTAGAGCTGAGAGAAGCCTCCTCTTGAGGTACTTGTGGTAAGGTGGTGTTCTTCTGGAGTCGAAGCCAGGGACTAACCTCTCATCTCGTGTTGATTTTTGGCGCAAGGATCTCTTTCGTGTTGCTACAGTGACCTCAGGATCCCTCTAGCCTTGAAACAGTGTTCTTGGGGTTTCTCTGGAGTGCCATCAAGGAAATCAAGGCTCCTTTCATGTGTGATGTGCAACACGGAATTGCTCTGTACGCAGTGCAGGGGAATCGGGCCTGATCTCGCGGCGAGGGGAAAGTCTCATGGTTTTTCTCGAGTTGCGGCGGGAACCTGGGGTATATTCTCGAGTTACGACGGGGATGGCCCTTCCACACACGTGTTTGTTCAGCGACGTCAGAACTTCTGCCTAGTTGCAAGGGACAACTCGGGATTCTCCTCTAGGCTTGGCAGGGCAATTGGGATGGCTCTCCAGCTGAGGCGTGAGACAAATTTTCCCTTTCCACGTGCCACAGGAAGCCTGGGACTCCTATCAAGTTTCACGAGCAGTCAGGCATCGTCTCCTTTGGAGGCGCGGATCTCTGCGTACCTCTGGAGTTTTCAAAGGATGTGAGGCCTCCGGTCGCGATGAGGTGGGGAACTAGGTCTTTCTCTGTGGTCTCCACAGGGGATTCAAACATCCTTTCGTCTTGGGAGATGCAAGACGAGCCTGCATTCAAGTCACTGCAGGGATATCCGGCCTTATTTCGAGTCAGGGCATCGCGGTGTCCATTCCACTTGAGGCCGCAAACTCAGGGTCCCTCTCACATAGCTAGAGCTGAGAGAAGCCTCCTCTTGAGGTGCTTGTGGTAAGGTGGTATTCCTCTGGAGTCGAACCCAGGGACTAACCTCTCATCTCGAGTTGATTTTTGGTCCACTGAGCTCTTTTGTGTTGCTACAGTGACCTCAGGATTCCTCTAGCCTTGAAACAGTGTTCTTGGGGTTTCTCTGGAGTGCCATCAAGGAAATCAAGGCTCCTTTCATGTGTGATGTGCAACACGGAATTGCTCTGCCCGCAGTGCAGGGGAATCGGGCCTCATCTTGCGGCGAGGGGGAAGTCTCATGGTTTTTCTCGAGTTGCGGTGGCAACCTGGGGTATATTCTCGAGTTACGACGGGGATGGCCCTTCCACCCACGTGTTTGTTCAGCGACGTCAGGACTCCTGCCTAGTTGCAAGGGACAACTCGGGATTCTCCTCGAGGCTTGGCAGGGCAATTGGGATTCCTCTCCGGTTGAGGCGGGAGACCAAGGTTTCCTTTCCACATGCCACAGGAATCCTAGGACTCCTATCACGTTTCACGAGGAGTCAGTCATCGTCTCCTTTGGAGGCACTGATCTCCGTGTACCTCTGGAGTTATCAAAGGATGTGAGGCCTCCGGTCGCGATGAGGTGGGGAACTAGGTCTTTCTCTGTGGTCTCCACAGGGGATTCAGACATTCTTTCATCTTGGGAAATGCAGGACGAGCCTGCATTCAAGTCACTGCAGGGATATCCGGCCTTATTTCGAGTCAGGGAATCGCGGTGTCCATTCCACTTGAGGCCGCAAACTCAGGGTCACTCTCACATACCAAGAGCTGAGAGAAGCCTCCTCTTGAGGTGCTTGTCGTAAGGTGGTATTCCTCTGGAGTCGAAGCCAGGGACTAACCTCTCATCTCGAGTTGATTTTTGGTCCACGGAGCACTTTTGTGTTGCTACAGTGACCTCAGAATCCCTCTAGCCTTGAAACAGTGTTCTTGGGGTTTCTCTGGAGTGCCATGAAGGAAATCAAGGCTCCCTTCATGTGTGATGTGCAACACGGAATTGCTCTGCACGCAGTGCAGGGGAATCGGGCCTCATCTCGCGGCGAGGGGGACGTCTCATGTTTTTTCTCGAGTTGCGGCGGGAACCTGGGCTATATTCTCAAGTTACGACGGGGATGGCCCTTCCACCAACGTGTTTGTTCAGCGACGTCAGGGCTCCTGCCTAGTTGCAAGGGACAACTCGGGATTCTCCTCGAGGCTTGACAGGGCAATTGGGACGCCTCTCCAAATGAGGCGGGAGACCAAGGGTCCCTTTCCACGTGCCACAGGAATCCTGGGACTCCTATCAAGTTTCACGAGGAGTCAGGCATCGTCTCCCTTGGAGGCACTGTTCTCCGTGTACCTCTGGAGTTTTCAATGGATGTGAGGCCTCCGGTAGCGATGAGGTGGGGAACTAGTTCTTTTTCTGTGGTCTCCACAGGGGATTCAGACATCCTTTCGTCTTGGGAGATGCAAGACGAGCCTGCATTCAACTCACTGCAGGGATATCCGGCCTTATTTCGAGTCAGGGCCTCGCGGTTTCCATTCCACTTGAGGCCGCTAACTCAGGTTCCCTCTCACATACCTAGAGCTGAGAGAAGCCTCCTCTTGAGGTACTTGTGGTAAGGTGGTGTTCTTCTGGAGTCGAAGCCAGTGACTAACCTCTCATCTCGAGTTCATTTTTGGTCGACGGAGCTCTTTTGTGTTGCTACAGTGATCTCAGGATCCCTATAGCCTTGAAACAGAGTTCTTGGGGTTTCTCTGGAGTGCCATCAAGCAAATCAAGGCGCCTTTCATGTGTGATGTGCAACACGGAATTGCTCTGCATGCATTGCAGCGGATTCGGGCCGGATCTCGCGGCGAGGGGGAAGTCTCATGGTTTTTCTCGAGTTGCGGCGGGAACCTGCGGTATATTCTCGAGTTACGACGGGGATGGCCCTTCCACCCACGTGTTTGTTCACTGACGTCAGGACTCCTGCCTAGTTGCGAGGGACAACTCGGGATTCTCCTCGAGGCTTGGCAGGGCAATTGGGACGCCTCTCCAGCTGAGGCGGGAGACCAAGGGTCCCTTTCCACGTGCCACAGGAATCCTGGGACTCCTATCAAGTTTCCCGAGGAGTCAGGCATCATCTCCTTTGAAGGCACTGATCTCCGCGTACCTCTGGAGTTTTCAAAGGATGTGAGGCCTCCGGTCGCGATGAGGTGGGGAACTAGGTCTTTCTCTGTGGTCTCCACAGGGGATTCAGACACCCTTTCGTCTTGGGAGATGCAAGACGAGCCTGCATTCAAGTCACTGCAGGGATATCCGGCCTTATTTCGAATCAGGGCATCGCGGTGTCCATTCCACTTGCGGCCGCAATCTCAGGGTCCCTCTCACATACCTAGAGCTGAGAGAAGCCTCCTCTTGAGGTGCTTGTGGTAAGGTGGTATTCCTCTGGAGTCGAAGCCAGGGACTACCCTCTCATCTCGAGTTGATTTTTGGTCAACGCAGCTCTTTCGTGTTGCTACAGTGACCTCAGGTTCCCTCTAGCCTTGAAACAGTGTTCTTGGGGTTTCTCTGGAGTGCCATGAAGGAAATCAAGGTTCCCTTCATGTGTGATGTGCAACACGGATTTGCTCTGCACGCAGTGCAGGGGAATCGGGCCTCATCTCGCGGCGAGGGGGACGTCCCATGGTTTTTCTCGAGTTGCGGCGGGAACCTGGGCTATATTCTCAAGTTACGACGGGGATGGCCCTTCCACCCACGTGTTTGTTCAGCGACGTCAGGGCTCCTGCCTAGTTGCAAGGGACAACTCGGGATTCTCCTCGAGGCTTGGCAGGGCAATTGGGACACCTCTCCAAATGAGGCGGGAGACCAAGGGTCCCTTTCCACGTGCCACAGGAATCCTGGGACTCCTATCAAGTTTCACGAGGAGTCAGGCATCGTCTCCCTTGGAGGCACTGTTCTCCGTGTACCTCTGGAGTTTTCAATGGATGTGAGGCCTCCGGTAGCGATGAGGTGGGGAACTAGTTCTTTCTCTGTGGTCTCCACAGGGGATTCAGACATCCTTTCGTCTTGGGAGATGCAAGACGAGCCTGCATTCAACTCACTGCAGGGATATCCGGCCTTATTTCGAGTCAGGGCATCGCGGTTTCCATTCCACTTGAGGCCGCTAACTCAGGTTCCCTCTCACATACCTAGAGCTGAGAGAAGCCTCCTCTTGAGGTACTTGTGGTAAGGTGGTGTTCTTCTGGAGTCGAAGCCAGGGACTAACCTATCATCTCGAATTGATTTTTGGTCGACGGAGCTCTTTTGTGTTGCTACAGTGATCTCAGGATCCCTATAGCCTTGAAACAGTGTTCTTGGGGTTTCTCTGGAGTGCCATCAAGCAAATCAAGGCGCCTTTCATGTGTGATGTGCAACACGGAATTGCTCTGCACGCATTGCAGCGGATTCGGGCCGGATCTCGCGGCGAGGGGGAACTCTCATGGTTTTTCTAGAGTTGCGGCGGGAAACTGCGGTATATTCTCGAGTTACGACGGGGATGGCCCTTCCACCCACGTGTTTGTTCACTGACGTCAGGACTCCTGCCTAGTTGCGAGGGACAACTCGGGATTCTCCTCGAGGCTTGGCAGGGCAATTGGGACGCCTCTCCAGCTGAGGCGGGAGACCAAGGGTCCCTTTCCACGTGCCACAGGAATCCTGGGACTCCTATCAAGTTTCACGAGGAGTCACGAATCGTCTCCTTTGGAGGCACTGATCTCCGCGTACCTCTGGAGTTTTCAAAGGATGTGAGGCCTCCGATCGCGATGAGGTGGCAGACTAGGTCTTTCTCTGTGGTCTCCACAGGGGATTCAGACATCCTTTCGTCTTGGGAGATGCAAGACGAGCCTGCATTCAAGTCACTGCTGTTATATCCGGCCTTATTTCGAGTCAGGGAATCGCGGTGTCCATTCCACTTGAGGCCGCAAACTCAGGGTCCCTCTCACATACCAAGAGCTGAGAGAAGCCTCCTCTTGAGGTGCTTGTGGTAAGGTGGTATTCCTCTGGAGTCGAACCCAGGGACTAACCTCTCATCTCGAGTTGATTTTTAGTCCACGGAGCACTTTTGTGTTGCTACAGTGACCTCAGAATCCCTCTAGCCTTGAAACAGTGTTCTTGGGGTTTCTCTGGAGTGCCATGAAGGAAATCAAGGCTCCTTTCATGTGTGATGTGCAACACGGAATTGCTCTGCACGCAGTGCAGGGGAATCGGGCCTCATCTCGCGGCGAGGGGGAAGTCTCATGGTTTTTCTCGAGTTGCGGCGGGAACCTGGGCTATATTCTCAAGTTACGACGGGGATGGCCCTTCCACCCACGTGTTTATTCACTGACGTCAGGGCTCCTGCCTAGTTGCAAGGGACAACTCGGGATTCTCCTCGAGGCTTGGCAGGGCAATTGGGACGCCTCTCCAGCTGAGGCGGAAGACCAAGGGTCCCTTTCCACGTGCCACAGGAATCCTGGGACTCCTATCAAGTTTCCCGAGGAGTCAGGCATCGTCTCCTTTGGAGGCACTGATCTCCGCGTACCTCTGGAGTTTTCAAAGGATGTGAGGCCTCCGGTCGCGATGAGGTGGGGAACTAGGTCTTTCTCTGTGGTCTCCACAGGGGATTCAGACACCCTTTCGTCGTGGGAGATGCAAGACGAGCCTGCATTCAAGTAACTGCAGGGATATCCGGCCTTATTTCGAATCAGGGCATCGGGGTGTCCATTCCACTTGCGGCCGCACACTCAGGATCCCTCTCACATACCTAGAGCTGAGAGAAGCCTCCTCTTGAGGTGCTTGTGGTAAGGTGGTATTCCTCTGGAGTCGAAGCCAGGGACTAACCTCTCATCTCGAGTTGATTTTTGGTCCACGGAGCTCTTTCGTGTTGCTACAGTGACCTCAGGATCCCTCTAGCCTTGAAACAGTGTTCTTGGGGTTTCTCTGGAGTGCCATCAGGGAAATCAAGGCTCCTTTCATGTGTGATGTGCAACACGGAATTGCTCTGCATGCAGTGCAGGGGAATCGGGCCTCATCTCACGGCGAGGGGGAAGTCTCATGGCTTTTCTCGAGTTGCGGCGGGAACCTGGGGTACATTCTCGAGTTACGACGGGGATGGCCCTTCCAGCCACGTGTTTGTTCAGCCTCGTCAGGACTCCAGCCTAGTTGCGAGGGACAACTCGGGATTCTCCTCGAGGCTTGGCAGGGCAATTGGGACGCCTCTCCACCTGAGGCGGGAGACCAAGGGTCCCTTTCCACGTGCCACAGGAATCCTGGGACTCCTATCAAGTTTCACGAGGAGTCACGAATCGTCTCCTTTGGAGGCACTGATCTCCGCGTACCTCTGGAGTTTTCAAAGGATGTGAGGCCTCCGGTGGCGATGAGGTGGCAGACTAGGTCTTTCTCTGTGGTCTCCACAGGGGATTCAGACATCCTTTCGTCTTGGGAGATGCAAGACGAGCCTGCATTCAAGTCACTGCAGGGATATCCGGCCTTATTTCGAGTCAGGGCATCGCGGTGTCCATTCCACTTGAGGCCGCAAACTCAGGGTCCCTCTCACATACCTAGAGCTGAGAGAAGCCTCCTCTTGAGGTGCTTGTGGTAATGTGGTATTTCTCTGGAGTCGATGCCAGGGACTAACCTCTCATCTCGAGTTGATTTTTGTCCACGGAGCTCTTTCATGTTGCTACAGTGACCTCAGGATCCCTCTAGACTTGAAACAGTGTTCTTGGGGTTTCTCTGGAGTGCCATCAAGGAAATCAAGGCTCCTTTCATGTGTGATGTGCAACACGGAATTGCTCTGCACGCAGTGCAGCGGAATCGGGCCTCATCTCGCGGTGAGGGGGAAGTCTCATAGTTTTTCTCGAGTTGCGGCGGGAACCTGGGGTATATTCTCGAGTTACGACGGGGATGGCCCTTCCACCCACGTGTTTGTTCAGCGACCTCAGGACTCCTGCCTAGTTGTGAGGGACAACTCGGGATTCTCCTCGAGGCTTGGCAGGGTAATTGGGACGCCTCTCCAGCTGAGGCGGGAGACCAAGGGTCCCTTTCCACGTGCCACAGGAATCCTGGGACTCCTATCAAGTTTGACGAGGAGTCAGGCATCGTTTCCTTTGGAGGCACTGATCTCCGCGTACCTCTGGAGTTTTCAAAGGATGTGAGGCCTCCGGTCGCGATGAGGTGGGGAACTAGGTCTTTCACTGTGGTCTCCACAGGGGATTCAGACATCCTTTCGTCTTGGGAGATGCAAGACGAGCCTGCATTCAAGTCACTGCAGGGATATCCGGCCTTATTTCGAGTCAGGGCATCGCGGTGTCCATTCCACTTGAGGCCGCAAACTCAGGGTCCCTCTCACATAGCTAAAGCTGAGAGAAGCCTCCTCTTGAGGTGCTTGTGGTAAGGTGGTATTCCTCTGGAGTCGAAGCCAGGGACTAACCTCTCATCTCGAGTTGATGTTTGGTCCACGGAGCTCTTTTGTGTTGCTACAGTGACCTTAGGATCCCTCTAGCCTTGAAACAGTGTTCTTGGGGTTTCTCTGGAGTGCCATCAAGGAAATCAAGGCTCCTTTCACGGGTGATGTGCAACACGGAATTGCTCTGCACGCAGTGCAGGGGAATCGGGCCTCATCTCACTGCGAGGGGGAAGTCTAATGGTTTATCTCGAGTTGCGGTGGGAACCTCGGGTACATTCTCGAGTTACGACGGGGATGGCCCTTCCACCCACGTGTTTGTTCAGCCTCGTCAGGACTCCAGCCTAGTTGCGAGGGACAACTCGGGATTCTCCTCGAGGCTTGGCAGGGCAATTGGGACGCCTCTCCACCTGAGGCGGGAGACCAAGTGTCCGTTTCCCCGTGCCACAGGAATCCTGGGACTCCTATAAAGTTTCACGAGGAGTTACGAATCGTCTCCTTTGGAGGCACTGATCTCCGCGTACCTCTGGAGTTTTCAAATAATGTGAGGCCTCCGATCGCGATGAGGTGGCAGACTAGGTCTTTCTCTGTGGTCTCCACAGGGCTTTCAGACATCCTTTCTTCTTGGGAGATGCAAGACGAGCATGCATTCAAGTCATTGCGGGGATAACCGGCCTTATTTCGAGTCAGGGCATCGCGGTGTCCATTCCACTTGAGGCCGCAAACTCAGGGTCCCTCTCACATACCTAGAGCTGAGAGAAGCCTCCTCTTGAGGTACTTGTGGTAAGGTGGTATTCCTCTGGAGTCGAAGCCAGGGACTAACCTCTCATCTCGAGTTGATTTTTGGTCCACGGAGCTCTTTCGTGTTGATACAGTGACCTCAGGATCCCTCTAGCCTTGAAACAGTATTCTTGGGGTTTCTCTGGAGTGCCATCAAGGAAATCAAGGCTCCTTTCATGTGTGATGTGCAACATGGAATTGCTCTGCACGCAGTGCAGGGGAATCGGGCCTCATCTCGCGGCGAGGGGGAAGTCTCATGGTTTTTCTCGAGTTGCGGCGGGAACCTGGGGTATATTCTCGAGTTACGACGGCGATGGCCCTTCCACACATGTGTTTGTTCATTGAGGTCAGGACTCCTGCCTAGTTGCGAGGGACAACTCGGGATTCTACTCGAGGCTTGGCAGGGCAATTGGGACGCCTCTCCAGCTGAGGCGGGAGACCAAGTGTCCCTTTCCACGTGCCACAGGTATCCTGGGACTCCTATCAAGTTTCACGAGGAGTCAGGCATCGTCTCCTTTGGAGGCACTGATCTCCGCGTACCTCTGGAGTTTTCAAAGGATGTGCGGCCTCCGGTCGCGATGAGGTGGGGAACTAGGTCTTTCTCTGTGGTCTCCAAAGGGGATTCTGACATCCTTTCGTCTTGGGAGATGCAAGACGAGCCTGCATTCAAGTCACTGTAGGGATATCTGGGCTCATTTCGAGTCAGGGCATCGCGGTGTCCATTCCACTTGAGGCCGCAAATTCAGGTTCCCTCTCACATACCTAGAGCTGAGAGAAGCCTCCTCTTGAGGTGCTTGTGGTAAGGTGGTATTCCTCTGGAGTTGAAGCCAGGGACTAACCTCTCATCTCGAGTTGATTTTTGGTCCACGGAGCTCTTTCGTGTTGCTACAGTGACCTCAGGATCCCTCTAGCCTTGAAACAGTGTTCTTGGGGTTTCTCTGGAGTGCCATCAAGGAAATCAAGGCTCCTTTCATGTGTGATGTGCAACACGGAATTGCTCTGCACACAGTGCAGGGTTCGGGCCTCATTTTCCGTCGAGGGGGAAGTCTCATGGTTTTTCTCGAGTTGCGGCAGGAAATTGGGGTATATTCTCGAGTTACGACGGGGAAAGCCCTTCCACCCACGTGTTTGTTCAGCGACGTCAGACTCCTTCCTAGTTGCGAGGGACAACTCGGGATTCTCCTCGAGGCTTGGCAGGGCAATTGGATTGCCTCTCCAGCTGAGGCGGGAGACCAAGGGTCCCTTTCCACATGCCACAGGAATCCTGGGACTCCTAAGAAGTTTCACGAGGAGTCAGGCATCGTCTCCTTTAGAGGCACTGATCTCCGAGTACCTCTGGAGTTTTCAAAGGATGTGAGGCCTCCGGTCGTGATGAGGTGGGGAACTAGGTCTTTCTCTGTGGTCTCCACAGGGGATTCAGACATCCTTTCGTCTTGGGAGATGCAAGACGAGCCTGCATTCAAGTCACTGCAGGGATATCCGGCCTTATTTCGAGTCAGGGCATCGCGGTGTCCATTCCACTTGAGGCCGTTAACTCAGGTTCCCTCTCACATACCTAGAGCTGAGAGAAGCCTCCTCTTGAGGTACTTGTGGTAAGGTGGTGTTCTTCTGGAGTCGAAGCCAGGGACTAACCTCTCATCTCGTGTTGATTTTTGGCGCAAGGATCTCTTTCGTGTTGCTACAGTGACCTCAGGATCCCTCTAGCCTTGAAACAGTGTTCTTGGGGTTTCTCTGGAGTGCCATCAAGGAAATCAAGGCTCCTTTCATGTGTGATGTGCAACACGGAATTGCTCTGTACGCAGTGCAGGGGAATCGGGCCTGATCTCGCGGCGAGGGGGACGTCTCATGGTTTTTCTCGAGTTGCGGCGGGAACCTGGGCTATATTCTCAAGTTACGACGGGGATGGCCCTTCCACCAACGTGTTTGTTCAGCGACGTCAGGGCTCCTGCCTAGTTGCAAGGGACAACTCGGGATTCTCCTCGAGGCTTGACAGGGCAATTGGGACGCCTCTCCAAATGAGGCGGGAGACCAAGGGTCCCTTTCCACGTGCCACAGGAATCCTGGGACTCCTATCAAGTTTCACGAGGAGTCAGGCATCGTCTCCCTTGGAGGCACTGTTCTCCGTGTACCTCTGGAGTTTTCAATGGATGTGAGGCCTCCGGTAGCGATGAGGTGGGGAACTAGTTCTTTTTCTGTGGTCTCCACAGGGGATTCAGACATCCTTTCGTCTTGGGAGATGCAAGACGAGCCTGCATTCAAGTCACTGCAGGGATATCCGGCCTTATTTCGAGTCAGGGCCTCGCGGTTTCCATTCCACTTGAGGCCGCTAACTCAGGTTCCCTCTCACATACCTAGAGCTGAGAGAAGCCTCCTCTTGAGGTACTTGTGGTAAGGTGGTGTTCTTCTGGAGTCGAAGCCAGTGACTAACCTCTCATCTCGAGTTCATTTTTGGTCGACGGAGCTCTTTTGTGTTGCTACAGTGATCTCAGGATCCCTATAGCCTTGAAACAGAGTTCTTGGGGTTTCTCTGGAGTGCCATCAAGCAAATCAAGGCGCCTTTCATGTGTGATGTGCAACACGGAATTGCTCTGCATGCATTGCAGCGGATTCGGGCCGGATCTCGCGGCGAGGGGGAAGTCTCATGGTTTTTCTCGAGTTGCGGCGGGAACCTGCGGTATATTCTCGAGTTACGACGGGGATGGCCCTTCCACCCACGTGTTTGTTCACTGGCGTCAGGACTCCTGCCTAGTTGCGAGGGACAACTCGGGATTCTCCTCGAGGCTTGGCAGGGCAATTGGGACGCCTCTCCAGCTGAGGCGGGAGACCAAGGGTCCCTTTCCACGTGCCACAGGAATCCTGGGACTCCTATCAAGTTTCCCGAGGAGTCAGGCATCATCTCCTTTGAAGGCACTGATCTCCGCGTACCTCTGGAGTTTTCAAAGGATGTGAGGCCTCCGGTCGCGATGAGGTGGGGAACTAGGTCTTTCTCTGTGGTCTCCACAGGGGATTCAGACACCCTTTCGTCTTGGGAGATGCAAGACGAGCCTGCATTCAAGTCACTGCAGGGATATCCGGCCTTATTTCGAATCAGGGCATCGCGGTGTCCATTCCACTTGCGGCCGCAATCTCAGGGTCCCTCTCACATACCTAGAGCTGAGAGAAGCCTCCTCTTGAGGTGCTTGTGGTAAGGTGGTATTCCTCTGGAGTCGAAGCCAGGGACTACCCTCTCATCTCGAGTTGATTTTTGGTCAACGCAGCTCTTTCGTGTTGCTACAGTGACCTCAGGTTCCCTCTAGCCTTGAAACAGTGTTCTTGGGGTTTCTCTGGAGTGCCATGAAGGAAATCAAGGTTCCCTTCATGTGTGATGTGCAACACGGATTTGCTCTGCACGCAGTGCAGGGGAATCGGGCCTCATCTCGCGGCGAGGGGGACGTCCCATGGTTTTTCTCGAGTTGCGGCGGGAACCTGGGCTATATTCTCAAGTTACGACGGGGATGGCCCTTCCACCCACGTGTTTGTTCAGCGACGTCAGGGCTCCTGCCTAGTTGCAAGGGACAACTCGGGATTCTCCTCGAGGCTTGGCAGGGCAATTGGGACACCTCTCCAAATGAGGCGGGAGACCAAGGGTCCCTTTCCACGTGCCACAGGAATCCTGGGACTCCTATCAAGTTTCACGAGGAGTCAGGCATCGTCTCCCTTGGAGGCACTGTTCTCCGTGTACCTCTGGAGTTTTCAATGGATGTGAGGCCTCCGGTAGCGATGAGGTGGGGAACTAGTTCTTTCTCTGTGGTCTCCACAGGGGATTCAGACATCCTTTCGTCTTGGGAGATGCAAGACGAGCCTGCATTCAACTCACTGCAGGGATATCCGGCCTTATTTCGAGTCAGGGCATCGCGGTTTCCATTCCACTTGAGGCCGCTAACTCAGGTTCCCTCTCACATACCTAGAGCTGAGAGAAGCCTCCTCTTGAGGTACTTGTGGTAAGGTGGTGTTCTTCTGGAGTCGAAGCCAGGGACTAACCTATCATCTCGAATTGATTTTTGGTCGACGGAGCTCTTTTGTGTTGCTACAGTGATCTCAGGATCCCTATAGCCTTGAAACAGTGTTCTTGGGGTTTCTCTGGAGTGCCATCAAGCAAATCAAGGCGCCTTTCATGTGTGATGTGCAACACGGAATTGCTCTGCACGCATTGCAGCGGATTCGGGCCGGATCTCGCGGCGAGGGGGAAGTCTCATGGTTTTTCTAGAGTTGCGGCGGGAAACTGCGGTATATTCTCGAGTTACGACGGGGATGGCCCTTCCACCCACGTGTTTGTTCACTGACGTCAGGACTCCTGCCTAGTTGCGAGGGACAACTCGGGATTCTCCTCGAGGCTTGGCAGGGCAATTGGGACGCCTCTCCAGCTGAGGCGGGAGACCAAGGGTCCCTTTCCACGTGCCACAAAATCCTGGGACTCCTATCAAGTTTCCCGAGGAGTCAGGCATCATCTCCTTTGGAGGCACTGATCTCCGCGTACCTCTGGAGTTTTCAAAGGATGTGAGGCCTCCGGTCGCGATGAGGTGGGGAACTAGGTCTTTCTCTGTGGTCTCCACAGGGGATTCAGACACCCTTTCGTCTTGGGAGATGCAAGACGAGCCTGCATTCAAGTCACTGCAGGGATATCCGGCCTTATTTCGAATCAGGGCATCGCGGTGTCCATTCCACTTGCGGCCGGACACTCAGGGTCCCTCTCACATACCTAGAGCTGAGAGAAGCCTCCTCTTGAGGTGCTTGTGGTAATGTGGTATTCCTCTGGAGTCGAAGCCAGGGACTAACCTCTCATCTCGAGTTGATTTTTGGTCCACGGAGCTCTTTCGTGTTGCTACAGTGACCTCAGGATCCCTCTAGCCTTGAAACAGTGTTCTTGGGGTTTCTCTGGAGTGCCATCAAGGAAATCAAGGCTCCTTTCATGTGTGATGTGCAACACGGAATTACTCTGCACGCAGTGGAGGGGAATCGGGCCTCATCTCGCGGCGAGGGGGAAGTCTCATGGTTCTTCTCGAGTTGCGGCGGGAACCTAGGGTATATTCTCGAGTTACGACGGGGATGGCCCTTCCACCCACGTGTTTATTCAGCGACGTCAGGACTCCTGCCTAGTTGCGAGGGACAACTCGGGATTCTCCTGGGGGCTTGGCAGGGCAATTGGGACGCCTCTCCAGCTGAGGCGGGAGACCAAGAGTCCCTTTCCACTTGCCACAGGAATCCTGGGACTCCTATCATGTTTCACGAGGAGTCAGGCATCGTCCCCTTTGGAGGCACTGATCTCCGCGTACCTCTGGAGTTTACAAAGGATGTGAGGCCTCCGGTCGCGAAGAGGTGGGGAACTAGGTCTTTCTCTGTGGTCTCCACAGGGGATTCAAACATCCTTTCATCTTGGGAGATGCAAGACGAGCCTGCATTCAAGTCACTTCAGAGATATCTGGACTTATATCGTGTCAGGGCATCGCGGTGTCCATTCCACTTGAGGCCGCAAACTCAGGTTCCCTCTCACATACCTAGAGCTGAGAGAAGCCTCCTCTTGAGGTACTTGTGGTAAGGTGGTATTCCTCTGGAGTCGAAGCCAGGGACTAACCTCTCATCTCGAGTTGATTCTTGGTCCACGGAGCTCTTTCATGTTGCCACACTGACCTCAGGTTCCCTCTAGCCTTGAAACAGTGTTCTCGGGGTTTCTCTGGAGTGTCATCAAGGAAATCAAGGCTCCTTTCATGTGTGATGTGCAACACGGAATTGCTCTGCACGCAGTGCAAGGGAGTCGGGCCTCATCTCGCGGCGAGGGGAAGTCTCATTGTTTTTCTCGAGTTGCGCCGGGAACCTGGGGTATATTCTCGAGTTACGACGGCGATGGCCCTTCCACCCACTTGTTTGTTCAGACACGTCAGGACTCCTGCCTAGTTGTGAGGGACAACTTGGGATTCTCCTCGAGGCTTGGCAGGGCAATTGGGACGCCTCTCCATCTGAGACGGTAGACCAAGGGTCCCTTTCCACGTGCCACAGGAATCCTGGGACTCCTATCAAGTTTCACGAGGAGTCAGGCATCGTCTCCTTTGGAGGCACTGATCTCCGCGTACCTCTGGAGTTTTCAAAGGATGTGAGGCCTCCGGTCGCGATGAGGTGGGGAACTAGGTCTTTCTCTGTGGTCTCCACAGGGGATTCAAACATCCTTTCGTCTTGGGAGATGCAAGACGAGACTGCATTCAAGTCACTGCAGGGATATCCGGCCTTATTTCGCGTCAGGGCATCGCGGTGTCCATTCCACTTGAGGCCGCAAACTCAGGGTCCCTCTCACATACCTAGAGCTGAGAGAAGCCTCCTCTTGAGGTGCTTGTGGTAAGGTGGTATTCCTCTGGAGTCGAAGCCAGGGACCAACCTCTCATCTCGAGTTGATTTTTGGTCCACGGAGCTCTTTCGTGTTGCTACAGTGACCTCAGGATCCCTCTACCCTTGAAACAGTGTTCTTGGGGTTTCTCTGGAGTGCCATCAAGGAAATCAAGGCTCCTTTCATGTGTGATGTGCAACACGGAATTACTCTGCACGCAGTGCAGGGGAATCGGGCCTCATCTCGCGGCGAGGGGGAAGTCTCATGGTTTTTCTCGAGTTGCGGCGGGAACCTGGGGTATATTCTCGACTTACGACGGGGATGGCCCTTCCACCCACGTGTTTGTTCAGCGACGTCAGGACTCCTGCCTAGTTGCGAGGGACAACTCGGGATTCTCCTCGAGGCTTGGCAGGGCAATTGGGACGCCTCTCCAGCTGAGGCGGGAGACCAAGGGTCCCTTTCCACTTGCCACAGGAATCCTGGGACTCCTATCAAGTTTCACGAGGAGTCAGGCATCGTCCCCTTTGGAGGCACTGATCTCCGCGTACCTCTGGAGTTTTCAAAGGATGTGAAGCCTCCGGTCGCCATGAGGTGGGGAACTAGGTCTTTCTCTGTGGTCTCCACAGGGGATTCAAACATCCTTTCCTCTTGGGAGATGCAAGACGAGCCTGCATTCAAGTCACTTCAGAGATATCTGGACTTATATCGTGTCAGGTCATCGCGGTGTCCATTCCACTTGAGGCCGCAAACTCAGGTTCCCTCTCACATACCTAGAGCTGAGAGAAGCCTCCTCTTGAGGTGCTTGTGGTAAGGTGGTATTCCTCTGGAGTCGAAGCCAGGGACTAACCTTTCATCTCGAGTTGATTCTTGGTCCACGGAGCTCTTTCGTGATGCCACACTGACCTCAGGTTCCCTCTAGCCTTGAAACAGTGTTCTTGGGGTTTCTCTGGAGTGCCATCAAGGAAATCAAGGCTCCTTTCATGTGTGATGTGCAACACGGAATTGCTCTGCACGCAGTGCAGGGGAATCGGGCCTCATCTCGTGGCGAGGGAAGTCTCATGGTTTTTCTCGAGTTGCGCCGGGAAACTGGGGTATATTCTCGAGTTACGACGGGGATGGCCCTTTCAATCACGTGTTTATACAGCGACGTCAGGACTCCTGCCTAGTTGCGAGGGACAACTCGGGATTCTCCTCGAGGCTTGGCAGGGCAATTGGGATGTCTCTCCAGCTGAGATGGGAGACCAAGGGTCCCTTTCCACGTGCACAGGAATCCTGGGAATCCTATCAAGTTTCACGAGGAGTCAGGCATCGTCCCTTTGACGGCACTGATCTCCGCGAACCTCTGAAGATTTCAAAGGATGTGAGGCCTCCGGTCGCGATGAGGTTGGGAACTAGGTCTTTCTCTGTGGTCTCCACAGGGGATTCAGACATCCTTTCGTCTTGGGAGATGCAAGACGAGCCTGCATTCAAGTCACTGCAGGGATATCCGGCCTTATTTCGAGTCAGGGCATCGCGGTGTCCATTCCACTTGAGACCGCAAACTCAGGTTCCCTCTCACATACCTAGAGCTGAGAGAAGCCTCCTCTTGAGGTGCTTGTGGTAAGGTGGTATTCCTCTGGAGTCGAAGCCAGGGAGTAACCTCTCATCTCGAGTTGATTTTTGGTCCACGGAGCTCTTTCGTGTTGCCACACTGACCTCAGGTTCCCTCTAGCCTTGAAACAGTGTTCTTGGGGTTTCTCTGGAGTGCCATCAAGGAAATCAAGGCTCCTTTCATGTGTGATGTGCAACACGGAATTGCTCTGCACGCAGTGCAGGGGAATCGGGCCTCATCTCGCGGCGAGGGGGAAGTCTCATGGTTTTTCTCGAGTTGCGGCGGAAACCTGGGGTATATTCTCGAGTTACGACGGGGATGGCCCTTCCACCCACGTGTTTGTTCAGCGACGTCAGGACTCCTGCCTAGTTGCGAGGGACAACTCGGGATTCTCCTCGAGGCTTGGCAGGGCAATTGGGATGCCTCTCCAGCTGAGGTGGGAGACCAAGGGTCCCTTTCCACGTGCACAGGAATCCTGGGACTCCTATCAAGTTTCACGAGGAGTCAGGCATCGTCCCTTTGGAGGCACTGATCTCCGCGTACCTCTGAAGATTTCAAAGGAAGTGAGGCCTCCGGTCGCGATGAGGTTGGGAACTAGGTCTTTCTCTGTGGTCTCCACAGGGGATTCAGACATCTTTTCGTCTTGGGAGATGCAAGACGAGCCTGCATTCAAGTCACTGCAGGGATATTCGGCCTTATTTCGAGTCAGGGCATCGCGGTGTCCATTCCACTTGAGGCCGCAAACTCAGGGTCCCTTTCACATACCTAGAGCTGAGAGAAGCCTCCTCTTGAGGTGCTTGTGGTAAGGTGGTATTCCTCTGAGGTCGAAGCCAGGGACTAACCTCTCATCTCGAGTTGATTTTTGGTCAACGGAGCTCTTTCCTGTTGCTACAGTGACCTCAGGATCCCTCTAGCCTTGAAACAGTGTTCTTGGGGTTTCTCTGGAGTGCCATCAAGGAAATCAAGGCTCCTTTCATGTGTGATGTGCAACACGGAATTGCTCTGCACGCAGGGCAGGGGAATCGGGCCTCATATCGCGGCGAGGGAGAAGTCTCATGGTTTTTCTCGAGTTGCGGCGGGAACCTGGAGTATATTCTCGAGTTACGACGGGGATGGCCCTTCCACACACGTGTTTGTTCAGCGAAGGCAGGACTTCTGCCTAGTTGCGGGGGACAACTCAGGATTCTCCTCGAGGCTTGTCAGGGCAATTGGGAAGCCTCTCCAGCTGAGGCGGGAGACCAAGGGTCCCTTTCCACGTGCCACAGGAATCCTGGGACTCCTATCAAGTTTCATGAGGAATCAGGCATCGTCTCCTTTGGAGGCAGTGATCTCCCCGTACCTCTGAAGTTTTCAAAGGATGTGAGGCCTCCGGTCGCGATGAGGTGGGGAACTAGGTCTTTCTCTGTGGTCTCCACAGGGGATTCTGACATCCTTTCATCTTGGGAGATGCAAGACGAGCCTGCATTCAATTCACTGCAGGGATTTCCGGCCTTATTTCGCGTCAGGGCATCGCAGTGTCCATTCCACTTGAGTCCGCAAAATCAGGGTCCCTCTCACATACCTAGAGCTGAGAGAAGCCTCCTCTTGAGGTGCTTGTGGTAAGGTGGTATTCCTCTGGAGTCGAAGCCAGGGACTAACCTCTCATCTCGAGTTGATTTTTGGTCCACGGACATCTTTCCTGTTGCTACAGTAACCTCAGGTTCCCTCTAGCCTTCAAACAGTGTTCTTGGGGTTTCTCTGGAGTGCCATCAAGGAAATCAAGGCTCCTTTCATGTTTGATGTGCAACACGGAATTGCTCTGCATGCAGTGTAGGAGAATCGAGCCTCATCTCGCCGTGAGGGGGAAGTCTCATGGTTTTTCTCGAGTTGCGGCGGGACCCTGGGGTATATTCTCGAGTTATGACGGGGATGGCCCTTCCAGCCACGTGTTTGTTCAGCGACGTCAGGACTCCTGCCTAGTTGCGAGGGAAAACTCGGGATTCTCCTCGAGGCTTGGCAGGGCAATTGGGACACCTCTCCAGCTGAGGCGGGAGACCAAGGGTCCCTTTCCATGTGCCACAGGAATCCTGGGACTCCTATCAAGTTTCACGAGGAGTCAGGCATCGTCTCCTTTGGAGGCACTGATCTCCGCGTACCTCTGGAGTTTTCAAAGGATGTGAGGCCTCCGGTCGCGATGAGGTGGGGAACTAGATCTTTCTCTGATGTCTCTACAGGGTTTTCAGACATCCTTTCGTCTTGGGAGATGCAAGACGAGCCTGTATTCAAGTCACTGCAGGGATATCTGGCCTTATTTCGAGTCAGGGCATCGCGATGTCCATTCCACTTGAGGCCGCAAACTCAGGGTCCCTCTCACATACCTAGAGCTGAGAGAAGCCTCCTCTTGAGGTGCTTGTGGTAAGGTGGTATTCCTCTGGAGTCGAAGCCAGGGAGTAACCTCTCATCTCGAGTTGATTTTTGGTCCACGGAGCTCTTTCGTATTGCCACACTGACCTCAGGTTCCCTCTAGCCTTGAAACAGTGTTCTTGGGGTTTCTCTGGAGTGCCATCAAGGAAATCAAGGCTCCTTTCATGTGTGATGTGCAACACGGAATTGCTCTGCACGCAGTGCAGGGGAATCGGGCCTCATCTCGCGGCAAGGGGGAAGTCTCATTGTTTTTCTCGAGTTGCGGCGGGAACCTGGGGTATATTCTCGAGTTACGACGGGGATGGCCCTTCCACCCACGTGTTTGTTCAGCTACGTCAGGACTCCTGCCTAGTTGCGAGGGACAACTCGGGATTCTCCTCGAGGCTTGGCAGGGCAATTGGGATGCCTCTCCAGCTGAGGCGGGAGACCAAGGGTCCCTTTCCACTTGCCACAGGAATCCTGGGACTCCTATCAAGTTTCACGAGGAGTCAGACATCATCTCCTTTGGAGGCACTGAACTCCGCGTACCTCCGGCGTTTTCCAAGGATTTGAAGCCTCCGGTCGCGATGAGGTGGGGAACTAGGTCTTTCTCTGTGGTCTCCACAGGGGATTCAGACATCCTTTCATCTTGGGAGATGCAAGACGAGCCTACATTCAATTCACTGCAGGGATATCCGGCCTTATTTCGCGTCAGGACATCGCAGTGTCCATTCCATTTGAGTCCGCAAAATCAGGGTCCCTCTCACATACCTAGAGCTGAGAGAAGCCTCCTCCTGAGGTGCTTGTGGTAAGGTGGTATTCCTCTGGAGTCAAAGCCAGGGACTAACCTCTCATCTCGAGTTGATTTTTGGTCCACGGAGCTCTTTCGTGTTGCCACAGTGAACACAGGTTCCCTCTAGCCTTGAAACAGTGTTCTTGGGGTTTCTCTGGAGTGCCATCAAGGAAATCAAGGCTCCTTTCATGTGTGATGTGCAACACGGAATTGCTCTGCACGCAGTGCAGGGGAATCGGGCCTCATCTCGCGGCAAGGGGGAAGTCTCATGGTTTTACTCGAGTTGCGGCAGGAACCTGGGGTATATTCTCGAGTTACGACCGGGATGGCCCTTCGAGCCACGTGTTTGTTCAGCGACGTCAGGACTCCTGCCTAGTTGCGAGGGAAAACTCGGGATTCTCCTCGAGGCTTGGCAGGGCAATTGGGACGCCTCTCCATCTGAGGCGGGAGACCAAGGGTCCCTTTCCACGTGCCACAGGAATCCTGAGACTCCTATCAAGTTTCCCGAGGAGTCACTCGTCGTCTCCTTTGGAGGCACTGATCTCCGCGTACCTCTGGAGTTTTCAAAGGATGTGAGGCCTCCGGTCGCGATGAGGTGGGGAACTAGGTCTTTTTCTGTGGTCTCCACAGGGGATTCAGACAAGCTTTCGTCTTGGGAGATACAAGACGAGCCTGTATTCAAGTCACTGCAGGGATATCCAGCCTTATTTCGAGTCAGGGCATCGCGGTGTCCATTCCACTTGAGGCCGCAAACTCAGCACATAGCTAGAGCTGAGAGAAGCCTCCTCTTGAGGTGCTTGTGGTAAGGTGGTATCCCTCTGGAGTCGAAGCCAGGGACTAACCTCTCATCTCGAGTTGATTTTTGGGCCACGGAGCTCTTTCGTGTGGCTACAGTGACCTCAGGATCCCTCTAGCCTTGAAACAGTGTTCTTGGGGTTTCTCTGGAGTGCCATCAAGGAAATCAAGGCTCCTTTCATGTGTGATGTGCAACACGGAATTGCTCTGCACGCAGTGCAGGGGAATCGGGCCTCATCTCGCTGCGAGGGGGAAGTCTCATGGTTTTTCTCGAGTTGCGGCGGGAACCTAGGGTATACTCTCGAGTTACGACGGGGATGGCCCTTTCAACCACGTGTTTGTTCAGCGACGTCAGGACTCCTGCCTAGTTGCGCGGGACAACTCGGGATTCTCCTCGAGGCTTGGCAGCGTAATTGGGACGCCTCTTCAGCTGAGGCGGGAGACCAAGGTTCCCTTTCCTCGTGCACAGGAATCCTGGGACTCCTATCAAGTTTCACGAGGAGTCAGGCATCGTCTCCTTTGGAGGCACTGATCTCCGCGTACCTCTGGAGTTTTCAAAGGATGTGAGGCCTCCGGTCGGGATGAGGTGGGGAACTAGATCTTTCTTTGAGGTCTCCACAGGGGTTTCAGACATCCTTTCGTCTTGGGAGTTGCAAGACGAGCCTGTATTCAAGTCACTGCAGGGATATCTGGCCTTATTTCGAGTCAGGGCATCGCGGTGTCCATTCCACTTGAGGCCGCAAACTCAGCGTCCCTCTCACATACCTAGAGCTGAGAGAAGCCTCCTCTTGAGGTGCTTGTGGTAAGGTGGTATTCCTCTGGAGTCGAAGCCAGGGACTAACCTCTCATCTCGAGTTGATTTTTGGGCCACGGAGCTCTTTCGTGTGGCTACAGTGACCTCAGGATCCCTCTAGCCTTGAAACAGTGTTCTTGGGGTTTCTCTGGAGTGCCATCAAGGAAATCAAGGTTCCTTTAATGTGTGATGTGCAACACGGAATTGCTCTGCACGCAGTGCAGGGGAATCGGGCCTCATCTCGCGGCGAGGGGGAAGTCTCATGGTTTTTCTCGAGTTGCGGCGGGAACCTGGTGTATATTCTCGAGTTACGACGCGGATGGCCCTTTCAACCACGTGTTTGTTCACCGAGGTCAGGACTCCTGCCTAGTTGCGAGGGACAAATCGGGATTCTCCTCGAGGCTTGGCAGGGCAATTGGGACGCCTCTTCAGCTGAGGCGGGAGACCAAGGGTCCCTTTCCACGTGCACAGGAATCCTGGGACTCCTATCAAGTTTCACGAGGAGTCAGGCATCGTCTCCTTTGGAGGCACTGATCTCCGCGTACCTCTGGAGTTTTCAAAGGATGTGAGGCCTCCGGTCGTGATGAGGTGGGGAACTAGATCTTTCTTTGAGGTCTCCACAGGGGTTTCAGACATCCTTTCGTCTTGGGAGATGCAAGACGAGCCTGTATTCAAGTCACTGCAGGGATATCTGGCCTTATTTCGAGTCAGGGCATCGCGGTGTCCATTCCACTTGAGGCCGCAAACTCAGTGTCCCTCTCACATACCTAGAGCTGAGAGAAGCCTCCTCTTGAGGTGCTTGTGGTAAGGTGGTATTCCTCTGGAGTCGAAGCCAGGGACTAACCTCTCATCTCGAGTTGATTTTTGGGCCACGGAGCTCTTTCGTGTGGCTACAGTGACCTCAGGATCCCTCTAGCCTTGAAACAGTGTTCTTGGGGTTTCTCTGGAGTGCCATCAAGGAAATCAAGGCTCCTTTCATGTGTGATGTGCAACACGGAATTGCTCTGCACGCAGTGCAGGGGAATCGGGCCTCATCTCGCTGCGAGGGGGAAGTCTCATGGTTTTTCTCGAGTTGCGGCGGGAACCTGGGGTATATTCTCGAGTTACGACGGGGATGGCCCTTTCAACCACGTGTTTGTTCAGCGACGTCAGGACTCCTGCCTAGTTGCGAGGGACAACTCGGGATTCTCCTCTAGGCTTGGCAGGGCAATTGGGACGCCTCTTCAGCTGAGGCGGGAGACCAAGGTTCCCTTTCCACGTGCACAGGAATCCTGGGACTCCTATCAAGTTTCACGAGGAGTCAGGCATCGTCTCCTTTGGAGGCACTGATCTCCGCGTACCTCTGGAGTTTTCAAAGGATGTGAGGCCTCCGGTCGCGATGAGGTGGGGAACTAGGTCTTTCTCTGTGGTCTCCACAAGGGATTCAGACATCCTTTTGTCTTGGGAGATGTAAGAGGAGCCTGCATTCAAGTCACTGCAGGGATATCCGGCCTTATTTCGAGTCAGGGCATCGCGGTGTCCATTCCACTTGAGGCCGCAAACTCAGCACATAGCTAGAGCTGAGAGAAGCCTCCTCTTGAGGTGCTTGTGGTAATTTGGTATTCCTCTGAGGTCGAAGCCAGGGACTAACCTCTCATCTCGAGTTGATTTTTGATCCACGGAGCTCTTTCGTGTTGCTACAGTGACCTCAGGATCCCTCTAGCCTTGAAACAGTGTTCTTGGGGTTTCTCTGGAGTGCCATCAAGGAAATCAAGGCTCCTTTCATGTGTGATGTGCAACACGGAATTGCTCTGCACGCAGGGCAGGGGAATCAGGCCTCATCTCGCGGTGAGGGGGAAGTCTCATGGTTTTTATCGAGTTGCGGCGGGAACCTGGGGTATATTCTCGAGTTACGACGGGGATGGCCCTTTCACACACGTGTTTGTTCAGCGAAGGCAGGACTTCTGCCTAGTTGCGAGGGACAACTCGGGCTTCTCCTCGAGGCTTGGCAGGGCAATTGGGACGCCTCTCCAGCTGAGGCGGGAGACCAAGGGTCCCTGTCCACGTGCCACAGGAATCATGGGACTCCTATCAAGTTTCACGAGGAGTCAGGCATCGTCTCCTTCGGAGGCACTGATCTCCGCGGACCTCTGGAGTTTTCAAAGGATGTGAGGCCTCCGGTCGCGATGAGGTGGGGAACTAGGTCTTTCTTTGAGGTCTCCACAGGGGTTTCAGACATCCTTTCGTCTTGGGAGATGCAAGACGAGCCTGTATTCAAGTCACTGCAGGGATATCTGGCCTTATTTCGAGTCAGGGCATCGCGGTGTCCATTCCACTTGAGGCCGCAAACTCAGTGTCCCTCTCACATACCTAGAGCTGAGAGAAGCCTCCTCTTGAGGTGCTTGTGGTAAGGTGGTATTCCTCTGGAGTCGAAGCCAGGGACTAACCTCTCATCTCGAGTTGATTTTTGGGCCACGGAGCTCTTTCGTGTGGCTACAGTGACCTCAGGATCCCTCTAGCCTTGAAACAGTGTTCTTGGGGTTTCTCTGGAGTGCCATCAAGGAAATCAAGGCTCCTTTCATGTGTGATGTGCAACACGGAATTGCTCTGCACGCAGTGCAGGGGAATCGGGCCTCATCTCGCTGCGAGGGGGAAGTCTCATGGTTTTTCTCGAGTTGCGGCGGGAACCTGGGGTATATTCTCGAGTTACGACGGGGATGGCCCTTTCAACCACGTGTTTGTTCAGCGACGTCAGGACTCCTGCCTAGTTGCGAGGGACAACTCGGGATTCTCCTCTAGGCTTGGCAGGGCAATTGGGACGCCTCTTCAGCTGAGGCGGGAGACCAAGGTTCCCTTTCCACGTGCACAGGAATCCTGGGACTCCTATAAAGTTTCACGAGGAGTCAGGCATCGTCTCCTTTGGAGGCACTGATCTCCGCGTACCTCTGGAGTTTTCAAAGGATGTGAGGCCTCCGGTCGCGATGAGGTGGGGAACTAGGTCTTTCTCTGTGGTCTCCACAAGGGATTCAGACATCCTTTTGTCTTGGGAGATGTAAGAGGAGCCTGCATTCAAGTCACTGCAGGGATATCCGGCCTTATTTCGAGTCAGGGCATCGCGGTGTCCATTCCACTTGAGGCCGCAAACTCAGCACATAGCTAGAGCTGAGAGAAGCCTCCTCTTGAGGTGCTTGTGGTAATTTGGTATTCCTCTGAGGTCGAAGCCAGGGACTAACCTCTCATCTCGAGTTGATTTTTGATCCACGGAGCTCTTTCGTGTTGCTACAGTGACCTCAGGATCCCTCTAGCCTTGAAACAGTGTTCTTGGGGTTTCTCTGGAGTGCCATCAAGGAAATCAAGGCTCCTTTCATGTGTGATGTGCAACACGGAATTGCTCTGCACGCAGGGCAGGGGAATCAGGCCTCATCTCGCGGTGAGGGGGAAGTCTCATGGTTTTTATCGAGTTGCGGCGGGAACCTGGGGTATATTCTCGAGTTACGACGGGGATGGCCCTTTCACACACGTGTTTGTTCAGCGAAGGCAGGACTCCAGCCTAGTTGCGAGGGACAACTCGGGCTTCTCCTCGAGGCTTGGCAGGGCAATTGGGACGCCTCTCCAGCTGAGGCGGGAGACCAAGGGTCCCTGTCCACGTGCCACAGGAATCATGGGACTCCTATCAAGTTTCACGAGGAGTCAGGCATCGTCTCCTTCGGAGGCACTGATCTCCGCGGACCTCTGGAGTTTTCAAAGGATGTGAGGCCTCCGGTCGCGATGAGGTGGGGAACTAGGTCTTTCTCTGTGGTCTCCACAGGGGATTCAGACATCCTTTCGTCTTGGGAGATGCAAGACGAGCCTACATTCAAGTCACTGCAGGGATATCCGGCCTTATTTCGAGTCAGGGCATCGCGGTGTCCATTCCACTTGAGGCCGCAAACTCAGGGTTCCTCTCACATACCTAGATCTGAGAGAAGCCTACTCTTGAGGTGCTTGTGGTAAGGTGGTATACCTCTGGAGTCGAAGCCAGGGACTAACCTCTCATCTCTAGTTGATTTTTGGTCCACGGAACTCTTTCGTGTTGCTACAGTGACCTCAGGATCCCTCTAGCCTTGAAACAGTGTTCTTGGGGTTTCTCTGGAGTGCCACCAAGGAAATCAAGGCTCCTTTCATGTATGATGTGCAACACGGAATTGCTCTGCATGCAGTGCAGGGGAATTGGGCCTCATCTCACGGCGAGTGGGAAGTCTCATGGTTTTTCTCGAGTTACGCCGGGAACCTGGGGTATATTCTCGAGCTACGACGGGGATGGCCCTTCCACACACGTGTTTGTTCAGCGACGTCAGGACTCCAGCCTAGTTGCGAGGGACAACTCGGGATTCTCCTCGAGGCTTGGCAGGGCAATTGGGACGCCTCTCTAGCTAAGGCAGGAGACCAAGTGTCCCTTTCCACGTGCCACAGGAATCCTGGGACTCCTATCAAGTTTCACGAGGAGTCAGGCATCGTCTCCTTTGGAGGCACTGATCTCCGCGTACCTCTGGAGTTTTCAAAGGATTTGAGGCCTCCGGTCGCGATGAGGTGGGGAACTAGGTCTTTCTCTGTGGTCTCCACAGGGAATTCAGGCATCCTTTCATCTTGGGAGATGCAAGACGAGCTGGCATTCAAGTCACTGCAGAGATATCTGGCCTTATTTCGAGTCAGGGCATCGCGGTGTCCATTCCACTTGAGGCCGCAAACTCAGGGTCCCTCTCCCATACCTAGAGCTGAGAGAAGCCTCCTCTTGAGGTGCTTGTGGTAAGGTGGTAATTCTCTGGAGTCGAAGCCAGGGACTAACCTCTCATCTCGAGTTGATTTTTGGTCCACGGAGCTCTTTCGTGTTGCTACAGTGACCTCAGGATCCCTCTAGCCTTGAAACAGTGTTCTTGGGGTTTCTCTGGAGTGCCATCAGGGAAATCAAAGCTCCTTTCATGCGTGATGTGCAACACGGAATTGCTCTGCATGCAGTGCAGGGGAATCGGGCCTCATCTCACGGCGAGGGGGAAGTCTCATGGTTTTTCTCGAGTTGCGGAGGGATCCTGGGGTACATTCTCGAGTTACGACGGGGATGGCCCTTCCAGCCACGTGTTTGTTCAGCCTCGTCAGGACTCCAGCCTAGTTGCGAGGGACAACTCGGGATTCTCCTCGAGGCTTGGCAGGGCAATTGGGACGCCTCTCCACCTGAGGCGGGAGACCAAGGGTCCCTTTCCACGTGCCACAGGAATCCTGGGACTCCTATAAAGTTTCACGAGGAGTCACGAATCGTCTCCTTTGGAGGCACTGATCTCCGCGTACCTCTGGAGTTTTCAAAGGATGTGAGGCCTCCGATCGCGATGAGGTGGCAGACTAGGTCTTTCTCTGTGGTCTCCACAGGGGATTCAGACATCCTTTCATCTTGGGAAATGCAAGACGAGCCTGCATTCAAGTCACTGCAGTTATATCCGGCCTTATTTCGAGTCAGGGAATCGCGGTGTCCATTCCCCTTGAGGCCGCAAACTCAGGGTCCCTCTCACATACCAAGAGCTGAGAGAAGCCTCCTCTTGAGGTGCTTGTGGTTAGGTGGTATTCCTATGGAGTCGAAGCCAGGGACTAACCTCTCATATCGAGTTGATTTTTGGTCCACGGAGCACTTTTGTGTTGCTACAGTGACCTCAGAATCCCTCTAGCCTTGAAACAGTGTTCTTGGGGTTTCTCTGGAGTGCCATGAAGGAAATCAAGGCTCCTTTCATGTGTGATGTGCAACACGGAATTGCTCTGCATGCAGTGCAGGGGAATCGGGCCTCATCTCGCGGCGAGGGGGACGTCTCATGGTTTTTCTCGAGTTGCGGCGGGAACCTGAGCTATATTCTCAAGTTACGACGGGGATGGCCCTTCCACCCACGTGTTTGTTCAGCGACGTCAGGGCTCCTGCCTAGTTGCAAGGGACAACTCGGGATTCTCCTCGAGGCTTGGCAGGGCAATTGGGACGCCTCTCCAGCTGAGGCGGGAGACCAAGGGTCCCTTTCCACGTGCCACAGGAATCCTGGGACTCCTATAAAGTTTCCCGAGGAGTCAGGCATCGTCTCCTTTGGAGGCACTGATCTCCGCGTACCTCTGGAGTTTTCAAAGGATGTGAGGCCTCCGGTCGCGTTGAGGTGGGGAACTAGGTCTTTCTCTGTGGTCTCCACAGGGGATTCAGACACCCTTTCGTCTTGGGAGATGCAAGACGAGCCTGCATTCAAGTCACTGCAAGGATATCCGGCCTTATTTCGAATCAGGGCATCGCGGTGTCCATTCCACTTGCGGCCGCACACTCAGGGTCCCTCTCACATACCTAGAGCTGAGAGAAGCCTCCTCTTGAGGTGCTTGTGGTAAGGTGGTATTCCTCTGGAGTCGAAGCCAGGGACTAACCTCTCATCTCGAGTTGATTTCTGGTCCACGGAGCTCTTTCTTGTTGCTACAGTGACCTCAGGATCCCTCTAGCCTTGAAACAGTGTTCTTGGGGTTTCTCTGGAGTGCCATCAGGGAAATCAAGGCTCCTTTCATGTGTGATGTGCAACACGGAATTACTCTGCATGCAGTGCAGGGGAATTGGGCCTCATCTCACGGCGAGGGGGAAGTCTCATGGTTTTTCTCGAGTTGCGGCGGGAACCTGGGGTACATTCTCGAGTTACGACGGTGATGGCCCTTCCAGCCACGTGTTTGTTCAGCCTCGTCAGGACTCCAGCCTAGTTGCGAGGGTCAACTCGGGATTCTCCTCGAGGCTTGGCAGGGCAATTGGGACGCCTCTCCACCTGAGGCGGGAGACCAAGGGTCCCTTTCCACGTGCTACAGGAATCCTGGGACTCCTATCAAGTTTCACGAGGAGTCACGAATCGTCTCCTTTGGAGGCACTGATCTCCGCGTACCTCTGGATTTTTCAAAGGATGTGAGGCCTCCGGTCGCGATGAGGTGGCAGACTAGGTCTTTCTCTGTGGTCTCCACAGGGGATTCAGACATCCTTTCGTCTTGGGAGATGCAAGACGAGCCTGCATTCAAGTCACTGCAGGGATATCCGGCCTTATTTCGAGTCAGGGCATCGCGGTGTCCATTCCACTTGAGGCCGCAAACTCAGGGTCCCTCTCACATACCTAGAGCTGAGAGAAGCCTCCTCTTGAGGTGCTTGTGGTAAGGTGGTATTCCTCTGGAGTCGAAGCCATGGACTAACCTCTCATCTCGAGTTGATTTTTGTCCACGGAGCTCTTTCGTGTTGCTACAGTGACTTCAGGATCCCTCTAGCCTTGAAACAGTGTTCTTGGGGTTTCTCTGGAGTGCCATCAAGGAAATCAAGGCTCCTTTCATGTGTGATGTGCAACACGGAATTGCTCTGCACGCAGTGCAGGGGAATCGGGCCTCATCTCGCGGTGAGGGGGAAGTCTCATAGTTTTTCTCGAGTTGCGGCGGGAACCTGGGGTATATTCTCGAGTTACGACGGGGATGGCCCTTCCACACACGTGTTTGTTCAGCGACCTCAGGACTCCTGCCTAGTTGTGAGGGACAACTCGGGATTCTCCTCGAGTCTTGGCAGGGTAATAGGGACGCCTCTCCAGCTGAGGCGGGAGACCAAGGGTCCCTTTCCACGTGCCACAGGAATCCTGGGACTCCTATCAAGTTTGACGAGGAGTCAGGCATCGTTTCCTTTGGAGGCACTGATCTCCGCGTACCTCTGGAGTTTTCAAAGGATGTGAGGCCTCCGGTCGCGATGAGGTGGGGAACTAGGTCTTTCACTGTGGTCTCCACAGGGGATTCAGACATCCTTTCGTCTTGGGAGATGCAAGACGAGCCTGCATTCAAGTCACTGCAGGGATATCCGGCCTTATTTCGAGTCAGGGCATCGCGGTGTCCATTCCACTTGAGGCCGCAAACTCAGGGTCCCTCTCACATAGCTAAAGCTGAGAGAAGCCTCCTCTTGAGGTGCTTGTGGTAAGGTGGTATACCCCTGGAGACAAACCATGGACTAACCTCTCATCTCGAGTTGATTTTTGGTCCACGGAGCTCTTTTGTGTTGCTACAGTGACCTCAGGATCCCTCTAGCCTTGAAACAGTGTTCTTGGGGTTTCTCTGGAGTGCCATCAAGGAAATCAAGGCTCCTTTCACGGGTGATGTGCAACACGGAATTGCTCTGCACGCAGTGCAGGGGAATCGGGCCTCATCTCACTGCGAGGGGGAAGTCGAATGGTTTTACTCGAGTGGCGGCGGGAACCTCGGGTACATTCTCGAGTTACGACGGGGATGGCCCTTCCACCCACGTGTTTGTTCAGCCTCGTCAGGACTCCAGCCTAGTTGCGAGGGACAACTCGGGATTCTCCTCGAGGCTTGGCAGGGCAATTCGGACGCCTCTCCACCTGAGGCGGGAGACCAAGTGTCCCTTTCCACGTGCCACAGGAATCCTGGGACTCCTATCAAGTTTCACGAGGAGTCACGAATCGTCTCCTTTGGAGGCACTGATCTCCGCATACCTCTGGAGTTTTCAAATAATGTGAGGCCTCCGATCGCGATGAGGTGGCAGACTAGGTCTTTCTCTGTGGTCTCCACAGGGGATTCAGACATCCTTTCTTCTTGGGAGATGCAAGACAAGCATGCATTCAAGTCATTGCGGGGATAACCGGCCTTATTTCGAGTCAGGGCATCGCGGTGTCCATTCCACTTGAGGCCGCAAACTCAGGGTCCCTCTCACATACCTAGAGCTGAGAGAAGCCTCCTCTTGAGGTACTTGTGGTAAGGTGGTATTCCTCTGGAGTCGAAGCCAGGGACTAACCTCTCATCTCGAGTTGATTTTTGGTCCACGGAGCTCTTTCGTGTTGCTACAGTGACCTCAGGATCCCTCTAGCCTTGAAACAGTGTTCTTGGGGTTTCTCTGGAGTGCCATCAAGCAAATCAAGGCGCCTTTCATGTGTGATGTGCAACACGGAATTGCTCTGCACGCAGTGCAGGGGAATCGGGCCTCATCTCGCGGCGAGGGGGAAGTCTCATGGTTTTTCTCGAGTTGCGGCGGGAACCTGGGGTATATTCTCGAGTTACGACGGGGATGGCCCTTCCACCCACGTGTTTGTTCACTGACGTCAGGACTCCTGCCTAGTTGCGAGGGACAACTCGGGATTCTCCTCGAGGCTTGGCAGGGCAATTGGGACGCCTCTCCAGCTGAGGCGGGAGACCAAGGGTCCCTTTCCACGTGCCACAGGAATCCTGGGACTCCTATCAAGTTTCCCGAGGAGTCAGGCATCATCTCCTTTGGAGGCACTGATCTCCGCGTACCTCTGGAGTTTTCAAAGGATGTTAGGCCTCCGGTCGCGATGAGGTGGGGAACTAGGTCTTTCTCTGTGGTCTCCACAGGGGATTCAGACACCCTTTCGTCTTGGGAGATGCAAGACGAGCCTGCATTCAAGTCATTGCAGGGATATCCGGCCTTATTTCGAATCAGGGCATCGCGGTGTCCATTCCACTTGCGGCCGCACACTCAGAGTCCCTCTCACATACCTAGAGCTGAGAGAAGCCTCCTCTTGAGGTGCTTGTGGTAATGTGGTATTCCTCTGGAGTCGAAGCCAGGGACTAACCTCTCATCTCGAGTTGATTTTTGGTCCACGGAGCTCTTTCGTGTTGCTACAGTTAGGTCAGGATCCCTCTAGCCTTGAAACAGTGTTCTTGGGGTTTCTCTGGAGTGCCATCAAGGAAATCAAGGCTCCTTTCATGTGTGATGTGCAACACGGAATTACTCTGCACGCAGTGCAGGGGAATCGGGCCTCATCTCGCGGCGAGGGGGAAGTCTCATGGTTCTTCTCGAGTTGCGGCGGGAACCTAGGGTATATTCTCGAGTTACGACGGGGATGGCCCTTCCACCCACGTGTTTATTCAGCGACGTCAGGACTCCTGCCTAGTTGCGAGGGACAACTCGGGATTCTCCTGGGGGCTTGGCAGGGCAATTGGGACGCCTCTCCAGCTGAGGCGGGAGACCAAGAGTCCCTTTCCACGTGCCACAGGAATCCTGGGACTCCTATCAAGTTTCAAGAGGAGTCAGGCATCGTCCCCTTTGGAGACACTGATCTCCGCGTACCTTTGGAGTTTACAAAGGATGTGAAGCCTCCGGTCGCGAAGAGGTGGGGAACTAGGTCTTTGTCTGTGGTCTCCACAGGGGATTCAAACATCCTTTCGTCTTGGGAGATGCAAGACGAGCCTGCATTCAAGTCACTTCAGAGATATCTGGACTTATATCGTGTCAGGGCATCGCGGTGTCCATTCCACTTGAGGCCGCAAACTCAGGTTCCCTCTCACATACCTAGAGCTGAGAGAAGCCTCCTCTTGAGGTGCTTGTGGTAAGGTGGTATTCCTCTGGAGTCGAAGCCAGGGACTAACCTCTCATCTCGAGTTGATTCTTGGTCCACGGAGCTCTTTCATGTTGCCACACTGACCTCAGGTTCCCTCTAGCCTTGAAACAGTGTTCTCGGGGTTTCTCTGGAGTGCCATCAAGGAAATCAAGGCTCCTTTCATGTGTGATGTGCAACACGGAATTGCTCTGCACGCAGTGCAAGGGAATCGGGCCTCATCTCGCGGCGAGGGGAAGTCTCATTGTTTTTCTCGAGTTGCGCCGGGAACCTGGGGTATATTCTCGATTTACGACGGGGATGGCCCTTCCACCCACTTGTTTGTTCAGCCACGTCAGGACTCCTGCCTAGTTGTGAGGGACAACTTGGGATTCTCCTCGAGGCTTGGCAGGGCAATTGGGACGACTCTCCATCTGAGGCGGTAGACCAAGGGTCCCTTTCCACGTGCCACAAGAATCCTGGGACTCCTATCAAGTTTCACGAGGAGTCAGGCATCGTCTCCTTTGGAGGCAGTGAACTCCGCGTACCTCTGGAGTTTTCAAAGGATTTGAAGCCTCCGGTCGCGATGAGGTGGGGAACTAGGTCTTTCTCTGTGGTCTCCACAGGGGATTCAAACATCCTTTCATCTTGGGAGATGCAAGACGAGCCTGCATTCAAGTCACTTCAGAGATATCTGGCCTTATTTCGAGTCAGGGCCTCGCGGTGTCCATTCCACTTGAGGCCGCAAACTCAGGTTCCCTCTCACATACCTAGAGCTGAGAGAAGCCTCCTCTTGAGGGGCTTGTGGTAAGGTGGTATTCCTCTGGAGTCGAAGCCAGGGACTAACCTCTCATCTCGAGTTGATTTTTGGGCCACGGAGCTCTTTCGTGTTGCTACAGTGACCTCAGGATCCCTCTAGCCTTGAAACAGTGTTCTTGGGGTTTCTCTGGAGTGCCATCAAGGAAATCAAGGCTCCTTTCATGTGTGATGTGCAACACGGAATTGCTCTGCACGCAGTGCAGGGGAATCGGGCCTCATCTCGCGGCAAGGAGGAAGTCTCATGGTTTTACTCGAGTTGCGGCGGGAACCTGGGGTATATTCTCGAGTTACGACGGGGATGGCCCTTCGAGCCACGTGTTTGTTCAGCGACGTCAGGACTCCTGCCTGGTTGCGAGGGACAACTCGGTATTCTCCTCGAGGCTTGGCAGGGCAATTGGGACGCCTCTCCATCTGAGGCGGGAGACCAAGGGTCCCTTTCCACGTGCCACAGGAATCCTGGGACTCCTATAAAGTTTCACGAGGAGTCACGAATCGTCTCCTTTGGAGGCACTGATCTCCGCGTACCTCTGGAGTTTTCAAAGGATGTGAGGCCTCCGATCGCGATGAGGTGGCAGACTAGGTCTTTCTCTGTGGTCTCCACAGGGGATTCAGACATCCTTTCATCTTGGGAAATGCAAGACGAGCCTGCATTCAAGTCACTGCAGTTATATCCGGCCTTATTTCGAGTCAGGGAATCGCGGTGTCCATTCCCCTTGAGGCCGCAAACTCAGGGTCCCTCTCACATACCAAGAGCTGAGAGAAGCCTCCTCTTGAGGTGCTTGTGGTTAGGTGGTATTCCTATGGAGTCGAAGCCAGGGACTAACCTCTCATATCGAGTTGATTTTTGGTCCACGGAGCACTTTTGTGTTGCTACAGTGACCTCAGAATCCCTCTAGCCTTGAAACAGTGTTCTTGGGGTTTCTCTGGAGTGCCATGAAGGAAATCAAGGCTCCTTTCATGTGTGATGTGCAACACGGAATTGCTCTGCATGCAGTGCAGGGGAATCGGGCCTCATCTCGCGGCGAGGGGGACGTCTCATGGTTTTTCTCGAGTTGCGGCGGGAACCTGAGCTATATTCTCAAGTTACGACGGGGATGGCCCTTCCACCCACGTGTTTGTTCAGCGACGTCAGGGCTCCTGCCTAGTTGCAAGGGACAACTCGGGATTCTCCTCGAGGCTTGGCAGGGCAATTGGGACGCCTCTCCAGCTGAGGCGGGAGACCAAGGGTCCCTTTCCACGTGCCACAGGAATCCTGGGACTCCTATAAAGTTTCCCGAGGAGTCAGGCATCGTCTCCTTTGGAGGCACTGATCTCCGCGTACCTCTGGAGTTTTCAAAGGATGTGAGGCCTCCGGTCGCGTTGAGGTGGGGAACTAGGTCTTTCTCTGTGGTCTCCACAGGGGATTCAGACACCCTTTCGTCTTGGGAGATGCAAGACGAGCCTGCATTCAAGTCACTGCAAGGATATCCGGCCTTATTTCGAATCAGGGCATCGCGGTGTCCATTCCACTTGCGGCCGCACACTCAGGGTCCCTCTCACATACCTAGAGCTGAGAGAAGCCTCCTCTTGAGGTGCTTGTGGTAAGGTGGTATTCCTCTGGAGTCGAAGCCAGGGACTAACCTCTCATCTCGAGTTGATTTCTGGTCCACGGAGCTCTTTCTTGTTGCTACAGTGACCTCAGGATCCCTCTAGCCTTGAAACAGTGTTCTTGGGGTTTCTCTGGAGTGCCATCAGGGAAATCAAGGCTCCTTTCATGTGTGATGTGCAACACGGAATTACTCTGCATGCAGTGCAGGGGAATTGGGCCTCATCTCACGGCGAGGGGGAAGTCTCATGGTTTTTCTCGAGTTGCGGCGGGAACCTGGGGTACATTCTCGAGTTACGACGGTGATGGCCCTTCCAGCCACGTGTTTGTTCAGCCTCGTCAGGACTCCAGCCTAGTTGCGAGGGTCAACTCGGGATTCTCCTCGAGGCTTGGCAGGGCAATTGGGACGCCTCTCCACCTGAGGCGGGAGACCAAGGGTCCCTTTCCACGTGCTACAGGAATCCTGGGACTCCTATCAAGTTTCACGAGGAGTCACGAATCGTCTCCTTTGGAGGCACTGATCTCCGCGTACCTCTGGATTTTTCAAAGGATGTGAGGCCTCCGGTCGCGATGAGGTGGCAGACTAGGTCTTTCTCTGTGGTCTCCACAGGGGATTCAGACATCCTTTCGTCTTGGGAGATGCAAGACGAGCCTGCATTCAAGTCACTGCAGGGATATCCGGCCTTATTTCGAGTCAGGGCATCGCGGTGTCCATTCCACTTGAGGCCGCAAACTCAGGGTCCCTCTCACATACCTAGAGCTGAGAGAAGCCTCCTCTTGAGGTGCTTGTGGTAAGGTGGTATTCCTCTGGAGTCGAAGCCATGGACTAACCTCTCATCTCGAGTTGATTTTTGTCCACGGAGCTCTTTCGTGTTGCTACAGTGACTTCAGGATCCCTCTAGCCTTGAAACAGTGTTCTTGGGGTTTCTCTGGAGTGCCATCAAGGAAATCAAGGCTCCTTTCATGTGTGATGTGCAACACGGAATTGCTCTGCACGCAGTGCAGGGGAATCGGGCCTCATCTCGCGGTGAGGGGGAAGTCTCATAGTTTTTCTCGAGTTGCGGCGGGAACCTGGGGTATATTCTCGAGTTACGACGGGGATGGCCCTTCCACACACGTGTTTGTTCAGCGACCTCAGGACTCCTGCCTAGTTGTGAGGGACAACTCGGGATTCTCCTCGAGTCTTGGCAGGGTAATAGGGACGCCTCTCCAGCTGAGGCGGGAGACCAAGGGTCCCTTTCCACGTGCCACAGGAATCCTGGGACTCCTATCAAGTTTGACGAGGAGTCAGGCATCGTTTCCTTTGGAGGCACTGATCTCCGCGTACCTCTGGAGTTTTCAAAGGATGTGAGGCCTCCGGTCGCGATGAGGTGGGGAACTAGGTCTTTCACTGTGGTCTCCACAGGGGATTCAGACATCCTTTCGTCTTGGGAGATGCAAGACGAGCCTGCATTCAAGTCACTGCAGGGATATCCGGCCTTATTTCGAGTCAGGGCATCGCGGTGTCCATTCCACTTGAGGCCGCAAACTCAGGGTCCCTCTCACATAGCTAAAGCTGAGAGAAGCCTCCTCTTGAGGTGCTTGTGGTAAGGTGGTATACCCCTGGAGACAAACCATGGACTAACCTCTCATCTCGAGTTGATTTTTGGTCCACGGAGCTCTTTTGTGTTGCTACAGTGACCTCAGGATCCCTCTAGCCTTGAAACAGTGTTCTTGGGGTTTCTCTGGAGTGCCATCAAGGAAATCAAGGCTCCTTTCACGGGTGATGTGCAACACGGAATTGCTCTGCACGCAGTGCAGGGGAATCGGGCCTCATCTCACTGCGAGGGGGAAGTCGAATGGTTTTACTCGAGTGGCGGCGGGAACCTCGGGTACATTCTCGAGTTACGACGGGGATGGCCCTTCCACCCACGTGTTTGTTCAGCCTCGTCAGGACTCCAGCCTAGTTGCGAGGGACAACTCGGGATTCTCCTCGAGGCTTGGCAGGGCAATTCGGACGCCTCTCCACCTGAGGCGGGAGACCAAGTGTCCCTTTCCACGTGCCACAGGAATCCTGGGACTCCTATCAAGTTTCACGAGGAGTCACGAATCGTCTCCTTTGGAGGCACTGATCTCCGCATACCTCTGGAGTTTTCAAATAATGTGAGGCCTCCGATCGCGATGAGGTGGCAGACTAGGTCTTTCTCTGTGGTCTCCACAGGGGATTCAGACATCCTTTCTTCTTGGGAGATGCAAGACAAGCATGCATTCAAGTCATTGCGGGGATAACCGGCCTTATTTCGAGTCAGGGCATCGCGGTGTCCATTCCACTTGAGGCCGCAAACTCAGGGTCCCTCTCACATACCTAGAGCTGAGAGAAGCCTCCTCTTGAGGTACTTGTGGTAAGGTGGTATTCCTCTGGAGTCGAAGCCAGGGACTAACCTCTCATCTCGAGTTGATTTTTGGTCCACGGAGCTCTTTCGTGTTGCTACAGTGACCTCAGGATCCCTCTAGCCTTGAAACAGTGTTCTTGGGGTTTCTCTGGAGTGCCATCAAGCAAATCAAGGCGCCTTTCATGTGTGATGTGCAACACGGAATTGCTCTGCACGCAGTGCAGGGGAATCGGGCCTCATCTCGCGGCGAGGGGGAAGTCTCATGGTTTTTCTCGAGTTGCGGCGGGAACCTGGGGTATATTCTCGAGTTACGACGGGGATGGCCCTTCCACCCACGTGTTTGTTCACTGACGTCAGGACTCCTGCCTAGTTGCGAGGGACAACTCGGGATTCTCCTCGAGGCTTGGCAGGGCAATTGGGACGCCTCTCCAGCTGAGGCGGGAGACCAAGGGTCCCTTTCCACGTGCCACAGGAATCCTGGGACTCCTATCAAGTTTCCCGAGGAGTCAGGCATCATCTCCTTTGGAGGCACTGATCTCCGCGTACCTCTGGAGTTTTCAAAGGATGTTAGGCCTCCGGTCGCGATGAGGTGGGGAACTAGGTCTTTCTCTGTGGTCTCCACAGGGGATTCAGACACCCTTTCGTCTTGGGAGATGCAAGACGAGCCTGCATTCAAGTCATTGCAGGGATATCCGGCCTTATTTCGAATCAGGGCATCGCGGTGTCCATTCCACTTGCGGCCGCACACTCAGAGTCCCTCTCACATACCTAGAGCTGAGAGAAGCCTCCTCTTGAGGTGCTTGTGGTAATGTGGTATTCCTCTGGAGTCGAAGCCAGGGACTAACCTCTCATCTCGAGTTGATTTTTGGTCCACGGAGCTCTTTCGTGTTGCTACAGTTAGGTCAGGATCCCTCTAGCCTTGAAACAGTGTTCTTGGGGTTTCTCTGGAGTGCCATCAAGGAAATCAAGGCTCCTTTCATGTGTGATGTGCAACACGGAATTACTCTGCACGCAGTGCAGGGGAATCGGGCCTCATCTCGCGGCGAGGGGGAAGTCTCATGGTTCTTCTCGAGTTGCGGCGGGAACCTAGGGTATATTCTCGAGTTACGACGGGGATGGCCCTTCCACCCACGTGTTTATTCAGCGACGTCAGGACTCCTGCCTAGTTGCGAGGGACAACTCGGGATTCTCCTGGGGGCTTGGCAGGGCAATTGGGACGCCTCTCCAGCTGAGGCGGGAGACCAAGAGTCCCTTTCCACGTGCCACAGGAATCCTGGGACTCCTATCAAGTTTCAAGAGGAGTCAGGCATCGTCCCCTTTGGAGACACTGATCTCCGCGTACCTTTGGAGTTTACAAAGGATGTGAAGCCTCCGGTCGCGAAGAGGTGGGGAACTAGGTCTTTGTCTGTGGTCTCCACAGGGGATTCAAACATCCTTTCGTCTTGGGAGATGCAAGACGAGCCTGCATTCAAGTCACTTCAGAGATATCTGGACTTATATCGTGTCAGGGCATCGCGGTGTCCATTCCACTTGAGGCCGCAAACTCAGGTTCCCTCTCACATACCTAGAGCTGAGAGAAGCCTCCTCTTGAGGTGCTTGTGGTAAGGTGGTATTCCTCTGGAGTCGAAGCCAGGGACTAACCTCTCATCTCGAGTTGATTCTTGGTCCACGGAGCTCTTTCATGTTGCCACACTGACCTCAGGTTCCCTCTAGCCTTGAAACAGTGTTCTCGGGGTTTCTCTGGAGTGCCATCAAGGAAATCAAGGCTCCTTTCATGTGTGATGTGCAACACGGAATTGCTCTGCACGCAGTGCAAGGGAATCGGGCCTCATCTCGCGGCGAGGGGAAGTCTCATTGTTTTTCTCGAGTTGCGCCGGGAACCTGGGGTATATTCTCGATTTACGACGGGGATGGCCCTTCCACCCACTTGTTTGTTCAGCCACGTCAGGACTCCTGCCTAGTTGTGAGGGACAACTTGGGATTCTCCTCGAGGCTTGGCAGGGCAATTGGGACGACTCTCCATCTGAGGCGGTAGACCAAGGGTCCCTTTCCACGTGCCACAAGAATCCTGGGACTCCTATCAAGTTTCACGAGGAGTCAGGCATCGTCTCCTTTGGAGGCAGTGAACTCCGCGTACCTCTGGAGTTTTCAAAGGATTTGAAGCCTCCGGTCGCGATGAGGTGGGGAACTAGGTCTTTCTCTGTGGTCTCCACAGGGGATTCAAACATCCTTTCATCTTGGGAGATGCAAGACGAGCCTGCATTCAAGTCACTTCAGAGATATCTGGCCTTATTTCGAGTCAGGGCCTCGCGGTGTCCATTCCACTTGAGGCCGCAAACTCAGGTTCCCTCTCACATACCTAGAGCTGAGAGAAGCCTCCTCTTGAGGGGCTTGTGGTAAGGTGGTATTCCTCTGGAGTCGAAGCCAGGGACTAACCTCTCATCTCGAGTTGATTTTTGGGCCACGGAGCTCTTTCGTGTTGCTACAGTGACCTCAGGATCCCTCTAGCCTTGAAACAGTGTTCTTGGGGTTTCTCTGGAGTGCCATCAAGGAAATCAAGGCTCCTTTCATGTGTGATGTGCAACACGGAATTGCTCTGCACGCAGTGCAGGGGAATCGGGCCTCATCTCGCGGCAAGGAGGAAGTCTCATGGTTTTACTCGAGTTGCGGCGGGAACCTGGGGTATATTCTCGAGTTACGACGGGGATGGCCCTTCGAGCCACGTGTTTGTTCAGCGACGTCAGGACTCCTGCCTGGTTGCGAGGGACAACTCGGTATTCTCCTCGAGGCTTGGCAGGGCAATTGGGACGCCTCTCCATCTGAGGCGGGAGACCAAGGGTCCCTTTCCACGTGCCACAGGAATCCTGGGACTCCTATCAAGTTTCCCGAGGAGTCAGTCGTCGTCTCCTTTGGAGGCACTGATCTCCGCGTACCTCTGAAGTTTTCAAAGGATGTGAGGCCTCCGGTCGCGATGAGGTGGGGAACTAGGTCTTTCTCTGTGGTCTCCACAGGGGATTCAGACATCCTTTCATCTTGGGAGATGCAAGACGAGCCTGCATTCAATTCACTGCAGGGATATCCGGCCTTATTTCGCGTCAGGACATCGCAGTGTCCATTCCATTTGAGTCCGCAAAATCAGGGTCCCTCTCACATACCTAGAGCTGAGAGAAGCCTCCTCTTGAGGTGCTTGTGGTAAGGTGGTATTCCTATGGAGTCGAAGCCAGGGACTAACCTCTCATCTTGAGTTGATTTTTGGTCCATGGAGCTCTTTCGTGTTGCTACAGTAACCTCAGGATCCCTCTAGCCTTGAAACAGTGTTCTTGGGGTTTCTCTGGAGTGCCATCAAGGAAATCAAGGCTCCTTTCATGTGTGATGTGCAACACGGAATTGCTCTGCATGCAGTGCAGGAGAATCGAGCCTCATCTCGCGGCGAGGGGGAAGTCTCATGGTTTTTCTCGAGTTGCGGCGGGAACCTGGGGTATATTCTCGAGTTATGACGGGGATGGCCCTTCCAGCCACGTGTTTCTTCAGCGACGTCAGGACTCCTGCCTAGTTGCAAGGGACAACTCGGGATTCTCCTCGAGGCTTGGCAGGGCAATTGGGACGCCTCTCCAGCTGAGGCGGGAGACCAAGGGTCCCTTTCCATGTGCCACAGGAATCCTGGGACTCCTATCAAGTTTCACGAGGAGTCAGGCATCGTCTCCTTTGGAGGCACTGATCTCCGCATACCTCTGGAGTTTTCAAAGGATGTTAGGCCTCCGGTCGCGATGAGGTGGGAAACTAGATCTTTCTCTGAAGTCTCCACAGGGTATTCAGACATCCTTTCCTCTTGGGAGATGCAAGACGAGCCTGCATTCAAGTCACTGCAGGAATATCCGGACTTATTTCGAGTCAGAGCATCGCGGTGTATATTCCACTTGAGGCCGCAAACTCAGGGTCCCTCATACATACCTAGAGCTGAGAGAAGCCTCCTCTTGAGGTGCTTGTGGTAAGGTGGTATTCCTCTGGAGTCGAAGCCAGGGACTAACCTCTCATCTCGAGTTGATTTTTGGTCCACGGAGCTCTTTCGCGTTGCTACAGTGACCTCAGGTTCCCTCTAGCCTTGAAACAGTGTTCTTGGGGTTTCTCTGGAGTGCCATCAAGGAAATCAAGGCTCCTTTCATGTGTGATGTGCAACACGGAATTGCTCTGCACGCAGTGCAGGGAAATCGGGCCTCATCTCGCGGCGAGGGGGGAAGTCTCATGGTTTTTCTCGAGGTGCGGTGGGAACCTGGGTTATATTCTCGAGTTACGACGGGGATGGCTTTTCCACACACGTGTTTGTTCAGCGACTTCAGGACTCCTGCCTAGTTGCGAGGGACACCTCGGGATTCTCCTCGAGGCTTGGCAGGGCAATTGGGATGCCTCTCCAGCTGAGGCGGGAGACCAAGGGTCCCTTTCCACATGCCACAGTAATCCTGGGACTCCTATAAAGTTTCACGAGGAGTAAGGCATCGTCTCCTTTGGAGGCACTGATCTCCGCGTAACTCTGGAGTTTTCAAAGGATGTGAGGCCTCCGGTCACCATGAGGTGGGGAACTAGGTCTTTCTCTGTGGTCTCCACAGGGGATTCAGACATACTTTCATCTTGGGAGATGCAAGACGAGCCTGCATTCAAGTCACTGCAGGGATATCCGGCCTAATTCGAGTCAGGGCATCGCGGTGTCCATTCCACTTGAGGTCGCAAACTCAGGGTCCCTCTCACATACCTAGAGCTGAGAGAAGCCTCCTTTTGAGGTGCTTGTGGCAAGGTGGTATTCCTCTGGAGTCGAAGCCAGGGACTAACCTCTCATCTCGAGTTGATTTTTGGTCCACGGAGCTCTTTCGTGTTGCTACAGTGACCTCAGGATCCCTCTAGCCTTGAAACAGTGTTCTTGTCGTTCCCTGGAGTGCCACCAAGGAAATCAAGGCTCCTTTCACATGTGATGTGCAACATGGAATTGCTCTGCATGCAGTGCAGAGGAATCGGTCCTCATCTCGCAGCGAGGGGGAAGTCTCATGGTTTTTCTCGAGTTGCGGCGGGAACCTGGGGTATATTCTCGAGTTACGACGGGGATGGCCCTTCCACACAAGTGTTTCTTCAGCGACGTCAGGACTCGTGCCTAGTTGCGAGGGACAACTCGGGATTCTCCTCGAGGCTTGGCAGGGCAATTGGGACGCCTCTCCAGCTGAGGCGGGAGACCAAGGGTCCCTTTCCATGTGCCACAGGTATCCTGGGACTCCTATAAATTTTCACGAGGAGTCAGGCATCGTCTCCTTTGGAGGCACTGATCTCCGCGTACCTCTGGAGTTTTCAAAGGATGTGAGGCCTCCGGTCGCCATGAGGTGGGGAACTAGGTCTTTCTCTGTGGTCTCCACAGGGGATTCAGACATCCTTTCACCTTGGGGGATGCAAGACGAGCCTGCATTCAAGTCACTGCAGGAATATCCGGCCTTATTTTGAGTCAGGGCATCGCGGTGTCCATTCCACTTGAAGCTGCAAACTCAGGGTCCCTCTCACATACCTAGAGCTGAGAGATGCCTCCTCTTGAGGTGCTTGTGGTAAGGTGGTATTTCTCTGGATTTGAAGCCAGGGACTAACCTCTCATCTCGAGTTGATTTTTGGTCCACGGAGCTCTTTCGTGTTGCTACAGTGACCTCAGGATCCCTCTAGCCTGGAAACAGTGTTCTTGGGGTTTCTCTGGAGTGCCACCAAGGAAATCAAGGCTCCTTTCATGTGTGATGTGCAACACGGGATTGCTCTGCACGCAGTGCAGGGGAATCGGGCCTCATATCGCGGCGAGGGAGAAGTCTCATGGTTTTTCTCGAGTTGCGGCGGGAACCTGGGGTATATTCTCGAGTTACGACGGGGATGGCCCTTCCACCCACGTGTTTGTTCAGCGACGTCAGGACTCCTGCCTAGTTGCGAGGGACAACTCGGGATTCTCCTCGAGGCTTGGCAGGGCAATTGGGACGCCTCTCCAGCTGAGGCTGGAGACCAAGGGTCCCTTTCCACGTGCACAGGAATCCTGGGACTCCTATCAAGTTTCACGAGGAATCAGGCATCGTCTCCTTTGGAGGCACTGATCTCTGCGTACCTCTGGAATTTTCAAAGGATGTGAGGCCTCCGGTCGCGATGAGGTGGGGAACTAGGTCTTTCTCTGTGGTCTCCACAGGGGATTCAGACATCCTTTCGTCTTGGGAGATGCAAGACGAGCCTGCATTCAAGTCACTGCAGGGATATCCGGCCTTATTTCGAGTCAGGGCATCGCGGTGTCCATTCCACTTGAGGCCGCAAACTCAGCACGTAGCTAGAGCTGAGAGAAACCTCCTCTTGAGGTGCTTGTGGTAAGGTGGTATTCCTCTGGAGTAGAAGTTAGGGACTAACCTCTCATCTCGAGTTGATTTTTGGTCCACGGAGCTCTTTCGTGTTGCTACAGTGAGGTCAGGATCCTTCTAGCCTTGAAACAGTGTTCTTGGGGTTTCTCTGGAGTGCCATCAAGGAAATCAAGGCTCCTTTCATGTGTGATGTGCAACACGGAATTGCTCTGCACGCAGTGCAGGGGAATCGGGCCTCATCTCCCGGCGAGGGGGAAGTCTCATGGTTTTTCTCGAGGTGCGGCGGGAACCTGGGGTATATTCTCGAGTTACGACGGGGATGGCCCTTCCACCCACGTGTTTGTTCAGCGAAGGAAGGACTCCTACCTAGTTGCGAGGGACAACTCGGGATTCTCCTCGAGGCTTGGCAGGGCAATTGGGACGCCTCTCCAGCTGAGGCGGGAGACCAAGGGTCGCGCTCCACGTGCCACAGGAATCATGGGACTCCTATCAAGTTTCACGAGGAGTCAGGCATCGTCTCCTTCGGAGGCACTGATCCCCGCGTACCTCTGGAGTTTACAAAGGATGTGAGGCCTCCGGTCGCCATGAGGTGGGGAACTAGGTCTTTCTCTGTGGTCTCCACAGGGGATTCAGACATCCTTTCGTCTTGGGAGATGCAAGAAGAGCCTACATTCAAGTCACTGCAGGGATATCCGGCCTTATTTCGAGTCAGGGCATTGCATTGTCCATTCCACTTGAGGCCGCAAACTCAGGGTCCCTCTCACATACCTAGAGCTGAGAGATGCCTCCTCTTGAGGTGCTTGTGGTAAGGTGGTATTCCTCTGGAGTTGAAGCCAGGGACTAACCTCTCATCTCGAGTTGATTTTTGGTCCACGGAGCTCTTTCGTGTTGCTACAGTGACCTCAGGATCCCTCTAGCCTGGAAACAGTGTTCTTGGGGTTTCTCTGGAGTGCCATCAAGGAAATCAAGGCTCCTTTCATGTGTGATGTGCAACACGGCATTGCTCTGCACGCAGTGCAGGGGAATCGGGCCTCATCTCGCTGCGAGGGGGAAGTCTCATGGTTTTTCTCGAGTTGCGGCGGGAACCTGGGGTATATTCTCGAGTTACGACGGGGATGGCCCTTTCAACCACGTGTTTGTTCAGCGACGTCAGGACTCCTGCCTAGTTGTGAGGGACAACTCGGGATTCTCCTCGAGGCTTGGCAGGGCAATTGGGACGCCTCTCCAGCTGAGGCGGGAGACCAAGGGTCCCTTTCCACGTGCACAGGAATCCTGGGACTCCTATCAAGTTTCACGAGGAATCAGGCATCGTCTCCTTTGGAGGCACTGATCTCTGCGTACCTCTGGAGTTTTCTAAGGATGTGAGGCCTCCGGTCGCGATGAGGTGGGGAACTAGGTCTTTCTCTGTGGTCTCCACAGGGGATTCAGACTTCCTTTCGTCTTGGGAGATGCAAGACGAGCCTGCATTCAAGTCACTGCAGGGATATCCGGCCTTATTTCGAGTCAGGGCATCGCGGTGTCCATTCCACTTGAGGCCGCAAACTCAGCACGTAGCTAGAGCTGAGAGAAACCTCCTCTTGAGGTGCTTGTGGTAAGGTGGTATTCCTCTGGAGTCGAAGCCAGGGACTAACCTCTCATCTCGAGTTGATTTTTGGTCCACGGAGCTCTTTCGTGTTGCTACAGTGAGGTCAGGATCCTTCTAGCCTTGAAACAGTGTTCTTGGGGTTTCTCTGGAGTGCCATCAAGGAAATCAAGGCTCCTTTCATGTGTGATGTGCAACACGGAATTGCTCTGCACGCAGTGCAGGGGAATCGGGCCTCATCTCCCGGCGAGGGGGAAGTCTCATGGTTTTACTCGAGGTGCGGCGGGAACCTGGGGTATATTCTCGAGTTACGACGGGGATGGCCCTTCCACACACGTGTTTGTTCAGCGAAGGCAGGACTCCTACCTAGTTGCGAGGGACAACTCGGGATTCTACTCGAGGCTTGGCAGGGCAATTGGGACGCCTCTCCAGCTGAGGCGGGAGACCAAGGGTCGCTGTCCACGTGCCACAGGAATCATGGGACTCCTATAAATTTTCACGAGGAGTCAGGCATCGTCTCCTTCGGAGGCACTGATCCCCGCGTACCTCTGGAGTTTACAAAGGATGTGAGGCCTCCGGTCGCCATGATGTGGGGAACTAGGTCTTTCTCTGTGGTCTCCACAGGGGATTCAGACATCCTTTCGTCTTGGGAGATGCAAGAAGAGCCTGCATTCAAGTCCCTGCAGGGATATCCGGCCTTATTTCGAGTCAGGGCATCGCATTGTCCATTCCACTTGAGGCCGCAAACTCAGGGTCCCTCTCACATACCTAGAGCTGAGAGAAGCCTCCTCTTGAGGTGCTTGTGGTAAGGTGGTATTCCTCTGGAGTCGAAGACAGGGACTACCCTCTCATCTCGAGTTGATTTTTGGTCCACGGAGCTCTTTCGTGTTGCTACAGTGACCTCAGGATCCCTCTAGCCTTGAAACAGTGTTCTTGGGGTTTCTCTGGAGTGCCACCAAGGAAATCAAGGCTCCTTTCATGTGTGATGTGCAACACGGAATTGCTCTGCCCGCAGTGCAGGGGAATCGGGCCTCATCTCGCGGCGAGGGGGAAGTCTCATGGTTTTTCTCGAGTTGCGTCGGGAACCTGGGGTATATTCTCGAGTTACGACGGGGATGGCCCTTCCACCCACGTGTTTGTTCAGCGACGGCAGGACTCCTGCCTAGTTGCGAGGGACAACTCGGGATTCTCCTCAAGGCTTGGCAGGGCAATTGGGACGCCTCTCCAGCTGAGGCGGGAGACCAAGGGTCCCTTTCCACCTGCCACAGGAATCCTGTTACTCCTATCAAGTTTCACGAGGAGGCAGGCATCGTCTCCTTTGGAGGCACTGATCTCGGCGTACCTCTGGAGTTTTCAAAGGATGTGAGGCCTCCAGTCGCGATGAGGTGGGGAACTAGGTCTTTCTCTGTGGTCTCCACTGGGGATTCAGACATCCTTTCATCTTGGGAGATGCAAGACGAGCATGCATTCAAGTCACTGCAGGGATATCCGGCCTTATTTCGAGTCAGGGCATCGCGGTGTCCATTCCACTTGAGGCCGCAAACTCAGGGTCCCTCTCACATACATAGAGCTGAGAGAAGCCTCCTCTTGAGGTGCTTGTGGTTAGGTGCTATTCTTCTGGAGTCGAAGCCAGGGACTATCCTCTCATCTCGAGTTGATTTTTGGTCCACGGAGCTCTTTCGTGTTGCTACAGTGACGTCAGGATCCCTCTAGCCTTGAAACAGTGTTCTTGGGGTTTCTCTGGAGTGCCATCAAGGAAATCAAGGCTCCTTTCATGTGTGATGTGCAAAACGGAATTGCTCTGCACGCAGTGCAGGGAAATCGGGCCTCATCTCGTGGCGAGGGGGGAAGTCTCATGGTTTTTCTCGAGGTGCGGCGGGAACCTGGGGTATATTCTCGAGTTACGACGGGGATGGCTTTTCCACACACGTGTTTATTCAGCGACTTCAGGACTCCTGCCTAGTTGCGATGGACAACTCGGGATTCTCCTCGAGGCTTGGCAGGGCAATTGGGATGCCTCTCCAGCTGAGGCGGGAGACCAAGGGTCCCTTTCCATGTGCCACAGTAATCCTGGGACTCCTATAAAGTTTCACGAGGAGTCAGGCATCGTCTCCTTTGGAGGCACTGATCTCCGCGTACCTCTGGAGTTTTCAAAGGATGTGAGGCCTCCGGTCGCCATGAGGTGGGGAACTAGGTCTTTCTCTGTGGTCTCCACAGGGGATTCAGACATACTTTCATCTTGGGAGATGCAAGACGAGCCTGTATTCAAGTCAATGCAGGGATATCCGGCCTTATTTCGAGTCAGGGCATCGCGGTGTCCATTCCACTTGAGGCCGCAAACTCAGGGTCCCTCTCACATACCTAGAGCTGAGAGAAGCCTCCTCTTGAGGTGCTTGTGGCAAGGTGGTATTCCTCTGGAGTCGAAGCCAGGGACTAACCTCTCATCTCGAGTTGATTTTTGGTCCACGGAGCTCTTTCGTGTTGCTACAGTGACCTCAGGATCCCTCTAGCCTTGAAACAGTGTTCTTGTCGTTTCCCTGGAGTGCCACCAAGGAAATCAAGGCTCCTTTCACGTGATATGTGCAACATGGAATTGCTCTGCACGCAGTGCAGAGGAATCGGGCCTGATCTCGCGGCGAGGGGGAAGTCTCATGGTTTTTCTCGAGTTGCGGCGGGAACCTGGGGTATATTCTCGAGTTACGACGGGGATGGCCCTTCCACACAAGTGTTTCTTCAGCGACGTCAGGATTCGTGCCTAGTTGCGAGGGACAACTCGGGATTCTCCTCGAGGCTTGGCAGGGCAATTGGGACGCCTCTCCAGCTGAGGCGGGAGACCAAGGGTCCCTTTCCATGTGCCACAGGAATCCTGGGACTCCTATAAATTTTCACGAGGAGTCAGGCATCGTCTCCTTTGGAGGCACTGATCTCCGTGTACCTCTGGAGTTTTCAAAGGATGTGAGGCCTCCGGTCGCCATGAGGTGGGGAACTAGGTCTTTCTCTGTGGTCTCCACAGGGGATTCAGACATCCTTTCACCTTGGGGGATGCAAGACGAGCTTGCATTCAAGTCACTGCAGGAATATCTGGCCTTATTTTGAGTCAGGGCATCGCGGTGTCCATTCCACTTGAGGCTGCAAACTCAGGGTCCCTCTCACATAACTAGAGCTGAGAGATGCCTCCTCTTGAGGTGCTTGTGGTAAGGTGGTATTCCTCTGGAGTTGAAGCCAGGGACTAACCTCTCATCTCGAGTTGATTTTTGGTCCACGGAGCTCTTTCGTGTTGCTACAGTGACCTCAGGATCCCTCTAGCCTTGAAACAGTGTTCTTGGAGTTTCTCTGGAGTGCCATCAAGGAAATCAAGGCTCCTTTCATGTGTGATGTGCAACACGGGATTGCTCTGCATGCAGTGCAGGGGAATCGGGCCTCATATCGCGGCGAAGGAGAAGTCTCATGGTTTTTCTCGAGTTGCGGCGGGAACCTGGGGTATATTCTCGAGTTACGACGGGGATGGCCCTTTCAACCACGTGTTTGTTCAGCGACGTCAGGACTCCTGCCTAGTTGTGAGGGACAACTCGGGATTCTCCTCGAGGCTTGGCAGGGCAATTGGGACGCCTCTCCAGCTGAGGCGGGAGACCAAGGGTCCCTTTCCACGTGCACAGGAATCCTGGGACTCCTATCAAGTTTCACGAGGAATCAGGCATCGTCTCCTTTGGAGGCACTGATCTCTGCGTACCTCTGGAGTTTTCAAAGGATGTGAGGCCTCCGGTCGCGATGAGGTGGGGAACTAGGTCTTTCTCTGTGGTCTCCACAGGGGATTCAGACATCCTTTCGTCTTGGGAGATGCAAGAAGAGCCTGCATTCAAGTCACTGCAGGGATATCCGGCCTTATTTCGAGTCAGGGCATCGCGGTGTCCATTCCACTTGAGGCCGCAAACTCAGCACGTAGCTAGAGCTGAGAGAAACCTCCTCTTGAGGTGCTTGTGGTAAGGTGGTATTCCTCTGGAGTAGAAGTTAGGGACTAACCTCTCATCTCGAGTTGATTTTTGGTCCACGGAGCTCTTTCGTGTTGCTACAGTGAGGTCAGGATCCTTCTAGCCTTGAAACAGTGTTCTTGGGGTTTCTCTGGAGTGCCATCAAGGAAATCAAGGCTCCTTTCATGTGTGATGTGCAACACGGAATTGCTCTGCACGCAGTGCAGGGGAATCGGGCCTCATCTTGCGGCGAGGGGGAAGTCTCATGGTTTTTCTCGAGGTGCGGCGGGAACCTGGGGTATATTCTCGAGTTACGACGGGGATGGCCCTTCCACACACGTGTTTGTTCAGCGAAGGCAGGACTCCTACCTAGTTGCGAGGGACAACTCGGGATTCTCCTCGAGGCTTGGCAGGGCAATTGGGACGCCTCTCCAGCTGAGGCGGGAGACCAAGGGTCCCTTTCCACGTGCCACAGGAATCATGGGACTCCTATCAAGTTTCACGAGGAGTCAGGCATCGTCTCCTTCGGAGGCACTGATCCCCGCGTACCTCTGGAGTTTACAAAGGATGTGAGGCCTCCGGTCGCCATGAGGTGGGGAACTAGGTCTTTCTCTGTGGTCTCCACAGGGGATTCAGACATCCTTTCGTCTTGGGAGATGCAAGAAGAGCCTGCATTCAAGTCCCTGCAGGGATATCCGGCCTTATTTCGAGTCAGGGCATCGCATTGTCCATTCCACTTAAGGCCACAAACTCAGGGTCCCTCTCACATAGCTAGAGCTGAGAGAAGCCTCCTCTTGAGGTGCTTGTGGTAAGGTGGTATTCCTCTGGAGTCGAAGCCAGGGACTACCCTCTCATCTCGAGTTGATTTTTGGTCCACGGAGCTCTTTCGTGTTGCTACAGTGACCTCAGGATCCCTCTAGCCTTGAAACAGTGTTCTTGGGGTTTCTCTGGAGTGCCACCAAGGAAATCAAGGCTCCTTTCATGTGTGATGTGCAACACGGAATTGCTCTGCCCGCAGTGCAGGGGAATCGGGCCTCATCTCGCGGCGAGGGGGAAGTCTCATGGTTTTTCTCGAGTTGCGTCGGGAACCTGGGGTATATTCTCGAGTTACGACGGGGATGGCCCTTCCACCCACGTGTTTGTTCAGCGACGGCAGGACTCCTGCCTAGTTGCGAGGGACAACTCGGGATTCTCCTCAAGGCTTGGCAGGGCAATTGGGACGCCTCTTCAGCTGAGGCGGGAGACCAAGGGTCCCTTTCCACCTGCCACAGGAATCCTGTTACTCCTATCAAGTTTCACGAGGAGGCAGGCATCGTCTCCTTTGGAGGCACTGATCTCGGCGTACCTCTGGAGTTTTCAAAGGATGTGAGGCCTCCAGTCGCGATGAGGTGGGGAACTAGGTCTTTCTCTGTGGTCTCCATTGGGGATTCAGACATCCTTTCATCTTGGGAGATGCAAGACGAGCATGCATTCAAGTCACTGCAGGGATATCCGGCCTTATTTCGAGTCAGGGCATCGCGGTGTCCATTCCACTTGAGGCCGCAAACTCAGGGTCCCTCTCACATACATAGAGCTGAGAGAAGCCTCCTCTTGAGGTGCTTGTGGTTAGGTGCTATTCTTCTGGAGTCGAAGCCAGGGACTAACCTATCATCTCGAGTTGATTTTTGGTCAACGCAGCTCTTTCGTGTTGCTACAGTGACCTCAGGTTCCCTCTAGCCTAGAAACAGTGTTCTTGGGGTTTCTCTGGAGTGCCATCAAGGAAATCAAGGCTCCTTTCATGTGTGATGTGCAACACGGAATTGCTCTGCACGCAGTGCAGGGGAATCGGGCCTCATCTCGCGGCGAGGGGGAAGTCTCATGGTTTTCCTCGAGTTGCGGCGTTAACCTGGGGTATATTATCGAGTTACGACGGGAATGGCCATTCCATCCACGTGTTTGTTCAGCGACGTCAGGACTCCTGCCTAGTTGCGAGGGACAACTCGGGATTCTCTTCGAGGCTTGGCAGGGCAATTGGGACGCCTCTCCAGCTGAGGCGGGAGACCAAGCGTCCCTTTCCACATGCCACAGGAATCCTGGGACTCCTATCAAGTTTCACGAGGAATCAGGCATCGTCTCCTTTGGAGGCACTGATCTCCGCGTACCTCTGGAGTTTTCAAAGGATGTGAGGCCTCCGGTCGCGATGAGGTGGGGAACCAGGTCTTTCTCTGTGGCCTCAACAGGGGATTCAGACATCCTTTCATCTTGGGAGATGCAAGAAGAGCCTGCATTCAAGTCACTGCAGGGATATCCGGCCTTATTTCGAGTCAGGGCATAGCGGTGTCCATTTCACTTGAGGCCGCAAACTCAGGGTCCCTCTCACATACCTAGAGCTGAGAGAAGCCTCCTCTTGAGGTGCTTGTGGTTAGGTGGTATTCCTCTGGAGTCGAAGCCAGGGACTAACCTCTCATCTCGAGTTGATTTGTGGTCCACGGAGCTCTTTCGTGTTGCTACAGTGACCTCAGGATCCCTCTAGTCTTGAAACAGTGTTCTTGGGGTTTCCCTGGAGTGCCACCAAGGAAATCAAGGCTCCTTTCATGTGTGGTGTGCAACACGGAATTGCTCGGCATGCAGTGCAGGGGTATCGGGCCTCATCTCGCGGTGAGGGGGAAGTCTCATGGTTTTTCTCGAGGTGCGGCGGGAACCTGGGGTATATTCTCGAGTTACGACAGGGATGGCCCTTCCACACACGTGTTTCTTCAGCGACGTCAGGACTCCTGCCTAGTTGCGAGGGACAACTCGGGATTCTCCTCGAGGCTTGGCAGGGCAATTGGGACGCCTCTCCAGCTGAGGCGGGAGACCAAGGGTCCCTTTCCATGTGCCACAGGAATCCTGGGACTCCTATAAAGTTTCACGAGGAGTCAGGCATCGTCTCCTTTGGAGGCACTGATCTCCGCATACCTCTGGAGTTTTCAAAGGATGTGAGGCCTCCGGTCGCCATGAGGTGAGGAACTAGGTCTTTCTCTGTGGTCTCCACAGGGGACTCAGGCATCCTTTCGTCATGGGAGATGCAAGACGAGCCTGCATTCAAGTCACTGCAGGGATATCCGGCCTTATTTCGAGTCAGGGCATCGCGGTGTCCATTCCACTTGAGGCCGCAAACTCAGGGTCCCTCTCACATACCTAGAGCTGAGAGAAGCCTCCTCTTGAGGTGCTTGTGGTTAGGTGGTATTCTTCTGGAGTCGAAGCCAGGGACTAACCTCTCATCTCGAGTTGATTTTTGGTCCACGGAGCTCTTTCGTGTTGCTACAGTGAGGTCAGGATCCTTCTAGCCTTGAAACAGTGTTCTTGGGGTTTCTCTGGAGTGCCATCAAGGAAATCAAGGCTCCTTTCATGTGTGATGTGCAACACGGAATTGCTCTGCCCGCAGTGCAGGGGAATCGGGCCTCATCTCCCGGCGAGGGGGAAGTCTCATGGTTTTTCTCGAGGTGCGGCGGGAACCTGGGGTATATTCTCGAGTTACGACGGGGATGGCTTTTCCACACACGTGTTTATTCAGCGACGTGAGGACTCCTGCCTAGTTGCGAGGGACAACTCGGGATTCTCCTCAAGGCTTGGCAGGGCAATTGGGATGCCTCTCCAGCTGAGGAGGGAGACCAAGGTTCCCTTTCCATGTGGCACAGTAATCCTGGGACTCCTATAAAGTTTCACGAGGAGTCAGGCATCGTCTGCTTTGGAGGCACTGATCTCCGCGTACCTCTGGAGTTTTCAAAGGATGTGAGGCCTCCGGTCGCCATGAGGTGGGGAACTAGGTCTTTCTCTGTGGTCTCCACAGGGGATTCAGACATACTTTCATCTTGGGAGATGCAAGACGAGCCTGCATTCAAGTCACTGCAGGGTTATCCGGCCTTATTTCGAGTCAGGGCATCGCGGTGTCCATTCCACTTGAGGCCGCAAACTCAGCGTCCCTCTCACATACATAGAGCTGAGAGAAGCCTCCTTTTGAGGTGCTTGTGTTTAGGTGGTATTCTTCTGGAGTCGAAGCCAGGGACTAACCTTTCATCTCGAGTTGATTTTTGGTCAACGCAGCTCTTTCGTGTTGCTACAGTGACCTCAGGATCCCTCTAGTCTTGAAACAGTGTTCTTGGGGTTTCCCTGGAGTGCCACCAAGGAAATCAAGGCTCCTTCCATGTGTGGTGTTCAACACGGAATTGCTCGGCATGCAGTGCAGGGGTATCGGGCCTTATCTCGCGGTGAGGGGGAAGTCTCATGGTTTTTCTCGAGGTGCGGCGGGAACCTGGGGTATATTCTCGAGTTACGACTGGGATGGCCCTTCCACACACGTGTTTCTTCAGCGACGTCAGGACTCCTGCCTAGTTGCGAGGGACAACTCGGGATTCTCCTCGAGGCTTGGCAGGGCAATTGGGACGCCTCTCCAGCTGAGGCGGGAGACCAAGGGTCCCTTTCCATGTGCCACAGGAATCCTGGGACTCCTATAAAGTTTCACGAGGAGTCAGGCATCGTCTCCTTTGGAGGCACTGATCTCCGCATACCTCTGGAGTTTTCAAAGGATGTGAGGCCTCCGGTCGCGATGAGGTGGGGAACTAGGTCTTTCTCTGTGGTCTCCACAGGGGATTCAGACATCCTTTCGTCATGGGAGATGCAAGACGAGCCTGCATTCAAGTCACTGCAGGGATATCCGGCCTTATTTCGAGTCAGGGCATCGCGGTGTCCATTCCACTTGAGGCCGCAAACTCAGGGTCCCTCTCACATACCTAGAGCTGAGAGAAGCCTCCTCTTGAGGTGCTTGTGGTAAGGTGGTATTCCTCTGGAGTCGAAGCCAGGGACTAACCTCTCATCTCGAGTTGATTTTTGGTCCACGGAGATCTTTCGTGTTGCTACAGTGACGTCAGGATCCCTCTAGCCTTGAAACAGTGTTCTTGGGGTTTCTCTGGAGTGCCACCAAGGAAATCAAGGCTCCTTTCATGTGTGATGTGCAACACGGAATTGCTCTGCACGCAGTGCAGGGGAATCGGGCCTCATCTCGCGGCGAGGGGGAAGTCTCATGGTTTTTCTCGAGTTGCGGCGGGAACTTGGGGTATATTCTCGAGTTACGACTGGGATGGCCCTTCCACACATGTGTTTCTTCAGCGACGTCAGGACTCCTGCCTAGTTGCGAGGGACAACTCGGGATTCTCCTCGAGGCTTGGCAGGGCAATTGGGATGCCTCTCCAGCTGAGGCGGGAGACCAAGGGTCCCTTTCCATGCGCCACAGGAATCCTGGGACTCCTATAAAGTTTCACGAGGAATCAGGCATCGTCTCCTTTGGAGGCACTGATCTCCACGTACCTCTGGAGTTTTCAAAGGATGTGAGGCCTCTGGTCGCGATGAGGTGGGGAACTAGGTCTTTCTCTGTGGTCTCCACAGGGGATTCAGACATCCTTTCATCTTGGGAGATGCAAGACGAGCCTGCATTCAAGTCACTGCAGGGATATCCGGCCTTATTTCGAGTCAGGGCATCGCAGTGTCCATTCCACTTGAGGCCGCAAACTCAGGGTCCCTCTCACATACCTAGAGCTGAGAGAAGCCTCCTTTTGAGGTGCTTGTGGTTAGGTGGTATTCTTCTGGAGTCGAAGCCAGGGACTACCCTTTCATCTCGAGTTGATTTTTGGTCAACGCAGCTCTTTCTTGTTGCTACAGTGACCTCAGGTTCCCTCTAGCCTAGAAACACTGTTCTTGGGGTTTCTCTGGAGTGCCATCAAGGAAATCAAGGCTCCTTTCATGTGTGATGTGCAACACGGAATTGCTCTGCATGCAGTGCAGGGGAATCGGGCCTCATCTCGCGGCGAGGGGGAAGTTTCATGTTTTTTCTCGAGTTGCGGCGTTAACCTGGGGTATATTATCGAGTTACGACGGGAATGGCCATTCCATCCACGTGTTTGTTCAGCGACGTCAGGACTCCAGCCTAGTTGCGAGAGACAACTCGGGATTCTCTTCGAGGCTTGGCAGGGCAATTGGGACGCCTCTCCAGCTGAGGCGGGAGACCAAGCGTCCCTTTCCACATGCCACAGGAATCCTGGGACTCCTATCAAGTTTCACGAGGAGTCAGGCATCGTCTCCTTTGGAGGCACTGATCTCCGCGTACCTCTGGAGTTTTCAAAGGATGTGAGGCCTCCGGTCGCGATGAGGTGGGGAACCAGGTCTTTCTCTGTGGCCTCAACAGGGGATTCAGACATCCTTTCATCTTGGGAGATGCAAGACGAGCCTGCATTCAAGTCACTGCAGGGATATCCGGCCTTATTTCGAGTCAGGGCATCGCGGTGTCCATTTCACTTGAGGCCGCAAACTCAGGGTCCCTCTCACATACCTAGAGCTGAGAGAAGCCTCCTCTTGAGGTGCTTGTGGTTAGGTGGTATTCCTCTGGAGTCGAAGCCAGGGACTAACCTCTCATCTCGAGTTGATTTGTGGTCCACGGAGCTCTTTCGTGTTGCTACAGTGACCTCAGGATCCCTCTAGTCTTGAAACAGTGTTCTTGGGGTTTCCCTGGAGTGCCACCAAGGAAATCAAGGCTCCTTTCATGTGTGGTGTGCAACACGGAATTGCTGGGCATGCAGTGCAGGGGTATCAGGCCTCATCTCGCGGTGAGGGGGAAGTCTCATGGTTTTTCTCGAGGTGCGGCGGGAACCTGGGGTATATTCTCGAGTTACGACTGGGATGGCCCTTCCACACACGTGTTTCTTCAGCGACGTCAGGACTCCTGCCTAGTTGCGAGGGACAACTCAGGATTCTCCTCGAGGCTTGGCAGGGCAATTGGGACGCCTCTCCAGCTGAGGCGGGAGACCAAGGGTCCCTTTCCATGTGCCACAGGAATCCTGGGACTCCTATAAAGTTTCACGAGGAGTCAGGCATCTTCTCCTTTGGAGGCACTGATCTCCGCATACCTCTGGAGTTTTCAAAGGATGTGAGGCCTCCGGTCGCCATGAGGTGAGGAACTAGGTCTTTCTCTGTGGTCTCCACAGGAGATTCAGACATCCTTTCCTCATGGGAGATGCAAGACGAGCCTGCATTCAAGTCACTGCAGGGATATCCGGCCTTATTTCGAGTCAGGGCATTGCGGTGTCCATTCCACTTGAGGCCGCAAACTCAGGGTCCCTCTCACATACCTAGAGCTGAGAGAAGCCTCCTCTTGAGGTGCTTGTGGTTAGGTGGTATTCTTCTGGAGTCGAAGCCAGGGACTAACCTCTCATCTCGAGTTGATTTTTGGTCCACGGAGCTCTTTCGTGTTGCTACAGTGAAGTCAGGATCCTTCTAGCCTTGAAGCAGTGTTCTTTGGGTTTCTCTGGAGTGCCATCAAGGAAATCAAGGCTCCTTTCATGTGTGATGTGCAACACGGAATTGCTCTGCACGCAGTGCAGGGGAATCGGGCCTCATCTCCCGGCGAGGGGGAAGTCTCATGGTTTTTCTCGAGGTGCGGCGGGAACCTGGGGTATATTCTCGAGTTACGACGGGGATGGCTTTTCCACACACGTTTTTATTCAGCGACGTGAGGACTCCTGCCTAGTTGCGAGGGACAACTCGGGATTCTCCTCAAGGCTTGGCAGGGCAATTGGGATGCCTCTCCAGCTGAGGCGGGAGACCAACGGTCCCTTTCCATGTGGCACAGTAATCCTGGGACTCCTATAAAGTTTCACGAGGAGTCAGGCATCGTCTGCTTTGGAGGCACTGATCTCCGCGTACCTCTGGAGTTTTCAAAGGATGTGAGGCCTCCGGTCGCCATGAGGTGGGGAACTAGGTCTTTCTCTGTGGTCTCCACAGGGGATTCAGACATACTTTCATCTTGGGAGATGCAAGACGAGCCTGCATTCAAGTCACTGCAGGGATATCCGGCCTTATTTCGAGTCAGGGCATCGCGGTGTCCATTCCACTTGAGGCCGCAAACTCAGGGTCCCTCTCACATACCTAGAGCTGAGAGAAGCCTCCTTTTGAGGTGCTTGTGGTTAGGTGGTATTCTTCTGGCTTCGAAGCCAGGGACTAACCTTTCATCTCGAGTTGATTTTTGGTCAACGCAGCTCTTTCGTGTTGCTACAGTGACCTCAGGTTCCCTCTAGCCTAGAAACAGTGTTCTTGGGGTTTCTCTGGAGTGCCATCAAGGAAATCAAGGCTCCTTTCATGTGTGATGTGCAACACGGAATTGCTCTGCACGCAGTTCAGGGGAATCGGGCCTCATCTCCCGGCGAGGGGGAAGTCTCATGGTTTTTCTCGAGTTGCGGCGTTAACCTGGGGTATATTATCGAGTTACGACGGGAATGGCCATTCCATCCACGTGTTTGTTCAGCGACGTCAGGACTCCAGCCTACTTGCGAGGGACAACTCGGGATTCTCTTCGAGGCTTGGCAGGGCAATTGGGACGCCTCTCCAGCTGAGGCGGGAGACCAAGCGTCCCTTTTCACATGCCACAGGAATCCTGGGACTCCAATCAAGTTTCACGAGGAGTCAGGCATCGTCTCCTTTGGAGGCACTGATCTCCGCGTACCTCTGGAGTTTTCAAAGGATGTGAGGCCTCCGGTCGCGATGAGGTGGGGAACCAGGTCTTTCTCTGTGGCCTCAACAGGGGATTCAGACATCCTTCCATCTTGGGAGATGTAAGACGAGCCTGCATTCAAGTCACTGCAGGGATATCCGGCCTTATTTCGAGTCAGGGCATCGCGGTGTCCATTTCACTTGAGGCCGCAAACTCAGGGTCCCTCTCACATACCTAGAGCTGAGAGAAGCCTCCTCTTGAGGTGCTTGTGGTTAGGTGGTATTCCTCTGGAGTCGAAGCCAGGGACTAACCTCTCATCTCGAGTTGATTTGTGGTCCACGGAGCTCTTTCGTGTTGCTACAGTGACCTCAGGATCCCTCTAGTCTTGAAACAGTGTTCTTGGGGTTTCCCTGGAGTGCCACCAAGGAAATCAAGGCTCCTTTCATGTGTGGTGTGCAACACGGAATTGCTCGGCATGCAGTGCAGGGGTATCGGGCCTCATCTCGCGGTGAGGGGGAAGTCTCATGGTTTTTCTCGAGGTGCGGCGGGAACCTGGGGTATATTCTCGAGTTACGACTGGGATGGCCCTTCCACACACGTGTTTCTTCAGCGACGTGAGGACTCCTGCCTAGTTGCGAGGGACAACTCGGGATTCTCCTCGAGGCTTGGCAAGGCAATTGGGACGCCTCTCCAGCTGAGGCGGGAGACCAAGGGTCCCTTTCCATGTGCCACAGGAATCCTGGGACTCCTATAAAGTTTCACGAGGAGTCAGGCATCGTCTCCTTTGGAGGCACTGATCTCCGCGTACCTCTGGAGTTTTCAAAGGATGTGTGGCCTCCGGTCGCCATGAGGTGAGGAACTAGGTCTTTCTCTGTGGTCTCCACAGGGGATTCAGACATCCTTTCGTCATGGGAGATGCAAGACGAGCCTGCATTCAAGTCACTGCAGGGATATCCGGCCTTATTTCGAGTCAGGGCATCGCGGTGTCCATTCCACTTGAGGCCGCAAACTCAGGGTCCCTCTCACATACCTAGAGCTGAGAGAAGCCTCCTTTTGAGGTGCTTGTGGTTAGGTGGTATTCTTCTGGAGTCGAAGCCAGGGACTAACCTCTCATCTCGAGTTGATTTGTGGTCCACGGAGCTCTTTCGTGTTGCTACAGTGAGGTCAGGATCCTTCTAGCCTTGAAACAATGTTCTTGGGGTTTCTCTGGAGTGCCATCAAGGAAATCAAGGCTCCTTTCATGTGTGATGTGCAACACAGAATTGCTCTGCACGCAGTGCAGGGTAATCGGGCCTCATCTCCCGGCGAGGGGGAAGTCTCATGGTTTTTCTCGAGGAGCGGCGGGAACCTGGGGTATATTCTCGAGTTACGACGGGGATGGCTTTTCCACACACGTGTTTATTCAGCGACGTGAGGACTCCTACCTAGTTGCGAGGGACAACTCGGGATTCTCCTCAAGGCTTGGCAGGGCAATTGGGATGCCTCTCCAGCTGAGGCGGGAGACCAAGGGTCCCTTTCCATGTGGCACAGTAATCCTGGGACTCCTATAAAGTTTCACGAGGAGTCAGGCATCGTCTGCTTTGGAGGCACTGATCCCCGCGTACCTCTGGAGTTTTCAAAGGATGTGAGGCCTCCGGTAGCCATGAGGTGGGGATCTAGGTCTTTCTCTGTGGTCTCCACAGGGGATTCAGACATACTTTCATCTTGGGAGATGCAAGACGAGCCTGCATTCAAGTCACTGCAGGGATATCCGGCCTTATTTCGAGTCAGGGCATCGCGGTGTCCATTCCACTTGAGGCCGCAAACTCAGGGTCCCTCTCACATACCTAGAGCTGAGAGAAGCCTCCTTTTGAGGTGCTTGTGGTTAGGTGGTATTCTTCTGGAGTCGAAGCCAGGGACTACCCTTTCATCTCGAGTTGATTTTTGGTCATCGCAGCTCTTTCTTGTTGCTACAGTGACCTCAGGTTCCCTCTAGCCTAGAAACACTGTTCTTGGGGTTTCTCTGGAGTGCCATCAAGGAAATCAAGGCTCCTTTCATGTGTGATGTGCAACACGGAATTGCTCTGCATGCAGTGCAGGGGAATCGGGCCTCATCTCGCGGCGAGGGGGAAGTTTCATGTTTTTTCTCGAGTTGCGGCGTTAACCTGGGGTATATTATCGAGTTACGACGGGAATGGCCATTCCATCCACGTGTTTGTTCAGCGACGTCAGGACTCCAGCCTAGTTGCGAGAGACAACTCGGGATTCTCTTCGAGGCTTGGCAGGGCAATTGGGACGCCTCTCCAGCTGAGGCGGGAGACCAAGCGTCCCTTTCCACATGCCACAGGAATCCTGGGACTCCTATCAAGTTTCACGAGGAGTCAGGCATCGTCTCCTTTGGAGGCACTGATCTCCGCGTACCTCTGGAGTTTTCAAAGGATGTGAGGCCTCCGGTCGCGATGAGGTGGGGAACCAGGTCTTTCTCTGTGGCCTCAACAGGGGATTCAGACATCCTTTCATCTTGGGAGATGCAAGACGAGCCTGCATTCAAGTCACTGCAGGGATATCCGGCCTTATTTCGAGTCAGGGCATCGCGGTGTCCATTTCACTTGAGGCCGCAAACTCAGGGTCCCTCTCACATACCTAGAGCTGAGAGAAGCCTCCTCTTGAGGTGCTTGTGGTTAGGTGGTATTCCTCTGGAGTCGAAGCCAGGGACTAACCTCTCATCTCGAGTTGATTTGTGGTCCACGGAGCTCTTTCGTGTTGCTACAGTGACCTCAGGATCCCTCTAGTCTTGAAACAGTGTTCTTGGGGTTTCCCTGGAGTGCCACCAAGGAAATCAAGGCTCCTTTCATGTGTGGTGTGCAACACGGAATTGCTGGGCATGCAGTGCAGGGGTATCGGGCCTCATCTCGCGGTGAGGGGGAAGTCTCATGGTTTTTCTCGAGGTGCGGCGGGAACCTGGGGTATATTCTCGAGTTACGACTGGGATGGCCCTTCCACACACGTGTTTCTTCAGCGACGTCAGGACTCCTGCCTAGTTGCGAGGGACAACTCAGGATTCTCCTCGAGGCTTGGCAGGGCAATTGGGACGCCTCTCCAGCTGAGGCGGGAGACCAAGGGTCCCTTTCCATGTGCCACAGGAATCCTGGGACTCCTATAAAGTTTCACGAGGAGTCAGGCATCTTCTCCTTTGGAGGCACTGATCTCCGCATACCTCTGGAGTTTTCAAAGGATGTGAGGCCTCCGGTCGCCATGAGGTGAGGAACTAGGTCTTTCTCTGTGGTCTCCACAGGAGATTCAGACATCCTTTCCTCATGGGAGATGCAAGACGAGCCTGCATTCAAGTCACTGCAGGGATATCCGGCCTTATTTCGAGTCAGGGCATCGCGGTGTCCATTCCACTTGAGGCCGCAAACTCAGGGTCCCTCTCACATACCTAGAGCTGAGAGAAGCCTCCTCTTGAGGTGCTTGTGGTTAGGTGGTATTCTTCTGGAGTCGAAGCCAGGGACTAACCCCTCATCTCGAGTTGATTTTTGGTCCACGGAGCTCTTTCGTGTTGCTACAGTGAAGTCAGGATCCTTCTAGCCTTGAAGCAGTGTTCTTTGGGTTTCTCTGGAGTGCCATCAAGGAAATCAAGGCTCCTTTCATGTGTGATGTGCAACACGGAATTGCTCTGCACGCAGTGCAGGGGAATCGGGCCTCATCTCCCGGCGAGGGGGAAGTCTCATGGTTTTTCTCGAGGTGCGGCGGGAACCTGGGGTATATTCTCGAGTTACGACGGGGATGGCTTTTCCACACACGTTTTTATTCAGCGACGTGAGGACTCCTGCCTAGTTGCGAGGGACAACTCGGGATTCTCCTCAAGGCTTGGCAGGGCAATTGGGATGCCTCTCCAGCTGAGGCGGGAGACCAACGGTCCCTTTCCATGTGGCACAGTAATCCTGGGACTCCTATAAAGTTTCACGAGGAGTCAGGCATCGTCTGCTTTGGAGGCACTGATCTCCGCGTACCTCTGGAGTTTTCAAAGGATGTGAGGCCTCCGGTCGCCATGAGGTGGGGAACTAGGTCTTTCTCTGTGGTCTCCACAGGGGATTCAGACATACTTTCATCTTGGGAGATGCAAGACGAGCCTGCATTCAAGTCACTGCAGGGATATCCGGCCTTATTTCGAGTCAGGGCATCGCGGTGTCCATTCCACTTGAGGCCGCAAACTCAGGGTCCCTCTCACATACCTAGAGCTGAGAGAAGCCTCCTTTTGAGGTGCTTGTGGTTAGGTGGTATTCTTCTGGCTTCGAAGCCAGGGACTAACCTTTCATCTCGAGTTGATTTTTGGTCAACGCAGCTCTTTCGTGTTGCTACAGTGACCTCAGGTTCCCTCTAGCCTAGAAACAGTGTTCTTGGGGTTTCTCTGGAGTGCCATCAAGGAAATCAAGGCTCCTTTCATGTGTGATGTGCAACACGGAATTGCTCTGCACGCAGTTCAGGGGAATCGGGCCTCATCTCCCGGCGAGGGGGAAGTCTCATGGTTTTTCTCGAGTTGCGGCGTTAACCTGGGGTATATTATCGAGTTACGACGGGAATGGCCATTCCATCCACGTGTTTGTTCAGCGACGTCAGGACTCCAGCCTACTTGCGAGGGACAACTCGGGATTCTCTTCGAGGCTTGGCAGGGCAATTGGGACGCCTCTCCAGCTGAGGCGGGAGACCAAGCGTCCCTTTTCACATGCCACAGGAATCCTGGGACTCCAATCAAGTTTCACGAGGAGTCAGGCATCGTCTCCTTTGGAGGCACTGATCTCCGCGTACCTCTGGAGTTTTCAAAGGATGTGAGGCCTCCGGTCGCGATGAGGTGGGGAACCAGGTCTTTCTCTGTGGCCTCAACAGGGGATTCAGACATCCTTCCATCTTGGGAGATGTAAGACGAGCCTGCATTCAAGTCACTGCAGGGATATCCGGCCTTATTTCGAGTCAGGGCATCGCGGTGTCCATTTCACTTGAGGCCGCAAACTCAGGGTCCCTCTCACATACCTAGAGCTGAGAGAAGCCTCCTCTTGAGGTGCTTGTGGTTAGGTGGTATTCCTCTGGAGTCGAAGCCAGGGACTAACCTCTCATCTCGAGTTGATTTGTGGTCCACGGAGCTCTTTCGTGTTGCTACAGTGACCTCAGGATCCCTCTAGTCTTGAAACAGTGTTCTTGGGGTTTCCCTGGAGTGCCACCAAGGAAATCAAGGCTCCTTTCATGTGTGGTGTGCAACACGGAATTGCTCGGCATGCAGTGCAGGGGTATCGGGCCTCATCTCGCGGTGAGGGGGAAGTCTCATGGTTTTTCTCGAGGTGCGGCGGGAACCTGGGGTATATTCTCGAGTTACGACTGGGATGGCCCTTCCACACACGTGTTTCTTCAGCGACGTGAGGACTCCTGCCTAGTTGCGAGGGACAACTCGGGATTCTCCTCGAGGCTTGGCAAGGCAATTGGGACGCCTCTCCAGCTGAGGCGGGAGACCAAGGGTCCCTTTCCATGTGCCACAGGAATCCTGGGACTCCTATAAAGTTTCACGAGGAGTCAGGCATCGTCTCCTTTGGAGGCACTGATCTCCGCGTACCTCTGGAGTTTTCAAAGGATGTGTGGCCTCCGGTCGCCATGAGGTGAGGAACTAGGTCTTTCTCTGTGGTCTCCACAGGGGATTCAGACATCCTTTCGTCATGGGAGATGCAAGACGAGCCTGCATTCAAGTCACTGCAGGGATATCCGGCCTTATTTCGAGTCAGGGCATCGCGGTGTCCATTCCACTTGAGGCCGCAAACTCAGGGTCCCTCTCACATACCTAGAGCTGAGAGAAGCCTCCTTTTGAGGTGCTTGTGGTTAGGTGGTATTCTTCTGGAGTCGAAGCCAGGGACTAACCTCTCATCTCGAGTTGATTTGTGGTCCACGGAGCTCTTTCGTGTTGCTACAGTGAGGTCAGGATCCTTCTAGCCTTGAAACAATGTTCTTGGGGTTTCTCTGGAGTGCCATCAAGGAAATCAAGGCTCCTTTCATGTGTGATGTGCAACACAGAATTGCTCTGCACGCAGTGCAGGGTAATCGGGCCTCATCTCCCGGCGAGGGGGAAGTCTCATGGTTTTTCTCGAGGAGCGGCGGGAACCTGGGGTATATTCTCGAGTTACGACGGGGATGGCTTTTCCACACACGTGTTTATTCAGCGACGTGAGGACTCCTACCTAGTTGCGAGGGACAACTCGGGATTCTCCTCAAGGCTTGGCAGGGCAATTGGGATGCCTCTCCAGCTGAGGCGGGAGACCAAGGGTCCCTTTCCATGTGGCACAGTAATCCTGGGACTCCTATAAAGTTTCACGAGGAGTCAGGCATCGTCTGCTTTGGAGGCACTGATCCCCGCGTACCTCTGGAGTTTTCAAAGGATGTGAGGCCTCCGGTAGCCATGAGGTGGGGATCTAGGTCTTTCTCTGTGGTCTCCACAGGGGATTCAGACATACTTTCATCTTGGGACATGCAAGACGAGCCTGCATTCAAGTCACTGCAGGGATATCCGGCCTTATTTCGAGTCAGGGCATCACGGTGTCCATTCCACTTGAGGCCGCAAACTCAGGGTCCCTCTCACATACCTAGAGCTGAGAGAAGCCTCCTTTTGAGGTGCTTGTGGTTAGGTGGTATTCTTCTGGAGTCGAAGCCAGGGACTAACCTTTCATCTCGAGTTGATTTTTGGTCAACGCAGCTCTTTCGTGTTGCTACAGTGACCTCAGGTTCCCTCTAGCCTAGAAACAGTGTTCTTGGGGTTTCTCTGGAGTGCCATCAAGGAAATCAAGGCTCCTTTCATGTGTGATGTGCAACACGGAATTGCTCTGCACGCAGTGCAGGGGAATCGGGCCTCATCTCGCGGCGAGGGGGAAGTCTCATGGTTTTTCTCGAGTTGCGGCGTTAACCTGGGGTATATTATCGAGTTACGACGGGAATGGCCATTCCATCCACGTGTTTGTTCAGTGACGTCAGGACTCCAGCCTAGTTGCGAGGGACAACTCGGGATTCTCTTCGAGGCTTGGCAGGGCAATTGGGACGCCTCTCCAGCTGAGGCGGGAGACCAAGCGTCCCTTTCCACATGCCACAGGAATCCTGGGACTCCTATCAAGTTTCACGAGGAGTCAGGCATCGTCTCCTTTGGAGGCACTGATCTCCGCGTACCTCTGGAGTTTTCAAAGGATGTGAGGCCTCCGGTCGCGATGAGGTGGGGAACCAGGTCTTTCTCTGTGGCCTCAACAGGGGATTCAGACATCCTTTCATCTTGGGAGATGCAAGACGAGCCTGCATTCAAGTCACTGCAGGGATATCCGGCCTTATTTCGAGTCAGGGCATCGCGGTGTCCATTTCACTTGAGGCCGCAAACTCAGGGTCCCTCTCACATACCTAGAGCTGAGAGAAGCCTCCTCTTGAGGTGCTTGTGGTTAGGTGGTATTCCTCTGGAGTCGAAGCCAGGGACTAACCTCTCATCTCGAGTTGATTTGTGGACCACGGAGCTCTTTCGTGTTGCTACAGTGACCTCAGGATCCCTCTAGTCTTGAAACAGTGTTCTTGGGGTTTCCCTGGAGTGCCACCAAGGAAATCAAGGCTCCTTCCATGTGTGGTGTTCAACCCGGAATTGCTCGGCATGCAGTGCAGGGGTATCGGGCCTCATCTCGCGGTGAGGGGGAAGTCTCATGGTTTTTCTCGAGGTGCGGCGGGAACCTGGGGTATATTCTCGAGTTACGACTGGGATGGCCCTTCCACACACGTGTTTCTTCAGCGACGTCAGGACTCCTGCCTAGTTGCGAGGGACAACTCGGGATTCTCCTCGAGGCTTGGCAGGGCAATTGGGACGCCTCTCCAGCTGAGGCGGGAGACCAAGTGTCCCTTTCCATGTGCCACAGGAATCCTGGGACTCCTATAAAGTTTCACGAGGAGTCAGGCATCCTCTCCTTTGGAGGCACTGATCTCCGCATACCTCTGGAGTTTTCAAAGGATGTGAGGCCTCCGGTCGCCATGAGATGAGGAACTAGGTCTTTCTCTGTGGTCTCCACAGGGGATTCAGACATCCTTTCGTCATGGGAGATGCAAGACGAGCCTGCATTCAAGTCACTGCAGGGATATCCGGCCTTATTTCGAGTCAGGGCATCGCGGTGTCCATTCCACTTGAGGCCGCAAAATCAGGGTCCCTCTCACATACCTAGAGCTGAGAGAAGCCTCCTTTTGAGGTGCTTGTGGTTAGGTGGTATTCTTCTGGAGTCGAAGCCAGGGACTAACCTTTCATCTCGAGTTGATTTTTGGTCAACGCAGCTCTTTCGTGTTGCTACAGTGACCTCAGGTTCCCTCTAGCCTAGAAACAGTGTTCTTGGGGTTTCTCTGGAGTGCCATCAAGGAAATCAAGGCTCCTTTCATGTGTGATGTGCAACACGGAATTGCTCTGCACGCAGTGCAGGGGAATCGGGCCTCATTTCGCGGCGAGGGGGAAGTCTCATGGTTTTTCTCGAGTTGCGGCGTTAACCTGGGGTATATTATCGAGTTACGACGGGAATGGCCATTCCATCCACGTGTTTGTTCAGTGACGTCAGGACTCCAGCCTAGTTGCGAGGGACAACTCGGGATTCTCTTCGAGGCTTGGCAGGGCAATTGGGACGCCTCTCCAGCTGAGGCGGGAGACCAAGGGTCCCTTTCCACATGCCACAGGAATCCTGGGACTCCTATCAAGTTTCACGAGGAGTCAGGCATCGTCTCCTTTGAAGGCACCGATCTCCGCGTACCTCTGGAGTTTTCAAAGGATGTGAGGCCTCCGGTCGCGATGAGGTGGGGAACCAGGTCTTTCTCTGTGGCCTCAACAGGGGATTCGACATCCTTTCATCTTGGGAGATGCAAGACGAGCCTGCATTCAAGTCACTGCAGGGATATCCGGCCTTATTTCGAGTCAGGGCATCGCGGTGTCCATTTCACTTGAGGCCGCAAACTCAGGGTCCCTCTCACATACCTAGAGCTGAGAGAAGCCTCCTCTTGAGGTGCTTGTGGTTAGGTGGTATTCCTCTGGAGTCGAAGCCAGGGACTAACCTCTCATCTCGAGTTGATTTGTGGACCACGGAGCTCTTTCGTGTTGCTACAGTGACCTCAGGATCCCTCTAGTCTTGAAACAGTGTTCTTGGGGTTTCCCTGGAGTGCCACCAAGGAAATCAAGGCTCCTTCCATGTGTGGTGTTCAACACGGAATTGCTCGGCATGCAGTGCAGGGGTATCGGGCCTCATCTCGCGATGAGGGGGAAGTCTCATGGTTTTTCTCGAGGTGCGGCGGGAACCTGGGGTATATTCTCGAGTTACGACTGGGATGGCCCTTCCACACACGTGTTTCTTCAGCGACGTCAGGACTCCTGCCTAGTTGCGAGGGACAACTCGGGATTCTCCTCGAGGCTTGGCAGGGCAATTGGGACGCCTCTCCAGCTGAGGCGGGAGACCAAGGGTCCCTTTCCATGTGCCACAGGAATCCTGGGACTCCTATAAAGTTTCACGAGGAGTCAGGCATCCTCTCCTTTGGAGGCACTGATCTCCGCATACCTCTGGAGTTTTCAAAGGATGTGAGGCCTCCGGTCGCCATGAGATGAGGAACTAGGTCTTTCTCTGTGGTCTCCACAGGGGATTCAGACATCCTTTCGTCATGGGAGATGCAAGACGAGCCTGCATTCAAGTCACTGCAGGGATATCCGGCCTTATTTCGAGTCAGGGCATCGCGGTGTCCATTCCACTTGAGGCCGCAAACTCAGGGTCCCTCTCACATACCTAGAGCTGCGAGAAGCCTCCTCTTGAGGTGCTTGTGGTAAGGTGGTATTCCTCTGGAGTCGAAGCCAGTGACTAACCTCTCATCTCGAGTTGATTTTTGGTCCACGGAGATCTTTCGTGTTGCTACAGTGACCTCAGGATCCCTCTAGCCTTGAAACAGTGTTCTGGGGGTTTCCCTGGAGTGCCACCAAGGAAATCAAGGCTCCTTTCATGTGTGATGTGCAACACGGAATTGCTCTGCACGCAGTGCAGGGGAATCGGGCCTCATCTCGCGGCGTGGGGGAAGTCTCATGCTTTTTCTCGAGTTGCGGCGGGAACCTGGGGTATATTCTCGAGTTACGACAGGAATGGCCCTTCCACACACGTGTTTCTTCAGCGAAGTCAGGACTCCTGCCTAGTTGCGAGGGACAACTCGGGATTCTCCTCGAGGCTTGGCAGGGCAATTGGGATGCCTCTCCAACTGAGGCGGGAGACCAAGGGTCCCTATCCATGTGGCACAGTAATCCTGGGACTCCTATAACGTTTCACGAGGAGGCAGGCATCGTCTGCTTTGTAGGCACTGATCTCCGCGTACCTCTGGAGTTTTCAAAGGATGTGAGGCCTCCGGTAGCCATGAGGTGGGGAACTAGGTCTTTCTCTGTGGTCTCCACAGGGGATTCAGACATACTTTCATCTTGGGAGATGCAAGACGAGCCTGCATTCAAGTAACTGCAGGGATATCCGGCCTTATTTCGAGTCAGGGCATCGCGGTGTCCATTCCACTTGAGGCCGCAAACTCAGGGTCCCTCTCACATACCTAGAGCTGAGAGAAGCCTCCTTTTGAGGTGCTTGTGGTTAGGTGGTATTTTTCTGGAGTCGAAGCCAGGGACTACCCTTTCATCTCGAGTTGATTTTTGGTCAACGCAGCTCTTTCGTGTTGCTACAGTGACCTCAGGTTCCCTCTAGCCTAGAAACAGTGTTCTTGGGGTTTCTCTGGAGTGCCATCAAGGAAATCAAGGCTCCTTTCATGTGTGATGTGCAACACGGAATTGCTCTGCATGCAGTGCAGGGGAATCGGGCCTCATCTCGCGGCGAGGGGGAAGTCTCATGGTTTTTCTCGAGTTGCGGCGTTAACCTGGGGTATATTATCGAGTTACGACGGGAATGGCCATTCCATCCACGTGTTTGTTCAGCGACGTCAGGACTCCAGCCTAGTTGCGAGGGACAACTCGGGATTCTCTTCGAGGCTTGGCAGGGCAATTGGGACGCCTCTCCAGCTGAGGCGGGAGACCAAGCGTCCCTTTCCACATGCCACTGGAATCCTGGGACTCCTATCAAGTTTCACGAGGAGTCAGGCATCGTCTCCTTTGGAGGCACTGGTCTCCGCGTACCTCTGGAGTTTTCAAAGGATGTGAGGCCTCTGGTCGCGATGAGGTGGGGAACCAGGTCTTTCTCTGTGGCCTCAACAGGGGATTCAGACATCCTTTCATCTTGGGAGATGCAAGACGAGCCTGCATTCAAGTCACTGCAGGGATATCCGGCCATATTTCGAGTCAGGGCATCGCGGTGTCCATTTCACTTGAGGCCGCAAACTCAGGGTCCCTCTCACATACCTAGAGCTGAGAGAAGCCTCCTCTTGAGGTGCTTGTGGTTAGGTGGTATTCCTCTGGAGTCGAAGCCAGGGACTAACCTCTCATCTCGAGTTGATTTGTGGTCCACGGAGATCTTTCGTGTTGCTACAGTGACCTCAGGATCCCTCTAGTCTTGAAACAGTGTTCTTGGGGTTTCCCTGGAGTGCCACCAAGAAAATCAAGGCTCCTTTCATGTGTGGTGTGCAACACGGAATTGCTCGGCATGCAGTGCAGGGGTATCGGGCCTCATCTCGCGGTGAGGGGGAAGTCTCATGGTTTTCCTCGAGGTGCGGCGGGAACCTGGGGTATATTCTCGAGTTACGACTGGGATGGCCCTTCCACACACGTGTTTCTTCAGCGACGTCAGGACTCCTGGCTAGTTGCGAGGGACAACTCGGGATTCTCCTCGAGGCTTGGCAGGGCAATTGGGACGCCTCTCCAGCTGAGGCGGGAGACCAAGGGTCCCTTTCCATGTGCCACAGGAATCCTGGGACTCCTATAAAGTTTCACGAGGAGTCAGGCATCTTCTCCTTTGGAGGCACTGATCTCCGCATACCTCTGGAGTTTTCAAAGGATGTGAGGGCTCCGGTCGCCATGAGGTGAGGAACTAGGTCTTTCTCTGTCGTCTCCACAGGAGATTCAGACATCCTTTCGTCATGGGAGATGCAAGACGAGCCTGCATTCAAGTCACTGCAGGGATATCCGGCCTTATTTCGAGTCAGGGCATTGCGGTGTCCATTCCACTTGAGGCCGCAAACTCAGGGTCCCTCTCACATACCTAGAGCTGAGAGAAGCCTCCTCTTGAGGTGCTTGTGGTTAGGTGGTATTCTTCTGGAGTCGAAGCCAGGGACTAACCCCTCATCTCGAGTTGATTTTTGGTCCACGGAGCTCTTTCGTGTTGCTACAGTGAGGTCAGGATCCTTCTAGCCTTGAAGCAGTGTTCTTTGGGTTTCTCTGGAGTGCCATCAAGGAAATCAAGGCTCCTTTCATGTGTGATGTGCAACACGGAATTGCTCTGCACGCAGTGCAGGGGAATCGGGCCTCATCTCCCGGCGAGGGGGAAGTCTCATGGTTTTTCTCGAGGTGCGGCGGGAACCTGGGGTATATTCTCGAGTTACGACGGGGATGGCTTTTCCACACACGTGTTTATTCAGCGACGTGAGGACTCCTGCCTAGTTGCGAGGGACAACTCGGGATTCTCCTCAAGGCTTGGCAGGGCAATTGGGATGCCTCTCCAGCTGAGGCGGGAGACCAACGGTCCCTTTCCATGTGGCACAGTAATCCTGGGACTCCTATAAAGTTTCACGAGGAGTCAGGCATCGTCTGCTTTGGAGGCATTGATCTCCGCGTACCTCTGGAGTTTTCAAAGGATGTGAGGCCTCCGGTAGCCATGAGGTGGGGAACTAGGTCTTTCTCTGTGGTCTCCACAGGGGATTCAGACATACTTTCATCTTGGGAGATGCAAGACGAGCCTGCATTCAAGTCACTGCAGGGATATCCGGCCTTATTTCGAGTCAGGGCATCGCGGTGTCCATTCCACTTGAGGCCGCAAACTCAGGGTCCCTCTCACATACCTAGAGCTGAGAGAAGCCTCCTTTTGAGGTGCTTGTGGTTAGGTGGTATTCTTCTGGAGTCGAAGCCAGGGACTAACCTTTCATCTCGAGTTGATTTTTGGTCAACGCAGCTCTTTCGTGTTGCTACAGTGACCTCAGGTTCCCTCTAGCCTAGAAACAGTGTTCTCGGGGTTTCTCTGGAGTGCCATCAAGGAAATCAAGGCTCCTTTCATGTGTGATGTGCAACACGGAATTGCTCTGCACGCAGTGCAGGGGAATCGGGCCTCATCTCGCGGCGAGGGGGAAGTCTCATGGTTTTTCTCGAGTTGCGGCGTTAACCTGGGGTATATTCTCGAGTTACGACGGGAATGGCCATTCCATCCACGTGTTTGTTCAGCGACGTCAGGACTCCAGCCTACTTGCGAGGGACAACTCGGGATTCTCTTCGAGGCTTGGCAGGGCAATTGGGACGCCTCTCCAGCTGAGGCGGGAGACCAAGCATCCCTTTTCACATGCCACAGGAATCCTGGGACTCCTATCAAGTTTCACGAGGAGTCAGGCATCGTCTCCTTTGGAGGCACTGATCTCCGCGTACCTCTGGAGTTTTCAAAGGATGTGAGGCCTCCGGACGCGATGAGGTGGGGAACCAGGTCTTTCTCTGTGGCCTCAACAGGGGATTCAGACATCCTTTCATCCTGGGAGATGAAAGACGAGCCTGCATTCAAGTCACTGCAGGGATATGCGGCCTTATTTCGAGTCAGGGCATCGCGGTGTCCATTTCACTTGAGGCCGCAAACTCAGGGTCCCTCTCACATACCTAGAGCTGAGAGAAGCCTCCTCTTGAGGTGCTTGTGGTTAGGTGGTATTCCTCTGGAGTCGAAGCCAGGGACTAACCTCTCATCTCGAGTTGATTTGTGGTCCACGGAGCTCTTTCGTGTTGCTACAGTGACCTCAGGATCCCTCTAGTCTTGAAACAGTGTTCTTGGGGTTTCCCTGGAGTGCCACCAAGGAAATCAAGGCTCCTTTCATGTGTGGTGTGCAACACGGAATTGCTCGGCATGCAGTGCAGGGGTATCGGGCCTCATCTCGCGGTGAGGGGGAAGTCTCATGGTTTTTCTCGAGGTGCGGCAGGAACCTGGGGTATATTCTCGAGTTACGACTGGGATGGCCCTTCCACACACGTGTTTCTTCAGCGACGTCAGGACTCCTGCCTAGTTGCGAGGGACAACTCGGGATTCTCCTCGAGGCTTGGCAGGGCAATTGGGACGCCTCTCCAGCTGAGGTGGGAGACCTAGGGTCCCTTTCCATGTGCCACAGGAATCCTGGGACTCCTATAAAGTTTCACGAGGAGTCAGGCATCGTCTCCTTTGGAGGCACTGATCTCCGCATACCTCTGGAGTTTTCAAAGGATGTGAGGCCTCTGGTCGCGATGAGGTGGGAAACTAGGTCTTTCTCTGTGGTCTCCACAGGGGATTCAGACATCCTTTCATCTTGGGAGATGCAAGACGAGCCTGCATTCAAGTCACTGCAGGGATATCCGGCCTTATTTCGAGTCAGGGCATCGAGGTGTCCATTCCACTTGAGGCCACAAACTCAGGGTCCCTCTCACATAGCTAGAGCTGAGAGAAGCCTCCTCTTGAGGTGCTTGTGGTTAGGTGGTATTCCTCTGGAGTCGAAGCCAGGAACTAACCTCTCATCTCGAGTTGATTTGTGGTCCACGGAGCTCTTTCGTGTTGCTACAGTGACCTCAGGATCCCTCTAGTCTTGAAACAGTGTTCTTGGGGTTTCCCTGGAGTGCCACCAAGGAAATCAAGGCTCCTTTCATGTGTGGTGTGCAACACGGAATTGCTCGGCATGCAGTGCAGGGGTATCGGGCCTCATCTCGCGGTGAGGGGGAAGTCTCATGGTTTTTCTCGAGGTGCGGCGGGAACCTGGGGTATATTCTCGAGTTACGACTGGGATGGCCCTTCCACACACGTGTTTCTTCAGCGACGTCAGGACTCCTGCCTAGTTGCGAGGGACAACTCGGGATTCTCCTCGAGGCTTGGCAGGGCAATTGGGACGCCTCTCCAGCTGAGGCGGGAGACCAAGGGTCCCTTTCCATGTGCCACAGGAATCCTGGGACTCCTATAAAGTTTCACGAGGAGTCAGGCATCGTCTCCTTTGGAGGCACTGATCTCCGCATACCTCTGGAGTTTTCAAAGGATGTGAGGCCTCCGGTCGCGATGAGGTGGGGAACTAGGTCTTACCTTGTGGTCTTCACAGGGGATTCAGACATCCTTTCATCTTGGGAGATGCAAGACGAGCCTGCATTCAAGTCACTTCAGGGATATCCAGCCTTATTTCGAGTCAGGGCATCGCGGTGTCCATTCCATTTGAGGCCGCAAACTCAGGGTCCCTCTCACATACCTAGAGCTGAGAGAAGCCTCCTCTTGAGGTGCTTGTGGTTAGGTGGTATTCTTCTGGAGTCGAAGCCAGGGACTAACCCCTCATCTCGAGTTGATTTTTGGTCCACGGAGCTCTTTCGTGTTGCTACAGTGACCTCAGGATCCCTCTAGCCTTGAAACAGTGTTCTTGGGGTTTCTCTGGAGTGCCATCAAGGAAATCAAGGCTCCTTTCATGTGTGATGTGCAACACGAAATTGCTCTGCACGCAGTGCAGGGGAATCGGGCCTCATCTCCCGGCGAGGGGGAAGTCTCATGGTTTTTCTCGAGGTGCGGCGGGAACCTGGGGTATATTCTCGAGTTACGACGGGGATGGCTTTTCCACACACGTGTTTATTCAGCGACGTGAGGACTCCTGCCTAGTTGCGAGGGACAACTCGGGATTCTCCTCAAGGCTTGGCAGGGCAATTGGGATGCCTCTCCAGCTGAGGCGGGAGACCAAGGGTCCCTTTCCATGTGGCACAGTAATCCTGGGACTCCTATAAAGTTTCACGAGGAGTCAGGCATCGTCTGCTTTGGAGGCACTGATCTCCGCGTACCTCTGAAGTTTTCAAAGGATGTGAGGCCTCTGGTAGCCCTGAGGTGGGGAACCATGTCTTTCTCTGTGGTCTCCACAGGGGATTCAGACATACTTTCATCTTGGGAGATGCAAGACGAGCCTGCATTCAAGTCACTGCAGGGATATCCGGCCTTATTTCGAGTCAGGGCATCGCGGTGTCCATTTCACTTGAGGCCGCAAACTCAGGGTCCCTCTCACATACCTAGAGCTGAGAGAAGCCTCCTCTTGAGGTGCTTGTGGTTAGGTGGTATTCCTCTGGAGTCGAAGCCAGGGACTAACCTCTCATCTCGAGTTGATTTGTGGTCCACGGAGCTCTTTCGTGTTGCTACAGTGACCTCAGGATCCCTCTAGTCTTGAAACAGTGTTCTTGGGGTTTCCCTGGAGTGCCACCAAGGAAATCAAGGCTCCTTTCATGTGTGGTGTGCAACACGGAATTGCTCGGCATGCAGTGCAGGGGTATCGGGCCTCATCTCGCGGTGAGGGGGAAGTCTCATGGTTTTTCTCGAGTTGCGGCGGGAACCTGGGGTATATTCTCGAGTTACGACTGGGATGGCCCTTCCACACACGTGTTTCTTCAGCGACGTCAGGACTCCTGCCTAGTTGCGAGGGACAACTCGGGATTCTCCTCGAGGCTTGGCAGGGCAATTGGGACGCCTCTCCAGCTGAGGCGGGAGACCAAGGGTCCCTTTCCATGTGCCACAGGAATCCTGGGACTCCTATAAAGTTTCACGAGGAGTCAGGCATCGTCTCCTTTGGAGGCACTGATCTCCGCATACCTCTGGAATTTTCAAAGGATGTGAGGCCTCCGGTCGCCATGAGGTGAGGAACTAGGTCTTTCTCTGTGGTCTCCACAGGGGATTCACACATCCTTTCGTCATGGGAAATGCAAGACGAGCCTGCATTCAAGTCACTGCAGGGATATCCGGCCTTATTTCGAGTCAGGGCATCGCGGTGTCCATTCCACTTGAGGCCGCAAACTCAGGGTCCCTCTCACATACCTAGAGCTGAGAGAAGCCTCCTCTTGAGGTGCTTGTGGTTAGGTGGTATTCTTCTGGAGTCGAAGCCAGGGACTAACCCCTCATCTCGAGTTGATTTTTGGTCCACGGTGCTCTTTCGTGTTGCTACAGTGACCTCAGGTTCCCTCTAGCCTAGAAACAGTGTTCTTGGGGTTTCTCTGGAGTGCCATCAAGGAAATCAAGGCTCCTTTCATGTGTGATGTGCAACACGGAATTGCTCTGCACGCAGTGCAGGGGAATCGGGCCTCATCTCGCGGCGAGGGGGAAGTCTCATGGTTTTTCTCGAGTTGCGGCGTTAACCTCGGGTATATTATCGAGTTACGACGGGAATGGCCATTCCATCCACGTGTTTGTTCAGCGATGTCAGGACTCCAGCCTAGTTGCGAGGGACAACTCGGGATTCTCCTCGAGGCTTGGCAGGGCAATTGGGATGCCTCTCCAGCTGAGGCGGGAGACCAAGGGTCCCTTTCCACATGCCACAGGAATCCTGGGACTCCTATCAAGTTTCACGAGGAGTCAGGCATCGTCTCCTTTGGAGGCACTGATCTCCGCGTACCTCTGGAGTTTTCAAAGGATGTGAGGCCTCCGGTCGCCATGAGGTGGGGAACTAGGTCTTTCTCTGTGGTCTCCACAGGGGATTCAGACATCCTTTCATCTTGGAAGAAGCAAGACGAGCCTGCATTCAAGTCACCGCAGGGATGTCTGGCCTTATTTCGAGTCAGGGCATCGCGGTGTCCATTCCACTTGAGGCCGCAAACTCAGGGTCCCTCTCACATACCTAGAGCTGAGAGAAGCCTCCTCTTGAGGTGCTTGTGGTTAGGTGGTATTCTTCTGGAGTCGAAGCCAGGGACTAACCTTTCATCTCGAGTTGATTTTTGGTCAACGCAGCTGTTTCGTGTTGCTACAGTGACCTCAGGTTCCCTCTAGCCTAGAAACAGTGTTCTTGGGGTTTCTCTGGAGTGCCATCAAGGATATCAAGGCTCCTTTCATGTGTGATGTGCAACACGGAATTGCTCTGCACGCAGTGCAGGGGAATCGGGCCTTATCTCGCGGCGAGGGGGAAGTCTCATGGTTTTTCTCGAGTTGAGGCGTTAACCTGGGGTATATTATCGAGTTACGACGGGAATGGCCATTCCACCCACGTGTTTGTTCAGCGACGTCAGGACTCCAGCCTAGTTGCGAGGGACAACTCGGGATTCTCCTCGAGGCTTGGCAGGGCAATTGGGACGCCTCTCCAGCTGAGGCGGGAGACCAAGGGTCCCTTTCCACGTGCCACAGGAATCCTGGGACTCCTATAAAGTTTCACGAGGAGTCAGGCATCGTCTCCTTTGGAGGCACTGATCTCCGCGTACCTCTGGAGTTTTCAAATGATGTGAGGCCTCAGGTCGCGATGAGGTTGGGAACCAGGTCTTTCTCTGTGGCCTCAACCGGGGATTCAGACATCCTTTCATCTTGGGAGATGCAAGACGAGCCTGCATTCAAGTCACTGCAGGGATATCCGGCCTTATTTCGAGTCAGGGCATCGCGGTGTCCATTTCACTTGAGGCCGCAAAATCAGGGTCCCTCTCACATACCTAGAGCTGAGAGAAGCCTCCTCTTGAGGTGCTTGTGGTTAGGTGGTATTCCTCTGGAGTCGAAGCCAGGGACTAACCTCTCATCTCGAGTTGTTTGTGGTCCACGGAGCTCTTTTGTGTTGCTACAGTGAACTCAGGATCCCTCTAGTCTTGAAACAGTGTTCTTGGGGTTTCCCTGGAGTGCCACCAAGGAAATCAAGGCTCCTTTCATGTGTGGTGTGCAGCACGGAATTGCTCGGCATGCAGTGCAGGGGTATCGGGCCTCATCTCGCGGTGAGGGGGAAGTCTCATGGTTTTTCTCGAGGTGCGGCGGGAACCTGGGGTATATTCTCGAGTTACGACTGGGATGGCCCTTCCACACACGTGTTTCTTCAGCGACGTCAGGACTCCTGCCTAGTTGCGAGGGACAACTCGGGATTCTCTTCAAGGCTTAGCAGGGCAATTGGGACGCCTCTCCAGCTGAGGCGGGAGACCAAGGGTCCCTTTCCATGTGCCACAGGAATCCTGGGACTCCTATAAAGTTTCACGAGGAGTCAGGCATCGACTCCTTTGGAGGCACTGATCTCCGCGTACCTCTGGAGTTTTCAAAGGATGTGAGGCCTCTGGTCGCGATGAGGTGGGAAACTAGGTCTTTCTCTGTGGTCTCCACAGGGGATTCAGACATCCTTTCATCTTGGGAGATGCAAGACGAGCCTGCATTCAAGTCACTGCAGGGATATCCGGCCTTATTTCGAGTCAGGGCATCGCGGTGTCCATTCCACTTGAGGCCGCAAACTCAGGGTCCCTCTCACATAGCTAGAGCTGAGAGAAGCCTCCTCTTGAGGTGCTTGTGGTTAGGTGGTATTCCTCTGGAATCGAAGCCAGGGACTAACCTCTCATCTCGAGTTGATTTTTGGTCCACAGAGTTCTTTCGTGTTGCTACAGTGACCTCAGGATCCCTCTAGCCTTGAAACAGTGTTCTGGGGGTTTCCCTGGAGTGCCACCAAGGAAATCAAGGCTCCTTTCATGTGTGATGTGCAAGACGGAATTGCTCTGCACGCAGTGCAGGGGAATCGGGCCTCATCTCGCGGCGAGGGGGAAGTCTCATGCTTTTTCTCGAGTTGCGGCAGGAACCTGGGGTATATTCTCGAGTTACGACAGGGATGGCCCTTCCACACACGTGTTTCTTCAGCGAAGTCAGGACTCCTGCCTAGTTGCGAGGGACAACTCGGAATTCTCCTCGAGGCTTGGCAGGGCAATTGGGATGCCTCTCCAACTGAGGCGGGAGACCAAGGGTCCCTTTCCATGTGCCACAAGAATCCTGGGTCTCCTATAAAGTTTCACGAGGAGTCAGCCATCGACTCCTTTGCAGGCACTGATCTCCGCGTACCTCTGGAGTTTTCAAAGGATGTGAGGCCTCCGGTCGCGATGAGGTGGGGAACTAGGTCTTTCTCTGTGGTCTCCACAGGGGAGTCAGACATCCTTTCATCTTGGGAGATGCAAGACGAGCCTGCATTCAAGTCACTGCAGGGATATCCGGCCTTATTTCGAGTCAGGGCATCGCGGTGTCCATTCCACTTGAGGCCGCAAACTCAGGGTCCCTCTCACATACCTAGAGCTGAGAGAAGCCTCCTCTTGAGGTGCTTGTGGTTAGGTGGTATTCTTCTGGAGTCGAAGCCAGGGACTATCCTCTCATCTGGAGTTGATTTTTGGTCCACGGAGCTCTTTCGTGTTGCTACAGTGACGTCAGGTTCCCTCTAGCCTTGAAACAGTGTTCTTGGGGTTTCTCTGGAGTGCCATCAAGGAAATCAAGGCTCCTTTCATGTGTGATGTGCAACACGGAATTGCTCTGCCCGCAGTGTAGGTTAATCGGGCCTCAACTCGCGGCGAGGTGGAAGTCTCATGGTTTTTCTCGAGTTGCGGCATTAACCTGGGGTATATTTTCGAGTTACGAAGGGGATGGCCATTCCACCCACGTGTTTGTTCAGACACGTCAGGACTCCTGTCTAGTTGCGAGGGACAACTCGGGATTCTCCTCGAGGCTTGGCAGGGCAATTGGGACGCCTCTCCAGCTGAGGCGGTAGACCAAGGGTCCTTTCCATGTGCCACAGGAATCCTCGGACTCCTATCAAGTTTCACGAGGAGTCAGGCATCGTCTCCTTTGGAGGCACTGATCTCCGCATACCTCTGGAGTTTTCAAAGGATGTGAGGCCTCCGGTCGCGATGAGGTGGGGAACTACGTCTTTCTCTGTGGTCTCCACAGGGGATTCAGACATCCTTTCGTCTTGGGAGATGAAAGACGAGCCTGCATTCAAGTCACTGCAGGGATATCCGGCCTTATTTCGTGCCAGGGCATTGCAGTGTCCATTCCACTTGAGGCCGCAAACTCAGGGTCCCTCTCACATACCTAGAGCTGTGAGAAGCCTCCTCTTGAGGTGCTTGTGGTAACGTGGTATTCCTCTGGAGTCGAAGCCAGGGACTACCCTCTCATCTCGAGTTGATTTTTGGTCAACGGAGCTCTTTTGTGATGCTACAGTGACCTCAGGATCCCTCTAGCCTGGAAACAGTGTTCTTGGGGTTTCTCTGGAGTGCCATCAAGAAAATCAAGGCTCCTTTCATGTTTGATGTGCAACACAGAATTGCTCTGTATTCAGTGCAGGAGAATCGAGCCTCATCTCGTGGCGAGGGGGAAGTCTCATGGTTTTTCTCGAGTTGCGGTGGGAACCTGGGGTGTATTCTCGAGTTATGACGGGGATGCCCCTTCCCCCCACGTGTTTGTTCAGCCACGTCAGGACTCCTGCCTAGTTGCAAGGGACATCTCGGGATTCGCCTCGAGGCTTGGCAGGGCAATTGGGACGCCTCTCCAGCTGAGGCAGGAGACCAAGGGTCCCTTTCCACGTGCCACAGGAATCCTGGGACTCCTATCAAGTTTCACGAGGAGTCAGGCATCGTCTCCTTTGGCGGCACTGATCTCCGCGTACCTCCGGAGTTTTCAAAGGATGTGAGTCCTCCGGTCGCGATGAGGTGGGGAACTAGGTCTTTCTCTGTGGTCTCCACAGGGGATTCAGACATCCTTTCGTCTTGGGAGATGCAAGACGAGCCTGCATTCAAGTCACTGCAGGGATATCCGGCCTTATTTCGCGTCAGGGCATCACAGTGTCCATTCCACTTGAGGCCGCAGACTCAGGGTCCCTCTCACATACCTAGAGCTGAGAGAAGCCTCCTCTTGAGGTGCTTGTGGTAAGGTAGTATTCCTCTGGAGTCGAAGCCAGGGACTACCCTCTCATTTCGAGTTGATTTTTGGTCCACGGAGCACTTTCGTGTGGCTACAGTGACCTCAGGATCCCTCTAGCCTGGAAACAGTGTTCTTGGGGTTTCTCTGGAGTGCCGACAAGAAAATCAAGGCTCCTTTCATGTGTGATGTGCATCACGAAATTGCTCTGCATGCAGTGCAGGAGAATCGAGCCTCATCTCGCGGCGAGGGGGAAGTCTCATGTTTTTTCTCGAGTTGCGGCGGGAACCTGGGGTATATTCTCGAGTTACGAAGGGGATGGCCCTTCCACCCACGTGTTTGTTCAGCGACGTCAGGACTCCTGCCTAGTTGCGAGGGACAACTCGGGATTCTCCTCGAGGCTTGGCAGGGCAATTGGGACGCCTGTCCAGCTGAGGCGGGAGACCAAGGGTCCCTTTCCACGTGCCACAGGAATCCTGGGACTCCTATCAAGTTTCACGAGGAGTCAGGCATCGTCTCCTTTGGAGGCACTGATCTCCGCGTACCTCTGGAGTTGTCAAAGGATGTGAGGCCTCCGGTCGCGATGAGGTGGGGAACTAGGTCTTTCTCTGTGGTCTTCACAGGGGATTCAGACATCCTTTCGTCTTGGGAGATGCAAGACGAGCCTGCATTCAAGTCACTGCAGGGATATCCGGCCTTATTTCACGTCAGGGCATCACAGTGTCCATTCCCCTTGAGGCTGCAAACTCAGGGCCCCTCTCACATACCTAGAGCTGAGAGAAGCCTCCTCTTGAGGTGCTTGTGGTAAGGTGGTATTCCTCTGGAGTCGAAGCCAGGGACTAACCTCTCATCTCGAGTTGATTTTTGGTCCACGGAGCTCTTTTGTGTTGCTACAGTGACCTCAGGATCCCTCTAGCCTTGAAACAGTGTTCTTGGGTGTTCTCTGGAGTGCCATCAAGGAAATCAAGGCTCCTTTCATGTGTGATGTGCCACACGGAATTGCTCTGCACGCAGTGTAAGGGATCGGGCCTCATCTCGCGGCGAGGGGGAAGTCTCATGGATTTTCTCGAGTTGCGGCTGGAACCTGGGGTATATTCTCGAGTTACGACGGGGATGGCCCTTCCACATACGTGTTTGTTCAGCGACGTCAGGACTTCTGCCTAGTTGGGAGGGACAACTCGGGATTCTCCTCGAGGCTTGGCAGGGAAATTGGGATGCCTCTCCAGCTGAGGCGGGAGACCAAGGGTCCCTTTCCACGTGCCACAGGAATCCTGGGACTCCTATCAAGTTTCACGAGGAGTCAGGCATCGTCTCCTTTGGAGGCACTGATCTCTGCGTACCTCTGGAGTTTTCAAAGGATGTGAGGCCTCCGGTCGCGATGAGGTGGGGAACTAGGTCTTTCTCTGTGGTCTCCACAGGGGATTCAGACATCCTTTCATCTTGGGAGATGCAAGACGAGTCTGCATTCAAGTCACTGCAGGGATATCCGGCCTTATTTCGAGTCAGGGCATCGCGGTGTCCATTCCACTTGAGGCCGCAAACTCAGGGTCCCTCTCACATACCTAGAGCTGAGAGAAGCCTCCTCTTGAGGTGCTTGTGGTAAGGTGGTATTCCTCTGGAGTCGAAGCCAGGGACTAACCTCTCATCTCGAGTTGATTTTTGGTCCACGGAGCTCTTTTGTGTTGCTACAGTGACCTCAGGATCCCTCTAGCCTAGAAACAGTGTTCTTGGGTTTTCTCTGGAGTGCCATCAAGGAAATCAAGGCTCCTTTCATGTGTGATGTGCAACACGGAATTGCTCTGCACGCAGTGCAGGGGAATCGGGCCTCATCTCGCGGCGAGGGGGAAGTCTCATGGTTTTTCTCGAGTTGCAGCGGGAACCTGGGGTGTATTCTCGAGTTACCACGGGAATGGCCCTTCCACACACGTGTTTGTTCAGCCACGTCAGGACTCCTGCCTATTTGCGAGGGACAACTCGGGATTCTCCTCGAGGCTTGGCAGCGCAATTGGGACACCTCTCCAGCTGAGGTGGGAGACCAAGGGTCCCTTTCCACGTGCCACAGGAATCCTGGGACTCCTATCAAGATTCATGAGGAGTCAGGCATCGTTTCCTTTGGAGGCACTGATATCCGCGTACCTCTGGAGTTTTCAAAGGATGTGAGGCCTCCGGTCGCGATGAGGTGGGGAACTAGGTCTTTCTCTGTGGTCTCCACAGAGGATTCAGACATCCTTTCGTCTTGGTAGATGCAAGACGAGCCTGCATTTATGTCAATGCAGGGTTATCCGGCCTTATTTCGAGTCAGGGCATTGTGGTGTCCATTCCACTTGAGGCTGCAATCTCAGGATCCCTTTCACATACCTAAAGCTGCGAGAAGCCTCCTCTTGAGGTGCTTGTGGTTAGGTGGTATTCCTCTGGAGTCGAAGTTAGGGACTCACCTCTCATCTCGAGATGATTTTTGGTCCACAGAGTTCTTTCTTGTTGCTACAGTGACCTCAGGATCCCTCTAGCCTTGAAACAGTGTTCTTGGGGTTTCTCTGGAGTGCCATGAAGGAAATCAAGGCTCCTATTATGTGTGATGTGCAACACGGAATTTCTCTGCCTGCAGTGTAGGGGAATTGCGCCTCATCTCGCGGCGAGGGGGAAGTCTCATGGATTATCTCGAGTTGCGGCGGGAACCTGGGCTATATTATCGAGTTACGATGGGAATGGCCTATCCACCCACGTGTTTGTTCAGCGACGTCAGGACTCCTGCCTAGTTGCGAGGGACAACTCGGGATTCTCCTCGAGGCTTGGCAGGGCAATTGGGACGCCTCTCCAGCTGAGGCGGGAGACCAAGTGTCCCTTTCCACGTGCCACAGGAATCCTGGGACTCCAATCAAGTTTCCCGAGGAGTCAGGCATCCTCTCCTTTGGAGGCACTGATCTCCGCGTACCTCTAGAGTTTTCAAAGGATGTGAGGCCTCTGGTCGCGATGAGGTGGGGAACTGGGTCTTTTTCTGTGGTCTCCACAGGGGATTCAGACATCCTTTCGTCTTCGGAGATGCAAGACGAGCCTGCACTCAAGTCACTGCAGGGATATCCGGCCTTATTTCACGTCAGGGCATCAAGGTGTCCATTCCACTTGAGGCCGCAAACTCAGGGTCCCTCTCACATACCTAGAGCTGAGAGAAGCCTCCTCTTGAGGTGCTTGTGGTAAGGGGGTATTCCTCTGGAGTCGAAGCCAGGGACTAACCTCTCATCTCGAGTTGATTTTTGGTCCACGGAGCTCTTTCGTGTTGCTACAGTGACCTCAGGTTCCCTCTAGCCTTGAAACAGTGTTCTTGGGGTTTCTCTGGAGTGCCATCAAGGAAATCAAGGCTCTTTTCATGTGTGATGTGCAACACGGAATTGCTCTGCACGCAGTGCAGGGGAATCGGGCCTCATCTCGCGGCGAGGGGGAAGTCTCATGGTTTTTCTCGAGTTGCGGCGGGAACCTGGGGTATATTCTCGAGTTAGGACGGGGATGGCCCTTCCAGCCACGTGTTTGTTCAGCGACGTCAGGACTCCTGCCTAGTTTCGAGGGACAACTCGGGATTCTCCTCGAGGCTTGGCAGGGCAATTGGGACGCCTCTCCAGCGGAGGCGGGAGACCAAGGGTCCCTTTCCACGTGCCACAGGAATCCTGGGACTCCTATCAAGTTTCACGAGGAGTCAGGCATCGTCTCCTATGGAGGCACGGATCTCTGCGTACCTCTGGAGTTTTCAAAGGATGTGAGGCCTCCGGTCGCGATGAGGTGGGGAACTAGGTCTTTCTCTGTGGTCTGCACAGGGGATTCAGACATCCTTTCGTCTTGGGAGATGCAAGACGAGCCTGCATTCAAGTCACTGCAGGGATATCCGGCCTTATTTCGTGTCAGGGCATCGCAGTGTCCATTCCACTTGAGGCCGCAAACTCAGGGTCCCTCTCACATACCTAGAGCTGAGAGAAGCCTCCTCTTGAGGTGCTTGTGGTACGGTGGTATTCCTCTGGAGTCGAAGCCAGGGACTAACCTCTCATCTCGAGTTGATTCTTGGTCAACGGAGCTCTTTCGTGTTGCTACAGTGACCTCAGGATCCCTCTAGCCTTGAAACAGTGTTCTGGGGGTTTCTCTGGAGTGCCATAAAGGAAATCAAGGCTCCTTTCATGTGTGATGTGCAAAACGGAATTGCTCTGCACGCAGTGCAGGGGAATCGGGCCTCATATTGCGGCGAGGGGACAGTCTCATGGTTTTTCTCGAGTTGCGGCGGGAACCTGGGCTATATTATCGAGTTACTACGGGGATGCCCCTTCCACCCATGTGTTTGTTCAGCGACCGCAGGACACCTGCCTAGTTGCGAGGGACAACTCGGGATTCTCCTCGAGGCTTGGCAGGGCAATTGGGACGCCTCTCCAGCTGAGGCGGGAGACCAAGGGTCCCTTTCCACGTGCCACAGGAATCCTGGGACTCCTATCAAGTTTCACGAGGAGTCAGGCATCGTCTCCTTTGGAGGCACTGATCTCCGCGTACCTCTGGAGTTTTCAAAGGATGTGAGGCGTCCGGTCGCGATGAAGAGGGAACTAGGTCTTTCTCTGTGGTCTCCACAGGGGATTCAAACATCCTTTCGTCTTGCGAGATGCAAGACGAGCCTGCATTTATGTCAATGCAGGGTTATCTGGCCTTATTTCGAGTCAGGGCATCGCGGTGTCCATTCCACTTGAGGCCGCAAACTCATCACATAGCTAGAGCTGAGAGAAGCCTCCTCTTGAGGTGCTTGTGGTAAGGTGGTATTCCTCTGAGGTGGAAGCCAGGGACTAACCTCTCATCTCGAGTTGATTTTTGGTCCACGGAGCTCTTTCGTGTTTCTGCAGTGACCTCAGGATCCCGCTAGCCTTGAAACAGTGTTCTTGGGATTTCTCTGCAGTGCCATCAAGGAAATCAAGGCTCCTTTCATGTGTGATGTGCAACACGGAATTGCTCTGCACGCAGATCAGGGGAATCAGGCCTCCTCTCGCGGCGAGGGGGAAGTATCATGGTTTTTATCGAGTTGCGGCGGGAACCTGGGGTATATTCTCGAGTTATGACGGGGATGGCCCTTCCACCCACGTGTTTGTTCAGCGAAGGCAGGACTTCTGCTTAGTTGCGGGGGACAACTCGGGATTCTCCTCGAGGCTTGGCAGGGCAATTGGGACGACTCTCCAGCTGAGGCGGGAGACCAAGGGTCCCTTTCCACATGCCACAGGAATCCTGGGACTCCTATCAAGTTTCATGAGGAGTCAGGCTTCGTCTCCTTTGGAGGCACTGATCTCCCCGTACCTCTGACGTTTTCAAAGGATGTGAGGCCTCCGGTCGCGATGAGGTGGGGAACTAGATCTTTCTCTGTGGTCTCCACAGGGGATTCAGACATCCTTTCATCTTGGGGGATGCAAGACGAGCCTGCATTCAATTCACTGCAGGGATTTCCAGCCTTATTTCGCGTCAGGGCATCGCAGTGTCCATTCCACTTGAGTGCGCAAACTCAGGGTCCCTCTCACACACCTAGAGCTGAGAGAAGCCTCCTCCTGAGGTGCTTGTGGTAAGGTGGTATTCCTCTGGAGTCGAAGCCAGGGACTAACCTCTCATCTCGAGTTGATTTTTGGTCCACGGACCTCTTTCCTGTTGCTACAGTAACCTCAGGATCCCTCTAGCCTTGAAACAGTGTTCTTGGGGTTTCTCTGGAGTGCCATCAAGGAAATCAAGGCTCCTTTCATGTGTGATGTGCAACACGGAATTGCTCTGCAAGCAGTGCAGGGGAATCGGGCCTCATCTCGAGGCGATGGGGAAGTCTCATGGTTTTTCTCGAGTTGCGGCGGGAACCTGGTGTATATTCTCTAGTTACGACGGGGATGGCCCTAACACACACGTGTTTGTTCAGCGACGTCAGGACTTCTGCCTAGTTGCGAGGGACAACTCGGGATTCGCCTCGAGGCTTGGCAGGGCAATTGGGATGCCTCTCCAGCTGAGGGGGGATACCAAGTGTCCCTTTCCACGTGCCACAGGAATCCTGGGACTCCTATCAAGTTTCCCGAGGAGTCAGGCATCGTCTCCTTTGGAGGCACTGATCTCCGCGTACCTGTGGAGTTTTCAAAGGATGTGAGGCCTCCGGTCGCGATGAGGTGGGGAACTAGGTCTTTCTCTATGGTCTCCACAGCGGATTCAGACATCCTTTCATCGTGTGAGATGCAAGACGAGCCAGCATTCAAGTCACTGCAGGGATATCCGGCCTTATTTCGAGTCAGGGCATCACAGTGTCCATTCCACTTGAGGCCGCAAACTCAGGGTCCCTCTCACATAGCTAGAGCTGAGATAAGCCTCCTCTTGAGGTGCTTGCAGTAAGGTGGTATTCCTCTGTAGTCGAATCCAGGGACTAACCTCTCATCTCGAGTTGATTTGTGGTCCACGGAGCTCTTTCGTGTTGCTACAGTGACCTCAGGATCCCTCTAGCCTTGAAACAGTGTTCTTGGGGTTTCTCTGGAGTGCCATCAAGGAAGTCAAGGCTCCTTTCATGTGTGATGTGCAACACGGAATTGCTCTGCACGCAGGGCAGGGGAATCAGGCCTCATCGCGCGGCGAGAGGGAAGTCTCATGGTTTTTCTCGAGTTGCGGCGGGAACCTGGGGTATATTCTCGAGTTACGACGGGGATGGCCCTTCCAGCCACGTGTTTGTTCAGCGACGTCAGGACTCCTGCCTAGTTGCGAGGGACAACTCGGGATTCTCCTCGAGGCTTGGCAGGGCAATTGGGACGCCTCTCCAGCTGAGGCGGGAGACCAAGGGTCCCTTTCCACGTGCCACAGGAATCCTGGGACTCCTATCAAGTTTCACGAGGAGTCAGGCATCGTCTCCTTTGGAGGCACTGATCTCCGCGTACCTCTGGAGTTTTCAAAGGATTTGAGGCCTCCGGTCGCGATGAGGTGGGGAACTAGGTCTTTTTCTGTGGTCTCCACAGGGGATTCAGACAACCTTTCGTCTTGGGAGATGCAAGACGAGCCTGTATTCAAGTCACTGCAGGGATATCCGGCCTTATTTCGAGTCAGGGCATCGCAGTGTCCATTCCACTTGAGGCCGCAAAATCAGAGTCCCTCTCACATACCTAGAACTGAGAGAAGCCTACTCTTGAGGTGCTTGTGGTAAGGTGGTATTCCTCTGGAGTCGAAGCCAGGGACTAACCTCTAATCTCGAGTTGATTTTTGGTCCCCGGACCTCTTTCCTGTTGCTACAGTAACCTCAGGATCCCTCTCGCCTTGAAACAGTGTTCTTGGGGTTTCTCTGCAGTGCCAGTAAGGAAATCAAGGCTCCTTTCATGTTTGATGTGCAACACGGAATTGCTCTGCATGCAGTGCAGGAGAATCGAGCCTCATCTCGCCGTGAGTGGGAAGTCTCATGGTTTTTCTCGAGTTGCGGTGGGAACCTGGGGTATATTCTCGAGTTATGACGGGAATGGCCCTTCCACCCCCGTGTTTGTTCAGCGACGTCAGGACTCCTGCCTAGTTGCGAGGGACAACTCGGGATTCTCCTCGAGGCTTGGCAGGGCAATTGGGACGCCTCTCCAGCTGAGACGGGAGACCAAGGGTCCCTTTCCATGTGCCACAGGAATCCTGGGACTCCTATCAAGTTTCACGAGGAGTCAGGCATCGTCTCCTTTGGAGGCACTGATCTCCGCGTACCTCTGAAGTTTTCAAAGGATGTGAGGCCACCGGTCGCGATGAGGTGGGGAACTAGATCTTTCTTTGAGGTCTCCACAGGGGTTTCAGACATCCTTTCTTCTTGGGAGATGCAAGACGAGCCTGTATTCAAGTCACTGCAGGGATATCTGGCCTTATTTCGAGTCAGGGCATCGCGGTGTCCATTCCACTTGAGGCCGCAAACTTAGTGTCCCTCTCACATACCTAGAGCTGAGAGAAGCCTCCTCTTGAGGTGCTTGTGGTTAGGTGGTATTCCTCTGGAGTCGAAGCCAGGGACTAACCTCTCATCTCGAGTTGATTTGTGGTCCACGGAGCTCTTTCGTGTTGCTACAGTGACCTCAGGTTTCCTCTAGCCTAGAAACAGTGTTCTTGGGGTTTCTCTGGAGTGCCATCAAGGAAATCAAGGCTCCTTTCATGTGTGATGTGCAACACGGAATTGCTCTGCACGCAGTGCAGGGGAATCGGGCCTCATCTCGCGGCGAGGGGGTAGTCTCATGGTTTTTCTCGAGTTGCGGCGTTAACCTGGGGTATATTCTCGAGTTACGACGGGAATGGCCATTCCATCCACGTGTTTGTTCAGCGACGTCAGGACTCCAGCCTAGTTGCGAGGTACAACTCGGGATTCTCCTCGAGGCTTCGCAGGGCAATTGGGACGCCTCTCCAGCTGAGGCGGGAGACCAAGGGTCCCTTTCCACGTGCCACAGGAATCCTGGGACTCCTATCAAGTTTCACGAGGAGTCAGGCATCGACTCCTTTGGAGGCACTGATCTCCGCGTACCTCTGGAGTTTTCAAATGATGTGAGGCCTCCGGTCGCGATGAGGTGGGGAACTAGGTCTTTCTCTGTGGCCTCAACAGGGGATTCAGACATCCTTTCATCTTGGGAGATGCAAGAAGAGCCTGCATTCAAGTCACTGCAGGGATATCCGGCCTTATTTCGAGTCAGGGCATCGCGGTGTCCATTCCACTTGAGGCGGGAAACTCAGGGTCCCTCTCACATACCTAGAGCTGAGAGAAGCCTCCTCTTGAGGTGCTTGTGGTAAGGTGGTATTCCTCTGGAGTAGAAGCCAGGGACTAACTTCTCATCTCGAGTTGATTCTTGGTCCACGAAGCTCTTTCTTGTGGCTACAGTGACCTCAGGATCCCTCTAGCCTTGAAACAGTGTTCTTGGGGTTTCTCTGGAGTGCCATCAAGGAAATCAAGGCTCTTTTAATGTGTGATGTGCAACACGGAATTGCTCTGCACGCAGGGCAGGGGAATCGGGCCTCATCTCGCGGCGAGGGGGAAGTCTCATGGTTTTTCTCGAGTTGCGGCGGGAACCTGGGGTATATTCTCGAGTTACGACGGGGATGGCCCTTCCACACACGTGTTTGTTCAGCGACGTCAGGACTCCTGCCTAATTGCGAGGGACAACTCGGGATTCTCCTCGAGGCTTGGCAGGACAATTGGGACGCCTCTCCATCTGTGGCGGTAGACCAAGGGTCCCTTTCCACGTGCCACAGGAATCCTGGGACTCCTATCAAGTTTCACGAGTAGTCAGGCATCGTCTCCTTTGGAGGCACTGATCTCCGCGTACCTCTGGAATTGTCAAAGGATGTGAGGCCTCCGGTCGCAATGAGGTGGGGAACTAGGTCTTTCTCTGTGGTCTGCACAGGGGATTCAGACATCCTTTCGTCTTGGGAGATGCAAGACGAGCCTGCATTCAAGTCACCGCAGGGATATCCGGCCTTATTTCGCGTCAGGGCATCGCAGTGTCCATTCCACTTGAGGCCGCAAACTCAGGGTCCCTCTCACATACCTAGAGCTGAGAGAAGCCTCCTCTTGAGGTGCTTGTGTTAAGGTGGTATTCCTCTGGAGTCGAAGCCAGGGACTAACCTCTCATCTCGAGTTGATTCTTGGTCCACGGAGCTCTTTTGTGTTGCTACAGTGACCTCAGGATCCCTCTAGCCTTGAAACAGTGTTCTTGGGGTTTCTCTGGAGTGCCATCAAGGAAACCAAGGCTCCTTTCATGTGTGATGTGCAACACGGAATTGCTCTGCACGCAGTGTAGGGGAATCGGGCCTCATCTCGCAGCGAGGGGGAAGTCTCATGGTTTTTCTCGAGTTGCGGCGGGAACCTGGGGTATATTCTCGAGTTACGACGGGGATGGCCCTTCGACCCACGTGTTTGTTCAGCGACGGCAGGACTCCTGCCAAGTTGCGAGGAACAACTCGGGATTCTCCTCGAGGCTTGGCAGGGCAATTGGGACGCCTCTCCAGCTGAGGCGGGAGACCAAGGGTCCCTTTCCACGTGCCACAGGAATCCTGGGACTCCTATCAAGTTTCACGAGTAGTCAGGCATCGTCTCCTTTGGAGGCACTGATCTCCGCGTACCTCTGGAGTTTTCAAAGTATGTGAGGCCTCCGGTCGCGATGAGGTGGGGAACTAGATCTTTCTCTGTGGTCTACACAGGGGATTCAAACATCCTTTCGTCTTGAGAGATGCAAGACGAGCCTGCATTTATGTCAATGCAGGGATATCCGGCCTTATTTCGAGTCAGGGCATTGCGGTGTCCATTCCACTTGAGGCCGCAATCTCAGGATCCCTCTCACATACCTAAAGCTGCGAGAAGCCTCCTCTTGAGGTGCTTGCGGTTAGGTGGTATTCCTCTGGAGTCGAAGTTAGGGACTAACCTCTCATCTCGAGATGATTTTTGGTCCACAGAGTTCTTTCTTGTTGCTACAGTGACCTCAGGATCCCTCTAGCCTTGAAACAGTGTTCTTGGGGTTTCTCTGGAGTGCCATGAAGGAAATCAAGGCTCCTTTCATGTGTGATGTGCAACACGGAATTTCTCTGCCCGCAGTGCAGGGGAATCATGCCTCATCTCGCGGCGAGGGGGAAGTCTCATGGTTTTTCTCGAGTTGCGGCGGGAACCTGCGGTATATTCTCGAGTTACGACGGGGATGGCCCTTCCACCCCCGTGTTTGTTCAGCGACGACAGGACTCCTGCCTAGTTGCGAGGGACAACTCGGGATTCTCCTCGAGGCTTGGCAGGGCAATTGGGACGCCTCTCCAGCTGAGGCGGGAGACCAAGGGTCCCTTTCCACGCGCCACAGGAATCCTGGGACTCCTATCAAGTTTCACGAGGAGTCAGGCATCGTCTCCTTTGGAGGCACTGATCTCCGCGTACCTCTGGAGTTTTCAAAGGATGTGAGGCCTCCGGTCGCGATGAGGTGGGGAACTAAGTCTTTCTCTGTGGTCTCCACAGGGGATTCAGACATCCTTTCGTCTTGGGAGATGCAAGACGAGCCTGCATTCAAGTCACTGCAGGGATATCCGGCCTTATTTCGAGCCAGGGCATCGCAGTGTCCATTCCACTTGAGGCCGCAAACTCAGGGTCCCTCTCACATACCTAGAGCTGAGAGAAGCCTCCTCTTGAGGTGCTTGTGGTAAGGTGGTATACCTCTGGAGTCGAAGCCAGGGACTAACCTCTCATCTGGAGTTGATTTTTGGTCCACGGAGCTCTTTCGTGTTGCTACAGTGACCTCAGGTTCCCTCTAGCCATGAAACAGTGTTCTTGGGGTTTCTCTGGAGTGCCATCCAGGAAATCAAAGCTCCTTTCATGTGTGATGTGCAACACGGAATTGCTCTGCACGCGGGCAGGTTATCGGGCCTCATCTCGCGGCGAGGGGGAAGTCTCATGGTTTTTCTCCAGTTGCGGCGGGAACCTGGGTTATATTCTCGAGTTACGATGGGGATGGCCGTTGCACACACGAGTTTGTTCAGCGACGGCAGGACTCCTGCCTAGTTGCGAGGGACAACTCGGGATTTTCCTCGAGGCTTGGCAGGGCAATTGGGACGCCTCTCCAGCTGAGGCGGGAGACCAAGGGTCCCTTTCCACGTGCCACAGGAATCCTTGGACTCCTATCAAGTTTCACGAGGAGTCAGGCATCGTCTCCTTTGGAGGCACTGATCTCCGCGTACCTCTGGAGTTTTCAAAGGATGTGAGGTCTCCGGTCGCGATGAGGTGGTGAACTAGGTCTTTCTCTGTGGTCTCAACAGGAGATTCAGACATCCTTTCATCGTGGGAAATGCAAGACGAGCCTGCATTCAAGTCACTGCAGGGATATCCGGCCTTATTTCGCGTCAGGGCATCGCAGTGTCCATTCCACTTGAGGCCGCAAACTCAGGGTCCCTCTCACATACCTAGAGCTGAGAGAAGCCTCTTCTTGAGGTGCTTGTGGTAAGGTGGTATACCTTTGGAGTCGAAGCCAGGGACTAACCTCTCATCTCGAGTTGATTCTTGGACCACGGAGCTCTTTCGTGTTGCTACAGTGACCTCAGGATCCCTCTAGCCTTGAAACAGTGTTCTTGGGGTTTCTCTGCAGTGCCATGAAGGAAATCAAGGCTCCTATCATGTGTGATGTGCAACACGGAATTTCTCTGTCCGCAGTGTAGGGGAATTGCGCCTCATCTCGCGGCGAGGGTGAAGTTTCATGGTTTATCTCGAGTTGCGGCGGGAACCTGGGCTATATTATCGAGTTAAGATGGGAATGGCCCATCCACCCACGTGTTTGTTCAGCGACGTCAGGACTCCTGCCTAGTTGCGAGGGACAACTCGGGATTCTCCTCGAGGCTTGGCAGGGCAATTGTGACGCCTCTCCAGCTGAGGTGGGAGACCAAGTGTCCCTTTCCACGTGCCACAGGAATCCTGGACTTCAATCAAGTTTCCCGAGGAGTCAGGCATCCTCTCCTTTGGAGGCACTGATCTCCGCGTACCTCTGAAATTTTCAAAGGATGTGAGGCCTCCGGTCGCCATGAGGTGGGGAACTACGTTTTTCTCTGTGGTCTCAACAGGGGATTCAGACATCCTTTCATCTTGGGAGATGCAAGACGAGCCTGCATTCAAGTCACTGCAGGGATATCCGGCCTTATTTCGAGTCAGGGCATCACAGTGTCCATTCCACTTGAGGCCGCAAAATCAGGGTCCCTCTCACATACCTAGAGCTGAGAGAAGCCTCCTCTTGAGGTGCTTGTGGTAAGGTGGTATTCCTCTGGAGTCGAAGCCAGGGACTAACCTCTCATCTCGAGTTGATTTTTGGTCCACGGAGCTCTTTCGTGTTGCTACAGTGACCTCAGGTTCACTCTAGCCTTGAAAAAGTGTTCTTGGGGTTTCTCTGGAGTGCCATCAAGGAAATCAAGGCTCCTTTCATGTGTGATGTGTAACACGGAATTGCTCTGCACGCAGTGCAGGGGAATCGGGCCTCATCTCGCAGCGAGGGGGAAGTCTCATGGTTTTTCTCGAATTGCTTCGGGAACCTGGGGTATATTCTCGAGTTAAGACGGGGATGGCCCTTCCACCCACTTGTATGTTCAGCCACGTCAGGACTCCTGCCTAATTGCGAGGGACAACTCGGGATTCTCCTCGAGGCTTGGCAGGGCAATTGGGACGCATCTCCATCTGTGGCGGTAGACCAAGGGTCCTTTCCATGTGCCACAGGAATCCTCGGACTCCTATCAAGTTTCACGAGGAGTCAGGCATCGTCTCCTTTGGAGGCACTGATCTCCGCGTACCTCTGGAGTTTTCAAAGGATTTGAGGCCTCCGGTCGCCATGAGATGGGGAACTAGGTCTTTCTCTGTGGTCTCCACAGGGGATTCAGACATCCTTTCATCTTGGGAGATGCAAGACGAGCCTGAATTCAAGTCACTGCAGGGTTATCCGGCCTTATTTCGAGTCACGGCATTGCGGTGTCCATTCCACTTGAGGCCGCAATCTCAGGATCCCTCTCACATACCTAAAGCTGCGAGAAGCCTCCTCTTGAGGTGCTTGCGGTTAGGTGGTATTCCTCTGGAGTCGAAGTTAGGGACTAACCTGTCATCTCGAGATGATTTTTGGTCCACAGAGTTCTTTCTTGTTGCTACAGTGACCTCAGGATCCCTCTAGCCTTGAAACAGTGTTCTTGGGGTTTCTCTGGAGTGCCATCAAGGAAATCAAGGCTCCTTTCATGTGTGATGTGCAACACGGAATTTCTCTGCCCGCAGTGTAGGGGAATCGGGCCTCATCTCGCGGCGAGGGGGAAGTTTCATGGTTTATCTCGAGTTGCGGCGGGAACCTGGGCTATGTTATCGAGTTACGATGGGAATGGCCCTTCCACACACGTGTTTGTTCAGCGACGTCAGGATTCCTGCCTAGTTGCGAGGGACAACTTGGGATTCTACTCGAGGCTTGGCAGGGCTATTGGGACGCCTCTCCAGCTGAGGCAGGAGACCAAGGGTCCCTTTCCACGTGCCACAGCAATCCTGGGACTCCTATCAAGTTTCACGAGGAGTCAGGCATCGTCTCCTTTGGAGGCACTGATCTCCGCGTACCTCTGGAGTTTTCAAAGGATGTGAGGCCTCCGGTCGCGATGAGGTGGGGAACTAGGTCTTTCTCTGTGGTCTCCACAGGGGATTCAGACATCCTTTCGTCTTGGGAAATGCCAGACGAGCCTGCATTCAAGTCACACAGGGATATCCGGCCTTATTTCGAGTCAGGGCATCTTGGTGTCCATTCAACTTGAGGCCGCAAACTCAGGGTCCCTCTCACATACCTAGAGCTAAGAGAAGCCTCCTCTTGAGGTGCTTGTGGTTAGGTGGTATTCCTCTGGAGTCGAAGCCAGGGACTAACCTCTCATCTCGAGTTGATTTTTGGTCAACGCAGCTCTTTCCTGTTGCTACAGTGACCTCAGGTTCCCTCTAGCCTAGAAACAGTGTTCTTGGGGTTTCTCTGGAGTGCCATCAAGGAAATCAAGGCTCCTTTCATGTGTGATGTGCAACACGGAATTGCTCTGCACGCAGTGCAGGGGAATCGGGCCTCATCTCGCGGCGAGGGGGTAGTCTCATGGTTTTTCTCGAGTTGCGGCGTTAACCTGGGGTATATTCTCGAGTTACGACGGGAATGGCCATTCCATCCACGTGTTTGTTCAGCGACGTCAGGACTCCAGCCTAGTTGCGAGGTACAACTCGGGATTCTCCTCGAGGCTTCGCAGGGCAATTGGGACGCCTCTCCAGCTGAGGCGGGAGACCAAGGGTCCCTTTCCACGTGCCACAGGAATCCTGGGACTCCTATCAAGTTTCACGAGGAGTCAGGCATCGACTCCTTTGGAGGCACTGATCTCCGCGTACCTCTGGAGTTTTCAAATGATGTGAGGCCTCCGGTCGCGATGAGGTGGGGCACTAGGTCTTTCTCTGTGGCCTCAACAGGGGATTCAGACATCCTTTCGTCTTGGGAGATGCAAGAAGAGCCTGCATTCAAGTCACTGCAGGAATATCCGGCCTTATTTCGAGTCAGGGCATCGCGGTGTCCATTCCACTTGAGGCGGCAAACTCAGGGTCCCTCTCACATACCTAGAGCTGAGAGAAGCCTCCTCTTGAGGTGCTTGTGGTTAGGTGGTATTCCTCTGGAGTCGAAGCCAGGGACTAACCTCTCATCTCGAGTTGATTCTTGTTCCACGGAGCTATTTCGTGTTGCTACAGAGACCTCAGGATCCCTCTAGCCTTGAAACAGTGTTCTTGGGGTTTCTCTGGAGTGCCATCAAGGAAATCAAGGCTCCTTTCATGTGTGATGTGCAACACGGTATTGCTCTGCACGCATTGCAGGGGAATCGGGCCTCATCTCGCGGTGAGGGGGAAGTCTCAGGGTTTTTCTCGAGTTGCGGCGGGAACCTGGGGTATATTCTCGAGTTACGACGGGGTTGGCCCTTCCACCCACGTGTTTGTTCTGCGACGGCAGGACTCCTGCCTAGTTGCGAGGGACAACTCGGGATTCTCCTCGAGGCTTGGCAGGGCAATTGGGATGCCTCTCCAGCTGAGGCGGGAGACCAAGGGTCCCTTTCCACATGCCACAGGAATCCTGGGACTCCTATCAAGTTTCACGAGTAGTCAGGCATCGTCTCCTTTGGAGGCACTGATCTCTGTGTCCCTCTGGAGTTTTCAAAGGATGTGAGGCCTCCGGTCGCGATGAGGTGGGGAACTAGGTCTTTCTCTGTGGTCTCCACAGGGGATTCAGACATCCTTTCGTCTTGGGAGATGCAAGACGAGCCTGCATTCAAGTCACTGCAGGGATATCCGGCCTTATTTCGAGTCAGGGCATCGCGGTGTCCATTCCACCTGAGGCCCAAAATCACGGTCCCTCTCACATACCTAGAGCTGAGAGAAGCCTCCTCTTGAGGTGCTTGTGGAAAGGTGGTATTCCTCTGGAGTAGAAGCCAGGGACTAACTTCTCATCTCGAGTTGATTCTTGGTCCACGAAGCTCTTTCTTGTGGCTACAGTGACCTCAGGATCCCTCTAGCCTTGAAACAGTGTTCTTGGGGTTTCTCTGGAGTGCCATCAAGGAAATCAAGGCTCTTTTAATGTGTGATGTGCAACACGGAATTGCTCTGCACGCAGGGCAGGGGAATCGGGCCTCATCTCGCGGCGAGGGGGAAGTCTCATGGTTTTTCTCGAGTTGCGGCGGGAACCTGGGGTATATTCTCGAGTTACGACGGGGGTGGCCCTTCCACACACGTGTTTGTTCAGCGACGTCAGGACTCCTGCCTAATTGCGAGGGACAACTCGGGATTCTCCTCGAGGCTTGGCAGGACAATTGGGACGCCTCTCCATCTGTGGCGGTAGACCAAGGGTCCTTTCCATGTGCCACAGGAATCCTCGGACTCCTATCAAGTTTCACGAGGAGTCAGGCATCGTCTCCTTTGGAGGCACTGATCTCCGCGTACCTCCGGAGTTTTCAAAGGATGTGAGGCCTCCGGTCGCCATGAGGTGCGGAACTAGGTCTTTCTCTGTGGTCTCCACAGGGGATTCAGACATCCTTTCATCTTGGGAGATGCAAGACGAGCCTGCATTCAAGTCACCGCAGGGATATCCGGCCTTATTTCGAGCCAGGGCATCGCAGTGTCCATTCCACTTGAGGCCGCAAACTCAGGGTCCCTCTCACATACCTAAAGCTGAGAGAAGCCTCCTCTTGAGGTGCTTGTGGTAACGTGGTATTCCTCTGGAGTCGAAGCCAGGGACTACCCTCTCATCTCGAGTTGATTTTTGGTCAAGGGAGCTCTTTTGTGTTACTACAGTGACCTCAGGATCCCTCTAGCCTGGAAACAGTGTTCTTGGGGTTTCTCTGGAGTGCCATCAAGGAAATCAAGGCTCCTTTCATGTGTGATGTGCAACACGGAATTACTCTGCACACAGTGCAAGGGAATTGGGCCTCATCTCGCGGCGAGGGGAAAGTCTCATGGTTTTTCTCGAGTTGCGGCGGGAACCTGGGGTATATTCTCGAGTTACGACGGGGATGGCCCTTCCACCCACGTGTTTGTTTAGCGACGTCAGGTCTCCTGCCTCGTTGCGAGGGACAACGCGGGATTCTCCTCGAGGCTTGGCAGGGCAATTGGGACGCCTCTCCAGCTGAGGCGGGAGACCAAGGGTCCCTTTCGACGTGCCACAGGAATCCTGGGACTCCTATCAAGTTTCACGAGGAGTCAGGCATCGTCTCCTTTGGAGGCACTGATCTCCGCGTACCTCTGGAATTGTCAAAGGATGTGAGGCCTCCGGTCGCAATGAGGTGGGGAACTAGGTCTTTCTCTGTGGTCTGCACAGGGGATTCAGACATCCTTTCGTCTTGGGAGATGCAAGACGAGCCTGCATTCAAGTCACTGCAGGGATATCCGGCCTTATTTCGCGTCAGGGCATCGCAGTGTCCATTCCACTTGAGGCCGCAAACTCAGGGTCCTTCTCACATACCTAGAGCTGAGAGAAGCCTCCTCTTGAGGTGCTTGTGTTAAGGTGGTATTCCTCTGGAGTCGAAGCCAGGGACTAACCTCTCATCTCGAGTTGATTCTTGGTCCACGGAGCTCTTTTGTGTTGCTACAGTGACCTCAGGATCCCTATAGCCTTGAAACAGTGTTCTTGGGGTTTCTCTGGAGTGCCATCAAGGAAACCAAGGCTCCTTTCATGTGTGATGTGCAACACGGAATTGCTCTGCACGCAGTGTAGGGGAATCGGGCCTCATCTCGCAGCGAGGGGGAAGTCTCATGGTTTTTCTCGAGTTGCGGCGGGAACCTGGGGTATATTCTCGAGTTACGACGGGGATGGCCCTTCCACACACGTGTTTGTTCAGCGACGGCAGGACTCCTGCCTAGTTGCGAGGGACAACTCGGGATTCTCCTCGAGGCTTGGCAGGGCAATTGGGACGCCTCTCCAGCTGAGGCGGGAGACCAAGGGTCCCTTTCCACGTGCCACAGGAATCCTGGGACTCCTATCAAGTTTCACGAGTAGTCAGGCATCGTCTCCTTTGGATGCACTGATCTCCGCGTACCTCTGGAGTTTTCAAAGTATGTGAGGCCTCCGGTCGCGATGAGGTGGGGAACTAGATCTTTCTCTGTGGTCTACACAGGGGATTCAAACATCCTTTCGTCTTGAGAGATGCAAGACGAGCCTGCATTTCTGTCAATGCAGGGATATCCGGCCTTATTTCGAGTCAGGGCATTGCGGTGTCCATTCCACTTGAGGCCGCAATCTCAGGATCCCTCTCACATACCTAAAGCTGCGAGAAGCCTCCTCTTGAGGTGCTTGCGGTTAGGTGGTATTCCTCTGGAGTCGAAGTTAGGGACTAACCTCTCATCTCGAGATGATTTTTGGTCCACAGAGTTCTTTCTTGTTGCTACAGTGACCTCAGGATCCCTCTAGCCTTGAAACAGTGTTCTTGGGGTTTCTCTGGAGTGCCATGAAGGAAATCAAGGCTCCTTTCATGTGTGATGTGCAACACGGAATTTCTCTGCCCGCAGTGCAGGGGAATCATGCCTCATCTCGCGGCGAGGGGGAAGTCTCATGGTTTTTCTCGAGTTGCGGCGGGAACCTGCGGTATATTCTCGAGTTACGACGGGGATGGCCCTTCCACCCCCGTGTTTGTTCAGCGACGACAGGACTCCTGCCTAGTTGCGAGGGACAACTCGGGATTCTCCTCGAGGCTTGGCAGGGCAATTGGGACGCCTCTCCAGCTGAGGCGGGAGACCAAGGGTCCCTTTCCACGCGCCACAGGAATCCTGGGACTCCTATCAAGTTTCACGAGGAGTCAGGCATCGTCTCCTTTGGAGGCACTGATCTCCGCGTACCTCTGAAGTTTTCAAAGGATGTGAGGCCTCCTGTCGCGATGAGGTGGGGAACTAAGTCTTTCTCTGTGGTCTCCACAGGGGATTCAGACATCCTTTCGTCTTGGGAGATGCAAGACGAGCCTGCATTCAAGTCACTGCAGGGATATCCGGCCTTATTTCGAGCCAGGGCATCGCAGTGTCCATTCCACTTGAGGCCGCAAACTCAGGGTCCCTCTCACATACCTAGAGCTGAGAGAAGCCTCCTCTTGAGGTGCTTGTGGTAAGGTGGTATACCTCTGGAGTCGAAGCCAGGGACTAACCTCTCATCTGGAGTTGATTTTTGGTCCACGGAGCTCTTTCGTGTTGCTACAGTGACCTCAGGTTCCCTCTAGCCATGAAACAGTGTTCTTGGGGTTTCTCTGGAGTGCCATCCAGGAAATCAAAGCTCCTTTCATGTGTGATGTGCAACACGGAATTGCTCTGCACGCGGGCAGGTTATCGGGCCTCATCTCGCGGCGAGGGGGAAGTCTCATGGTTTTTCTCGAGTTGCGGCGGGAACCTGGGTTATATTCTCGAGTTACGATGGGGATGGCCGTTGCACACACGAGTTTGTTCAGCGACGGCAGGACTCCTGCCTAGTTGCGAGGGACAACTCGGGATTCTCCTCGAGGCTTGGCAGGGCAATTGGGACGCCTCTCCAGCTGAGGCGGGAGACCAAGGGTCCCTTTCCACATGCCACAGGAATCCTTGGACTCCTATCAAGTTTCACGAGGAGTCCGGCATCGTCTCCTTTGGAGGCACTGATCTCCGCGTACCCCTGGAGTTTTCAAAGGATGTGAGGTCTCCGGTCGCCATGAGATGGGGAACTAGGTCTTTCTCTGTGGTCTCCACAGGGGATTCAGACATCCTTTCATCTTGGGAGATGCAAGACGAGCCTGAATTCAAGTCACTGCAGGGTTATCCGGCCTTATTTTGAGTCAGGGCATTGCGGTGTCCATTCCACTTGAGGCCGCAATCTCAGGATCCCTCTCACATACCTAAAGCTGCGAGAAGCCTCCTCTTGAGGTGCTTGCGGTTAGGTGGTATTCCTCTGGAGTCGAAGTTAGGGACTAACCTCTCATCTCGAGATGATTTTTGGTCCACAGAGTTCTTTCTTGTTGCTACAGTGACCTGAGGATCCCTCTAGCCTTGAAACAGTGTTCTTGGGGTTTCTCTGGAGTGCCATGAAGGAAATCAAGGCTCCTTTCATGTGTGATGTGCAACACGGAATTTCTCTCCCCGCAGTGTAGGGGAATCGGGCCTCATCTCGCGGCGAGGGGGAAGTTTCATGGTTTATCTCGAGTTGCGGCGGGAACCTGGGCTATATTATCGAGTTACGATGGGAATGGCCCTTCCACACACGTGTTTGTTCAGCGACGTCAGGATTCCTGCCTAGTTGCGAGGGACAACTTGGGATTCTACTCGAGGCTTGGCAGGGCTATTGGGACGCCTCTCCAGCTGAGGCAGGAGACCAAGGGTCCCTTTCCACGTGCCACAGGAATCCTGGGACTCCTATCCAGTTTCCCGAGGAGTCAGGCATCCTCTCCTTTGGAGGCACTGATCTCCGCGTACCTGTGGAGTTTTCAAAGGATGTGAGGCCTCCGGTCGCGATGAGGTGGGGAACTAGGTCTTTCTCTGTGGTCTCCACAGGGGATTCAGACATCCTTTCGTCTTGGGAGATGCAAGACGAGCCTGCATTCAAGTCACTGCAGCGATATCCGGCCTTATTTCGCGTCAGGGCATCGCGGTGTCCATTCCACTTGAGGCCGCAAACTCAGGGTCCCTCTCACATACCTAGAGCTGAGAGAAGCCTCCTCTTGAGGTGCTTGTGGTACGGTGGTAGTCCTCTGGAGTCGAAGCCAGGGACTAACCTCTCATCTCGAGTTGATTTTTGGTCAACGCAGCTCTTTCATGTTGCTACAGTGACCTCAGGATCCCTCTAGCCTTGAAACAGTGTTCTTGGGGTTTCTCTGGAGTGCCATCAAGGAAATCAAGGCTCCTTTCACGTGTGATGTGCAACACGGTATTGCTCTGCACGCAGTGCAGGGGAATCATGCCTCATCTCGCGGCGAGGGGGAAGTCTCATGGTTTTTATCGAGTTGCGGCGGGAACCTGCGGTATATTCTCGAGTTACGACGGGGATGGCCCTTCCACACACGTGTTTGTTCAGCGACGACAGGACTCCTGCCTAGTTGCGAGGGACAACTCGGGATTCTCCTCGAGGCTTGGCAGGGCAATTGGGACGCCTCTCCAGCTGAGGCGGGAGACCAAGGGTCCCTTTCCACCTGCCACAGGAATCCTGGGACTCCTTTCAAGTTTCACGAGGAGTCAGGCATCGTCTACTTTGGAGGCACTGATCTCCGCGTACCTCTGAAGTTTTCAAAGGATGTGAGGCCTCCGGTCGCCATGAGGTGGGGAACTAGGTCTTTCTCTGTGGTCTCCACAGGGGATTCAGACATACTTTCGTCTTGGGAGATGCAAGACGAGCCTGCATTCAAGTCACTGCAGGGATATCCGGCCTTATTTCGAATCAGGGCATCACAGTGTCCATTCCACTTGAGGCCGCAAACTCAGGGTCCCTCTCACATACCTAGAGCTGAGAGAAGCCTCCTCTTGAGGTGCTTGTGGTAAGGTGGTATTCCTCTGGAGTCGAAGCCAGGGACTAACCTCTCATCTGGAGTTGATTTTTGGTCCACGGAGCTCTTTCGTGTTGCTACAGTGACCTCAGGTTCCCTCTAGCCATGAAACAGTGTTCTTGGGGTTTCTCTGGAGTGCCATCCAGGAAATCAAAGCTCCTTTCATGTGTGATGTGCAACACGGAATTGCTCTGCACGCGGGCAGGATATCTGGCCTCATTTTGCGGCGAGGGGGAAGTCTCATGGTTTTTCTCCAGTTGCGGCGGGAACCTGGGTTATATTCTCGAGTTACGATGGGGATGGCCGTTGCACACACGAGTTTGTTCAGCGACGGCAGGACTCCTGCCTAGTTGCGAGGGACAACTCGGGATTCTCCTCGAGGCTTGGCAGGGCAATTGGGACGCCTCTCCAGCTGAGGCGGGAGACCAAGGGTCCCTTTCCACGTGCCACAGGAATCCTTGGACTCCTATCAAGTTTCACGAGGAGTCAGGCATCGTCTCCTTTGGAGGCACTGATCTCCGCGTACCTCTGGAGTTTTCAAAGGATGTGAGGTCTCCGGTCGCGATGAGGTGGGGAACTAGGTCTTTCTCTGTGGTCTCAACAGGAGATTCAGACATCCTTTCATCGTGGGAGATGCAAGACGAGCCTGCATTCAAGTCACTGCAGGGATATCCGGCCTTATTTCGCGTCAGGGCATCGCAGTGTCCATTCCACTTGAGTCCGCAAACTCAGGGTCCCTCTCACATACCTAGAGCTGAGAGAAGCCTCCTCTTGAGGTGCTTGTGGTAAGGTGGTATACCTCTGGAGTCGAAGCCAGGGACTAACCTCTCATCTCGAGTTGATTCTTGGACCACGGAGCTCTTTCGTGTTGCTACAGTGACCTCAGGATCCCTCTAGCCTTGAAACAGTGTTCTTGGGGTTTCTCTGGAGTGCCATGAAGGAAATCAAGGCTCCTATCATGTGTGATGTGCAACACGGAATTGCTCTGTCCGCAGTGTAGGGGAATTGCGCCTAATCTCGCGGCGAGTGTGAAGTTTCATGGTTTATCTCGAGTTGCGGCGGGAACCTGGGCTATATTATCGAGTTAAGATGGGAATGGCCCATCCACCCACGTGTTTGTTCAGCGACGTCAGGACTCCTGCCTAGTTGCGAGGGACATCTCGGGATTCTCCTCGAGGCTTGGCAGGGCAATTGGGACGCCTCTCCAGCTGAGGCGGGAGACCAAGTGTCCCTTTCCACGTGCCACAGGAATCCTGGACTCCAATCAAGTTTCCCGAGGAGTCAGGCATCCTCTCCTTTGGAGGCACTGATCTCCGCGCACCTCTGAAGTTTTCGAAGAATGTGAGGCCTCCGGTCGTCATAAGGTGGGGAACTACGTTTTTCTCTGTGGTCTCAACAGGGGATTCAGACATCCTTTCATCTTGGGAGATGCAAGACGAGCCTGCATTCAAGTCACTGCAGGGATATCCGGCCTTATTTCGAGTCAGGGCATCACAGTGTCCATTCCACTTGAGGCCGCAAAATCAGGGTCCCTCTCACATACCTAGAGCTGAGAGAAGCCTCCTCTTGAGGTGCTTGTGGTAAGGTGGTATTCCTCTGGAGTCGAAGCCAGGGACTAACCTCTCATCTCGAGTTGATTTTTGGTCCACGGAGCTCTTTCGTGTTGCTACAGTGACCTCAGGTTCACTCTAGCCTTGAAAAAGTGTTCTTGGGGTTTCTCTGGAGTGCCATCAAGGAAATCAAGGCTCCTTTCATGTGTGATGTGTAACACGGAATTGCTCTGCACGCAGTGCAGGGGAATCGGGCCTCATCTCGCAGCGAGGGGGAAGTCTCATGGTTTTTCTCGAATTGCTTCGGGAACCTGGGGTATATTCTCGAGTTAAGACGGGGATGGCCCTTCCACCCACTTGTATGTTCAGCCACGTCAGGACTCCTGTCTAATTGCGAGGGACAACTCGGGATTCTCCTCGAGGCTGGGCAGGGCAATTGGGACGCCTCTCCATCTGTGGCGGTAGACCAAGGGTCCTTTCCATGTGCCACAGGAATCCTCGGACTCCTATCAAGTTTCACGAGGAGTCAGGCATCCTCTCCTTTGGAGGCACTGATCTCCGCGTACCTCTGGAGTTTTCAAAGGATGTGAGGCCTCCGGTCGCCATGAGGTGGGGAACTAGGTCTTTCTCTGTGGTCTCCACAGGGGATTCAGACATCCTTTCATCTTGGGAGATGCAAGACGAGCCTGAATTCAAGTCACTGCAGGGTTATCCGGCCTTATTTTGAGTCAGGGCATTGCGGTGTCCATTCCACTTGAGGCCGCAATCTCAGGATCCCTCTCACATACCTAAAGCTGCGAGAAGCCTCCTCTTGAGGTGCTTGCGGTTAGGTGGTATTCCTCTGGAGTCGAAGTTAGGGACTAACCTCTCATCTCGAGATGATTTTTGGTCCACAGAGTTCTTTCTTGTTGCTACAGTGACCTCAGGATCCCTCTAGTCTTGAAACAGTGTTCTTGGGGTTTCTCTGGAGTGCCATGAAGGAAATCAAGGCTCCTTTCATGTGTGATGTGCAACACGGAATTTCTCTGCCCGCAGTGTAGGGGAATCAGGCCTCATCTCGCGGCGAGGGGGAAGTTTCATGGTTTATCTCGAGTTGCGGCGGGAACCTGGGCTATATTATCGAGTTATGATGGGAATGGCCCTTCCACACACGTGTTTGTTCAGCGACGTCAGGATTCCTGCCTAGTTGCGAGGGACAACTTGGGATTTTCCTCGAGGCTTGGCAGGGCAATTGGGACGCCTCTCCAGCTGAGGGGGGAGACAAAGGGTCCCTTTCCACGTGCCACAGGAATCCTGGGACTCCTATCAAGTTTCCCGAGGAGTCAGGCATCCTCTCCTTTGGAGGCACTGATCTCCGCGTACCTCTGGAGTTTTCAAAGGATGTGAGGCCTCCGGTCGCGATGAGGTGGGGAACTAGGTCTTTCTCTGTGGTCTCCACAGGGGATTCAGACATCCTTTCGTCTTGGGAGATGCAAGACGAGCCTGCATTCAAGTCACTGCAGCGATATCCGGCCTTATTTCGAGTCAGGGCATCTCGGTGTCCATTCCACGTGAGGCCGCAAACTCAGGGTCCCTCTCACATACTTAGAACTGAGAGAAGCCTCCTCTTGAGGTGCTTGTGGTAAGGTGGTAGTCCTCTGGAGTCGAAGCCAGGGACTAACCTCTCATCTCGAGTTGATTTTTGGTCAACGCAGCTCTTTCATGTTGCTACAGTGACCTCAGGATCCCTCTAGCCTTGAAACAGTGTTCTTGGGGTTTCTCTGGAGTGCCATCCAGGAAATCAAGGCTCCTTTCACGTGTGATGTGCAACACGGAATTGCTCTGCACGCAGTGCAGGGGAATCATGCCTCATCTCGCGGCGAGGGGGAAGTCTCATGGTTTTTCTCGAGTTGCGGCGGGAACCTGGGGTATATTCTCGAGTTACGACGGGGATGGCCTTTCCACCCACGTGTTTGTTCAGCGACGACAGGACTCCTGCCTAGTTGCGAGGGACAACTCGGGATTCTCCTCGAGGCTTGGCAGGGCAATTGGGACGCCTCTCCAGCTGAGGCGGGAGACCAAGGGTCCCTTTCCACGTGCCACAGGAATCCTGGGGCTCCTATCAAGTTTCACGAGGAGTCAGGCATCGTCTCCTTTGGAGGCACTGATCTCCGCGTACCTCTGGAGTTTTCAAAGGATGTGAGGTCTCCGGTCGCGATGAGGTGGGGAACTAGGTCTTTCTCTGTGGTCTCAACAGGAGATTCAGACATCCTTTCATCGTGGGAGATGCAAGACGAGCCTGCATTCAAGTCACTGCAGGGATATCCGGCCTTATTTCGCGTCAGGGCATCGCAGTGTCCATTCCACTTGAGTCCGCAAACTCAGGGTCCCTCTCACATACCTAGAGCTGAGAGAAGCCTCCTCTTGAGGTGCTTGTGGTAAGGTGGTATACCTCTGGAGTCGAAGCCAGGGACTAACCTCTCATCTCGAGTTGATTCTTGGACCACGGAGCTCTTTCGTGTTGCTACAGTGACCTCAGGATCCCTCTAGCCTTGAAACAGTGTTCTTGAGGTTTCTCTGGAGTGCCATGAAGGAAATCAAGGCTCCTATCATGTGTGATGTGCAACACGGAATTGCTCTGTCCGCAGTGTAGGGGAATTGCGCCTCATCTCGCGGCGAGTGTGAAGTTTCATGGTTTATCTCGAGTTGCGGCGGGAACCTGGGCTATATTATCGAGTTACGATGGGAATGGCCCATCCACCCACGTGTTTGTTCAGCGACGTCAGGACTCCTGCCTAGTTGCGAGGGACAACTCGGGATTCTCCTCGAGGCTTGGCAGGGCAATTGGGACGCCTCTCCAGCTGAGGCGGGAGACCAAGTGTCCCTTTCCACGTGCCACAGGAATCCTGGACTCCAATCAAGTTTCCCGAGGAGTCAGGCATCCTCTCCTTTGGAGGCACTGATCTCCGCGTACCTCTGAAGTTTTCAAAGAATGTGAGGCCTCCGGTCGTCATAAGGTGGGGAACTACGTTTTTCTCTGTGGTCTCAACAGGGGATTCAGACATCCTTTCATCTTGGGAGATGCAAGACGAGCCTGCATTCAAGTCACTGCAGGGATATCCGGCCTTATTTCGAGTCAGGGCATCACAGTGTCCATTCCACTTGAGGCCGCAAAATCAGGGTCCCTCTCACATACCTAGAGCTGAGAGAAGGCTCCTCTTGAGGTGCTTGTGGTAAGGTGGTATTCCTCTGGAGTCGAAGCCAGGGACTAACCTCTCATCTCGAGTTGATTTTTGGTCCACGGAGCTCTTTCGTGTTGCTACAGTGACCTCAGGTTCACTCTAGCCTTGAAAAAGTGTTCTTGGGGTTTCTCTGGAGTGCCATCAAGGAAATCAAGGCTCCTTTCATGTGTGATGTGTAACACGGAATTGCTCTGCACGCAGTGCAGGGGAATCGGGCCTCATCTCGCAGCGAGGGGGAAGTCTCATGGTTTTTCTCGAATTGCTTCGGGAACCTGGGGTATATTATCGAGTTAAGACGGGGATGGCCCTTCCACCCACTTGTATGTTCAGCCACGTCAGGACTCCTGTCTAATTGCGAGGGACAACTCGGGATTCTCCTCGAGGCTGGGCAGGGCAATTGGGACGCCTCTGCATCTGTGGCGGTAGACCAAGGGTCCTTTCCATGTGCCACAGGAATCCTGGGACTCCTATCAAGTTTCACGAGGAGTCAGGCATCGTCTCCTTTGGAGGCACTGATCTCCGCGTACCTCTGGAGTTTTCAAAGGATGTGAGGCCTCCGGTCGCCATGAGGTGGGGAACTAGGTCTTTCTCTGTGGTCTCCACAGGGGATTCAGACATCCTTTCATCTTGGGAGATGCAAGACGAGCCTGAATTCAAGTCACTGCAGGGTTATCCGGCCTTATTTTGAGTCAGGGCATTGCGGTGTCCATTCCACTTGAGGCCGCAATCTCAGGATCCCTCTCACATACCTAAAGCTGCGAGAAGCCTCCTCTTGAGGTGCTTGCGGTTAGGTGGTATTCCTCTGGAGTCGAAGTTAGGGACTAACCTCTCATCTCGAGATGATTTTTGGTCCACAGAGTTCTTTCTTGTTGCTACAGTGACCTGAGGATCCCTCTAGCCTTGAAACAGTGTTCTTGGGGTTTCTCTGGAGTGCCATGAAGGAAATCAAGGCTCCTTTCATGTGTGATGTGCAACACGGAATTTCTCTCCCCGCAGTGTAGGGGAATCGGGCCTCATCTCGCGGCGAGGGGGAAGTTTCATGGTTTATCTCGAGTTGCGGCGGGAACCTGGGCTATATTATCGAGTTACGATGGGAATGGCCCTTCCACACACGTGTTTGTTCAGCGACGTCAGGATTCCTGCCTAGTTGCGAGGGACAACTTGGGATTCTACTCGAGGCTTGGCAGGGCTATTGGGACGCCTCTCCAGCTGAGGCAGGAGACCAAGGGTCCCTTTCCACGTGCCACAGGAATCCTGGGACTCCTATCCAGTTTCCCGAGGAGTCAGGCATCCTCTCCTTTGGAGGCACTGATCTCCGCGTACCTGTGGAGTTTTCAAAGGATGTGAGGCCTCCGGTCGCGATGAGGTGGGGAACTAGGTCTTTCTCTGTGGTCTCCACAGGGGATTCAGACATCCTTTCGTCTTGGGAGATGCAAGACGAGCCTGCATTCAAGTCACTGCAGCGATATCCGGCCTTATTTCGCGTCAGGGCATCGCGGTGTCCATTCCACTTGAGGCCGCAAACTCAGGGTCCCTCTCACATACCTAGAGCTGAGAGAAGCCTCCTCTTGAGGTGCTTGTGGTACGGTGGTAGTCCTCTGGAGTCGAAGCCAGGGACTAACCTCTCATCTCGAGTTGATTTTTGGTCAACGCAGCTCTTTCATGTTGCTACAGTGACCTCAGGATCCCTCTAGCCTTGAAACAGTGTTCTTGGGGTTTCTCTGGAGTGCCATCAAGGAAATCAAGGCTCCTTTCACGTGTGATGTGCAACACGGTATTGCTCTGCACGCAGTGCAGGGGAATCATGCCTCATCTCGCGGCGAGGGGGAAGTCTCATGGTTTTTATCGAGTTGCGGCGGGAACCTGCGGTATATTCTCGAGTTACGACGGGGATGGCCCTTCCACACACGTGTTTGTTCAGCGACGACAGGACTCCTGCCTAGTTGCGAGGGACAACTCGGGATTCTCCTCGAGGCTTGGCAGGGCAATTGGGACGCCTCTCCAGCTGAGGCGGGAGACCAAGGGTCCCTTTCCACCTGCCACAGGAATCCTGGGACTCCTTTCAAGTTTCACGAGGAGTCAGGCATCGTCTACTTTGGAGGCACTGATCTCCGCGTACCTCTGAAGTTTTCAAAGGATGTGAGGCCTCCGGTCGCCATGAGGTGGGGAACTAGGTCTTTCTCTGTGGTCTCCACAGGGGATTCAGACATACTTTCGTCTTGGGAGATGCAAGACGAGCCTGCATTCAAGTCACTGCAGGGATATCCGGCCTTATTTCGAATCAGGGCATCACAGTGTCCATTCCACTTGAGGCCGCAAACTCAGGGTCCCTCTCACATACCTAGAGCTGAGAGAAGCCTCCTCTTGAGGTGCTTGTGGTAAGGTGGTATTCCTCTGGAGTCGAAGCCAGGGACTAACCTCTCATCTGGAGTTGATTTTTGGTCCACGGAGCTCTTTCGTGTTGCTACAGTGACCTCAGGTTCCCTCTAGCCATGAAACAGTGTTCTTGGGGTTTCTCTGGAGTGCCATCCAGGAAATCAAAGCTCCTTTCATGTGTGATGTGCAACACGGAATTGCTCTGCACGCGGGCAGGATATCTGGCCTCATTTTGCGGCGAGGGGGAAGTCTCATGGTTTTTCTCCAGTTGCGGCGGGAACCTGGGTTATATTCTCGAGTTACGATGGGGATGGCCGTTGCACACACGAGTTTGTTCAGCGACGGCAGGACTCCTGCCTAGTTGCGAGGGACAACTCGGGATTCTCCTCGAGGCTTGGCAGGGCAATTGGGACGCCTCTCCAGCTGAGGCGGGAGACCAAGGGTCCCTTTCCACGTGCCACAGGAATCCTTGGACTCCTATCAAGTTTCACGAGGAGTCAGGCATCGTCTCCTTTGGAGGCACTGATCTCCGCGTACCTCTGGAGTTTTCAAAGGATGTGAGGTCTCCGGTCGCGATGAGGTGGGGAACTAGGTCTTTCTCTGTGGTCTCAACAGGAGATTCAGACATCCTTTCATCGTGGGAGATGCAAGACGAGCCTGCATTCAAGTCACTGCAGGGATATCCGGCCTTATTTCGCGTCAGGGCATCGCAGTGTCCATTCCACTTGAGTCCGCAAACTCAGGGTCCCTCTCACATACCTAGAGCTGAGAGAAGCCTCCTCTTGAGGTGCTTGTGGTAAGGTGGTATACCTCTGGAGTCGAAGCCAGGGACTAACCTCTCATCTCGAGTTGATTCTTGGACCACGGAGCTCTTTCGTGTTGCTACAGTGACCTCAGGATCCCTCTAGCCTTGAAACAGTGTTCTTGGGGTTTCTCTGGAGTGCCATGAAGGAAATCAAGGCTCCTATCATGTGTGATGTGCAACACGGAATTGCTCTGTCCGCAGTGTAGGGGAATTGCGCCTAATCTCGCGGCGAGTGTGAAGTTTCATGGTTTATCTCGAGTTGCGGCGGGAACCTGGGCTATATTATCGAGTTAAGATGGGAATGGCCCATCCACCCACGTGTTTGTTCAGCGACGTCAGGACTCCTGCCTAGTTGCGAGGGACATCTCGGGATTCTCCTCGAGGCTTGGCAGGGCAATTGGGACGCCTCTCCAGCTGAGGCGGGAGACCAAGTGTCCCTTTCCACGTGCCACAGGAATCCTGGACTCCAATCAAGTTTCCCGAGGAGTCAGGCATCCTCTCCTTTGGAGGCACTGATCTCCGCGCACCTCTGAAGTTTTCGAAGAATGTGAGGCCTCCGGTCGTCATAAGGTGGGGAACTACGTTTTTCTCTGTGGTCTCAACAGGGGATTCAGACATCCTTTCATCTTGGGAGATGCAAGACGAGCCTGCATTCAAGTCACTGCAGGGATATCCGGCCTTATTTCGAGTCAGGGCATCACAGTGTCCATTCCACTTGAGGCCGCAAAATCAGGGTCCCTCTCACATACCTAGAGCTGAGAGAAGCCTCCTCTTGAGGTGCTTGTGGTAAGGTGGTATTCCTCTGGAGTCGAAGCCAGGGACTAACCTCTCATCTCGAGTTGATTTTTGGTCCACGGAGCTCTTTCGTGTTGCTACAGTGACCTCAGGTTCACTCTAGCCTTGAAAAAGTGTTCTTGGGGTTTCTCTGGAGTGCCATCAAGGAAATCAAGGCTCCTTTCATGTGTGATGTGTAACACGGAATTGCTCTGCACGCAGTGCAGGGGAATCGGGCCTCATCTCGCAGCGAGGGGGAAGTCTCATGGTTTTTCTCGAATTGCTTCGGGAACCTGGGGTATATTCTCGAGTTAAGACGGGGATGGCCCTTCCACCCACTTGTATGTTCAGCCACGTCAGGACTCCTGTCTAATTGCGAGGGACAACTCGGGATTCTCCTCGAGGCTGGGCAGGGCAATTGGGACGCCTCTCCATCTGTGGCGGTAGACCAAGGGTCCTTTCCATGTGCCACAGGAATCCTCGGACTCCTATCAAGTTTCACGAGGAGTCAGGCATCCTCTCCTTTGGAGGCACTGATCTCCGCGTACCTCTGGAGTTTTCAAAGGATGTGAGGCCTCCGGTCGCCATGAGGTGGGGAACTAGGTCTTTGTCTGTGGTCTCCACAGGGGATTCAGACATCCTTTCATCTTGGGAGATGCAAGACGAGCCTGAATTCAAGTCACTGCAGGGTTATCCGGCCTTATTTTGAGTCAGGGCATTGCGGTGTCCATTCCACTTGAGGCCGCAATCTCAGGATCCCTCTCACATACCTAAAGCTGCGAGAAGCCTCCTCTTGAGGTGCTTGCGGTTAGGTGGTATTCCTCTGGAGTCGAAGTTAGGGACTAACCTCTCATCTCGAGATGATTTTTGGTCCACAGAGTTCTTTCTTGTTGCTACAGTGACCTCAGGATCCCTCTAGTCTTGAAACAGTGTTCTTGGGGTTTCTCTGGAGTGCCATGAAGGAAATCAAGGCTCCTTTCATGTGTGATGTGCAACACGGAATTTCTCTGCCCGCAGTGTAGGGGAATCAGGCCTCATCTCGCGGCGAGGGGGAAGTTTCATGGTTTATCTCGAGTTGCGGCGGGAACCTGGGCTATATTATCGAGTTATGATGGGAATGGCCCTTCCACACACGTGTTTGTTCAGCGACGTCAGGATTCCTGCCTAGTTGCGAGGGACAACTTGGGATTTTCCTCGAGGCTTGGCAGGGCAATTGGGACGCCTCTCCAGCTGAGGGGGGAGACCAAGGGTCCCTTTCCACGTGCCACAGGAATCCTGGGACTCCTATCAAGTTTCCCGAGGAGTCAGGCATCCTCTCCTTTGGAGGCACTGATCTCCGCGTACCTCTGGAGTTTTCAAAGGATGTGAGGCCTCCGGTCGCGATGAGGTGGGGAACTAGGTCTTTCTCTGTGGTCTCCACAGGGGATTCAGACATCCTTTCGTCTTGGGAGATGCAAGACGAGCCTGCATTCAAGTCACTGCAGCGATATCCGGCCTTATTTCGAGTCAGGGCATCTCGGTGTCCATTCCACGTGAGGCCGCAAACTCAGGGTCCCTCTCACATACTTAGAACTGAGAGAAGCCTCCTCTTGAGGTGCTTGTGGTAAGGTGGTAGTCCTCTGGAGTCGAAGCCAGGGACTAACCTCTCATCTCGAGTTGATTTTTGGTCAACGCAGCTCTTTCATGTTGCTACAGTGACCTCAGGATCCCTCTAGCCTTGAAACAGTGTTCTTGGGGTTTCTCTGGAGTGCCATCCAGGAAATCAAGGCTCCTTTCACGTGTGATGTGCAACACGGAATTGCTCTGCACGCAGTGCAGGGGAATCATGCCTCATCTCGCGGCGAGGGGGAAGTCTCATGGTTTTTCTCGAGTTGCGGCGGGAACCTGGGTTATATTCTCGAGTTACGACGGGGATGGCCTTTCCACCCACGTGTTTGTTCAGCGACGACAGGACTCCTGCCTAGTTGCGAGGGACAACTCGGGATTCTCCTCGAGGCTTGGCAGGGCAATTGGGACGCCTCTCCAGCTGAGGCGGGAGACCAAGGGTCCCTTTCCACGTGCCACAGGAATCCTGGGGCTCCTATCAAGTTTCACGAGGAGTCAGGCATCGTCTCCTTTGGAGGCACTGATCTCCGCGTACCTCTGGAGTTTTCAAAGGATGTGAGGTCTCCGGTCGCGATGAGGTGGGGAACTAGGTCTTTCTCTGTGGTCTCAACAGGAGATTCAGACATCCTTTCATCGTGGGAGATGCAAGACGAGCCTGCATTCAAGTCACTGCAGGGATATCCGGCCTTATTTCGCGTCAGGGCATCGCAGTGTCCATTCCACTTGAGTCCGCAAACTCAGGGTCCCTCTCACATACCTAGAGCTGAGAGAAGCCTCCTCTTGAGGTGCTTGTGGTAAGGTGGTATACCTCTGGAGTCGAAGCCAGGGACTAACCTCTCATCTCGAGTTGATTCTTGGACCACGGAGCTCTTTCGTGTTGCTACAGTGACCTCAGGATCCCTCTAGCCTTGAAACAGTGTTCTTGAGGTTTCTCTGGAGTGCCATGAAGGAAATCAAGGCTCCTATCATGTGTGATGTGCAACACGGAATTGCTCTGTCCGCAGTGTAGGGGAATTGCGCCTCATCTCGCGGCGAGTGTGAAGTTTCATGGTTTATCTCGAGTTGCGGCGGGAACCTGGGCTATATTATCGAGTTACGATGGGAATGGCCCATCCACCCACGTGTTTGTTCAGCGACGTCAGGACTCCTGCCTAGTTGCGAGGGACAACTCGGGATTCTCCTCGAGGCTTGGCAGGGCAATTGGGACGCCTCTCCAGCTGAGGCGGGAGACCAAGTGTCCCTTTCCACGTGCCACAGGAATCCTGGACTCCAATCAAGTTTCCCGAGGAGTCAGGCATCCTCTCCTTTGGAGGCACTGATCTCCGCGTACCTCTGAAGTTTTCAAAGAATGTGAGGCCTCCGGTCGTCATAAGGTGGGGAACTACGTTTTTCTCTGTGGTCTCAACAGGGGATTCAGACATCCTTTCATCTTGGGAGATGCAAGACGAGCCTGCATTCAAGTCACTGCAGGGATATCCGGCCTTATTTCGAGTCAGGGCATCACAGTGTCCATTCCACTTGAGGCCGCAAAATCAGGGTCCCTCTCACATACCTAGAGCTGAGAGAAGGCTCCTCTTGAGGTGCTTGTGGTAAGGTGGTATTCCTCTGGAGTCGAAGCCAGGGACTAACCTCTCATCTCGAGTTGATTTTTGGTCCACGGAGCTCTTTCGTGTTGCTACAGTGACCTCAGGTTCACTCTAGCCTTGAAAAAGTGTTCTTGGGGTTTCTCTGGAGTGCCATCAAGGAAATCAAGGCTCCTTTCATGTGTGATGTGTAACACGGAATTGCTCTGCACGCAGTGCAGGGGAATCGGGCCTCATCTCGCAGCGAGGGGGAAGTCTCATGGTTTTTCTCGAATTGCTTCGGGAACCTGGGGTATATTATCGAGTTAAGACGGGGATGGGCCTTCCACCCACTTGTATGTTCAGCCACGTCAGGACTCCTGTCTAATTGCGAGGGACAACTCGGGATTCTCCTCGAGGCTGGGCAGGGCAATTGGGACGCCTCTCCATCTGTGGCGGTAGACCAAGGGTCCTTTCCATGTGCCACAGGAATCCTGGGACTCCTATCAAGTTTCACGAGGAGTCAGGCATCGTCTCCTTTGGAGGCACTGATCTCCGCGTACCTCTGGAGTTTTCAAAGGATGTGAGGCCTCCGGTCGCCATGAGGTGGGGAACTAGGTCTTTCTCTGTGGTCTCCACAGGGGATTCAGACATCCTTTCATCTTGGGAGATGCAAGACGAGCCTGAATTCAAGTCACTGCAGGGTTATCCGGCCTTATTTCGAGTCAGGGCATTGCGGTGTCCATTCCACTTGAGGCCGCAATCTCAGGATCCCTCTCACATACCTAAAGCTGCGAGAAGCCTCCTCTTGAGGTGCTTGCGGTTAGGTGGTATTCCTCTGGAGTCGAAGTTAGGGACTAACCTCTCATCTCGAGATGATTTTTGGTCCACAGAGTTCTTTCTTGTTGCTACAGTGACCTCAGGATCCCTCTAGCCTTGAAACAGTGTTCTTGGGGTTTCTCTGGAGTGCCATGAAGGAAATCAAGGCTCCTTTCATGTGTGATGTGCAACACGGAATTGCTCTGCCCGCAGTGTAGGGGAATCAGGCCTCATCTCGCGGCGAGGGGGAAGTTTCATGGTTTATCTCGAGTTGCGGCGGGAACCTGGGCTATATTATCGAGTTATGATGGGAATGGCCCTTCCACACACGTGTTTGTTCAGCGACGTCAGGATTCCTGCCTAGTTGCGAGGGACAACTTGGGATTTTCCTCGAGGCTTGGCAGGGCAATTGGGACGCCTCTCCAGCTGAGGCAGGAGACCAAGGGTCCCTTTCCACGTGCCACAGGAATCCTGGGACTCCTATCAAGTTTCATGAGGAGTCAGGCATCGTCTCCTTTGGAGGCACTGATCTCCGCGTACCTCTGAAATTTTCAAAGGATGTGAGGCCTCCGGTCGCGATGAGGTGGGGAACTAGGTCTTTCTCTGTCGTCTCCACAGGGGTTCAGACATCCTTTCGTCTTGGGAGATGCAAGACAAGCCTGCATTCAAGTCACTTCAGGGATATCCGGCGTTATTTCGAGTCAGGGAATCGCGGTGTCCATTCCACTTGAGGCCGCAAACTCAGGGTCCCTCTCACATACATAGAGCTGAGAGAAGCCTCCCCTTGAGGTGCTTGTGGTAAGGTGGTATTCCTCTGGAGTCGAAGACAAGGACTAACCTCTCATCTCGAGTTGATTTTTGGTCCACGGAGCTCTTTCTTGTTGCTACAGTGACCTCAGGATCCCTCTAGCCTTGAAGCAGTGTTCTTGGGGTTTCTCTGGAGTGCCATCAAGGAAATCAAGGCTCCTTTCATGTGTGATGTGCAACACGGAATTGCTCTGCCCGCAGTGCAGGGGAATCGGGCCTCATCTCACGGCGAGGGGGAAGTCTCATGGTTTTTCTCGAGTTGCGGCGGGAACCTGGGGTATATTCTCGAGTTACGACGGGGATGGCCCTTCCACACTCGTGTTTGTTCAGCGACGTCAGGACTCCTGCCTAGTTGCGAGGGACAACTCGGGATTCTCCTGGGGGCTTCGTAGGGCAATTGGGACGCCTCTCCATCTGAGGCGGGAGACCAAGTGTCCCTTTCCACGTGCCACAGGAATCCTAGGACTCCTATCAAGTTTCACGAGGAGTCAGGCATCGTCTCCTTTGGAGGCACTGATCTCCGCGTACCTCTGAAGATTTCAAAGGATGTGAGTCCTCCGGTCGCGATGAGGTGGGGAACTAGGTCTTTCTCTGTGGTCTCCACAGGGGATTCAGACATCCTTTCATCTTGGGAGATGCAAGACGAGCCTGCATTCAAGTCACTGCCGGGATATCCGGCCTTATTTCGAGTCAGGGCATCGCGGTGTCCATTCCACTTGAGGCCGCAAACTCAGCACATAGCTAGAGCTGAGAGAAGCCTCCTCTTGAGGTGCTTGTGGTAAGCTGGTATTCCTCTGAGGTCGAAGCCAGGGACTAACCTCTCATCTCGAGTTGATTTTTGGTCCATGGAGCTCTTTCGTGTTGCTACAGTGACCTCAGGATCCCTCTAGCCTTGAAACAGTGTTCTTGGGGTTTCTCTGGAGTGTCATCAAGGAAATCAAGGCTCCTTTCATGTGTGATGTGCAACACTGAATTTCTCTGCATGGAGTGCAGGAGAATCGGTCCTCATCTCGCGGCGAGGGGGAAGTCTCATGGTTTTTCTCGAGTTGCGGCGGGAACCTGGGGTATATTCTCGAGTTACGACTGGGATGGCCCTTCCACACACGTGTTTCTTCAGCGACGTCAGGACTCCTGCCTAGTTGCGAGGGACAACTCGGGATACTCCTCGAGGCTTGGCAGGGCAATTGGGACGCCTCTCCAGCTGAGACGGGAGACCAAGGGTCCCTTTCCACGTGCCACAGGAATCCTGGGACTCCTATAAAGTTTCACGAGGAGTCAGGCATCGTCTCCTTTGGAGGCACTGATCTCCGCGTACCTCTGGAGTTTTCAAAGGATGTGAGGCCTCCGGTCGCCATGAGGTGGGGAACTAGGTTTTTCTCTGTGGTCTCCACAGGGGATTCAGATATCCTTTCATCTTGGGAGATGCAAGACGAGCCTGCATTCAAGTCACTGCAGGGATATCCGGCCTTATTTCACGTCAGGGCATCGCGGTGTCCATTCCACTTGAGGCCGCAAACTCAGGGTCCCTCTCACATACCTAGAGCTGAGAGAAGCCTCCTCTTGAGGTGCTTGTCATAAGGTGGTATTCCTCTGGAGTCGAAGCCAGGGACTAACCTCTCATCTCGAGTTGATTTTTGGTCCACGGAGCTCTTTCGTGTTGCTACAGTGACCTCAGGATCCCTCTAGCCTTGAAACAGTGTTCTTGGCGTTTCTCTGGAGTGCCATCAAGGAAATCAAGGCTCCTTTCAAGTGTGATGTGCAACACGAAGTTGCTCTGCATGCAGTGCAGGGGAATCGGGCCTCATCTCATAGCGAGGGGGAAGTCTCATGGTTTTTCACGAGTTGCGGCGGGAACCTGGGTTATATTCTCGAGTTACAACGGGGATGGCCCTTCCAACCACGTGTTTGTTCAGCGATGTCAGGACTCCTGCCTAGTTGCGAGGGACAACTCGGGATTCTCCTCGAGGCTTGGCAGGGCAATTGGGACGCCTCTCCAGCAGAGGCGGGAGACCAAGTGTCCCTTTCCACGTGCCACAGGAATCCTGGGACTCCTATCAATTTTCACGAGGAGTCAGGCATCGTCTCCTTTGGAGGCACTGATCTCTGCGTACCTCTGGAGTTTTCAAAGGATGTGAGGCCTCCGGTCGCGATGAGGTGGGGAACTAGGTCTTTCTCTGTGGTCTCCACAGGGGATTCAGACATCCTTTCGACTTGGGAGATGCAAGACGAGCCTGCATTCAAGTCACTGCAGGGATATCCGGCCGTATTTCGAGTCAGGGCATCGCAGTGTCCATTCCACTTGAGGCCGCAAACTCAGGGTCCCTCTCACATACCTAGAGCTGAGAGAGAGAACCCTCCTCTTGAGGTGCTTGTGGTAAGGTGGTATTCCTCTAGAGTCCAAGCCAGGGACTAACCTCTCATCTCGAGTTGATTCTTGGTCCACAGAGCTCTTTCGTGTTGCTACAGTGACCTCAGGATCCCTCTAGCCTTGAAACAATGTTCTTGAGGTTTGTCTGGAGTGCCATCAAGGAAATCAAGACTCCTTTCATGTGTGATGTGCAACACGGAATTGCTCTGCTCGCAGTGCAGGGGAATCGGTCCTCATCTCGCGGCGAGGGGGAAGTCTCATGGTTTTTCTCGAGTTGCGGCGGGAACCTGGGGTATATTCTCGAGTTACGACGGGGATGGCCCTTCCACACACGTGTTTGTTCAGCGACGTCAGGACTCCTGCCTAATTGCGAGGGACAACTCGGGATTCTCCTCGAGGCTTGGCAGGACAATTGGGACGCCTCTCCATCTGTGGCGGTAGACCAAGGGTCCTTTCCATGTGCCACAGGAATCCTCGGACTCCTATCAAGTTTCACGAGGAGTCAGGCATCGTCTCCTTTGGAGGCACTGATCTCCGCGTACCTCCGGAGTTTTCAAAGGATGTGAGGCCTCCGGTCGCCATGAGGTGCGGAACTAGGTCTTTCTCTGTGGTCTCCACAGGGGATTCAGACATCCTTTCTTCTTGGGAGATGCAAGACGAGCCTGCATTCAAGTCACCGCAGGGATATCCGGCCTTATTTCGAGCCAGGGCATCGCAGTGTCCATTCCACTTGAGGCCGCAAACTCAGGGTCCCTCTCACATACCTAGAGCTGAGAGAAGCCTCCTCTTGAGGTGCTTGTGGTAACGTGGTATTCCTCTGGAGTCGAAGCCAGGGACTACCCTCTCATCTCGAGTTGATTTTTGGTCAAGGGAGCTCTTTTGTGTTACTACAGTGACCTCAGGATCCCTCTAGCCTGGAAACAGTGTTCTTGGGGTTTCTCTGGTGTGCCATCAAGGAAATCAAGGCTCCTTTCATGTGTGATGTGCAACACGGAATTACTCTGCACACAGTGCAAGTGAATTGGGCCTCATCTCGCGGCGAGGGGAAAGTCTCATGGTTTTTCTCGAGTTGCGGCGGGAACCTGGGGTATATTCTCGAGTTACGACGGGGATGGCCCTTCCACCCACGTGTTCGTTTAGCGACGTCAGGTCTCCTGCCTCGTTGCGAGGGACAACGCGGGATTCTCCTCGAGGCTTGGCAGGGCAATTGGGACGCCTCTCCAGCTGAGGCGGGAGACCAAGGGTCCCTTTCCACGTGCCACAGGAATCCTGGGACTCCTATCAAGTTTCACGAGTAGTCAGGCATCGTCTCCTTTGGAGGCACTGATCTCCGCGTACCTCTGGAATTGTCAAAGGATGTGAGGCCTCCGGTCGCGATGAGGTGGGGAACTAGGTCTTTCTCTGTGGTCTGCACAGGGGATTCAGACATCCTTTCGTCTTGGGAGATGCAAGACGAGCCTGCATTCAAGTCACTGCAGGGATATCCGGCCTTATTTCGAGTCAGGGCATCGCGGTGTCCATTCCACTTGAGGCCGCAAACTCAGGATCCCTCTCACATACTTAGAGCTGAGAGAAGCCTCCTCTTGAGGTGCTTGTGTTAAGGTGGTATTCCTCTGGAGTCGAAGCCAGGGACTAACCTCTCATCTCGAGTTGATTCTTGGTCCACGGAGCTCTTTTGTGTTGCTACAGTGACCTCAGGATCCCTCTAGCCTTGAAACAGTGTTCTTGGGGTTTCTCTGGAGTGCCATCAAGGAAACCAAGGCTCCTTTCATGTGTGATGTGCAACACGGAATTTCTCTGCCCGCAGTGTAGGGGAATCGGGCCTCATCTCGCAGCGAGGGGGAAGTCTCATGGTTTTTCTCGAGTTGCGGCGGGATCCTGGGGTATATTCTCGAGTTACGACGGGGACGGCCCTTCCACCCACGTGTTTGTTCAGCGACGTCAGGACTCCTGCCTAGTTTCGAGGGACAACTCGGGATTCTCCTCGAGGCTTGGCAGGGCAATTGGGACGCCTCTCCAGCTGAGGCGGGAGACCAAGGGTCCCTTTCCACGTGCCACAGGAATCCTGGGACTCCTATCAAGTTTGACGAGGAGTCAGGCATCGTCTCCTTTGGAGGCACTGATCTCCGGGTACCTCTGGAGTTTTCAAAGGATGTGAGGCCTCCGGTCGCCATGAGGTGGGGAACTAGGTCTTTCTCTGTGGTCTCCACAGGGGATTCAGACATCCTTTCGTCTTGAGAGATGCAAGACGAGCCTGCATTCAAGTCACTGCAGGGATATCCGGCCTTATTTCGCGTCAGGGCATCGCAGTGTCCATTCCACTTGAGGCCGCAAACTCAGGGTCCCTCTCAAATACCTAGAGCTGAGAGAAGCCTCATCTTAAGGTGCTTCTGGTAAGGTGGTATTCCTCTGGAGTCGAAGCCAGGGACTAACCTCTCATCTCCAGTTGATTCTTGGTCCTCGAAGCTCTTTCATGTTGCTACAGTGACCTCAGGATCCCTCTAGACTTGAAGCAGTGTTCTTGGGGTTTCTCTGGAGTGCCATCAAGGAAATCAAGGCTCCTTTCATGTGTGATATGCAACACGGAATTGCTCTGCACGCAGTGCAGGGGAATCAGGCCTCATCTCGCGGCGAGGGGGAAGTCTCATGGTTTTTCTCAAGTTGCGGCGAGAACCTGGGGTATATTCTCGAGTTAACACGGGGATGGCCCCTCCACCCACGTGTTTGTTCAGCGACGTCAGGACTCCTGCCTAGTTGCGAGGGACAACTCGGGATTCTCCTCGAGGCTTGGCAGGGCAATTGGGACGCCTCTCCAGGTGAGGCGGTAGACCAAGTGTCCCTTTCCACGTGCCACAGCAATCCTGGGACTCCTATCAAGTTTCACGAGGAGTCCGGCATCGTCTCCTTTGGAGGCACTGATCTCCGCGTACCTCTGGAGTTTTCAAAGGATGTGAGGCCTCCGGTCGCGATGAGGTGGGGAACTAGGTCTTTCTCTGTGGTCTCACCAGGGGATTCAGACATCCTTTCGTCTTGGGAAATGCCAGACGAGCCTGCATTCAAGTCACAGCAGGGATATCCGGCCTTATTTCGAGTCAGGGCATCTTGGTGTCCATTCAACTTGAGGCCGCAAACTCAGGGTCCCTCTCACATACCTAGAGCTGAGAGAAGCCTCCTCTTGAGGTGCTTGTGGTTAGGTGGTATTCCTCTGGAGTCGAAGCCAGGGACTAACCTCTCATCTCGAGTTGATTTTTGGTCAACGCAGCTCTTTCCTGTTGCTACAGTGACCTCAGGTTCCCTCTAGCCTAGAAACAGTGTTCTTGGGGTTTCTCTGGAGTGCCATCAAGGAAATCAAGGCTCTTTTAATGTGTGATGTGCAACACGGAATTGCTCTGCACGCAGGGCAGGGGAATCGGGCCTCATCTCGCGGCGAGGGGGAAGTCTCATGGTTTTTCTCGAGTTGCGGCGGGAACCTGGGGTATATTCTCGAGTTACGACGGGGATGGCCCTTCCACACACGTGTTTGTTCAGCGACGTCAGGACTCCTGCCTAATTGCGAGGGACAACTCGGGATTCTCCTCGAGGCTTGGCAGGACAATTGGGACGCCTCTCCATCTGTGGCGGTAGACCAAGGGTCCTTTCCATGTGCCACAGGAATCCTCGGACTCCTATCAAGTTTCACGAGGAGTCAGGCATCGTCTCCTTTGGAGGCACTGATCTCCGCGTACCTCCGGAGTTTTCAAAGGATGTGAGGCCTCCGGTCGCCATGAGGTGCGGAACTAGGTCTTTCTCTGTGGTCTCCACAGGGGATTCAGACATCCTTTCATCTTGGGAGATGCAAGACGAGCCTGCATTCAAGTCACCGCAGGGATATCCGGCCTTATTTCGAGCCAGGGCATCGCAGTGTCCATTCCACTTGAGGCCGCAAACTCAGGGTCCCTCTCACATACCTAGAGCTGAGAGAAGCCTCCTCTTGAGGTGCTTGTGGTAACGTGGTATTCCTCTGGAGTCGAAGCCAGGGACTACCCTCTCATCTCGAGTTGATTTTTGGTCAAGGGAGCTCTTTTGTGTTACTACAGTGACCTCAGGATCCCTCTAGCCTGGAAACAGTGTTCTTGGGGTTTCTCTGGAGTGCCATCAAGGAAATCAAGGCTCCTTTCATGTGTGATGTGCAACACGGAATTACTCTGCACACAGTGCAAGGGAATTGGGCCTCATCTCGCGGCGAGGGGAAAGTCTCATGGTTTTTCTCGAGTTGCGGCGGGAACCTGGGGTATATTCTCGAGTTACGACGGGGATGGCCCTTCCACCCACGTGTTCGTTTAGCGACGTCAGGTCTCCTGCCTCGTTGCGAGGGACAACGCGGGATTCTCCTCGAGGCTTGGCAGGGCAATTGGGACGCCTCTCCAGCTGAGGCGGGAGACCAAGGGTCCCTTTCCACGTGCCACAGGAATCCTGGGACTCCTATCAAGTTTCACGAGCAGTCAGGCATCGTCTCCTTTGGAGGCACTGATCTCCGCGTACCTCTGGAATTGTCAAAGGATGTGAGGCCTCCGGTCGCGATGAGGTGGGGAACTAGGTCTTTCTCTGTGGTCTGCACAGGGGATTCAGACATCCTTTCGTCTTGGGAGATGCAAGACGAGCCTGCATTCAAGTCACTGCAGGGATATCCGGCCTTATTTCGAGTCAGGGCATCGCAGTGTCCATTCCACTTGAGGCCGCAAACTCAGGGTCCTTCTCACATACCTAGAGCTGAGAGAAGCCTCCTCTTGAGGTGCTTGTGTTAAGGTGGTATTCCTCTGGAGTCGAAGCCAGGGACTAACCTCTCATCTCGAGTTGATTCTTGGTCCACGGAGCTCTTTTGTGTTGCTACAGTGACCTCAGGATCCCTCTAGCCTTGAAACAGTGTTCTTGGGGTTTCTCTGGAGTGCCATCAAGGAAACCAAGGCTCCTTTCATGTGTGATGTGCAACACGGAATTGCTCTGCACGCAGTGTAGGGGAATCGGGCCTCATCTCGCAGCGAGGGGGAAGTCTCATGGTTTTTCTCGAGTTGCGGCGGGAACCTGGGGTATATTCTCGAGTTACGACGGGGATGGCCCTTCCACACACGTGTTTGTTCAGCGACGGCAGGACTCCTGCCTAGTTGCGAGGGACAACTCGGGATTCTCCTCGAGGCTTGGCAGGGCAATTGGGACGCCTCTCCAGCTGAGGCGGGAGACCAAGGGTCCCTTTCCACGTGCCACAGGAATCCTGGGACTCCTATCAAGTTTCACGAGTAGTCAGGCATCGTCTCCTTTGGAGGCACTGATCTCCGCGTACCTCTGGAGTTTTCAAAGTATGTGAGGCCTCCGGTCGCGATGAGGTGGGGAACTAGATCTTTCTCTGTGGTCTACACAGGGGATTCAAACATCCTTTCGTCTTGAGAGATGCAAGACGAGCCTGCATTTATGTCAATGCAGGGATATCCGGCCTTTTTTCGAGTCAGGGCATTGCGGTGTCCATTCCACTTGAGGCCGCAATCTCAGGATCCCTCTCACATACCTAAAGCTGCGAGAAGCCTCCTCTTGAGGTGCTTGCGGTTAGGTGGTATTCCTCTGGAGTCGAAGTTAGGGACTAACCTCTCATCTCGAGATGATTTTTGGTCCACGGAGTTCTTTCTTGTTGCTACAGTGACCTCAGGATCCCTCTAGCCTTGAAACAGTGTTCTTGGGGTTTCTCTGGAGTGCCATGAAGGAAATCAAGGCTCCTTTCATGTGTGATGTGCAACACGGAATTTCTCTGCCCGCAGTGCAGGGGAATCATGCCTCATCTCGCGGCGAGGGGGAAGTCTCATGGTTTTTCTCGAGTTGCGGCGGGAACCTGCGGTATATTCTCGAGTTACGACGGGGATGGCCCTTCCACCCCCGTGTTTGTTCAGCGACGTCAGGACTCCTGCCTAGTTGCGAGGGACAACTCGGGATTCTCCTCGAGGCTTGGCAGGGCAATTGGGACGCCTCTCCAGCTGAGGCGGGAGACCAAGGGTCCCTTTCCACGCGCCACAGGAATCCTGGGACTCCTATCAAGTTTCACGAGGAGTCAGGCATCGTCTCCTTTGGAGGCACTGATCTCCGCGTACCTCTGAAGTTTTCAAAGGATGTGAGGCCTCCGGTCGCGATGAGGTGGGGAACTAAGTCTTTCTCTGTGGTCTCCACAGGGGATTCAGACATCCTTTCGTCTTGGGAGATGCAAGACGAGCCTGCATTCAAGTCACTGCAGGGATATCCGGCCTTATTTCGAGCCAGGGCATCGCAGTGTCCATTCCACTTGAGGCCGCAAACTCAGGGTCCCTCTCACATACCTAGAGCTGAGAGAAGCCTCCTCTTGAGGTGCTTGTGGTAACGTGGTATTCCTCTGGAGTCGAAGCCAGGGACACCCTCTCATCTCGAGTTGATTTTTGGTCAAGGGAGCTCTTTTGTGTTACTACAGTGACCTCAGGATCCCTCTAGCCTGGAAACAGTGTTCTTGGGGTTTCTCTGGAGTGCCATCAAGGAAATCAAGGCTCCTTTCATGTGTGATGTGCAACACGGAATTACTCTGCACACAGTGCAAGGGAATTGGGCCTCATCTCGCGGCGAGGGGAAAGTCTCATGGTTTTTCTCGAGTTGCGGCGGGAACCTGGGGTATATTCTCGAGTTACGACGGGGATGGCCCTTCCACCCACGTGTTCGTTTAGCGACGTCAGGTCTCCTGCCTCGTTGCGAGGGACAACGCGGGATTCTCCTCGAGGCTTGGCAGGGCAATTGGGACGCCTCTCCAGCTGAGGCGGGAGACCAAGGGTCCCTTTCCACGTGCCACAGGAATCCTGGGACTCCTATCAAGTTTCACGAGAAGTCAGGCATCGTCTCCTTAGGAGGCACTGATTTCCGCGTACCTCTGGAATTGTCAAAGGATGTGAGGCCTCCGGTTGCAATGAGGTGGGGAACTAGGTCTTTCTCTGTGGTCTGCACAGGGGATTCAGACATCCTTTCGTCTTGGGAGATGCAAGACGAGCCTGCATTCAAGTCACTGCAGGGATATCCGGCCTTATTTCGCGTCAGGGCATCGCAGTGTCCATTCCACTTGAGGCCGCAAACTCAGGGTCCTTCTCACATACCTAGAGCTGAGAGAAGCCTCCTCTTGAGGTGCTTGTGTTAAGGTGGTATTCCTCTGGAGTCGAAGCCAGTGACTAACCTCTCATCTCGAGTTGATTCTTTGTCCACGGAGCTCTTTTGTGTTGCTACAGTGACCTCAGGATCCCTCTAGCCTTGAAACAGTGTTCTTGGGGTTTCTCTGGAGTGCCATCAAGGAAACCAAGGCTCCTTTCATGTGTGATGTGCAACACGGAATTGCTCTGCACGCAGTGTAGGGGAATCGGGCCTCATCTCGCAGCGAGGGGGAAGTCTCATGGTTTTTCTCGAGTTGCGGCGGGAACCTGGGGTATATTCTCGAGTTACGACGGGGATGGCCCTAACACACACGTGTTTGTTCAGCGACGGCAGGACTCCTGCCTAGTTGCGAGGGACAACTCGGGATTCTCCTCGAGGCTTGGCAGGGCAATTGGGACGCCTCTCCAGCTGAGGCGGGAGACCAAGGGTCCCTTTCCACGTGCCACAGGAATCCTGGGACTCCTATCAAGTTTCACGAGTAGTCAGGCATCGTCTCCTTTGGAGGCACTGATCTCCGCGTACCTCTGGAGTTTTCAAAGTATGTGAGGCCTCCGGTCGCGATGAGGTGGGGAACTAGATCTTTCTCTGTGGTCTACACAGGGGATTCAAACATCCTTTCGTCTTGAGAGATGCAAGACGAGCCTGCATTTATGTCAATGCAGGGATATCCGGCCTTATTTCGAGTCAGGGCATTGCGGTGTCCATTCCACTTGAGGCCGCAATCTCAGGATCCCTCTCACATACCTAAAGCTGCGAGAAGCCTCCTCTTGAGGTGCTTGTGGTTAGGTGGTATTCCTCTGGAGTCGAAGTTAGGGACTAACCTCTCATCTCGAGATGATTTTTGGTCCACGGAGTTCTTTCTTGTTGCTACAGTGACTTCAGGATCCCTCTAGCCTTGAAACAGTGTTCTTGGGGTTTCTCTGGAGTGCCATCAAGGAAATCAAGGCTCCTTTCATGTGTGATGTGCAACACGGAATTTCTCTGCCCGCAGTGCAGGGGAATCATGCCTCATCTCGCGGCGAGGGGGAAGTCTCATGGTTTTTCTCGAGTTGCGGCGGGAACCTGGGGTATATTCTCGAGTTACGACGGGGATGGCCCTTCCACCCCCGTGTTTGTTCAGCGACGTCAGGACTCCTGCCTAGTTGCGAGGGACAACTCGGGATTCTCCTCGAGGCTTGGCAGGGCAATTGGGACGCCTCTCCAGCTGAGGCGGGAGACCAAGGGTCCCTTTCCACGCGCCACAGGAATCCTGGGACTCCTATCAAGTTTCACGAGGAGTCAGGCATCGTCTCCTTTGGAGGCACTGATCTCCGCGTACCTCTGAAGTTTTCAAAGGATGTGAGGCCTCCGGTCGCGATGAGGTGGGGAACTAAGTCTTTCTATGTGGTCTCCACAGCGGATTCAGACATCCTTTCGTCTTGGGAGATGCAAGACGAGCCTGCATTCAAGTCACTGCAGGGATATCCGGCCTTATTTCGAGCCAGGGCATCGCAGTGTCCATTCCACTTGAGGCCGCAAACTCAGGGTCCCTCTCACATACCTAGAGCTGAGAGAAGCCTCCTCTTGAGGTGCTTGTGGTAAGGTGGTATACCTCTGGAGTCGAAGCCAGGGACTAACCTCTCATCTGGAGTTGATTTTTGGTCCACGGAGCTCTTTCGTGTTGCTACAGTGACCTCAGGTTCCCTCTAGCCATGAAACAGTGTTCTTGGGGTTTCTCTGGAGTGCCATCCAGGAAATCAAAGCTCCTTTCATGTATGATGTGCAACACGGAATTGCTCTGCACGCGGGCAGGTTATCGGGCCTCATCTCGCGGCGAGGGGGAAGTCTCATGGTTTTTCTCCAGTTGCGGCGGGAACCTGGGTTATATTCTCGAGTTACGTTGGGGATGGCCGTTGCACACACGAGTTTGTTCAGCGACGGCAGGACTCCTGCCTAGTTGCGAGGGACAACTCGGGATTCTCCTCGAGGCTTGGCAGGGCAATTGGGACGCCTCTCCAGCTGAGGCGGGAGACCAAGGGTCCCTTTCCACGTGCCACAGGAATCCTTGGACTCCTATCAAGTTTCAGAAGGAGTCAGGCATCGTCTCCTTTGGAGGCACTGATCTCCGCGTACCTCTGGAGTTTTCAAAGGATGTGAGGTCTCCGGTCGCGATGAGGTGGGGAACTAGGTCTTTCTCTGTGGTCTCAACAGGAGATTCAGACATCCTTTCATCGTGGGAAATGCAAGACGAGCCTGCATTCAAGTCACTGCAGGGATATCCGGCCTTATTTCGCGTCAGGGCATCGCAGTGTCCATTCCACTTGAGGCCGCAAACTCAGGGTCCATCTCACATACCTAGAGCTGAGAGAAGCCTCCTCTTGAGGTGCTTGTGGTAAGGTGGTATACCTCTGGAGTCGAAGCCAGGGACTAACCTCTCATCTCGAGTTGATTCTTGGACCACGGAGCTCTTTCGTGTTGCTACAGTGACCTCAGGATCCCTCTAGCCTTGAAACAGTGTTCTTGGGGTTTCTCTGCAGTGCCATGAAGGAAATCAAGGCTCCTATCATGTGTGATGTGCAACACGGAATTTCTCTGTCCGCAGTGTAGGGGAATTGCGCCTCATCTCGCGGCGAGGGTGAAGTTTCATGGTTTATCTCGAGTTGCGGCGGGAACCTGGGCTATATTATCGAGTTAAGATGGGAATGGCCCATCCACCCACGTGTTTGTTCAGCGACGTCAGGACTCCTGCCTAGTTGCGCGGGACAACTCGGGATTCTCCTCGAGGCTTGGCAGGGCAATTGGGACGCCTCTCCAGCTGAGGCGGGAGACCAAGTGTCCCTTTCCACGTGCCACAGGAATCCTGGACTCCAATCAAGTTTCCCGAGGAGTCAGGCATCCTCTCCTTTGGAGGCACTGATCTCCGCGTACCTCTGAAGTTTTCAAAGGATGTGAGGCCTCCGGTCGCCATGAGGTGGGGAACTACGTTTTTCTCTGTGGTCTCAACAGGGGATTCAGACATCCTTTCATCTTGGGAGATGCAAGACGAGCCTGCATTCAACTCACTGCAGGGATATCCGGCCTTATTTCGAGTCAGGGCATCACAGTGTCCATTCCACTTGAGGCCGCAAAATCAGGGTCCCTCTCACATACCTAGAGCTGAGAGAAGCCTCCTCTTGAGGTGCTTGTGGTAAGGTGGTATTCCTCTGGAGTCGAAGCCAGGGACTAACCTCTCATCTCGAGTTGATTTTTGGTCCACGGAGCTCTTTCGTGTTGCTACAGTGACCTCAGGTTCACTCTAACCTTGAAACAGTGTTCTTGGGGTTTCTCTGGAGTGCCATCAAGGAAATCAAGGCTCCTTTCATGTGTGATGTGTAACACGGAATTGCTCTGCACGCAGTGCAGGGGAATCGGGCCTCATCTCGCAGCGAGGGGGAAGTCTCATGGTTTTTCTCGAATTGCTTCGGGAACCTGGGGTATATTCTCGAGTTAAGACGGGGATGGCCCTTCCACCCACTTGTATGTTCAGCCACGTCAGGACTCCTGCCTAATTGCGAGGGACAACTCGGGATTCTCCTCGAGGCTGGGCAGGGCAATTGGGACGCATCTCCATCTGTGGCGGTAGACCAAGGGTCCTTTCCATGTGCCACAGGAATCCTCGGACTCCTATCAAGTTTCACGAGGAGTCAGGCATCGTCTCCTTTGGAGGCACTGATCTCCGCGTACCTCTGGAGTTTTCAAAGGATGTGAGGCCTCCGGTCGCCATGAGATGGGGAACTAGGTCTTTCTCTGTGGTCTCCACAGGGGATTCAGACATCCTTTCATCTTGGGAGATGCAAGACGAGCCTGAATTCAAGTCACTGCAGGGTTATCCGGCCTTATTTCGAGTCAGGGCATTGCGGTGTCCATTCCACTTGAGGCCGCAATCTCAGGATCCCTCTCACATACCTAAAGCTGCGAGAAGCCTCCTCTTGAGGTGCTTGCGGTTAGGTGGTATTCCTCTGGAGTCGAAGTTAGGGACTAACCTGTCATCTCGAGATGATTTTTGGTCCACAGAGTTCTTTCTTGTTGCTACAGTGACCTCAGGATCCCTCTAGCCTTGAAACAGTGTTCTTGGGGTTTCTCTGGATTGCCATGAAGGAAATCAAGGCTCCTTTCATGTGTGATGTGCAACACGGAATTTCTCTGCCCGCAGTGTAGGGGAATCGGGCCTCATCTCGCGGCGAGGGGGAAGTTTCATGGTTTATCTCGAGTTGCGGCGGGAACCTGGGCTATATTATCGAGTTACGATGGGAATGGCCCTTCCACACACGTGTTTGTTCAGCGACGTCAGGATTCCTGCCTAGTTGCGAGGGACAACTTGGTATTCTACTCGAGGCTTGGCAGGGCTATTGGGACGCCTCTCCAGCTGAGGCAGGAGACCAAGGGTCCCTTTCCACGTGCCACAGGAATCCTGGGACTCCTATCCAGTTTCCCGAGGAGTCAGGCATCCTCTCCTTTGGAGGCACTGATCTCCGCGTACCTGTGGAGTTTTCAAAGGATGTGAGGCCTCCGGTCGCGATGAGGTGGGGAACTAGGTCTTTCTCTGTGGTCTCCACAGGGGATTCAGAAATCCTTTCGTCTTGGGAGATGCAAGACGAGCCTGCATTCAAGTCACTGCAGCGATATCCGGCCTTATTTCGAGTCAGGGCATCGCGGTGTCCATTCCACTTGAGGCCGCAAACTCAGGGTCCCTCTCACATACCTAGAGCTGAGAGAAGCCTCCTCTTGAGGTGCTTGTGGTTAGGTGGTATTCCTCTGGAGTCGAAGCCAGGGACTAACCTCTCATCTCGAGTTGATTTTTGGTCAACGCAGCTCTTTCCTGTTGCTACAGTGACCTCAGGTTCCCTCTAGCCTAGAAACAGTGTTCTTGGGGTTTCTCTGGAGTGCCATCAAGGAAATCAAGGCTCTTTTAATGTGTGATGTGCAACACGGAATTGCTCTGCACGCAGGGCAGGGGAATCGGGCCTCATCTCGCGGCGAGGGGGAAGTCTCATGGTTTTTCTCGAGTTGCGGCGGGAACCTGGGGTATATTCTCGAGTTACGACGGGGATGGCCCTTCCACACACGTGTTTGTTCAGCGACGTCAGGACTCCTGCCTAATTGCGAGGGACAACTCGGGATTCTCCTCGAGGCTTGGCAGGACAATTGGGACGCCTCTCCATCTGTGGCGGTAGACCAAGGGTCCTTTCCATGTGCCACAGGAATCCTCGGACTCCTATCAAGTTTCACGAGGAGTCAGGCATCGTCTCCTTTGGAGGCACTGATCTCCGCGTACCTCCGGAGTTTTCAAAGGATGTGAGGCCTCCGGTCGCCATGAGGTGCGGAACTAGGTCTTTCTCTGTGGTCTCCACAGGGGATTCAGACATCCTTTCATCTTGGGAGATGCAAGACGAGCCTGCATTCAAGTCACCGCAGGGATATCCGGCCTTATTTCGAGCCAGGGCATCGCAGTGTCCATTCCACTTGAGGCCGCAAACTCAGGGTCCCTCTCACATACCTAGAGCTGAGAGAAGCCTCCTCTTGAGGTGCTTGTGGTAACGTGGTATTCCTCTGGAGTCGAAGCCAGGGACTACCCTCTCATCTCGAGTTGATTTTTGGTCAAGGGAGCTCTTTTGTGTTACTACAGTGACCTCAGGATCCCTCTAGCCTGGAAACAGTGTTCTTGGGGTTTCTCTGGAGTGCCATCAAGGAAATCAAGGCTCCTTTCATGTGTGATGTGCAACACGGAATTACTCTGCACACAGTGCAAGGGAATTGGGCCTCATCTCGCGGCGAGGGGAAAGTCTCATGGTTTTTCTCGAGTTGCGGCGGGAACCTGGGGTATATTCTCGAGTTACGACGGGGATGGCCCTTCCACCCACGTGTTCGTTTAGCGACGTCAGGTCTCCTGCCTCGTTGCGAGGGACAACGCGGGATTCTCCTCGAGGCTTGGCAGGGCAATTGGGACGCCTCTCCAGCTGAGGCGGGAGACCAAGGGTCCCTTTCCACGTGCCACAGGAATCCTGGGACTCCTATCAAGTTTCACGAGCAGTCAGGCATCGTCTCCTTTGGAGGCACTGATCTCCGCGTACCTCTGGAATTGTCAAAGGATGTGAGGCCTCCGGTCGCGATGAGGTGGGGAACTAGGTCTTTCTCTGTGGTCTGCACAGGGGATTCAGACATCCTTTCGTCTTGGGAGATGCAAGACGAGCCTGCATTCAAGTCACTGCAGGGATATCCGGCCTTATTTCGCGTCAGGGCATCGCAGTGTCCATTCCACTTGAGGCCGCAAACTCAGGGTCCTTCTCACATACCTAGAGCTGAGAGAAGCCTCCTCTTGAGGTGCTTGTGTTAAGGTGGTATTCCTCTGGAGTCGAAGCCAGGGACTAACCTCTCATCTCGAGTTGATTCTTGGTCCACGGAGCTCTTTTGTGTTGCTACAGTGACCTCAGGATCCCTCTAGCCTTGAAACAGTGTTCTTGGGGTTTCTCTGGAGTGCCATCAAGGAAACCAAGGCTCCTTTCATGTGTGATGTGCAACACGGAATTGCTGTGCACGCAGTGTAGGGGAATCGGGCCTCATCTCGCAGCGAGGGGGAAGTCTCATGGTTTTTCTCGAGTTGCGGCGGGAACCTGGGGTATATTCTCGAGTTACGACGGGGATGGCCCTTCCACACACGTGTTTGTTCAGCGACGGCAGGACTCCTGCCTAGTTGCGAGGGACAACTCGGGATTCTCCTCGAGGCTTGGCAGGGCAATTGGGACGCCTCTCCAGCTGAGGCGGGAGACCAAGGGTCCCTTTCCACGTGCCACAGGAATCCTGGGACTCCTATCAAGTTTCACGAGTAGTCAGGCATCGTCTCCTTTGGAGGCACTGATCTCCGCGTACCTCTGGAGTTTTCAAAGTATGTGAGGCCTCCGGTCGCGATGAGGTGGGGAACTAGATCTTTCTCTGTGGTCTACACAGGGGATTCAAACATCCTTTCGTCTTGAGAGATGCAAGACGAGCCTGCATTTATGTCAATGCAGGGATATCCGGCCTTATTTCGAGTCAGGGCATTGCGGTGTCCATTCCACTTGAGGCCGCAATCTCAGGATCCCTCTCACATACCTAAAGCTGCGAGAAGCCTCCTCTTGAGGTGCTTGCGGTTAGGTGGTATTCCTCTGGAGTCGAAGTTAGGGACTAACCTCTCATCTCGAGATGATTTTTGGTCCACGGAGTTCTTTCTTGTTGCTACAGTGACCTCAGGATCCCTCTAGCCTTGAAACAGTGTTCTTGGGGTTTCTCTGGAGTGCCATGAAGGAAATCAAGGCTCCTTTCATGTGTGATGTGCAACACGGAATTTCTCTGCCCGCAGTGCAGGGGAATCATGCCTCATCTCGCGGCGAGGGGGAAGTCTCATGGTTTTTCTCGAGTTGCGGCGGGAACCTGCGGTATATTCTCGAGTTACGACGGGGATGGCCCTTCCACCCCCGTGTTTGTTCAGCGACGTCAGGACTCCTGCCTAGTTGCGAGGGACAACTCGGGATTCTCCTCGAGGCTTGGCAGGGCAATTGGGACGCCTCTCCAGCTGAGGCGGGAGACCAAGGGTCCCTTTCCACGCGCCACAGGAATCCTGGGACTCCTATCAAGTTTCACGAGGACTCAGGCATCGTCTCCTTTGGAGGCACTGATCTCCGCGTACCTCTGAAGTTTTCAAAGGATGTGAGGCCTCCGGTCGCGATGAGGTGGGGAACTAAGTCTTTCTCTGTGGTCTCCACAGGGGATTCAGACATCCTTTCGTCTTGGGAGATGCAAGACGAGCCTGCATTCAAGTCACTGCAGGGATATCCGGCCTTATTTCGAGCCAGGGCATCGCAGTGTCCATTCCACTTGAGGCCGCAAACTCAGGGTCCCTCTCACATACCTAGAGCTGAGAGAAGCCTCCTCTTGAGGTGCTTGTGGTAACGTGGTATTCCTCTGGAGTCGAAGCCAGGGACTACCCTCTCATCTCGAGTTGATTTTTGGTCAAGGGAGCTCTTTTGTGTTACTACAGTGACCTCAGGATCCCTCTAGCCTGGAAACAGTGTTCTTGGGGTTTCTCTGGAGTGCCATCAAGGAAATCAAGGCTCCTTTCATGTGTGATGTGCAACACGGAATTACTCTGCACACAGTGCAAGGGAATTGGGCCTCATCTCGCGGCGAGGGGAAAGTCTCATGGTTTTTCTCGAGTTGCGGCGGGAACCTGGGGTATATTCTCGAGTTACGACGGGGATGGCCCTTCCACCCACGTGTTCGTTTAGCGACGTCAGGTCTCCTGCCTCGTTGCGAGGGACAAAGCGGGATTCTCCTCGAGGCTTGGCAGGGCAATTGGGACGCCTCTCCAGCTGAGGCGGGAGACCAAGGGTCCCTTTCCACGTGCCACAGGAATCCTGGGACTCCTATCAAGTTTCACGAGAAGTCAGGCATCGTCTCCTTAGGAGGCACTGATTTCCGCGTACCTCTGGAATTGTCAAAGGATGTGAGGCCTCCGGTTGCAATGAGGTGGGGAACTAGGTCTTTCTCTGTGGTCTGCACAGGGGATTCAGACATCCTTTCGTCTTGGGAGATGCAAGACGAGCCTGCATTCAAGTCACTGCAGGGATATCCGGCCTTATTTCGCGTCAGGGCATCGCAGTGTCCATTCCACTTGAGGCCGCAAACTCAGGGTCCTTCTCACATACCTAGAGCTGAGAGAAGCCTCCTCTTGAGGTGCTTGTGTTAAGGTGGTATTCCTCTGGAGTCGAAGCCAGTGACTAACCTCTCATCTCGAGTTGATTCTTTGTCCACGGAGCTCTTTTGTGTTGCTACAGTGACCTCAGGATCCCTCTAGCCTTGAAACAGTGTTCTTGGGGTTTCTCTGGAGTGCCATCAAGGAAACCAAGGCTCCTTTCATGTGTGATGTGCAACACGGAATTGCTCTGCACGCAGTGTAGGGGAATCGGGCCTCATCTCGCAGCGAGGGGGAAGTCTCATGGTTTTTCTCGAGTTGCGGCGGGAACCTGGGGTATATTCTCGAGTTACGACGGGGATGGCCCTAACACACACGTGTTTGTTCAGCGACGGCAGGACTCCTGCCTAGTTGCGAGGGACAACTCGGGATTCTCCTCGAGGCTTGGCAGGGCAATTGGGACGCCTCTCCAGCTGAGGCGGGAGACCAAGGGTCCCTTTCCACGTGCCACAGGAATCCTGGGACTCCTATCAAGTTTCACGAGTAGTCAGGCATCGTCTCCTTTGGAGGCACTGATCTCCGCGTACCTCTGGAGTTTTCAAAGTATGTGAGGCCTCCGGTCGCGATGAGGTGGGGAACTAGATCTTTCTCTGTGGTCTACACAGGGGATTCAAACATCCTTTCGTCTTGAGAGATGCAAGACGAGCCTGCATTTATGTCAATGCAGGGATATCCGGCCTTATTTCGAGTCAGGGCATTGCGGTGTCCATTCCACTTGAGGCCGCAATCTCAGGATCCCTCTCACATACCTAAAGCTGCGAGAAGCCTCCTCTTGAGGTGCTTGCGGTTAGGTGGTATTCCTCTGGAGTCGAAGTTAGGGACTAACCTCTCATCTCGAGATGATTTTTGGTCCACGGAGTTCTTTCTTGTTGCTACAGTGACTTCAGGATCCCTCTAGCCTTGAAACAGTGTTCTTGGGGTTTCTCTGGAGTGCCATCAAGGAAATCAAGGCTCCTTTCATGTGTGATGTGCAACACGGAATTTCTCTGCCCGCAGTGCAGGGGAATCATGCCTCATCTCGCGGCGAGGGGGAAGTCTCATGGTTTTTCTCGAGTTGCGGCGGGAACCTGGGGTATATTCTCGAGTTACGACGGGGATGGCCCTTCCACCCCCGTGTTTGTTCAGCGACGTCAGGACTCCTGCCTAGTTGCGAGGGACAACTCGGGATTCTCCTCGAGGCTTGGCAGGGCAATTGGGACGCCTCTCCAGCTGAGGCGGGAGACCAAGGGTCCCTTTCCACGCGCCACAGGAATCCTGGGACTCCTATCAAGTTTCACGAGGAGTCAGGCATCGTCTCCTTTGGAGGCACTGATCTCCGCGTACCTCTGAAGTTTTCAAAGGATGTGAGGCCTCCGGTCGCGATGAGGTGGGGAACTAAGTCTTTCTCTGTGGTCTCCACAGCGGATTCAGACATCCTTTCGTCTTGGGAGATGCAAGACGAGCCTGCATTCAAGTCACTGCAGGGATATCCGGCCTTATTTCGAGCCAGGGCATCGCAGTGTCCATTCCACTTGAGGCCGCAAACTCAGGGTCCCTCTCACATACCTAGAGCTGAGAGAAGCCTCCTCTTGAGGTGCTTGTGGTAAGGTGGTATACCTCTGGAGTCGAAGCCAGGGACTAACCTCTCATCTGGAGTTGATTTTTGGTCCACGGAGCTCTTTCGTGTTGCTACAGTGACCTCAGGTTCCCTCTAGCCATGAAACAGTGTTCTTGGGGTTTCTCTGGAGTGCCATCCAGGAAATCAAAGCTCCTTTCATGTATGATGTGCAACACGGAATTGCTCTGCACGCGGGCAGGTTATCGGGCCTCATCTCGCGGCGAGGGGGAAGTCTCATGGTTTTTCTCCAGTTGCGGCGGGAACCTGGGTTATATTCTCGAGTTACGTTGGGGATGGCCGTTGCACACACGAGTTTGTTCAGCGACGGCAGGACTCCTGCCTAGTTGCGAGGGACAACTCGGGATTCTCCTCGAGGCTTGGCAGGGCAATTGGGACGCCTCTCCAGCTGAGGCGGGAGACCAAGGGTCCCTTTCCACGTGCCACAGGAATCCTTGGACTCCTATCAAGTTTCAGAAGGAGTCAGGCATCGTCTCCTTTGGAGGCACTGATCTCCGCGTACCTCTGGAGTTTTCAAAGGATGTGAGGTCTCCGGTCGCGATGAGGTGGGGAACTAGGTCTTTCTCTGTGGTCTCAACAGGAGATTCAGACATCCTTTCATCGTGGGAAATGCAAGACGAGCCTGCATTCAAGTCACTGCAGGGATATCCGGCCTTATTTCGCGTCAGGGCATCGCAGTGTCCATTCCACTTGAGGCCGCAAACTCAGGGTCCATCTCACATACCTAGAGCTGAGAGAAGCCTCCTCTTGAGGTGCTTGTGGTAAGGTGGTATACCTCTGGAGTCGAAGCCAGGGACTAACCTCTCATCTCGAGTTGATTCTTGGACCACGGAGCTCTTTCGTGTTGCTACAGTGACCTCAGGATCCCTCTAGCCTTGAAACAGTGTTCTTGGGGTTTCTCTGCAGTGCCATGAAGGAAATCAAGGCTCCTATCATGTGTGATGTGCAACACGGAATTTCTCTGTCCGCAGTGTAGGGGAATTGCGCCTCATCTCGCGGCGAGGGTGAAGTTTCATGGTTTATCTCGAGTTGCGGCGGGAACCTGGGCTATATTATCGAGTTAAGATGGGAATGGCCCATCCACCCACGTGTTTGTTCAGCGACGTCAGGACTCCTGCCTAGTTGCGAGGGACAACTGGGGATTCTCCTCGAGGCTTGGCAGGGCAATTGTGACGCCTCTCCAGCTGAGGCGGGAGACCAAGTGTCCCTTTCCACGTGCCACAGGAATCCTGGACTCCAATCAAGTTTCCCGAGGAGTCAGGCATCCTCTCCTTTGGAGGCACTGATCTCCGCGTACCTCTGAAGTTTTCAAAGGATGTGAGGCCTCCGGTCGCCATGAGGTGGGGAACTACGTTTTTCTCTGTGGTCTCAACAGGGGATTCAGACATCCTTTCATCTTGGGAGATGCAAGACGAGCCTGCATTCAACTCACTGCAGGGATATCCGGCCTTATTTCGAGTCAGGGCATCACAGTGTCCATTCCACTTGAGGCCGCAAAATCAGGGTCCCTCTCACATACCTAGAGCTGAGAGAAGCCTCCTCTTGAGGTGCTTGTGGTAAGGTGGTATTCCTCTGGAGTCGAAGCCAGGGACTAACCTCTCATCTCGAGTTGGTTTTTGGTCCACGGAGCTCTTTCGTGTTGCTACAGTGACCTCAGGTTCACTCTAGCCTTGAAACAGTGTTCTTGGGGTTTCTCTGGAGTGCCATCAAGGAAATCAAGGCTCCTTTCATGTGTGATGTGTAACACGGAATTGCTCTGCACGCAGTGCAGGGGAATCGGGCCTCATCTCGCAGCGAGGGGGAAGTCTCATGGTTTTTCTCGAATTGCTTCGGGAACCTGGGGTATATTCTCGAGTTAAGACGGGGATGGCCCTTCCACCCACTTGTATGTTCAGCCACGTCAGGACTCCTGCCTAATTGCGAGGGACAACTCGGGATTCTCCTCGAGGCTGGGCAGGGCAATTGGGACGCATCTCCATCTGTGGCGGTAGACCAAGGGTCCTTTCCATGTGCCACAGGAATCCTCGGACTCCTATCAAGTTTCACGAGGAGTCAGGCATCGTCTCCTTTGGAGGCACTGATCTCCGCGTACCTCTGGAGTTTTCAAAGGATGTGAGGCCTCCGGTCGCCATGAGATGGGGAACTAGGTCTTTCTCTGTGGTCTCCACAGGGGATTCAGACATCCTTTCATCTTGGGAGATGCAAGACGAGCCTGAATTCAAGTCACTGCAGGGTTATCCGGCCTTATTTCGAGTCAGGGCATTGCGGTGTCCATTCCACTTGAGGCCGCAATCTCAGGATCCCTCTCACATACCTAAAGCTGCGAGAAGCCTCCTCTTGAGGTGCTTGCGGTTAGGTGGTATTCCTCTGGAGTCGAAGTTAGGGACTAACCTGTCATCTCGAGATGATTTTTGGTCCACAGAGTTCTTTCTTGTTGCTACAGTGACCTCAGGATCCCTCTAGCCTTGAAACAGTGTTCTTGGGGTTTCTCTGGATTGCCATGAAGGAAATCAAGGCTCCTTTCATGTGTGATGTGCAACACGGAATTTCTCTGCCCGCAGTGTAGGGGAATCGGGCCTCATCTCGCGGCGAGGGGGAAGTTTCATGGTTTATCTCGAGTTGCGGCGGGAACCTGGGCTATATTATCGAGTTACGATGGGAATGGCCCTTCCACACACGTGTTTGTTCAGCGACGTCAGGATTCCTGCCTAGTTGCGAGGGACAACTTGGTATTCTACTCGAGGCTTGGCAGGGCTATTGGGACGCCTCTCCAGCTGAGGCAGGAGACCAAGGGTCCCTTTCCACGTGCCACAGGAATCCTGGGACTCCTATCCAGTTTCCCGAGGAGTCAGGCATCCTCTCCTTTGGAGGCACTGATCTCCGCGTACCTGTGGAGTTTTCAAAGGATGTGAGGCCTCCGGTCGCGATGAGGTGGGGAACTAGGTCTTTCTCTGTGGTCTCCACAGGGGATTCAGAAATCCTTTCGTCTTGGGAGATGCAAGACGAGCCTGCATTCAAGTCACTGCAGCGATATCCGGCCTTATTTCGAGTCAGGGCATCGCGGTGTCCATTCCACTTGAGGCCGCAAACTCAGGGTCCCTCTCACATACCTAGAGCTGAGAGAAGCCTCCTCTTGAGGTGCTTGTGGTAAGGTGGTAGTCCTCTGGAGTCGAAGCCAGGGACTAACCTCTCATCTCGAGTTGATTTTTGGTCAACGCAGCTCTTTCATGTTGCTACAGTGACCTCAGGATCCCTCTAGCCTTGAAACAGTGTTCTTGGGGTTTCTCTGGAGTGCCATCAAGGAAATCAAGGCTCCTTTCACGTGTGATGTGCAACACGGTATTGCTCTGCACGCAGTGCAGGGGAATCATGCCTCATCTCGCGGCGAGGGGGAAGTCTCATGGTTTTTCTCGAGTTGCGGCGGGAACCTGGGGTATATTCTCGAGTTACGACGGGGATGGCCCTTCGACCCACGTGTTTGTTCAGCGACGGCAGGACTCCTGCCTAGTTGCGAGGGACAACTCGCGATTCTCCTCGAGGCTTGGCAGGGCAATTGGGACGCCTCTCCAGCTGAGGCGGGAGACCAAGGGTCCCTTTCCACGTGCCACAGGAATCCTGGGACTCCTATCAAGTTTCACGAGGAGTCAGGCATCGTCTCCTTTGGAGGCACTGATCTCCGCGTACCTCTGGAGTTTTCAAAGTATGTGAGGCCTCCGGTCGCCATGAGGTGGGGAACTAGATCTTTCTCTGTGGTCTTCACAGGGGATTCAAACATCCTTTCGTCTTGTGAGATGCAAGACGAGCCTGCATTTATGTCAATGCAGGGTTATCCGGCCTTATATCGAGTCAGGGCATTGCGGTGTCCATTCCACTTGAGGCCGCAATCTCAGGATCCCTCTCACATACCTAAAGCTGCGAGAAGCCTCCTCTTGAGGTGCTTGCGGTTAGGTGGTATTCCTCTGGAGTCGAAGCCAGGGACTAACCTCTCATCTCGAGATGATTTTTGGTCCACAGAGTTCTTTCTTGTTGCTACAGTGACCTCAGGATCCCTCTAGCCTTGAAACAGTGTTCTTGGGGTTTCTCTGGAGTGCCATGAAGGAAATCAAGGCTCCTTTCATGTGTGATGTGCAACACGGAATTTCTCTGCCCGCAGTGTAGGGGAATCGGGCCTCATCTCGTGGCGAGGGGTAAGTTTCATGGTTTATCTCGAGTTGCGGCGGGAACCTGGGCTATATTATCGAGTTACGATGGGAATGGCCCTTCCACACACGTGTTTGTTCAGCGACGTCAGGATTCCTGCCTAGTTGCGAGGGACAACTTGGGATTCTCCTCGAGGCTTGGCAGGGCAATTGGGACGCCTCTCCAGCTGAGGCAGGAGACCAAGGGTCCCTTTCCACGTGCCACAGGAATCCTGGGACTCCTATCAAGTTTCCCGAGGAGTCAGGCATCCTCTCCTTTGGAGGCACTGATCTCCGCGTACCTCTGGAGTTTTCAAAGGATGTGAGGCCTCCGGTCGCCATGAGGTGGGGAACTAGGTCTTTCTCTGTGGTCTCCACAGGGGATTCAGACATCCTTTCGTCTTGGGAGATGCAAGACGAGCCTGCATTCAAGTCACTGCAGGGATATCCGGCCTTATTTCGAGTCAGGGCATCGCGGTGTCCATTCCACTTGAGGCCGCAAACTCAGGATCCCTCTCACATACTTAGAGCTGAGAGAAGCCTCCTCTTGAGGTGCTTGTGGTAAGGTGGTAGTCCTCTGGAGTCGAAGCCAGGGACTAACCTCTCATCTCGAGTTGATTTTGGTCAACGCAGCTCTTTTGTGTTGCTACAGTGACCTCAGGATCCCTCTAGCCTGGAAACAGTGTTCTTGGGGTTTCTCTGGAGTGCCATGAAGGAAATCAAGGCTCCTTTCTTGTGTGATGTGCAACACGGAATTTCTCTGCCCGCAGTGTAGGGGAATCGGGCCTCATCTCGCAGCGAGGGGGAAGTCTCATGGTTTTACTCGAGTTGCGGCGGGAACCTGGGGTATATTCTCGAGTTACCACGGGAATGGCCCTTCCACACACGTGTTTGTTCAGCCACGTCAGGACTCCTGCCTAGTTGCGAGGGACAACTCGGGATTCCCCTCGAGGCTTGGCAGGGCAATTGGGACGCCTCTCCAGCTGAGGTGGGAGACCAAGGGTCCCTTTCCACGTGCCACAGGAATCCTGGGACTCCTATCAAGTGTCATGAGGAGTCAGGCATCGTTTCCTTTGGAGGCACTGATCTCCGCGTACCTCTGGAGTTTTCAAAGGATGTGAGGCCTCCGGTCGCCATGAGGTGGGGAACTAGATCTTTCTCTGTGGTCTCCACAGAGGATTCAGACATCCTTTCGTCTTGGGAGATGCAAGACGAGCCTGCATTTATGTCAATGCAGGGTTATCCGGCCTTATTTCGAGTCAGGGCATTGTGGTGTCCATTCCACTTGAGGCTGCAATCTCAGGATCCCTTTCACATACCTAAAGCTGCGAGAAGCCTCCTCTTGAGGTGCTTGTGGTTAGGTGGTATTCCTCTGGAGTCGAAGTTAGGGACTAACCTCTCATCTCGAGATGATTTTTGGTCCACAGAGTTCTTTCTTGTTGCTACAGTGACCTCAGGATCCCTCTAGCCTTGAAACAGTGTTCTTGGGGTTTCTCTGGTGTGCCACCAAGGAAATCAAGGCTCCTATTATGTGTGATGTGCAACACGGAATTTCTCTGCCCGCAGTGTAGGGGAATTGCGCCTCATCTCGCGGCGAGGGGGAAGTTTCATGGTTTATCTCGAGTTGCGGCGGGAACCTGGGCTATATTATCGAGTTACGATGGGAATGGCCCATCCACCCACGTGTTTGTTCAGCGACGTCAGGACTCCTGCCTAGTTGCGCGGGACAACTCGGGATTCTCCTCGAGGCTTGGCAGGGCAATTGGGACGCCTCTCCAGCTGAGGCGGGAGACCAAGTGTCCCTTTCCACGTGCCACAGTAATCCTGGGACTCCAATCAAGTTTCCCGAGGAGTCAGGCATCCTCTCCTTTGGAGGCACTGATCTCCGCGTACCTCTGGAGTTTTCAAAGGATGTGAGGCCTCCGGTCGCGATGCGGTAGGGAACTAGGTCTTTCTCTGTGGTCTCCACAGGGGATTCAGACATCCTTTCGTCTTCGGCGATGCAAGACGAGCCTGCATTCAAGTCACTGCAGGGATATCCGGCCTTATTTCGAGTCAGGGCATCGAGGTGTCCATTCCACTTGAGGCCGCAAATTCAGGGTCCTTCTCACATACCTAGATTTGAGAGAAGCCTCCTGTTGAGGTGCTTGTGGTAAGGTGGTAGTCCTCTGGAGTCGAAGCCAGGGACTAACCTCTCATCTCGAGTTGATTCTTCGTCCACGGAGCTCTTTCTTGTTGCTACAGAGACCTCAGGATCCCTCTAGCCTTGAAACAGTGTTCTTGGGGTTTCTCTGGAGTGCCATCAAGGAAATCAAGGCTCCTTTCATGTGTGATGTGCAACACGATATTGCTCTGCACGCAGTGCAGGGGAATCGGGCCTCATCTCGCGGCGAGGGGGAAGTCTCATGGTTTTTCTCGAGTTGCGGCGGGAACCTGTGGTATATTCTCGAGTTACGACAGGGATGTCCCTTCCACCCACGTGTTTGTTCAGCGACGTCAGGACTCCTTCCTAGTTGCGAGGGACAACTCGGGATTCTCCTCGAGGCTTGGCAGGGCAATTGGGACGCCTCTCCAGCTGAGGCGGGAGACCAAGTGTCCCTTTCCACGTGCCACAGGAATCCTGGGACTCCTATCAAGTTACATGAGGAGTCAGGCATCGTCTCCTTTGGCGGCACTGATCTCCGCGTACCTCTGGAGTTTTCAAAGGATGTGAGGCCTCCGGTCGGGATGAGGTGGGGAACTAGGTCTTTCTCTGTGGTCTCCACAGGGGATTCAGACATCCTTTCGTCTTGGGAGATGCAAGACGAGCCTGCATTGAAGTCACTGCAGGGATATCCGGCCTTATTTCGCGTCAGGGCATCACAGTGTCCATTCCACTTGAGACCGCAAACTCAGGGTCCCTCTCACATACCTAGAGCTGAGAGAATCCTCCTCTTGAGGTGCTTGTGATAAGGTGGTATTCCTCTGGAGTCGAAGCCAGGGACTAACCTCTCATCTCGAGTTGATTTTTGGTCCACGGAGCTCTTTCGTGTGGCTACAGTGACCTCAGGATCCCTCTAGCCTGGAAACAGTGTTCTTGGGGTTTCTCTGGAGTGCCATCAAGGAAATCAAGGCTCCTTTCATGTGTGATGTGCAACACGGAATTGCTCTGCACGCAGTGCAGGGGAATCAGGCCTCATCTCGCGGCGAGGGGGAAGTCTCATGGTTTTTCTCGAGTTGCCGCGGGAATCTGGGGTATATTCTCGAGTTACGACGGGGATGGCCCTAACACACACGTGTTTGTTCATCCACGTCAGGACTCCTGCCTAGTTGCGAGGGACAACTCGGGATTCTCCTCGAGGCTTGGCAGGGCAATTGGGACGCCTCTCCAGCTGAGGCGGGAGACCAAGGGTCCCTTTCTACGTGCCACAGGAATCCTAGGACTCCTATCAAGTTTCACGAAGAGTCAGGCATCGTCTCCTTTGGAGGCACTGATCTCCGCGTACCTCTGGAGTGTTCAAATGATGTGAGGCCTCCGGTCGCCATGAGGTGGGGAACTAGGTCTTTCTCTGTGCAATTCACAGGGGATTCAGACATCCTTTCATCTTGGGAGATGCAAGACGAGCCTGCATTCAAGTCACTGCAGGGATATCCGGCTTTATTTCGAGTCAGGGCATCGCTGTGTCCATTCCACTTGAGGCCGCAAAATCACGGTCCCTCTCACATACTTGGAGCTGAGAGAAGCCTCCTCTTGAGGTGCTTGTGGTAAGGTGGTATTCCTCGGGATTCGAAGCCAGGGACTAACCTCTCATCTCGAGTTGATTTTTGGTCCATGGAGCTCTTTCGTGTTGCTACAGTGACCTCAGGATCCCTCTAGCCTTGAAACAGTGTTCTTGGGGTTTCTCTGAAGTGCCATCAAGGAAATCAAGGCTCCTTTCATGTGTGATGTGCAACACGGAATTGCTCTGCATGCAGTGCAGGGGAATCGGGCCTCATCTCGCGGCGAGGGGGAAGTCTCATGGTTTTTCTCGAGTTGCGGCGGGAACCTGGGGTATATTCTCGAGTTACGACGGGGATGGCCCTTCGACCCACGTGTTTGTTCAGCGACGGCAGGACTCCTGCCTAGTTGCGAGGGACAACTCGCGATTCTCCTCGAGCCTTGGCAGGGCAATTGGGACGCCTCTCCAGCTGAGGCGGGAGACCAAGGGTCCCTTTCCACGTGCCACAGGAATCCTGGGACTCCTATCAAGTTTCACGAGGAGTCAGGCATCGTCTCCTTTGGAGGCACTGATCTCCGCGTACCTCTGGAGTTTTCAAAGTATGTGAGGCCTCCGGTCGCCATGAGGTGGGGAACTAGATCCTTCTCTGTGGTCTACACAGGGGATTCAAACATCCTTTCGTCTTGTGAGAGGCAAGACGAGCCTGCATTTAAGTCAATGCAGGGTTATCCGGCCTTATTTCGAGTCAGGGCATTGCGGTGTCCATTCCACTTGAGGCCGCAATCTTAGGATCCCTCTCACATACCTAAAGCTGCGAGAAGCCTCCTCTTGAGGTGCTTGCGGTTAGGTGGTATTCCTCTGGAGTCGAAGCCAGGGACTAACCTCTCATCTCGAGTTGATTTTTGGTCCACGGAGCTCTTTCGTGTTGCTACAGTGACCTCAGGATCCCTCTAGCCTTGAAACAGTGTTCTTGGGGTTTCCCTGGAGTGCCATCAAGGAAATCAAGTCTCCTTTCATGTGTGATGTGCAACACGGAATTGCTCTGCACGCAGTGCAGGGGAATCGGGCCTCATCTCGCGGCGAGGGGGAAGTGTCATGGTTTTTCTCGAGTTGCGGCGGGAACCTGGGGTATATTCTCGAGTTACGACGGAGATGGCCCTTCCACACACGTGTTTCTTCAGCGACTTCAGGACTCCTGCCTAGTTGCGAGGGACAACTCGGGATTCTCCTCGAGGCTTGGCAGGGCAATTGGGAAACCTCTCCAGCTGAGGCGGGAGACCAAGGGTCCCTTACCACGTGCCACTGGAATCCTGGGACTCCTATCAAGTTTCATGAGGAGTCAGGCATCGTCTCCTTTGGAGGCACTGATCTCCACGTACCTCTGGAGTGTTCAAAGAATGTGAGGCCTCCGGTCGCGATGAGGTGGGGAACTAGGTCTTTCTCTGTGGTCTCCACAGGGGATTCAGACATCCTTTTGTCTTGGGAGATGCAAGACGAGCCTGCATTCAAGTCACTGCAGGGATATCCGGCCTTATTTCGAGTCAGGGCATCGCGGTGTCTATTCCACTTGAGGCTGCAAACTCAGGGTCCCTCTCACATAGCTAGAGCTGAGAGAAGACTCCTCTTGAGGTGCTTGTGGTAAGGTGGTATTCCTCTGGAGTCGAAGCCAGGGACTAACCTCTCATCTCGAGTTGATTCTTGGTCCATGGAGCTCTTTCATGTTGCTACAGTGACGTCAGGATCCCTCTAGCCTTGAAACAGTGTTCTTGGGGTTTCTCTGGAGTGCCATCAAGGAAATCAAGGCTCCTTTCATGTGTGATGTGCAACACGGAATTGCTCTGCACGCAGTGCAGGGGAATGGGGCCTCATCTCGCGGCGAGGGGGAAGTCTCATGGCTTTCTCGAGTTGCGGCGGGAACCTGGGGTATATTCTCGAGTTACGACGGGAATGGCCCTTCCACACACGTGTTTGTTCAGCGACGTCAGGACTCCTGCCTAGTTGCGAGGGACAACTCGGGATTCTCCTCGAGGCTTGGCAGGGCAATTGGGACGCCTCTCCAGCTGAGGCGGGAGACCAAGGGTCCCTTTCCACGTGCCACAGGAATCCTGGGACTCCTATCAAGTTTCACGAGGACTCAGGCATCGTCCCCTTTGGAGGCACTGATCTCCGCGTACCTCTGGAGTTTTCAAAGGATGTGAGGCCTCCGAACGCGATGAGGTGGGGAACTAGGTCTTTCTCTGTGGTCTCCACAGGGGATTCAGACATCCTTTCATCTTTGGAGATGCAAGACGAGCCTGCATTCAAGTCACTGCAGGGATATCCGGCCTTATTTCGAGTCAGGGCATCACGGTGTCCATTCCACTTGAGGCCGCAAACTCAGGGTCCCTCTCACATACCTAGAGCTGAGAGAAGCCTCCTCTTCAGGTGTTTGTGGTAAGGTGGTATTCCTCTGGAGTCGAAGCCAGGGACTAACCTCTCATCTCGAGTTGATTTTTGGTCCATGGAGCTCTTTTGTGTTGCTACAGTGACCTCAGGATCCCTCTAGCCTTGAAACAGTGTTCTTGGGGTTTCTCTGGAGTGCCATCAAGGAAATCAAGGCTTCTTTCATGTGTGATATGCAACACGGAATTGCTCTGCACGCAGTGCAGGGGAATCGGGCCTCATATCGCCGCGAGGGGGAAGTCTCATGGTTTTGCTCGAGTTGCGGCGGGAACCTGGGGTATATTCTCGAGTTACGACGGGGATGGACCTTCCACCCACGTGTTTCTTCAGCGACATCAGGACTCCTGCCTAGTTGCGAGGGACAACTCGGGATTCTCCTCGAGGCTTGGCAGGGCAATTGGGACGCCTCTCCAGCTGAGGCGGGAGACCAAGGGTCCCTTTCCACGTGCCACAGGAATCCTGGGACTCCTATCAAGTTTCACGAGGAGTCAGGCATCGTCTCCTTTGGAGGCACTGATCTCAGTGTACCTCTGGAGTTTTCAAAGTATGTGAGGCCTCCGGTCGCGATGAGGTGGGGAACTAGGTCTTTCTCTGTGGTCTCCACAGGGGATTCAGACATCCTTTCGTCTTGGGAGATGCAAGACGAGCCTGCATTCAAGTCACTGCAGGGATATCCGGCCGTATTTCGAGTCAGGGCATCGCGGTGTCCATTACACTTGAGGCCGCAAACTCAGGGTCCCTCTCACATACCTAGAGCTGAGAGAAGCCTCCTCTTAAGGTGCTTGTGGTAAGGTGGTTTCCTCTGGAGTCGAAGCCAGGGACTAACCTCTCATCTCGAGTTGATTTTTGGTCCACGGAGCTCTTTCATGTTGCTACAGTGACCTCAGGATCCCTCTAGCCTTGAAACAGTATTCTTGGGTTTTCTCTGGAGTGCCGTCAAGGAAATCAAGGCTCCTTTCATGTGTGATGTGCAGCACGGAATTGCTCTGCACGCAGTGCAGGGGAATCGGGCCTCATCTAGCGGCGAGGGGGAAGTCTCATGGTTTTTCTCGAGTTGCGGCGGGAACCTGGGGTATATTCTCGAGTTACGACGGGGATGGCCCTTCCACCCAAGTGTTTATTCAGCGACGTCAGGACTCCTGCCTAGTTGCGAGGGACAACTCGGGATTCTCCTCGAGGCTTGGCAGGGCAATTGGAACGCCTCTCCAGCTGAGGCGGGAGACCAAGGGTCCCGTTCCGCGTGCCACAGGAATCCTGGGACTCCTATCAAGTTTCACGAGGAGTCAGGCATCGTCTCCTTTGGAGGCACTGATCTCCGCGAACCTCTAGAGTTTTCAAAGGATGTCAGGCCTCCAATCGCGATGAGGTGGGGAACTAGGTCTTTCTCTGTGGTCTCCACAGGGGATTCAGACATCCTTTCGTCTTGGGAGATGCAAGACGAGCCTACATTCAAGTCACTGCAGGGATATCCGGCCTTATTTCGAGTCAGGGCATCGCGGTGTCCATTCCACTTGAGGCTGCAAACTCAGGGTCCCTCTCACATACCTAGAGCTGAAAGAAGCCTCCTCTTGAGGTGCTTGTGGTAAGGTGGTATTCCTCTGGAGTCGAAGCCAGGGACTAACCTCTCATCTCGAGTTGATTTTTGGTCCACGGAGCTCTTTTGTGTTGCTACAGTGACCTCAGGATCCCTCTAGCCTTGAAACAATGTTCTTGGGGTTTCTCTGGAGTGCCATCAAGGAAATCAAGGCTCCTTTCATGTGTGATGTGCAACACGGAATTGCTCTGCACGCAGTGCAGGGGAATCGGGCCTCATCTCGCGGCGAGGGGGAAGTCTCATGGTTTCTCTCGAGTTGCGGCGGGAACCTGGGGTATATTCTCGAGTTACGACTGGGATGGCCCTTCCACCCACGTGTTTGTTCAGCGACGTCAGGACTCCTGCCTAGTTGCGAGGGACAACTCGGGATTCTCCTCGAGGCTTGGCAGGGCAATTGGGACGCCTCTCCAGCTGAGGCAGGAGACCAAGGGTCCCTTTCCACGTGCCACAGGAATCTTGGGACTCCTATCAAGTTTCACGAGGAGTCAGGCATCGTCTCCTTTGGAGGCACTGATCTCCGCGTACCTCTGGAGTTTTCATAGGATGTGAGGCCTCCGGTCGCGATGAGGTGGGGAACTAGGTCTTTCTCTGTGGTCTCCACAGGGGATTCAGACATCCTTTCGTCTTGGGAGATGCAAGACGAGCCTGTATTCAAGTCACTGCAGGGATATCCGGCCTTATTTCGCGTCAGGGCATCGCGGTGTCCATTCCAGTTGAGGCCGCAAACTCAGGGTCCCTCTCACATACCTAGAGCTGATAGAAGCCTCCTCTTGAGGTGCTTGTGGTAAGGTGGTATTCCTCTGGAGTCGAAGCCAGGGACTAACCTCTCATCTCGAGTTGATTTTTGGTCCACGGAGCTCTTTCGTGTTGCTACAGTGACCTCAGGATCCCTCTAGCCTTGAAACAGTGTTCTTGGGGTTTCTCTGGAGTGCCATCAAGGAAATCAAGGCTCCTTTAATGTGTGATGTGCAACACGGAATTGCTCTGCACGCAGTGCAGGGGAATCGGGCCTCATCTCGCGGCGAGGGGGAAGTCTCATGGTTTTTCTCGAGTTGCGGCGGGAACCTGGGGTATATTCTCGAGTTACGACGGGGATGGCCCTTCCACCCACGTGTTTGTTCAGCGACGTCAGGACTCCTGCCTAGTTGCGAGGGATAACTCGGGATTCTCCTCGAGGCTTGGCAGGGCAATTGGGACGCCTCTCCAGCTGAGGCGGGAGACCAAGGGTCCCTTTCCACGTGCCACAGGAATCCTGGGACTCCTATCAAGTTTCACGAGGAGTTAGGCATCGTCTCCTTTGGAGGCACTCATCTCCGCGTACCTCTGGAGTTTTCAAAGGATGTGAGGCCTCCGGTCGCGATGAGTTGGGGAACTAGGTCTTTCTCTGTGGTCTCCACAGGGGATTCAGACATCCTTTCGTCTTGGGAGATGCAAGACGAGCCTGCATTCAAGTCACTGCAGGGATATCCGGCCTTATTTCGAGTCAGGGCATCGCGGTGTCCATTCCAGTTGAGGCCGCAAACTCAGGGTCCCTCTCACATACCTAGAGCTGATAGAAGCCTCCTCTTGAGGTGCTTGTGGTAAGGTGGAATTCCTCTGGAGTCGAAGCCAGGGACTAACCTCTCATCTCGAGTTGATTTTTGGTCCACGGAGCTCTTTCGTGTTGCTACAGTGACCTCAGGATCCCTCTAGCCTTGAAACAGTGTTCTTGGGGTTTCTCTGGAGTGCCATCAAGGAAATCAAGGCTCCTTTCATGTGTGATGTGCAACACGGAATTGCTCTGCACGCAGTGCAGGGGAATCGTGCCTCATCTCGCGGCGAGGGGGAAGTCTCATGGTTTTTCTCGAGTTGCGGCGGGAACCTGGGGTATATTCTCGAGTTCCGACGGGGATAGCCCTTCCACCCACGTGTTTGTTCAGCGACGTCAGGACTCCTGCCTAGTTGCGAGGGACAACTCGGGATTCTCCTCGAGGCTTGGCAGGGCAATTGGGACGCCTCTCCAGCTGAGGCGGGAGACCAAGGGTCCCTTTCCACGTGCCACAGGAATCCTGGGACTCCTATCAAGTTTCACGAGGAGTCAGGCATCGTCTACTTTGGAGTCACTGATCTCCGCGTACCTCTGGAGTTTTCAAAGGATGTGAGGCCTCCGGTCGCGATGAGGTGGGGAACTAGGTCTTTCTCTGTGGTCTCCACAGGGGATTCGGACATCCTTTCATCTTGGGAGATGCAAGACGAGCCTGCATTCAAGTCACTGCAGGAATATCCGGCCTTATTTCGAGTCAGGGCATCGCGGTGTCCATTCCACTTGAGGCCGCAAACTCAGGGTCCCTGTCACATACCTAGAGCTGAGAGAAGCCTCCTCTTGAGGTGCTTGTGGTAAGGTTGTATTCCTCTGGAGTCGAAGCCAGGGACTAACATCTCATCTCGAGTTGATTTTTGGTCCACGGAGCTCTTTCTTGTTGCTACAGTGACCTCAGCATCCCTCTAGCCTTGAAACAGTGTTCTTGGGATTTCTCTGGAGTGTCCTCAAGGAAATCAAGGCTCCTTTCATGTGTGATGTGCAACACGGAATTGCTCTGCACACAGTGCAGGGGAATCGGGCCTCATCTCGCGGCGAGGGGGAAGTCTCATGGTTTTTCTCGAGTTGCGACGGGAACCTGGGGTATATTCTCGAGTTACGACGGGGATGGCCCTTCCACACACGTGTTTCTTCAGCGACTTCAGGACTCCTGCCTAGTTGCGAGGGACAACTCGGGATTCTCCTCGAGGCTTGGCAGGGCAATTGGGACGCCTCTCCAGCTGAGGCGGGAGACCAAGGGTCCCTTTCCACGTGCCACAGGAATCCTTTGACTCCTATCAAGTTTCACGAGGAGTCAGGCATCGTCTCCTTTGGAGGCACTGATCTCCGCGTACCTCTGGAGTTTTCAAAGGATGTGAGGCCTCCGGTTTCGATGAGGTGGGGAACTAGGTCTTTCTCTGTGGTCTCCACAGGGGATTCAGACATCCTTTCGTCTTGGGAGATGCAAGACGAGCCTGCATTCAAGTCACTGTAGGGATATCCGGCCTTTTTTCGAGCCAGGGCATCGCGGTGTCCATTCCACTTGAGACCGTAAACTCAGGGTCCCTCTCACATAGCTAGAGCTGAGAGAAGACTCCTCTTGAGGTGCTTGTGGTAAGGTGGTATTCCTCTGGAGTCGAAGCCAGGGACTAACCTCTCATCTCGAGTTGATTTTTGGTCCACGGAGCTCTTTCGTGTTGCTACCGTGACCTCAGGATCCCTCTAGCCTTGAAACAGTGTTCTTGGGGTTTCTCTGGAGTGCCATCAAGGAAATTAAGGCTCCTTTCATGTGTGATGTGCAACACGGAATTGCTCTGCACGCAGTGCAGGGGAATCGGGCCTCATCTCGCGGTGAGGGGGAAGTCTCATGGTTTTTCTCGAGTGGCGGCGGGAACCTGGGGTATATTCTCAAGTTACGATGGGAATGGCCCTTCCACACACGTGTTTGTTCAGCGACGTCAGGACTCCTGCCTAGTTGCGAGGGACAACTCGGGATTCTCCTCGAGGCTTGGCAGGGCAATTGGGACGCCTCTCCAGCTGAGGCGGAAGACCAAGGGTCCCTTTCAACGTGCCACAGGAATCCTGGGACTCCTATAAAGTTTCACGAGGAGTCAGGCATCGTCTCCTTTGGAGGCACTGATCTCCGCGTACCTCTGGAGTTTTCAAAGGATGTGAGGCCTCCGGTCGCGATGAGCTGGGGAACTAGGTCTTTCTCTGTGGTCTCCACAGGGGATTCAGACATCCTTTCGTCTTGGGAGATGCAAGACGAGCCTGCATTCAAGTCACTGCAGGGATATCCGGCCTTATTTCGAGTCAGGGCATCGCGGTGTCCATTCCACTTGAGGCCGCAAACTCAGGGTCCCTCTCACATACCTAGAGCTGAGAGAAGCCTCCTCTTGAGGTGCTTGTGGTAAGGTGGTATTCCTCTGGAGTCGAAGCCAGGGACTAACCTCTCATCTCGAGTTGATTTTTGGTCCACGGAGCTCTTTCGTGTTGCTACAGTGACCTCAGTTTCCCTCTAGCCTTGAAACAGTGTTCATGGGGTTTCTCTGGAGTGCCATCAAGGAAATCAAGGCTCCTTTCATGTGTGATGTGCAACACGGAATTGCTCTGCACGCAGTGCAGGGGAATCGGGCCTCATCTCGCGGCGAGGGGGAAGTCTCATGGTTTTTCTCGAGTTGCGGCGGGAACCTGGGGTATATTCTCGAGTTACGACGGGGATGGCCCTTCCACCCAAGTGTTTATTCAGCGACGTCAGGACTCCTGCCTAGTTGCGAGGGACAACTCGGGATTCTCCTCGAGGCTTGGCAGGGCAATTGGAACGCCTCTCCAGCTGAGGCGGGAGACCAAGGGTCCCGTTCCGCGTGCCACAGGAATCCTGGGACTCCTATCAAGTTTCACGAGGAGTCAGGCATCGTCTCCTTTGGAGGCACTGATCTCCGCGTACCTCTAGAGTTTTCAAAGGATGTCAGGCCTCCAATCGCAATGAGGTGGGGAACTAGGTCTTTCTCTGTGGTCTCCACAGGGGATTCAGACATCCTTTCGTCTTGGGAGATGCAAGACGAGCCTACATTCAAGTCACTGCAGGGATATCCGGCCTTATTTCGAGTCAGGGCATCGCGGTGTCCATTCCACTTGAGGCTGCAAACTCAGGGTCCCTCTCACATACCTAGAGCTGAAAGAAACCTCCTCTTGAGGTGCTTGTGGTAAGGTGGTATTCCTCTGGAGTCGAAGCCAGGGACTAACCTCTCATCTCGAGTTGATTTTTGGTCCACGGAGCTCTTTCGTGTTGCTACAGTGACCTCAGGATCCCTCTAGCCTTGAAACAGTGTTCTTGGGGTTTCTCTGGAGTGCCATCAAGGAAATCAAGGCTCCTTTCATGTGTGATGTGCAACACGGAATTGCTCTGCACGCAGTGCAGGGGAATCGGGCCTCATCTCGCGGCGAGGGGGAAGTCTCATGGTTTCTCTCGAGTTGCGGCGGGAACCTGGGGCATATTCTCGAGTTCCGACGGGGATGGCCCTTCCACCCACGTGTTTGTTCAGTGACGTCAGGACTCCTGCCTAGTTGCGAGGGACAACTCGGGATTCTCCTCGAGGCTTGGCAGGGCAATTGGGACGCCTCTCCAGCTGAGGCGGGAGACCAAGGGTCCCTTTCCACGTGCCACAGGAATCCTGGGACTCCTATCAAGTTTCACGAGGAGTCAGGCATCGTCTCCTTTGGAGGCACTGATCTCCGCGTACCTCTGGAGTTTTCAAAGGATGTGAGGCCTCCGGTCGCGATGAGCTGGGGAACTAGGTCTTTCTCTGTGGTCTCCACAGGGGATTCAGACATCCTTTCGTCTTGGGAGATGCAAGACGAGCCTGTATTCAAGTCACTGCAGGGATATCCGGCCTTATTTCGAGTCAGGGCATCGCGGTGTCCATTCCACTTGAGGCCGCAAACTCAGGGTCCCGCTCACATACCTAGAGCTGATAGAAGCCTCCTCTTGAGGTGCTTGTGGTAAGGTGGTATACCTCTAGAGTCGAAGCCAGGGACTAACCTCTCATCTCGAGTTGATTTTTGGTCCACGGAGCTCTTTCGTGTTGCTACAGTGACCTCAGGATCCCTCTAGCCTTGAAACAGTGTTCTTGGGGTTTCTCTGGAGTGCCATCAAGGAAATCAAGGCTCCTTTAATGTGTGATGTGCAACACGGAATTGCTCTGCACGCAGTGCAGGGGAATCGGGCCTCATCTCGCGGCGAGGGGGAAGTCTCATGGTTTTACTCGAGTTGCGGCGGGAACCTGGGGTATATTCTCGAGTTACGACGGGGATGGCCCTTCCACCCACGTGTTTGTTCAGCGACGTCAGGACTCCTGCCTAGTTGCGAGGGATAACTCGGGATTCTCCTCGAGGCTTGGCAGGGCAATTGGGACGCCTCTCCAGCTGAGGCGGGAGACCAAGGGTCCCTTTCCACGTGCCACAGGAATCCTGGGACTCCTATCAAGTTTCACGAGGAGTCAGGCATCGTCTCCTTTGGAGGCACTGATCTCCGCGTACCTCTGGAGTTTTCAAAGGATGTGAGGCCTCCGGTCGCGATGAGCTGGGGAACTAGGTCTTTCTCTGTGGTCTCCACAGGGGATTCAGACATCCTTTCGTCTTGGGAGATGCAAGACGAGCCTGCATTCAAGTCACTGCAGGGATATCGGGCCTTATTTCGAGTCAGGGCATCGCGGTGTCCATTCCACTTGAGGCCGCAAACTCAGGGTCCCTCTCACATACCTAGAGCTGAGAGAAGCCTCCTCTTGAGGTGCTTGTGGTAAGGTGGTATTCCTTTGGAGTCGAAGCCAGGGACTAACCTCTCATCTCGAGTTGATTTTTGGTCCACGGAGCTCTTTCGTGTTGCTACAGTGACCTCAGGATCCCTCTAGCCTTGAAACAGTGTTCTTGGGGTTTCTCTGGAGTGCCATCAAGGAAATCAAGGCTCCTTTCATGTGTGATGTGCAGCACGGAATTGCTCTGCACGCAGTGCAGGGGAATCGTGCCTCATCTCGCGGCGAGGAGGAAGTCTCATGGTTTTTCTCGAGTTGCGGCGGGAACCTGGGGTATATTCTCGAGTTCTGACGGGGATAGCCCTTCCACCCACGTGTTTGTTCAGCGACGTCAGGACTCCTGCCTAGTTGCGAGGGACAACTCGGGATTCTCCTCGAGGCTTGGCAGGGCAATTGGGACGCCTCTCCAGCTGAGGCGGGAGACCAAGGGTCCCTTTCGACGTGCCACAGGAATCCTGGGACTCCTATCAAGTTTCACGAGGAGTCAGGCATCGTCTCCTTTGGAGTCACTGATCTCCGCGTACCTCTGGAGTTTTCAAAGGATGTGAGGCCTCCGGTCGCGATGAGGTGGGGAACTAGGTCTTTCTCTGTGGTCTCCACAGGGGATTCAGACATCCTTTCATCTTGGGAGATGCAAGACGAGCCTGCATTCAAGTCACTGCAGGAATATCCGGCCTTATTTCGAGTCAGGGCATCGCGGTGTCCATTCCACTTGAGGCCGCAAACTCAGGGTCCCTGTCACATACCTAGAGCTGAGAGAAGCCTCCTCTTGAGGTGCTTGTGGTAAGGTTGTATTCCTCTGGAGTCGAAGCCAGGGACTAACATCTCATCTCGAGTTGATTTTTGGTCCACGGAGCTCTTTCTTGTTGCTACAGTGACCTCAGCATCCCTCTAGCCTTGAAACAGTGTTCTTGGGATTTCTCTGGAGTGCCATCAAGGAAATCAAGGCTCCTTTCATGTGTGATGTGCAACACGGAATTGCTCTGCACACAGTGCAGGGGAATAGGGCCTCATCTCGCGGCGAGGGGGAAGTCTCATGGTTTTTCTCGAGTTGCGACGGGAACCTGGGGTATATTCTCGAGTTACGACGGGGATGGCCCTTCCACACACGTGTTTCTTCAGCGACTTCAGGACTCCTGCCTAGTTGCGAGGGACAACTCGGGATTCTCCTCGAGGCTTGGCAGGGCAATTGGGACGCCTCTCCAGCTGAGGCGGGAGACCAAGGGTCCCTTTCCACGTGCCACAGGAATCCTTTGACTCCTATCAAGTTTCACGAGGAGTCAGGCATCGTCTCCTTTGGAGGCACTGATCTCCGCGTACCTCTGGAGTTTTCAAAGGATGTGAGGCCTCTGGTTGCGATGAGGTGGGGAACTAGGTCTTTCTCTGTGGTCTCCACAGGGGATTCAGACATCCTTTCGCCTTGGGAGATGCAAGACGAGCCTGCATTCAAGTCACTGTAGGGATATCCGGCCTTATTTCGAGCCAGGGCATCGCGGTGTCCATTCCACTTGAGGCCGCAAACTCAGGGTCCCTCTCACATAGCTAGAGCTGAGAGAAGACTCCTCTTGAGGTGCTTGTGGTAAGGTGGTATTCCTCTGGATTCGAAGCCAGGGACTAACCTCTCATCTCGAGTTGATTCTTGGTCCATGGAGCTCTTTGGTGTTGCTACAGTGACGTCAGGATCCCTCTAGCCTTGAAACAGTGTTTTTGGGGTTTCTCTGGAGTGCCATCAAGGAAATCAAGGCTCCTTTCATGTGTGATGTGCAACACGGAATTGCTCTGCACGCAGTGCAGGGGAATGGGGCCTCATCTCGCGGCGAGGGGGAAGTCTCATGGCTTTCTCGAGTTGCGGCGGGAACCTGGGCTATATTCTCGAGTTACGACGGGATGGCCCTTCCACCCACGTGTTTGTTCAGCGACGTCAGGACTCCTGCCTAGTTGCGAGGGACAACTCGTGATTCTCCTCGAGGCTTGGCAGGGCAATTGGGACGCCTCTCCAGCTGAGGCGGGAGACCAAGGGTCCCTTTCCACGTGCCACAGGAATCCTGGGACTCCTATCAAGTTTCACGAGGACTCAGGCATCGTCTCCTTTGGAGGCACTGATCTCCGCGTACCTCTGGAGTTTTCAAAGAATGTGAGGCCTCCGGTCGCGATGAGCTGGGGAACTAGGTCTTTCTCTGTGTTCTCCACAGGGGATTCAGACATCCTTTCGTCTTGGGAGATGCAAGACGAGCCTGTATTCAAGTCACTGCAGGGTTATCCAGCCTTATTTCGAGTCAGGGCATCGCGGTGTCCATTCCACTTGAGGCCGCAAACTCAGGGTCCCTCTCACATACCTAGAGCTGAGAGAAGCCTCCTCTTGAGGTGCTTGTGGTAAGGTGGTATTCCTCTGGAGTCGAAGCCAGGGACTAACCTCTCATCTCGAGTTGATTTTTGGTCCACGGAGCTCTTTCGTGTTGCTACATGACCTCAGGATCCCTCTAGCCTTGAAACAGTGTTCTTGGGGATTCTCTGGAGTGCCATTAAGGAAATCAAGGCTCCTTTCATGTGTGATGTGCAACACAGAATTGCTCTGCACGCAGTGCAGGGGAATCGGGCCTAATCTCACGGTGAGGGGGAAGTCTCATGGTTTTTCTGCAGTTGCGGCGGGAACCTGGGGTATATTCTCGAGTTACCGCCGGAATGGCCCTTCCACACACGTGTTTGTTCAGCGACGTCAGGACTCCTGCCTAGTTGCGAGGGACAACTCGGGATTCTCCTCGAGGCTTGGCAGGGCAATTGGGATGCCTCTCCAGCTGAGGCGGGAGACCAAGGGTCGCTTTCCACGTGCCACAGGAATCCTGGGACTCCTATCAAGTTTCACGAGGAGTCAGGCATCGTCTCCTTTGGAGGCACTGATCTCCGCGTACCTCTGGAGTTTTCAAAGGATGTGAGGCCTCCGGTCGCGATGAGGTGGGGAACTAGGTCTTTCTCTGTGGTCTCCACAGGGGATTCAGACATCCTTTCGTCTTGGCAGATGCAAGACGAGCCTGCATTCAAGTCACTGCAGGGATATCCAGCCGTATTTCGCGTCAGGGCGTCGCGGTGTCCATTCCACTTGAGGCCGCAAACTCAGGGTCCCTCTCACATAGCTAGAGCTGAGAGAAGCCTCCTCTTGAGGTGCTTCTGGTAAGGTGGTATTCCTCTGGAGTCGAAGCCAGGGACTAACCTCTCATCTCGAGTTGATTTTTGGTCCACGGAGCTCTTTCATGTTGCTACAGTGACCTCAGGATCCCTCTAGCCTTGAAACAGTATTCTTGGGTTTTCTCTGGAGTGCCATCAAGGAAATCAAGGCTCCTTTCATGTGTGATGTGCAGCACGGAATTGCTCTGCACGCAGTGCAGGGGAATCGGGCCTCATCTCGCGGCGAGGTGGAAGTCTCATGGTTTTTCTCGAGTTGCGGCGGGAACCTGGGGTATATTCTCGAGTTACGACGGGGATGGCCCTTCCACACAAGTGTTTATTCAGCGACCTCAGGACTCCTGCCTAGTTGCGAGGGACAACTCGGGATTCTCCTCGAGGCTTGGCAGGGCAATTGGAACGCCTCTCCAGCTGAGGCGGGAGACCAAGGGTCCCGTTCCGCGTGCCACAGGAATCCTGGGACTCCTATCAAGTTTCACGAGGAGTCAGGCATCGTCTCCTTTGGAGGCACTGATCTCCGCGTACCTCTGGAGTTTTCAAAGGATGTCAGGCCTCCAATCGCGATGAGGTGGGGAACTAGGTCTTTCTCTGTGGTCTCCACAGGGGATTCAGACATCCTTTCGTCTTGGCAGATGCAAGACGAGCCTACATTCAAGTCACTGCAGGGATATCCGGCCTTATTTCGAGTCAGGGCATCGCGGTGTCCATTCCACTTGAGGCCGCAAACTCAGGGTCCCTCTCACATACCTAGAGCTGAGAGAAGCCTCCTCTTGAGGTGCTTGTGCTAAGGTCGTATTCCTCTGGAGTCGAAGCCAGGGACTAACCTCTCATCTCGAGTTGATTTTTGGTCCACGGAGCTCTTTCGTGTTGCTACATGACCTCAGGATCCCTCTAGCCTTGAAACAGTGTTCTTGGGGATTCTCTGGAGTGCCATTAAGGAAATCAAGGCTCCTTTCATGTGTGATGTGCAACACAGAATTGCTCTGCACGCAGTGCAGGGGAATCGGGCCTAATCTCACGGTGAGGGGGAAGTCTCATGGTTTTTCTGCAGTTGCGGCGGGAACCTGGGGTATATTCTCGAGTTACCGCCGGAATGGCCCTTCCACACACGTGTTTGTTCAGCGACGTCAGGACTCCTGCCTAGTTGCGAGGGACAACTCGGGATTCTCCTCGAGGCTTGGCAGGGCAATTGGGACGCCTCTCCAGCTGAGGCGGGAGACCAAGGGTCGCTTTCCACGTGCCACAGGAATCCTGGGACTCCTATCAAGTTTCACGAGGAGTCAGGCATCGTCTCCTTTGGAGGCACTGATCTCCGCGTACCTCTGGAGTTTTCAAAGGATGTGAGGCCTCCGGTCGCGATGAGGTGGGGAACTAGGTCTTTCTCTGTGGTCTCCACAGGGGATTCAGACATCCTTTCGTCTTGGGAGATGCAAGACGAGCCTGCATTCAAGTCACTGCAGGGATATCCAGCCGTATTTCGCGTCAGGGCGTCGCGGTGTCCATTCCACTTGAGGCCGCAAACTCAGGGTCCCTCTCACATAGCTAGAGCTGAGAGAAGCCTCCTCTTGAGGTGCTTCTGGTAAGGTGGTATTCCTCTGGAGTCGAAGCCAGGGACTAACCTCTCATCTCGAGTTGATTTTTGGTCCACGGAGCTCTTTCATGTTGCTACAGTGACCTCAGGATCCCTCTAGCCTTGAAACAGTATTCTTGGGTTTTCTCTGGAGTGCCATCAAGGAAATCAAGGCTCCTTTCATGTGTGATGTGCAGCACGGAATTGCTCTGCACGCAGTGCAGGGGAATCGGGCCTCATCTCGCGGCGAGGTGGAAGTCTCATGGTTTTTCTCGAGTTGCGGCGGGAACCTGGGGTATATTCTCGAGTTACGACGGGGATGGCCCTTCCACACAAGTGTTTATTCAGCGACCTCAGGACTCCTGCCTAGTTGCGAGGGACAACTCGGGATTCTCCTCGAGGCTTGGCAGGGCAATTGGAACGCCTCTCCAGCTGAGGCGGGAGACCAAGGGTCCCGTTCCGCGTGCCACAGGAATCCTGGGACTCCTATCAAGTTTCACGAGGAGTCAGGCATCGTCTCCTTTGGAGGCACTGATCTCCGCATACCTCTAGAGTTTTCAAAGGATGTCAGGCCTCCAATCGCGATGAGGTGGGGAACTAGGTCTTTCTCTGTGGTCTCCACAGGGGATTCAGACATCCTTTCGTCTTGGGAGATGCAAGACGAGCCTACATTCAAGTCACTGCAGGGATATCCGGCCTTATTTCGAGTCAGGGCATCGCGGTGTCCATTCCACTTGAGGCTGCAAACTCAGGGTCCCTCTCACATACCTAGAGCTGAAAGAAGCCTCCTCTTGAGGTGCTTGTGGTAAGGTGGTATTCCTCTGGAGTCGAAGCCAGGGACTAACCTCTCATCTCGAGTTGATTTTTGGTCCACGGAGCTCTTTCGTGTTGCTACAGTGACCTCAGGATCCCTCTAGCCTTGAAACAGTGTTCTTGGGGTTTCTCTGGAGTGCCATCAAGGAAATCAAGGCTCCTTTCATGTGTGATGTGCAACACGGAATTGCTCTGCACGCAGTGCAGGGGAATCGGGCCTCATCTCGCGGCGAGGGGGAAGTCTCATGGTTTCTCTCGAGTTGCGGCGGGAACCTGGGGCATATTCTCGAGTTCCGATGGGGATGGCCCTTCCACCCACGTGTTTGTTCAGTGACGTCAGGACTCCTGCCTAGTTGCGAGGGACAACTCGGGATTCTCCTCGAGGCTTGGCAGGGCAATTGGGACGCCTCTCCAGCTGAGGCGGGAGACCAAGGGTCCCTTTCCACGTGCCACAGGAATCCTGGGACTCCTATCAAGTTTCACGAGGAGTCAGGCATCGTCTCCTTTGGAGGCACTGATCTCCGCGTACCTCTGGAGTTTTCATAGGATGTGAGGCCTCCGGTCGCGATGAGGTGGGGAACTAGGTCTTTCTCTGTGGTCTCCACAGGGGATTCAGACATCCTTTCGTCTTGGGAGATGCAAGACGAGCCTGCATTCAAGTCACTGCAGGGATATCCAGCCGTATTTCACGTCAGGGCGTCGCGGTGTCCATTCCACTTGAGGCCGCAAACTCAGGGTCCCTCTCACATAGCTAGAGCTGAGAGAAGCCTCCTCTTGAGGTGCTTCTGGTAAGGTGGTATTCCTCTGGAGTCGAAGCCAGGGACTAACCTCTCATCTCGAGTTGATTTTTGGTCCACGGAGCTCTTTCATGTTGCTACAGTGACCTCAGGATCCCTCTAGCCTTGAAACAGTATTCTTGGGTTTTCTCTGGAGTGCCATCAAGGAAATCAAGGCTCCTTTCATGTGTGATGTGCAGCACGGAATTGCTCTGCACGCAGTGCAGGGGAATCCGGCCTCATCTCGCGGCGAGGTGGAAGTCTCATGGTTTTTCTCGAGTTGCGGCGGGAACCTGGGGTATATTCTCGAGTTACGACGGGGATGGCCCTTCCACACAAGTGTTTATTCAGCGACCTCAGGACTCCTGCCTAGTTGCGAGGGACAACTCGGGATTCTCCTCGAGGCTTGGCAGGGCAATTGGAACGCCTCTCCAGCTGAGGCGGGAGACCAAGGGTCCCGTTCCGCGTGCCACAGGAATCCTGGGACTCCTATCAAGTTTCACGAGGAGTCAGGCATCGTCTCCTTTGGAGGCACTGATCTCCGCATACCTCTAGAGTTTTCAAAGGATGTCAGGCCTCCAATCGCGATGAGGTGGGGAACTAGGTCTTTCTCTGTGGTCTCCACAGGAGATTCAGACATCCTTTCGTCTTGGGAGATGCAAGACGAGCCTACATTCAAGTCACTGCAGGGATATCCGGCCTTATTTCGAGTCAGGGCATCGCGGTGTCCATTCCACTTGAGGCTGCAAACTCAGGGTCCCTCTCACATACCTAGAGCTGAAAGAAGCCTCCTCTTGAGGTGCTTGTGGTAAGGTGGTATTCCTCTGGAGTCGAAGCCAGGGACTAACCTCTCATCTCGAGTTGATTTTTGGTCCACGGAGCTCTTTCGTGTTGCTACAGTGACCTCAGGATCCCTCTAGCCTTGAAACAGTGTTCTTGGGGTTTCTCTGGAGTGCCATCAAGGAAATCAAGGCTCCTTTCATGTGTGATGTGCAACACGGAATTGCTCTGCACGCAGTGCAGGGGAATCGGGCCTCATCTCGCGGCGAGGGGGAAGTCTCATGGTTTCTCTCGAGTTGCGGCGGGAACCTGGGGCATATTCTCGAGTTCCGATGGGGATGGCCCTTCCACCCACGTGTTTGTTCAGTGACGTCAGGACTCCTGTTTAGTTGCGAGGGACAACTCGGGATTCTCCTCGAGGCTTGGCAGGGCAATTGGGACGCCTCTCCAGCTGAGGCGGGAGACCAAGGGTCCCTTTCCACGTGCCACAGGAATCCTGGGACTCCTATCAAGTTTCACGAGGAGTCAGGCATCGTCTCCTTTGGAGGCACTGATCTCCGCGTACCTCTGGAGTTTTCATAGGATGTGAGGCCTCCGGTCGCGATGAGGTGGGGAACTAGGTCTTTCTCTGTGGTCTCCACAGGGGATTCAGACATCCTTTCGTCTTGGGAGATGCAAGACGAGCCTGCATTCAAGTCACTGCAGGGATATCCAGCCGTATTTCGCGTCAGGGCGTCGCGGTGTCCATTCCACTTGAGGCCGCAAACTCAGGGTCCCTCTCACATACCTAGAGCTGAGAGAAGCCTCCTCTTGAGGTGCTTCTGGTAAGGTGGTATTCCTCTGGAGTCGAAGCCAGGGACTAACCTCTCATCTCGAGTTGATTTTTGGTCCACGGAGCTCTTTCGTGTTGCTACATGACCTCAGGATCCCTCTAGCCTTGAAACAGTGTTCTTGGGGATTCTCTGGAGTGCCATTAAGGAAATCAAGGCTCCTTTCATGTGTGATGTGCAACACAGAATTGCTCTGCACGCAGTGCAGGGGAATCGGGCCTAATCTCACGGTGAGGGGGAAGTCTCATGGTTTTTCTGCAGTTGCGGCGGGAACCTGGGGTATATTCTCGAGTTACCGCCGGAATGGCCCTTCCACACACGTGTTTGTTCAGCGACGTCAGGACTCCTGCCTAGTTGCGAGGGACAACTCGGGATTCTCCTCGAGGCTTGGCAGGGCAATTGGGACGCCTCTCCAGCTGAGGCGGGAGACCAAGGGTCGCTTTCCACGTGCCACAGGAATCCTGGGACTCCTATCAAGTTTCACGAGGAGTCAGGCATCGTCTCCTTTGGAGGCACTGATCTCCGCGTACCTCTGGAGTTTTCAAAGGATGTGAGGCCTCCGGTCGCGATGAGGTGGGGAACTAGGTCTTTCTCTGTGGTCTCCACAGGGGATTCAGACATCCTTTCGTCTTGGGAGATGCAAGACGAGCCTGCATTCAAGTCACTGCAGGGATATCCAGCCGTATTTCGCGTCAGGGCGTCGCGGTGTCCATTCCACTTGAGGCCGCAAACTCAGGGTCCCTCTCACATAGCTAGAGCTGAGAGAAGCCTCCTCTTGAGGTGCTTCTGGTAAGGTGGTATTCCTCTGGAGTCGAAGCCAGGGACTAACCTCTCATCTCGAGTTGATTTTTGGTCCACGGAGCTCTTTCATGTTGCTACAGTGACCTCAGGATCCCTCTAGCCTTGAAACAGTATTCTTGGGTTTTCTCTGGAGTGCCATCAAGGAAATCAAGGCTCCTTTCATGTGTGATGTGCAGCACGGAATTGCTCTGCACGCAGTGCAGGGGAATCGGGCCTCATCTCGCGGCGAGGTGGAAGTCTCATGGTTTTTCTCGAGTTGCGGCGGGAACCTGGGGTATATTCTCGAGTTACGACGGGGATGGCCCTTCCACACAAGTGTTTATTCAGCGACCTCAGGACTCCTGCCTAGTTGCGAGGGACAACTCGGGATTCTCCTCGAGGCTTGGCAGGGCAATTGGAACGCCTCTCCAGCTGAGGCGGGAGACCAAGGGTCCCGTTCCGCGTGCCACAGGAATCCTGGGACTCCTATCAAGTTTCACGAGGAGTCAGGCATCGTCTCCTTTGGAGGCACTGATCTCCGCATACCTCTAGAGTTTTCAAAGGATGTCAGGCCTCCAATCGCGATGAGGTGGGGAACTAGGTCTTTCTCTGTGGTCTCCACAGGGGATTCAGACATCCTTTCGTCTTGGGAGATGCAAGACGAGCCTACATTCAAGTCACTGCAGGGATATCCGGCCTTATTTCGAGTCAGGGCATCGCGGTGTCCATTCCACTTGAGGCTGCAAACTCAGGGTCCCTCTCACATACCTAGAGCTGAAAGAAGCCTCCTCTTGAGGTGCTTGTGGTAAGGTGGTATTCCTCTGGAGTCGAAGCCAGGGACTAACCTCTCATCTCGAGTTGATTTTTGGTCCACGGAGCTCTTTCGTGTTGCTACAGTGACCTCAGGATCCCTCTAGCCTTGAAACAGTGTTCTTGGGGTTTCTCTGGAGTGCCATCAAGGAAATCAAGGCTCCTTTCATGTGTGATGTGCAACACGGAATTGCTCTGCACGCAGTGCAGGGGAATCGGGCCTCATCTCGCGGCGAGGGGGAAGTCTCATGGTTTCTCTCGAGTTGCGGCGGGAACCTGGGGCATATTCTCGAGTTCCGATGGGGATGGCCCTTCCACCCACGTGTTTGTTCAGTGACGTCAGGACTCCTGCCTAGTTGCGAGGGACAACTCGGGATTCTCCTCGAGGCTTGGCAGGGCAATTGGGACGCCTCTCCAGCTGAGGCGGGAGACCAAGGGTCCCTTTCCACGTGCCACAGGAATCCTGGGACTCCTATCAAGTTTCACGAGGAGTCAGGCATCGTCTCCTTTGGAGGCACTGATCTCCGCGTACCTCTGGAGTTTTCATAGGATGTGAGGCCTCCGGTCGCGATGAGGTGGGGAACTAGGTCTTTCTCTGTGGTCTCCACAGGGGATTCAGACATCCTTTCGTCTTGGGAGATGCAAGACGAGCCTGCATTCAAGTCACTGCAGGGATATCCAGCCGTATTTCACGTCAGGGCGTCGCGGTGTCCATTCCACTTGAGGCCGCAAACTCAGGGTCCCTCTCACATAGCTAGAGCTGAGAGAAGCCTCCTCTTGAGGTGCTTCTGGTAAGGTGGTATTCCTCTGGAGTCGAAGCCAGGGACTAACCTCTCATCTCGAGTTGATTTTTGGTCCACGGAGCTCTTTCATGTTGCTACAGTGACCTCAGGATCCCTCTAGCCTTGAAACAGTATTCTTGGGTTTTCTCTGGAGTGCCATCAAGGAAATCAAGGCTCCTTTCATGTGTGATGTGCAGCACGGAATTGCTCTGCACGCAGTGCAGGGGAATCCGGCCTCATCTCGCGGCGAGGTGGAAGTCTCATGGTTTTTCTCGAGTTGCGGCGGGAACCTGGGGTATATTCTCGAGTTACGACGGGGATGGCCCTTCCACACAAGTGTTTATTCAGCGACCTCAGGACTCCTGCCTAGTTGCGAGGGACAACTCGGGATTCTCCTCGAGGCTTGGCAGGGCAATTGGAACGCCTCTCCAGCTGAGGCGGGAGACCAAGGGTCCCGTTCCGCGTGCCACAGGAATCCTGGGACTCCTATCAAGTTTCACGAGGAGTCAGGCATCGTCTCCTTTGGAGGCACTGATCTCCGCATACCTCTAGAGTTTTCAAAGGATGTCAGGCCTCCAATCGCGATGAGGTGGGGAACTAGGTCTTTCTCTGTGGTCTCCACAGGAGATTCAGACATCCTTTCGTCTTGGGAGATGCAAGACGAGCCTACATTCAAGTCACTGCAGGGATATCCGGCCTTATTTCGAGTCAGGGCATCGCGGTGTCCATTCCACTTGAGGCTGCAAACTCAGGGTCCCTCTCACATACCTAGAGCTGAAAGAAGCCTCCTCTTGAGGTGCTTGTGGTAAGGTGGTATTCCTCTGGAGTCGAAGCCAGGGACTAACCTCTCATCTCGAGTTGATTTTTGGTCCACGGAGCTCTTTCGTGTTGCTACAGTGACCTCAGGATCCCTCTAGCCTTGAAACAGTGTTCTTGGGGTTTCTCTGGAGTGCCATCAAGGAAATCAAGGCTCCTTTCATGTGTGATGTGCAACACGGAATTGCTCTGCACGCAGTGCAGGGGAATCGGGCCTCATCTCGCGGCGAGGGGGAAGTCTCATGGTTTCTCTCGAGTTGCGGCGGGAACCTGGGGCATATTCTCGAGTTCCGATGGGGATGGCCCTTCCACCCACGTGTTTGTTCAGTGACGTCAGGACTCCTGTTTAGTTGCGAGGGACAACTCGGGATTCTCCTCGAGGCTTGGCAGGGCAATTGGGACGCCTCTCCAGCTGAGGCGGGAGACCAAGGGTCCCTTTCCACGTGCCACAGGAATCCTGGGACTCCTATCAAGTTTCACGAGGAGTCAGGCATCGTCTCCTTTGGAGGCACTGATCTCCGCGTACCTCTGGAGTTTTCATAGGATGTGAGGCCTCCGGTCGCGATGAGGTGGGGAACTAGGTCTTTCTCTGTGGTCTCCACAGGGGATTCAGACATCCTTTCGTCTTGGGAGATGCAAGACGAGCCTGCATTCAAGTCACTGCAGGGATATCCAGCCGTATTTCGCGTCAGGGCGTCGCGGTGTCCATTCCACTTGAGGCCGCAAACTCAGGGTCCCTCTCACATACCTAGAGCTGAGAGAAGCCTCCTCTTGAGGTGCTTCTGGTAAGGTGGTATTCCTCTGGAGTCGAAGCCAGGGACTAACCTCTCATCTCGAGTTGATTTTTGGTCCACGGAGCTCTTTCATGTTGCTACAGTGACCTCAGGATCCCTCTAGCCTTGAAACAGTATTCTTGGGTTTTCTCTGGAGTGCCATCAAGGAAATCAAGGCTCCTTTCATGTGTGATGTGCAGCACGGAATTGCTCTGCACGCAGTGCAGGGGAATCGGGCCTCATCTCGCGGCGAGGTGGAAGTCTCATGGTTTTTCTCGAGTTGCGGCGGGAACCTGGGGTATATTCTCGAGTTACGACGGGGATGGCCCTTCCACACAAGTGTTTATTCAGCGACCTCAGGACTCCTGCCTAGTTGCGAGGGACAACTCGGGATTCTCCTCGAGGCTTGGCAGGGCAATTGGAACGCCTCTCCAGCTGAGGCGGGAGACCAAGGGTCCCGTTCCGCGTGCCACAGGAATCCTGGGACTCCTATCAAGTTTCACGAGGAGTCAGGCATCGTCTCCTTTGGAGGCACTGATCTCCGCGTACCTCTAGAGTTTTCAAAGGATGTCAGGCCTCCAATCGCGATGAGGTGGGGAACTAGGTCTTTCTCTGTGGTCTCCACAGGGGATTCAGACATCCTTTCGTCTTGGGAGATGCAAGACGAGCCTACATTCAAGTCACTGCAGGGATATCCGGCCTTATTTCGAGTCAGGGCATCGCGGTGTCCATTCCACTTGAGGCTGCAAACTCAGGGTCCCTCTCACATACCTAGAGCTGAAAGAAGCCTCCTCTTGAGGTGCTTGTGGTAAGGTGGTATTCCTCTGGAGTCGAAGCCAGGGACTAACCTCTCATCTCGAGTTGATTTTTGGTCCACGGAGCTCTTTCGTGTTGCTACAGTGACCTCAGGATCCCTCTAGCCTTGAAACAGTGTTCTTGGGGTTTCTCTGGAGTGCCATCAAGGAAATCAAGGCTCCTTTCATGTGTGATGTGCAACACGGAATTGCTCTGCACGCAGTGCAGGGGAATCGGGCCTCATCTCGCGGCGAGGGGGAAGTCTCATGGTTTCTCTCGAGTTGCGGCGGGAACCTGGGGCATATTCTCGAGTTCCGATGGGGATGGCCCTTCCACCCACGTGTTTGTTCAGTGACGTCAGGACTCCTGCCTAGTTGCGAGGGACAACTCGGGATTCTCCTCGAGGCTTGGCAGGGCAATTGGGACGCCTCTCCAGCTGAGGCGGGAGACCAAGGGTCCCTTTCCACGTGCCACAGGAATCCTGGGACTCCTATCAAGTTTCACGAGGAGTCAGGCATCGTCTCCTTTGGAGGCACTGATCTCCGCGTACCTCTGGAGTTTTCATAGGATGTGAGGCCTCCGGTCGCGATGAGGTGGGGAACTAGGTCTTTCTCTGTGGTCTCCACAGGGGATTCAGACATCCTTTCGTCTTGGGAGATGCAAGACGAGCCTGCATTCAAGTCACTGCAGGGATATCCAGCCGTATTTCGCGTCAGGGCGTCGCGGTGTCCATTCCACTTGAGGCCGCAAACTCAGGGTCCCTCTCACATACCTAGAGCTGAGAGAAGCCTCCTCTTGAGGTGCTTCTGGTAAGGTGGTATTCCTCTGGAGTCGAAGCCAGGGACTAACCTCTCATCTCGAGTTGATTTTTGGTCCACGGAGCTCTTTCATGTTGCTACAGTGACCTCAGGATCCCTCTAGCCTTGAAACAGTATTCTTGGGTTTTCTCTGGAGTGCCATCAAGGAAATCAAGGCTCCTTTCATGTGTGATGTGCAGCACGGAATTGCTCTGCACGCAGTGCAGGGGAATCGGGCCTCATCTCGCGGCGAGGTGGAAGTCTCATGGTTTTTCTCGAGTTGCGGCGGGAACCTGGGGTATATTCTCGAGTTACGACGGGGATGGCCCTTCCACACAAGTGTTTATTCAGCGACCTCAGGACTCCTGCCTAGTTGCGAGGGACAACTCGGGATTCTCCTCGAGGCTTGGCAGGGCAATTGGAACGCCTCTCCAGCTGAGGCGGGAGACCAAGGGTCCCGTTCCGCGTGCCACAGGAATCCTGGGACTCCTGTCAAGTTTCACGAGGAGTCAGGCATCGTCTCCTTTGGAGGCACTGATCTCCGCGTACCTCTAGAGTTTTCAAAGGATGTCAGGCCTCCAATCGCGATGAGGTGGGGAACTAGGTCTTTCTCTGTGGTCTCCACAGGGGATTCAGACATCCTTTCGTCTTGGGAGATGCAAGACGAGCCTACATTCAAGTCACTGCAGGGATATCCGGCCTTATTTCGAGTCAGGGCATCGCGGTGTCCATTCCACTTGAGGCTGCAAACTCAGGGTCCCTCTCACATACCTAGAGCTGAAAGAAGCCTCCTCTTGAGGTGCTTGTGGTAAGGTGGTATTCCTCTGGAGTCGAAGCCAGGGACTAACCTCTCATCTCGAGTTGATTTTTGGTCCACGGAGCTCTTTCGTGTTGCTACAGTGACCTCAGGATCCCTCTAGCCTTGAAACAGTGTTCTTGGGGTTTCTCTGGAGTGCCATCAAGGAAATCAAGGCTCCTTTCATGTGTGATGTGCAACACGGAATTGCTCTGCACGCAGTGCAGGGGAATCGGGCCTCATCTCGCGGCGAGGGGGAAGTCTCATGGTTTCTCTCGAGTTGCGGCGGGAACCTGGGGCATATTCTCGAGTTCCGATGGGGATGGCCCTTCCACCCACGTGTTTGTTCAGTGACGTCAGGACTCCTGCCTAGTTGCGAGGGACAACTCGGGATTCTCCTCGAGGCTTGGCAGGGCAATTGGGACGCCTCTCCAGCTGAGGCGGGAGACCAAGGGTCCCTTTCCACGTGCCACAGGAATCCTGGGACTCCTATCAAGTTTCACGAGGAGTCAGGCATCGTCTCCTTTGGAGGCACTGATCTCCGCGTACCTCTGGAGTTTTCATAGGATGTGAGGCCTCCGGTCGCGATGAGGTGGGGAACTAGGTCTTTCTCTGTGGTCTCCACAGGGGATTCAGACATCCTTTCGTCTTGGGAGATGCAAGACGAGCCTGTATTCAAGTCACTGCAGGGATATCCGGCCTTATTTCGAGTCAGGGCATCGCGGTGTCCATTCCACTTGAGGCCGCAAACTCAGGGTCCCTCTCACATACCTAGAGCTGATAGAAGCCTCCTCTTGAGGTGCTTGTGGTAAGGTGGTATTCCTCTGGAGTCGAACCCAGGGACTAACCTCTCATCTCGAGTTGATTTGTGGTCCACGGAGCTCTTTCGTGTTGCTACAGTGACCTCAGGATCCCTCTAGCCTTGAAACAGTATTCTTGGGTTTTCTCTGGAGTGCCATCAAGGAAATCAAGGCTCCTTTCATGTGTGATGTGCAGCACGGAATTGCTCTGCACGCAGTGCAGGGGAATCGGGCCTCATCTAGCGGCGAGGGGGAAGTCTCATGGTTTTTCTCGAGTTGCGGCGGGAACCTGGGCTATATTCTCGAGTTGCGTCGGGGATGGCCCTTCTAAACACGTGTTTGTTCAGCGACGGCAGGACTCCTGCCTAGTTGCGAGGGACAACTCGGGATTCTCCTCGAGGCTTGGCAGGGCAATTGGGACGCCTCTCCAGCTGAGGCGTGAGACGAAGTGTCCCTTTCCACGTGCCACAGGAATCCTGGGACTCCTATCAAGTTTCACGAGGAGTCAGGCATCGTCTCCTTTGGAGGCACTGATCTCCGCGTACCTCTGGAGTTTTCAAAGGATGTGAGGCCTCCGGTCGCGATGAGGTGGGGAACTAGGTCTTTCTCTGTGGTCTCCACAGCGGATTCAGAAATCCTTTCGTCTTGGGCGATGCAAGACGAGCCTGCATTCAAGTCACTGCAGGGTTATCCAGCCTTATTTCGAGTCAGGGCATCGCGGTGTCCATTCCACTTGAGGCTGCAAACTCACGGTCCCTCTCACATACCTAGAGCTGAGAGAAGCCTCCTCTTGAGGTGCTTGTGGTAAGGTGGTATTCCTCTGGAGTCGAAGCCAGGGACTAACCTCTCATCTCGAGTTGATTTTTGGTCCACGGAGCTCTTTCGTGTTGCTACAGTGACCACAGGATCCCTCTAGCCTTGAAACAGTGTTCTTGGGGTTTCTCTGGAGTGCCATCAAGGAAATCAAGGCTCCTTTCATGTGTGATGTACAACACGGAATTGCTCTGCATGCAGTGCAGGGGAATCGGGCCTCATCTTGCGGCGAGGGGGAAGTCTCATGGTTTTTCTCGAGTTGCGGCGGGAACCTGGGGTATATTCTCGAGTTACGACGGGGATGGCCCTTCCACCCAAGTGTTTATTCAGCGACGTCAGGACTCCTGCCTAGTTGCGAGGGACAACTCGGGATTCTCCTCGAGGCTTGGCAGGGCAATTGGAACGCCTCTCCAGCTGAGGCGGGAGACCAAGGGTCCCGTTCCGCGTGCCACAGGAATCCTGGGACTCCTATCAAGTTTCACGAGGAGTCAGGCATCGTCTCCTTTGGAGGCACTGATCTCCGCGTACCTCTAGAGTTTTCAAAGGATGTCAGGCCTCCAATCGCGATGAGGTGGGGAACTAGGTCTTTCTCTGTGGTCTCCACAGGGGATTCAGACATCCTTTCGTCTTGGGAGATGCAAGACGAGCCTACATTCAAGTCACTGCAGGGATATCCGGCCTTATTTCGAGTCAGGGCATCGCGGTGTCCATTCCACTTGAGGCTGCAAACTCAGGGTCCCTCTCACATACCTAGAGCTGAAAGAAGCCTCCTCTTGAGGTGCTTGTGGTAAGGTGGTATTCCTCTGGAGTCGAAGCCAGGGACTAACCTCTCATCTCGAGTTGATTTTTGGTCCACGGAGCTCTTTCGTGTTGCTACAGTGACCTCAGGATCCCTCTAGCCTTGAAACAGTGTTCTTGGGGTTTCTCTGGAGTGCCATCAAGGAAATCAAGGCTCCTTTCATGTGTGATGTGCAACACGGAATTGCTCTGCACGCAGTGCAGGGGAATCGGGCCTCATCTCGCGGCGAGGGGGAAGTCTCATGGTTTCTCTCGAGTTGCGGCGGGAACCTGGGGCATATTCTCGAGTTCCGATGGGGATGGCCCTTCCACCCACGTGTTTGTTCAGTGACGTCAGGACTCCTGCCTAGTTGCGAGGGACAACTCGGGATTCTCCTCGAGGCTTGGCAGGGCAATTGGGACGCCTCTCCAGCTGAGGCGGGAGACCAAGGGTCCCTTTCCACGTGCCACAGGAATCCTGGGACTCCTATCAAGTTTCACGAGGAGTCAGGCATCGTCTACTTTGGAGGCACTGATCTCCGCGTACCTCTGGAGTTTTCATAGGATGTGAGGCCTCCGGTCGCGATGAGGTGGGGAACTAGGTCTTTCTCTGTGGTCTCCACAGGGGATTCAGACATCCTTTCGTCTTGGGAGATGCAAGACGAGCCTGCATTCAAGTCACTGCAGGGATATCCAGCCGTATTTCGCGTCAGGGCGTCGCGGTGTCCATTCCACTTGAGGCCGCAAACTCAGGGTCCCTCTCACATACCTAGAGCTGAGAGAAGCCTCCTCTTGAGGTGCTTCTGGTAAGGTGGTATTCCTCTGGAGTCGAAGCCAGGGACTAACCTCTCATCTCGAGTTGATTTTTGGTCCACGGAGCTCTTTCATGTTGCTACAGTGACCTCAGGATCCCTCTAGCCTTGAAACAGTATTCTTGGGTTTTCTCTGGAGTGCCATCAAGGAAATCAAGGCTCCTTTCATGTGTGATGTGCAGCACGGAATTGCTCTGCACGCAGTGCAGGGGAATCGGGCCTCATCTCGCGGCGAGGTGGAAGTCTCATGGTTTTTCTCGAGTTGCGGCGGAAACCTGGGGTATATTCTCGAGTTACGACGGGGATGGCCCTTCCACACAAGTGTTTATTCAGCGACCTCAGGACTCCTGCCTAGTTGCGAGGGACAACTCGGGATTCTCCTCGAGGCTTGGCAGGGCAATTGGAACGCCTCTCCAGCTGAGGCGGGAGACCAAGGGTCCCGTTCCGCGTGCCACAGGAATCCTGGGACTCCTATCAAGTTTCACGAGGAGTCAGGCATCGTCTCCTTTGGAGGCACTGATCTCCGCGTACCTCTAGAGTTTTCAAAGGATGTCAGGCCTCCAATCGCGATGAGGTGGGGAACTAGGTCTTTCTCTGTGGTCTCCACAGGGGATTCAGACATCCTTTCGTCTTGGGAGATGCAAGACGAGCCTACATTCAAGTCACTGCAGGGATATCCGGCCTTATTTCGAGTCAGGGCATCGCGGTGTCCATTCCACTTGAGGCTGCAAACTCAGGGTCCCTCTCACATACCTAGAGCTGAAAGAAGCCTCCTCTTGAGGTGCTTGTGGTAAGGTGGTATTCCTCTGGAGTCGAAGCCAGGGACTAACCTCTCATCTCGAGTTGATTTTTGGTCCACGGAGCTCTTTCGTGTTGCTACAGTGACCTCAGGATCCCTCTAGCCTTGAAACAGTGTTCTTGGGGTTTCTCTGGAGTGCCATCAAGGAAATCAAGGCTCCTTTCATGTGTGATGTGCAACACGGAATTGCTCTGCACGCAGTGCAGGGGAATCGGGCCTCATCTCGCGGCGAGGGGGAAGTCTCATGGTTTCTCTCGAGTTGCGGCGGGAACCTGGGGCATATTCTCGAGTTCCGATGGGGATGGCCCTTCCACCCACGTGTTTGTTCAGTGACGTCAGGACTCCTGCCTAGTTGCGAGGGACAACTCGGGATTCTCCTCGAGGCTTGGCAGGGCAATTGGGACGCCTCTCCAGCTGAGGCGGGAGACCAAGGGTCCCTTTCCACGTGCCACAGGAATCCTGGGACTCCTATCAAGTTTCACGAGGAGTCAGGCATCGTCTCCTTTGGAGGCACTGATCTCCGCGTACCTCTGGAGTTTTCATAGGATGTGAGGCCTCCGGTCGCGATGAGGTGGGGAACTAGGTCTTTCTCTGTGGTCTCCACAGGGGATTCAGACATCCTTTCGTCTTGGGAGATGCAAGACGAGCCTGTATTCAAGTCACTGCAGGGATATCCGGCCTTATTTCGAGTCAGGGCATCGCGGTGTCCATTCCACTTGAGGCCGCAAACTCAGGGTCCCTCTCACATACCTAGAGCTGATAGAAGCCTCCTCTTGAGGTGCTTGTGGTAAGGTGGTATTCCTCTGGAGTCGAAGCCAGGGACTAACCTCTCATCTCGAGTTGATTTGTGGTCCACGGAGCTCTTTCGTGTTGCTACAGTGACCTCAGGATCCCTCTAGCCTTGAAACAGTATTCTTGGGTTTTCTCTGGAGTGCCATCAAGGAAATCAAGGCTCCTTTCATGTGTGATGTGCAGCACGGAATTGCTCTGCACGCAGTGCAGGGGAATCGGGCCTCATCTAGCGGCGAGGGGGAAGTCTCATGGTTTTTCTCGAGTTGCGGCGGGAACCTGGGCTATATTCTCGAGTTGCGTCGGGGATGGCCCTTCTAAACACGTGTTTGTTCAGCGACGGCAGGACTCCTGCCTAGTTGCGAGGGACAACTCGGGATTCTCCTCGAGGCTTGGCAGGGCAATTGGGACGCCTCTCCAGCTGAGGCGTGAGACGAAGTGTCCCTTTCCACGTGCCACAGGAATCCTGGGACTCCTATCAAGTTTCACGAGGAGTCAGGCATCGTCTCCTTTGGAGGCACTGATCTCCGCGTACCTCTGGAGTTTTCAAAGGATGTGAGGCCTCCGGTCGCGATGAGGTGGGGAACTAGGTCTTTCTCTGTGGTCTCCACAGCGGATTCAGAAATCCTTTCGTCTTGGGCGATGCAAGACGAGCCTGCATTCAAGTCACTGCAGGGTTATCCAGCCTTATTTCGAGTCAGGGCATCGCGGTGTCCATTCCACTTGAGGCTGCAAACTCACGGTCCCTCTCACATACCTAGAGCTGAGAGAAGCCTCCTCTTGAGGTGCTTGTGGTAAGGTGGTATTCCTCTGGAGTCGAAGCCAGGGACTAACCTCTCATCTCGAGTTGATTTTTGGTCCACGGAGCTCTTTCGTGTTGCTACAGTGACCACAGGATCCCTCTAGCCTTGAAACAGTGTTCTTGGGGTTTCTCTGGAGTGCCATCAAGGAAATCAAGGCTCCTTTCATGTGTGATGTACAACACGGAATTGCTCTGCATGCAGTGCAGGGGAATCGGGCCTCATCTCGCGGCGAGGGGGAAGTCTCATGGTTTTTCTCGAGTTGCGGCGGGAACCTGGGGTATATTCTCGAGTTACGACGGGGATGGCCCTTCCACCCAAGTGTTTATTCAGCGACGTCAGGACTCCTGCCTAGTTGCGAGGGACAACTCGGGATTCTCCTCGAGGCTTGGCAGGGCAATTGGAACGCCTCTCCAGCTGAGGCGGGAGACCAAGGGTCCCGTTCCGCGTGCCACAGGAATCCTGGGACTCCTATCAAGTTTCACGAGGAGTCAGGCATCGTCTCCTTTGGAGGCACTGATCTCCGCGTACCTCTAGAGTTTTCAAAGGATGTCAGGCCTCCAATCGCGATGAGGTGGGGAACTAGGTCTTTCTCTGTGGTCTCCACAGGGGATTCAGACATCCTTTCGTCTTGGGAGATGCAAGACGAGCCTACATTCAAGTCACTGCAGGGATATCCGGCCTTATTTCGAGTCAGGGCATCGCGGTGTCCATTCCACTTGAGGCTGCAAACTCAGGGTCCCTCTCACATACCTAGAGCTGAAAGAAGCCTCCTCTTGAGGTGCTTGTGGTAAGGTGGTATTCCTCTGGAGTCGAAGCCAGGGACTAACCTCTCATCTCGAGTTGATTTTTGGTCCACGGAGCTCTTTCGTGTTGCTACAGTGACCTCAGGATCCCTCTAGCCTTGAAACAGGGTTCTTGGGGTTTCTCTGGAGTGCCATCAAGGAAATCAAGGCTCCTTTCATGTGTGATGTGCAACACGGAATTGCTCTGCACGCAGTGCAGGGGAATGGCCTCATCTCGCGGCGAGGGGGAAGTCTCATGGTTTCTCTCGAGTTGCGGCGGGAACCTGGGGCATATTCTCGAGTTCCGACGGGGATGGCCCTTCCACCCACGTGTTTGTTCAGTGACGTCAGGACTCCTGCCTAGTTGCGAGGGACAACTCGGGATTCTCCTCGAGGCTTGGCAGGGCAATTGGGACGCCTCTCCAGCTGAGGCGGGAGACCAAGGGTCCCTTTCGACGTGCCACAGGAATCCTGGGACTCCTATCAAGTTTCACGAGGAGTCAGGCATCGTCTCCTTTGGAGGCACTGATCTCCGCGTTCCTCTGGAGTTTTCAAAGGATGTGAGGCCTCCGGTCGCGATGAGGTGGGGAACTAGGTCTTTCTCTGTGGTCTCCACAGGGGATTCGGACATCCTTTCATCTTGGGAGATGCAAGACGAGCCTGCATTCAAGTCACTGCAGGAATATCCGGCCTTATTTCGAGTCAGGGCATCGCGGTGTCCATTCCACTTGAGGCCGCAAACTCAGGGTCCCTCTCACATACCTAGAGCTGAGAGAAGCCTCCTCTTGAGGTGCTTGTAGTAAGGTTGTATTCCTCTGGAGTCGAAGCCAGGGACTAACATCTCATCTCGAGTTGATTTTTGGTCCACGGAGCTCTTTCTTGTTGCTACAGTGACCTCAGCATCCCTCTAGCCTTGAAACAGTGTTCTTGGGGTTTCTCTGGAGTGCCATCAAGGAAATCAAGGCTCCTTTCATGTGTGATGTGCAACACGGAATTGCTCTGCACGCAGTGCAGGGGAATGGGGCCTCATCTCGCGGCGAGGGGGAAGTCTCATGGCTTTCTCGAGTTGCGGCGGGAACCTGGGGTATATTCTCGAGTTACGACGGGATGGCCCTTCCACCCACGTGTTTGTTCAGCGACGTCAGGACTCCTGCCTAGTTGCGAGGGACAACTCGTGATTCTCCTCGAGGCTTGGCAGGGCAATTGGGACGCCTCTCCAGCTGAGGCGGGAGACCAAGGGTCCCTTTCCACGTGCCACAGGAATCCTGGGACTCCTATCAAGTTTCACGAGGACTCAGGCATCGTCTCCTTTGGAGGCACTGATCTCCGCGTACCTCTGGAGTTTTCAAAGGATGTGAGGCCTCCGGTCGCGATGAGCTGGGGAACTATGTCTTTCTCTGTGGTCTCCACAGGGGATTCAGACATCCTTTCGTCTTGGGAGATGCAAGACGAGCCTGTACTCAAGTCACTGCAGGGTTATCCAGCCTTATTTCGAGTCAGGGCATCGCGGTGTCCATTCCACTTGAGGCCGCAAACTCAGGGTCCCTCTCACATACCTAGAGCTGAGAGAAGCCTCCTCTTGAGGTGCTTGTGCTAAGGTGGTATTCCTCTGGAGTCGAAGCCAGGGACTAACCTCTCATCTCGAGTTGATTTTTGGTCCACGGAGCTCTTTCGTGTTGCTACATGACCTCAGGATCCCTCTAGCCTTGAAACAGTGTTCTTGGGGATTCTCTGGAGTGCCATTACGGAAATCAAGGCTCCTTTCATGTGTGATGTGCAACACAGAATTGCTCTGCACGCAGTGCAGGGGAATCGGGCCTAATCTCACGGTGAGGGGGAAGTCTCATGGTTTTTCTGCAATTGCGGCGGGAACCTGGGGTATATTCTCGAGTTACGGCCGGAATGGCCCTTCCACACACGTGTTTGTTCAGCGACGTCAGGACTCCTGCCTAGTTGCGAGGGACAACTCGGGATTCTCCTCGAGGCTTGGCAGGGCAATTGGGACGCCTCTCCAGCTGAGGCGGGAGACCAAGGGTCGCTTTCCACGTGCCACAGGAATCCTGGGACTCCTATCAAGTTTCACGAGGAGTCAGGCATCGTCTCCTTTGGAGGCACTGATCTCCGCGTAGCTCTGGAGTTTTCAAAGGATGTGAGGCCTCCGGTCGCGATGAGGTGGGGAACTAGGTCTTTCTCTGTGGTCTCCACAGGGGATTCAGACATCCTTTCGTCTTGGGAGATGCAAGACGAGCCTGCATTCAAGTCACTGCAGGGATATCCGGCCGTATTTCGCGTCAGGGCGTCGCGGTGTCCATTCCACTTGAGGCCGCAAACTCAGGGTCCCTCTCACATAGCTAGAGCTGAGAGAAGCCTCCTCTTGAGGTGCTTGTGGTAAGGTGGTATTCCTCTGGAGTCGAAGCCAGGGACTAACCTCTCATCTCGAGTTGATTTTTGGTCCACGGAGCTCTTTCATGTTGCTACAGTGACCTCAGGATCCCTCTAGCCTTGAAACAGTATTCTTGGGTTTTCTCTGGAGTGCCATCAAGGAAATCAAGGCTCCTTTCATGTGTGATGTGCAGCACGGAATTGCTCTGCACGCAGTGCAGGGGAATCGGGCCTCATCTAGCGGCGAGGGGGAAGTCTCATGGTTTTTCTCGAGTTGCGGCGGGAACCTGGGCTATATTCTCGAGTTACGACGGGGATGGCCCTTCCACCCACGTGTTTGTTCAGCGACGGCAGGACTCCTGCCTAGTTGCGAGGGACAACTCGGGATTCTCCTCGAGGCTTGGCAGGGCAATTGGGACGCCTCTCCAGCTGAGGCGTGAGACGAAGTGTCCCTTTCCACGTGCCACAGGTATCCTGGGACTCCTATCAAGTTTCACGAGGAGTCAGGCATCGTCTCCTTCGGAGGCACTGATCTCTGCGTACCTCTGGAGTTTTCAAAGGATGTGAGGCCTCCGGTCGCGATGAGGTGGGGAACTAGGTCTTTCTCTGTGGTCTCCACAGGGGATTCAGACATCCTTTCGTCTTGGGCGATGCAAGACGAGCCTGCATTCAAGTCACTGCAGGGATATCGAGCCTTATTTCGAGTCAGGGCATCGCGGTGTCCATTCCACTTGAGGCCGCAAACTCAGGGTCCCTCTCACATACCTAGAGCTGAGAGAAGCCTCCTCTTGAGGTGCTTGTGGTAAGGTGGTATTCCTCTGGAGTCGAAGCCAGGGACTAACCTCTCATCTCGAGTTGATTTTTGGTCCACGGAGCTCTTTCGTGTTGCTACCGTGACCTCAGGATCCCTCTAGCCTTGAAACAGTGTTCTTGGGTTTTCTCTGGAGTGCCATCAAGGAAATCAAGGCTCCTTTCATGTGTGATGTGCAACACGGAATTGCTCTGCACGCAGTGCAGGGGAATCGGGCCTCATCTCGCGGTGAGGGGGAAGTCTCATGGTTTTTCTCGAGTGGCGGCGGGAACCTGGGGTATATTCTCAAGTTACGATGGGAATGGCCCTTCGACACACGTGTTTGTTCAGCGACGGCAGGACTCCTGCCTAGTTGCGAGGGACAACTCGGGATTCTCCTCGAGGCTTGGCAGGGCAATTGGGACGCCTCTCCAGCTGAGGCGGGAGACCAAGGGTCCCTTTCAACGTGCCACAGGAATCCTGGGACTCCTATAAAGTTTCACGAGGAGTCAGGCATCGTCTCCTTTGGAGGCACTGATCTCCGCGTACCTCTGGAGTTTTCAAAGGATGTGAGGCCTCCGGTCGCGATGAGCTGGGGAACTAGGTCTTTCTCTGTGGTCTCCACAGGGGATTCAGACATCCTTTCGTCTTGGGCGATGCAAGACGAGCCTGCATTCAAGTCACTGCAGGGATATCCGGCCTTATTTCGAGTCAGGGCATCGCGGTGTCCATTCCACTTGAGGCCGCAAACTCAGGGTCCCTGTCACATACCTAGAGCTGAGAGAAGCCTCCTCTTGAGGTGCTTGTGGTAAGGTGGTATTCCTCTGGAGTCGAAGCCAGGGACTAACCTCTCATCTCGAGTTGATTTTTGGTCAACGGAGCTCTTTCGTGTTGCTACAGTGACCTCAGTTTCCCTCTAGCCTTGAAACAGTGTTAATGGGGTTTCTCTGGAGTGCCATCAAGGAAGTCAAGGCTCCTTTCATGTGTGATGTGCAACACGGAATTGCTCTGCACGCAGTGCAGGGGAATCGGGCCTCATCTCGCGGCGAGGGGGAAGTCTCATGGTTTTTCTCGAGTTGCGGCGGGAACCTGGGCTATATTCTCGAGTTGCGACGGGGATGGCCCTTCTAAACACGTGTTTGTTCAGCGACGGCAGGACTCCTGCCTAGTTGCGAGGGACAACTCGGGATTCTCCTCGAGGCTTGGCAGGGCAATTGGGACGCCTCTCCAGCTGAGGCGGGAGACCAAGGGTCGCTTTCCACGTGCCACAGGAATCCTGGGACTCCTATCAAGTTTCACGAGGAGTCAGGCATCGTCTCCTTTGGAGGCACTGATCTCCGCGTACCTCTGGAGTTTTCAAAGGATGTGAGGCCTCCGGTCGCGATGAGGTGGGGAACTAGGTCTTTCTCTGTGGTCTCCACAGGGGATTCAGACATCCTTTCGTCTTGGGAGATGCAAGACGAGCCTGCATTCAAGTCACTGCAGGGATATCCAGCCGTATTTCGCGACAGGGCGTCGCGGTGTCCATTCCACTTGAGGCCGCAAACTCAGGGTCCCTCTCACATAGCTAGAGCTGAGAGAAGCCTCCTCTTGAGGTGCTTCTGGTAAGGTGGTATTCCTCTGGAGTCGAAGCCAGGGACTAACCTCTCATCTCGAGTTGATTTTTGGTCCACGGAGCTCTTTCATGTTGCTACAGTGACCTCAGGATCCCTCTAGCCTTGAAACAGTATTCTTGGGTTTTCTCTGGAGTGCCATCAAGGAAATCAAGGCTCCTTTCATGTGTGATGTGCAGCACGGAATTGCTCTGCACGCAGTGCAGGGGAATCGGGCCTCATCTCGCGGCGAGGGGGAAGTCTCATGGTTTTTCTCGAGTTGCGGCGGGAACCTGGGGTATATTCTCGAGTTACGACGGGGATGGCCCTTCCACCCAAGTGTTTATTCAGCGACCTCAGGACTCCTGCCTAGTTGCGAGGGACAACTCGGGATTCTCCTCGAGGCTTGGCAGGGCAATTGGAACGCCTCTCCAGCTGAGGCGGGAGACCAAGGGTCCCGTTCTGCGTGCCACAGGAATCCTGGGACTCCTATCAAGTTTCACGAGGAGTCAGGCATCGTCTCCTTTGGAGGCACTGATCTCCGCGTACCTCTAGAGTTTTCAAAGGATGTCAGGCCTCCAATCGCGATGAGGTGGGGAACTAGGTCTTTCTCTGTGGTCTCCACAGGGGATTCAGACATCCTTTCGTCTTGGGAGATGCAAGACGAGCCTACATTCAAGTCACTGCAGGGATATCCGGCCTTATTTCGAGTCAGGGCATCGCGGTGTCCATTCCACTTGAGGCTGCAAACTCAGGGTCCCTCTCACATACCTAGAGCTGAAAGAAGCCTCCTCTTGAGGTGCTTGTGGTAAGGTGGTATTCCTCTGGAGTCGAAGCCAGGGACTAACCTCTCATCTCGAGTTGATTTTTGGTCCACGGAGCTCTTTCGTGTTGCTACAGTGACCTCAGGATCCCTCTAGCCTTGAAACAGTGTTCTTGGGGTTTCTCTGGAGTGCCATCAAGGAAATCAAGGCTCCTTTCATGTGTGATGTGCAACACGGAATTGCTCTGCACGCAGTGCAGGAGAATCGGGCCTCATCTCGCGGCGAGGGGGAAGTCTCATGGTTTCTCTCGAGTTGCGGCGGGAACCTGGGGCATATTCTCGAGTTCCGACGGGGATGGCCCTTCCACCCACGTGTTTGTTCAGTGACGTCAGGACTCCTGCCTAGTTGCGAGGGACAACTCGGGATTCACCTCGAGGCTTGGCAGGGCAATTGGGACGCCTCTCCAGCTGAGGCGGGAGACCAAGGGTCCCTTTCGACGTGCCACAGGAATCCTGGGACTCCTATCAAGTTTCACGAGGAGTCAGGCATCGTCTCCTTTGGAGGCACTGATCTCCGCGTACCTCTGGAGTTCTCATAGGATGTGAGGCCTCCGGTCGCGATGAGGTGGGGAACTAGGTCTTTCTCTGTGGTCTCCACAGGGGATTCAGACATCCTTTCGTCTTGGGAGATGCAAGACGAGCCTGTATTCAAGTCACTGCAGGGATATCCGGCCTTATTTCGAGTCAGGGCATCGCGGTGTCCATTCCACTTGAGGCCGCAAACTCAGGGTCCCTCTCACATACCTAGAGCTGATAGAAGCCTCCTCTTGAGGTGCTTGTGGTAAGGTGGTATTCCTCTGGAGTCGAAGCCAGGGACTAACCTCTCATCTCGAGTTGATTTGTGGTCCACGGAGCTCTTTCGTGTTGCTACAGTGACCTCAGGATCCCTCTAGCCTTGAAACAGTATTCTTGGGTTTTCTCTGGAGTGCCATCAAGGAAATCAAGGCTCCTTTCATGTGTGATGTGCAGCACGGAATTGCTCTGCACGCAGTGCAGGGGAATCGGGCCTCATCTAGCGGCGAGGGGGAAGTCTCATGGTTTTTCTCGAGTTGCGGCGGGAACCTGGGCTATATTCTCGAGTTGCGTCGGGGATGGCCCTTCTAAACACGTGTTTGTTCAGCGACGGCAGGACTCCTGCCTAGTTGCGAGGGACAACTCGGGATTCTCCTCGAGGCTTGGCAGGGCAATTGGGACGCCTCTCCAGCTGAGGCGTGAGACGAAGTGTCCCTTTCCACGTGCAACAGGAATCCTGGGACTCCTATCAAGTTTTACGAGGAGTCAGGCATCGTCTCCTTTGGAGGCACTGATCTCCGCGTACCTCTGGAGTTTTCAAAGGATGTGAGGCCTCCGGTCGCGAAGAGGTGGGGAACTAGGTCTTTCTCTGTGGTCTCCACAGCGGATTCAGAAATCCTTTCGTCTTGGGCGATGCAAGACGAGCCTGCATTCAAGTCACCGCAGGGTTATCCAGCCTTATTTCGAGTCAGGGCATCGCGGTGTCCATTCCACTTGAGGCTGCAAACTCAGGGTCCCTCTCACATACCTAGAGCTGAGAGAAGCCTCCTCTTGAGGTGCTTGTGGTAAGGTGGTATTCCTCTGGAGTCGAAGCCAGGGACTAACCTCTCATCTCGAGTTGATTTTTGGTCCACGGAGCTCTTTCGTGTTGCTACAGTGACCTCAGGATCCCTCTAGCCTTGAAACAGTGTTCTTGGGGTTTCTCTGGAGTGCCATCAAGGAAATCAAGGCTCCTTTCATGTGTGATGTACAACACGGAATTGCTCTGCATGCAGTGCAGGGGAATCGGGCCTCATCTTGCGGCGAGGGGGAAGTCTCATGGTTTTTCTCGAGTTGCGGCGGGAACCTGGGGTATATTCTCGAGTTACGACGGGGATGGCCCTTCCACCCAAGTGTTTATTCAGCGACGTCAGGACTCCTGCCTAGTTGTGAGGGACAACTCGGGATTCTCCTCGAGGCTTGGCAGGGCAATTGGGACCCCTCTCCAGCTGAGGCGGGAGACCAAGGGTCCCTTTCGACGTGCCACAGGAATCCTGGGACTCCTATCAAGTTTCACGAGGAGTCAGGCATCGTCTCCTTTGGAGGCACTGATCTCCGCGTACCTCTGGAGTTTTCAAAGGATGTGAGGCCTCCGGTCGCGATGAGGTGGGGAACTAGGTCTTTCTCTGTGGTCTCCACAGGGGATTCGGACATCCTTTCATCTTGGGAGATGTAAGACGAGCCTGCATTCAAGTCACTGCAGGAATATCCGGCCTTATTTCGAGTCAGGGCATCGCGGTGTCCATTCCACTTGAGGCCGCAAACTCAGGGTCCCTGTCACATACCTAGAGCTGAGAGAAGCCTCCTCTTGAGGTGCTTGTGGTAAGGTTGTATTCCTCTGGAGTCGAAGCCAGGGACTAACATCTCATCTCGAGTTGATTTTTGGTCCACGGAGCTCTTTCTTGTTGCTACAGTGACCTCAGCATCCCTCTAGCCTTGAAACAGTGTTCTTGGGGTTTCTCTGGAGTGCCATCAAGGAAATCAAGGCTCCTTTCATGTGTGATGTGCAACACGGAATTGCTCTGCACGCAGTGCAGGGGAATGGGGCCTCATCTCGCGGCGAGGGGGAAGTCTCATGGCTTTCTCGAGTTGCGGCGGGAACCTGGGGTATATTCTCGAGTTACGACGGGATGGCCCTTCCACCCACGTGTTTGTTCAGCGACGTCAGGACTCCTGCCTAGTTGCGAGGGACAACTCGTGATTCTCCTCGAGGCTTGGCAGGGCAATTGGGACGCCTCTACAGCTGAGGCGGGAGACCAAGGGTCCCTTTCCACGTGCCACAGGAATCCTGGGACTCCTATCAAGTTTCACGAGGACTCAGGCATCGTCTCCTTTGGAGGCACTGATCTCCGCGTACCTCTGGAGTTTTCAAAGGATGTGAGGCCTCCGGTCGCGATGAGCTGGGGAACTAGGTCTTTCTCTGTGGTCTCCACAGGGGATTCAGACATCCTTTCGTCTTGGGAGATGCAAGACGAGCCTGTATTCAAGTCACTGCAGGGTTATCCAGCCTTATTTCGAGTCAGGGCATCGCGGTGTCCATTCCACTTGAGGCCGCAAACTCAGGGTCCCTCTCACATACCTAGAGCTGAGAGAAGCCTCCTCTTGAGGTGCTTGTGCTAAGGTGGTATTCCTCTGGAGTCGAAGCCAGGGACTAACCTCTCATCTCGAGTTGATTTTTGGTCCACGGAGCTCTTTCGTGTTGCTACATGACCTCAGGATCCCTCTAGCCTTGAAACAGTGTTCTTGGGGATTCTCTGGAGTGCCATTAAGGAAATCAAGGCTCCTTTCATGTGTGATGTGCAACACAGAATTGCTCTGCACGCAGTGCAGGGGAATCGGGCCTAATCTCACGGTGAGGGGGAAGTCTCATGGTTTTTCTGCAGTTGCGGCGGGAACCTGGGGTATATTCTCGAGTTACGGCCGGAATGGCCCTTCCACCCACGTGTTTGTTCAGCGACGTCAGGACTCCTGCCTAGTTGCGAGGGACAACTCGGGATTCTCCTCGAGGCTTGGCAGGGCAATTGGGACGCCTCTCCAGCTGAGGCGGGAGACCAAGGGTCGCTTTCCACGTGCCACAGGAATCCTGGGACTCCTATCAAGTTTCACGAGGAGTCAGGCATCGTCTCCTTTGGAGGCACTGATCTCCGCGTAGCTCTGGAGTTTTCAAAGGATGTGAGGCCTCCGGTCGCGATGAGGTGGGGAACTAGGTCTTTCTCTGTGGTCTCCACAGGGGATTCAGACATCCTTTCGTCTTGGGAGATGCAAGACGAGCCTGCATTCAAGTCACTGCAGGGATATCCGGCCGTATTTCGCGTCAGGGCGTCGCGGTGTCCATTCCACTTGAGGCCGCAAACTCAGGGTCCCTCTCACATAGCTAGAGCTGAGAGAAGCCTCCTCTTGAGGTGCTTCTGGTAAGGTGGTATTCCTCTGGAGTCGAAGCCAGGGACTAACCTCTCATCTCGAGTTGATTTTTGGTCCACGGAGCTCTTTCATGTTGCTACAGTGACCTCAGGATCCCTCTAGCCTTGAAACAGTGTTCTTGGGGTTTTCTCTGGAGTGCCATCAAGGAAATCAAGGCTCCTTTCATGTGTGATGTGCAGCACGGAATTGCTCTGCACGCAGTGCAGGGGAATCGGGCCTCATCTCGCGGCGAGGGGGAAGTCTCATGGTTTTTCTCGAGTTGCGGCGGGAACCTGGGGTATATTCTCGAGTTACGACGGGGATGGCCCTTCGACCCAAGTGTTTATTCAACGACCTCAGGACTCCTGCCTAGTTGAGAGGGACAACTCGGGATTCTCCTCGAGGCTTGGCAGGGCAATTGGGACGCCTCTCCAGCTGAGGCGGGAGACCAAGGGTCCCTTTCGACGTGCCACAGGAATCCTGGGACTCCTATCAAGTTTCACGAGGAGTCAGGCATCGTCTCCTTTGGAGGCACTGATCTCCGCGTACCTCTGGAGTTTTCATAGGATGTGAGGCCTCCGGTCGCGATGAGGTGGGGAACTAGGTCTTTCTCTGTGGTCTCCACAGGGGATTCAGACATCCTTTCGTCTTGGGAGATGCAAGACGAGCCTGTATTCAAGTCACTGCAGGGATATCCAGCCTTATTTCGAGTCAGGGCATCGCGGTGTCCATTCCACTTGAGGCCGCAAACTCAGGGTCCCTCTCACATACCTAGAGCTGATAGAAGCCTCCTCTTGAGGTGCTTGTGGTAAGGTGGTATTCCTCTGGAGTCGAAGCCAGGGACTAACCTCTCATCTCGAGTTGATTTTTGGTCCACGGAGCTCTTTCGTGTTGCTACAGTGACCTCAGGATCCCTCTAGCCTTGAAACAGTATTCTTGGGTTTTCTCTGGAGTGCCATCAAGGAAATCAAGGCTCCTTTCATGTGTGATGTGCAGCACGGAATTGCTCTGCACGCAGTGCAGGGGAATCGGGCCTCATCTAGCGGCGAGGGGGAAGTCTCATGGTTTTTCTCGAGTTGCGGCGGGAACCTGGGCTATATTCTCGAGTTGCGTCGGGGATGGCCCTTCTAAACACGTGTTTGTTCAGCGACGGCAGGACTCCTGCCTAGTTGCGAGGGACAACTCGGGATTCTCCTCCAGGCTTGGCAGGGCAATTGGGACGCCTCTCCAGCTGAGGCGTGAGACGAAGTGTCCCTTTCCACGTGCCACAGGAATCCTGGGACTCCTATCAAGTTTTACGAGGAGTCAGGCATCGTCTCCTTTGGAGGCACTGATCTCCGCGTACCTCTGGAGTTTTCAAAGGATGTGAGGCCTCCGGTCGCGATGAGGTGGGGAACTAGGTCTTTCTCTGTGGTCTCCACAGCGGATTCAGAAATCCTTTCGTCTTGGGCGATGCAAGACGAGCCTGCATTCAAGTCACTGCAGGGTTATCCAGCCTTATTTCGAGTCAGGGCATCGCGGTGTCCATTCCACTTGAGGCTGCAAACTCAGGGTCCCTCTCACATACCTAGAGCTGAGAGAAGCCTCCTCTTGAGGTGCTTGTGGTAAGGTGGTATTCCTCTGGAGTCGAAGACAGGGACTAACCTCTCATCTCGAGTTGATTTTTGGTCCACGGAGCTCTTTCGTGTTGCTACAGTGACCTCAGGATCCCTCTAGCCTTGAAACAGTGTTCTTGGGGTTTCTCTGGAGTGCCATCAAGGAAATCAAGGCTCCTTTCATGTGTGATGTACAACACGGAATTGCTCTGCATGCAGTGCAGGGGAATCGGGCCTCATCTTGCGGCGAGGGGGAAGTCTCATGGTTTTTCTCGAGTTGCGGCGGGAACCTGGGGTATATTCTCGAGTTACGACGGGGATGGCCCTTCCACCCAAGTGTTTATTCAGCGACGTTAGGACTCCTGCCTAGTTGCGAGGGACAACTCGGGATTCTCCTCGAGGCTTGGCAGGGCTATTGGAACGCCTCTCCAGCTGAGGCGGGAGACCAAGGGTCCCGTTCCGCGTGCCACAGGAATCCTGGGACTCCTATCAAGTTTCACGAGGAGTCAGGCATCGTCTCCTTTGGAGGCACTGATCTCCGCGTACCTCTAGAGTTTTCAAAGGATGTCAGGCCTCCAATCGCGATGAGGTGGGGAACTAGGTCTTTCTCTGTGGTCTCCAAAGGGGATTCAGACATCCTTTCGTCTTGGGAGATGCAAGACGAGCCTACATTCAAGTCACTGCAGGGATATCCGGCCTTATTTCGAGTCAGGGCATCGCGGTGTCCATTCCACTTGAGGCTGCAAACTCAGGGTCCCTCTCACATACCTAGAGCTGAAAGAAGCCTCCTCTTGAGGTGCTTGTGGTAAGGTGGTATTCCTCTGGAGTCGAAGCCAGGGACTAACCTCTCATCTCGAGTTGATTTTTGGTCCACGGAGCTCTTTCGTGTTGGTACAGTGACCTCAGGATCCCTCTAGCCTTGAAACAGTGTTCTTGGGGTTTCTCTGGAGTGCCATCAAGGAAATCAAGGCTCCTTTCATGTGTGATGTGCAACACGGAATTGCTCTGCACGCAGTGCAGGGGAATCGGGCCTCATCTCGCGGCGAGGGGGAAGTCTCATGGTTTCTCTCGAGTTGCGGCGGGAACCTGGGGCATATTCTCGAGTTCCGACGGGGATGGCCCTTCCACCCACGTGTTTGTTCAGTGACGTCAGGACTCCTGCCTAGTTGCGAGGGACAACTCGGGATTCTCCTCGAGGCTTGGCAGGGCAATTGGGACGCCTCTCCAGCTGAGGCGGGAGACCAAGGGTCCCTTTCCACTTGCCACAGGAATCCTGGGACTCCTATCAAGTTTCACGAGGAGTCAGGCATCGTCTCCTTTGGAGGCACTGATCTCCGCGTACCTCTGGAGTTTTCATAGGATGTGAGGCCTCCGGTCGCGATGAGGTGGGGAACTAGGTCTTTCTCTGTGGTCTCCACAGGGGATTCAGACATCCTTTCGTCTTGGGAGATGCAAGACGAGCCTGTATTCAAGTCACTGCAGGGATATCCGGCCTTATTTCGAGTCAGGGCATCGCGGTGTCCATTCCACTTGAGGCCGCAAACTCAGGGTCCCTCTCACATACCTAGAGCTGATAGAAGCCTCCTCTTGAGGTGCTTGTGGTAAGGTGGTATTCCTCTGGAGTCGAAGCCAGGGACTAACCTCTCATCTCGAGTTGATTTTTGGTCCACGGAGCTCTTTCGTGTTGCTACAGTGACCTCAGGATCCCTCTAGCCTTGAAACAGTGTTCTTGGGGTTTCTCTGGAGTGCCATCAAGGAAATCAAGGCTCCTTTCATGTGTGATGTGCAACACGGAATTGCTCTGCACGCAGTGCAGGGGAATCGTGCCTCATCTCGCGGCGAGGGGGAAGTCTCATGGTTTTTCTCGAGTTGCGGCGGGAACCTGGGGTATATTCTCGAGTTCCGACGGGGATAGCCCTTCCACCCACGTGTTTGTTCAGCGACGTCAGGACTCCTGCCTAGTTGCGAGGGACAACTCGGGATTCTCCTCGAGGCTTGGCAGGGCAATTGGGACGCCTCTCCAGCTGAGGCGGGAGACCAAGGGTCCCTTTCGACGTGCCACAGGAATCCTGGGACTCCTATCAAGTTTCACGAGGAGTCAGGCATCGTCTCCTTTGGAGGCACTGATCTCCGCGTACCTCTGGAGTTTTCAAAGGATGTGAGGCCTCCGGTCGCGATGAGGTGGGAAACTAGGTCTTTCTCTGTGGTCTCCACAGGGGATTCGGACATCCTTTCGTCTTGGGAGATGCAAGACGAGCCTGCATTCAAGTCACTGCAGGAATATCCGGCCTTATTTCGAGTCAGGGCATCGCGGTGTCCATTCCACTTGAGGCCGCAAACTCAGGGTCCCTGTCACATACCTAGAGCTGAGAGAAGCCTCCTCTTGAGGTGCTTGTGGTAAGGTTGTATTCCTCTGGAGTCGAAGCCAGGGACTAACATCTCATCTCGAGTTGATTTTTGGTCCACGGAGCTCTTTCTTGTTGCTACAGTGACCTCAGCATCCCTCTAGCCTTGAAACAGTGTTCTTGGGGTTTCTCTGGAGTGCCATCAAGGAAATCAAGGCTCCTTTCATGTGTGATGTGCAACACGGAATTGCTCTGCACGCAGTGCAGGGTAATGGGGCCTCATCTCGCGGCGAGGGGGAAGTCTCATGGCTTTCTCGAGTTGCGGCGGGAACCTGGGCTATATTCTCGAGTTACGACGGGATGGCCCTTCCACCCACGTGTTTGTTCAGCGACGTCAGGTCTCCTGCCTAGTTGCGAGGGACAACTCGTGATTCTCCTCGAGGCTTGGCAGGGCAATTGGGACGCCTCTCCAGCTGAGGCGGGAGACCAAGGGTCCCTTTCCACGTGACACAGGAATCCTGGGACTCCTATCAAGTTTCACGAGGACTCAGGCATCGTCTCCTTTGGAGGCACTGATCTCCGCGTACCTCTGGAGTTTTCAAAGGATGTGAGGCCTCCGGTCGCGATGAGCTGGGGAACTAGGTCTTTCTCTGTGGTCTCCACAGGGGATTCAGACATCCTTTCGTCTTGGGAGATGCAAGACGAGCCTGTATTCAAGTCACTGCAGGGTTATCCAGCCTTATTTCGAGTCAGGGCATCGCGGTGTCCATTCCACTTGAGGCCGCAAACTCAGGGTCCCTCTCACATACCTAGAGCTGAGAGAAGCCTCCTCTTGAGGTGCTTGTGCTAAGGTGGTATTCCTCTGGAGTCGAAGCCAGGGACTAACCTCTCATCTCGAGTTGATTTTTGGTCCACGGAGCTCTTTCGTGTTGCTACATGACCTCAGGATCCCTCTAGCCTTGAAACAGTGTTCTTGGGGATTCTCTGGAGTGCCATTAAGGAAATCAAGGCTCCTTTCATGTGTGATGTGCAACACAGAATTGCTCTGCACGCAGTGCAGGGGAATCGGGCCTAATCTCACGGTGAGGGGGAAGTCTCATGGTTTTTCTGCAGTTGCGGCGGGAACCTGGGGTATATTCTCGAGTTACGGCCGGAATGGCCCTTCCACCCACGTGTTTGTTCAGCGACGTCAGGACTCCTGCCTAGTTGCGAGGGACAACTCGGGATTCTCCTCGAGGCTTGGCAGGGCAATTGGGACGCCTCTCCAGCTGAGGCGGGAGACCAAGGGTCGCTTTCCACGTGCCACAGGAATCCTGGGACTCCTATCAAGTTTCACGAGGAGTCAGGCATCGTCTCCTTTGGAGGCACTGATCTCCGCGTAGCTCTGGAGTTTTCAAAGGATGTGAGGCCTCCGGTCGCGATGAGGTGGGGAACTAGGTCTTTCTCTGTGGTCTCCACAGGGGATTCAGACATCCTTTCGTCTTGGGAGATGCAAGACGAGCCTGCATTCAAGTCACTGCAGGGATATCCGGCCGTATTTCGCGTCAGGGCGTCGCGGTGTCCATTCCACTTGAGGCCGCAAACTCAGGGTCCCTCTCACATAGCTAGAGCTGAGAGAAGCCTCCTCTTGAGGTGCTTCTGGTAAGGTGGTATTCCTCTGGAGTCGAAGCCAGGGACTAACCTCTCATCTCGAGTTGATTTTTGGTCCACGGAGCTCTTTCATGTTGCTACAGTGACCTCAGGATCCCTCTAGCCTTGAAACAGTATTCTTGGGTTTTCTCTGGAGTGCCATCAAGGAAATCAAGGCTCCTTTCATGTGTGATGTGCAGCACGGAATTGCTCTGCACGCAGTGCAGGGGAATCGGGCCTCATCTAGCGGCGAGGGGGAAGTCTCATGGTTTTTCTCGAGTTGCGGCGGGAACCTGGGCTATATTCTCGAGTTACGTCGGGGATGGCCCTTCTACACACGTGTTTGTTCAGCGACGGCAGGACTCCTGCCTAGTTGCGAGGGACAACTCGGGATTCTCCTCGAGGCTTGGCAGGGCAATTGGGACGCCTCTCCAGCTGAGGCGTGAGACGAAGTGTCCCTTTCCACGTGCCACAGGTATCCTGGGACTCCTATCAAGTTTCACGAGGAGTCACGCATCGTCTCCTTCGGAGGCACTGATCTCTGCGTACCTCTGGAGTTTTCAAAGGATGTGAGGCATCCGGTCGCGATGAGGTGGGGAACTAGGTCTTTCTCTGTGGTCTCCACAGGGGATTCAGACATCCTTCCGTCTTGGGCGATGCAAGACGAGCCTGCATTCAAGTCACTGCAGGGATATCGAGCCTTATTTCGAGTCAGGGCATCGCGGTGTCCATTCCACATGAGGCCGCAAACTCAGGGTCCCTCTCACATACCTAGAGCTGAGAGAAGCCTCCTCTTGAGGTGCTTGTGGTAAGGTGGTATTCCTCTGGAGTCGAAGCCAGGGACTAACCTCTCATCTCGAGTTGATTTTTGGTCCACGGAGCTCTTTCCTGTTGCTACCGTGACCTCAGGATCCCTCTAGCCTTGAAACAGTGTTCTTGGGGTTTCTCTGGAGTGCCATCAAGGAAATCAAGGCTCCTTTCATGTGTGATGTGCAACACGGAATTGCTCTGCACGCAGTGCAGGGGAATCGGGCCTCATCTCGCGGTGAGGGGGAAGTCTCATGGTTTTTCTCGAGTGGCGGCGGGAACCTGGGGTATATTCTCAAGTTACGATGGGAATGGCCCTTCGACCCACGTGTTTGTTCAGCGACGGCAGGACTCCTGCCTAGTTGCGAGGGACAACTCGGGATTCTCCTCGAGGCTTGGCAGGGCAATTGGGACGCCTCTCCAGCTGAGGCGGGAGACCAAGGGTCCCTTTCAAGGTGCCACAGGAATCCTGGGACTCCTATAAAGTTTCACGAGGAGTCAGGCATCGTCTCCTTTGGAGGCACTGATCTCCGCGTACCTCTGGAGTTTTCAAAGGATGTGAGGCCTCCGGTCGCGATGAGCTGGGGAACTAGGTCTTTCTCTGTGGTCTCCACAGGGGATTCAGACATCCTTTCGTCTTGGGCGATGCAAGACGAGCCTGCATTCAAGTCACTGCAGGGATATCCGGCCTTATTTCGAGTCAGGGCATCGCGGTGTCCATTCCACTTGAGGCCGCAAACTCAGGGTCCCTGTCACATACCTAGAGCTGAGAGAAGCCTCCTCTTGAGGTGCTTGTGGTAAGGTGGTATTCCTCTGGAGTCGAAGCCAGGGACTAACCTCTCATCTCGAGTTGATTTTTGGTCCACGGAGCTCTTTCGTGTTGCTACAGTGACCTCAGTTTCCCTCTAGCCTTGAAACAGTGTTCATGGGGTTTCTCTGGAGTGCCATCAAGGAAGTCAAGGCTCCTTTCATGTGTGATGTGCAACACGGAATTGCTCTGCACGCAGTGCAGGGGAATCGGGCCTCATCTCGCGGCGAGGGGGAAGTCTCATGGTTTTTCTCGAGTTGCGGCGGGAACGTGGGCTATATTCTCGAGTTGCGTCGGGGATGGCCCTTCTAAACACGTGTTTGTTCAGCGACGGCAGGACTCCTGCCTAGTTGCGAGGGAGAACTCGGGATTCTCCTCGAGGCTTGGCAGGGCAATTGGGACGCCTCTCCAGCTGAGGCGTGAGACGAAGTGTCCCTTTCCACGTGCCACAGAAATCCTGGGACTCCTATCAAGTTTCACGAGGAGTCACGCATCGTCTCCTTCGGAGGCACTGATCTCTGCGTACCTCTGGAGTTTTCAAAGGATGTGAGGCCTCCGATCGCGATGAGGTGGGGAACTAGGTCTTTCTCTGTGGTCTCCACAGGGGATTCAGAAATCCTTTCGTCTTGGGCGATGCAAGACGAGCCTGCATTCAAGTCACTGCAGGGTTATCCAGCCTTATTTCGAGTCAGGGCATCGCGGTGTCCATTCCACTTGAGGCTGCAAACTCAGGGTCCCTCTCACATACCTAGAGCTGAGAGAAGCCTCCTCTTGAGGTGCTTGTGGTAAGGTGGTATTCCTCTGGAGTCGAAGCCAGGGACTAACCTCTCATCTCGAGTTGATTTTTGGTCCACGGAGCTCTTTCGTGTTGCTACAGTGACCTCAGGATCCCTCTAGCCTTGAAACAGTGTTCTTGGGGTTTCTCTGGAGTGCCATCAAGGAAATCAAGGCTCCTTTCATGTGTGATGTACAACAAGGAATTGCTCTGCATGCAGTGCAGGGGAATCGGGCCTCATCTTGCGGCGAGGGGGAAGTCTCATGGTTTTTCTCGAGTTGCGGCGGGAACCTGGGGTATATTCTCGAGTTACGACGGGGATGGCCCTTCCACCCAAGTGTTTGTTCAGCGACGTCAGGACTCCTGCCTAGTTGCGAGGGACAACTCGGGATTCTCCTCGAGGCTTGGGAGGGCAATTGGAACGCCTCTCCAGCTGAGTCGGGAGACCAAGGGTCCCGTTCCGCGTGCCACAGGAATCCTGGGACTCCTATCAAGTTTCACGAGGAGTCAGGCATCGTCTCCTTTGGAGGCACTGATCTCCGCGTACCTCTAGAGATTTCAAAGGATGTCAGGCCTCCAATCGCGATGAGGTGGGGAACTAGGTCTTTCTCTGTGGTCTCCACAGGGGATTCAGACATCCTTTCGTCTTGGGAGATGCAAGACGAGCCTACATTCAAGTCACTGCATTGATATCCGGCCTTATTTCGAGTCAGGGCATCGCGGTGTCCATTCCACTTGAGGCTGCAAACTCAGGGTCCCTCTCACATACCTAGAGCTGAAAGAAGCCTCCTCTTGAGGTGCTTGTGGTAAGGTGGTATTCCTCTGGAGTCGAAGCCAGGGACTAACCTCTCATCTCGAGTTGATTTTTGGTCCACGGAGCTCTTTCGTCTTGCTACAGTGACCTCAGGATCCCTCTAGCCTTGAAACAGTGTTCTTGGGGTTTCTCTGGAGTGCAATCAAGGAAATCAAGGCTCCTTTCATGTGTGATGTGCAACACGGAACTGCTCTGCACGCAGTGCAGGGGAATCGGGCCTCATCTCGCGGCGAGGGGGAAGTCTCATGGTTTCTCTCGAGTTGCGGCGGGAACCTGGGGCATATTCTCGAGTTACGACGGGGATGGCCCTTCCAGCCACGTGTTTGTTCAGTGACGTCAGGACTCCTGCCTAGTTGCGAGGGACAACTCGGGATTCTCCTCGAGGCTTGGCAGGGCAATTGGGACGCCTCTCCAGCTGAGGCGGGGGACCAAGGGTCCCTTTCCACGTGCCACAGGAATCCTGGGACTCCTATCAAGTTTCACGAGGACTCAGGCATCGTCTCCTTTGGAGGCACTGATCTCCGCGTACCTCTGGAGTTTTCATAGGATGTGAGGCCTCCGGTCGCGATGAGGTGGGGAACTAGGTCTTTCTCTGTGGTCTCCACAGGGGATTCAGACATCCTTTCGTCTTGGGAGATGCAAGACGAGCCTGCATTCAAGTCACTGCAGGGATATCCGGCCTTATTTCGAGTCAGGGCATCGCGGTGTCCATTCCACTTGAGGCCGCAAACTCAGGGTCCCTCTCACATACCTAGAGCTGAGAGAAGCCTCCTCTTGAGGTGCTTGTGGTAAGGTGGTATTCCTTTGGAGTCGAAGCCAGGGACTAACCTCTCATCTCGAGTTGATTTTTGGTCCACGGAGCTCTTTCGTGTTGCTACAGTGACCTCAGGATCCCTCTAGCCTTGAAACAGTGTTCTTGGGGTTTCTCTGGAGTGCCATCAAGGAAATCAAGGCTCCTTTCATGTGTGATGTGCAACACGGAATTGCTCTGCACGCAGTGCAGGGGAATCGTGCCTCATCTCGCGGCGAGGGGGAAGTCTCATGGTTTTTCTCGAGTTGCGGCGGGAACCTGGGGTATATTCTCGAGTTCCGACGGGGATAGCCCTTCCACCCACGTGTTTGTTCAGCGACGTCAGGACTCCTGCCTAGTTGCGAGGGACAACTCGGGATTCTCCTCGAGGCTTGGCAGGGCAATTGGGACGCCTCTCCAGCTGAGGCGGGAGACCAAGGGTCCCTTTCGACGTGCCACAGGAATCCTGGGACTCCTATCAAGTTTCACGAGGAGTCAGGCATCGTCTCCTTTGGAGGCACTGATCTCCGCGTACCTCTGGAGTTTTCAAAGGATGTGAGGCCTCCGGTCGCGATGAGGTGGGGAACTAGGTCTTTCTCTGTGGTCTCCACAGGGGATTCGGACATCCTTTCATCTTGGGAGATGCAAGACGAGCCTGCATTCAAGTCACTGCAGGAATATCCGGCCTTATTTCGAGTCAGGGCATCGCGGTGTCCATTCCACTTGAGGCCGCAAACTCAGGGTCCCTGTCACATACCTAGAGCTGAGAGAAGCCTCCTCTTGAGGTGCTTGTGGTAAGGTTGTATTCCTCTGGAGTCGAAGCCAGGGACTAACCTCTCATCTCGAGTTGATTTTTGGTCCACGGAGCTCTTTCATGTTGCTACAGTGACCTCAGGATCCCTCTAGCCTTGAAACAGTATTCTTGGGTTTTCTCTGGAGTGCCATCAAGGAAATCAAGGCTCCTTTCATGTGTGATGTGCAGCACGGAATTGCTCTGCACGCAGTCCAGGGGAATCGGGCCTCATCTAGCGGCGAGGGGGAAGTCTCATGGTTTTTCTCGAGTTGCGGCGGGAACCTGGGCTATATTCTCGAGTTACGTCGGGGATGGCCCTTCTACACACGTGTTTGTTCAGCGACGGCAGGACTCCTGCCTAGTTGCGAGGGACAACTCGGGATTCTCCTCGAGGCTTGGCAGGGCAATTGGGACGCCTCTCCAGCTGAGGCGGGAGACCAAGGGTCCCTTTCAACGTGCCACAGGAATCCTGGGACTCCTATAAAGTTTCACGAGGAGTCAGGCATCGTCTCCTTTGGAGGCACTGATCTCCAAGTAGCTCTGGAGTTTTCAAAGGATGTGAGGCCTCCGGTCGCGATGAGCTGGGGAACTAGGTCTTTCTCTGTGGTCTCCACAGGGGATTCAGACATCCTTTCGTCTTGGGAGATGCAAGACGAGCCTGCATTCAAGTCACTGTAGGGATATCCGGCCTTATTTCGAGCCAGGGCATCGCGGTGTCCATTCCACTTGAGGCCGCAAACTCAGGGTCCCTCTCACATAGCTAGAGCTGCGAGAAGCCTCCTCTTGAGGTGCTTGTGGTAAGGTGGTATTCCTCTGGATTCGAAGCCAGGGACTAACCTCTCATCTCGAGTTGATTCTTTGTCCATGGAGCTCTTTCGTGTTGCTACAGTGACGTAAGGATCCCTCTAGCCTTGAAACAGTGTTTTTGGGGTTTCTCTGGAGTGCCATCAAGGAAATCAAGGCTCCTTTCATGTGTGATGTGCAACACGGAATTGCTCTGCACGCAGTGCAGGGGAATGGGGCCTCATCTCGCGGCGAGGGGGAAGTCTCATGGCTTTCTCGAGTTGTGGCGGGAACCTGGGGTATATTCTCGAGTTACGACGGGATGGCCCTTCCAGCCACGTGTTTGTTCAGCGACGTCAGGACTCCTGCCTAGTTGCGAGGGACAACTCGTGATTCTCCTCGAGGCTTGGCAGGGCAATTGGGACGCCTCTCCAGCTGAGGCGGGAGACCAAGGGTCCCTTTCCACGTGCCACAGGAATCCTGGGACTCCTATCAAGTTTCACGAGGACTCAGGCATCGTCTCCTTTGGAGGCACTGATCTCCGCGTACCTCTGGAGTTTTCAAAGGATGTGAGGCCTCCGGTCGCGATGAGCTGGGGAACTAGGTCTTTCTCTGTGTTCTCCACAGGGGATTCAGACATCCTTTCGTCCTGGGAGATGCAAGACGAGCCTGTATTCAAGTCACTGCAGGGATATCCGGCCTTATTTCGAGTCAGGGCATCGCGGTGTCCATTCCAGTTGAGGCCGCAAACTCAGGGTCCCTCTCACATACCTAGAGCTGAGAGAAGCCTCCTCTTGAGGTGCTTGTGGTAAGGTGGTATTCCTTTGGAGTCGAAGCCAGGGACTAACCTCTCATCTCGAGTTGATTTTTGGTCCACGGAGCTCTTTCGTGTTGCTACAGTGACCTCAGGATCCCTCTAGCCTTGAAACAGTGTTCTTGGGGTTTCTCTGGAGTGCCATCAAGGAAATCAAGGCTCCTTTCATGTGTGATGTGCAACACGGAATTGCTCTGCACGCAGTGCAGGGGAATCGTGCCTCATCTCGCGGCGAGGGGGAAGTCTCATGGTTTTTCTCGAGTTGCGGCGGGAACCTGGGGTATATTCTCGAGTTCCGACGGGGATAGCCCTTCCACCCACGTGTTTGTTCAGCGACGTCAGGACTCCTGCCTAGTTGCGAGGGACAACTCGGGATTCTCCTCGAGGCTTGGCAGGGCAATTGGGACGCCTCTCCAGCTGAGGCGGGAGACCAAGGGTCCCTTTCGACGTGCCACAGGAATCCTGGGACTCCTATCAAGTTTCACGAGGAGTCAGGCATCGTCTCCTTTGGAGTCACTGATCTCCGCGTACCTCTGGAGTTTTCAAAGGATGTGAGGCCTCCGGTCGCGATGAGGTGGGGAACTAGGTCTTTCTCTGTGGTCTCCACAGGGGATTCGGACATCCTTTCATCTTGGGAGATGCAAGACGAGCCTGCATTCAAGTCACTGCAGGAATATCCGGCCTTATTTCGAGTCAGGGCATCGCGGTGTCCATTCCAGTTGAGGCCGCAAACTCAGGGTCCCTGTCACATACCTAGAGCTGAGAGAAGCCTCCTCTTGAGGTGCTTGTGGTAAGGTTGTATTCCTCTGGAGTCGAAGCCAGGGACTAACATCTCATCTCGAGTTGATTTTTGGTCCACGGAGCTCTTTCTTGTTGCTACAGTGACCTCAGCATCCCTCTAGCCTTGAAACAGTGTTCTTGGGGTTTCTCTGGAGTGTCCTCAAGGAAATCAAGGCTCCTTTCATGTGTGATGTGCAACACGGAATTGCTCTGCACACAGTGCAGGGGAATCGGGCCTCATCTCGCGGCGAGGGGGAAGTCTCATGGTTTTTCTCGAGTTGCGACGGTTACCTGGGGTATATTCTCGAGTTACGACGGGGATGGCCCTTCCACACACGTGTTTCTTCAGCGACTTCAGGACTCCTGCCTAGTTGCGAGGGACAACTCGGGATTCTCCTCGAGGCTTGGCAGGGCAATTGGGACGCCTCTCCAGCTGAGGCGGGAGACCAAGGGTCCCTTTCCACGTGCCACAGGAATCCTTTGACTCCTATCAAGTTTCACGAGGAGTCAGGCATCGTCTCCTTTGGAGGCACTGATCTCCGCGTACCTCTGGAGTTTTCAAAGGATGTGAGGCCTCCGGTTGCGATGAGGTGGGGAACTAGGTCTTTCTCTGTGGTCTCCACAGGGGATTCAGACATCCTTTCGTCTTGGGAGATGCAAGACGAGCCTGCATTCAAGTCACTGTAGGGATATCCGGCCTTATTTCGAGCCAGGGCATCGCGGTGTCCATTCCACTTGAGGCCGCAAACTCAGGGTCCCTCTCACATAGCTAGAGCTGCGAGAAGCCTCCTCTTGAGGTGCTTGTGGTAAGGTGGTATTCCTCTGGATTCGAAGCCAGGGACTAACCTCTCATCTCGAGTTGATTCTTTGTCCATGGAGCTCTTTCGTGTTGCTACAGTGACGTAAGGATCCCTCTAGCCTTGAAACAGTGTTTTTGGGGTTTCTCTGGAGTGCCATCAAGGAAATCAAGGCTCCTTTCATGTGTGATGTGCAACACGGAAATGCTCTGCACGCAGTGCAGGGGAATGGGGCCTCATCTCGCGGCGAGGGGGAAGTCTCATGGCTTTCTCGAGTTGCGGCGGGAACCTGGGGTATATTCTCGAGTTACGACGGGATGGCCCTTCCACCCACGTGTTTGTTCAGCGACGTCAGGACTCCTGCCTAGTTGCGAGGGACAACTCGTGATTCTCCTCGAGGCTTGGCAGGGCAATTGGGACGCCTCTCCAGCTGAGGCGGGAGACCAAGGGTCCCTTTCCACGTGCCACAGGAATCCTGGGACTCCTATCAAGTTTCACGAGGACTCAGGCATCGTCTCCTTTGGAGGCACTGATCTCCGCGTACCTCTGGAGTTTTCAAAGGATGTGAGGCCTCCGGTCGCGATGAGCTGGGGAACTAGGTCTTTCTCTGTGTTCTCCACAGGGGATTCAGACATCCTTTCGTCTTGGGAGATGCAAGACGAGCCTGTATTCAAGTCACTGCAGGGATATCCTGCCTTATTTCGAGTCAGGGCATCGCGGTGTCCATTCCACTTGAGGCCGCAAACTCAGGGTCCCTCTCACATACCTAGAGCTGAGAGAAGCCTCCTCTTGAGGTGCTTGTGGTAAGGTGGTATTCCTTTGGAGTCGAAGCCAGGGACTAACCTCTCATCTCGAGTTGATTTTTGGTCCACGGAGCTCTTTCGTGTTGCTACAGTGACCTCAGGATCCCTCTAGCCTTGAAACAGTGTTCTTGGGGTTTCTCTGGAGTGCCATCAAGGAAATCAAGGCTCCTTTCATGTGTGATGTGCAACACGGAATTGCTCTGCACGCAGTGCAGGGGAATCGTGCCTCATCTCGCGGCGAGGGGGAAGTCTCATGGTTTTTCTCGAGTTGCGGCGGGAACCTGGGGTATATTCTCGAGTTCCGACGGGGATAGCCCTTCCACCCACGTGTTTGTTCAGCGACGTCAGGACTCCTGCCTCGTTGCGAGGGACAACTCGGGATTCTCCTCGAGGCTTGGCAGGGCAATTGGGACGCCTCTCCAGCTGAGGCGGGAGACCAAGGGTCCCTTTCGACGTGCCACAGGAATCCTGGGACTCCTATCAAGTTTCACGAGGAGTCAGGCATCGTCTCCTTTGGAGTCACTGATCTCCGCGTACCTCTGGAGTTTTCAAAGGATGTGAGGCCTCCGGTCGCGATGAGGTGGGGAACTAGGTCTTTCTCTGTGGTCTCCACAGGGGATTCGGACATCCTTTCATCTTGGGAGATGCAAGACGAGCCTGCATTCAAGTCACTGCAGGAATATCCGGCCTTATTTCGAGTCAGGGCATCGCGGTGTCCATTCCACTTGAGGCCGCAAACTCAGGGTCCCTGTCACATACCTAGAGCTGAGAGAAGCCTCCTCTTGAGGTGCTTGTGGTAAGGTTGTATTCCTCTGGAGTCGAAGCCAGGGACTAACATCTCATCTCGAGTTGATTTTTGGTCCACGGAGCTCTTTCTTGTTGCTACAGTGACCTCAGCATCCCTCTAGCCTTGAAACAGTGTTCTTGGGATTTCTCTGGAGTGCCATCAAGGAAATCAAGGCTCCTTTCATGTGTGATGTGCAACACGGAATTGCTCTGCACGCAGTGCAGGGGAATCGGGCCTCATCTCGCGGCGAGGGGGAAGTCTCATGGTTTTTCTCGAGTTGCGACGGGAACCTGGGGTATATTCTCGAGTTACGACGGGGATGGCCCTTCCACACACGTGTTTCTTCAGCGACTTCAGGACTCCTGCCTAGTTGCGAGGGACAACTCGGGATTCTCCTCGAGGCTTGGCAGGGCAATTGGGACGCCTCTCCAGCTGAGGCGGGAGACCAAGGGTCCCTTTCCACGTGCCACAGGAATCCTTTGACTCCTATCAAGTTTCACGAGGAGTCAGGCATCGTCTCCTTTGGAGGCACTGATCTCCGCGTACCTCTGGAGTTTTCAAAGGATGTGAGGCCTCCGGTTGCGATGAGGTGGGGAACTAGGTCTTTCTCTGTGGTCTCCACAGGGGATTCAGACATCCTTTCGTCTTGGGAGATGCAAGACGAGCCTGCATTCAAGTCACTGTAGGGATATCCGGCCTTATTTCGAGCCAGGGCATCGCGGTGTCCATTCCACTTGAGGCCGCAAACTCAGGGTCCCTCTCACATAGCTAGAGCTGAGAGAAGACTCCTCTTGAGGTGCTTGTGGTAAGGTGGTATTCCTCTGGATTCGAAGCCAGGGACTAACCTCTCATCTCGAGTTGATTCTTGGTCCATGGAGCTCTTTCGTGTTGCTACAGTGACGTCAGGATCCCTCTAGCCTTGAAACAGTGTTTTTGGGGTTTCTCTGGAGTGCCATCAAGGAAATCAAGGCTCCTTTCATGTGTGATGTGCAACACTGAATTGCTCTGCACGCAGTGCAGGGGAATGGGGCCTCATCTCGCGGCGAGGGGGAAGTCTCATGGCTTTCTCGAGTTGCGGCGGGAACCTGGGGTATATTCTCGAGTTACGACGGGATGGCCCTTCCACCCACGTGTTTGTTCAGCGACGTCAGGACTCCTGCCTAGTTGCGAGGGACAACTCGGGATTCTCCTCGAGGCTTGGCAGGGCAATTGGGACGCCTCTCCAGCTGAGGCGGGAGACCAAGGGTCCCTTTCCACGTGCCACAGGAATCCTGGGACTCCTATCAAGTTTCACGAGGACTCAGGCATCGTCTCCTTTGGAGGCACTGATCTCCGCGTACCTCTGGAGTTTTCAAAGGATGTGAGGCCTCCGGTCGCGATGAGCTGGGGAACTAGGTCTTTCTCTGTGTTCTCCACAGGGGATTCAGACATCCTTTCGTCTTGGGAGATGCAAGACGAGCCTGTATTCAAGTCACTGCAGGGATATCCGGCCTTATTTCGAGTCAGGGCATCGCGGTGTCCATTCCACTTGAGGCCGCAAACTCAGGGTCCCTCTCACATACCTAGAGCTGAGAGAAGCCTCCTCTTGAGGTGCTTGTGGTAAGGTGGTATTCCTCTGGAGTCGAAGTCAGGGACTAACCTCTCATCTCGAGTTAATTTTTGGTCCACGGAGCTCTTTCGTGTTGCTACAGTGACCTTAGTTTCCCTCTAGCCTTGAAACAGTGTTCATGGGGTTTCTCTGGAGTGCCATCAAGGAAATCAAGGCTCCTTTCATGTGTGATGTGCAACACGGAATTGCTCTGCACGCAGTGCAGGGGAATCGGGCCTCATCTCGCGGCGAGGGGGAAGTCTCATTGTTTTTCTCGAGTTGCGGCGGGAACCTGGGATATATTCTCGAGTTACGACGGGGATGGCCCGTCCACCCACGTGTTTCTTCAGCGACGTCAGGACTCCTGCATAGTTGCGACGGACAACTCGGGATTCTCCTCGAGGCTTGGCAGGGCAATTGGGACGCCTCTCCAGCTGAGGCGGGAGACCAAGGGTCCCTTTCCACGTACCACAGGAATCCTGGAACTCCTATCAAGATTCATGAGGAGTCAGGCATCGTCTCCTTTGGAGGCACTGATCTCCGCGTACCTCTGGAGTTTTCAAAGGATGTGAGGCCTCCGGTCGCGATGAGCTGGGGAACTAGGTCTTTCTCTGTGGTCTCCACAGGGGATTCAGACATCCTTTCGTCTTGGGAGATGCAAGACGAGCCTGCATTCAAGTCACTGCAGGGATATCCGGCCTTATTTCGAGTCAGGGCATCGCGGTGTCCATTCCACTTGAGGCCGCAAACTCAGGGTACCTCTCACAAAGCTAGAGCTGAGAGAAGCCTCCTCTTGAGGTGCTTGTGGTAAGGTGGTATTCCTCTGGAGTCGAAGCCAGGGACTAACCTCTCATCTCGAGTTGATTTTTGGTCCACGGAGCTCTTTCGTGTTGCTACAGTGATGTCAGGATCCCTCTAGCCTTGAAACAGTGTTCTTGGGGTTTCTCTGGAGTGCCATCAAGGAAATCAAGGCTCCTTTCATGTGTGATGTGCAACACGGAATTGCTCTGCACGCAGTGCAGGGGAATCGGGCCTCATCTCGCGGTGAGGGGGAAGTCTCATGGTTTTTCTCGAGTTGCGGCGGGAACCTGGGGTATATTCTCGAGTTCCGACGGGGATGGCCCTTCCACCCACGTGTTTGTTCAGCGACGGCAGGACTCGTGCCTAGTTGCGAGGAACAACTCGGGATTCTCCTCGAGGCTTGGCAGGGCAATTGGGACGCCTCTCCAGCTGAGGCGGGAGACCAAGGGTCCCTTTCAACGTGCCACAGGAATCCTGGGACTCCTATCAAGTTTTACGAGGAGTCAGGCATCGTCTCTTTGGAGGCACTGATCTCCGCGTACCTCTGGAGTTTTCAAAGGATGTGAGGCCTCCGGTCGCGATGATGTGGGGAACTAGGTCTTTCTCTGTGGTCTCCACAGCGGATTCAGAAATCCTTTCTTCTTGGGCGATGCAAGACGAGCCTGCATTCAAGTCACTGCAGGGATATCCGGCCTTATTTCGAGTCAGGGCATCGCGGTGTCCATTCCACTTGAGGCTGCAAACTCAGGGTCCCTCTCACATAGCTAGAGCTGAGAGAAGCCTCCTCTTGAGGTGCTTGTGGTAAGGTGGTATTCCTCTGGAGTCGAAGCCAGGGACTAACCTCTCATCTCGAGTTGATTTTTGGTCCACGGAGCTCTTTCGTGTTGCTACAGTGACCTCAGGATCCCTCTAGCCTTGAAACAGTGTTCTTGGGGTTTCTCTGGAGTGCCATCAAGGAAATCAAGGCTCCTTTCATGTGTGATGTGCAACACGGAATTGCTCTGCATGCAGTGCAGGGGAATCGGGCCTCATCTTGCGGCGAGGGGGAAGTCTCATGGTTTTTCTCGAGTTGCGGGAGAACCTGGGGTATATTCTCGAGTTACGACGGGGATGGCCCTTCCACCCAAGTGTTTATTCAGCGACGTCAGGACTCCTGCCTAGTTGCGAGGGACAACTCGGGATTCTCCTCGAGGCTTGGCAGGGCAATTGGAACGCCTCTCCAGCTGAGGCGGGAGACCAAGGGTCCCGTTCCGCGTGCCACAGGAATCCTGGGACTCCTATCAAGTTTCGCGAGGACTCAGGCATCGTCTCCTTTGGAGGCACTGATCTCAGTGTACCTCTGGAGTGTTCAAAGTATGTGAGGCCTCCGGTCGCGATGAGGTGGGGAACTAGGTCTTTCTCTGTGGTCTCCACAGGGGATTCAGACATCCTTTCATCTTCGGAGATGCAAGACGAGCCTGCATACAAGTCACTGCAGGGATATCCGGCCTTATTTCGAGTCAGGGCATCGCGGTGTCCATTCCACTTGAGGCCGCAAACTCAGGGTCCCTCTCACATACCTAGAGCTGAGAGAAGCCTCCTCTTGAGGTGCTTGTGGTAAGGTGGTTTCCTCTGGAGTCGAAGCCAGGGACTAACCTCTCATCTCGTGTTGATTTTTGGTCCACGGAGCTCTTTTGTGTTGCTACAGTGACATCAGGATCCCTCTAGCCTTGGAAGAGTGTTCTTTTGGTTTCTCTGGAGTGCCATCAAGGAAATCAAGGATCCTTTCATGTGTGATGTGCAACACGGAATTGCTCTGCACGCAGTGCAGGGGAATCGGGCCTCATCTCGCGGCGAAGGGGAAGTCTCATGGTTTTTCTCGAGTTGCGGCGGGAACCTGGGGTATATTCTCGAGTTACGACGGGGATGGCCCTTCCACCCACGTGTTTGTTCAGCGACGTCAGGACTCCTGCCTAGTTGCGAGGGACAACTCGGGATTCTCCTCGAGGCTTGGCAGGGCAATTGGGACGCCTCTCCAGCTGAGGCAGGAGACCAAGGGTCCTTTTCCACGTGCCACAGGAATCCTGGGACTCCTATCAAGTTTCACGAGGAGTCAGGCATCGTCTCCTTTGGAGGCACTGATCTGCGCGTACCTCTGGAGTTTTCAAAGGATGTGAGGCCTCCGGTCGCGATGAGGTGGGGAACTAGGTCTTTCTCTGTGGTCTCCACATGGGATTCAGACATCCTTTCGTTTTGGGAGATGCAAGACGAGCCTGTATTCAAGTCACTGCAGGGATAACCGGCCTTATTTCGAGTCAGGGCATCGCGGTGTCCATTGAACTTGAGGCCGCAAACTCAGGGTCCCTCTCACATACCTAGAGCTGAGAGAAGCCTCCTCTTGAGGTGCTTGTGCTAAGGTGGTATTCCTCTGGAGTCGAAGCCAGGGACTAACCTCTCATCTCGAGTTGATTTTTGGTCCACGGAGCTCTTTCGTGTTGCTACATGACCTCAGGATCCCTCTAGCCTTGAAACAGTGTTCTTAGGGTTTCTCTGGAGTGACATCAAGGAAATCAAGGCTCCTTTCATGTGTGATGTGCAACACAGAATTGCTCTGCACGCAGTGCCGGGAAATCGGGCCTAATCTCACGGTGAGGGGGAAGTCTCATGGTTTTTCTGGAGTTGCGGCGGGAACCTGGTGTATATTCTCGAGTTACGGCGGGAATGGCCCTTCCACACACGTGTTTGTTCAGCGACGTTAGGACTCCTGCCTAGTTGCGAGGGACAACTCGGGATTCTCCTCGAGGCTTGGCAGGGCAATTGGGACGCCTCTCCAGCTGAGGCGGGAGACCGAGGGTCCCTTTCCACGTGCCACAGGCATCCTGGGACTCCTATCAAGTTTCACGAGGAGTCAGGCATCGTCTCCTTTGGAGGCACTGACCTCCGCATACCTCTGGAGTTTTCAAAGGATGTGAGGCCTCCGGTCACGATGAGGTGGGAAACTAGGTCTTTCTCTGTGGTCTCCACAGGGGATTCAGACATCCTTTCGTCTTGGGAGATGCAAGATGAGCCTGCATTCAAGTCACTGCAGGGATATCCGGCCTTATTTCGAGTCAGGGCATCGCGGTGTCCATTCCACTTGAGGCCACAAACTCAGGGTCCCTCTCACATACCTAGAGCTGAGAGAAGCCTCCTCTTGAGGTGCTTGTGGTAAGGTGGTATTCCTCTGGAGTCGAAGCCAGGGACTAACCTCTCATCTCGAGTTGATTTTTGGTCCACGGAGCTCTTTCGTGTGGCTACAGTGACCTCAGGATCCCTCTAGCCTTGAAACAGTGTTCTTGGGCTTTCTCTGGAGTGCCATCAAGGAAATCAAGGCTCCTTTCATGTGTGATGTGCAACACGGAATTACTCTACACGCAGTGCAGGGGAATCGGGCCTCATCTCGCGGCGAGGGGGAAGTCTCATAGTTTTTCTCGAGTTGCGGCGGGAACCTGGGGTATATTCTCGAGTTACGACGGGGATGGCCCTTCCACCCACGTGTTTGTTCAGCGACGGCAGGACTCCTGCCTAGTTGGGAGGGACAACTCGGGATTCTCCTCGAGGCTTGGCAGGGCAATTGGGACGCCTCTCCAGCTGAGGCGGGAGACCACGGGTCCCTTTCCACGTGCCACAGGAATCCTGGGACTCCTATCAAGTTTCACGAGAAGTCAGGCATCCTCTCCTTTGGAGGCACTGATCTCCGCGTACCTCTGGAGTTTTCAAAGGATGTGAGGCCTCCGGTCGCGATGAGGTGGGGAACTAGGTCTTTCTCTGTGGTCTCCACATGGGATTCAGACATCCTTTCGTCTTGGGAGATGCAAGACGAGCCTGTATGCAAGTCACTGCAGGGATAACCGGCCTTATTTCGAGTCAGGGCATCGCGGGGTCCATTCCACTTGAAGCCGCAAACTCAGGGTCCTTCTCACATACCTAGAGCTGAGAGAAGCCTCCTCTTGAGGTGCTTGTGGTAAGGTGGTATTTCTTGGAGTCGAAGCCAGGGACTAACCTCTCATCTCGAGTTGATTTTTGGTCCACGGAGCTCTTTCGTGTTGCTACAGTGACCTCAGGATCCCTCTAGCCTTGAAACAGTGTTCTTGGGGTTTCTCTGGAGTGCCATCAAGGAAATCAAGGCTCCTTTCATGTGTGATGTGCAACACGGAATTGCTCTGCACGCAGTGCAGGGGAATCGGGCCTCATCTCGCGGCGAGGGGGAAGTCTCATGGTTTTTCTCGAGTTGCGGTGGGAACCTGGGGTATATTCTCGAGTTACGACGGGGATGGCACTTCCACCCACGTGTTTGTTCAGCCACGTCAGGACTCCTGCCTAGTGGCGAGGGACAACTCGGGATTCTCCTCGAGGCTTGGCAGGGCAATTGGGACGCCTCTCCAGCTGAGGCGGGAGACCAAGGGTCCCTTTCCACGTGCCACAGGAATTCTGGGACTCCTATCAAGTTTCACGAGGAGTCAGGCATCGTCTCCTTTGGAGGCACTGATCTCCGCATACCTCTGGAGTTTTCAAAGGATGTGAGGCCTCCGGTCGCGATGAGGTGGGGAACTAGGTCTTTCTCTGTGGTCTCCACAGGGGATTCAGACATCCTTTCGTCTTGGGAGATGCAAGACGAGCCTGCATTCAAGTCACTGCAGGGATATCCGGCCTTATTTCGAGTCAGGGCATCGCGGTGTCCATTCCACTTGAGGCCGCAAACTCAGGGTCCCTCTCACATACCTAGAGCTGAGAGAAGCCTCCTCTTGAGTTGCTTGTGGTAAGGTGGTATTCCTCTGGAGTCGAAGGCACGGACTAACCTCTCATCTCGAGTTGATTTTCGGTCCACCGAGCTCTTTTGTGTTGCTACCGTGACCTCAGGATCCCTCTAGCCTTGAAACAGTGTTCTTGGGGTTTCTCTGGAGTGCCATCAAGGAAATCAAGGCTCCTTTAATGTGTGATGTGCAACACGGAATTGCTCTGCACGCAGTGCAGGGGAATCGTGCCTCATCTCGCGGCGAGGGGGAAGTCTCATGGTTTTTCTCGAGTTGTGGCGGGAACCTGGGGTATATTCTCGAGTTACGACGGGGATGGCCCTTACACACACGTGTTTGTTCAGCGACGTCAGGTCTCCTGCCTAGTTGCGAGGGACAACTCGGGATTCTCCTCGAGGCTTGGCAGGGCAATTGGGACGCCTCTCCAGCTGAGGCGGGAGACCAAGGGTCCCTTTCCACGTGCCACAGGAATCCTGGGACTCCTATGAAGTTTCACGAGGAGTCAGGCATCGTCTCCTTTGGAGGCACTGATCTCCGCGTACCTCTGGAGTTTTCAAAGGATGTGAGGCCTCTGGTCGCGATGAGGTGGGGAACTAGGTCTTTCTCTGTGGTCTCCACAGGGGATTCAGACATCCTTTCGTCTTGGGAGATGCAAGATGAGCCTGCATTCAAGTCACTGCAGGAATATCCGGCCTTATTTCGAGTCAGGGCATCGCGGTGTCCATTCCACTTGAGGCCGCAATCTCAGGGTCCCTCTCATATAGCTAGAGCTGAGAGAAGCCTCCTCTTGAGGTGCTTGTGGTAAGGTGGTATGCCTCGGGAGTCGAAGCCAGGGACTCACCTCTCATCTCGAGTTGATTTTTGGTCCACGGAGCTCTTTCGTGTTGCTACAGTGACCTCAGGATACCTCTAGCCTTGAAACAGTGTTCTTGTGGTTTCTCTGGAGTGCCATCAAGGAAATCAAGGCTCCTTTCATGTGTGATGTGCAACACGGAATTGCTCTGCACACAGTGCAGGGGAATCGGGCCTCATCTCGCGGTGAGGGGGAAGTCTCATGGTTTTTCTCGAGTTGCATCGGGAACCTGTGGTATATTCTCGAGTTACGGCGGGAATGGCCCTTCCACACACGTGTTTTTTCAGTGACGTCAGGACTCCTGCCTAGTTGCGAGGGACAACTCGGGATTCTCCTCGAGGCTTGGCAGGGCAATTGGGACGCCTCTCCAGCTGAGCTGGGAGACCAAGGGTCCCTTTCCACGTGCCACAGGAATCCTGGGACTCCTATCAAGTTTCACGAGGAGTCAGGCATCGTCTCCTTTGGAGGCACTGACCTCCGCATACCTCTGGAGTTTTCAAAGGATGTGAGGCCTCCAGTCACGATGAGGTGGGGAACTAGGTCTTTCTCTGTGGTCTCCACAGGGGATTCAGACATCCTTTCGTCTTGGGAGATGCAAGATGAGCCTGCATTCAAGTCACTGCAGGGATATCCGGCCTTATTTCGAGTCAGGGCATAGCAGTGTCCATTCCACTTGAGGCCACAAACTCATGGGCCCTCTCACATAGGTAGAGCTGAGAGAAACCTCCACTTGAGGTGCGTGTGGTAAGGTGGTATTCCTCTGGAGTCGAAGCCAGGGACTAACCTCTCATTTCGAGTTGATTTTTGGTCCACGGAGCTCTTTCGTGTTGCTACAGTGACCTCAGGATCCCTCTAGCCTTGAAACAGTGTTCTTGGGTTTTCTCTGGAGTGCCATCAAGGAAATCAAGGCTCCTTTCATGTGTGATGTGCAACACGGAATTGCTCTGCACTCAGTGCAGGGGAATCGGGCCTCATCTCGCGCGAGGGGGAAGTCTCATGGTTTTTCTCGAGTTGCGGCGAGAACCTGGGGTATATTCTCGAGTTACGACGGGGATGGCCCTTCCACCCACGTGTTTGTTCAGCGACGGCAGGACTCCTGCCTAGTTGCGAGGGAAAATTCGGGATTCTCTTCGAGGCTTGGCAGGGAAATTGGGACGCCTCTCCACCTGAGGCGGGAGACCAAGGGTTCCTTTCCACGTGCTACAGGAATCCTGGGACTCCTATCAAGTTTCACGAGGAGTCAGGCATCGTCTCCCTTGGAGGCACTGATCTCCGCGTACGTCTGGAGTTTTCAAAGGATGTGAGGCCTCCGGTCGCGATGAGGTGGGGAACTAGGTCTTTCTCTGTGGTCTCCACAGGGGATTCAGACATCCTTTCATCTTGGGAGATGCAAGACGAGCCTGCATTCAAGTCACTGCAGGAATATCCGGCCTTATTTCGAGTCAGGGCATCGCGGTGTCCATTCCACTTGAGGCCGCAATCTCAGGGTCCCTCTCATATAGCTAGAGCTGAGAGAAGCCTCCTCTTGAGGTGCGTGTGGTAAGGTGGTATTCCTCTGGAGTCGAAGCCAGGGACTAACCTCTCATTTCGAGTTGATTTTTGGTCCACGGAGCTTTTTCGTGTTGCTACAGTGACCTCAGCATCCCTCTAGCCTTGAAACAGTGTTCTTGGGTTTTCTCTGGAGTGCCATCAAGGAAATCAAGGCTCCTTTCATGTGTGATGTGCAACACGGAATTGCTCTGCACTCAGTGCAGGGGAATCGGGCCTCATCTCGCGCGAGGGGGAAGTCTCATGGTTTTTCTCGAGTTGCGGCGGGAACCTGGGGTATATTCTCGAGTTATGACGGGGATGGCCCTTCCACCCACGTGTTTCTTCAGCGAAGTCAGGACTCCTGCCTAGTTGCAAGGGACAACTCGGTATTCTCCTCGAGGCTTGGCAGGGCAATTGGGACGCCTCTCCAGCTGAGGCGGGAGACCAAGGGTCCCTTTCCACGTGCCACAGGAATCCTGGGACCCCTATCAAGTTTCACGAGCAGTCAGGCATCGTCTCCTTTGGAGGCACTGTTCTCCGCGTACCTCTGGAGTTTTCAAAGGATTTGAGGCCTCCAGTCGCGATGAGGTGGGGAACTAGGTATTTCTCTGTGGTCTCCTCAGGGTATTCAGACATCCTTTCGTCTTGGGAGATGCAAGACGAGCCTGCATTCAAGTCACTGCAGGGATATCCGGCCTTATTTCGAGTCAGGGCATCGAGGTGCCCTTTCCACTTGAGGCCGCAAACTCAGGTTCCCTCTCACATAGCTAGAGCTGAGAGAAGCCTCCTCTTGAGGTGCTTGTGGTAAGGTGGTATTCCTCTGGAGTCGAAGCCAGGGAATAACCTCTCATCTCGAGTTGATTCTTGGTCCACAGAGCTCTTTCGTGTTGCTTCAGTGTCCTCAGGATCCCTCTAGCCTTGAAACAGTGTTCTTGGGGTTTCTCTGGAGTGCCATCAAGGAAATCAAGGCTCCTTTCATGTGTGATGTGCAACGCGGAATTGCTCTGCACGCAGTGCAGGGGAATCGGGCCTCATCTCGCGGCGAGGGGGAAGTCTCATGGTTTTTCTCGAGTTGCGGCGGGAACCTGGGGTGTATTCTCGAGTTACGACGGGGATGGCCCTTCCACCCACGTGTTTGTTCAGCAACGTAAGGACTCCTGCCTAGTTGCGAGGGACAACTCGGGATTCTCCTCGAGGCTTGGCAGGGCAATTGGGACGCCTCTCCAGCTGAGGCGGGAGACCATGGGTCCCTTTCCAAGTGCCACAGGAATCCTGGGACTCGTATCAAGTTTCACGAGGAGTCAGGCATCGTCTCCTTTGGAGGCACTGATCTCCGCGTACCTCTGGAGTTTTCATAGGATGTGAGGCCTCCGGTCGCGATGAGGTGGGGAACTAGGTGTTTCTCTGTGGTCTCCACAGGGGATTCAGACATCCTTTCGTCTTGGCAGATGAAAGACGAGCCTGCATTCAAGTCACTGCGGGGATATCCGGCCTTATTTCGAGTCAGGGCGTCGCGGTGTCCATTTCACTTGAGGCCACAAGCTCAGGTTCCCTCTCCCATAGCTAGAGCTGAGAGAAGCCTCCTCTTGAGGTGCTTGTGGTAAGGTGGTATTCCTCTGGAGTCGAAGCCAGGGACAAACCTCTCATCTCGAGTTGATTTTTGGTCCACGGAGCTCTTTCGTGTTGCTACAGTGACCTCAGGATCCCTCTAGCCTTGAAACAGTGTTCTTGGGGTTTCTCTGTAGTGCCATCAAGGAAATCAAGTCTTCTTTCATGTTTGATGTGCAACACGGAATTGCTCTGCATGCAGTGGAGGGGAATCGGGCCTCATCTCACGGCGAGGGGGAAGTCTCATGGTTTTTCTAGAGTTGCGGCGAGAACCTGGGGTATATTCCCGAGTTACGACGGGGATGGCCCTTCCACCCACGTGTTTGTTCAGCGACGGCAGGACTCCTGCCTAGTTGCGAGGGAAAACTCGGGATTCTCCTCGAGGCTTGGCAGGGCAATTGGGACGCCTCTCCACCTGAGGCGGGAGACCAAGGGTTCCTTTCCACGTGCTACAGGAATCCTGGGACTCCTATCAAGTTTCACGAGGAGTCAGGCATCGTCTCCCTTGGAGGCACTGATCTCCGCGTACGTCTGGAGTTTTCAAAGGATGTGAGGCCTCCGGTCGCCAAGAGGTGGGGAACTAGGTCTTTCTCTGTGGTCTCCACAGGGGATTCAGACATCCTTTCGTCTTGGGAGATGCAAGACGAGCCTGCATTCAAGTCACTGCAGGGATATCCGGCCTTATTTCGAGTCAGGGCATCGCGGTGTCTATTCCACTTGAGGCCGCAAACTCAGGGTCCCTCTCACATACCTAGAGCTGAGAGAAGCCTCCTATTGAGGTGCTTGTGGTAAGGTGGTATTCCTCTGGAGTCGAAGCCAGGGACTAACCTCTCATCTCGAGTTGATTTTTGGTCCACGGAGCTCTTTCGTGTTGCTACAGTGACCTCAGGATCCCTCTAGCCTTGAAACAGTGTTCTTGGGGTTTCTCTGGAGTGCCATCAAGGAAATCAAGGCTCCTTTCATGTGTGCTGTGCAACACGGAATTGCTCTGCACGCAGTGCAGGGGAATCATGCCTCATCTCGCGGCGAGGGGGAAGTCTCATGGTTTTTCTCGAGTTGCGGCGGGAACCTGGGGTATATTCTCGAGTTACGACGGGGATAGCCCTTCCACCCACGTGTTTGTTCAGCGACGTCAGGACTCCTGCCTAGTTGCGAGGGACAACTCGGGATTCTCCTCGAGGCTTGGCAGGGCAATTGGGACGCCTCTCCAGCTGAGGAGGGAGACCAAGGGTCCCTTTCCACGTGCCACAGGAATCCTGGGACTCCTATCAAGTTTCACGAGGAGTCAGGCATCGTCTCCTTTGGAGGCACTGATCTCCGCGTACCTCTGGAGTTTTCAAAGGATGTGAGGCCTCCGGTCGCGATGAGGTGGGGAACTAGGTCTTTCTCTGTGGTCTCCACAGGGGATTCGGACATCCTTTCATCTTGGGAGATGAAAGACGAGCCTGCATTCAAGTCACTGCAGGAATATCCATCCCTATTTCGAGTCAGGGCATCGCGGTGTCCATTACACTTAAGGCCCTAAACTCAGAGTCCCTGTCACATACCTAGAGCTGAGAGAAGCCTCCTCTTGAGGTGCTTATGGTAAGGTGGTATTCCTCTGGAGTCGAAGCCAGGGACTAACATCTCATCTCGAGTTGATTTTTGGTCCACGGAGCACTTTCTTGTTGCTACAGTGACCTCAGCATCCCTCTAGCCTTGAAACAGTGTTCTTGGGATTTCTCTGGAGTGCCATCAAGGAAATCAAGGCTCCTTTCATGTGTGATGTGCAACACGGAATTGCTCTGCACGCAGTGCAGGGGAATCGGGCCTCATCTCGCGGCGAGGGGGAAGTCTCATGGTTTTTCTCGAGTTGCGGCGGGAACCTGGGGTATATTCTCGAGTTACGACGGGGATGGCCCTTCCACACACGTGTTTCTTCAGCGACTTCAGGACTCCTGCCTAGTTGCGAGGGACAACTCGGGATTCTCCTCGAGGCTTGGCAGGGCAATTGGGACGCCTCTCCAGCTGAGGCGGGAGACCAAGGGTCCCTTTCCACGTGCCACAGGAATCCTGGGACTCCTATCAAGTTTCACGAGGAGTCAGGCATCGTCTCCTTTGGAGGCACTGATCTCCGCGTACCTCTGGAGTTTTCAAAGGATGTGAGGCCTCCAGTCGCGATGAGGTGGGGAACTAGGTCTTTCTCTGTGGTCTCCACAGCGGATTCAGACATCCTTTCGTCTTGGGAGATGCAAGACGAGCCTGCATTCAAGTCACTGCAGGGATATCCGGCCTTATTTCGAGTCAGGGCATCGCGGTGTCCATTCCACTTGAGGCCGCAAACTCAGGGTCCCTCTCATATAGCTAGAGCTGAGAGAAGCCTCCTCTTGAGGTGCTTGTGGTAAGGTGGTATTCCTCTGGAGTCGAAGCCAGGGACTAACCTCTCATTTCGAGTTGATTTTTGGTCCACGGAGCTCTTTCGTGTTGCTACAGTGACCTCAGGATCCCTCTAGCCTTGAAACAGTGTTCTTGGGGTTTCTCTGGAGTGCCATCAAGGAAATCAAGGCTCCTTTCATGTGTGATGTGCAACACGGAATTGCTCTGCACACAGTGCAGGGGAATCGGGCCTCATCTCGCGGTGAGGGGGAAGTCTCATGGTTTTTCTCGAGTTGCGGCGGGAACCTGGGGTATATTCTCGAGTTACGACGGGGATGGCCCTTCCACCCACGTGTTTGTTCAGCGACGAAAGGACTCCTGCCTAGTTGCGAGGGACAACTCGGGATTCTCCTCGAGGCTGGCAGTACAATTCGGACGCCTCTCCAGCTGAGGCGGGAGACCATGGGTCCCTTTCCACGTGCCACAGGAATCCTGGGACTCGTATCAAGTTTCACGAGGAGTCAGGCATCGTCTCCTTTGGAGGCACTGATCTCCGCGTACCTCTGGAGTTTTCAAAGGATGTGAGGCCTCCGGTCGCGATGAGGTGGGGAACTAGGTGTTTCTCTGTGGTCTCCACAGGGGATTCAGACATCCTTTCGTCTTGGGAGATGAAAGACGAGCCTGCATTCAAGTCACTGCGGGGATATCCGGCCTTATTTCGAGTCAGGGCGTCGCGGTGTCCATTTCACTTGAGGCCACAAGCTCAGGGTCCCTCTCCCATAGCTAGAGCTGAGAGAAGCCTCCTCTTGAGGTGCTTGTGGTAAGGTGGTATTCCTCTGGAGTCGAAGTCAGGGACAAACCTCTCATCTCGAGTTGATTTTTGGTCCACGGAGCTCTTTCGTGTTGCTACAGTGACCTCAGGATCCCTCTAGCCTTGAAACAGTGTTCTTGGGGTTTCTCTGGAGTGCCATCAAGGAAATCAAGGCTTCTTTCATGTTTGATGTGCAACACGGAATTGCTCTGCATGCAGTGGAGGGGAATCGGGCCTCATCTCACGGCGAGGGGGAAGTCTCATGGTTTTTCTCGAGTTGCGGCGAGAACCTGGGGTATATTCTCGAGTTACGACGGGGATGGCCCTTCCACCCACGTGTTTGTTCAGCGACGGCAGGACTCCTGCCTAGTTGCGAGGGAAAACTCGTGATTCTAATCGAGGCTTGGCAGGGCAATTGGGACGCCTCTCCACCTGAGGCGGGAGACCAAGTGTTCCTTTCCACGTGCTACAGGAATCCTGGGACTCCTATCAAGTTTCACGAGGAGTCAGGCATCGTCTCCCTTGGAGGCACTGATCTCCGCGTACCTCTGGAGTTTTCAAAGGATGTGAGGCCTCCGGTCGCGATGAGGTGGGGAACTAGGTCTTTCTCTGTGGTCTCCACAGGGGATTCAGACATCCTTTCGTCTTGGGAGATGCAAGACGAGCCTGCATTCAAGTCAGTGCAGGGATATTCGGCCTTATTTCGAGTCAGGGCATCGCGGTGTCCATTCCACTTGAGGCCGCAATCGCAGGGTCCCTCTCATATAGCTAGAGCTGAGAGAAGCCTCCTCTTGAGGTGCTTGTGGTAAGGTGGTATGCCTCGGGAGTCGAATCCAGGGACTAACCTCTCATCTCGAGTTGATTTTTGGTCCACGGAGCTCTTTCGTGTTGAAACAGTGACCTCAGGATCCCTCTAGCCTTGAAACAGTGTTCTTGGGGTTTCTCTGGAGTGCCATCAAGGAAATCAAGGCTCCTTTCATGTGTGATGTGCAACACGGAATTGCTCTGCACACAGTGCAGGGGAATCGGGCCTCATCTCGCGGTGAGGGGGAAGTCTCATGGTTTTTCTCGAGTTGCGGCGGGAACCTGGGGTATATTCTCGAGTTACGGCGGGAATGGCCCTTCCACACACGTGTTTGTTCAGTGACGTCAGGACTCCTGCCTAGTTGCGAGGGACAACTCGGGATTCTCCTCGAAGCTTGGCAGGCAATTGGGACGCCTCTCCAGCTGAGGCGGGAGACCAAGGGTCCCTTTCCACGTGCCACAGGAATCCTGGGACTCCTATCAAGTTTCACGAGGAGTCAGGCATCGTCACCTTTGGAGGCACTGACCTCCGCATACCTCTGGAGTTTTCAAAGGATGTGAGGCCTCCGGTCACGATGAGGTGGGGAACTAGGTCTTTCTCTGTGGTCTCCACAGGGGATTCAGACATCCTTTCGTCTTGGGAGATGCAAGATGAGCCTGCATTCAAGTCACTGCAGGGATATCCGGCCTTATTTCGAGTCAGGGCATAGCAGTGTCCATTCCACTTGAGGCCACAAACTCATGGTCCCTCTCACATAGGTAGAGCTGAGAGAAGCCTCCTCTTGAGGTGCCTGTGGTAAGGTGGTATTCCTCTGGAGTCGAAGCCAGGGACTAACCTCTCATTTCGAGTTGATTTTTGGTCCACGGAGCTCTTTCGTGTTGCTACAGTGACCTTAGGATCCCTCTAGCCTTGAAACAGTGTTCTTGGGGTTTCTCTGGAGTGCCATCAAGGAAATCAAGGCTCCTTTCATGTGTGATGTGCAACGCGGAATTGCTCTGCACGCAGTGCAGGGGAATCGGGCCTCATCTCCCGGTGAGGGGGAAGTCTCATGGTTTTTCTCGAGTTGCGGCGGGAACCTGGGCTATATTCTCGAGTTACGACGGGGATGGCCCTTCCACCCACGTGTTTGTTCAGCGACGTCAGGACTCCTGCCTAGTTGCGAGGGACAACTCGGGATTCTCCTCGAGGCTTGGCAGGGCAATTGGGACGCCTCTCCAGCTGAGGCGGGAGACCATGGGTCCCTTTCGACGTGCCACAGGAATCCTGGGACTCGTATCAAGTTTCACGAGGAGTCAGGCATCGTCTCCTTTGGAGGCACTGATCTCCGCGTACCTCTGGAGTTTTCAAAGGATGTGAGGCCTCCGGTCGCGATGAGGTGGGGAACTAGGTGTTTCTCTGTGGTCTCCACAGGGGATTCAGACATCCTTTCGTCTTGGGAGATGAAAGACGAGCCTGCATTCAAGTCACTGCGGGTATATTCGGCCTTATTTCGAGTCAGGGCGTCGCGGTGTCCATTTCACTTGAGGCCACAAGCTCAGGGTCCCTCTCCCATAGCTAGAGCTGAGAGAAGCCTCCTCTTGAGGTGCTTGTGGTAAGGTGGTATTCCTCTGGAGTCGAAGTCAGGGACAAACCTCTCATCTCGAGTTGATTTTTGGTCCACGGAGCTCTTTCGTGTTGCTACAGTGACCTCAGGATCCCTCTAGCCTTGAAACAGTGTTCTTGGGGTTTCTCTGGAGTGCCATCAAGGAAATCAAGGCTTCTTTCATGTTTGATGTGCAACACGGAATTGCTCTGCATGCAGTGGAGGGGAATCGGGCCTCATCTCACGGCGAGGGGGAAGTCTCATGGTTTTTCTCGAGTTGCGGCGAGAACCTGGGGTATATTCTCGAGTTACGACGGGGATGGCCCTTCCACCCACGTGTTTGTTCAGCGACGAAAGGACTCCTGCCTAGTTGCGAGGGAAAACTCGGGATTCTCCTCGAGGCTTGGCAGGGCAATTGGGACGCCTCTCCTCCTGAGGCGGGAGACCAAGTGTTCCTTTCCACGTGCTACAGGAATCCTGGGACTCCTATCAAGTTTCACGAGGAGTCAGGCATCGTCTCCCTTGGAGGCACTGATCTCCGCGTACCTCTGGAGTTTTCAAAGGATGTGAGGCCTCCGGTCGCGATGAGGTGGGGAACTAGGTCTTTCTCTGTGGTCTCCACAAGGGATTCAGACATCCTTTCGTCTTGGGAGATGCAAGACGAGCCTGCATTCAAGTCACTGCAGGGATATCCGGCCTTATTTCGAGTCAGGGCATCGCGGTGTCCATTCCACTAGAGGCCGCAATCGCAGGGTCCCTCTCACATACCTAGAGCTGAGAGAAGCCTCCTCTTGAGGTGCTTGTGGTAAGGTGGTATTCCTCTAGAGTCGAAGCCAGGGACTACCCTCTCATTTCGAGTTGATTTTTGGTCCACGGAGCTCTTTCGTGTTGCTACAGTGACCTCAGGATCCCTCTAGCCTTGAAACAGTGTTCTTGGGGTTTCTCTGGAGTGCCATCAAGGAAATCAAGGCTCCTTTCATGTGTGATGTGCAACACGGAATTGCTCTGCACACAGTGCAGGGGAATCGGGCCTCATCTCGCGGTGAGGGGGAAGTCTCATGGTTTTTCTCGAGTTGCGGCGGGAACCTGGGGTATATTCTCGAGTTACGACGGGGATGGCCCTTCCACCCACGTGTTTGTTCAGCGACGAAAGGACTCCTGCCTAGTTGCGAGGGACAACTCGGGATTCTCCTCGAGGCTGGCAGGACAATTCGGACGCCTCTCCAGCTGAGGCGGGAGACCATGGGTCCCTTTCCACGTGCCACAGGAATCCTGGGACTCGTATCAAGTTTCACGAGGAGTCAGGCATCGTCTCCTTTGGAGGCACTGATCTCCGCGTACCTCTGGAGTTTTCAAAGGATGTGAGGCCTCCGGTCGCGATGAGGTGGGGAACTAGGTGTTTCTCTGTGGTCTCCACAGGGGATTCAGACATCCTTTCGTCTTGGGAGATGAAAGACGAGCCTGCATTCAAGTCACTGCGGGGATATCCGGCCTTATTTCGAGTCAGGGCGTCGCGGTGTCCATTTCACTTGAGGCCACAAGCTCAGGGTCCCTCTCCCATAGCTAGAGCTGAGAGAAGCCTCCTCTTGAGGTGCTTGTGGTAAGGTGGTATTCCTCTGGAGTCGAAGTCAGGGACAAACCTCTCATCTCGAGTTGATTTTTGGTCCACGGAGCTCTTTCGTGTTGCTACAGTGACCTCAGGATCCCTCTAGCCTTGAAACAGTGTTCTTGGGGTTTCTCTGGAGTGCCATCAAGGAAATCAAGGCTTCTTTCATGTTTGATGTGCAACACGGAATTGCTCTGCATGCAGTGGAGGGGAATCGGGCCTCATCTCACGGCGAGGGGGAAGTCTCATGGTTTTTCTCGAGTTGCGGCGAGAACCTGGGGTATATTCTCGAGTTACGACGGGGATGGCCCTTCCACCCACGTGTTTGTTCAGCGACGGCAGGACTCCTGCCTAGTTGCGAGGGAAAACTCGTGATTCTAATCGAGGCTTGGCAGGGCAATTGGGACGCCTCTCCACCTGAGGCGGGAGACCAAGTGTTCCTTTCCACGTGCTACAGGAATCCTGGGACTCCTATCAAGTTTCACGAGGAGTCAGGCATCGTCTCCCTTGGAGGCACTGATCTCCGCGTACCTCTGGAGTTTTCAAAGGATGTGAGGCCTCCGGTCGCGATGAGGTGGGGAACTAGGTCTTTCTCTGTGGTCTCCACAGGGGATTCAGACATCCTTTCGTCTTGGGAGATGCAAGACGAGCCTGCATTCAAGTCAGTGCAGGGATATTCGGCCTTATTTCGAGTCAGGGCATCGCGGTGTCCATTCCACTTGAGGCCGCAATCGCAGGGTCCCTCTCATATAGCTAGAGCTGAGAGAAGCCTCCTCTTGAGGTGCTTGTGGTAAGGTGGTATGCCTCGGGAGTCGAATCCAGGGACTAACCTCTCATCTCGAGTTGATTTTTGGTCCACGGAGCTCTTTCGTGTTGAAACAGTGACCTCAGGATCCCTCTAGCCTTGAAACAGTGTTCTTGGGGTTTCTCTGGAGTGCCATCAAGGAAATCAAGGCTCCTTTCATGTGTGATGTGCAACACGGAATTGCTCTGCACACAGTGCAGGGGAATCGGGCCTCATCTCGCGGTGAGGGGGAAGTCTCATGGTTTTTCTCGAGTTGCGGCGGGAACCTGGGGTATATTCTCGAGTTACGGCGGGAATGGCCCTTCCACACACGTGTTTGTTCAGTGACGTCAGGACTCCTGCCTAGTTGCGAGGGACAACTCGGGATTCTCCTCGAAGCTTGGCAGGCAATTGGGACGCCTCTCCAGCTGAGGCGGGAGACCAAGGGTCCCTTTCCACGTGCCACAGGAATCCTGGGACTCCTATCAAGTTTCACGAGGAGTCAGGCATCGTCACCTTTGGAGGCACTGACCTCCGCATACCTCTGGAGTTTTCAAAGGATGTGAGGCCTCCGGTCACGATGAGGTGGGGAACTAGGTCTTTCTCTGTGGTCTCCACAGGGGATTCAGACATCCTTTCGTCTTGGGAGATGCAAGATGAGCCTGCATTCAAGTCACTGCAGGGATATCCGGCCTTATTTCGAGTCAGGGCATAGCAGTGTCCATTCCACTTGAGGCCACAAACTCATGGTCCCTCTCACATAGGTAGAGCTGAGAGAAGCCTCCTCTTGAGGTGCCTGTGGTAAGGTGGTATTCCTCTGGAGTCGAAGCCAGGGACTAACCTCTCATTTCGAGTTGATTTTTGGTCCACGGAGCTCTTTCGTGTTGCTACAGTGACCTTAGGATCCCTCTAGCCTTGAAACAGTGTTCTTGGGGTTTCTCTGGAGTGCCATCAAGGAAATCAAGGCTCCTTTCATGTGTGATGTGCAACGCGGAATTGCTCTGCACGCAGTGCAGGGGAATCGGGCCTCATCTCCCGGTGAGGGGGAAGTCTCATGGTTTTTCTCGAGTTGCGGCGGGAACCTGGGCTATATTCTCGAGTTACGACGGGGATGGCCCTTCCACCCACGTGTTTGTTCAGCGACGTCAGGACTCCTGCCTAGTTGCGAGGGACAACTCGGGATTCTCCTCGAGGCTTGGCAGGGCAATTGGGACGCCTCTCCAGCTGAGGCGGGAGACCATGGGTCCCTTTCGACGTGCCACAGGAATCCTGGGACTCGTATCAAGTTTCACGAGGAGTCAGGCATCGTCTCCTTTGGAGGCACTGATCTCCGCGTACCTCTGGAGTTTTCAAAGGATGTGAGGCCTCCGGTCGCGATGAGGTGGGGAACTAGGTGTTTCTCTGTGGTCTCCACAGGGGATTCAGACATCCTTTCGTCTTGGGAGATGAAAGACGAGCCTGCATTCAAGTCACTGCGGGTATATTCGGCCTTATTTCGAGTCAGGGCGTCGCGGTGTCCATTTCACTTGAGGCCACAAGCTCAGGGTCCCTCTCCCATAGCTAGAGCTGAGAGAAGCCTCCTCTTGAGGTGCTTGTGGTAAGGTGGTATTCCTCTGGAGTCGAAGTCAGGGACAAACCTCTCATCTCGAGTTGATTTTTGGTCCACGGAGCTCTTTCGTGTTGCTACAGTGACCTCAGGATCCCTCTAGCCTTGAAACAGTGTTCTTGGGGTTTCTCTGGAGTGCCATCAAGGAAATCAAGGCTTCTTTCATGTTTGATGTGCAACACGGAATTGCTCTGCATGCAGTGGAGGGGAATCGGGCCTCATCTCACGGCGAGGGGGAAGTCTCATGGTTTTTCTCGAGTTGCGGCGAGAACCTGGGGTATATTCTCGAGTTACGACGGGGATGGCCCTTCCACCCACGTGTTTGTTCAGCGACGAAAGGACTCCTGCCTAGTTGCGAGGGAAAACTCGGGATTCTCCTCGAGGCTTGGCAGGGCAATTGGGACGCCTCTCCTCCTGAGGCGGGAGACCAAGTGTTCCTTTCCACGTGCTACAGGAATCCTGGGACTCCTATCAAGTTTCACGAGGAGTCAGGCATCGTCTCCCATGGAGGCACTGATCTCCGCGTACCTCTGGAGTTTTCAAAGGATGTGAGGCCTCCGGTCGCGATGAGGTGGGGAACTAGGTCTTTCTCTGTGGTCTCCACAAGGGATTCAGACATCCTTTCGTCTTGGGAGATGCAAGACGAGCCTGCATTCAAGTCACTGCAGGGATATCCGGCCTTATTTCGAGTCAGGGCATCGCGGTGTCCATTCCACTAGAGGCCGCAATCGCAGGGTCCCTCTCACATACCTAGAGCTGAGAGAAGCCTCCTCTTGAGGTGCTTGTGGTAAGGTGGTATTCCTCTAGAGTCGAAGCCAGGGACTACCCTCTCATCTCGAGTTGATTTTTGGTCCACGGAGCTCTTTCGTGTTGCTACAGTGACCTCAGGATCCCTCTAGCCTTGAAACAGTGTTCTTGGGCTTTCTCTGGAGGGCCATCAAGGAAATCAAGGCTCCTTTCATGTGTGATGTGCAACACGGAATTGCTCTACACGCAGTGCAGGAGAATCGGGCCTCATCTCGCAGCGAGGGGGAAGTCTCATGGTTTTTCTCGAGTTGCGGCGGGAACCTGGAGTATATTCTCGAGTTACGACGGGTATGGCCCTTCCATACACGTGTTTGTTCAGCGACGGCAGGACTCCTGCCTAGTTGCGAGGGACAACTCGGGATTCTCCTCGAGGCTTGGCAGGGCAATTGGGACGCCTCTCTAGCTGAGGCGGGAGACCAAGGGTCCCTTTCCACGTGCCACAGGAATCCTGGGACTCCTATCAAGTTTCACGAGGAGTCAGGCATCGTCTCCTTTGGAGGCACTGATCTCCGCGTACCTCTGGAGTTTTTAAAGGATGTGAGGCCTCCGGTCGCGATGAGGTGGGGAACTAGGTCTTTCTCTGTGGTCTCCACATGGGATTCAGACATCCTTTCGTCTTGGGAGATGCAAGACGAGCCTGTATGCAAGTCACTGCAGGGATAACCGGCCTTATTTCGAGTCAGGGCATCGCGGGGTCCATTCCACTTGAGGCCGCAAACTCAGGGTCCTTCTCACATACCTAGAGCTGAGAGAAGCCTCCTCTTGAGGTGCTTGTGGTAAGGTGGTATTCCTCTGGAGTTGAAGCCAGGGACTAACCTCTCATCTCGAGTTGATTTTTGGTCCACGGAGCTCTTTTGTGTTGCTACAGTGACCTCAGGATCCCTCTAGCCTTGAAACAGTGTTCTTGGGGTTTCTCTGGAGTGCCATCAAGGAAATCAAGGCTCCTTTCATGTGTGATGTGCAACACGGAATTGCTCTGCACGCAGTGCAGGGGAATCGGGCCTCATCTCGCGGCGAGGGGGAAGTCTCATGGTTTTTCTCGAGTTGCGGTGGGAACCTGGGGTATATTCTCGAGTTCCGACGGGGATGGCCCTTCCACCCACGTGTTTGTTCAGCGACGTCAGGTCTCCTGCCTAGTGACGAGGGACAACTCGGGATTCTCCTCGAGGCTTGGCAGGGCAATTGGGACGCCTCTCCAGCTGAGGCGGGAGACCAAGGGTCCCTTTCCACGTGCCACAGGAATCCTGGGACTCCTATCAAGTTTCACGAGGAGTCAGGCATCGTCTCCTTTGGAGGCACTGATCTCCGCGTACCTCTGGAGTTTTCAAAGGATGTGAGGCCTCCGGTCGCGATGAGGTGGGGAACTAGGTGTTTCTCTGTGGTCTCCACAGGGGATTCAGACATCCTTTCGACTTGGGAGATGCAAGACGAGCCTGTATTCAAGTCACTGCAGGGATATCCGGCCTTATTTCGAGTCAGGGCATCGCGGTGTCCATTCCACTTGAGGCCGCAAACTCAGGGTCCCTCTCACATACCTAGAGCTGAGAGAAGCCTCCTCTTGAGGTGCTTGTGGTAAGGTGGTATTCCCCTGGAGTTGAAGCCAGGGACTAACCTCTCATCTCGAGTTGATTTTTGGTCCACGGAGCTCTTTCGTGTTGCTACAGTGACCTCAGGATCCCTCTAGCCTTGAAACAGTGTTCTTGGGGTTTCTCTGGAGTGCCATCAAGGAAATCAAGGCTCCTTTCATGTGTGATGTGCAACACGGAATTGCTCTGCACGCAGTGCAGGGGAATCGGGCCTCATCTCGCGGTGAGGGGGAAGTCTCATGGTTTTTCTCGAGTTGCGGCGGGAACCTGGGGTATATTCTCGAGTTACGACGGGGATGGCCCTTCCACACACGTGTTTGTTCAGTAACGTCAGGACTCCTGCCTAGTTGCGAGGGACAACTCGGGATTCTCCTCGAGGATTGGCAGGGCAATTGGGACGCCTCTCCAGCTGAGGCGGGAGACCAAGAGTCCCTTTCCACCTGCCACAGGAATCTTGGGACTCCTATCAAGTTTCACGAGGAGTCAGGCATCGTCTCCTTTGGAGGCACTGATCTCCGTGTCCCTCTGGAGTTTTCAAAGGATGTGAGGCCTCCGGTCGCGATGAGGTGGGGAACTAGGTCTTTCTCTGTGGTCTTCACAGGGGATTCAGACATCCTTTCGTCTTGGGAGATGCAAGACGAGCCTGCATTCAAGTCACTGCAGGGATATCCGGCCTTATTTCGAGTCAGGGCATCGCGGTGTCCATTCCACTTGAGGCCGCAAATTCAGGGTCCCTCTCATATAGCTAGAGCTGAGAGAAGCCTCCTCTTGAGGTGCTTGTGGTAAGGTGGTATGCCTCGGTAGTCGAAGCCAGGGACTAACCTCTCATCTCGAGGTGATTTTTGGTCCACCGAGGTCTTTCGTGCTGCTACAGTGACCTCAGGATCCCTCTAGCCTTGAAACAGTGTTCTTGGGGTTTCTCTGGAGTGCCATCAAGGAAATCAAGGCTCCTTTCATGTGTGATGTGCAACACGGAATTGCTCTGCACACAGTGCAGGGGAATCGGGCCTCATCTCGCGGTGAGGGGGAAGTCTCATGGTTTTTCTCGAGTTGCGGCGGGAACCTGGGGTATATTCTCGAGTTACAGCGGGAATGGCCCTTCCACACACGTGTTTGTTCAGTGACGTCAGGACTCCTGCCTAGTTGCGAGGGACAACTCGGGATTCTCCTCGAGGCTTGGCAGGGCAATTGGGACGCCTCTCCAGCTGAGGCGGGAGACCAAGGGTCCCTTTCCACGTGCCACAGGAATCCTGGGACTCCTATCAAGTTTTACGAGGAGTCAGGCATCGTCTCCTTTGGAGGCACTGACCTCCGCGTACCTCTGGAGTTTTCAAAGGATGTGAGGCCTCCGGTCACGATGAGGTGGGGAACTAGGTCTTTCTCTGTGGTCTCCACAGGGGATTCAGACATCCTTTCATCTTGGGAGATGCAAGATGAGCCTGCATTCAAGTCACTGCAGGGATATCCGGCCTTATTTCGAGTCAGGGCATAGCAGTGTCCATTCCACTTGAGGCCACAAACTCATGGTCCCTCTCACATAGGTAGAGCTGAGAGAAGCCTCCTCTTGAGGTGCGTGTGGTAAGGTGGTATTCCTCTGGAGTCGAAGCCAGGGACTAACCTCTAATTTCGAGTTGATTTTTGGTCCACGGAGCTCTTTCGTGTTGCTACAGTGACCTCAGGATCCCTCTAGCCTTGAAACAGTGTTCTTGGGTTTTCTCTGGAGTGCCATCAAGAAATCAAGGCTCCTTTCATGTGTGATGTGCAACACGGAATTGCTCTGCACTCAGTGATGGGGAATCGGGCCTCATCTCGCGCAAGGGGGAAGTCTCATGGTTTTTCTCGAGTTGCGGCGGAACCTGGGGTATATTCTCGAGTTATGACGGGGATGGCCCTTCCACCCACGTGTTTCTTCAGCGAAGTCAGGACTCCTGCCTAGTTGCAAGGGACGACTCGGTATTCTCCTCGAGGCTTGGCAGGGCAATTGGGACGCCTCTCCACCTGAGGCGGGAGACCAAGGGTCCCTTTCCACGTGCCACAGGAATCCTGGGACCCCTATCAAGTTTCACGAGGAGTCAGGCATCGTCTCCTTTGGAGGCACTGTTCTCCGCGTACCTCTGGAGTTTTCAAAGGATTTGAGGCCTCCGGTCGCGATGAGGTGGGGAACTAGGTCTTTCTCTGTGGTCTCCACAGGGGATTCAGACACCCTTTCGTCTTGGGAGATGCAAGACGAGCCTGCATTCAAGTCACTGCAGGGATATCCGGCCTTATTTCGAGTCAGGGCATCGAGGTGCCGTTTCCACTTGAGGCCACAAACTCAGGTTCCCTCTCACATACCTAGAGCTGAGAGAAGCCTCCTCTTGAGGTGCTTGTGGTAAGGTGGTATTCCTCTGGAGTCGAAGCCAGGGACTAACCTCTCATCTCGAGTTGATTCTTGGTCCACAGAGCTCTTTCGTGTTGCTACAGTGTCCTCAGGATCCCTCTAGCCTTGAAACAGTGTTCTTGGGGTTTCTCTGGAGTGCCATCAAGGAAATCAAGGCTCCTTTCATGTGTGATGTGCAACGCGGAATTGCTCTGCATGCAGTGCAGGGGAATCGGGCCTCATCTCCCGGTGAGGGGGAAGTCTCATGGTTTTTCTCGAGTTGCGCCGGGAACCTGGGGTATATTCTCGAGTTACGACGGGGATGGCCCTTCCACCCACGTGTTTGTTCAGCGACGTAAGGACTCCTGCCTAGTTGCGAGGGACAACTCGGGATTCTCCTCAAGGCTTGGCAGGGCAATTGGGACGCCTCTCCAGCTGAGGCGGGAGACCATGGGTCCCTTTCCACGTGCCAAAGGAATCCTGGGACTCGTATCAAGTTTCACGAGGAGTCAGGCATCGTCTCCTTTGGAGGCACTGATCTCCGCGTACCTCTGGAGTTTTCAAAGGATGTGAGGCCTCCGGTCGCGATGAGGTGGGGAACTAGGGGTTTCTCTGTGGTCTCCACAGGGGATTCAGACATCCTTTCGTCTTGGGAGATGAAAGACGAGCCTGCATTCAAGTCACTGCGGGGATATCCGGCCTTATTTCGAGTCAGGGCGTCGCGGTGTCCATTTCACTTGAGGCCACAAGCTCAGGGTCCCTCTCCCATAGCTAGAGCTGAGAGAAGCCTCCTCTTGAGGTGCTTGTGGTAAGGTGGTATTCCTCTGGAGTCGAAGCCAGGGACAAACCTCTCATCTCGAGTTGATTTTTCGTCCACGGAGCTCTTTCGTGTTGCTACAGTGACCTCAGGATCCCTCTAGCCTTGAAACAGTGTTCTTGGGGTTTCTCTGGAGTGCCATCAAGGAAATCAAGGCTTCTTTCATGTATGATGTGCAACACGGAATTGCTCTGCATGCAGTGGAGGGGAATCGGGCCTCATCTCACGGCGAGGGGGAAGTCTCATGGTTTTTCTCGAGTTGCGGCGAGAACCTGGGGTATATTCTCGAGTTACGACGGGGATGGCCCTTCCACCCACGTGTTTGTTCAGCGACGGCAGGACTCCTGCCTAGTTGCGAGGGAAAACTCGGGATTCTCCTCGAGGCTTGGCAGGGCAATTGGGACGCCTCTCCACCTGAGGCGGGAGACCAAGGGTTCCTTTCCACGTGCTACAGGAATCCTGGGACTCCTATCAAGTTTCACGAGGAGTCAGGCATCGTCTCCCTTGGAGGCACTGATCTCCGCGTACGTCTGGAGTTTTCAAAGGATGTGAGGCCTCCGGTCGCGATGAGGTGGGGAACTAGGTCTTTCTCTGTGGTCTGCACAGGGGATTCAGACATCCTTTCGTCTTGGGAGATGCAAGACGAGCCTGCATTCAAGTCACTGCAGGGATATCCGGCCTTATTTCGAGACAGGGCATCGCGGTGTCCATTCCAGTTGAGGCCGCAAACTCAGGGTCCCTCTCACATACCTAGAGCTGAGAGAAGCCTCCTCTTGAGGTGCTTGTGGTAAGGTGGAATTCCTCTGGAGTCGAAGCCAGGGACTAACCTCTCATCTCGAGTTGATTTTTGGTCCACGGGGCTCTTTCGTGTTGCAACAGTGACGTCAGGATCCCTCTAGCCTTGAAACAGTGTTCTTGGGGTTTCTCTGGAGTGCCATCAAGGAAATCAAGGCTCCTTTCATGTGTGCTGTGCAACACGGAATTGCTCTGCACGCAGTGCAGGGGAATCGTGCCTCATCTCGCGGCGAGGGGGAAGTCTCATGGTTTTTCTCGAGTTGCGGCGGGAACCTGGGGTATATTCTCGAGTTACGACGGGGATAGCCCTTCCACCCACGTGTTTGTTCAGCGACGTCAGGACTCCTGCCTAGTTGCGAGGGACAACTCGGGATTCTCCTCGAGGCTTGGCAGGGCAATTGGGACGCCTCTCCAGCTGAGGAGGGAGACCAAGGGTCCCTTTCCACGTGCCACAGGAATCCTGGGACTCCTATCAAGTTTCACGAGGAGTCAGGCATCGTCTCCTTTGGAGGCACTGATCTCCGCGTACCTCTGGAGTTTTCAAAGGATGTGAGGCCTCCGGTCGCGATGAGCTGGGGAACTAGGTCTTTCTCTGTGTTCTCCACAGGGGATTCAGACATCCTTTCGTCTTGGGAGATGCAAGACGAGCCTGAATTCAAGTCACTGCAGGGATATCCGGCCTTATTTCGAGTCAGGGCATCGCGGTGTCCATTCCACTTGAGGCCGCAAACTCAGGGTCCCTCTCACATACCTAGAGCTGAGAGAAGCCTCCTCTTGAGGTGCTTGTGGTAAGGTGGTATTCCTCTGGAGTCGAAGTCAGGGACTAAGCTCTCATCTCGAGTTGATTTTTGGTCCACGGAGCTGTTTCGTGTTGCTACAGTGACCTCAGTTTCCCTCTAGCCTTGAAACAGTGTTCATGGGGTTTCTCTGGAGTGCCATCAAGGAAATCAAGGCTCCTTTCATGTGTGATATGCAACACGGAATTGCTCTGCACGCAGTGCAGGGGAATCGGGCCTCATCTCGCGGCGAGGGGGAAGTCTCATGGTTTTTCTCGAGTTTCGGCGGGAACCTGGGATATATTCTCGAGTTACGACGGGGATGGCCCGTCCACCCACCTGTTTCTTCAGCGACGTCAGGACTCCTGCATAGTTGCGACGGACAACTCGGGGTTCTCCTCGAGGCTTGGAAGGGCAATTGGGACGCCTCTCCAGCTGAGGCGGGAGACCAAGGGTCCCTTTCCACGTGCCACAGGAATCCTGGAACTCCTATCAAGTTTCATGAGGAGTCAGGCATCGTCTCCTTTGGAGGCACTGATCTCCGCGTACCTCTGGAGTTTTCAAAGGATGTGAGGCCTCTGGTCGCGATGAGCTGGGGAACTAGGTGTTTCTCTGTGGTCTCCACAGGGGATTCAGACATCCTTTCATCTTGGGAGATGCAAGACGAGCCTGCATTCAAGTCACTGCAGGGATATCCGGCCTTATTTCGAGTCAGGGCATCGCGGTGTCCATTCCACTTGAGGCCGCAAACTCAGGGTACCTCTCACATACCTAGAGCTGAGAGAAGCCTCCTCTTGAGGTGCTTGTGGTAAGGTGGTATTCCTCTGGAGTCGAAGCCAGGGACTAACCTCATATCTCGAGTTGATTTTTGTTCCACGGAGCTCTTTCGTGTTGCTACAGTGATGTCAGGATCCCTCTGGCCTTGAAACAGTGTTCTTGGGGTTTCTCTGGAGTGCCATCAAGGAAATCAAGGCTCCTTTCATGTGTGATGTGCAACACGGAATTGCTCTGCACGCAGTGCAGGGGAATCGGGCCTCATCTCACGGCGAGGGGGAAGTCTCATGGTTTTTCTCGAGTTGCGGCGGGAACCTGGGGTATATTCTCGAGTTACGACGGGGATGGCCCTTCCACCCACGTGTTTGTTCAGCGACGGCAGGACTCGTGCCTAGTTGCGAGGAACAACTCGGGATTCTCCTCGAGGCTTGGCAGGGCAATTGGGACGCCTCTCCAGCTGAGGCGGGAGACCAAGGGTCCCTTTCCACGTGCCACAGGAATCCTGGGACTCCTATCAAGTTTCACGAGGAGTCAGGCATCGTCTCCTTTGGAGGCATTGATCTCCGCGTACCTCTGGAGTTTTCAAAGGATGTGAGGCCTCCGGTCGCGATGAGGTGGGGAACTAGGTCTTTCTCTGTGGTCTCCACAGGGGATTCAAACATCCTTTCGTCTTGGGAGATGCAAGACGAGCCTGCATTCAAGTCACTGCAGGGATATCCGGCCTTATTTCGAGTCAGGGCATCGCGGTGTCCATTCCACTTGAGGCCGCAAACTCAGGGTCCCTCTCACATAGCTAGAGCTGAGAGAAGCCTCCTCTTGAGGTGCTTGTGGTAAGGTGGTATTCCTCTGGAGTCGAAGCCAGGGACTAACCTCTCATCTCGAGTTGATTTTTGGTCCACGGAGCTCTTTCGTGTTGCTACAGTGACCTCAGGATCCCTCTAGCCTTGAAACAGTGTTCTTGGGGTTTCTCTGGAGTGCCATCAAGGAAATCAAGGCTCCTTTCATGTGTGATATGCAACACGGAATTGCTCTGCACCCAGTGCAAGGGAATCGGGCCTCATATCGCTGCGAGGGGGAAGTCTCATGGTTTTTCTCGAGTTGCGGCGGGAACCTGGGGTATATTCTCGAGTTACGACGGGGATGGACCTTCCACCCACGTGTTTCTTCAGCGACATCAGGACTCCTGCCTAGTTGCGAGGGACAACTCGGGATTCTCCTCGAGACTTGGCAGGGCAATTGGGACGCCTCTCCAGCTGAGGCGGGTGACCAAGGGTCCCTTTCCACGTGCCACAGGAATCCTGGGACTCCTATGAAGTTTCACGAGGAGTCAGGCATCGTCTCCTTTGGAGGCACTGATCTCCGCGTACCTCTGGAGTTTTCAAAGGATGTGAGCCTCCGGTCGCGATGAGGTGGGGAACTAGGTCTTTCTCTGTGGTCTCCACAGGGGATTCAGACATCCTTTCGTCTTGGGAGATGCAAGACGAGCCTGCATTCAAGTCACTGCAGGGATATCCGGCCTTATTTCGAGTCAGGGCACCGCGGTGTCCATTCCACTTGAGGCTGCAAATTCAGGGTCCCTCTCACATACCTAGAGCTGAGAGAAGCCTCCTCTTGAGGTGCTTGTGGTAAGGTGGTATTCCTCTGGAGTCGAAGCCAGGGACTAACCTCTCATCTCGAGTTGATTTTTGGTCCACGGAGCACTTTCGTGTTGCTACAGTGACCTCAGGATCCCTCTAGCCTTGAAACAGTGTTCTTGGGGTTTCTCTGGAGTGCCATCAAGGAAATCAAGGCTCCTTTCATGTGTGATGTGCAACACGGAATTGCTCTGCACGCAGTGCAGGGGAATCGGGCCTCATCTCGCGGCGAGGGGGAAGTCTCATGGTTTTTCTCGAGTTGCGGCGGGAACGTGGGGTATATTCTCGAGTTACGATGGGGATGGCCCTTCCACACACGTGTTTCTTCAGCGACTTCAGGACTCCTGCCTAGTTGCGAGGGACAACTCCGGATTCTCCTCGAGGCTTGGCAGGGCAATTGGGACGCCTCTCCAGCTGAGGCGGGAGACCAAGGGTCCCTTTCCACGTGCCACAGGAATCCTGGGACTCCTATCAAGTTTCACGAGGAGTCAGGCATCGTCTCCTTTGGAGGCACTGATCTCCGCGTACCTCTGGAGTGTTCAAAGTATGTGAGGCCTCCGGTCGCGATGAGGTGTGGAACTAGGTCTTTCTCTGTGGTCTCCACAGGGGATTCAGACATCCTTTCATCTCGGGAGATGCAAGACGAGCCTGCATTCAAGTCACTGCAGGGATATCCGGCCTTATTTCGAGTCAGGGCATCGCGGTGTCTATTCCACTTGAGGCCGCAAACTCAGGGTCCCTCTCACATACCTAGAGCTGAGAGAAGCCTCCTCTTGAGGTGCTTGTGGTAAGGTGGTATTCCTCTGGAGCCGAAGCCAGGGACTAACCTCTCATCTCGAGTTGATTCTTGGTCCACAAAGCTCTTTCGTGTTGCTACAGTGTCCTCAGGATCCCTCTAGCCTTGAAACAGTGTTCTTGGGGTTTCTCTGGAGTGCCATCAAGGAAATCAAGGCTCCTTTCATGTGTGATGTGCAACGCGGAATTGCTCTGCACGCAGTGCAGGGGAATCGGGCCTCATCTCCCGGTGAGGGGGAAGTCTCATGGTTTTTCTCGAGTTGCGGCGGGAACCTGGGGTATATTCTCGAGTTACGACGGGGATGGCCCTTCCACCCACGTGTTTGTTCAGCGACGTCAGGACTCCTGCCTAGTTGCGAGGGACAACTCGGGATTCTCCTCGAGGCTTGGCAGGGCAATTGGGACGCCTCTCCAGCTGAGGCGGGAGACAATGGGTCCCTTTCCACGTGCCACAGGAATCCTGGGACTCCTATGAAGTTTCACGAGGAGTCAGGCATCGTCTCCTTTGGAGGCACTGATCTCCGCGTACCTCTGGAGTTTTCAAAGGATGTGAGGCCTCCGGTCGCGATGAGGTGGGGAACTAGGTGTTTCTCTGTGGTCTCCACAGGGGATTCAGACATCCTTTCGTCTTGGGAGATGAAAGACGAGCCTGCATTCAAGTCACTGCGGGGATATCCGGCCTTATTTCGAGTCAGGGCGTCGCGGTGTCCATTTCACTTGAGGCCACAAGCTCAGGGTCCCTCTCCCATAGCTAGAGCTGAGAGAAGCCTCCTCTTGAGGTGCTTGTTGTAAGGTGGTATTCCTCTGGAGTCGAAGCCAGGGACAAACCTCTCAGCTCGAGTTGATTTTTGGTCCACGGAGCTCTTTCCTGTTGCTACAGTGACCTCAGGATCCCTCTAGCCTTGAAACAGTGTTCTTGGGGTTTCTTTGGAGTGCCATCAAGGAAATCAAGGCTTCTTTCATGTTTGATGTGCAACACGGAATTGCTCTGCATGCAGTGGAGGGGAATCGGGCCTCATCTCACGGCGAGGGGGAAGTCTCATGGTTTTTCTCGAGTTGCGGCGGGAACCTGGGGTATATACTCGAGTTACGATGGGGATGGCCTTTCCACCCACGTGTTTGTTCAGCGACGTCAGGACTCCTGCCTAGTTGTGAGGGACAATTCGGGATTCTCCTCGAGGCTTGGCAGGGCAATTGGGACGCCTCTCCAGCTGAGGCGGGAGACCAAGGGTCCCTTTCCACGTGCCACAGGAATCCTGGGACTCCTATCAAGTTTCACGAGGAGTCAGGCATCGTCTCCTTTGGAGGCACTGATCTCAGTGTACCTCTGGAGTTTTCAAAGGATGTGAGGCCTCCGGTCGCGATGAGGTGGGGAACTAGGTCTTTCTCTGTGGTCTCCACAGGGGATTCAGACATCCTTTCGTCTCGGGAGATGCAAGACGAGCCTGCATTCCAGTCACTGCAGGGATATCCAGCCTTATTTTGAGTCAGGGCCTCGCGGTGTCCATTCCACTTGAGGCCGCAAACTCAGGGTCCCTCTCACATAATTAGAGCTGAGAGAAGCCTCCTCTTGAGGTGTTTGTGGTAATGTCGTATTCCTCTGGAGTCGAAGCCAGGGACTAACCTCTCATCTCGAGTTGATTCTTGGTCCACGGAGCTCTTTCATGTTGCTACAGTGACCTCAGGATGCCTCTAGCCTTGAAACACTGTTCTTGGGGATTCTCTGAAGTGCCATCAAGGAAATCAAGGCTCCTTTCATGTGTCATGTGCAACACGGAGTTGCTCTGCACGCAGTGCAGGGGAATCGGGCCTCATCTCGCGGCGAGGGGGAAGTCTCATGGTTTTTCTCGAGTTGCGGCGGGAACCTGGGGTATATTCTCGAGTTACGACGGGAATGGCCCTTCCACACACGTGTTTGTTCAGCGACGTCAGGACTCCTGCCTAGTTGCGAGGGACAACTCGGGATTCTCCTCGAGGCTTGGCAGGGCAATTGGAACGCCTCTCCAGCTGAGGCGGGAGACCAAGGGTCCCTTTCCACGTGCCACAGGAATTCTGGGACTCCTATCAAGTTTCACGAGGAGTCAGGCATCGTCTCCTTTGGAGGCACTGATCTCCGCATACCTCTGGAGTTTTCAAAGGATGTGACGCCTCCGGTCGCGATGAGTTGGGGAACTAGGTCTTTCTCTGTGTTCTCCACAGGGGATTCAGACATCCTTTCGTCTTGGGAGATGCAAGATGAGCCTGCATTCCAGTCACTGCAGGGATATCCAGCCTTATTTCGAGTCAGGGCATCGCGGTGTCCATTCCACTTGAGGCCGCAAACTCAGGGTCCCTCTCACATACCTAGAGCTGAGAGAAGCCTCCTCTTGAGGTGCTTGTGGTAAGGTGGTATTCCTCTGGAGTCGAAGCCAGGGACTAACCTCTCATCTCGAGTTGATTCTTGGTCCACGGAGCTCTTTCGTGTTGCTACAGTGACCTCAGGATGCCTCTAGCCTTGAAACACTGTCCTTGGGGTTTCTCTGAAGTGCCATCAAGGAAATCAAGGCTCCTTTCATGTGTGATGTGCAACACGGAATTGCTCTGCACGCAGTGCAGGGGAATCGGGCCTCATCTCACGGCGAGGGGGAAGTCTCATGGTTTTTCTCGAGTTGCGGCGGGAACCTGGGGTATATTCTCGAGTTACGACGGGGATGGCCCTTCCACCCATGTGTTTGTTCAGCCACGTCAGGACTCCTGCCTAGTTGCGAGGAACAACTGGGGATTCTCCTCGAGGCTTGGCAGGGCAATTGGGACGCCTCTCCAGCTGAGGCGGGAGACCAAGGGTCCCTTTCCACGTGCCACAGGAATCCTGGGACTCCTATCAAGTTTCACGAGGAGTCAGGCATCGTCTCCTTTGGAGGCACTGATCTCCACGTACCTCTTTAGTTTTCAAAGGATGTGAGGCCTCCGGTCACGATGAGGTGGTGAACTAGGTCTTTCTCTGTGGTCTCCACAGGGGATTCAGACATCCTTTCGTCTTGGGAGATGCAAGACGAGCCTGCATTCAAGTCACTGCAGGGATATCCGGCCTTATTTCCAGTCAGGGCATCGCGGTGTCCATTCCACTTGAGGCCGCAAACTCAGGGTCCCTCTCACATACCTAGAGCTGAGAGAAGCCTCCTCTTGAGGTGCTTGTGGTAAGGTGGTATTTCTTGGAGTCGAAGCCAGGGACTAACCTCTCATCTCGAGTTGATTTTTGGTCCACGGAGCTCTTTCGTGTTGCTACAGTGACCTCAGGATCCCTCTAGCCTTGAAACAGTGTTCTTGGGGTTTCTCTGGAGTGCCATCAAGGAAATCAAGGCTCCTTTCATGTGTGATGTGCAACACGGAATTGCTCTGCACGCAGTGCAGGGGAATCGGGCCTCATCTCGCGGCGAGGGGGAAGTCTCATGGTTTTTCTCGAGTTGCGGTGGGAACCTGGGGTATATTCTCGAGTTCCGACGGGGATGGCCCTTCCACCCACGTGTTTGTTCAGCGACGTCAGGTCTCCTGCCTAGTGGCGAGGGACAACTCGGATTCTCCTCGAGGCTTGGCAGGGCAATTGGGACGCTTCTACAGCTGAGGCGGGAGACCAAGGGTCCCTTTCCACGTGCCACAGGAATCCTGGGACTCCTATCAAGTTTCACGAGGAGTCAGGCATCGTCTCCTTTGGAGGCACTGATCTCCGCGTACCTCTGGAGTTTTCAAAGGATGTGAGGCCTCCGGTCGCGATGAGGTGGGGAACTAGGTCTTTCTCTGTGGTCTCCACATGGGATTCAGACACCCTTTCGTCTTGGGAGATGCAAGACGAGCCTGTATTCAAGTCACTGCAGGGATATCCGGCCTTATTTCGAGTCAGGGCATCGCGGTGTCCATTCCACTTGAGGCCGCAAACTCAGGGTCCCTCTCACATACCTAGAGCTGAGAGAAGCCTCCTCTTGAGGTGCTTGTGGTAAGGTGGTATTCCTCTGGAGTTGAAGCCAGGGACTAACCTCTCATCTCGAGTTGATTTTTGGTCCACGGAGCTCTTTCGTGTTGCTACAGTGACCTCAGGATCCCTCTAGCCTTGAAACAGTGTTCTTGGGGTTTCTCTGGAGTGCCATCAAGGAAATCAAGGCTCCTTTCATCTGTGATGTGCAACACGGAATTGCTCTGCACGCAGTGCAGGGGAATCGGGCCTCATCTCGCGGCGAGGGGGAAGTCTCATGGTTTTTCTCGAGTTGCGGCGGGAACCTGGGGTATATTCTCGAGTTACGACGGGGATGGCCCTTCCACACACGTGTTTGTTCAGCGACGTCAGGACTCCTGCCTAGTTGCGAGGGACAACTCGGGATTCTCCTCGAGGCTTGGCAGGGCAATTGGGACGCCTCTCCAGCTGAGTCGGGACACCAAGGGTCCCTTTCCACCTGCCACAGGAATCCAGGGACTCCTATCAAGTTTCACGAGGAGTCAGGCATCGTCTCCTTTGGAGGCACTGATCTCCGTGTACCTCTGGAGTTTTCAAAGGATGTGAGGCCTCTGGTCGCGATGAGGTGGGGAACTAGGTCTTTCTCTGTGGTCTCCACAGGGGATTCAGACATCCTTTCGTCTTGGGAGATGCAAGACGAGCCTGCATTCAAGTCACTGCAGGGATATCCGGCCTTATTTCGAGTCAGGGCATCGCGGTGTCCATTCCACTTGAGGCCGCAAACTCAGGGTCCCTCTCACATACCTAGAGCTGAGAGAAGCCTCCTCTTGAAGTGCTTGTGGTAAGGTGGTATTCCTCTGGAGTCGAATCCACGGACTAACCTCTCATCTCGAGTTGATTTTTGGTCCACGGAGCTCTTTTGTGTTGCTACCGTGACCTCAGGATCCCTCTAGCCTTGAAACAGTGTTCTTGGGGTTTCTCTGGAGTGCCATCAAGGAAATCAAGGCTCCTTTCATGTGTGATATGCAACACGGAATTGCTCTGCACGCAGTGCAGGGGAATCGGGCCTCATCTCGCGGCGAGGGGGAAGTCTCATGGTTTTTCTCGAGTTGTGGCGGGAACCTGGAGTATATTCCCGAGTTACGACGGGGATGGCCCTTACAAACACGTGTTTGTTCAGCGACGTCAGGTCTCCTGCCTAGTTGCGAGGGACAACTCGGGATTCTCCTCGAGGCTTGGCAGGGCAATTGGGACGCCTCTCCAGCTGAGGTGGGAGACCAAGGGTCCCTTTCCACGTGCCACAGGAATCCTGGGACTCCTATGAAGTTTCACGAGGAGTCAGGCATCGTCTCCTTTGGAGGCACTGATCTTCGCGTACCTCTGGAGTTTTCAAAGGATGTGAGGCCTCCGGTCGCGATGAGGTGGGGAACTAGGTCTTTCTCTGTGGTCTCCACAGGGGATTCAGACATCCTTTCGTCTTGGGAGATGCAAGACGAGCCTGCATTCAAGTCACTGCAGGGATATCCGGCCTTATTTCGAGTCAGGGCATCGCGGTGTCCAATCCCCTTGAGGCCGCAATCTCAGTGTACCTCTCATATAGCTAGAGCTGAGAGAAGCCTCCTCTTGAGGTGCTTGTGGTAAGGTGGTATGCCTCGGGAGTCGAAGCCAGGGACTAACCTCTCATCTCGAGTTGATTTTTGGTCCACGAAGCTCTTTCTTGTTGCTACAGTGACCTCAGGATCCCTCTAGCCTTGAAACAGTGTTCTTGGGGTTTCTCTGGAGTGCCATCAAGGAAATCAAGGCTCCTTTCACGTGTGATGTGCAACACGGAATTGCTCTGCACACAGTGCAGGGGAATCGGGCCTCATCTCGCGCTAAGGGGGAAGTCTCATGGTTTTTCTCGAGTTGCGGCGGGAACCTGGGGTATATTCTCGAGTTATGACGGGGATGGCCCTTCCACCCACGTGTTTCTTCAGCGAAGTCAGGACTCCTGCCTAGTTGCAAGGGACAACTCGGTATTCTCCTCGAGGCTTGGCAGGGCAATTGGGACGCCTCTCCAGCTGAGGCGGGAGACCAAGGGTCCCTTTCCACGTGCCACAGGAATCCTGGGACCCCTATCAAGTTTCACGAGGACTCAGGCATCGTCTCCTTTGGAGGCACTGATCTCTGCGTACCTCTGGAGTTTTCAAAGGATTTGAGGCCTCCGGTCGCGATGAGGTGGGGAACTAGGTCTTTCTCTGTGGTCTCCACAGGGCATTCAGACATCCTTTCGTCTTGGGAGATGCAAGACAAGCCTGCATTCAAGTCATTGCAGGGATATCCGGCCTTATTTCGAGTCAGGGCATCGAGGTGCCCTTTCCACTTGAGGCCGCAAACTCAGGTTCCCTCTCACATACCTAGAGCTGAGAGAAGCCTCCTCTTGAGGTGCTTGTGGTAAGGTGGTATTCCTCTGGAGTCGAAGCCAGGGACTAACCTCTCATCTCGAGTTGATTCTTGGTCCACAGAGCTCTTTCGTGTTGCTACAGTGTCCTCAGGATCCCTCTAGCCTTGAAACAGTGTTCTTGGGGTTTCTCTGGAGTGCCATCAAGGAAATCAAGGCTCCTTTCTAGTGTGATGTGCAACGCGGAATTGCTCTGCACGCAGTGCAGGGGAATCGGGCCTCATCTCCCGGCGAGGAGGAAGTCTCATGGTTTTTCTCGAGTTGCGGCGGGAACCTGGGGTATATTCTCGAGTTACGACGGGGATGGCCCTTCCACCCACGTGTTTGTTCAGCGACGTCAGGACTCCTGCCTAGTTGCGAGGGACAACTCGGGATTCTCCTCGAGGCTTGGCAGGGCAATTGAAATGCCTCTCCAGCTGAGGCGGGAGACCAAGGGTCCCTTTCCCTGTGCCACAGGAATCTTGGGACTCCTATCAAGTTTCACGAGGAGTCAGGCATCATCTCCTTTGGAGGCACTGATCTCCGGGTACCTCTGGAGTTTTCAAAGGATGTGAGGCCTCCGGTCACGATGAGGTGGGGAACTAGGTCTTTCTCTGTGGTCTCCACAGGGGATTCAGAGATCCTTTCGTCTTGGGAGATGCAAGATGAGCCTGCATTCAAGTCACTTCAGTTATATCCGGCCTTATTTCTAGTCAGGGCATCGCGGTGTCCATTCCACTTGAGGCCGCAAACTCAGGGTCCCTCTCACATACCTAGAGCTGAGAGAAGCCTCCTCTTGAGGTGCTTGTGGTAAGGTGGTACTCCTCTGGAGTTGAAGCCAGGGACTATCCTCTCATCTCGAGTTGATTTTTGGTCCACGGAGCTCTTTCGTGTTGCTACAGTGACCTCAGGATCCCTCTAGCCTTGAAACACTGTTCTTGGGCTTTCTCTGGAGTGCCATCAAGGAAATCAAGGCTCCTTTCATGTTTGATGTGCAATACGGAATTGCTTTGAATGCAGTGCAGGGGAATCGGGACTCATCTTGTGGCGAGGGGGAAGTCTCATGGTTTTTCTCGAGTTGCGGCGGAAACCTGGGGTATATTCTCGAGTTCCGACGGGGATGGCCCTTCCACCCACGTGTTTGTTCAGCGACGTCAGGACTCCTGCCTAGTTGCGAGGGACAACTCGGGATTCTCCTCGATGCTTGGCAGGGCAATTGGGACGCCTCTCCAGCTGAGGCGGGAGACCAAGGGTCCCTTTCCACGTGCCACAGGAATCCTGGGACTCGTATCAAGTTTCACGAGGAGTCAGGCATCGTCTCCTTTGGAGGCACTGATCTCCGCGTACCTCTGGAGTTTTCAAAGGATGTGAGGCCTCCGGTCGCCATGAAGTGGGGAATTAGGTCTTTCTCTGTGGTCTCCACAGGGAAATCAGACATCTTTTCATCTTGGGAGATGCAAGACGAGCCTGCATTCAAGTCACTGCAGGGATATCCGGCCTTATTTCGCGTCAGGGCATCGCGGTGTCCATTCCACTTGAGGCCGCAAACTCAGGGTCTCTCTCACATAACTAGAGCTGAGAGAAGCCTCCTCTTGAGGTGCGTGTGGTAAGGTGGTATGCCTCAGGAGTCGAAGCCAGGGACTAACCTCTCATCTCGAGTTGATTTTTGGTCCACGGAGCTCTTTCGTGTTGCTACAGTGACCTCAGGATCCCTCTAGCCTTGAAACAGTGTTCTTGGGGTTTCTCTGGAGTGCCATCAAGGAAATCAACGCTCCTTTCATGTTTGATGTGCAACACGGAATTGCTCAGCATGCAGTGCAGGGGAATCGGGCCTCATCTCATGGCGAGGGGGAAGTCTCATGGTTTTTCTCGAGTTGCGGCGGGAACCTGTGGTATATTCTCGAGTTGCGACGGGGATGGCCCTGCCACCCACGTGTTTGTTCAGCGACGTCATGACTCCTTCCTAGTTGCGAGGGACAACTCGGGATTCTCCTCGAGGCTTGTCAGGGCAATTGGAACGCCTCTCCAGCTGAGGCGGGCGACCAAGAGTCCCTTTCCACGTGCCACAGGAATCCTGGGACTCCTATCAAGTTTCACGAGGAGTCAGGCATCGTCTCCTTTGGAGGCACTGATCTCCGCGTACCTCTGGAGTTTTCAAAGGATGTGAGGCCTCTGGTCGCGATGAGCTGGGAAACTAGGTCTTTCTCTGTGGTCTCCACAGGGGATTCAGACATCCTTTCGTCTTCGGAGATGCAAGACGAGCCTGCATTCAAGTCACTGCAGGGATATCCGGCCTTATTTCGCGTCAGGGCATCGCAGTGTCCATTCGACTTGAGGCCGCAAACTCAGGGTCCCTCTCACATACCTAGAGCTGAGAGAAGCCTCCTCTTGAGGTGCTTGTGGTAAGGTGGTATTCCTCTGGAGTTGAAGCCAGGGACTAACCTCTCATCTCGAGTTGATTTGTGGTCCACGGAGCTTTTTCGTGTTGCTACAGTGACCTCAGGATCTCTCTAGCATTGAAACAGTGTTCTTGGGGTTTCTCTGGAGTGCCATCAAGGAAATCAAGGCTCCTTTCATGTGTGATGTGCAACACGGAATTGCTCTGCACTCAGTGCAGGGGAATCGGGCCTCATCTCACGGCGAGGGGGAAGTCTCATGGATTTTCTCGAGTTGCGGCGGGAACCTGGGGTATATTCTCGAGTTACGACGGGGATGGCCCTTCCACACACGTGTTTGTTCAGCGACGGCAGGACTCCTGCCTAGTTGCGAGGGACAACTCGGGATTCTCCTCGAGGTTTGGCAGGGCAACTGGGACGCCTCTCCAGCTGAGGCGGGACACCAAGGGTCCCTTTCCACGTGCCACAGGAATCCTGGGACTCCTATCAAGTTTCACGAGGAGTCAGGCATCGTCTCCTTTGGAGGCACTGATCTTCGCGTACCTCTGGAGTTTTCAAAGGATTTGAGGCCTCCGGTCGCGATGAGGTGGGGAACTAGGTCTTTCTCTGTGGTCTCCACAGGGGATTCAGACATCCTTTCGTCTTGGGAGATGCAAGACGAGCCTGCATTCAAGTCACTGCAGGGATATCCGGCCTTATTTCGAGTCAGGGCGTCGCGGTGTCCAATTCACTTGAGGCCACAAACTCAGGGTCCCTCTGACATACCTAGAGCTGAGAGAAGCCTCCTCTTGAGGTGCTTGTGGTAAGGTGGTATTCCTCTGGAGTCGAAGCCAGGGACTAACCTCTCATCTCGAGTTGATTTGTGGTCCACGGAGCTCTTTCGTGTGGCTACAGTGACCTCAGGATCCCTCTAGCCTTGAAACAGTGTTCTTTTGGTTTCTCTGGAGTGCCATCAAGGAAATCAAGGCTCCTTTCATGTGTGATGTGCAACACGGAATTGCTCTGCACGCAGTGCAGGGGAATCGGGCCTCATCTCGCGGCGAGGGGGAAGTCTCATGGTTTTACTCGAGTTGCGGCGGGAACCTGGGGTATATTCTCGAGTTACGACGGGGATGGCCCTTCCACACACGTGATTGTTCAGCGACGTCAGGACTCCTGCCTAGTTGCGAGGGACAACTCGGGATTCTCCTCGAGGCTTGGCAGGGCAATTGGGACGCCTCTCCAGCTGAGGCGGGAGACCAAGGGTCCCTTTCCACGTGCCACAGGAATCCTGGGACTCCTATCAAGTTTCACGAGGAGTCAGGCATCGTCTCCTTTGGAGGCACTGATCTCCGCGTACCTCTGGAGTTTTCAAAGGATGTGAGGCCTCCGGTCGCCATGAAGTGGGGAACTAGGTCTTTCTCTGTGGTCTTCACAGGGGATTCAGACATCCTTTCATCTTGGGAGATGCAAGACGAGCCTGCATTCAAGTCACTGCAGGGATATCCGGCCTTATTTCGAGTCAGGGCATCGCGGTGTCCATTCCACTTGAAGCCGCAAACTCAGGGTCCCTCTCACATACCTAGAGCTGAGAGAAGCCTCCTCTTGTGTTGCTTGTGGTAAGGTGGTTTCCTCTGGAGTCGAAGCCAGGAACTTACCTCTCATCTCGAGTTGATTTTTGGTCCACGGAGCTCTTTCGTGTTGCTACAGTGACCTCAGGATCCCTCGAGCCTTGAAACAGTGTTCTTGGGATTTCTCTGGAGTGCCATCAAGGAAATCAAGGCTCCTTTCATGTGTGATGTGCAGCACGGAATTGCTCTGCACGCAGTGCAGGGAAATGTGGCCTCATCTCGCGGCGAGGGGACGTGTCATGGTTTTTCTCGAGTTACGGCAGGAACCTGGGGTATATTCTCGAGTTACGACGGGGATGGCCCTTCCACACACGTGTTTGGTCAGCGACGTCAGGACTCTTGCCTAGTTGCGAGGGACAACTCGGGATTCTCCTCGAGGCTTGGCAGGGCAATTGGGATGCCTCTCCAGCTGAGGCGGGAGACCAAGGGTCCCTTTCCACGTGCCACAGGAATCCTGGGACTCCTATCAAGTTTCACGAGGAGTCAGGCATCGTCTCCTTTGGAGGCACTAATCTCCGCGTACGTCTGGAGTTTTCAAAGGATGTGAGGCCTCCGATCGCGATGAGGTGGGGAACTAGGTCTTTCTCTGTGGTCTCCACAGGGGATTCAGACATCCTTTCGTCTTGGGAGATGCAAGACGAGCCTGCCTTCAAGGCACTGCAGGGATATCCGGCCTTATTTCGCGTCAGTGCATCGCAGTGTCTATTCCACTTGAGGCCGCAAACTCAGGGTCCCTCTCACATAACTAGAGCTGAGAGAAGCCTCCTCTTGAGGTGCTTGTGGTAAGGCGGTATTCCTCTGGAGTCGAAGCCAGGGACGAACCTCTCATCTCGAGTTGATTTTTGGTCCACGGAGCTCTTTCGTGTTGCTACAGTGACCTCAGGATCCCTCTAGCCTTGAATCACTGCTCTTCGTGTTTCTCTGGAGTGCCATCAAGGAAATCAAGGCTCCTTTCATGTGTGATGTGCAACACGGAATTGCTCTGCACGCAGTGCAGGGGAATCGGGCCTCATCTCGCGGCGAGGGGGAAGTCTCATGGTTTTTCTCGAGTTGCGGCGGGAACCGGGGGTATATTCTCGAGTTACGACGTGGATGGCCCTTCCACACACGTGTTTGTTCAACGACGTCAGGACTCCTGCCTAGTTGCGAGGGACAACTCGGGATTCTCCTCGAGGCTTGGCAGGGAAATTGGGATGCCTCTCCAGCTGAGTCGGGAGACCAAGGGTCCCTTTCCACGTGCCACAGGAATCCTGGGACTCCTATCAAGTTTCACGAGGAGTCAGGCATTGGCTCCTTTGGAGGCACTGATCTCCGCGTACCTCTGGAGTTTTCAAAGGATGTGAGGCCTCCGGTCGCGATGAGGTGGGGAACTAGGTCTTTCTCTGTGGTCTCCACAGGGGATTCAGACATCCTTTCGTCTTGGGAGATGCAAGACGAGCCTGCATTCAAGTCACTGCAGGGATATCCGGCCTTATTTCGCGTCAGCGCATCGCAGTGTCCATTCCACTTGAGGCCGCAAACTCAGGGTCCCTCTCACATACCTAGAGCTGAGAGAAGCCTCCTCTTGAGGTGCTTATGGTAAGGTGGTATTCCTCTGGAGTCAAAGCCAGGGACTAACCTCTCATCTCGAGTTGATTCTTGGTCCATGGAGCTCTTTCGTGTTGCTACAGTGACCTCAGGATCCCTCTAGCCTTGAAACAGTGTTCTTGGGGTTTCTCTGGAGTGCCATCAAGGAAATCAAGGCTTCTTTCATGTTTGATGTGCAACACGGAATTGCTCTGCATGCAGTGCAGGGGAATCGGGCCTCATCTCACGGCGAGGGGGAAGTCTCATGGTTTTTCTTGAGTTGCGGCGGGAAGCTGGGGTATATTCTCGAGTTACGACGGGGATGGCCCTTCCACCCACGTGTTTATTCAGCGATGTCAGGACTCCTTCCTAGTTGCAAGGGACAACTCGGGATTCGCCTCGAGGCTTGGCAGGGCAATTGGAACGCCTCTCCAGCTGAGGTGGGAGACCAAGGGTCGCTCTCCACGTGCCACAGGAATCCTGGTACTCCTATCAAGTTTCACGAGGAGTCAGGCATCGTCTCCTTTGGAGGCACTGATCTCCGCGTACCTCTGGAGTTTTCAAAGGATGTGAGGCCTCCGGTCGCGATGAGGTGGGGAACTAGGTCTTTCTCTGTGGTCTCCACAGGGGATTCAGACATCTTTTCGTCTTGGGAGATGCAAGACGAGCCTGCATTCAAGTCACTGCAGGGATATCCGGCCTTATTTCGAGTCAGGGCATCGCGGTGTCCATTCCACTTGAGGCCGCAAACTCAGGGTCCCTCTCACATACCTAGAGCTGAGAGAAGACTCCTCTTGAGGTGCTTGTGGTAAGGTGGTATTCCTCTGGAGTCGAAGCCAGGGACTAACCTCTCATCTCGAGTTGATTTTTGGTCGACGGAGCTCTTTCATGTGGCTACAGTGACCTCAGGATCCCTCTAGGCTTGAAACAGTGTTCTTGGGGTTTCTCTGGAGTGCCATCAAGGAAATCAAGGCTCCTTTCATGTTTGATGTGCAATACGGAATTGCTTTGAATGCAGTGCAGGGGAATCGGGCCTCATCTTGCGGCGAGGGGGAAGTCTCATGGTTTTTCTCGAGTTGCGGCGGGAACCTGGGGTATATTTTCGAGTTACGACGGGGATGGCCCTTCCACCCACGTGTTTGTTCAGCGACGTCAGGACTCCTGCCTAGTTGCGAGGGACAACTCGGGATTCTCCTCGAGGCTTGGCAGGGCAATTGGGACGCCTCTCCAGCTGAGGCGGGTGACCAAGGGTCCCTTTCCACGTGCCACAGGAATCCTGGGACTCCTATCAAGTTTCACGAAGAGTCAGGCATCATCTCCCTTGGAGGCACTGATCTCCGCGTACGTCTGGAGTTTTCAAAGGATGTGAGGCCTCCGATCGCGATGAGGTGGGGAACTAGGTCTTTCTCTGTGGTCTCCACAGGGGTCTCAGACATCCTTTCGTCTTGGGAGATGCAACACGAGCCTGCCTTCAAGGCACTGCAGGGATATCCGGCCTTATTTCGAGTCAGGGCATCGCAGTGTCCATTCCACTTGAGGCCGCAAACTCAGGGTCCCTCTCACATAACTAGAGCTGAGAGAAGCCTCCTCTTGAGGTGCTTGTGGTAAGGTGGTATTCCTCTTGAGTCGAAGCCAGGGACGAACCTCTCATCTCGAGTTGATTTTTGGTCCACGGAGCTCTTTCGTGTTGCTACAGTGACCTCAGGATCCCTCTAGCCTTGAATCACTGCTCTTCGGGATTCTCTGGAGTGCCATCAAGGAAATCAAGGCTCCTTTCATGTGTGATGTGCAACACGGAATTGCTCTGCACGCAGTGCAGGGGAATCGGGCCTCATCTCGCGGCGAGGGGAAAGTCTCATGGTTTTTCTCGAGTTGCGGCGGGAACCTGGGGTATATTCTCGAGTTACGACGTGGATGGCCCTTCCACACACGTGTTTGTTCAACGACGTCAGGACTCCTGCCTAGTTGCGAGGGACAACTCGGGATTCTCCTCGAGGCTTGGCAGGGCAATTGGGACGCCTCTCCAGCTGAGGCGGGAGACCAAGGGTCCCTTTCCACGTGCCACAGGAATCCTGGTACTCCTATCAAGTTTCACGAGGAGTCAGGTATCGTTTCCTTTGGAGGCACTGATCTCCGCGTACCTCTGGAGTTTTCAAAGGATGTGAGGCCTCCGGTCACGATGAGGTGGGGAACTAGGTCTTTCTCTGTGGTCTCCACAGGGGATTCAGACATCCTTTCGTCTTGGGAGATCCAAGACGAGCCTGCCTTCAAGTTACTGCAGGGATATCCGGCCTTATTTCGAGTCAGGGCATCGCGGTGTCCATTCCACTTGTGGCCACAAACTCAGGGTCCCTCTCACATAGCTAGAGCTGAGAGAAGCCTGCTCTTGAGGTGCTTGTGGTAAGGTGGTATTCCTCTGGAGTCGAAGCCAGGGAATAACCTCTCATCTCGAGTTGATTTTTGGTCCACGGAGCTCTTTCGTGTTGCTACAGTGAGCTCAGGATCCCTCTAGCCTTGAACAGTGTTCTTGGGGTTTCTCTGGAGTGCCATCAAGGAAATCAAGGCTCCTTTCATGTTTGTTGTGCAATACGGAATTGCTTTGAATGCAGTGCAGGGGAATCGGGCCTCATCTTGCGGCGAGGGGGAAGTCTCATGGTTTTTCTCGAGTTGCGGCGGGAACCTGGGGTATATTCTCGAGTTACGATGGGGATGGCCCTTCCACCCACGTGTTTGTTCAGCGACGTCAGGACTCCTGCCTAGTTGCGAGGGACAACTCGGGATTCTCCTCGAGGCTTGGCAGGGCAATTGGAACGCCTCTCCAGCTGAGGCGGGAGACCAAGGGTCCCTTTCCTCGTGCCAGAGGAATCCTGGGACTCCTATCAAGTTTCACGAGGAGTCAGGCATCGTCTCCTTTGGAGGCACTGATCTCCGCGTACGTCTGGAGTTTTCAAAGGATGTGAGGCCTCCGATCGCGATGAGGTGGGGAACTAGGTCTTTCTCTGTGGTCTCCACAGGGGACTCAGACATCCTTTCGTCTTGGGAGATGCAAGAAGAGCCTGCCTTCAAGGCACTGCAGGGATATCCGGCCTTATTTCGCGTCAGTGCATCGCAGTGTCTATTCCACTTGAGGCCGCAAACTCAGGGTCCCTCTCACATAACTAGAGCTGAGAGAAGCTTCCTCTTGAGGTGCTTGTGGTAAGGCGGTATTCCTCTGGAGTCGAAGCCAGGGACGAACCTCACATCTCGAGTTGATTTTTGGTCCACGGAGCTCTTTCGTGTTGCTACAGTGACCTCAGGATCCCTCTAGCCTTGAATCACTGCTCTTCGGGTTTCTCTGGAGTGCCATCAAGGAAATCAAGGCTCCTTTCATGTGTGATGTGCAACATGGAATTGCTCTGCACGCAGTGCAGGGGAATCGGGCCTCATCTCGCGGCGAGGGGAAAGTCTCATGGTTTTTCTCGAGTTGCGGCGGGAACCGGGGGTATATTCTCGAGTTACGACGTGGATGGCCCTTCCACACACGTGTTTGTTCAACGACGTCAGGACTCCTGCCTAGTTGCGAGGGACAACTCGGGATTCTCCTCGAGGCTTGGCAGGGCAATTGGGACGCCTCTCCAGCTGAGTCGGGAGACCAAGTGTCCCTTTCCACGTGCCACAGGAATCCTGGGACTCCTATCAAGTTTCACGAGGAGTCAGGCATTGGCTCCTTTGGAGGCACTGATCTCCGCGTACCTCTGGAGTTTTCAAAGGATGTGAGGCCTCCGGTCGCGATGAGGTGGGGAACTAGGTCTTTCTCTGTGGTCTCCACAGGGGATTCAGACATCCTTTCTTCTTGGGAGATGCAAGACGAGCCTGCATTCAAGTCACTGCAGGGATATCCGGCCTTATTTCGAGTCAGGGCATCGCGGTGCCCATTCCACTTGAAGCCGCAAACTCAGGGTCCCTCTCACATACCTAGAGCTGAGAGAAGCCTCCTCTTGAGGTGCTTGTGGAAAGGTGGTATTCCTCTGGAGTCGAAGCCAGGGACTAACCGCTCATCTCGAGTTGATTTTTGGTCCACGGAGCTCTTTCGTGTTGCTACAGTGACCTCAGCATCCCTCGATCCTTGGGACAGTGTTCTTGGGGTTTCTCTGGAGTGCCATCAAGGAAATCAAGGCTCCTTTCATGTTTGATGTGCAACACGGAATTGCTCTGCACGCAGTGCAGGGGAATCGGGCCTCATCTCGCGGAGAGGGGGAAGTCTCATGGTTTTTCTCGAGTTGCGGCGGGAACCTGGGGTATATTCTCAAGTTACGACGGGGATGGCCCTTCCACACACGTGTTTGTTCAGCGACGTCAGGACTCCTGCCTAGTTGCGAGGGACAAATCGGGATTCTCCTCGCGGCTTAGCAGGGCAATTGGGACGCCTCTCCAGCTGAGGCGGGAGACCAAGGGTCCCTTTCCACGTGCCACAGGAATCCTGGGACTCCTATCAAGTTTCACGAGGAGTCAGGCATCGTCTTCTTTGGAGGCACTGATCTCCGCGTACCTCTGGAGTTTTCAAAGAATGTGAGGCCTCCGATCGCGATGAGGTGGGGAACTAGGTCTTTCTCTGTGGTCTCCACAGGGGATTCAGACATCCTTTCGTCTTGGGAGATGCAAGACGAGCCTGCATTCAAGTCACTGCAGGGATATCCGGCCTTATTTCGCGTCAGCGCATCGCAGTGTCCATTCCACTTGAGGCCGCAAACTCAGGGTCCCTCTCACATACCTAGAGCTGAGAGAAGCCTCCTCTTGAGGTGCTTATGGTAAGGTGGTATTCCTCTGGAGTCAAAGCCAGGGACTAACCTCTCATCTCGAGTTGGTTTTTGGTCCATGGAGCTCTTTCGTGTTGCTACAGTGACCTCAGGATCCCTCTAGCCTTGAAACAGTGTTCTTGGGGTTTCTCTGGAGTGCCATCAAGGAAATCAAGGCTTCTTTCATGTTTGATGTGCAACACGGAATTGCTCTGCATGCAGTGCAGGGGAATCGGGCCTCATCTCACGGCGAGGGGGAAGTCTCATGGTTTTTCTTGAGTTGCGGCGGGAAGCTGGGGTATATTCTCGAGTTACGACGGGGATGGCCCTTCCACCCACGTGTTTATTCAGCGACGTCAGGACTCCTTCCTAGTTGCAAGCGACAACTCGGGATTCGCCTCGAGGCTTGGCAGGGCAATTGGGACACCTCTCCAGCTGAGGTGGGAGACCAAGGGTCGCTCTCCACGTGCCACAGGAATCCTGGGACTCCTATCAAGTTTCACGAGGAGTCAGGCAACGTCTCCTTTGGAGGCACTGATCTCCGCGTACCTCTGGAGTTTTCAAAGGATGTGAGGCCTCCGGTCGTGATGAGGTGGGGAACTAGGTCTTTCTCTGTGGTCTCCACAGGGGATTCAGACATCCTTTCGTCTTGGGAGATGCAAGACGAGCCTGCATTCAAGTCACTGCAGGGATATCCGGCCTTATTTCGAGTCAGGGCATCGCGGTGTCCATTCCACTTGAGGCCGCAAACTCAGGGTCCCTCTCACATACCTAGAGCTGAGAGAAGCCTCCTCTTGTGTTGCTTGTGGTAAGGTGGTTTCCTCTGGAGTCGAAGCCAGGAACTTACCTCTCATCTCGAGTTGATTTTTGGTCCACGGAGCTCTTTCGTGTTGCTACAGTGACCTCAGGATCCCTCGAGCCTTGAAACAGTGTTCTTGGGATTTCTCTGGAGTGCCATCAAGGAAATCAAGGCTCCTTTCATGTGTGATGTGCAGCACGGAATTGCTCTGCACGCAGTGCAGGGAAATGTGGCCTCATCTCGCGGCGAGGGGACGTCTCATGGTTTTTCTCGAGTTGCGGCAGGAACCTGGGGTATATTCTCGAGTTACGACGGGGATGGCCCTTCCACCCTCGTGTTTGTTCAGCGACGTCAGGACTCCTGCCTAGTTGCGAGGGACAACTCGGGATTCTCCTCGAGGCTTGGCAGGGCAATTGGGACGCCTCTCCAGCTGAGGCGGGTGACCAAGGGTCCCTTTCCACGTGCCACAGGAATCCTGGGACTCCTATCAAGTTTCACGAAGAGTCAGGCATCATCTCCCTTGGAGGCACTGATCTCCGCGTACGTCTGGAGTTTTCAAAGGATGTGAGGCCTCCGATCGCGATGAGGTGGGGAACTAGGTCTTTCTCTGTGGTCTCCACAGGGGTCTCAGACATCCTTTCGTCTTGGGAGATGCAACACGAGCCTGCCTTCAAGGCACTGCAGGGATATCCGGCCTTATTTCGAGTCAGGGCATCGCAGTGTCCATTCCACTTGAGGCCGCAAACTCAGGGTCCCTCTCACATAACTAGAGCTGAGAGAAGCCTCCTCTTGAGGTGCTTGTGGTAAGGTGGTATTCCTCTTGAGTCGAAGCCAGGGACGAACCTCTCATCTCGAGTTGATTTTTGGTCCACGGAGCTCTTTCGTGTTGCTACAGTGACCTCAGGATCCCTCTAGCCTTGAATCACTGCTCTTCGGGATTCTCTGGAGTGCCATCAAGGAAATCAAGGCTCCTTTCATGTGTGATGTGCAGCACGGAATTGCTCTGCACGCAGTGCAGGGGAATCGGGCCTCATCTCGCGGCGAGGGGAAAGTCTCATGGTTTTTCTCGAGTTGCGGCGGGAACCTGGGGTATATTCTCGAGTTACGACGTGGATGGCCCTTCCACACACGTGTTTGATCAACGACGTCAGGACTCCTGCCTAGTTGCGAGGGACAACTCGGGATTCTCCTCGAGGCTTGGCAGGGCAATTGGGACGCCTCTCCAGCTGAGGCGGGAGACCAAGGGTCCCTTTCCACGTGCCACAGGAATCCTGGTACTCCTATCAAGTTTCACGAGGAGTCAGGTATCGTTTCCTTTGGAGGCACTGATCTCCGCGTACCTCTGGAGTTTTCAAAGGATGTGAGGCCTCCGGTCACGATGAGGTGGGGAACTAGGTCTTTCTCTGTGGTCTCCACAGGGGATTCAGACATCCTTTCGTCTTGGGAGATCCAAGACGAGCCTGCCTTCAAGTTACTGCAGGGATATCCGGCCTTATTTCGAGTCAGGGCATCGCGGTGTCCATTCCACTTGTGGCCACAAACTCAGGGTCCCTCTCACATAGCTAGAGCTGAGAGAAGCCTGCTCTTGAGGTGCTTGTGGTAAGGTGGTATTCCTCTGGAGTCGAAGCCAGGGAATAACCTCTCATCTCGAGTTGATTTTTGGTCCACGGAGCTCTTTCGTGTTGCTACAGTGACCTCAGGATCCCTCTAGCCTTGAACAGTGTTCTTGGGGTTTCTCTGGAGTGCCATCAAGGAAATCAAGGCTCCTTTCATGTTTGATGTGCAATACGGAATTGCTTTGAATGCAGTGCAGGGGAATCGGGCCTCATCTTGCGGCGAGGGGGAAGTCTCATGGTTTTTCTCGAGTTGCGGCGGGAACCTGGGGTATATTCTCGAGTTACGATGGGGATGGCCCTTCCACCCACGTGTTTGTTCAGCGACGTCAGGACTCCTGCCTAGTTGCGAGGGACAACTCGGGATTCTCCTCGAGGCTTGGCAGGGCAATTGGAACGCCTCTCCAGCTGAGGCGGGAGACCAAGGGTCCCTTTCCTCGTGCCAGAGGAATCCTGGGACTCCTATCAAGTTTCACGAGGAGTCAGGCAACGTCTCCTTTGGAGGCACTGATCTCCGCGTACCTCTGGAGTTTTCAAAGGATGTGAGGCCTCCGGTCGTGATGAGGTGGGGAACTAGGTCTTTCTCTGTGTTCTCCACAGGGGATTCAGACATCCTTTCGTCTTGGGAGATGCAAGACGAGCCTGCATTCAAGTCACTGCAGGGATATCCGGCCTTATTTCGACTCAGGGCATCGCGGTGTCCATTCCACTTGAGGCCGCAAACTCAGGGTCCCTCTCACATACCTAGAGCTGAGAGAAGCCTCCTCTTGTGTTGCTTGTGGTAAGGTGGTTTCCTCTGGAGTCGAAGCCAGGAACTTACCTCTCATCTCGAGTTGATTTTTGGTCCACGGAGCTCTTTCGTGTTGCTACAGTGACCTCAGGATCCCTCGAGCCTTGAAACAGTGTTCTTGGGATTTCTCTGGAGTGCCATCAAGGAAATCAAGGCTCCTTTCATGTGTGATGTGCAGCACGGAATTGCTCTGCACGCAGTGCAGGGAAATGTGGCCTCATCTCGCGGCGAGGGGACGTCTCATGGTTTTTCTCGAGTTGCGGCAGGAACCTGGGGTATATTCTCGAGTTACGACGGGGATGGCCCTTCCACCCTCGTGTTTGTTCAGCGACGTCAGGACTCCTGCCTAGTTGCGAGGGACAACTCGGGATTCTCCTCGAGGCTTGGCAGGGCAATTGGGACGCCTCTCCAGCTGAGGCGGGTGACCAAGGGTCCCTTTCCACGTGCCACAGGAATCCTGGGACTCCTATCAAGTTTCACGAAGAGTCAGGCATCATCTCCCTTGGAGGCACTGATCTCCGCGTACGTCTGGAGTTTTCAAAGGATGTGAGGCCTCCGGTCGCGATGAGGTGGGGAACTAGGTCTTTCTCTGTGGTCTCCACAGGGGTCTCAGACATCCTTTCGTCTTGGGAGATGCAAGACGAGCCTGCCTTCAAGGCACTGCAGGGATATCCGGCCTTATTTCGAGTCAGGGCATCGTGGTGTACATTCCACTTGAGGCCGCAAACTCAGGGTCCCTCTCACATACCTAGAGCTGAGAGAAGCCTCCTCTTGAGGTGCTTGTGGTAAGGTGGTATTCCTCTGGAGTCGAAGCCAGGGACTAATCTCTCATCTCGAGTTGATTTTTGGTCCACGGAGCTCTTTCGTGTTGCTACAGTGACCTCAGGATCCCTCTAGCCTTGAAACAGTGTTCTTGGGCTTTCTCTGGAGTGCCATCAAGGAAATCAAGGCTCCTTTCATGTGTGATGTACAACACGGAATGGCTCTGCCAGCAATGCAGGGGAATCGGGCCTCATCGCGCGGCGAGGGGGAAGTCTCATGGTTTTTCTCGAGTTGCGGCGGGATCATGGGGTATATTCTCGAGTTACGACGGGGATGGCCCTTCCACACACGTGTTTGTTCAGCGACGGCAGGACTCCTGCCTAGTTGCGAGAGACAACTCGGGATGCTCCTCGAGGCTTGGCAGGGCAATTGGGACGCCTCTCCAGCTGAGGCGGCAGACCAAGGGTCCCTTTCCACGTGCCACAGGAATCCTGGGACTCCTATCAAGTTTCACGAGGAGTCAGGCATCGTCTCCTTTGGAGGCACTGATCTCCGCGTACCTCTGGAGTTTTCAAAGGATGTGAGGCCTCCGGTCGCGATGATGTGGGGAACTAGGTCTTTCTCTGTGGTCTCCACAGGGGATTCAGACAACCTTTCATCTTGGGAGATGCAAGACGAGCCTGCATTCAAGTCACTGCAGGGATATTCGGCCTTATTTTGCGTCAGGGCATCGCAGTGTCCATTCCACTTGAGGCCGCAAACTCAGGGTCCCTCTCACATACCTAGAGCTGAGAGAAGCCTCCTCTTGAGGTGCTTGTGGTAAGGTGGTATTCCTCTGGAGTCGAAGCCAGGGACTAACCTCTCATCTCGAGTTGATTTTTGGTCCACGGAGCTCTTTCATGTTGCTACAGTGACCTTAGGTTCCCTCTAGCCTTGAAACAGTGTTCTTGGGGTTTCTCTGGAGTGCCATCAAGGAAATCAAGGCTCCTTTCATGTGTGATGTGTAACACGGAATTGCTCTGCACTCAGTGCAGGGGAACCGGGCCTCATCTCGCGGCGAGGGGGAAGTCTCATGGTTTTTCTCGAGTTGCGGCGGGAACCTGGGGTATATTCTCGAATTACGACGGGAATGGCCCTTCCACACACGTGTTTGTACAGCGACGTCAGGACTCCTGCCTAGTTGCGAGGGACAACTCGGGATTCTCCTCGAGGCTTGGCAGGGCAATTGGGACGCCTCTCCAGCTGAGGCGGGAGACCTAGGGTTCCTTTGCACGTGCCACAGGAATCCTGGGACTCCTATCAAGTTTCACGAGGAGTCAGGCATCGTCTCCTTTGGAGGCACTGATCTCCGCGTACCTCTGGAGTTATCAAAGGATGTGAGGCCTCCGGTCGCGATGAGGTGGGGAACTAGGTCTTCCTCTGTGGTCTCCACAGGGGATTCAGACATCCTTTCATCTTGGGAGATGCAAGACTAGCCTGCATTCAAGTCACTGCAGGGATATCCGGCCTTGTTTCAAGTCAGGGCATCGCGGTGTCCATTCCACTTGAGGCCGCAAACTCAGGGTCCCTCTCACATACCTAGAGCTGAGAGAAGCCTCCTCTTGAGGTGCTTGTGGTAAAGTGGTATTCCTCTGGAGTCGAAGCCAGGGACTAACCTCTCATCTCGAGTTGATTTTTGGTCCACGGAGCTCTTTCGTATTGCTACAGTGACCTCAGGATCCCTTTAGCCTTGAAACAGTGTTCTTCGGGTTTCTCTGGAGTGCCATCAAGGAAATCAAGGCTCCTTTCTTGTTTGATGTGCAACACGGAATTGCTCTGCATGCAGTGCAGGGGAATCGGGCCTCAACTCGTGCGAGGGGGAAGACTCATGGTTTTTCTCGAGTTGCGGCGGGAACCTGGGGTATATTCTCGAGTTACGACGGGGGTGGCCCTTTCACCCACATGTTTGTTCAGCGACGTCAGGACTCCTGCCTAGTTGCGAGGGACAACTCGGGATTCTCCTCGAGGCTTGGCAGGGCAATTGGGACGCCTCTCCAGCTGAGGCGGTAGACCAAGGGTCCCTTTCCACATGCCACAGGAATCCTGGGACTCCTAACAAGCTTCACGAGGAGTCAGGTATCGTCTCCTTTGGAGGCACTGATCTCCGCGTACCTCTGAAGTTTTCAAAGGATGTGAGGCCTCCGGTCGCGATGAGGTGGGGAACTAGGTCTTTCTCTGTGGTCTCCACAGGGGATTCAGACATCCTTTCTTCTTGGGAGATGCAAGACGAGCCTGCATTCAAGTCACTGCAGGGATATCCGGCCTTACTTCGAGTCAGTGCATCGCGGTGTCCATTCCACTTGAGGCCGCAAACTCAGGGTCCCTCTCACATACCTAGAGCTGAGAGAAGCCTCCTCTTGAGGTGCTTGGGGTAAGGTGGTATTCCTCTGGAGTCGAAGCCAGTGACTAACCTCTCATCTCGAGTTGATTTTTGGTCCACGGAGTTCTTTCGTGTTGCTACAGTGACCTCAGGATCCCTCGAGCCTTGAAACAGTGTTCTTGGGGTTTCTCTGGAGTGCCATCAAGGAAATCAAGGCTCCTTTCATGAGTGATGTGCAACACGGAATTGCTCTGCACGCAGTGCAGGGGAATCGGGCCTCATCTCGCGGCGAGGGGGAAGTTTCATGCTTTTTCTCGAGTTGCGGCGGGAACCTGGGGTATATTGTCGAGTTACGACGGGGATGCCCTTCCACACACGTGTTTGCTCAGCCACGTCAGGACTCCTGCCTAGTTGCGAGGGACAACTCGGGATTCTCCTCGAGGCTTGGCAGGGCAATTGGGACTCCTCTCCGGCTTAGGCGGGAGACCAAGGTTCCCTTTCCACGTGCCACAGGAATCCTGGGACTCCTATCAAGTTTCACGAGGAGTCAGGCATCGTCTCCTTTGGAGGCACTGATCTCTGCGTACCTCTGGAATTTTCAAAGGATGTGAGGCCTCCGGTCGCGATGAGGTGGGGAATTAGGTCTGTCTCTGTGGTCTCCACAGGGGATTCAGACATCCTTTCGTCTTGGGAGATGCAAGACAAGCATGAATTCAAGTCACTGCAGGGATATCCGGCCTTACTTCGACTCAGGGCATCATGGTGTCCATTCCACTTGAGGCCGCAAACTCAGGGTCCCTCTCACATACCTAAAGCTGCGAGAAGCCTCCTCTTGAGGTGCTTGTGGTAAGGTGGTATTCCTCTGGAGTCGAAGCCAGGGACTAACCTCTCATCTCGAGTTGATTTTTGGTCCACGGAGCTCTTTCGTGTTGCTACAGTGACCTCAGGATGCCTCTAGCCTTGAAACAGTGTTCTTTGGGTTTCTCTGGAGTGCCATCAAGGATATCAAGGCTCCTTTCATGTGTGATGTGCAACACGGAATTGCTCTGCACGCAGTGAAGGGGAATCTGGCCTCATCTCGCAGCGAGGGGGAAGTCTCATGGTTTTTATCGAGTTGCGGCGGGAACCTAGGGTATATTCTCGAGTTACGACGGGGATGGCCCATCGACACTCGTGTTTGTTCAGCGACGTCAGGACTTCTGCCTAGTTGCGAGGGACAACTCGGGATTCTCCTCGAGGCTTGGTAGGGCAATTGGGATGCCTGTCCAGCTGAGGCGGGAGACCAAGGGTCCCTTTCCACGTGCCACAGGAATCCTGGGGCTCCTATCAAGTTTCAGGAGGAGTCAGGCATTGTCTCCTTTGGTGGCACGGATCTCTGGGTACCTCTGGAGTTATCAAAGGATGTGAGGCCTCCGGTCGCGATGAGGTGGGGAACTAGGCCTTTCTCTGTGGTCTCCACAGGGGATTCAGACATCCTTTCGTCTTGGGAGATGGAAGACGAGCCTGCATTCAAGTCACTGCAGGGATATCCGGCCTTACTTCGAGTCAGGGCATAGCGGTGTCCATTCCACTTGAGGCTGCAAATTCAGGGTCCCTCTCACATACCTAGAGCTGAGAGAAGCCTCCTCTTGAGGTGCTTGTGGTAAGGTGGTATTGCTCTGGAGTCGAAGCCAGGGAATAACCCCTCATCTCGAGTTGATTTTTGGTCCACGGAGCTCTTTCTTGTTGCTACAGTGACCTCAGGATCGCTCTCGCATCGAAACAGTGTTCTTGGGGTTTCTCTGGAGTGCCATCAAGGAAATCAAGGCTCCTTTCATGTGTGATGTGCAACACGGAATTGCTCTGCACGCAGTGCAGGGGAATCGGGCCTCATCTCGCGGTGAGGGGGACGTCTCATGGTTTTTCTCGAGTTGCGGCGGGAACCTGGGGTATATTCTCGAGTTACGACGGGGATGGCCCTTCCACACACGTGTTTCTTCAGCGACGTCAGGACTCCTGCCTAGTTGCAAGGGACAACTCGGGATTCTCCTCGAGGCTTGGCAGGGCAATTGGGACGCCTCTCCAGCTGAGGCGGGAGATCATGGGTCCCTTTCCACGTGCCACAGGAATCCTGGGACTCCTAAGAAGTTTCACGAGTAGTCAGGCATCGTCTCCTCTGGAGGAACTGATTTCTGCGTACCTCTGGAATTTTCAAAGGATGTGAGGTCTCTGGTCGCGAAGAGGTGGGGAACTAGGTCTTTCTCTGTGGTCTCCACAGGGGATTCAGACATCCTTTCGTCTTTGGAGATGCAAGAAGAGCCTGCATTCAAGTCACTGCAGGGATATCCGGCCTTATTTCCATTCAGGGCATCGCGGTGTCCATTCCACTTGAGGCCGCAAACTCAGGGTCCCTCTCACATACCTAGAGCTGAGAGAAGCCTCCTCTTGAGGTGCTTGTGGTAAGGTGGTATTCCTCTGGAGTCGAAGCCAGGGACTAACCTCTCATCTCGAGTTGATTTTTGGTCCACGGAGTTCTTTCCTGTTACTACAGTGACCTCAGGATCCCTCGAGCCTTGAAACAGTGTTCTTGGGGTTTCTCTGGAGTGCCATCAAGGAAATTAAGCCTCCTTTCATGAGTGATGTGCAACACGGAATTGCTCTGCACGCAGTGCAGGGGAATCGGGCCTCATCTCGCGTCGAGGGGGAAGTCTCATGGTTTTTCTCGAGTTGCGGCGGGAACCTGGGGTATATTGTCGAGTTACGACGGGGATGCCCTTCCACACCCGTGTTTGTTCAGCCACGTCAGGACTTCTGCCTAGTTGCGAGGGACAACTCGGGATTCTCCTCGAGGCTTGGCAGGGCAATTGGGACGCCTCTCCAGCTGAGGCAGTAGACCAAGGGTCACTTTCCACGTACCACAGGAATCCCGGGACTCCTAGCAAGTTTCACAAGGTGTAAGGCATCGTTTCCTTTGGAGGCACTGATCTCCGGGTACCTCTGGAGTTTTCAAAGGAGGTGAGGCCTCCGGTCACGATGAGGTGGGGAAGTAGGTCTTTCTCTGTGGTCTCCACAGGGGATTCAGACATCCTTTCTATTTGGGAGAGGTAAGACGAGCCTGCATTCAAGTCACTGCAGGGATATCCGGCCTTATTTCGAGTCAGGGCATCTTGGTGTACATTCCACTTGAGGCCGCAAACTCAGGGTCCCTCTCACATACCTAGAGCTGAGAGAAGCCTCCTCTTGAGGTGCTTGTGGTAAGGTGGTATTCCTCTGGAGTCGAAGCCAGGGACTAATCTCTCATCTCGAGTTGATTTTTGGTCCACGGAGCTCTTTCGTGTTGCTACAGTGACCTCAGGATCCCTCTAGCCTTGAAACAGTGTTCTTGGGGTTTCTCTGGAGTGCCATCAAGGAAATCAAGGCTCCTTTCTTGTGTGATGTACAGCACGGAATTGCTCTGCCAGCACTGCAGGGGAATCGGGCCTCATCGCGCGGCGAGGGGGAAGTCTCATGGTTTTTCTCGAGTTGCGGCGGGATCATGGGGTATATTCTCGAGTTACGACGGGGATGGCCCTTCCACACACGTGTTTGTTCAGCGACGTCAGGACTCCTGCCTAGTTGCGAGAGACAACTCGGGATGCTCCTCGAGGCTTGGCAGGGCAATTGGGACGCCTCTCCAGCTGAGGCGGGAGACCAAGGGTCCCTTTCCACGTGCCACAGGAATCCTGGGACTCCTATCAAGTTTCACGAGGAGTCAGGCATCGTCTCCTTTGGAGGCAGTGATCTCCGCGTACCTCTGGAGTTTTCAAAGGATGTGAGGCCTCCGGTCGCGATGATGTGGGGAACTAGGTCTTTCTCTGTGGTCTCCACAGGTGATTCAGACAACCTTTAATCTTGGGAGATGCAAGACGAGCCTGCATTCAAGTCACTGCAGGGATATTCGGCCTTATTTTTCGTCAGGGCATCGCAGTGTCCATTCCACTTGAGGCCGCAAACTCAGGGTCCCTCTCACATACCTAGAGCTGAGAGAAGCCTCCTCTTGAGGTGCTTGTGGTAAGGTGGTATTCCTCTGGAGTCGAAGCCAGGGACTAACCTCTCATCTCGAGTTGATTTTTGGTCCACGGAGCTCTTTCATGTTGCTACAGTGACCTTAGGTTCCCTCTAGCCTTGAAACAGTGTTCTTGGGGTTTCTCTGGAGTGCCATCAAGGAAATCAAGGCTCCTTTCATGTGTGATGTGCAACACGGAATTGCTCTGCACTCAGTGCAGGGGAACCGGGCCTCATCTCGCGGCGAGGGGGAAGTCTCATGGTTTTTCTCGAGTTGCGGCGGGAACCTGGGGTATATTCTCGAATTACGACGGGAATGGCCCTTCCACACACGTGTTTGTACAGCGACATCAGGACTCCTGCCTAGTTGCGAGGGACAACTCGGGATTCTCCTCGAGGCTTGGCAGGGCAATTGGGACGCCTCTCCAGCTGAGGCGGGAGACCTAGGGTTCCTTTGCACGTGCCACAGGAATCCTGGGACTCCTATCAAGTTTCACGAGGAGTCAGGCATCGTCTCCTTTGGAGGCACTGATCTCCGCATACCTCTGGAGTTATCAAAGGATGTGAGGCCTCCGGTCGCGATGAGGTGGGGAACTAGGTCTTCCTCTGTGGTCTCCACAGGGGATTCAGACATCCTTTCATCTTGGGAGATGCATGACTAGCCTGCATTCAAGTTACTGCAGGGATATCCGGCCTTCTTTTGCGTCAGGGAATCGCAGTGTCCATTCCACTTGAGGCCGCAAACTCAGGGTCCCTCTCACATACCTAGAGCTGAGAGAAGCCTCCTCTTGAGGTGCTTGTGGTAAGGTGGTATTCCTCTGGAGTCGAAGCCAGGGACTAACCTCTCATCTCGAGTTGATTTTTGGTCCACGGAGCTCTTTCGTGTGGCTACAGTGACCTCAGGATCCCTCTAGCCTTGAAACAGTGTTCTTCGGGTTTCTCTGGAGTGCCATCAAGGAAATCAAGGCTCCTTTCTTGTTTGATGTGCAACACGGAATTGCTCTGCATGCAGTGCAGGGGAATCGGGCCTCAACTCGTGCGAGGGGGAAGACTCATGGTTTTTCTCGAGTTGCGGCGGGAACCTGGGGTATATTCTCGAGTTACGACGGGGATGGCCCTTTCACCCACATGTTTGTTCAGCGACGTCAGGACTCCTGCCTAGTTGCGAGGGACAACTCGGGATTCTCCTCGAGGCTTGGCAGGGCAATTGGGATGCCTCTCCAGCTGAGGCGGTAGACCAAGGGTCCCTTTCCACATGCCACAGGAATCCTGGGACTCCTAACAAGCTTCACGAGGAGTCAGGTATCGTCTCCTTTGGAGACACTGATCTCCGCGTACCTCTGAAGTTTTCAAAGGATGTGAGGCCTCCGGTCGCGATGAGGTGGGGAACTAGGTCTTTCTCTGTGGTCTCCACAGGGGATTCAGACATCCTTTCTTCTTGGGAGATGCAAGACGAGCCTGCATTCAAGTCACTGCAGGGATATCCGGCCTTACTTCGAGTCAGGGCATCGCGGTGTCCATTCCACTTGAGGCCGCAAACTCAGGGTCCCTCTCACATACCTAGAGCTGAGAGAAGCCTCCTCTTGAGGTGCTTGTGGTAAGGTGGTATTCCTCTGGAGTCGAAGCCAGTGACTAACCTCTCATCTCGAGTTGATTTTTGGTCCACGGAGTTCTTTCGTGTTGCTACAGTGACCTCAGGATCCCTCGAGCCTTGAAACAGTGTTCTTGGGGTTTCTCTGGAGTGCCATCAAGGAAATCAAGGCTCCTTTCATGAGTGATGTGCAACACGGAATTGCTCTGCACGCAGTGCAGGGGAATCGGGCCTCATCTCGTGGCGAGGGGGAAGTTTCATGCTTTTTCTCGAGTTGCGGCGGGAACCTGGGGTATATTGTCGAGTTACGACGGGGATGCCCTTCCACACACGTGTTTGCTCAGCCACGTCAGGACTCCTGCCTAGTTGCGAGGGACAACTCGGGATTCTCCTCGAGGCTTGGCAGGGCAATTGGGACGCCTCTCCAGGTGAGGCGGGAGACCAAGGGTCCCTTTCCACGTGCCACAGGAATCCTGGGACTCCTAGCAAGTTTCACGAGGAGTAAGGCATCGTTTCCTTTGGAGGCACAGATCTCCGCGTACCTCTGGAGTTTTCAAAGGATGTGAGGCCTCCGGTCGCGATGAGGTAGGGAACTAGGTCTTTCTCTGTGGTCTCCACAGGGGATTCAGACATCCTTTCTATTTGGGAGAGGTAAGACGAGCCTGCATTCAAGTCACTGCAGGGATATCCGGCCTTATTTCGAGTCAGGGCATCGCTGTGTCCATTCCACTTGAGGCCGCTAATTCAGGTTCCCTCTCACATACGTAGAGCTGAGAGAAGCCTCCTCTTGAGGTACTTGTGGTAAGGTGGTGTTCTTCTGGAGTCGAAGCCAGGGACTAAAATCTCATCTTGAGTTGATTTTTGGTCCACGGAGCTCTTTCGTGTTCCTACACTGACCTCAGGATCCCTCTAGCCTTGAAACAGTGTTCTTGGGGTTTCTCTGGAGTGTCATCAAGGAAATCAAGGCTCCTTTCATGTGTGATGTGCAACACGGAATTGCTCTGCACGCACTGCAGCGGAATCGGGCCTGATCTCGCGGCGAGGGGGAAGTCTCATGGTTTTTCTCGAGTTGCGGCGGGAACCTGGGGTATATTCTCGAGTTACGACGGGGATGGCCCTTACACACACGTGTTTGTTCAGCGACGTCAGAACTTCTGCCTAGTTGCGAGGGACAACTCGGGATTCTCCTCGAGGCTTGGCAGGGCATTTGGGACGCCTCTCCAGCTGAGGCGGGAGACCAAGTGTTCCTTTCCACGTGCCACAGGAATCCTGGGACTCCTATCAAGTTTCTCGAGGAGTCAGGCATCGTCTCCTTTGGAGGCGCGGATCTCTGTGTACCTCTGGAGTTAGCAAAGGATGTGAGGCTTCCGGTCGCGATGAGGTGGGGAACTAGGTCTTTCTCTGTGGTCTCCACAGGGGATTCAGACATCCTTTCGTCTTGGGAGATGCAAGACGAGCCTGCATTCAAGTCACTGCAGGGATATCCGGCCTTATTTCGAGTCAGGGCATCGCGGTGTCCATTCCACTTGAGGCCGCTAATTCAGGTTCCCTCTCACATACCTAGAGCTGAGAGAAGCCTCCTCTTGAGGTGCTTGTGGTAAGGCGGTATTCCTCTGGAGTCGAAGCCAGGGACTAACCTCTCATCTCAAGTTGATTTTTGGTCCACGGAGCTTTTTTGTGTTGCTACAGTGAAATCAGGATCCCTCTAGCCTTGAAACAGTGTTCTTGGGGTTTCTCTGGAGTGCCATGAAGGAAATCAAGGCTCCTTTCATGTGTGATGTGCAACACGGAATTGCTCTGCACGCAGTGCAGGGGAATCGGGCCTCATCTCGCGGCGAGGGGGAAGTCTCATGGTTTTTCTCCAGTTGCGGCGGGAACCTGGGGTATATTCTCGAGTTACGACGGGGATGGCCCTTTCACACACGTGTTTGTTCAGCAACGTCAGGACTCCTGCCTAGTTGCCAGGGAAAACTCGGGATTCTCCTCGAGGCTTGGCAGGGCAATTGGGACGCCTCTCCGGCTTAGGCGGGAGACCAAGGTTCCCTTTCCACGTGCCACAGGAATCCTGGGACTCCTATCAAGTTTCACGAGGAGTCAGGCATCGTCTCCTTTGGAGGCACTGATCTCTGCGTACCTCTGGAGTTTTCAAAGGATGTGAGGCCTCCGGTCGCGATGAGGTGGGGAATTAGGTCTGTCTCTGTGGTCTCCACAGGGGATTCAGACATCCTTTCGTCTTGGGAGATGCAAGACAAGCATGCATTCAAGTCACTGCAGGGATATCCGGCCTTACTTCGACTCAGGGCATCATGGTGTCCATTCCACTTGAGGCCGCAAACTCAGGGTCCCTCTCACATACCTAAAGCTGCGAGAAGCCTCCTCTTGAGGTGCTTGTGGTAAGGTGGTATTCCTCTGGAGTCGAAGCCAGGGACTAACCTCTCATCTCGAGTTGATTTTTGGTCCACGGAGCTCTTTTGTTTTGCTACAGTGACCTCAGGATCCCTCTAGCCTTGAAACAGTGTTCTTTGGGTTTCTCTGGATTGCCATCAAGGAAATCAAGGCTCCTTTCATGTGTGATGTGCAACACGGAATTGCTCTGCACGCAGTGAAGGGGAATCGGGCCTCATCTCGCAGCGAGGGGGAAGTCTCATGGTTTTTATCGAGTTGCGGCGGGAACCTAGGGTATATTCTCGAGTTTCGACGGGGATGGCCCATCGACACTCGTGTTTGTTCAGCGACGTCAGGACTTCTGCCTAGTTGCGAGGGACAACTCGGGATTCTCCTCGAGGCTTGGTAGGGCAATTGGGATGCCTGTCCAGCTGAGGCGGGAGACCAAGGGTCCCTTTCCACGTGCCACAGGATTCCTGGGGCTCCTATCAAGTTTCAGGAGGAGTCAGGCATTGTCTCCTTTGGTGGCACGGATCTCTGGGTACCTCTGGAGTTATCAAAGGATGTGAGGCCTCCGGTCGCGATGAGGTGGGGAACTAGGCCTTTCTCTGTGGTCTCCACAGGGGATTCAGACATCCTTTCGTCTTGGGAGATGGAAGACGAGCCTGCATTCAAGTCACTGCAGGGATATCCGGCCTTACTTCGAGTCAGGACATAGCGGTGTCCATTCCACTTGAGGCTGCAAATTCAGGGTCCCTCTCACATACCTAGAGCTGAGAGAAGCCTCCTCTTGAGGTGCTTGTCGTAAGGTGGTATTGCTCTGGAGTCGAAGCCAGGGACTAACCCCTCATCTCGAGTTGATTTTTGGTCCACGGAGCTCTTTCTTGTTGCTACAGTGACCTCAGGATCGCTCTCGCATCGAAACAGTGTTCTTGGGGTTTCTCTGGAGTGCCATCAAGGAAATCAAGGCTCCTTTCATGTGTGATGTGCAACACGGAATTGCTCTGCACGCAGTGCAGGGGAATCGTGCCTCATCTCGCGGCGAGGGTGAAGTCTCATGGTTTTTCTCGAGTTGCGGCGGGGACCTGGGGTATATTCTCGAGTTACGACGGGGATGGCCCTTCCACCCATGTGTTTGTTCAGCGACGTCAGGACTCCTGCCTAGTTGCGAGGGACAACTCGGGATTCTCCTCGAGGCTTGGCCGGGCAATTGGGATGCCTCTCCAGATGAGGCGGGAGACCAAGGGTCCCTTTCCACGTGCCACAGGAATCCTGCGGCTCCTATCAAGTTTCAGGAGGAGTCAGGCATCGTCCTCTTTGGAGTCACTGATCTCCGCGTACCTCTGGAATCTTCAAAGAATGTGAGGCCTCCGGTCGCGATGAGGTGGGGAACTAGGTCTTTCTCTTTGGTCTCCACAGGGGATTCAGACATCCTTTCGTCTTGGGAGATGCAAGACGAGCCTGCATTCAAGTCACTGCAGGGATATCCGGCCTTACTTCCAGTCAGGGCATAGCGGTGTCCATTCCACTTGAGGCTGCAAACTCAGGGTCCCTCTCACATACCTAGAGCTGAGAGAAGCCTCCTCTTGAGGTGCTTGTGGTAAGGTGGTATTCCTCTGGAGTCGAAGCCAGGGACTAACCCCTCATCTCGAGTTGATTTTTGGTTCACGGAGCTCTTTCGTGTTGCTATAGTGACCTCAGGATGCCTCTAGCCTTGAAACAGTGTTCTTGGGGTTTCTCTGGAGTGCCATCAAGGAAATCAAAGCTCCTTTCATGTGTGATGTGCAAGACGGAATTGCTCTGCATGCAGTGCAGGGGAATTGGGCCTCATCTCGCGGCGAGGGGGAAGTCCCATGGTTTTTCTCAGGTTGCGGCGGGAACCTGGGGTATATTCTCGAGTTACGACGGGGATGGCCCTTCCACTCACATGTTTGTTTAGCCACGTCAGGACTCCTGCCTACTTGCGAGGGACAACTCGGGATTCTCCTCGAGGCATTGCAGGGCAATTGGGACGCCTCTCCAGCTGAGGCGGGAGACCAAGGGTCCCTTTCCACGTGCCACAGGAATCCTGGGACTCCTATCAAGTTTCACGAGAAGTCAGGCATCGTCTCCTTTGGAGGCACTGATCTCCGCGTACCTCTGGAGTTTTCAAAGGATGTGAGGCCTCCGGTCGCGATGAGGTGGGGAACTAGGTCTGTCTCTGTGTTCTCCACATGGGATTCAGACATCCTTTCGTCTTGGGAGATGCAAGACTAGCCTGCATTCAAGTCACTGCAGGGATATCCGGCCTTACTTCGACTCAGGGCATCACGGTGTCCATTCCACTTGAGACCGAAAACTCAGGGTCCCTCTCACATACCTAGAGCTGAGAGAAGCCTCCTCTTGAGGTGCTTGTGGTAAGGTGGTATTCCTCTGGAGTGGAAGTTAGGGTCTAACCTCTCATCTCGAGTTGATTTTTGGTCCACGGAGTTCTTTCGTGTTGCTACAGTGACCTCAGGATGCCTCTAGACTTGAAACAGTGTTCTTGGGGTTTCTTTGGAGTGCCATCAAGGATATCAAGGCTCCTTTCATGTGTGATGTGCAGCACGGAATTGCGCTTCACGCAGTGCAGGGGAATCTGGCCTCATCTCGCAGCGAGGGGGAAGTCTCATGGTTTTTATCGAGTTGCGGAGGGAACCTAGGGTATATTCTCGAGTTACGACGGGGATGGCCCTTCGACACTCCTGTTTGTTCAGCGACGTCAGGACTTCTGCCTAGTTGCGAGGGACAACTCGGGATTCTCCTCGAGGCTTGGTAGGGCAATTGGGATGCCTGTCCAGCTGAGGCGGGAGACCAAGGGTCCCTTTCCACGTGCCACAGGATTCCTGGGGCTCCTATCAAGTTTCAGGAGGAGTCAGGCATTGTCTCCTTTGGTGGCACGGATTTCTGCCTACCTCTGGAGTTATCAAAGGCTGTGAGGCCTCCGGTCGCGATGAGGTGGGGAACTAGGCCTTTCTCTGTGGTCTCCACAGGGGATTCAGACATCCTTTCGTCTTGGGAGATGGAAGACAAGCCTGCATTCAAGTCACTGCAGGGATATCCGGCCTTACTTCGAGTCGGGGCATAGCGGTGTCCATTCCACTTGAGGCTGCAAATTCAGGGTCCCTCTCACATACCTAGAGCTGAGAGAAGCCTCCTCTTGAGGTGCTTGTCGTAAGGTGGTATTGCTCTGGAGTCGAAGCCAGGGACTAACCCCTCATCTCGAGTTGATTTTTGGTCCACGGAGCTCTTTCTTGTTGCTACAGTGACCTCAGGATCCCTCTCGCATCGAAACAGTGTTCTTGAGGTTTCTCTGGAGTGCCATCAAGGAAATCAAGGCTCCTTTCATGTGTGATGTGCAACACGGAATTGTTCTGGACGCAGTGCAGGGGAATCGTGCCTCATCTCGCGGCGAGGGTGAAGTCTCATGGTTTTTCTCGAGTTGCGGCGGGGACCTGGGGTATATTCTCGAGTTACGACGGGGATGGCCCTTCCACCCACGTGTTTGTTCAGCGACGTCAGGACTCCTGCCTAGGTGCGAGGGACAACTCGGGATTCTCCTCGAGGCTTGGCAGGGCAATTGGGACGCCTCTCCAGCTGAGGCGGGAGACCAAGGGTCCCTTTCCACGTGCCACAGGAATCCTGGGACTCCTATCAAGTTTCACGAGGAGTCAGGCATCGTCTCCTTTGGAGGCACTGTTCTCCGCGTACCTCTGGAGTTTTCAAAGGATGTGAGGCCTCCGGTCGTGATGAGGTGGGGAACTAGGTCTTTCTCTGTGGTCTCCACAGGGGATTCAGACATCCTTTCGTCTTGGGAGATGCAAGACGAGCCTGCATTCAAGTCACTGCAGGGATATCCGGCCTTATTTCGAGTCAGGGCATCGCGGTGTCCATTCCACTTGAGGCCGCTAATTCAGGTTCCCTCTCACATACCTAGAGCTGAGAGAAGCCTCCTCTTGAGGTGCTTGTGGTAAGGCGGTATTCCTCTGGAGTCGAAGCCAGGGACTAACCTCTCATCTCAAGTTGATTTTTGGTCCACGGAGCTCTTTTGTGTTGCTACAGTGAAATCAGGATCCCTCTAGCCTTGAAACAGTGTTCTTGGGGTTTCTCTGGAGTGCCATGAAGGAAATCAAGGCTCCTTTCATGTGTGATGTGCAACACGGAATTGCTCTGCACGCAGTGCAGGGGAATCGGGCCTCATCTCGCGGCGAGGGGGAAGTCTCATGGTTTTTCTCGAGTTGCGGCGGGAACCTGGGGTATATTCTCGAGTTACGACGGGGATGGCCCTTTCACACACGTGTTTGTTCAGCAACGTCAGGACTCCTGCCTAGTTGCCAGGGAAAACTCGGGATTCTCCTCGAGGCTTGGCAGGGCAATTGGGACGCCTCTCCGGCTTAGGCGGGAGACCAAGGTTCCCTTTCCACGTGCCACAGGAATCCTGGGACTCCTATCAAGTTTCACGAGGAGTCAGGCATCGTCTCCTTTGGAGGCACTGATCTCTGCGTACCTCTGGAGTTTTCAAAGGATGTGAGGTCTCTGGTCGCGAAGAGGTGGGGAACTAGGTCTTTCTCTGTGGTCTCCACAGGGGATTCAGACATCCTTTCGTCTTTGGAGATGCAAGACGAGCCTGCATTCAAGTCACTGCAGGGATATCCGGCCTTATTTCCATTCAGGGCATCGCGGTGTCCATTCCACTTGAGGCCGCAAACTCAGGGTCCCTCTCACATACCTAGAGCTGAGAGAAGCCTCCTCTTGAGGTGCTTGTGGTAAGGTGGTATTCCTCTGGAGTCGAAGCCAGGGACTAACCTCTCATCTCGAGTTGATTTTTGGTCCACGGAGTTCTTTCCTGTTACTACAGTGACCTCAGGATCCCTCGAGCCTTGAAACAGTGTTCTTGGGGTTTCTCTGGAGTGCCATCAAGGAAATCAAGGCTCCTTTCATGAGTGATGTGCAACACGGAATTGCTCTGCACGCAGTGCAGGGGAATCGGGCCTCATCTCGCGTCGAGGGGGAAGTCCCATGGTTTTTCTCGAGTTGCGGCGGGAACCTGGGGTATATTGTCGAGTTACGACGGGGATGCCCTTCCACACCCGTGTTTGTTCAGCCACGTCAGGACTCCTGCCTAGTTGCGAGGGACAACTCGGGATTCTCCTCGAGGCTTAGCAGGGCAATTGGGACGCCTCTCCAGCTGAGGCAGTAGACCAAGGGTCACTTTCCACGTACCACAGGAATCCCGGGACTCCTAGCAAGTTTCACAAGGTGTAAGGCATCGTTTCCTTTGGAGGCACTGATCTCCGGGTACCTCTGGAGTTTTCAAAGGAGGTGAGGCCTCCGGTCACGATGAGGTGGGGAAGTAGGTCTTTCTCTGTGGTCTCCACAGGGGATTCAGACATCCTTTCTATTTGGGAGAGGTAAGACGAGCCTGCATTCAAGTCACTGCAGGGATATCCGGCCTTATTTCGAGTCAGGGCATCTTGGTGTACATTCCACTTGAGGCCGCAAACTCAGGGTCCCTCTCACATACCTAGAGCTGAGAGAAGCCTCCTCTTGAGGTGCTTGTGGTAAGGTGGTATTCCTCTGGAGTCGAAGCCAGGGACTAATCTCTCATCTCGAGTTGATTTTTGGTCCACGGAGCTCTTTCGTGTTGCTACAGTGACCTCAGGATCCCTCTAGCCTTGAAACAGTGTTCTTGGGGTTTCTCTGGAGTGCCATCAAGGAAATCAAGGCTCCTTTCTTGTGTGATGTACAACACGGAATTGCTCTGCCAGCACTGCAGGGGAATCGGGCCTCATCGCGCGGCGAGGGGGAAGTCTCATGGTTTTTCTCGAGTTGCGGCGGGATCATGGGGTATATTCTCGAGTTACGACGGGGATGGCCCTTCCACACACGTGTTTGTTCAGCGACATCAGGACTCCTGCCTAGTTGCGAGAGACAACTCGGGATGCTCGTCGAGGCTTGGCAGGGCAATTGGGATGCCTCTCCAGCTGAGGCGGGAGACCAAGGGTCCCTTTCCACGTGCCACAGGAATCCTGGGACTCCTATCAAGTTTCACGAGGAGTCAGGCATCGTCTCCTTTGGAGGCAGTGATCTCCGCGTACCTCTGGAGTTTTCAAAGGATGTGAGGCCTCCGGTCGCGATGAGGTGGGGAACTAGGTCTTTCTCTGTGGTCTCCACAGGGGATTCAGACAACCTTTCATCTTGGGAGATGCAAGACGAGCCTGCATTCAAGTCACTGCAGGGATATTCGGCCTTATTTTTCGTCAGGGCATCGCAGTGTCCATTCCACTTGAGGCCGCAAACTCAGGGTCCCTCTCACATACCTAGAGCTGAGAGAAGCCTCCTCTTGAGGTGCTTGTGGTAAGGTGGTATTCCTCTGGAGTCGAAGCCAGTGACTAACCTCTCATCTCGAGTTGATTTTTGGTCCACGGAGCTCTTTCATGTTGCTACAGTGACCTTAGGTTCCCTCTAGCCTTGAAACAGTGTTCTTGGGGTTTCTCTGGAGTGCCATCAAGGAAATCAAGGCTCCTTTCATGTGTGATGTGCAACACGGAATTGCTCTGCACTCAGTGCAGGGGAACCGGGCCTCATCTCGCGGCGAGGGGGAAGTCTCATGGTTTTTCTCGAGTTGCGGCGGGAACCTGGGGTATATTCTCGAATTACGACGGGAATGGCCCTTCCACACACGTGTTTGTACAGCGACGTCAGGACTCCTGCCTAGTTGCGAGGGACAACTCGGGATTCTCCTCGAGGCTTGGCAGGGCAATTGGGACGCCTCTCCAGCTGAGGCGGGAGACCTAGGGTTCCTTTGCACGTGCCACAGGAATCCTGGGACTCCTATCAAGTTTCACGAGGAGTCAGGCATCGTCTCCTTTGGAGGCACTGATCTCCGCATACCTCTGGAGTTATCAAAGGATGTGAGGCCTCCGGTCGCGATGAGGTGGGGAACTAGGTCTTCCTCTGTGGTCTCCACAGGGGATTCAGACATCCTTTCATCTTGGGAGATGCAAGACTAGCCTGCATTCAAGTTACTGCAGGGATATCCGGCCTTCTTTTGCGTCAGGGCATCGCAGTGTCCATTCCACTTGAGGCCGCAAACTCAGGGTCCCTCTCACATACCTAGAGCTGAGAGAAGCCTCCTCTTGAGGTGCTTGTGGTAAGGTGGTATTCCTCTGGAGTCGAAGCCAGGGACTAACCTCTCATCTCGAGTTGATTTTTGGTCCACGGAGCTCTTTCGTATTGCTACAGTGACCTCAGGATCCCTCTAGCCTTGAAACAGTGTTCTTCGGGTTTCTCTGGAGTGCCATGAAGGAAATCAAGGCTCCTTTCTTGTTTGATGTGCAACACGGAATTGCTCTGCATGCAGTGCAGGGGAATCGGGCCTCAACTCGTGCGAGGGGGAAGACTCATGGTTTTTCTCGAGTTGCGGCGGGAACCTGGGGTATATTCTCGAGTTACGACGGGGATGGCCCTTTCACCCACATGTTTGTTCAGCGACGTCAGGACTCCTGCCTAGTTGCGAGGGACAACTCGGGATTCTCCTCGAGGCTTGGCAGGGCAATTGGGACGCCTCTCCAGCTGAGGCGGTAGACCAAGGGTCCCTTTCCACATGCCACAGGAATCCTGGGACTCCTAACAAGCTTCACGAGGAGTCAGGTATCGTCTCCTTTGGAGGCACTGATCTCCGCGTACCTCTGAAGTTTTCAAAGGATGTGAGGCCTCCGGTCGCGATGAGGTGGGGAACTAGGTCTTTCTCTGTGGTCTCCACAGGGGATTCAGACATCCTTTCTTCTTGGGAGATGCAAGACGAGCCTGCATTCAAGTCACTGCAGGGATATCCGGCCTTATTTCGAGTCAGGGCATCGCGGTGTCCATTCCACTTGAGGCCGCAAACTCAGGGTCCCTCTCACATACCTAGAGCTGAGAGAAGCCTCCTCTTGAGGTGCTTGTGGTAAGGTGGTATTCCTCTGGAGTCGAAGCCAGTGACTAACCTCTCATCTCGAGTTGATTTTTGGTCCACGGAGTTCTTTCGTGTTGCTACAGTGACCTCAGGATCCCTCGAGCCTTGAAACAGTGTTCTTGGGGTTTCTCTGGAGTGCCATCAAGGAAATCAAGGCTCCTTTCATGAGTGATGTGCAACACGGAATTGCTCTGCACGCAGTGCAGGGGAATCGGGCCTCATCTCGTGGCGAGGGGGAAGTTTCATGCTTTTTCTCGAGTTGCGGCGGGAACCTGGGGTATATTGTCGAGTTACGACGGGGATGCCCTTCCACACACGTGTTTGCTCAGCCACGTCAGGACTCCTGCCTAGTTGCGAGGGACAACTCGGGATTCTCCTCGAGGCTTGGCAGGGCAATTGGGACGCTTCTCCAGCTGAGGCGGGAGACCAAGGGTCCCTTTCCACGTGCCACAGGAATCCTGGGACTCCTAGCAAGTTTCACGAGGAGTAAGGCATCGTTTCCTTTGGAGGCACAGATCTCCGCGTACCTCTGGAGTTTTCAAAGGATGTGAGGCCTCCGGTCGCGATGAGGTAGGGAACTAGGTCTTTCTCTGTGGTCTCCACAGGGGATTCAGACATCCTTTCTATTTGGGAGAGGTAAGACGAGCCTGCATTCAAGTCACTGCAGGGATATCCGGCCTTATTTCGAGTCAGGGCATCGCTGTGTCCATTCCACTTGAGGCCGCTAATTCAGGTTCCCTCTCACATACGTAGAGCTGAGAGAAGCCTCCTCTTGAGGTACTTGTGGTAAGGTGGTGTTCTTCTGGAGTCGAAGCCAGGGACTAAAATCTCATCTTGAGTTGATTTTTGGTCCACGGAGCTCTTTCGTGTTCCTACACTGACCTCAGGATCCCTCTAGCCTTGAAACAGTGTTCTTGGGGTTTCTCTGGAGTGTCATCAAGGAAATCAAGGCTCCTTTCATGTGTGATGTGCAACACGGAATTGCTCTGCACGCACTGCAGCGGAATCGGGCCTGATCTCGCGGCGAGGGGGAAGTCTCATGGTTTTTCTCGAGTTGCGGCGGGAACCTGGGGTATATTCTCGAGTTACGACGGGGATGGCCCTTACACACACGTGTTTGTTCAGCGACGTCAGAACTTCTGCCTAGTTGCGAGGGACAACTCGGGATTCTCCTCGAGGCTTGGCAGGGCATTTGGGACGCCTCTCCAGCTGAGGCGGGAGACCAAGTGTTCCTTTCCACGTGCCACAGGAATCCTGGGACTCCTATCAAGTTTCTCGAGGAGTCAGGCATCGTCTCCTTTGGAGGCGCGGATCTCTGTGTACCTCTGGAGTTAGCAAAGGATGTGAGGCTTCCGGTCGCGATGAGGTGGGGAACTAGGTCTTTCTCTGTGGTCTCCACCAGGGATTCAGACATCCTTTCGTCTTGGGAGATGCAAGACGAGCCTGCATTCAAGTCACTGCAGGGATATCCGGCCTTATTTCGAGTCAGGGCATCGCGGTGTCCATTCCACTTGAGGCCGCTAATTCAGGTTCCCTCTCACATACCTAGAGCTGAGAGAAGCCTCCTCTTGAGGTGCTTGTGGTAAGGCGGTATTCCTCTGGAGTCGAAGCCAGGGACTAACCTCTCATCTCAAGTTGATTTTTGGTCCACGGAGCTCTTTTGTGTTGCTACAGTGAAATCAGGATCCCTCTAGCCTTGAAACAGTGTTCTTGGGGTTTCTCTGGAGTGCCATGAAGGAAATCAAGGCTCCTTTCATGTGTGATGTGCAACACGGAATTGCTCTGCACGCAGTGCAGGGGAATCGGGCCTCATCTCGCGGCGAGGGGGAAGTCTCATGGTTTTTCTCGAGTTGCGGCGGGAACCTGGGGTATATTCTCGAGTTACGACGGGGATGGCCCTTTCACACACGTGTTTGTTCAGCAACGTCAGGACTCCTGCCTAGTTGCCAGGGAAAACTCGGGATTCTCCTCGAGGCTTGGCAGGGCAATTGGGACGCCTCTCCGGCTTAGGCGGGAGACCAAGGTTCCCTTTCCACGTGCCACAGGAATCCTGGGACTCCTATCAAGTTTCACGATGAGTCAGGCATCGTCTCCTTTGGAGGCACTGATCTCTGCGTACCTCTGGAGTTTTCAAAGGATGTGAGGCCTCCGGTCGCGATGAGGTGGGGAATTAGGTCTGTCTCTGTGGTCTCCACAGGGGATTCAGACATCCTTTCGTCTTGGGAGATGCAAGACAAGCATGCATTCAAGTCACTGCAGGGATATCCGGCCTTACTTCGACTCAGGGCATCATGGTGTCCATTCCACTTGAGGCCGCAAACTCAGGGTCCCTCTCACATACCTAAAGCTGCGAGAAGCCTCCTCTTGAGGTGCTTGTGGTAAGGTGGTATTCCTCTGGAGTCGAAGCCAGGGACTAACCTCTCATCTCGAGTTGATTTTTGGTCCACGGAGCTCTTTTGTTTTGCTACAGTGACCTCAGGATCCCTCTAGCCTTGAAACAGTGTTCTTTGGGTTTCTCTGGAGTGCCATCAAGGAAATCAAGGCTCCTTTCATGTGTGATGTGCAACACGGAATTGCTCTGCACGCAGTGAAGGGGAATCGGGCCTCATCTCGCAGCGAGGGGGAAGTCTCATGGTTTTTATCGAGTTGCGGCGGGAACCTAGGGTATATTCTCGAGTTACGACGGGGATGGCCCATCGACACTCGTGTTTGTTCAGCGACGTCAGGACTTCTGCCTAGTTGCGAGGGACAACTCGGGATTCTCCTCGAGGCTTGGTAGGGCAATTGGGATGCCTGTCCAGCTGAGGCGGGAGACCAAGGGTCCCTTTCCACGTGCCACAGGATTCCTGGGGCTCCTATCAAGTTTCAGGAGGAGTCAGGCATTGTCTCCTTTGGTGGCACGGATCTCTGGGTACCTCTGGAGTTATCAAAGGATGTGAGGCCTCCGGTCGCGATGAGGTGGGGAACTAGGCCTTTCTCTGTGGTCTCCACAGGGGATTCAGACATCCTTTCGTCTTGGGAGATGGAAGACGAGCCTGCATTCAAGTCACTGCAGGGATATCCGGCCTTACTTCGAGTCAGGACATAGCGGTGTCCATTCCACTTGAGGCTGCAAATTCAGGGTCCCTCTCACATACCTAGAGCTGAGAGAAGCCTCCTCTTGAGGTGCTTGTCGTAAGGTGGTATTGCTCTGGAGTCGAAGCCAGGGACTAACCCCTCATCTCGAGTTGATTTTTGGTCCACGGAGCTCTTTCTTGTTGCTACAGTGACCTCAGGATCGCTCTCGCATCGAAACAGTGTTCTTGGGGTTTCTCTGGAGTGCCATCAAGGAAATCAAGGCTCCTTTCATGTGTGATGTGCAACACGGAATTGCTCTGCACGCAGTGCAGGGGAATCGTGCCTCATCTCGCGGCGAGGGTGAAGTCTCATGGTTTTTCTCGAGTTGCGGCGGGAACCTGGGGTATATTCTCGAATTACGACGGGAATGGCCCTTCCACACACGTGTTTGTACAGCGACGTCAGGACTCCTGCCTAGTTGCGAGGGACAACTCGGGATTCTCCTCGAGGCTTGGCAGGGCAATTGGGACGCCTCTCCAGCTGAGGCGGGAGACCTAGGGTTCCTTTGCACGTGCCACAGGAATCCTGGGACTCCTATCAAGTTTCACGAGGAGTCAGGCATCGTCTCCTTTGGAGGCACTGATCTCCGCATACCTCTGGAGTTATCAAAGGATGTGAGGCCTCCGGTCGCGATGAGGTGGGGAACTAGGTCTTCCTCTGTGGTCTCCACAGGGGATTCAGACATCCTTTCATCTTGGGAGATGCAAGACTAGCCTGCATTCAAGTTACTGCAGGGATATCCGGCCTTCTTTTGCGTCAGGGCATCGCAGTGTCCATTCCACTTGAGGCCGCAAACTCAGGGTCCCTCTCACATACCTAGAGCTGAGAGAAGCCTCCTCTTGAGGTGCTTGTGGTAAGGTGGTATTCCTCTGGAGTCGAAGCCAGGGACTGACCTCTCATCTCGAGTTGATTTTTGGTCCACGGAGCTCTTTCGTATTGCTACAGTGACCTCAGGATCCCTCTAGCCTTGAAACAGTGTTCTTCGGGTTTCTCTGGAGTGCCATGAAGGAAATCAAGGCTCCTTTCTTGTTTGATGTGCAACACGGAATTGCTCTGCATGCAGTGCAGGGGAATCGGGCCTCAACTCGTGCGAGGGGGAAGACTCATGGTTTTTCTCGAGTTGCGGCGGGAACCTGGGGTATATTCTCGAGTTACGACGGGGATGGCCCTTTCACCCACATGTTTGTTCAGCGACGTCAGGACTCCTGCCTAGTTGCGAGGGACAACTCGGGATTCTCCTCGAGGCTTGGCAGGGCAATTGGGACGCCTCTCCAGCTGAGGCGGTAGACCAAGGGTCCCTTTCCACATGCCACAGGAATCCTGGGACTCCTAACAAGCTTCACGAGGAGTCAGGTATCATCTCCTTTGGAGGCACTGATCTCCGCGTACCTCTGAAGTTTTCAAAGGATGTGAGGCCTCCGGTCGCGATGAGGTGGGGAACTAGGTCTTTCTCTGTGGTCTCCACAGGGGATTCAGACATCCTTTCTTCTTGGGAGATGCAAGACGAGCCTGCATTCAAGTCACTGCAGGGATATCCGGCCTTATTTCGAGTCAGGGCATCGCGGTGTCCATTCCACTTGAGGCCGCAAACTCAGGGTCCCTCTCACATACCTAGAGCTGAGAGAAGCCTCCTCTTGAGGTGCTTGTGGTAAGGTGGTATTCCTCTGGAGTCGAAGCCAGTGACTAACCTCTCATCTCGAGTTGATTTTTGGTCCACGGAGTTCTTTCGTGTTGCTACAGTGACCTCAGGATCCCTCGAGCCTTGAAACAGTGTTCTTGGGGTTTCTCTGGAGTGCCATCAAGGAAATCAAGGCTCCTTTCATGAGTGATGTGCAACACGGAATTGCTCTGCACGCAGTGCAGGGGAATCGGGCCTCATCTCGTGGCGAGGGGGAAGTTTCATGCTTTTTCTCGAGTTGCGGCGGGAACCTGGGGTATATTGTCGAGTTACGACGGGGATGCCCTTCCACACACGTGTTTGCTCAGCCACGTCAGGACTCCTGCCTAGTTGCGAGGGACAACTCGGGATTCTCCTCGAGGCTTGGCAGGGCAATTGGGACGCTTCTCCAGCTGAGGCGGGAGACCAAGGGTCCCTTTCCACGTGCCACAGGAATCCTGGGACTCCTAGCAAGTTTCACGAGGAGTAAGGCATCGTTTCCTTTGGAGGCACAGATCTCCGCGTACCTCTGGAGTTTTCAAAGGATGTGAGGCCTCCGGTCGCGATGAGGTAGGGAACTAGGTCTTTCTCTGTGGTCTCCACAGGGGATTCAGACATCCTTTCTATTTGGGAGAGGTAAGACGAGCCTGCATTCAAGTCACTGCAGGGATATCCGGCCTTATTTCGAGTCAGGGCATCGCTGTGTCCATTCCACTTGAGGCCGCTAATTCAGGTTCCCTCTCACATACGTAGAGCTGAGAGAAGCCTCCTCTTGAGGTACTTGTGGTAAGGTGGTGTTCTTCTGGAGTCGAAGCCAGGGACTAAAATCTCATCTTGAGTTGATTTTTGGTCCACGGAGCTCTTTCGTGTTCCTACACTGACCTCAGGATCCCTCTAGCCTTGAAACAGTGTTCTTGGGGTTTCTCTGGAGTGTCATCAAGGAAATCAAGGCTCCTTTCATGTGTGATGTGCAACACGGAATTGCTCTGCACGCACTGCAGCGGAATCGGGCCTGATCTCGCGGCGAGGGGGAAGTCTCATGGTTTTTCTCGAGTTGCGGCGGGAACCTGGGGTATATTCTCGAGTTACGACGGGGATGGCCCTTACACACACGTGTTTGTTCAGCGACGTCAGAACTTCTGCCTAGTTGCGAGGGACAACTCGGGATTCTCCTCGAGGCTTGGCAGGGCATTTGGGACGCCTCTCCAGCTGAGGCGGGAGACCAAGTGTTCCTTTCCACGTGCCACAGGAATCCTGGGACTCCTATCAAGTTTCTCGAGGAGTCAGGCATCGTCTCCTTTGGAGGCGCGGATCTCTGTGTACCTCTGGAGTTAGCAAAGGATGTGAGGCTTCCGGTCGCGATGAGGTGGGGAACTAGGTCTTTCTCTGTGGTCTCCACCAGGGATTCAGACATCCTTTCGTCTTGGGAGATGCAAGACGAGCCTGCATTCAAGTCACTGCAGGGATATCCGGCCTTATTTCGAGTCAGGGCATCGCGGTGTCCATTCCACTTGAGGCCGCTAATTCAGGTTCCCTCTCACATACCTAGAGCTGAGAGAAGCCTCCTCTTGAGGTGCTTGTGGTAAGGCGGTATTCCTCTGGAGTCGAAGCCAGGGACTAACCTCTCATCTCAAGTTGATTTTTGGTCCACGGAGCTCTTTTGTGTTGCTACAGTGAAATCAGGATCCCTCTAGCCTTGAAACAGTGTTCTTGGGGTTTCTCTGGAGTGCCATGAAGGAAATCAAGGCTCCTTTCATGTGTGATGTGCAACACGGAATTGCTCTGCACGCAGTGCAGGGGAATCGGGCCTCATCTCGCGGCGAGGGGGAAGTCTCATGGTTTTTCTCGAGTTGCGGCGGGAACCTGGGGTATATTCTCGAGTTACGACGGGGATGGCCCTTTCACACACGTGTTTGTTCAGCAACGTCAGGACTCCTGCCTAGTTGCCAGGGAAAACTCGGGATTCTCCTCGAGGCTTGGCAGGGCAATTGGGACGCCTCTCCGGCTTAGGCGGGAGACCAAGGTTCCCTTTCCACGTGCCACAGGAATCCTGGGACTCCTATCAAGTTTCACGATGAGTCAGGCATCGTCTCCTTTGGAGGCACTGATCTCTGCGTACCTCTGGAGTTTTCAAAGGATGTGAGGCCTCCGGTCGCGATGAGGTGGGGAATTAGGTCTGTCTCTGTGGTCTCCACAGGGGATTCAGACATCCTTTCGTCTTGGGAGATGCAAGACAAGCATGCATTCAAGTCACTGCAGGGATATCCGGCCTTACTTCGACTCAGGGCATCATGGTGTCCATTCCACTTGAGGCCGCAAACTCAGGGTCCCTCTCACATACCTAAAGCTGCGAGAAGCCTCCTCTTGAGGTGCTTGTGGTAAGGTGGTATTCCTCTGGAGTCGAAGCCAGGGACTAACCTCTCATCTCGAGTTGATTTTTGGTCCACGGAGCTCTTTTGTTTTGCTACAGTGACCTCAGGATCCCTCTAGCCTTGAAACAGTGTTCTTTGGGTTTCTCTGGAGTGCCATCAAGGAAATCAAGGCTCCTTTCATGTGTGATGTGCAACACGGAATTGCTCTGCACGCAGTGAAGGGGAATCGGGCCTCATCTCGCAGCGAGGGGGAAGTCTCATGGTTTTTATCGAGTTGCGGCGGGAACCTAGGGTATATTCTCGAGTTACGACGGGGATGGCCCATCGACACTCGTGTTTGTTCAGCGACGTCAGGACTTCTGCCTAGTTGCGAGGGACAACTCGGGATTCTCCTCGAGGCTTGGTAGGGCAATTGGGATGCCTGTCCAGCTGAGGCGGGAGACCAAGGGTCCCTTTCCACGTGCCACAGGATTCCTGGGGCTCCTATCAAGTTTCAGGAGGAGTCAGGCATTGTCTCCTTTGGTGGCACGGATCTCTGGGTACCTCTGGAGTTATCAAAGGATGTGAGGCCTCCGGTCGCGATGAGGTGGGGAACTAGGCCTTTCTCTGTGGTCTCCACAGGGGATTCAGACATCCTTTCGTCTTGGGAGATGGAAGACGAGCCTGCATTCAAGTCACTGCAGGGATATCCGGCCTTACTTCGAGTCAGGACATAGCGGTGTCCATTCCACTTGAGGCTGCAAATTCAGGGTCCCTCTCACATACCTAGAGCTGAGAGAAGCCTCCTCTTGAGGTGCTTGTCGTAAGGTGGTATTGCTCTGGAGTCGAAGCCAGGGACTAACCCCTCATCTCGAGTTGATTTTTGGTCCACGGAGCTCTTTCTTGTTGCTACAGTGACCTCAGGATCGCTCTCGCATCGAAACAGTGTTCTTGGGGTTTCTCTGGAGTGCCATCAAGGAAATCAAGGCTCCTTTCATGTGTGATGTGCAACACGGAATTGCTCTGCACGCAGTGCAGGGGAATCGTGCCTCATCTCGCGGCGAGGGTGAAGTCTCATGGTTTTTCTCGAGTTGCGGCGGGGACCTGGGGTATATTCTCGAGTTACGACGGGGATGGCCCTTCCACCCATGTGTTTGTTCAGCGACGTCAGGACTCCTGCCTAGTTGCGAGGGACAACTCGGGATTCTCCTCGAGGCTTGGCCGGGCAATTGGGACGCCTCTCCAGATGAGGCGGGAGACCAAGGGTCCCTTTCCACGTGCCACAGGAATCCTGCGGCTCCTATCAAGTTTCAGGAGGAGTCAGGCATCGTCCTCTTTGGAGTCACTGATCTCCGCGTACCTCTGGAATCTTCAAAGAATGTGAGGCCTCCGGTCGCGATGAGGTGGGGAACTAGGTCTTTCTCTTTGGTCTCCACAGGGGATTCAGACATCCTTTCGTCTTGGGAGATGCAAGACGAGCCTGCATTCAAGTCACTGCAGGGATATCCGGCCTTACTTCCAGTAAGGGCATAGCGGTGTCCATTCCACTTGAGGCTGCAAACTCAGGGTCCCTCTCACATACCTAGAGCTGAGAGAAGCCTCCTCTTGAGGTGCTTGTGGTAAGGTGGTATTCCTCTGGAGTCGAAGCCAGGGACTAACCCCTCATCTCGAGTTGATTTTTGGTTCACGGAGCTCTTTCGTGTTGCTATAGTGACCTCAGGATGCCTCTAGCCTTGAAACAGTGTTCTTGGGGTTTCTCTGGAGTGCCATCAAGGAAATCAAAGCTCCTTTCATGTGTGATGTGCAAGACGGAATTGCTCTGCACGCAGTGCAGGGGAATTGGGCCTCATCTCGCGGCGAGGGGGAAGTCCCATGGTTTTTCTCAGGTTGCGGCGGGAACCTGGGGTATATTCTCGAGTTACGACGGGGATGGCCCTTCCACTCACATGTTTGTTTAGCCACGTCAGGACTCCTGCCTACTTGCGAGGGACAACTCGGGATTCTCCTCGAGGCATTGCAGGGCAATTGGGACGCCTCTCCAGCTGAGGCGGGAGACCAAGGGTCCCTTTCCACGTGCCACAGGAATCCTGGGACTCCTATCAAGTTTCATGAGGAGTCAGGCATCGTCTCCTTTGGAGGCACTGTTCTCCGCGTACCTCTGGAGTTTTCAAAGGATGTGAGGCCTCCGGTCGTGATGAGGTGGGGAACTAGGTCTTTCTCTGTGGTCTCCCCAGGCGATTCAGACATCCTTTCATCTTGGGAGATGCAAGACGAGCCTGCATTCAAGTCACTGCAGGGATATCCGGCCTTATTTCGAGTCAGGGCATCGCGGTGTCCATTCCACTTGAGGCCGCATACTCAGGGTCCCTCTCACATACCTAGAGCTGAGAGAAGCCTCCTCTTGAGGTACTTGTGGTAAGGCGGTATTCCTCTGGAGTCGAAGCCAGGGACTAACCTCTCATCTCAAGTTGATTTTTGGTCCACGGAGCTCTTTTGTTTTGCTACAGTGACCTCAGGATCCCTCTAGCCTTGAAACAGTGTTCTTGGGGTTTCTCTGGAGTGCCATGAAGGAAATCAATGCTCCTTTCATGTGTGATGTGCAACACGGAATTGCTCTGCACGCAGTGCAGGGGAATCGGGCCTCATCTCGCGGCGAGGGGGAAGTCTCATGGTTTTTCTCGAGTTGCGGCGGGAACCTGGGGTATATTCTCGAGTTACGACGGGGATGGCCCTTTCACACACGTGTTTGTTCAGCAACGTCAGGACTCCTGCCTAGTTGCGAGGGACAACTCGGGATTCTCCTCGAGGCTTGGCAGGGCAATTGGGACGCCTCTCCGGCTTAGGCGGGAGACCAAGGTTCCCTTTCCACGTGCCACAGGAATCCTGGGACTCCTATCAAGTTTCACGAGAAGTCAGGCATCGTCTCCTTTGGAGGCACTGATCTCCGCGTACCTCTGGAGTTTTCAAAGGATGTGAGGCCTCCGGTCGCGATGAGGTGGGGAACTAGGTCTGTCTCTGTGTTCTCCACATGGGATTCAGACATCCTTTCGTCTTGGGAGATGCAAGACTAGCCTGCATTCAAGTCACTGCAGGGATATCCGGCCTTACTTCGACTCAGGGCATCACGGTGTCCATTCCACTTGAGACCGAAAACTCAGGGTCCCTCTCACATACCTAGAGCTGAGAGAAGCCTCCTCTTGAGGTGCTTGTGGTAAGGTGGTATTCCTCTGGAGTGGAAGTTAGGGCCTAACCTCTCATCTCGAGTTGATTTTTGGTCCACGGAGTTCTTTCGTGTTGCTACAGTGACCTCAGGATGCCTCTAGACTTGAAACAGTGTTCTTGGGGTTTCTTTGGAGTGCCATCAAGGATATCAAGGCTCCTTTCATGTGTGATGTGCAGCACGGAATTGCGCTTCACGCAGTGCAGGGGAATCTGGCCTCATCTCGCAGCGAGGGGGAAGTCTCATGGTTTTTATCGAGTTGCGGAGGGAACCTAGGGTATATTCTCGAGTTACGACGGGGATGGCCCTTCGACACTCCTGTTTGTTCAGCGACGTCAGGACTTCTGCCTAGTTGCGAGGGACAACTCGGGATTCTCCTCGAGGCTTGGTAGGGCAATTGGGATGCCTGTCCAGCTGAGGCGGGAGACCAAGGGTCCCTTTCCACGTGCCACAGGATTCCTGGGGCTCCTATCAAGTTTCAGGAGGAGTCAGGCATTGTCTCCTTTGGTGGCACGGATTTCTGCCTACCTCTGGAGTTATCAAAGGCTGTGAGGCCTCCGGTCGCGATGAGGTGGGGAACTAGGCCTTTCTCTGTGGTCTCCACAGGGGATTCAGACATCCTTTCGTCTTGGGAGATGGAAGACAAGCCTGCATTCAAGTCACTGCAGGGATATCCGGCCTTACTTCGAGTCGGGGCATAGCGGTGTCCATTCCACTTGAGGCTGCAAATTCAGGGTCCCTCTCACATACCTAGAGCTGAGAGAAGCCTCCTCTTGAGGTGCTTGTCGTAAGGTGGTATTGCTCTGGAGTCGAAGCCAGGGACTAACCCCTCATCTCGAGTTGATTTTTAGTCCACGGAGCTCTTTCTTGTTGCTACAGTGACCTCAGGATCCCTCTCGCATCGAAACAGTGTTCTTGAGGTTTCTCTGGAGTGCCATCAAGGAAATCAAGGCTCCTTTCATGTGTGATGTGCAACACGGAATTGTTCTGGACGCAGTGCAGGGGAATCGTGCCTCATCTCGCGGCGAGGGTGAAGTCTCATGGTTTTTCTCGAGTTGCGGCGGGGACCTGGGGTATATTCTCGAGTTACGACGGGGATGGCCCTTCCACCCACGTGTTTGTTCAGCGACGTCAGGACTCCTGCCTAGGTGCGAGGGACAACTCGGGATTCTCCTCGAGGCTTGGCAGGGCAATTGGGACGCCTCTCCAGCTGAGGCGGGAGACCAAGGGTCCCTTTCCACGTGCCACAGGAATCCTGGGACTCCTATCAAGTTTCACGAGGAGTCAGGCATCGTCTCCTTTGGAGGCACTGTTCTCCGCGTACCTCTGGAGTTTTCAAAGGATGTGAGGCCTCCGGTCGTGATGAGGTGGGGAACTAGGTCTTTCTCTGTGGTCTCCACAGGGGATTCAGACATCCTTTCGTCTTGGGAGATGCAAGACGAGCCTGCATTCAAGTCACTGCAGGGATATCCGGCCTTATTTCGAGTCAGGGCATCGCGGTGTCCATTCCACTTGAGGCCGCTAATTCAGGTTCCCTCTCACATACCTAGAGCTGAGAGAAGCCTCCTCTTGAGGTGCTTGTGGTAAGGCGGTATTCCTCTGGAGTCGAAGCCAGGGACTAACCTCTCATCTCAAGTTGATTTTTGGTCCACGGAGCTCTTTTGTGTTGCTACAGTGAAATCAGGATCCCTCTAGCCTTGAAACAGTGTTCTTGGGGTTTCTCTGGAGTGCCATGAAGGAAATCAAGGCTCCTTTCATGTGTGATGTGCAACACGGAATTGCTCTGCACGCAGTGCAGGGGAATCGGGCCTCATCTCGCGGCGAGGGGGAAGTCTCATGGTTTTTCTCGAGTTGCGGCGGGAACCTGGGGTATATTCTCGAGTTACGACGGGGATGGCCCTTTCACACACGTGTTTGTTCAGCAACGTCAGGACTCCTGCCTAGTTGCCAGGGAAAACTCGGGATTCTCCTCGAGGCTTGGCAGGGCAATTGGGACGCCTCTCCGGCTTAGGCGGGAGACCAAGGTTCCCTTTCCACGTGCCACAGGAATCCTGGGACTCCTATCAAGTTTCACGAGGAGTCAGGCATCGTCTCCTTTGGAGGCACTGATCTCTGCGTACCTCTGGAGTTTTCAAAGGATGTGAGGCCTCCGGTCGCGATGAGGTGGGGAATTAGGTCTGTCTCTGTGGTCTCCACAGGGGATTCAGACATCCTTTCGTCTTGGGAGATGCAAGACAAGCATGCATTCAAGTCACTGCAGGGATATCCGGCCTTACTTCGACTCAGGGCATCATGGTGTCCATTCCACTTGAGGCCGCAAACTCAGGGTCCCTCTCACATACCTAAAGCTGCGAGAAGCCTCCTCTTGAGGTGCTTGTGGTAAGGTGGTATTCCTCTGGAGTCGAAGCCAGGGACTAACCTCTCATCTCGAGTTGATTTTTGGTCCACGGAGCTCTTTCGTGTTGCTACAGTGACCTCAGGATGCCTCTAGCCTTGAAACAGTGTTCTCGGGGTTTCTTTGGAGTGCCATCAAGGATATCAAGGCTCCTTTCATGTGTGATGTGCAACACGGAATTGCTCTGCACGCAGTGAAGGGGAATCGGGCCTCATCTCGCAGCGAGGGGGAAGTCTCATGGTTTTTATCGAGTTGCGGCGGGAACCTAGGGTATATTCTCGAGTTACGACGGGGATGGCCCATCGACACTCGTGTTTGTTCAGCGACGTCAGGACTTCTGCCTAGTTGCGAGGGACAACTCGGGATTCTCCTCGAGGCTTGGTAGGGCAATTGGGATGCCTGTCCAACTGAGGCGGGAGACCAAGGGTCCCTTTCCACGTGCCACAGGATTCCTGGGGCTCCTATCAAGTTTCAGGAGGAGTCAGGCATTGTCTCCTTTGGTGGCACGGATCTCTGGGTACCTCTGGAGTTATCAAAGGATGTGAGGCCTCCGGTCGCGATGAGGTGGGGAACTAGGCCTTTCTCTGTGGTCTCCACAGGGGATTCAGACATCCTTTCGTCTTGGGAGATGGAAGACGAGCCTGCATTCAAGTCACTGCAGGGATATCCGGCCTTACTTCGAGTCAGGACATAGCGGTGTCCATTCCACTTGAGGCTGCAAATTCAGGGTCCCTCTCACATACCTAGAGCTGAGAGAAGCCTCCTCTTGAGGTGCTTGTCGTAAGGTGGTATTGCTCTGGAGTCGAAGCCAGGGACTAACCCCTCATCTCGAGTTGATTTTTGGTCCACGGAGCTCTTTCTTGTTGCTACAGTGACCTCAGGATCGCTCTCGCATCGAAACAGTGTTCTTTGGGTTTCTCTGGAGTGCCATCAAGGAAATCAAGGCTCCTTTCATGTGTGATGTGCAACACGGAATTGCTCTGCACGCAGTGCAGGGGAATCGTGCCTCATCTCGCGGCGAGGGTGAAGTCTCATGGTTTTTCTCGAGTTGCGGCGGGGACCAGGGGTATATTCTCGAGTTACGACGGGGATGGCCCTTCCACCCACGTGTTTGTTCAGCGACGTCAGGACTCCTGCCTAGTTGCGAGGGACAACTCGGGATTCTCCTCGAGGCTTGGCCGGGCAATTGGGACGCCTCTCCAGATGAGGCGGGAGACCAAGGGTCCCTTTCCACGTGCCACAGGAATCCTGCGGCTCCTATCAAGTTTCAGGAGGAGTCAGGCATCGTCCTCTTTGGAGTCACTGATCTCCGCGTACCTCTGGAATCTTCAAAGAATGTGAGGTCTCCGGTCGCGATGAGGTGGGGAACTACGTCTTTCTCTTTGGTCGCCACAGGGGATTCAGACATCCTTTCGTCTTGGGAGATGCAAGACGAGCCTGCATTCAAGTCACTGCAGGGATATCCGGCCTTACTTCCAGTCAGGGCATAGCGGTGTCCATTCCACTTGAGGCTGCAAACTCAGGGTCCCTCTCACATACCTAGAGCTGAGAGAAGCCTCCTCTTGAGGTGCTTGTGGTAAGGTGGTATTCCTCTGGAGTCGAAGCCAGGGACTAACCCCTCATCTCGAGTTGATTTTTGGTTCACGGAGCTCTTTCGTGTTGCTATAGTGACCTCAGGATGCCTCTAGCCTTGAAACAGTGTTCTTGGGGTTTCTCTGGAGTGCCATCAAGGAAATCAAAGCTCCTTTCATGTGTGATGTGCAAGACGGAATTGCTCTGCACGCAGTGCAGGGGAATGGGCCTCATCTCGCGGCGAGGGGGAAGTCCCATGGTTTTTTTCAGGTTGCGGCGGGAACCTGGGGTATATTCTCGAGTTACGACGGGGATGGCCCTTCCACTCACATGTTTGTTTAGCCACGTCAGGACTCCTGCCTACTTGCGAGGGACAACTCGGGATTCTCCTCGAGGCATTGCAGGGCAATTGGGACGCCTCTCCAGCTGAGGCGGGAGACCAAGGGTCCCTTTCCACGTGCCACAGGAATCCTGGGACTCCTATCAAGTTTCACGAGGTGTCAGGCATCGTCTCCTTTGGAGGCACTGTTCTCCGCGTACCTCTGGAGTTTTCAAAGGATGTGAGGCCTCCGGTCGTGATGAGGTGGGGAACTAGGTCTTTCTCTGTGGTCTCCCCAGGCGATTCAGACATCCTTTCATCTTGGGAGATGCAAGACGAGCCTGCATTCAAGTCACTGCAGGGATATCCGGCCTTATTTCGAGTCAGGGCATCGCGGTGTCCATTCCACTTGAGGCCGCATACTCAGGGTCCCTCTCACATACCTAGAGCTGAGAGAAGCCTCCTCTTGAGGTACTTGTGGTAAGGCGGTATTCCTCTGGAGTCGAAGCCAGGGACTAACCTCTCATCTCAAGTTGATTTTTGGTCCACGGAGCTCTTTTGTTTTGCTACAGTGACCTCAGGATCCCTCTAGCCTTGAAACAGTGTTCTTGGGGTTTCTCTGGAGTGCCATGAAGGAAATCAATGCTCCTTTCATGTGTGATGTGCAACACGGAATTGCTCTGCACGCAGTGCAGGGGAATCGGGCCTCATCTCGCGGCGAGGGGGAAGTCTCATGGTTTTTCTCGAGTTGCGGCGGGAACCTGGGGTATATTCTCGAGTTACGACGGGGATGGCCCTTTCACACACGTGTTTGTTCAGCAACGTCAGGACTCCTGCCTAGTTGCGAGGGACAACTCGGGATTCTCCTCGAGGCTTGGCAGGGCAATTGGGACGCCTCTCCGGCTTAGGCGGGAGACCAAGGTTCCCTTTCCACGTGCCACAGGAATCCTGGGACTCCTATCAAGTTTCACGAGAAGTCAGGCATCGTCTCCTTTGGAGGCACTGATCTCCGCGTACCTCTGGAGTTTTCAAAGGATGTGAGGCCTCCGGTCGCGATGAGGTGGGGAACTAGGTCTGTCTCTGTGTTCTCCACATGGGATTCAGACATCCTTTCGTCTTGGGAGATGCAAGACTAGCCTGCATTCAAGTCACTGCAGGGATATCCGGCCTTACTTCGACTCAGGGCATCACGGTGTCCATTCCACTTGAGGCCGAAAACTCAGGGTCCCTCTCACATACCTAGAGCTGAGAGAAGCCTCCTCTTGAGGTGCTTGTGGTAAGGTGGTATTCCTCTGGAGTGGACGTTAGGGTCTAACCTCTCATCTCGAGTTGATTTTTGGTCCACGGAGTTCTTTCGTGTTGCTACAGTGACCTGAGGATGCCTCTAGACTTGAAACAGTGTTCTTGGGGTTTCTTTGGAGTGCCATCAAGGATATCAAGGCTCCTTTCATGTGTGATGTGCAGCACGGAATTGCGCTTCACGCAGTGCAGGGGAATCTGGCCTCATCTCGCAGCGAGGGGGAAGTCTCATGGTTTTTATCGAGTTGCGGAGGGAACCTAGGGTATATTCTCGAGTTACGACGGGGATGGCCCTTCGACACTCCTGTTTGTTCAGCGACGTCAGGACTTCTGCCTAGTTGCGAGGGACAACTCGGGATTCTCCTCGAGGCTTGGTAGGGCAATTGGGATGCCTGTCCAGCTGAGGCGGGAGACCAAGGGTCCCTTTCCACGTGCCACAGGATTCCTGGGGCTCCTATCAAGTTTCAGGAGGAGTCAGGCATTGTCTCCTTTGGTGGCACGGATTTCTGCCTACCTCTGGAGTTATCAAAGGCTGTGAGGCCTCCGGTCGCGATGAGGTGGGGAACTAGGCCTTTCTCTGTGGTCTCCACAGGGGATTCAGACATCCTTTCGTCTTGGGAGATGGAAGACAAGCCTGCATTCAAGTCACTGCAGGGATATCCGGCCTTACTTCGAGTCGGGGCATAGCGGTGTCCATTCCACTTGAGGCTGCAAATTCAGGGTCCCTCTCACATACCTAGAGCTGAGAGAAGCCTCCTCTTGAGGTGCTTGTCGTAAGGTGGTATTGCTCTGGAATCGAAGCCAGGGACTAACCCCTCATCTCGAGTTGATTTTTGGTCCACGGAGCTCTTTCTTGTTGCTACAGTGACCTCAGGATCCCTCTCGCATCGAAACAGTGTTCTTGAGGTTTCTCTGGAGTGCCATCAAGGAAATCAAGGCTCCTTTCATGTGTGATGTGCAACACGGAATTGTTCTGCACGCAGTGCAGGGGAATCGTGCCTCATCTCGCGGCGAGGGTGAAGTCTCATGGTTTTTCTCGAGTTGCGGCGGGGACCTGGGGTATATTCTCGAGTTACGACGGGGATGGCCCTTCCACCCACGTGTTTGTTCAGCGACGTCAGGACTCCTGCCTAGGTGCGAGGGACAACTCGGGATTCTCCTCGAGGCTTGGCAGGGCAATTGGGACGCCTCTCCAGCTGAGGCGGGAGACCAAGGGTCCCTTTCCACGTGCCACAGGAATCCTGGGACTCCTATCAAGTTTCACGAGGAGTCAGGCATCGTCTCCTTTGGAGGCACTGATCTCCGCGTACCTCTGGAGTTTTCAAAGGATGTGAGGCCTCCGGTCGCGATGAGGTGGGGAACTAGGTCTTTCTCTGTGGTCTCCACAGGGGATTCAGACATCCTTTCGTCTTGGGAGATGCAAGACGAGCCTGCATTCAAGTCACTGCAGGGATATCCGGCCTTATTTCGAGTCAGGGCATCGCGGTGTCCATTCCACTTGAGGCCGCTAATTCAGGTTCCCTCTCACATACCTAGAGCTGAGAGAAGCCTCCTCTTGAGGTACTTGTGGTAAGGTGGTGTTCTTCTGGAGTCGAAGCCAGGGACTAAAATCTCATCTTGAGTTGATTTTTGGCCCACGGAGCTCTTTTGTGTTCCTACAGTGACCTCAGGATCCCTCTAGCCTTGAAACAGTGTTCTTGGGGTTTCTCTGGAGTGCTATCAAGGAAATCAAGGCTCCTTTCATGTGTGATGTGCAACATGGAATTGCTCTGCACGCAGTGCAGTGGAATCAGGCCTGATCTCGCGGCGAGGGGGAAGTCTCATGGTTTTTCTCAAGTTGCGGCGGGAACCTGGGGTATATTCTCGAGTTACGACGGGGATGGCCCTTCCACACACGTGTTTGTTCAGCGACGTCAGAACTTCTGCCTAGTTGCGAGTGACAACTCGGGATTCTCCTCGAGGCTTGGCAGGGCATTTGGGATGCCTCTCCAGCTGAGGCGGGAGACCAAGTGTCCCTTTCCACGTGCCACAGGAATCCTGGGACTCCTATCAAAATTCTCGAGGAGTCAGGCATCGTCTCCTTTGGAGGCGTGGATCTCTGTGTACCTCTGGAGTTAGCAAAGGATGTGAGGCTTCCGGTCGCGATGACGTGGGGAACTAGGTCTTTCTCTGTGGTCTCCCCAGGCGATTCAGACATCCTTTAATCTTGGGAGATGCAAGACGAGCCTGCATTCAAGACACTGCAGGGATATCCGGCCTTATTTCGAGTCAGGGCATCGCGGTGTCCATTCCACTTGAGGCCGCATACTCAGGGTCCCTCTCACATACCTAGAGCTGAGAGAAGCCTCCTCTCGAGGTACTTGTGGTAAGGCGGTATTTCTCTGGAGTCGAAGCCAGGGACTAACCTCTCATCTCAAGTTGATTTTTGGTCCACGAAGCTCTTTTGTGTTGCTACAGTGACCTCAGGATCCCTCTAGCCTTGAAACAGTGTTCTTGGGGTTTCTCTGGAGTGCCATGAAGGAAATCAATGCTCCTTTCATGTGTGATGTGCAACACGGAATTGCACTGCACGCAGTGCAGGGGAATCGGGCCTCATCTCGCGGCGAGGGGGAAGTCTCATGGTTTTTCTCGAGTTGCGGCGGGAACCTGGGGTATATTCTCGAGTTACGACGGGGATGGCCCTTTCACACACGTGTTTGTTCAGCAACGTCAGGACTCCTGCCTAGTTGCCAGGGAAAACTCGGGATTCTCCTCGAGGCTTGGCAGGGCAATTGGGACGCCTCTCCGGCTTAGGCGGGAGACCAAGGTTCCCTTTCCACGTGCCACAGGAATCCTGGGACTCCTATCAAGTTTCACGAGAAGTCAGGAATCGTCTCCTTTGGAGGCACTGATCTCTGCGTACCTCTGGAGTTTTCAAAGGATGTGAGGCCTCCGGTCGCGATGAGGTGGGCAATTAGGTCTGTCTCTGTGGTCTCCACATGGGATTCAGACATCCTTTCGTCTTGGGAGATGCAAGACTAGCCTGCATTCAAGTCACTGCAGGGATATCCGGCCTTACTTCAACTCAGGGCATCACGGTGTCCATTCCACTTGAGGCCGCAAACTCAGGGTCCCTCTCACATACCTAAAGCTGCGAGAAGCCTCCTCTTGAGGTGCTTGTGGTAAGGTGGTATTCCTCTGGAGTGGAAGTTAGGGACTAACCTCTCATCTCGAGTTGATTTTTGGTCCACGGAGTTCTTTCGTGTTGCTACAGTGACCTCAGGATGCCTCTAGCCTTGAAACAGTGTTCTCGGGGTTTCTTTGGAGTGCCATCAAGGATATCAAGGCTCCTTTCATGTGTGATGTGCAACACGGAATTGCTCTGCACGCAGTGAAGGGGAATCGGGCCTCATCCCGCGGCGAGGGGGAAGTCTCATGGTTTTTATCGAGTTGCGGCGGAAACCTAGGGTATATTCTCGAGTTACGACGGGGATGGCCCTTCGACACTCGTGTTTGTTCAGCGACGTCAGGACTTCTGCCTAGTTGCGAGGGACAACTCGGGATTCTCCTCGAGGCTTGGTAGGACAATTGGGATGCCTGTCCAGCTGAGGCGGGAGACCAAGGGTCCCTTTCCACGTGCCACAGGATTCCTGGGGCTCCTATCAAGTTTCTGGAGGAGTCAGGCATTGTCTCCTTTGGTGGCACGGATCTCTGCGTACCTCTGGAGTTATCAAAGGATGTGAGGCCTCCGGTCGCGATGAGGTGGTGAACTAGGCCTTTCTCTGTGGTCTCCACAGGGGATTCAGACATCCTTTCGTCTTGGGAGATGGAAGACGAGCCTGCATTCAAGTCACTGCAGGGATATCCGGCCTTACTTCGAGTCAGGGCATAGCGGTGTCCATTCCACTTGAGGCTGCAAATTCAGGGTCCCTCTCACATACCTAGAGCTGAGAGAAGCCTCCTCTTGAGGTGCTTGTGGTAAGGTGGTATTGCTCTGGAGTCGAAGCCAGGGACTAACCCCTCATCTCGAGTTGATTTTTGGTCCACGGAGCTCTTTCGTGTTGCTATAGTGACCTCAGGATGCCTCTAGCCTTGAAACAGTGTTCTTGGGGTTTCTCTGGAGTGCCATCAAGGAAATCAAGGCTCCTTTCATGTGTGATGTGCAACACGGAATTGCTCTGCACGCAGTGCAGGGGAATCGGGCCTCATCTCGCGTCGAGGGGGAAGTCCCATGGTTTTTCTCGAGTTGCGGCGGGAACCTGGGGTATATTCTCGAGTTACGACGGGGATGGCCCTTCAACCCACATGTTTGCTTAGCCACGTCAGGACTCCTGCCTAGTTGCGAGGGACAACTCGGGATTCTCCTCGAGGCTTGGCAGGGCAATTGGGACGCCTCTCCAGCTGAGGCGGGAGACCAAGGGTCCCTTTCCACGTGCCACAGGAATCCTGGGACTCCTATCAAGTTTCACGAAGAGTCAGGCATCGTCTCCTTTGGAGGCACTGTTCTCCGCGTACCTCTGGGATTTTCAAAGGATGTGAGGCCTCCGGTCGTGATGAGGTGGGGAACTAGGTCTTTCTCTGTGGTCTCCACAGGGGATTCAGACATCCTTTCGTCTTGGGAGATGCAAGACGAGCCTGCATTCAAGTCACTGCAGGGATATCCGGCCTTATTTCGAGTCAGGGCATCGCGGTGTCCATTCCACTTGAGGCCGCTAATTCAGGTTCCCTCTCACATACGTAGAGCTGAGAGAAGCCTCCTCTTGAGGTACTTGTGGTAAGGTGGTGTTCTTCTGGAGTCGAAGCCAGGGACTAAAATCTCATCTTGAGTTGATTTTTGGCCCACGGAGCTCTTTTGTGTTCCTACAGTGACCTCAGGATCCTTCTAGCCTTGAAACAGTGTTCTTGGGGTTTCTCTGGAGTGCCATCAAGGAAATCAAGGCTCCTTTCATGTGTGATGTGCAACACGGAATTGCTCTGTACGCAGTGCAGCGGAATCGGGCCTGATCTCGCGGCGAGGGGGAAGTCTCATGGTTTTTCTCGAGTTGCGGCGGGAACCTGGGGTATATTCTCGAGTTACGACGGGGATGGCCCTTCCACACACGTGTTTGTTCATCGACGTCAGAACTTCTGCCTAGTTGGGAGGGACAACTCGGGATTCTCCTCGAGGCTTGGCAGGGCATTTGGGATGCCTCTCCAGCTGAGGCGGGAGACCAAGTGTCCCTTTCCACGTGCCACAGGAATCCTGGGACTCCTATAAAGTTTCTCGAGGAGTCAGGCATCGTCTCCTTTGGAGGCGCGGATCTCTGTGTACCTCTGGAGTTAGCAAAGGATGTGAGGCATCCGGTCGCGATGAGGTGGGGAACTAGGTCTTTCTCTGTGGTCTCCACAGGGGATTCAGACATCCTTTCATCTTGGGAGATGCAAGACGAGCCTGCATTCAAGTCACTGCAGGGATATCCGGCCTTATTTCGAGTCAGGGCATCGGGGTGTCCATTCCACTTGAGGCCGCATACTCAGGGTCCCTCTCACATACCTAGAGCTGAGAGAAGCCTCCTCTTGAGGTGCTTGTGGTAAGGCGGTATTCCTCTGGAGTCGAAGCCAGGGACTAACCTCTCATCTCAAGTTGATTTTTGGTCCACGGAGCACTTTTGTGTTACTACAGTGACCTCAGGATCCCTCTAGCCTTGAAACAGTGTTCTTGGGGTTTCTCTGGAGTGCCATGAAGGAAATCAATGCTCCTTTCATGTGTGATGTGCAACACGGAATTGCTCTGCACGCAGTGCAGGGGAATCAGGCCTCATCTCGCGGCGAGGGGGAAGTCTCATGGTTTTTCTCGAGTTGCGGCGGGAACCTGGGGTATATTCTCGAGTTACGACGGGCATGGCCCTTTCACACACGTGTTTGTTCAGCAACGTCAGGACTCCTGCCTAGTTGCCAGGGAAAACTCGGGATTCTCCTCGAGGCTTGGCAGGGCAATTGGGACGCCTCTCCGGCTTAGGCGGGAGACCAAGGTTCCCTTTCCACGTGCCACAGGAATCCTGGGACTCCTATCAAGTTTCACGAGGAGTCAGGCATCGTCTCCTTTGGAGGCACTGATCTCTGCGTACCTCTGGAGTTTTCAAAGGATGTGAGGCCTCCGGTCGCGATGAGGTGGGGAACTAGGTCTGTCTCTGTGGTCTCCACATGGGATTCAGACATCCTTTCGTCTTGGGAGATGCAAGACTAGCCTGCATTCAAGTCACTGCAGGGATATCCGGCCTTACTTCGACTCAGGGCATCACGGTGTCCATTCCACTTGAGGCCGCAAACTCAGGGTCCCTCTCACATACCTAAAGCTGCGAGAAGCCTCCTCTTGAGGTGCTTGTGGTAAGGTGGTATTCCTCTGGAGTGGAAGTTAGGGACTAACCTCTCATCTCGAGTTGATTTTTGGTCCACGGAGCTCTTTCGTGTTGCTACAGTGACCTCAGGATCCCTCTAGCCTTGAAACAGTGTTCTCGGGGTTTCTCTGGAGTGCCATCAAGGATATCAAGGCTCCTTTCATGTGTGATGTGCAACACGGAATTGCTCTGCACGCAGTGAAGGGGAATCGGGCCTCATCTCGCGGGGAGGGGGAAGTCTCATGGTTTTTATCGAGTTGCGGCGGGAACCTAGGGTATATTCTCGAGTTACGACGGGGATGGCCCTTCGACACTCGTGTTTGTTCAGCGACGGCAGGACTCCTGCCTAGTTGCGAGGGACAACTCGGGATTCTACTCGAGGCTTGGTAGGGCAATTGGGATGCCTGTCCAGCTGAGGCGGGAGACCAAGGGTCCCTTTCCACGTGCCACAGGATTCCTGGGGCTCCTATCAAGTTTCAGGAGGAGTCAGGCTTTGTCTCCTTTGGAGGCACGGATCTCTGCGTACCTCTGGAGTTATCAAAGGATGTGAGGCCTCCGGTCGCGATGAGGTGGGGAACTAGGTCTTTCTCTGTGGTCTCCACAGGGGATTCAGACATCCTTTCGTCTTGGGAGATGCAAGATGAGCCTGCATTCAAGTCACTGCAGGGATATCCGGCCTTACTTCGACTCACGGCATAGCGGTGTCCATTCCACGTGAGGCTGCAAATTCAGGGTCCCTCTCACATACCTAGAGCTGAGAGAAGCCTCCTCTTGAGGTGCTTGTGGTAAGGTGGTATTGCTCTGGAGTCGAAGCCAGGGACTAACCCCTGATCTCGAGTTGATTTTTGGTCCACGGAGCTCTTTCTTGTTGCTATAGTGACCTCAGGATGCCTCTAGCCTTGAAACAGTGTTCTTGGGGTTTCTCTGGAGTGCCATCAAGGAAATCAAGGCTCCTTTCATGTGTGATGTGCAACACGGAATTGCTCTGCACGCAGTGCAGGGGAATCGGGCCTCATCTCGCGGCGAGGGGGAAGTCCCATGGTTTTTCTCGAGTTGCGGCGGGAACCTCGGGTATATTCTCGAGTTACGACGTGGATGGCCCTTCCACCCACATGTTTGTTGAGCCACGTCAGGACTTCTGCCTACTTGCGAGGGACAACTCGGAATTCTCCTCGAGGCTTGGCAGGGCAATTGGGACGCCTCTCCAGCTGAGGCGGGAGACCAAGGGTCCCTTTCCACGTGCCACAGGAATCCTGGGACTCCTATCAAGTTTCACGAGGAGTCAGGCATCGTCTCCTTTGGAGGCACTGTTCTCCGCGTACCTCTGGAGTTTTCAAAGGATGTGAGGCCTCCGGTCGTGATGAGTTGGGGAACTTGGTCTTTCTCTGTGGTCTCCACAGGGGATTCAGACATCCTTTCGTCTTGGGAGATGCAAGAGGAGCCTGCATTCAAGTCACTGCAGGGATATCCGGCCTTATTTCAAGTCAGGGCATCGCGGTGTCCATTCCACTTGAGGCCGCTAATTCAGGTTCCCTCTCACATACCTAGAGCTGAGAGAAGCCTCCTCTTGAGGTACTTGTGGTAAGGTGGTGTTCTTCTGGAGTCGAAGCCAGGGACTAAAATCTCATCTTGAGTTGATTTTTGGCCCACGGAGCTCTTTTGTGTTCCTACAGTGACCTCAGGATCCCTCTAGCCTTGAAACAGTGTTCTTGGGGTTTCTCTGGAGTGCCATCAAGGAAATCAAGGCTCCTTTCATGTGTGATGTGCAACACGGAATTGCTCTGCACGCAGTGCAGGGGAATCAGGCCTCATCACGCGGCGAGGGGGAAGTCTCATGGTTTTTCTCGAGTTGCAGCGGAACCTGGGATATATTCTCGAGTTACGAAGGGGATGGCCCTTCCACACACGTGTTTGTTCAGCAACGTCGGGACTCCTGCCTAGTTGCGAGGGACAACTCAGGATTCTCCTCGAGGCTTGGCAGGGCAATTGGGACGCCTCTCCAGCTGAGGCGGGAGACCAAGGGTCCCTTTCCACGTGCCACAGGAATCCTGGGACACCTATCAAGTTTCACGAGGAGTCAGGCATCGTCTCCTTTGGAGGCACTGATCTCCGCGTACCTCTGAAGTTTTCAAAGGATGTGAGGCCTCCGGTCGTGATGAGGTGGGGAACTAGGTCTTTCTCTGTGGTCTCCACAGGGGATTCAGACATCCTTTCGTCTTTGGAGATCCAAGATGAGCCTGCATTCAAGTCACTGCAGGGATATCCAGCCTTATTTCGCGTCAGGGCATTGCGGTGTCGATTCCACTTGAGGCCGCATAATCAGGGTCCCTCTCACATACCTAGTGCTGAGAGAAGCCTCCTCTTGAAGTGCTTGTGGTAAGGTGGTATTCCTCTGGAGTCGAAGCCAGGGACTAACCTCTCATCTCGAGTTGATTTTTGGTCCACGGAGCTCTTTCGTGTTGCTACAGTGACCTCAGGATCCCTCTAGCCTAGAAACAGTGTTCTTGGGGTTTCTCTGGAGTGCCATCAAGGAAATCAAGGCTCCTTTCATGTGTGATGTGCAACACGGAATTGCTCTGCACGCAGTGCAGGATATCGGGCCTCATTTTGCGGCGAGGGGGAAGTCTCATGGTTTTTCTCGAGTTGCGGCGGGAACCTGGGGTATATTCTCGAGTTACGACGGGGATGGCCCTTCCACACACGTGTTTGTTCAGTGACGTCAGGACTCCTGCCTAGTTGCGAGGGACAACTCGGGATTCTCCTCGAGGCTTGGCAGGGCAATTGGGACGCCTCTCCAGCTGAAGCGGAAGACGAAGGGTCCCTTTCCACGTGCCACAGGAATCCTGGGACTCCTATCAAGTTTCACGAGGAGTCAGGTATCGTCTCCTTTGGAGGCTCTGATCTCCGCGTACGTCTGGAGTTTTCAAAGGATGTGAGGACTCCGGTCGTCATGAGATGGGGAACTCGGTCTTTCCCTGTGGTCTCCACAGGGGATTCAGACATCCTTTCGTCTTGGGAGATGCAAGACGAGCCTGCATTCAAGTCACTGCAGGGATATCCGCCCTTATTTCGAGTCAGGTCATCGCGGTGTTCATTCCACTTGAGGCTGCAAAATCAGGGTCCCTCTCACATACCTAGAGCTGAGAGAAGCCTCCTCTTGAGGTGCTTGTGGTAAGGTGGTATTCCTCTGGAGTCGAAGCCAGGGACTAACCTCTCATCTCGAGTTGATTTTTGGTCCACGGAGCTCTTTTGTGTTGCTACAGTGACCTCAGGATCCCTCTAGCCTTGAAACAGTGTTCTTGGGGTTTCTCTGGAGTGCCATCAAGGAAATCAAGGCTCCTTTTATGTGTGATGTGCAACACGGAATTGCTCTGCACGCAGTGCAGGGGAATCGGGCCTCATCTCGCGGCGAGGGGGAAGTCTCATGGTTTTTCTCGAGTTTCGGTGGGAACCTGGGGTATATTCTGGAGTTACGACGGGGATGGACCTTCCACCCACGTGTTTCTTCAGCGACGTCAGGACTCCTGCCTAGTTGCGAGGGACAACTAGGGATTCTCCTCGAGGCTTGGCAGGGCAATTGGGACGCTTCTCTAGCTGAGGCGGGAGACCAAGGGTCCCTTTCCACGTGCCACAGGAATCCTGGGACTCCTATCAAGTTTCACGAAGAGTCAGGCATCGTCTCCTTTGGAGGCACTGATCTCCGCGTACCTCTGGAGTTTTCAAAGGATGTGAGGCCTCCGGTCGCGATGAGGTGGGAAACTAGGTCTTTCTCTGTGATCTCCACAGGGGATTCAGACATCCTTTCGTCTTGGGAGATGCAAGACGAGCCTGCATTCAAGTCACTGCAGGGATATCCGGCCTTATTTCGAGTCAGGGCATCGTGGTGTCCATTCCACTTGAGGCCGCAAAATCAGGGTCCCTCTCACATAGCTAGAGCTGAGGGAAGCCTCCTCTTGAGGTGCTTGTGGTAAGGTGGTATTCCTCTGGAGTCGAAGCCAGGGACTACCCTCTCATCTCGAGTTGATTTTTGGTCCACGGAGCTCTTTTGTGTTGCTACAGTGACCTCAGGATCCCTCTAGCCTTGAAACAGTGTTCTTGGGGTTTCTCTGGAGTGCCATCAAGGAAATCAAAGCTCCTTTTATGTGTGATGTGCAACACAGAATTGCTCTGCACGCAGTGCAGGATATCGGGCCTCATTTTGCAGCGAGGGGGAAGTCTCATGGTTTTTCTCGAGTTGCGGCGGGAACCTGGGGTATATTCTCGAGTTACGACGGGGATGGCCCTTCCAACCACGTGTTTGTTCAGCGACGTCAGGACTCCTGCCTAGTTGCGAGGGACAACTCGGGATTCTCCTCGAGGCTTGGCAGGGCAATTGGGACGCCTCTCCAGCTGAAGCGGAAGACGAAGGGTCCCTTTCCACGTGCCACAGGAATCCTGGGACTCCTATCAAGTTTCACGAGGAGTCAGGTATCGTCTCCTTTGGAGGCTCTGATCTCCGCGTACGTCTGGAGTTTTCAAAGGATGTGAGGACTCCGGTCGTCATGAGATGGGGAACTAGGTCTTTCCCTGTGGTCTCCACAGGGGATTCAGACATCCTTTCGTCTTGGGAGATGCAAGACGAGCCTGCATTCAAGTCACTGCAGGGATATCCGGCCTTATTTCGCATCAGGGCATCGCGGTGTTCATTCCACTTGAGGCCGCAAAATCAGGGTCACTCTCACATACCTAGAGCTGAGAGAAGCCTCCTCTTGAGGTGCTTGTGGTAAGGTGGTATTCCTCTGGAGTCGAAGCCAGGGACTACCCTCTCATCTCGAGTTGATTTTTGGTCCACGGAGCTCTTTTGTGTTGCTACAGTGACCTCAGGATCCCTCTAGCCTTGAAACAGTGTTCTTGGGGTTTCTCTGGAGTGCCATCAAGGAAATCAAAGCTCCTTTTATGTGTGATGTGCAACACGGAATTGCTCTGCACGCAGTGCAGGGGAATCGGGCCTCCTCTCGCGGCGAGGGGGAAGTCTCATGGTTTTTCTCGAGTTTCGGTGGGAACCTGGGGTATATTCTCGAGTTACGACGGGGATGGACCTTCCACCCACGTGTTTCTTCAGCGACGTCAGGACTCCTGCCTAGTTGCGAGGGACAACTCGGGATTCTCCTCGAGGCTTGGCAGGGCAATTGGGACGCCTCTCCAGCTGAGGCGGGAGACCAAGGGTCCCTTTCCACGTGCCACAGGAATCCTGGGACTCCTATCAAGTTTCACGAGGAGTCAGGCATCGTCTCCTTTGGAGGCACTGATCTCCGCGTACCTCTGGAGTTTTCAAAGGATGTGAGGCCTCCGGTCGCGATGAGGTGGGAAACTAGGTCTTTCTCTGTGGTCTCCACAGGGGATTCAGACATCCTTTCGTCTTGGGAGATGCAAGACGAGCCTGCATTCAAGTCACTGCTGGGATATCCGGCCTTATTTCGAGTCAGGGCATCGTGGTGTCCATTCCACTTGAGGCCGCAAAATCAGGGTCATTCTCACATACCTAGAGCTGAGAGAAGCCTCCTCTTGAGGTGCTTGTGCTAAGGTGGTATTCCTCTGGAGTCGAAGCCAGGGACTACCCTCTCATCTCAGTTGATTTTTGGTCCACGGAGCTCTTTCGTGTGGCTACAGTGACCTCAGGATCCCTCTAACCTTGAAACAGTGTTCTTGGGGTTTCTCTGGAGTGACATTAAGGAAATCAAGGCTCCTTTCATGTGTGATGTGCAACACGGAATTGCTCTGCATGCAGTGCAGGGGAATCAGGCCTCATCTCGTGGCGAGGGGGAAGTCTCATGGTTTTTCTCGAGTTGCGGCGGAACCTGGGATATATTCTCGAGTTACGAAGGGGATGGCCCTTCCACACACGTGTTTGTTCAGCAACGTCGGGACTCCTGCCTAGTTGCGAGGGACAACTCAGGATTCTCCTCGAGGCTTGGCAGGGCAATTGGGACGCCTCTCCAGCTGAGGCGGGAGACCAAGGGTCCCTTTCCACGTGCCACAGGAATCCTGGGACACCTATCAAGTTTCACGAGGAGTCAGGCATCATCTCCTTTGAAGGCACTGATCTTCACGTACCTCTGGAGTTTTCAAAGGATGTGAGGCATCCGGTCGCGATGAGGTGGGGAACTAGGTCTTTCTCTGTGGTCTCCACAGGGGATTCAGACATCCTTTCGTCTTGGGAGATGCAAGACGAGCCTGCATTCAAGTCACTGCAGGGATGTCCGGCCTCATTTCGAGTCAGGGCATCACAGTGTCCATTCCACTTGAGGCCGCAAACTCAGGGTCCCTCTCACATAGCTAGAGCTGAGAGAAGCCTCCTCTTGAGGTGCTTGTGGTAAGGTGGTATTCCTCTGGAGTCGAAGCCATGGACTAACCTCTCATCTCGAGTTGATTTTTGGCCCACGGAGCTCTTTTCTGTGGCTACAGTGACCTCAGGATCCCTCTAGCCTGAAAACAGTGTTCTTGGGGTTTCTCTGGAGTGCCATCAAGGAAATCAAGGCTCCTTTCATGTGTGATGTGCAACACGGAATTGCTCTGCATGCAGTGCAGGGGAATCAGGCCTCATCTCCCGGCGAGGGGGAAGTCTCATGGTTTTTCTCGAGTTGCGGCGAGAACCTGGGCTATATTCTCGAGTTACGACGGGGATGGCCCTTCCACACACGTGTTTGTTCAGCGACGTCAGGACTCCTGCCTAGTTGCGAGGGACAACTCGGGATTCTCCTCGAGGGTTGGCAGGGCATTTGGGACGCCTCTCCAGCTGAGGCGGGAGACCAAGGGTCCCTTTCCACGTGCCACAGGAATCCTGGGACACCTAAGAAGTTTCACGAGGAGTCAGGCATCGTCTCCTTTGGAGGCACTGATCTCTGCATACCTCTGGAGTTTTCAAAGGATGTGACGCCTCCGGTCGCGATGAGGTGGGAAAGTAGGTCTATCTCTGTGGTCTCCACATTGGATTCAGACATCCTTTCATCTTGGGAGATGCAAGACGAGCCTGCATTCAAGTCACTGCAGGGATATCCGGCCTTATTTCGATTCAGGGCATCACGGAGATCATTCCCCTTGATGCCGCAAACTCAGGGTCCCTCTCACATACCTAGAGCTGAGAGAAGCCTCCTCGTGAGGTGCTTGTGGTAAGATGGTATTCCTATGGAGTCGAAGTCAGGGACTAACCTCTCATCTCGAGTTGATTTTTGGCCCACGGAGCTCTTTCGTGTTGCCACAGTGACCTCAGGATCCCTCTAGCCTTGAAACAGTGTTCTTGGGGTTTCTCTGGAGTGCCATCAAGGAAATCAAGGCTCCTTTCATGTGTGATGTGCAACACGGAATTGCTCTGCACGCAGTGCAGGATATCGGGCCTCATTTTGCGGCGAGGGGGAAGTCTCATGGTTTTTCTCGAATTGTGCGGGGAACCTGTGGTATATTCTCGAGTTATGACGGGAATGGCCCTTCCACCCACGTGTTTGTTCAGCGACGTCAGGACTCCTGCCTAGTTGCGAGGGACAACTCGGGATTCTCCTCGAGGCTTGGCAGGGCAATTGGGACGCCTCTCCAGATGAGGCGGGAGACCAAGGGTCCCTTTCCACGTGCCACAGGTATCCTGGGACTCCTATCAAGTTTCACGAGGAGTCACGCATCGTCTACTTTGGAGGCACTGATCTCTGTGTACCTCTGGAGTTTTCAAAGGATGTGAGGCCTCCGGTCGGGATGAGGTGGGGAAGTAGGTCTATCTCTGTGGTCTCCACAGGGGATTCAGAGATCCTTTCGTCTTGGGAGATGCAAGACGAGCCTGCATTCAAGTCACTGCAGGGATATACGGCCTTATTTCGAGACAGGGCATCGCGGTGTCCATTCCACTTGAGGCCGCAAACTCAGAGTCCCTCTCACATACCTAGAGCTGAGAGAAGCCTCCTCTTGAGGTGCTTGTGGTAAGGTAGTATTCCTCTGGAGTCGAAGCCAGGGACTAACCTCTCATCTCGAGTTGATTTTTGGTCCGCGGAGCTCTTTCGTGTTGCTGCAGTGACCTCAGGATCCCTCTAGCCTTGAAACAGTGTTCTTGGGGTTTCTCTGGAGTGCCATCAAGGAAATCAAGGCTCCTTTCATGTGTGATGTGCAACACGGAATTGCTCTGCACGCAGTGCAGGGGAATCGGGCCTCATCTCGCGTCGAGGGGGAAGTCCCATGGTTTTTCTCGAGTTGCGGCGGGAACCTGGGGTATATTCTCGAGTTACGACGGGGATGGCCCTTCCACCCACATGTTTGTTTAGCCACGTCAGGACTCCTGCCTAGTTGCGAGGGACAACTCGGGATTCTCCTCGAGGCTTGGCAGGGCAATTGGGACGCCTCTCCAGCTGAGGCGGGAGACCAAGGGTCCCTTTCCACGTGCCACAGGAATCCTGGGACTCCTATCAAGTTTCACGAAGAGTCAGGCATCGTCTCCTTTGGAGGCACTGTTCTCCGCGTACCTCTGGAATTTTCAAAGGATGTGAGGCCTCCGGTCGTGATGAGGTGGGGAACTAGGTCTTTCTCTGTGGTCTCCACAGGGGATTCAGACATCCTTTCGTCTTGGGAGATGCAAGACGAGCCTGCATTCAAGTCACTGCAGGGATATCCGGCCTTATTTCGAGTCAGGGCATCGCGGTGTCCATTCCACTTGAGGCCGCTAATTCAGGTTCCCTCTCACATACGTAGAGCTGAGAGAAGCCTCCTCTTGAGGTACTTGTGGTAAGGTGGTGTTCTTCTGGAGTCGAAGCCAGGGACTAAAATCTCATCTTGAGTTGATTTTTGGCCCACGGAGCTCTTTTGTGTTCCTACAGTGACCTCAGGATCCCTCTAGCCTTGAAACAGTGTTCTTGGGGTTTCTCTGGAGTGCCATCAAGGAAATCAAGGCTCCTTTCATGTGTGATGTGCAACACGGAATTGCTCTGTACGCAGTGCAGCGGAATCGGGCCTGATCTCGCGGCGAGGGGGAAGTCTCATGGTTTTTCTCGAGTTGCGGCGGGAACCTGGGGTATATTCTCGAGTTACGACGGGGATGGCCCTTCCACACACGTGTTTGTTCAGCGACGTCAGGACTCCTGCCTAGTTGCGAGGGACAACTCGGGATTCTCCTCGAGGGTTGGCAGGGCATTTGGGACGCCTCTCCAGCTGAGGCGGGAGACCAAGGGTCCCTTTCCACGTGCCACAGGAATCCTGGGACACCTAAGAAGTTTCACGAGGAGTCAGGCATCGTCTCCTTTGGAGGCACTGATCTCTGCATACCTCTGGAGTTTTCAAAGGATGTGACGCCTCCGGTCGCGATGAGGTGGGAAAGTAGGTCTATCTCTGTGGTCTCCACATTGGATTCAGACATCCTTTCATCTTGGGAGATGCAAGACGAGCCTGCATTCAAGTCACTGCAGGGATAACCGGCCTTATTTCGATTCAGGGCATCACGGAGATCATTCCCCTTGATGCCGCAAACTCAGGGTCCCTCTCACATACCTAGAGCTGAGAGAAGCCTCCTCGTGAGGTGCTTGTGGTAAGATGGTATTCCTATGGAGTCGAAGTCAGGGACTAACCTCTCATCTCGAGTTGATTTTTGGCCCACGGAGCTCTTTCGTGTTGCCACAGTGACCTCAGGATCCCTCTAGCCTTGAAACAGTGTTCTTGGGGTTTCTCTGGAGTGCCATCAAGGAAATCAAGGCTCCTTTCATGTGTGATGTGCAACACGGAATTGCTCTGCACGCAGTGCAGGATATCGGGCCTCATTTTGCGGCGAGGGGGAAGTCTCATGGTTTTTCTCGAATTGTGCGGGGAACCTGTGGTATATTCTCGAGTTATGACGGGAATGGCCCTTCCACCCACGTGTTTGTTCAGCGACGTCAGGACTCCTGCCTAGTTGCGAGGGACAACTCGGGATTCTCCTCGAGGCTTGGCAGGGCAATTGGGACGCCTCTCCAGATGAGGCGGGAGACCAAGGGTCCCTTTCCACGTGCCACAGGTATCCTGGGACTCCTATCAAGTTTCACGAGGAGTCACGCATCGTCTACTTTGGAGGCACTGATCTCTGTGTACCTCTGGAGTTTTCAAAGGATGTGAGGCCTCCGGTCGGGATGAGGTGGGGAAGTAGGTCTATCTCTGTGGTCTCCACAGGGGATTCAGAGATCCTTTCGTCTTGGGAGATGCAAGACGAGCCTGCATTCAAGTCACTGCAGGGATATACGGCCTTATTTCGAGACAGGGCATCGCGGTGTCCATTCCACTTGAGGCCGCAAACTCAGAGTCCCTCTCACATACCTAGAGCTGAGAGAAGCCTCCTCTTGAGGTGCTTGTGGTAAGGTAGTATTCCTCTGGAGTCGAAGCCAGGGACTAACCTCTCATCTCGAGTTGATTTTTGGTCCGCGGAGCTCTTTCGTGTTGCTGCAGTGACCTCAGGATCCCTCTAGCCTTGAAACAGTGTTCTTGGGGTTTCTCTGGAGTGCCATCAAGGAAATCAAGGCTCCTTTCATGTGTGATGTGCAACACGGAATTGCTCTGCACGCAGTGCAGGGGAATCGGGCCTCATCTCGCGTCGAGGGGGAAGTCCCATGGTTTTTCTCGAGTTGCGGCGGGAACCTGGGGTATATTCTCGAGTTACGACGGGGATGGCCCTTCCACCCACATGTTTGTTTAGCCACGTCAGGACTCCTGCCTAGTTGCGAGGGACAACTCGGGATTCTCCTCGAGGCTTGGCAGGGCAATTGGGACGCCTCTCCAGCTGAGGCGGGAGACCAAGGGTCCCTTTCCACGTGCCACAGGAATCCTGGGACTCCTATCAAATTTCACGAAGAGTCAGGCATCGTCTCCTTTGGAGGCACTGTTCTCCGCGTACCTCTGGAATTTTCAAAGGATGTGAGGCCTCCGGTCGTGATGAGGTGGGGAACTAGGTCTTTCTCTGTGGTCTCCACAGGGGATTCAGACATCCTTTCGTCTTGGGAGATGCAAGACGAGCCTGCATTCAAGTCACTGCAGGGATATCCGGCCTTATTTCGAGTCAGGGCATCGCGGTGTCCATTCCACTTGAGGCCGCTAATTCAGGTTCCCTCTCACATACGTAGAGCTGAGAGAAGCCTCCTCTTGAGGTACTTGTGGTAAGGTGGTGTTCTTCTGGAGTCGAAGCCAGGGACTAAAATCTCATCTTGAGTTGATTTTTGGCCCACGGAGCTCTTTTGTGTTCCTACAGTGACCTCAGGATCCCTCTAGCCTTGAAACAGTGTTCTTGGGGTTTCTCTGGAGTGCCATCAAGGAAATCAAGGCTCCTTTCATGTGTGATGTGCAACACGGAATTGCTCTGTACGCAGTGCAGCGGAATCGGGCCTGATCTCGCGGCGAGGGGGAAGTCTCATGGTTTTTCTCGAGTTGCGGCGGGAACCTGGGGTATATTCTCGAGTTACGACGGGCATGGCCCTTTCACACACGTGTTTGTTCAGCAACGTCAGGACTCCTGCCTAGTTGCCAGGGAAAACTCGGGATTCTCCTCGAGGCTTGGCAGGGCAATTGGGACGCCTCTCCGGCTTAGGCGGGAGACCAAGGTTCCCTTTCCACGTGCCACAGGAATCCTGGGACTCCTATCAAGTTTCACGAGGAGTCAGGCATCGTCTCCTTTGGAGGCACTGATCTCTGCGTACCTCTGGAGTTTTCAAAGGATGTGAGGCCTCCGGTCGCGATGAGGTGGGGAACTAGGTCTGTCTCTGTGGTCTCCACATGGGATTCAGACATCCTTTCGTCTTGGGAGATGCAAGACTAGCCTGCATTCAAGTCACTGCAGGGATATCCGGCCTTACTTCGACTCAGGGCATCACGGTGTCCATTCCACTTGAGGCCGCAAACTCAGGGTCCCTCTCACATACCTAAAGCTGCGAGAAGCCTCCTCTTGAGGTGCTTGTGGTAAGGTGGTATTCCTCTGGAGTGGAAGTTAGGGACTAACCTCTCATCTCGAGTTGATTTTTGGTCCACGGAGCTCTTTCGTGTTGCTACAGTGACCTCAGGATCCCTCTAGCCTTGAAACAGTGTTCTCGGGGTTTCTCTGGAGTGCCATCAAGGATATCAAGGCTCCTTTCATGTGTGATGTGCAACACGGAATTGCTCTGCACGCAGTGAAGGGGAATCGGGCCTCATCTCGCGGGGAGGGGGAAGTCTCATGGTTTTTATCGAGTTGCGGCGGGAACCTAGGGTATATTCTCGAGTTACGACGGGGATGGCCCTTCGACACTCGTGTTTGTTCAGCGACGGCAGGACTCCTGCCTAGTTGCGAGGGACAACTCGGGATTCTACTCGAGGCTTGGTAGGGCAATTGGGATGCCTGTCCAGCTGAGGCGGGAGACCAAGGGTCCCTTTCCACGTGCCACAGGATTCCTGGGGCTCCTATCAAGTTTCAGGAGGAGTCAGGCTTTGTCTCCTTTGGAGGCACGGATCTCTGCGTACCTCTGGAGTTATCAAAGGATGTGAGGCCTCCGGTCGCGATGAGGTGGGGAACTAGGTCTTTCTCTGTGGTCTCCACAGGGGATTCAGACATCCTTTCGTCTTGGGAGATGCAAGATGAGCCTGCATTCATGTCACTGCAGGGATATCCGGCCTTACTTCGACTCACGGCATAGCGGTGTCCATTCCACGTGAGGTTGCAAATTCAGGGTCCCTCTCACATACCTAGAACTGAGAGAAGCCTCCTCTTGAGGTGCTTGTGGTAAGGTGGTATTGCTCTGGAGTCGAAGCCAGGGACTAACCCCTGATCTCGAGTTGATTTTTGGTCCACGGAGCTCTTTCTTGTTGCTATAGTGACCTCAGGATGCCTCTAGCCTTGAAACAGTGTTCTTGGGGTTTCTCTGGAGTGCCATCAAGGAAATCAAGGCTCCTTTCATGTGTGATGTGCAACACGGAATTGCTCTGCACGCAGTGCAGGGGAATCGGGCCTCATCTCGCGGCGAGGGGGAAGTCCCATGGTTTTTCTCGAGTTGCGGCGGGAACCTGGGGTATATTCTCGAGTTACGACGGGGATGGCCCTTCCAACCACGTGTTTGTTCAGCGACGTCAGGACTCCTGCCTAGTTGCGAGGGACAACTCGGGATTCTCCTCGAGGCTTGGCAGGGCAATTGGGACGCCTCTCCAGCTGAAGCGGAAGACGAAGGGTCCCTTTCCACGTGCCACAGGAATCCTGGGACTCCTATCAAGTTTCACGAGGAGTCAGGTATCGTCTCCTTTGGAGGCTCTGATCTCCGCGTACGTCTGGAGTTTTCAAAGGATGTGAGGACTCCGGTCGTCATGAGATGGGGAACTAGGTCTTTCCCTGTGGTCTCCACAGGGGATTCAGACATCCTTTCGTCTTGGGAGATGCAAGACGAGCCTGCATTCAAGTCACTGCAGGGATATCCGGCCTTATTTCGCATCAGGGCATCGCGGTGTTCATTCCACTTGAGGCCGCAAAATCAGGGTCACTCTCACATACCTAGAGCTGAGAGAAGCCTCCTCTTGAGGTGCTTGTGGTAAGGTGGTATTCCTCTGGAGTCGAAGCCAGGGACTACCCTCTCATCTCGAGTTGATTTTTGGTCCACGGAGCTCTTTTGTGTTGCTACAGTGACCTCAGGATCCCTCTAGCCTTGAAACAGTGTTCTTGGGGTTTCTCTGGAGTGCCATCAAGGAAATCAAAGCTCCTTTTATGTGTGATGTGCAACACGGAATTGCTCTGCACGCAGTGCAGGGGAATCGGGCCTCATCTCGCGGCGAGGGGGAAGTCTCATGGTTTTTCTCGAGTTTCGGTGGGAACCTGGGGTATATTCTGGAGTTACGACGGGGATGGACCTTCCACCCACGTGTTTCTTCAGCGACGTCAGGACTCCTGCCTAGTTGCGAGGGACAACTAGGGATTCTCCTCGAGGCTTGGCAGGGCAATTGGGACGCTTCTCCAGCTGAGGCGGGAGACCAAGGGTCCCTTTCCACGTGCCACAGGAATCCTGGGACTCCTATCAAGTTTCACGAGGAGTCAGGCATCGTCTCCTTTGGAGGCACTGATCTCCGCGTACCTCTGGAGTTTTCAAAGGATGTGAGGCCTCCGGTCGCGATGAGGTGGGAAACTAGGTCTTTCTCTGTGGTCTCCACAGGGGATTCAGACATCCTTTCGTCTTGGGAGATGCAAGACGAGCCTGCATTCAAGTCACTGCTGGGATATCCGGCCTTATTTCGAGTCAGGGCATCGTGGTGTCCATTCCACTTGAGGCCGCAAAATCAGGGTCATTCTCACATACCTAGAGCTGAGAGAAGCCTCCTCTTGAGGTGCTTGTGCTAAGGTGGTATTCCTCTGGAGTCGAAGCCAGGGACTACCCTCTCATCTCAGTTGATTTTTGGTCCACGGAGCTCTTTCGTGTGGCTACAGTGACCTCAGGATCCCTCTAACCTTGAAACAGTGTTCTTGGGGTTTCTCTGGAGTGACATTAAGGAAATCAAGGCTCCTTTCATGTGTGATGTGCAACACGGAATTGCTCTGCATGCAGTGCAGGGGAATCAGGCCTCATCTCGTGGCGAGGGGGAAGTCTCATGGTTTTTCTCGAGTTGCGGCGGAACCTGGGATATATTCTCGAGTTACGAAGGGGATGGCCCTTCCACACACGTGTTTGTTCAGCAACGTCGGGACTCCTGCCTAGTTGCGAGGGACAACTCAGGATTCTCCTCGAGGCTTGGCAGGGCAATTGGGACGCCTCTCCAGCTGAGGCGGGAGACCAAGGGTCCCTTTCCACGTGCCACAGGAATCCTGGGACACCTATCAAGTTTCACGAGGAGTCAGGCATCATCTCCTTTGAAGGCACTGATCTTCACGTACCTCTGGAGTTTTCAAAGGATGTGAGGCATCCGGTCGCGATGAGGTGGGGAACTAGGTCTTTCTCTGTGGTCTCCACAGGGGATTCAGACATCCTTTCGTCTTGGGAGATGCAAGACGAGCCTGCATTCAAGTCACTGCAGGGATGTCCGGCCTCATTTCGAGTCAGGGCATCACAGTGTCCATTCCACTTGAGGCCGCAAACTCAGGGTCCCTCTCACATAGCTAGAGCTGAGAGAAGCCTCCTCTTGAGGTGCTTGTGGTAAGGTGGTATTCCTCTGGAGTCGAAGCCATGGACTAACCTCTCATCTCGAGTTGATTTTTGGCCCACGGAGCTCTTTTCTGTGGCTACAGTGACCTCAGGATCCCTCTAGCCTGAAAACAGTGTTCTTGGGGTTTCTCTGGAGTGCCATCAAGGAAATCAAGGCTCCTTTCATGTGTGATGTGCAACACGGAATTGCTCTGCATGCAGTGCAGGGGAATCAGGCCTCATCTCCCGGCGAGGGGGAAGTCTCATGGTTTTTCTCGAGTTGCGGCGAGAACCTGGGCTATATTCTCGAGTTACGACGGGGATGGCCCTTCCACACACGTGTTTGTTCAGCGACGTCAGGACTCCTGCCTAGTTGCGAAGGACAACTCGGGATTCTCCTCGAGGGTTGGCAGGGCATTTGGGACGCCTCTCCAGCTGAGGCGGGAGACCAAGGGTCCCTTTCCACGTGCCACAGGAATCCTGGGACACCTAAGAAGTTTCACGAGGAGTCAGGCATCGTCTCCTTTGGAGGCACTGATCTCTGCATACCTCTGGAGTTTTCAAAGGATGTGACGCCTCCGGTCGCGATGAGGTGGGAAAGTAGGTCTATCTCTGTGGTCTCCACATTGGATTCAGACATCCTTTCATCTTGGGAGATGCAAGACGAGCCTGCATTCAAGTCACTGCAGGGATATCCGGCCTTATTTCGATTCAGGGCATCACGGAGATCATTCCCCTTGATGCCGCAAACTCAGGGTCCCTCTCACATACCTAGAGCTGAGAGAAGCCTCCTCGTGAGGTGCTTGTGGTAAGATGGTATTCCTATGGAGTCGAAGTCAGGGACTAACCTCTCATCTCGAGTTGATTTTTGGCCCACGGAGCTCTTTCGTGTTGCCACAGTGACCTCAGGATCCCTCTAGCCTTGAAACAGTGTTCTTGGGGTTTCTCTGGAGTGCCATCAAGGAAATCAAGGCTCCTTTCATGTGTGATGTGCAACACGGAATTGCTCTGCACGCAGTGCAGGATATCGGGCCTCATTTTGCGGCGAGGGGGAAGTCTCATGGTTTTTCTCGAATTGTGCGGGGAACCTGTGGTATATTCTCGAGTTATGACGGGAATGGCCCTTCCACCCACGTGTTTGTTCAGCGACGTCAGGACTCCTGCCTAGTTGCGAGGGACAACTCGGGATTCTCCTCGAGGCTTGGCAGGGCAATTGGGACGCCTCTCCAGATGAGGCGGGAGACCAAGGGTCCCTTTCCACGTGCCACAGGTATCCTGGGACTCCTATCAAGTTTCACGAGGAGTCACGCATCGTCTACTTTGGAGGCACTGATCTCTGTGTACCTCTGGAGTTTTCAAAGGATGTGAGGCCTCCGGTCGGGATGAGGTGGGGAAGTAGGTCTATCTCTGTGGTCTCCACAGGGGATTCAGAGATCCTTTCGTCTTGGGAGATGCAAGACGAGCCTGCATTCAAGTCACTGCAGGGATATACGGCCTTATTTCGAGACAGGGCATCGCGGTGTCCATTCCACTTGAGGCCGCAAACTCAGAGTCCCTCTCACATACCTAGAGCTGAGAGAAGCCTCCTCTTGAGGTGCTTGTGGTAAGGTAGTATTCCTCTGGAGTCGAAGCCAGGGACTAACCTCTCATCTCGAGTTGATTTTTGGTCCGCGGAGCTCTTTCGTGTTGCTGCAGTGACCTCAGGATCCCTCTAGCCTTGAAACAGTGTTCTTGGGGTTTCTCTGGAGTGCCATCAAGGAAATCAAGGCTCCTTTCATGTGTGATGTGCAACACGGAATTGCTCTGCACGCAGTGCAGGGGAATCGGGCCTCATCTCGCGGCGAGGGGGAAGTCTCATGGTTTTTCTCGAGTTGCGGCGGGAACCTGGGGTATATTCTCGAGTTACGACGGGGATGGCCCTTCCACACACGTGTTTGTTCAGCGACGTCAGGACTCCTGCCTAGTTGCGAGGGACAACTCGGGATTCTCCTCGAGGCTTGGCAGGGCAATTGGGACGCCTCTCCAGCTGAGGCGGGAGACCAAGGGTCCCTTTCCACGTGCCACAGGAATCCTGGGACACCTATCAAGTTTCACGAGGAGTCAGGCATCGTCTCCTTTGGAGGCACTGATTTCCGCGTACCTCTGAAGTTTTCAAAGGATGTGAGGCCTCCGGTCGCGATGAGGTGGGGAACTAGGTCTATCTCTGTGGTCTCCACAGGGGATTCAGACATCCTTTCGTCTTCGGAGATGCAAGACGAGCCTGCATTCAAGTCACTGCAGGGATATCCGGCCTTATTTCGCGTCAGGGCATCGCGGTGTCCATTCCACTTGAGGCCACATAATCAGGGTCCCTCTCACATACCTAGAGCTGAGAGAAGCCTCCTCTTGATGTGCTTGTGGTAAGGTGGTATTCCTCTGGAGTCGAAGCCAGGGACTAACCTCTCATCTCGAGTTGATTTTTGGTCCACGGAGCTCTTTCGTGTTGCTGCAGTGACCTCAGGATCCCTCTAGCCTTGAAACAGTGTTCTTGGGGTTTCTCTGGAGTGCCATCAAGGAAATCAAGGCTCCTTTCATTTGTCATGTGCAACACGGAATTGCTGTGCACGCAGTGCAGGGGAATCGAGCCTCATCTCACGGCGAGGGGGAAGTCTCATGGTTTTTCTCGAGTTGCGGCGGGAACCGGGGTATATTCTCGAGTTACGACGGGGATGGCCCTTCCACCCACGTGTTTGTTCAGCGACGTCAGGACTCCTGCCTAGTTGCGAGGGACAACTCTGGATTCTCCTCGACGCATGGCAGGGCAATTGGGACGCCTCTCCAGCTGAGGTGGGAGACCAAGGGCCCCTTTCCACTTGCCACAGGAATCCTGTGACTCCTAAGAAGTTTCACGAGGAGTCAGGCATCGTCTACTTTGGAGGTACTGATCTCCGCGTACCTCTGGAGTTTTCAAACGATGTGAGGCCTCCGGTCGCGAAGAGGTGGGGAACTAGGTCTTTCTCTGTGGTCTCCACAGGGGATTCAGACATCGTTTCGTCTTGGGAGATGCAAGACGAGCCTGCATTCAAGTCACTGCAGGGATATCCGGCCTTATTTCGAGTCAGGGCATCACGGTGTCCATTCCAATCGAGGCCGCAAACTCAGGGTCCCTCTCACATAGCTAGAGCTGAGAGAAGCCTCCTCTTTAGGTGCTTGGGGTAAGGTGGTATTCCTCTGGAGTCGAAGCCAGGGACTAACCTCTCATCTCGAGTTGATTTTTGGTCCACAGAGCTCTTTCGTGTTGCTACAGTGACCTCAGGATCCCTCTAGCCTTGAAACAGAGTTCTTGGGGTTTCTCTGGAGTGCCATCAAGGAAATCAAGGCTCCTTTCATGTGTGATGTGCAACACGGAATTGCTGTGCACGCAGTGCAGGGGAATCAGGCCTCATCTCGCGGCGAGGGGGAAGTCTCATGGTTTTTCTCGAGTTGCGGCGGGAACATGGGGTACATTCTCGAGTTACGACGGGGATGGCCCTTCCACACACGTGTTTGTTCAGCGACGGCAGGACTCCTGCCTAGTTGCGAGGGACAACTCGGGATTCTCCTCGAGGCTTGGCAGGGCAATTGGGACGCCTCTCCATCTGAGGCGGGAGACCAAGGGTCCCTTTCCACGTGCCACAGGAATCCTGGGACTCCTAAGAAGTTTCACGAGGAGTCAGGCATCGTCTCCTTTGGAGGTACTGATCTCCGCGTAACTCTGGAGTTTTCAAACGATGTGAGGCCTCCGGTCGCAAAGAGGTGGGGAACTAGGTCTTTCTCTGTGGCCTCCACAGGGGATTCAGACATCCTTTCATCTTGGGAGATGCAAGACGAGCATGCATTCAAGTCACTGCAGGGATATCCGGCCTTATTTCGAGTCAGGACATCGCGATGTCCATTCCACTCGAGGCCGCGAACTCAGGGTCCCTCTCACATAGCTAGAGCTGAGAGAAGCCTCCTCTTGAGGTGCTTGTGGTAAGGCGGTATTCCTCTGGAGTCGAAGCCAGGGACTAACCTCTCATCTCGAGTTGATTTTTGGTACACGGAGCTCTTTCGTGTTGCTACAGTGACCTCAGGATCCCTCTAGCCTTGAAACAGAGTTCTTGGGGTTTCTCTGGAGTGCCATCAAGGAAATCAAGGCTCCTTTCATTTGTGATGTGCAACACGGAATTGCTGTGCACGCAGTGCAGGGGAATCGAGCCTCATCTCACGGCGAGGGGGAAGTCTCATGGTTTTTCTCGAGTTGCGGCGGGAACCGGGGTATATTCTCGAGTTACGACGGGGATGGCCCTTCCACCCACGTGTTTGTTCAGCGACGTCAGGACTCCTGCCTAGTTGCGAGGGACAACTCGGGATTCTCCTCGAGGCTTTACAGGGCAATTGGGACGCCTCTCCAGCTGAGGCGGGAGACCAAGTGTCCCTTTCCACGTGCCACAGGAATCCTGGGACTCCTATCAAGTTTCACGAGGAGTCAGGCATCGTCTCCTTTGGAGGCACTGATCTCCGCGTACCTCTGGAGTTTTGAAAGGATGTGAGGCCTCCGGTCGCCATGAGGTGGGGAGCTAGGTCTTTCTCTGTGGTATTCACAGGGGATTCAGACATCCTTTCATCTTGGGAGATGCAAGACGAGCCTGCATTCAAGTCACTGCAGGGATATCCGGCCTTATTTCGCGTCAGAGCATCACAGTGTCCATTCCACTTGAGGCCGCAAAATCAGGGTCCCTCTCACATACCAAGAACTGAGAGAAGCCTCCTCTTGAGGTGCTTGTGGTAAGGTGGTATTCCTCTGGAGTCGAAGCCAGGGACTAACCTCTCATTTCGAGTTGATTTTTCGTCCACGGAGCTCTTTCTTGTTGCTACAGTGACCTCAGGATCCCTCTAGCCTTGAAACAGTGTTCTTGGGGTTTCTCTGGAGTGCCATCAAGGAAATCAAGGCTCCTTTCATGTTTGATGTGCAGCACTGAATTACTCTGCATGCAGTGCAGGGGAATCGGGCCTCATCTCGCGGCGAGGGGGAAGTCTCATGGTTTTTCTCGAGTTGCGGCGGGAACCTGGGGTATATTCTCGAGTTACCACGGGGATGGCCCTTCCACCCACGTGTTTGTTCAGCGACGTCAGGACTCCTGCCTAGTTGCGAGGGACAACTCGGGATTCTCCTCGAGGCATGGCAGGGCAATTGGAATGCCTCTCCAGGTGAGGCGAGAGACCAAGGGTCCCTTTCCACGTGCCACAGGAATCCTGGGACTCCTATCAAGTTTCACGAGGAGTCAGGCATCGTCTCCTTTGGAGGCACTGATCTCCGCGTAGCTCTGGAGTTTTCAAAGGATGTGAGGCCTCCGGTCACGATGAGCTGGGGAACTAGGTCTTTCTCTGTGGTCTCCACAGGGGATTCAGACATCCTTTCATCTTGGGAGATGCAAGACGAGCATGCATTCAAGTCACTGCAGGGATATCTGGCCTTATTTCGAGTCAGGGCATCGCGATGTCCATTCCACTCGAGGCCGCGAACTCAGGGTCCCTCTCACATAGCTAGAGCTGAGAGAAGCCTCCTCTTGTGGTGCTTGTGGTAAGGTGGTATTCCTCTGGAGTCGAAGCCAGGGACTAACCTCTCATCTCGAGTTGATTTTTGGTCCACGGAGCTCTTTCGTGTTGCTACAGTGACCTCAGGATCCCTCTAGCCTTGAAACAGAGTTCTTGGGGTTTCTCTGGAGTGCCATCAAGGAAATCAAGGCTCCTTTCATGTGTGATGTGCAACACGGAATTGCTCTGCACGCAGTGCAGGGGAATCGGGCCTCATCTCGCGGCGAGGGGGAAGTCTCATGGTTTTTCTCGAGTTGCGGTGGGAACCTGGGGTATATTGTCGAGTTACGACGGGGATGGCCCTTCCACCCACGTGTTTGTTCAGCGATGGCAGGACGCCTGCCTAGTTGCGAGGGACAACTCGTGATTCTCCTCGAGGCTTGGCAGGGCAATTGGGACGCCTCTCCAGCTGAGCCGGGAGACCAAGGGTCCCTTTCCACGTGCCACAGGAATCCTGGGACTCCTATCAAGTTTCACGAGGAGTCACGCATCGTCTCCTTTGGAGGCACTGATCTCCGCGTACCTCTGGAGTTTTCAAATGATGTGAGGCCTCCGGTCGCGATGAGGTGGGGAACTAGGTCTTTCTCTGTGTTCTCCACAGGGGATTCAGACATCCTTTCGTCTTGGGAGATGCAAGACGAGCCTGCATTCAAGTCACTGCAGGGATATTCGGCCTGATTTCGAGTCAGGGCATCGCGGTGTCCATTCCACTTGAGGCCGCAAACTCAGGGTCCCTCTCACATACCTAGAGCTGAGAGAAGCCTCCTCTTGAGGTGCTTGTGGTAAGGTGGTATTCCTCTGGAGTCGAAGCCAGGGACTACCCTCTCATCTCGAGTTGATTTTTGGTCCACGGAGCTGTTCTGTGTTGCTACAGTGACCTCAGGATCCCTCTAGCCTTGAAACAGTGTTCTTGGGGTTTCTCTGGAGTGCCATGATGGATATCAAGCCTCCTTTCATGTGTGATGTGCAACACGGAATTGCTCTGCACGCAGTGCAGGGGAATCGGGCCTCATCTCGCGGCGAGGGGGAAGTCTCATGGTTTTTCTCGAGTTGCGGCGGGAACCTGGGGTATATTCTCGAGTTACGACGGGGATGGCCCTTCCACACACGTGTTTGTTCAGCTATGGCAGGACGCCTGCCTGGTTGCGAGGGAAAACTCGGGATTCTCCTCGAGGCTTGGCAGGGCAATTGGGACGCCTCTCCAGCTGAGGCGGGAGACCAAGGGTCCCTTTCCACGTGCCACAGGAATCCTGGGACTCCTATCAAGTTTCACGAGGAGTCACGCATCGTCTCCTTTGGAGGTACTGATCTCTGCGTACCTCTGGAGTTTTCAAAGGATGTGAGGCCTCCGGTCGCGATGAGGTGGGGAACTAGGTCTTTCTCTGTGGTCTCCACAGGGGATTCAGACATCCTTTCGTCTTGGGAGATGCAAGACGAGCCTGCATTCAAGTCACTGCAGGGATATCCGGCCTTATTTCAAGTCAGGGCATCGCGGTGTCCATTCCACTTGAGGCCGCAAACTCAGGGTCCCTCTCACATACCTAGAGCTGAGAGAAGCCTCCTCTTGAGGTGCTTGTGGTAAGGTGGTATTCCTCTGGAGTCGAAGCCAGGGACTACCCTCTCATCTCGAGTTGATTTTTGGTCCACGGAGCTCTTCTGTGTTGCTACAGTGACCTCAGGATCCCTCTAGCCTTGAAACAGTGTTCTTGGGGTTTCTCTGGAGTGCCATGATGGATATCAAGCCTCCTATCATGTGTGATGTGCCACACGGAATTGCTCTGCACGCAGTGCAGGGGAATCGGGCCTCATCTCGCGGCGAGGGGGAAGTCTCATGGTTTTTCTCGAGTTGCGGCGGGAACCTGGGGTATATTTTCGAGTTACGACGGGGATGGCCCTTCCACACACGTGTTTGTTCAGCTATGGCAGGACGCCTGCCTGGTTGCGAGGGAAAACTCGGGATTCTCCTCGAGGCTTGGCAGGGCAATTGGGACGCCTCTCCAGCTGAGGCGGGAGACCAAGGGTCCCTTTCCACGTGCCACAGTAATCCTGGGACTCCTATCAAGTTTCACGAGGAGTCACGCATCGTCTCCTTTGGAGGTACTGATCTCTGCGTACCTCTGGAGTTTTCAAAGGATGTGAGGCCTCCGGTCGCGATGAGGTGGGGAACTAGGTCTTTCTCTGTGGTCTCCACAGGGGATTCAGACATCCTTTCGTCTTGGGAGATGCAAGACAAGCCTGCATTCAAGTCACTGCAGGGATATCCGGCCTTATTTCAAGTCAGGGCATCGCGGTGTCCATTCCAGTTGAGGCCGCAAACTCAGGGTCCCTCTCACATACCTAGAGCTGAGAGAAGCCTCCTCTTGAGGTGCTTGTGGTAAGGTGGTATTCCTCTGGAGTCGAAGCCAGGGACTAACCTCTCATCTCGAGTTGATTTTTGGTCCACGGAGCTCTTTCGTGTTGCTACAATGACCTCAGGATCCCTCTACCCTTGAAACAGTGTATTTGGGTTTTCTCTGGAGTGCCATCAAGGAAATCAAGGCTCCTTTCATGGGTGATGCGCAACACGTAATTGCTCTGCACGCAGTGCAGGGGAATCGGGCCTCATCTCGCGGCGAGGGGGAAGTCTCATGGTTTTTCTCGAGTTGCGGCGGGAACCTGGGGCATATTCTCGAGATACGACGGGGATGGCCCTTCCACCCACGTGTTTGTTCAGCGACATCAGGACTCCTGCCTAGTTGCGAGGGACAACTCGGGATTCTCCTCGAGGCTTGGCAGGGCAATTGGGACGCCTCTCCAGCTGAGGCGGGAGAACAAGGGTCCCTTTCCACGTGCCACAGAAATCCTGGGACTACTAAAAAGTTTCATGAGGAGTCAGGCATCGTCTCCTTTGGAGGCACTGACCTCCGCGTACCTCTGGAGTTTTCAGAGGATGTGAGGCGTTCGGTCATGATGACGTGGGGAACTAGGTCTTTCTCTGTGGTCTCCACAGGGGATTCAGACATCCTTTCGTCTTGGGAGATGCAAGACGAGCCTGCATTCAAGTCACTGCAGGGATATCCGGCCTTATTTCGAGTCAGGGCATCGCGGTGTCCATTGAACTTGAGGCCGCAAACTCAGGGTCCCTCTCACATACCTAGAGCTGAGAGAAGCCTCCTCTTGAGGTGCTTGTGGTAAGGTGGTATTCCTCTGGAGTCGAAGCCAGGGACTAACCTCTCATCTCGAGTTGATTTGTGGTCCACGGAGCTCTTTCGTGTTGCTACAGTGACCTCAGGATCCCTCTAGAGTTGAAACAGTGTTCTTGGGGTTTCTCTGGAGTGCCATCAAGGAAATCAAGGCTCCTTTCATGTGTGATGTGCAACACGGAATTGCTCTGCATGCAGTGCAGGGGAATCGGGCCTCATCTTGCGGCGAGGGGGAAGTCTCATGGTTTTTCTCGAGTTGCGGCGGGAACCTGGGGTATATTCTCGAGTTACGACGAGGATGGCCCTTCCACACACGTGTTTGTTCAGCGATGGCAGGACGCCTGCCTAGTTGCGAAGGACAACTCGGGATTCTCCTCGAGGCTTTGCAGGGCAATTGGGACGCCTCTCCAGCTGAGGCGGGAGACCAAGGGTCCCTTTCCACGTGCCACAGGAATCCTGGGACTCCTATCAAGTTTCACGAGGAGTCAGGCATCGTCTCCTTTGGAGGCACTGATCTGTGCGTACCTCTGGAGTTTTCAAAGGATGTGAGGCCTCCGGTCGCGATGAGGTGGGGAACTAGGTCTTTCTCTGTGGTCTCCACAGGGGATTCAGACATCCTTTCGTCTTGGGAGATGCACGACGAGCCTGCATTCAAGTCACTGCAGGGATATCTGGCCTTATTTTGAGTCAGGGCATCGCGGTGTCCATTCCACTTGAGGCCGCAAACTCAGGGTCCCTCTCACATACCTAGAGCTGAGAGAAGCCTCCTCTTGAGGTGCTTGTGGTAAGGTGGTATTCCTCTGGAGTCGAAGCCAGGGACTACCCTCTCATCTCGAGTTGATTTTTGGTCCACGGAGCTCTTTCGTGTTGCTACGGTGACCTCAGGATCCCTCTAGCCTTGAAACAGTGTTCTTGGGGTTTCTCTGGAGTGCCATCAAGGAAATCAAGGCTCCTTTCATGTGTGATGTGCAACACGGAATTGCTCTGCACGCAGTGCAGGGGAATCAGGCCTCATCTCGCGGCGAGGGGGAAGTCTCATGGTTTTTCTCGAGTTGCGACGGGAACCTGGGGTATATTCTCGAGTTACGACGGGGAAGGCCCTTCCACACACGTGTTTTTTCAGCGACTTCACGACTCCTCCCTAGTTGCGAGGGACAACTCGCGATTCTCCTCGAGGCTTGGCAGGGCAATTGGGACGCCTCTCCAGCTGAGGCGGGAGACCAAGGGTCCCTTTCCACGTGCCACAGGAATCCTGGGACTCTTTTCAAGTTTCACGAGGAGTCAGGCATCGTCTCCTTTGGAGGCACTGATCTCCGCGTACCTCTGGAGTTTTCAAAGGATGTAAGGCCTCCGGTCGCGATGAGGTGGGGAACTAGGTCTTTCTCTATGTTCTCCACAGGGATTCAGACATCCTTTCGTCTTGGGAGATGCAAGAGGAGCCTGCATTAAAGTCACTGCAGGGATATCCGGCCTTATTTCGAGCCCGGGCATCGCAGTGTCCATTCCACTTGAGGCCGCAAACTCAGGGTCCCTCTCACATACCTAGAGCTGAGAGATGCTTCCTCTTGAGGTGCTTGTGGTAAGGTGGTATTCCTCTGGAGTCGAAGCCAGGGACTAACCTCTCATCTCGAGTTGATTTTTGGTCCACGGAGCTCTTTCGTGTTGCTACAGTGACCTCAGGATCCCGCTAACCTTGAAACAGTGTTCTTGGGGTTTCTCTGGAGTGCCATCAAGGAAATCAAGGCTCCTTTCATGTGTGAAGTGCAACACGGAATTGCTCTGCACGCAGTGCACGGGAATCGGGCCTCATATCGCGGCGAGGGGGAAGTCTCATGGTTTTTCTCGAGTTGCGGCGGGAACCTGGGGTATATTCTCGAGTTACGACGGGGATGGCCCTTCCAACCACGTGTTTGTTCAGCGACGTCAGGACTCCTGCCTAGTTGCGAGGGACAACTCGGGATTCTCCTCGAAGCTTGGCAGGGCAATTGGGACGCCACTCCAGCTGAGTTGGGAGACCAAGACTCCCTTTCCACGTGCCACAGGAATCCTGGGACTCCTATCAAGTTTCACGAGGAGTCAGGCATCGTCTCCTTTGGAGGCACTGATCTCCGCGTACCTCTGGAGTTTTCAAAGAATGTGAGGCCTCCGGTCGCGATGAGGTGGGGAACTAAGTCTTTCTCTGTGGTCTCCACAGGGGATTCAGACATCCTTTCATCTTGGGAGATGCAAGACGAGCCTGCATTCAAGTCACTGCAGGGATATCCGGCCTTATTTCGAGTCAGGGCATCGCGGTGTCCATTCCACTTGAGGCTGCAAACTCAGGGTCCCTCTCACATACCTAGAGCTGAGAGAAGCCTCCTCTTGAGGTGCTTGTGGTAAGGTGGTATTCCTCTGGAGTCGAAGCCAGGGACTAACCTCTCATCTCGAGTTGATTTGTGGTCCACGGAGCTCTTTCGTGTTGCTACAGTGACCTCAGGATCCCTCTAGCCTTGAAACAGTGTTCTTGGGGTTTCTCTGGAGTGCCATCAAGGAAATCAAGGCTCCTTTCATGTGTGATGTGCAACACGGAATTGCTCTGCATGCAGTGCAGGGGAATCGGGCCTCATCTTGCGGCGAGGGGGAAGTCTCATGGTTTTTCTCGAGTTGCGGCGGGAACCTGGGGTATATTCTCGAGTTACGACGAGGATGGCCCTTCCACACACGTGTTTTTTCAGCGATGGCAGGACGCCTGCCTAGTTGCGAAGGACAACTCGGGATTCTCCTCGAGGCTTTGCAGGGCAATTGGGACGCCTCTCCAGCTGAGGCGGGAGACCAAGGGTCCCTTTCCACGTGCCACAGGAATCCTGGGACTCCTATCAAGTTTCACGAGGAGTCAGGCATCGTCTCCTTTGGAGGCACTGATCTGTGCGTACCTCTGGAGTTTTCAAAGGATGTGAGGCCTCCGGTCGCGATGAGGTGGGTAACTAGGTCTTTCTCTGTGGTCTCCACAGGGGATTCAGACATCCTTTCGTCTTGGGAGATGCACGACGAGCCTGCATTCAAGTCACTGCAGGGATATCCGGCCTTATTTTGAGTCAGGGCATCGCGGTGTCCATTCCACTTGAGGCCGCAAACTCAGGGTCCCTCTCACATACCTAGAGCTGAGAGAAGCCTCCTCTTGAGGTGCTTGTGGTAAGGTGGTATTCCTCTGGAGTCGAAGCCAGGGACTACCCTCTCATCTCGAGTTGATTTTTGGTTCACGGAGCTCTTTCGTGTTGCTACGGTGACCTCAGGATCCCTCTAGCCTTGAAACAGTGTTCTTGGGGTTTCTCTGGAGTGCCATCAAGGAAATCAAGGCTCCTTTCATGTGTGATGTGCAACACGGAATTTCTCTGCACGCAGTGCAGGGGAATCAGGCCTCATCTCGCGGCGAGGGGGAAGTCTCATGGTTTTTCTCGAGTTGCGACGGGAACCTGGGGTATATTCTCGAGTTACGACGGGGAAGGCCCTTCCACACACGTGTTACTTCAGCGACTTCACGACTCCTGCCTAGTTGCGAGGGACAACTCGGGATTCTCCTCGAGGCTTGGCAGGGCAATTGGGACGCCTCTCCAGCTGAGGCGGGAGACGAAGGGTCCCTTTCCACGTGCCACAGGAATCCTGGGACTCCTATCAAGTTTCACGAGGAGTCAGGCATCGTCTCCTTTGGAGGCACTGATCTCCGCGTACCTCTGGAGTTTTCAAAGGATGTAAGGCCTCCGGTCGCGATGAGGTGGGGAACTAGGTCTTTCTCTATGTTCTCCACAGGGATTCAGACATCCTTTCGTCTTGGGAGATGCAAGAGGAGCCTGCATTAAAGTCACTGCAGGGATATCCGGCCTTATTTCGAGCCCGGGCATCGCAGTGTACATTCCACTTGAGGCCGCAAACTCAGGGTCCCTCTCACATACCTAGAGCTGAGAGATGCTTCCTCTTGAGGTGCTTGTGGTAAGGTGGTATTCCTCTGGAGTCGAAGCCAGGGACTAACCTCTCATCTCGAATTGATTTTTGGTGCACGGAGCTCTTTCGTGTTGCTACAGTGACCTCAGGATCCCGCTAACCTTGAAACAGTGTTCTTGGGGTTTCTCTGGAGTGCCATCAAGGAAATCAAGGCTCCTTTCATGTGTGATGTGCAACACGGAATTGCTCTGCACGCAGTGCACGGGAATCGGGCCTCATATCGCGGCGAGGGGGAAGTCTCATGGTTTTTCTCGAGTTGCGGCGGGAACCTGGGGTATATTCTCGAGTTACGACGGGGATGGCCCTTCCAACCACGTGTTTGTTCAGCAACGTCAGGACTCCTGCCTAGTTGCGAGGGACAACTCGGGATTCTCCTCGAAGCTTGGCAGGGCAATTGGGACGCCACTCCAGCTGAGGTGGGAGACCAAGACTCCCTTTCCACGTGCCACAGGAATCCTGGGACTCCTATCAAGTTTCACGAGGAGTCAGGCATCGTCTCCTTTGGAGGCACTGATCTCCGCGTACCTCTGGAGTTTTCAAAGGATGTGAGGCCTCCGGTCGCGATGAGGTGGGGAACTAAGTCTTTCTCTGTGGTCTCCACAGGGGATTCAGACATCCTTTCGTCTTGGGAGATGCAAGACGAGCCTGCATTCAAGTCACTGCAGGGATATCCGGCCTTATTTCGAGTCAGGGCATCGCGGTGTCCATTCCACTTGAGGCTGCAAACTCAGGGTCCCTCTCACATACCTAGAGCTGAGAGAAGCCTCCTCTTGAGGTGCTTGTGGTAAGGTGGTATTCCTCTGGAGTCGAAGCCAGGGACTAACCTCTCATCTAGAGTTGATTTTTGGTCCACGGAGCTCTTTCGTGTTGCTACAGTGACCTCAGGATCCCTCTAGCCTTGAAACAGTGTTCTTGGGGTTTCTCTGGAGTGCCATCAAGGAAATCAAGGCTCCTTTCATGTGCGATGTGCAACACGGAATTGCTCTGCACGCAGTGCAGGGGAATCGGGCCTCATGTCGCGGCGAGGGGGAAGTCTCATGGTTTTTCTCGAGTAGCGGCGGGAACCTGGGGTATATTCTCGAGTTATGACGGCGATGGCCCTTCCACACAGGTGTTTGTTCAGCGACGTCAGGACTCCTGCCTAGTTGCGAGGGACAACTCGGGATTCTCCTCGAGGCTTGGCAGGGCAATTGGGACGCCTCTCCAGCTTAGGCGGGAGACCAAGGGTCCCATTCCACGTGCCACAGGAATCCTGGGACTCCTATCAAGTTTCACGAGGAGTGAGGCTTCGTCTCCTTTGGAGGCACTGATCTCCGCGTACCTCTGGAGTTTTCAAAGGATTTGAGGCCTCTGGTCGCGATGAGGTGGGGAACTAGGTCTTTCTCTGTGGTCTCCACAGGGGATTCAGACAACCTTTCATCTTGGGAGATGCAAGACGAGCCTGCATTCAAGTCACTGCAGGGATATCCGGCCTTATTTCGAGTCAGGGCATCGCGGTGTCCATTCCAGTTGAGGCCGCAAACTCAGGGTCCCTCTCACATACCTAGAGCTGAGAGAAGCCTCCTCTTGAGGTGCTTGTGGTAAGGTGGTATTCCTCTGGAGTCGAATCCAGGGACTAACCTCTCATCTCGAGTTGATTTTTGGTCCACGGAGCTCTTTCGTGTTGCTACAGTGACCTCAGGATCCCTCTAGCCTTGAAACAGTGTTCTTGGGGTTTCTCTGGAGTGCCATCAAGGAAATCAAGGCTTCTTTCATGTGTGATGTGCAACACGGAATTGCTATGCACGCATTGAAGGGGAATCAGGCCTCATCTCGCGGCCAGGGGGAAGTCTCATAGTTTTTCTCGAGTTGCGGCGGGAACCTGGAGTATATTCTCGAGTTAAGACGGCGATGGCCCTTCCACCCACGTGTTTCTTCATCGACGTCAGGACTCCTTCCTAGTTGAGAGGAACAACTCGGGATTCTCCTCGAGGCTTGGCAGGGCAATTGCGACGCCTCTCCAGCTGAGGCGGGAGACCAAGGGTCCCTTTCCACTTGCCACAGGAATCCTGGGACTCCTATCAAGTTCATGAAGAGTCAGGCATCGTCTCCTTTGGAGGCACTGATCTGCGCGTAGCTCTGAAGTATTCAATGGATGTGAGGCCTCCGGTCGCGATGAGGTGGGGAACTAGATCTTTCTCTGTGATCTTCACAGGGGATTCAGACATCCTTTCGTCTTGGGAGATGCAAGACGAGCCTGCATTCAAGTCACTGCAGGGATATCCGGCCTTATTTCGAGTCAGGGCATCGCGGTGTCCATTCCAGTTGAGGCCGCAAACTCAGGGTTCCTCTCACATACCTAGAACTGAGAGAAGCCTCCTCTTGAGGTGCTTGTGGTAAGGTGGTATTCCTCTGGAGTCGAAGCCAGGGACTAACCTCTCATCTCGAGTTGATTTTTGGTCCACGGAGCTCTTTCCTGTTGCTACAGTGACCTCAGGATCCCTCTAGCCTTGAAACAGTGTTCTTGGGGTTTCTCTGGAGTGCCATCAAGGAAATCAAGGCTCCTTTCATGTGTGATGTGCAACACGGAATTGCTCTGCACGCAGTGCAGGGGAATCGGGCCTCATCTCGCGTCGAGGGGGAAGTCTCATGGTTTTTTTCGAATTACGGCGGGAACCTGGGGTGTATTCTCGAGTTACGACGGGGATGGCCCTTACACCCACGTGTTTGTTCAGCGACGGCAGGACTCCTGCCTAGTTGCGAGGGACAACAAGGGATTCTCCTCGAGGCTTGGCAGGGCAATTGGGACGCCTCTCCATCTGAGGCGGGAGACCAAGAGTCCCTTTCCACGTGCCACACTAATCCTGGGACTCCTATCAAGTTTCACGAGGAGTCAGGCATCGTCTCCTTTGGAGGCACTGATCTCCGTGTACCTCTGGAGTTTTCAAAGGATGTCAGGCCTCCGGTCGCGATGAGGTGGGGAACTAAGTCTTTCTCTGTGGTCTCCACAGGGGATTCAGACATCCTTTCGTCTTGGGAGATGCAAGACGAGCCTGCATTCAAGTCACTGCAGGGATATCCGGCCTTATTTCGAGTCAGGGCATCGCGGTGTCCATTCCACTTGAGGCTGCAAACTCAGGGTCCCTCTCACATACATAGAGCTGAGAGAAGCCTCCTCTTGAGGTGCTTGTGGTAAGGTGGTATTCCTCTGGAGTCGAAGCCAGGGACTAACCTCTCATCTCGAGTTGATTTTTGGTCCACGGAGCTCTTTCGTGTTGCTACAGTGACCTCAGGATCCCTCTAGCCTTGAAACAGTCTTCTTGGGGTTTCTCTGGAGTGCCATCAAGGAAATCAAGGCTCCTTTCATGTGCGATGTGCAACACGGAATTGCTCTGCACGCAGTGCAGGGGAATCGGACCTCATCTCGCGGCGAGGGGGAAGTCTCATGGTTTTTCTCTAGTAGCGGCGGGAACCTGGGGTATATTCTCGAGTTACGACGGCGATGGCCCTTCCACACAGGTGTTTGTTCAGCGAAGTCAGGACTCCTGCCTAGTTGCGAGGGACAACTCGGGATTCTCCTCGAGGCTTGGCAGGGCAATTGGGACGCCTCTCCAGCTGAGGCGGGAGACCAAGGGTCCCATTCCACGTGCCACAGGAATCCTGGGACTCCTATCAAGTTTCACGAGGAGTCAGGCATCGTCTCCTTTGGAGGCACTGATCTCCGCGTACCTCTGGAGTTTTCAAAGGATTTGAGGCCTCTGGTCGCGATGAGGTGGGGAACTAGGTCTTTCTCTGTGGTCTCCACAGGGGATTCAGACAACCTTTCATCTTGGGAGATGCAAGACGAGTCTGCATTCAAGTCACTGCAGGGATATCCGGCCTTATTTCGAGTCAGGGCATCGCGGTGTCCATTCCAGTTGAGGCCGCAAACTCAGGGTCCCTCTCACATACCTAGAGCTGAGAGAAGCCTCCTCTTGAGGTGCTTGTGGTAAGGTGGTATTCCTCTGGAGTCGAATCCAGGGACTAACCTCTCATCTCGAGTTGATTTTTGGTCCACGGAGCTCTTTCGTGTTGCTACAGTGACCTCAGGATCCCTCTTGCCTTGAAAGAGTGTTCTTTTGGTTTCTCTGGAGTGCCATCAAGGAAATCAAGGCTCCTTTCATGTGTGATGTGCAACACGGAATTGCTCTACACGCAGTGCAGGGGAATCGGGCCTCATCTCGCGGCGAGGGGGAAGTCTCATGGTTTTTCTCGAGTTGCGGCGGGAACCTGGGGTATATTCTCGAGTTACGACGGGGATGGCCCTTCCACCCACATGTTTGCTCAGCGACGGCAGGACTCGTGCCTAGTTGCGAGGGACAACTCGGGATTCTCCTCGAGGCTTTGCAGGGCAATTGGGACGCCTCTCCAGCTGAGGCGGGAGACCAAGGGTCCCTTTCCACGTGCCACAGGAATCCTGGGACTCCTATCAAGTTTCACGAGGAGTCAGGCATCGTCTCCTTTGGAGGCACTGATCTCCGCGTACCTCTGGAGTTTTCAAAGGATGTGAGGCCTCCGGTCGCGATGAGGTGGGGAACTAGGTCTTTCTCTGTGGTCTCCACAGGGGATTCAGACATCCTTTCGTCTTGGGAGATGCAAGACGAGCCTGCATTCAAGTCACTGCAGGGATATCCGGCCTTATTTCGAGTCAGGGCATCGCGGTGTCCATTCCACTTGAGGCTGCAAACTCAGGGTCCCTCTCACATACCTAGAGCTGAGAGAAGCCTCCTCTTGAGGTGCTTGTGGTAAGGTGGTATTCCTCTGGAGTCGAAGCCAGGGACTACCCTCTCATCTCGAGTTGATTTTTGGTCCACGGAGCTCTTTCGTGTTGCTACAGTGACCTCAGGATCCCTCTAGCCTTGAAACATTGTTCTTGGGGTTTCTCTGGAGTGCTATCAAGGAAATCAAGGCTCCTTTCATGTGTGATGTGCAACACGGAATTGCTCTGCACGCAGTGCAGGGGAATCGGGCCTCATCTCGCGGCGAGGGGGAAGTCTCATGGTTTCTCTCGAGTTGTGGCGGGAACCTGGGGTATATTCTCGAGTTCCGACGGGGATGGCCCTTCCACCCACGTGTTTGTTCAGTGACGTCAGGACTCCTGCCTAGTTGCGAGGGACAACTCGGGATTCTCCTCGAGGCTTGGCAGGGCAATTGGGACGCCTCTCCAGCTGAGGCGGGAGACCAAGACTCCCTTTCCACGTGCCACAGGAATCCTGGGACTCCTATCAAGTTTCACGAGGAGTCAGGCATCGTCTCCTTTGGAGGCACTGATCTCCGCGTACCTCTGGAGTTTTCAAAGGATGTGAGGCCTCCGGTCGCGATGAGGTGGGGAACTAGGTCTTTCTCTGTGGTCTTCACAGGGGATTCAGACATCCTTTCGTCTTGGGAGATGCAAGACGAGCCTGCATTCAAGTCACTGCAGGGATATCCGGCCTTATTTCGAGTCAGGGCATCGCGGTGTCCATTCCACTTGAGGCCGCAAACTCAGGGTCCCTCTCACATACCTAGAGCTGAGAGAAGCCTCCTCTTGAGGTGCTTGTGGTAAGGTGGTATTCCTCTGGAGTCGAAGCCAGGGACTAACCTCTCATCTCGAGTTGATTTGTGGTCCACGGAGCTCTTTCGTGTTGCTACAGTGACCTCAGGATCCCTCTAGTCTTGAAACAGTGTTCTTGGGGTTTCTCTGGAGTGCCATCAAGGAAATCAAGGCTCCTTTCATGTGCGATGTGCAACACGGAATTGCTCTGCACGCAGTGCAGGGGAATCGGGCCTCATCTCGCGGCGAGGGGGAAGTCTCATGGTTTTTCTCTAGTAGCGGCGGGAACCTGGGGTATATTCTCGAGTTACGACGGCGATGGCCCTTCCACACAGGTGTTTGTTCAGCGAAGTCAGGACTCCTGCCTAGTTGCGAGGGACAACTCGGGATTCTCCTCGAGGCTTGGCAGGGCAATTGGGACGCCTCTCCAGCTGAGGCGGGAGACCAACGGTCCCATTCCACGTGCCACAGGAATCCTGGGACTCCTATCAAGTTTCACGAGGTGTCAGGCATCGTCTCCTTTGGAGGCACTGATCTCCGCGTACCTCTGGAGTTTTCAAAGGATTTGAGGCCTCTGGTCGCGATGAGGTGGGGAACTAGGTCTTTCTCTGTGGTCTCCACAGGGGATTCAGACAACCTTTCATCTTGGGAGATGCAAGACGAGTCTGCATTCAAGTCACTGCAGGGATATCCGGCCTTATTTCGAGTCAGGGCATCGCGGTGTCCATTCCAGTTGAGGCCGCAAACTCAGGGTCCCTCTCACATACCTAGAGCTGAGAGAAGCCTCCTCTTGAGGTGCTTGTGGTAAGGTGGTATTCCTCTGGAGTCGAATCCAGGGACTAACCTCTCATCTCGAGTTGATTTTTGGTCCACGGAGCTCTTTCGTGTTGCTACAGTGACCTCAGGATCCCTCTTGCCTTGAAAGAGTGTTCTTTTGGTTTCTCTGGAGTGCCATCAAGGAAATCAAGGCTCCTTTCATGTGTGATGTGCAACACGGAATTGCTCTACACGCAGTGCAGGGGAATCGGGCCTCATCTCGCGGCGAGGGGGAAGTCTCATGGTTTTTCTCGAGTTGCGGCGGGAACCTGGGGTATATTCTCGAGTTACGACGGGGATGGCCCTTCCACCCACATGTTTGCTCAGCGACGGCAGGACTCGTGCCTAGTTGCGAGGGACAACTCGGGATTCTCCTCGAGGCTTGGCAGGGCAATTGGGACGCCTCTCCAGCTGAGGCGGGAGACCAAGGGTCCCTTTCCACGTGCCACAGGAATCCTGGGACTCCTATCAAGTTTCACGAGGAGTCAGGCATCGTCTCCTTTGGAGGCACTGATCTCCGCGTACCTCTGGAGTTTTCAAAGGATGTGAGGCCTCCGGTCGCGATGAGGTGGGGAACTAGGTCTTTCTCTGTGGTCTCCACAGGGGATTCAGACATCCTTTCGTCTTGGGAGATGCAAGACGAGCCTGCATTCAAGTCACTGCAGGGATATCCGGCCTTATTTCGAGTCAGGGCATCGCGGTGTCCATTCCACTTGAGGCTGCAAACTCAGGGTCCCTCTCACATACCTAGAGCTGAGAGAAGCCTCCTCTTGAGGTGCTTGTGGTAAGGTGGTATTCCTCTGGAGTCGAAGCCAGGGACTAACCTCTCATCTCGAGTTGATTTTTGGTCCACGGAGCTCTTTCGTGTTGCTACAGTGACCTCAGGATCCCTCTAGCCTTGAAACATTGTTCTTGGGGTTTCTCTGGAGTGCTATCAAGGAAATCAAGGCTCCTTTCATGTGTGATGTGCAACACGGAATTGCTCTGCACGCAGTGCAGGGGAATCGGGCCTCATCTCGCGGCGAGGGGGAAGTCTCATGGTTTCTCTCGAGTTGTGGCGGGAACCTGGGGTATATTCTCGAGTTCCGACGGGGATGGCCCTTCCACCCACGTGTTTGTTCAGTGACGTCAGGACTCCTGCCTAGTTGCGAGGGACAACTCGGGATTCTCCTCGAGGCTTGGCAGGGCAATTGGGACGCCTCTCCAGCTGAGGCGGGAGACCAAGACTCCCTTTCCACGTGCCACAGGAATCCTGGGACTCCTATCAAGTTTCACGAGGAGTCAGGCATCGTCTCCTTTGGAGGCACTGATCTCCGCGTACCTCTGGAGTTTTCAAAGGATGTGAGGCCTCCGGTCGCGATGAGGTGGGGAACTAGTTCTTTCTCTGTGGTCTCCACAGGGGATTCAGACATCCTTTCGTCTTGGGAGATGCAAGACGAGCCTGCATTCAAGTCACTGTAGGGATATCCGGCCTTATTTTGAGTCAGGGCATCGCGGTGTCCATTCCACTTGAGGCCGCAAACTCAGGGTCCCTCTCACATACCTAGAGCTGAGAGAAGCCTCCTCTTGAGGTGCTTGTGGTAAGGTGGTATTCCTCTGGAGTCGAAGCCAGGGACTACCCTCTCATCTCGAGTTGATTTTTGGTCCACGGAGCTCTTTCGTGTTGCTACGGTGACCTCAGGATCCCTCTAGCCTTGAAACAGTGTTCTTGGGGTTTCTCTGGAGTGCCATCAAGGAAATCAAGGCTCCTTTCATGTGTGATGTGCAACACGGAATTTCTCTGCACGCAGTGCAGGGGAATCAGGCCTCATCTCGCGGCGAGGGGGAAGTCTCATGGTTTTTCTCGAGTTGCGACGGGAACCTGGGGTATATTCTCGAGTTACGACGGGGATGGCCCTTCCACACACGTGTTTCTTCAGCGACTTCATGACTCCTGCCTAGTTGCGAGGGACAACTCGCGATTCTCCTCGAGGCTTGGCAGGGCAATTGGGACGCCTCTCCAGCTGAGGCGGGAGACCAAGGGTCCCTTTCCACGTGCCACAGGAATCCTGGGACTCCTATCAAGTTTCACGAGGAGTCAGGCATCGTCTCCTTTGGAGGCACTGATCTCCGCGTACCTCTGGAGTTTTCAAAGGATGTAAGGCCTCCGGTCGCGATGAGGTGGGGAACTAGGTCTTTCTCTATGTTCTCCACAGGGATTCAGACATCCTTTCGTCTTGGGAGATGCAAGAGGAGCCTGCATTAAAGTCACTGCAGGGATATTCGGCCTTATTTCGAGCCCGGGCATCGCAGTGTACATTCCACTTGAGGCCGCAAACTCAGGGTCCCTCTCACATACCTAGAGCTGAGAGATGCTTCCTCTTGAGGTGCTTGTGGTAAGGTGGTATTCCTCTGGAGTCGAAGCCAGGGACTAACCTCTCATCTCGAATTGATTTTTGGTCCACGGAGCTCTTTCGTGTTGCTACAGTGACCTCAGGATCCCGCTAACCTTGAAACAGTGTTCTTGGGGTTTCTCTGGAGTGCCATCAAGGAAATCAAGGCTCCTTTCATGTGCGATGTGCAACACGGAATTGCTCTGCACGCAGTGCACGGGAATCGGGCCTCATATCGCGGCGAGGGGGAAGTCTCATGGTTTTTCTCGAGTTGCGGCGGGAACCTGGGGTATATTCTCGAGTTACGACGGCGATGGCCCTTCCAACCACGTGTTTGTTCAGCGACGTCAGGACTCCTGCCTAGTTGCGAATGACAACTTGGGATTCTCCTCGAGGCTTGGCAGGGCAATTGGGACGCCTCTCCAGCTGAGGCGGGAGACCAAGGCTCCCTTTCCACGTGCACAGGAATCCTGGGACTCCTATCAAGTTTCACGAGGAGTCAGGCATCGTCTCCTTTGGAGGCACTGATCTCCGCGTACCTCTGGAGTTTTCAAAGGATGTGAGGCCTCCGGTCGCGATGAGGTGGGGAACTAAGTCTTTCTCTGTGTTCTCCACAGGGGATTCAGACATCCTTTCGTCTTGGGAGATGCAAGACGAGCCTGCATTCAAGTCACTGCAGGGATATCCGGCCTTATTTCGAGTCAGGGCATCGCGGTGTCCATTCCACTTGAGGCTGCAAACTCAGGGTCCCTCTCACATACCTAGAGCTGAGAGAAGCCTCCTCTTGAGGTGCTTGTGGTAAGGTGGTATTCCTCTGGAGTCGAAGCCAGGGACTAACCTCTCATCTCGAGTTGATTTTTGGTCCACGAAGCTCTTTCGTGTTGCTACAGTGACCTCAGGATCCCTCTAGCCTTGAAACAGTGTTCTTGGGGTTTCTCTGGAGTGCCATCAAGGAAATCAAGGCTCCTTTCATGTGCGATGTGCAACACGGAATTGCTCTGCACGCAGTGCAGGGGAATCGGGCCTCATCTCGCGGCGAGGGGGAAATCTCATGGTTTTTCTCTAGTAGCGGCGGGAACCTGGGGTATATTCTCGAGTTACGACAGCGATGGCCCTTCCACACAGGTGTTTGTTCAGCGAAGTCAGGACTCCTGCCTAGTTGCGAGGGACAACTCGGGATTCTCCTCGAGGCTTGGCAGGGCAATTGGGACGCCTCTCCAGCTGAGGCGGGAGACCAAGGGTCCCATTCCACGTGCCACAGGAATCCTGGGACTCCTATCAAGTTTCACGAGGAGTCAGGCATCGTCTCCTTTGGAGGCACTGATCTCCGCGTACCTCTGGAGTTTTCAAAGGATTTGAGGCCTCTGGTCGCGATGAGGTGGGGAACTAGGTCTTTCTCTGTGGTCTCCACAGGGGATTCAGACAACCTTTAATCTTGGGAGATGCAAGACGAGTCTGCATTCAAGTCACTGCAGGGATATCCGGCCTTATTTCGAGTCAGGGCATCGCGGTGTCCATTCCAGTTGAGGCCGCAAACTCAGGGTCCCTCTCACATACCTAGAGCTGAGAGAAGCCTCCTCTTGAGGTGCTTGTGGTAAGGTGGTATTCCTCTGGAGTCGAATCCAGGGACTAACCTCTCATCTCGAGTTGATTTCTGGTCCACGGAGCTCTTTCGTGTTGCTAAAGTGACCTCAGGATCCCTCTTGCCTTGAAAGAGTGTTCTTTTGGTTTCTCTGGAGTGCCATCAAGGAAATCAAGGCTCCTTTCATGTGTGATGTGCAACACGGAATTGCTCTACACGCAGTGCAGGGGAATCGGGCCTCATCTCGCGGCGAGGGGGAAGTCTCATGGTTTTTCTCGAGTTGCGGCGGGAACCTGGGGTATATTCTCGAGTTACGACGGGGATGGCCCTTCCACCCACATGTTTGCTCAGCGACGGTAGGACTCGTGCCTAGTTGCGAGGGACAACTCGGGATTCTCCTCGAGGCTTGGCAGGGCAATTGGGACGCCTCTCCAGCTGAGGCGGGAGACCAAGTGTCCCTTTCTACGTGCCACAGGAATCCTGGGACTCCTATCAAGTTTCACGAGGAGTCAGGCATCGTCTCCTTTGGAGGCACTGATCTCCGCGTACCTCTGGAGTTTTCAAAGGATGTGAGGCCTCCGGTCGCGATGAGGTGGGGAACTAGGTCTTTCTCTGTGGTCTCCACAGGGGATTCAGACATCCTTTCGTCTTGGGAGATGCAAGACGAGCCTGCATTCAAGTCACTGCAGGGATATCCGGCCTTATTTCGAGTCAGGGCATCGCGGTGTCCATTCCACTTGAGGCTGCAAACTCAGGGTCCCTCTCACATACCTAGAGCTGAGAGAAGCCTCCTCTTGAGGTGCTTGTGGTAAGGTGGTATTCCTCTGGAGTCGAAGCCAGGGACTAACCTCTCATCTCGAGTTGATTTTTGGTCCACGGAGCTCTTTCGTGTTGCTACAGTGACCTCAGGATCCCTCTAGCCTTGAAACATTGTTCTTGGGGTTTCTCTGGAGTGCTATCAAGGAAATCAAGGCTCCTTTCATGTGTGATATGCAACACGGAATTGCTCTGCACGCAGTGCAGGGGAATCGGGCCTCATCTCGCGGCGAGGGGGAAGTCTCATGGTTTCTCTCGAGTTGTGGCGGGAACCTGGGGTATATTCTCGAGTTCCGACGGGGATGGCCCTTCCACCCACGTGTTTGTTCAGTGACGTCAGGACTCCTGCCTAGTTGCGAGGGACAACTCGGGATTCTCCTCGAGGCTTGGCAGGGCAATTGGGACGCCTCTCCAGCTGAGGCGGGAGACCAAGGGTCCCTTTCCACGTGCCACAGGAATCCTGGGACTCCTATCAAGTTTCACGAGGAGTCAGGCATCGTCTCCTTTGGAGGCACTGATCTCCGCGTACCTCTGAAGTTTTCAAAGGATGTGAGGCCTCCGGTCGCGATGAGGTGGGGAACTAGGTCTTTCTCTGTGGTCTTCACAGGGGATTCAGACATCCTTTCGTCTTGGGAGATGCAAGACGAGCCTGCATTCAAGTCACTGCAGGGATATCCGGCCTTATTTCGAGTCATGGCATCGCGGTGTCCATTCCACTTGAGGCCGCAAACTCAGGGTCCCTCTCACATACGTAGAGCTGAGAGAAGCCTCCTCTTGAGGTGCTTGTGGTAAGGTGGTATTCCTCTGGAGTCGAAGCCAGGGACTAACCTCTCATCTCGAGTTGATTTTTGGTCCACGGAGCTCTTTCGTGTTGCTACAGTGACCTCAGGATCCCTCTAGCCTTGAAACAGTGTTCTTGGGGTTTCTCTGGAGTGCCATAAAGGAAATCAAGGCTCCTTTCATGTGTGATGTGCAACACGGAATTACTCTGCATGCGGTGCAGGGGAATCGGGCCTCATCTCACGGCGAGGGGGAAGTCTCATGGTTTTTCTCGAGTTGCGGCGAGAACCTGGGGTATATTCTCGAGATACGACGGGGATGGCCCTTCCACACACGTGTTTGTTCAGCGACGTCAGGACTCCTGCCTAGTTGCGAGGGACAATTCGGGATTCTCCTTGAGGCTTGGCAGGGCAATTGGGACGCCTCTCCAGCTGAGGCGGGAGACCAAGGGTCCCTTTCCACGTGCCACAGGAATCCTGGGACTCCTATCAAGTTTCACGAGGAGTCAGGCATCGTCTCCTTTGGTGGAACTGATCTCAGTGTACCTCTGGAGTTTTCAAAGTATGTGAGGCCTCCGGTCGCGATGAGGTGGGGAACTAGGTCTTTCTCTGTGGTCTCCACAGGGGATTCAGACATCCCTTCGTCTTGGGAGATGCAAGACGAGCCTGCATTCAAGTCACTGCAGGGATATCCGGCCGTATTTCGAGTCAGGGCTTCGCGGTGTCCATTACACTTGAGGCCGCAAAATCAGGGTCCCTCTCACATACCTAGAGCTGAGAGAAGCCTCCTCTTGAGGTGCTTGTGGTAAGGTGGTTTCCTCTGGAGTCGAAGCCAGGGACTAACCTCTCATCTCGAGTTGATTTTTGGTCCACGGAGCTCTTTTGTGTTGCTACAGTGACTTCAGGATCCCTCTAGCCTTGAAAGAGTGTTCTTTAGGTTTCTCTGGAGTGCCATCAAGGAAATCAAGGCTCCTTTCATGTGTGATGTGCAACACGGAATTGCTCTGCACGCAGTGCAGGGGAATCGGGCCTCATCTCGCGGCGAGGGGGAAGTCTCATGGTTTTTCTCGAGTTGCGGCGGGAACCTGGGGTATATTCTCAAGTTACGACGGGGATGGCCCTTCCACACACGTGTTTGTTCAGCGACGTCAGGACTCCTGCCTAGTGGCGAGGGACAACTCGGGATTCTCCTCGAGGCTTGGCAGGGCAATTGGGACGCCTCTCTAGCTGAGGCGGGGGACCAAGGGTCCCTTTCCACGTGCCACAGGAATCCTGGGACTCCTATCAAGTTTCACGAGGAGTCAGGCATCGTCTCCTTTGGAGGCACTGATCTCCGCGTACCTCTGGAGTTTTCAAAGGATGTGAGGCCTCCGGTCGCGATGAGGTGGGGAACTAGGTCTTTCTCTGTGGTCTCCACAGGGGATTCAGACATCCTTTCGTCTTGGGAGATGCAAGACGAGCCTGCATTCAAGTCACTGCAGGGATATCGAGCCTTATTTCGAGTCAGGGCATCGCGGTGTCCATTCCACTTGAGGCCGCAAACTCAGGGTCCCTCTCACATACCTAGAGCTGAGAGAAGCCTCCTCTTGAGGTGCTTGTGGTAAGGTGGTTTTCCTCTGGAGTCGAAGCCAGGGACTACCCTCTCATCTCGAGTTGATTTTTGGTCCACGGAGCTCTTTCGTGTTGCTACAGTGACCTCAGGATCCCTCTAGCCTTGAAACAGTGTTCTTGGGGTTTCTCTGGAGTGCCATCAAGGAAATCAAGGCTCCTTTCATGTGTGATGTGCAACACGGAATTGCTCTGCATGCGGTGCAGGGGAATCGGGCCTCATCTCACGGCGAGGGGGAAGTCTCATGGTTTTTCTCGAGTTGCGGCGAGAACCTGGGGTATATTCTCGAGATACGACGGGGATGGCCCTTCCACACACGTGTTTGTTCAGCGACGTCAGGACTCCTGCCTAGTTGCGAGGGACAATTCGGGATTCTCCTCGAGGCTTGGCAGGGCAATTGGGACGCCTCTCCAGCTGAGGCGGGAGACCAAGGGTCCCTTTCCACGTGCCACAGGAATCCTGGGACTCCTATCAAGTTTCACGAGGAGTCATGCATCGTCTCCTTTGGTGGAACTGATCTCAGTGTACCTCTGGAGTTTTCAAAGTCGCGATGAGGTGGGGAACTAGGTCTTTCTCTGTAGTCTCCACAGGGGATTCAGACATCCTTTCGTCTTGGGAGATGCAAGACGAGCCTGGATTCAAGTCACTGCAGGGATAACCGGCCTTATTTCGAGTCAGGGAGTCACGGTGTCCATTCCACTTGAGGCCGCAAACTCAGGGTCCCTCTCACATAGCTAGAGCTGAGAGAAGCCTCCTCTTGAGGTGCTTGTGCTAAGGTGGTATTCCTCTGGAGTCGAAGCCAGGGACTAATCTCTCATCTCGAGTTGATTTTTGGTCCACGGAGCTCTTTCGTGTTGCTACATGACCTCAGGATCCCTCTAGCCTTGAAACAGTGTTCTTGGGGATTCTCTGGAGTGCCATTAAGGAAATCAAGGCTCCTTTCATGTGTGATGTGCAACACAGAATTGCTGTGCACGCAGTGCAGGGGAATCGGGCCTAATCTCACGGTGAGGGGGAAGTCTCATGGTTTTTCTGCAGTTGCGGCGGGAACCTGGGGTATATTCTCGAGTTACGGCCGGAATGGCCCTTCCACACACGTGTTTGTTCAGCGACGTCAGGACTCCTGCCTAGTTGCGAGGGACAACTCGGGATTCTCCTCGAGGCTTGGCAGGGCAATTGGGACGCCTCTCCAGCTGAGGCGGGAGACCAAGGGTCGCTTTCTACGTGCCACAGGAATCCTGGGACTCCTATCAAGATTCACGAGGAGTCACGCATCGTCTCCTTCGGAGGCACTGATCTCCGCGTAGCTCTGGAGTTTTCAAAGGATGTGAGGCCTCCGGTCGCGATGAGGTGGGGAACTAGGTCTTTCTCTGTGGTCTCCACAGGGGATTCAGACATCCTTTCGTCTTGGGAGATGCAAGACGAGCCTGCATTCAAGTCACTGCAGGGATATCCGGCCGTATTTCGCGTCAGGGCGTCGCGGTGTCCATTCCACTTGAGGCCGCAAACTCAGGGTTCCTCTCACATCGCTAGAGCTGAGAGAAGCCTCCACTTGAGGTGCTTCTGGTAAGGTGGTATTCCTCTGGAGTCGAAGCCAGGGACTAAGCTCTCATCTCGAGTTGATTTTTGGTCCACGGAGCTCTTTCATGTTGCTACAGTGACCTCAGGATCCCTCTAGCCTTGAAACAGTGTTCTTGGGTTTTCTCTGGAGTGCCATCAAGGAAATCAAGGCTCCTTTCATGTGTGATGTGCAGCACGGAATTGCTCTGCACGCAGTGCAGGGGAATCGGGCCTCATCTAGCGGCGAGGGGGAAGTCTCAAGGTTTTTCTCGAGTTGCGGCGGGAACTTGGGCTATATTCTCGAGTTACGACGGGGATGGCCCTTCTACACACGTGTTTGTTCAGCGACGGCAGGACTCCTGCCTAGTTGCGAGGGACAACTCGGGATTCTCCTCGAGGCTTGGCAGGGCAATTGGGACGCCTCTCCAGCTGAGGCGTGAGACGAATTGTCCCTTTCCACGTGCCACAGGAATCCTGGGACTCCTATCAAGTTTCACGAGGAGTCACGCATCGTCTCCTTCGGAGGCACTGATCTCTGCGTACCTCTGGAGTTTTCAAAGGATGTGAGGCCTCCGGTCGCGATGAGGTGGGGAACTAGGTCTTTCTCTGTGGTCTCCACAGGGGATTCAGACATACTTTCGTCTTAGGAGATGCAAGACGAGCCTGCATTCAAGTCACTGCAGGGATATCCTGCCGTATTTCGCGTCAGGGCGTCGCGGTGTCCATTCCACTTGAGGCCGCAAACTCAGGGTCCCTCTCACATAGCTAGAGCTGAGAGAAGCCTCCTCTTGAGGTGCTTGTGGTAAGGTGGTATTCCTCTGGAGTCGAAGCCAGGGACTAACCTCTCATCTCGAGTTGATTTTTGGTCCACGGAGCTCTTTCATGTTGCTACAGTGACCTCAGGATCCCTCTAGCCTTGAAACAGTATTCTTGGGTTTTCTCTGGAGTGCCATCAAGGAAATCAAGGCTCCTTTCATGTGTGATGTGCAGCACGGAATTGCTCTGCACGCAGTGCAGGGGAATCGGGCCTCATCTAGCGGCGAGGGGGAAGTCTCATGGTTTTTCTCGAGTTGCGGCGGGAACCTGGGCTATATTCTCGAGTTACGACGGGGATGGCCCTTCTACACACGTGTTTGTTCAGCGACGGCAGGACTCCTGCCTAGTTGCGAGGGACAACTCGGGATTCACCTCGAGGCTTGGCAGGGCAATTGGGACGCCTCTCCAGCTGAGGCGTGAGACGAAGTGTCCCTTTCCACGTGCCACAGGAATCCTGGGACTCCTATCAAGTTTCACGAGGAGTCACGCATCGTCTCCTTCGGAGGCACTGATCTGGGCGTACCTCTGGAGTTTTCAAAGGATGTGAAGCCTCCGGTCGCGATGAGGTGGGGAACTAGGTCTTTCTCTGTGGTCTCCACAGGGGATTCAGACATCCTTTCGTCTTGGGCGATGCAAGACGAGCCTGCATTCAAGTCACTGCAGGGATATCGAGCCTTATTTCGAGTCATTGCATCGCGGTGTCCATTCCACTTCAGGCCGCAAACTCAGGGTCCCTCTCACATACCTAGAGCTGAGAGAAGCCTCCTCTTGAGGTGCTTGTGGTAAGGTGGTATTCCTCTGGAGTCGAAGCCAGGGACTAACCTCTCATCTCGAGTTGATTTTTGGTCCACGGAGCTCTTTCGTGTTGCTACAGTAACCTCAGGATCCCTCTAGCGTTGAAACAGTGTTCTTGGGGTTTCTCTGGAGTGCCATCAAGGAAATCAAGGCTCCTTTCATGTGTGATGTGCAACACGGAATTTCTCTGCATGCAGTGCAGGGGAATCGGGCCTCATCTTGCGGCGAGGGGGAAGTCTCATGGTTTTTCTCGAGTTGCGGCGAGAACCTGGGGTATATTCTCGAGTTACGACGGGGATGGCCCTTCCACCCAAGTGTTTATTCAGCGACGTCAGGACTCCTGCCTAGTTGCGAGGGACAACTCGGGATTCTCCTCGAGGCTTGGCAGGGCAATTGGAACGCCTCTCCAGCTGAGGCGGGAGACCAAGGGTCCCGTTCCGCGTGCCACAGGAATCCTGGGACTCCTATCAAGTTTCACGAGGTGTCAGGCATCGTCTCCTTTGGAGGCATTGATCTCCGCGTACCTCTGGAGTTTTCAAAGGATGTGAGGCCTCCGGTCACGTTGAGGTGGGGAACTAGGTCTTTCTCTGTGGTCTCCACAGGGGATTCAGACATCCTTTCGTCTTGGGAGATGCAAGATGAGCCTGCATTCAAGTCACTGCAGGGATATCCGGCCTTATTTCGAGTCAGGGCATAGCAGTGTCCATTCCACTTGAGGCCACAAACTCATGGTCCCTCTCACAGAGGTAGAGCTGAGAGAAGCCTCCTCTTGAGGTGCGTGTGGTAAGGTGGTATTCCTCTGGAGTCGAAGCCAGGGACTAACCTCTCATTTCGAGTTGATTTTTGGTCCACGGAGCTCTTTCGAGTTGCTACAGTGACCTCAGGATCCCTCTAGCCTTGAAACAGTGTTCCTGGGTTTTCTCTGGAATGCCATCAAGGAAATCAAGGCTCCTTTCATGTGTGATGTGCAACACGGAATTGCTCTGCACTCAGTGCAGGGGAATCGGGCCTCATCTCGCGCGAGAGGGAAGTCTCATGGTTTTTCTCGAGTTGCGGCGGGAACCTGGGGTATATTCTCGAGTTATGACGGGGATGGCCCTTCCACCCACGTGTTTCTTCAGCGAAGTCAGGACTCCTGCCTAGTTGCAAGGGACAACTCGGTATTCTCCTCGAGACTTGGCAGGGCAATTGGGACGCCTCTCCAGCTGAGGCGGGAGACCAAGGGTCCCTTTCCACGTGCCACAGGAATCCTGGGACCCCTATCAAGTTTCACGAGCAGTCAGGCATCGTCTCCTTTGGAGGCACTGTTCTCCGCGTACCTCTGGAGTTTTCAAAGGATTTGAGGCCTCCGGTCGCGATGAGGTGGGGAACTAGGTCTTTCTCTGTGGTCTCCACAGGGGATTCAGACATCCTTTCGTCTTGGGAGATGCAGGACGAGCCTGCATTCAAGTCACTGCAGGGATATCCGGCCTTATTTCGAGTCAGGGCATCGAGGTGCCCTTTCCACTTGAGGCCGCAAACTCAGGTTCCCTCTCCCATAGCTAGAGCTGAGAGAAGCCTCCTCTTGAGGTGCTTGTGGTAAGGTGGTATTCCTCTGGAGTCGAAGCCAGGGACTAACCTCTCATCTCGAGTTGATTCTTGGTCCACGGAGCTCTTTCGTGTTGCTACAGTGTCCTCAGGATCCCTCTAGCCTTGAAACAGTGTTCTTGGGGTTTCTCTGGAGTGCCATCAAGGAAATCAAGGCTCCTTTCATGTGTGATGTGCAACGCGGAATTGCTCTGCATGCAGTGCAGGGGAATCGGGCCTCATCTCCCGGTGAGGGGGAAGTCTCATGGTTTTTCTCGAGTTGCGCCGGGAACCTGGGGTATATTCTCGAGTTACGACGGGGATGGCCCTTCCACACACGTGTTTGTTCAGCGACGTAAGGACTCCTGCCTAGTTGCGAGGGACAACTCGGGATTCTCCTCGAGGCTTGGCAGGGCAATTGGGACGCCTCTCCAGCTGAGGCGGGAGACCAAGGGTCCCTTTCCACGTGCCACAGGAATCCTGGGACTCCTATCAAGTTTCACGAGGACTCAGGCATCGTCTCCTTTGGAGGCACTGATCTCCGCGTACCTCTGGAGTTTTCAAAGGATGTGAGGCCTCCGGTCGCGATGAGGTGGGGAACTCGGTCTTTCTCTGTGATCTCCACATGGGATTCAGACATCCTTTCGTCTTGGGAGATGCAAGACGAGCCTGTATTCAAGTCACTGCAGGGATATCCGGCCTTATTTCGAGTCAGGGCATCGCGGTGTCCATTCCATTTGAGGCCGCAAACTCAGGGTCCCTCTCACATACCTAGAGCTGAGAGAAGCCTCCTCTTGAGGTGCTTGTGGTAAGGTGGTATTCCTCTGGAGTCGAAGCCAGGGACTAACCTCTCATCTCGAGTTGATTTTTGGTCCACGGAGCTCTTTCGTGTTGCTACAGTGACCTCAGGATCCCTCTAGCCTTGAAACAGTGTTCTTGGGGTTTCTCTGGAGTGCCATCAAGGAAATCAAGGCTCCTTTCATGTGTGATGTGCAACACGGAATTGCTCTGCACACAGTGCAGGGGAATCGGGCCTCATCTCGCGGTGAGGGGGAAGTCTCATGGTTTTTCTCGAGTTGCGGCGGGAACCTGGGGTATATTCTCGAGTTACGGCGGGAATGGCCCTTCCACACACGTGTTTGTTCAGTGACGTCAGGACTCCTGCCTAGTTGCGAGGGACAACTCGGGATTCTCCTCGAGGCTTGGCAGGGCAATTGGGACGCCTCTCCAGCTGAGGCGGGAGACCAAGGGTCCCTTTCCACGTGCCACAGGAATCCTGGGACTCCTATCAAGTTTCACGAGGAGTCAGGCATCGTCTCCTTTGGAGGCACTGACCTCCGCATACCTCTGGAGTTTTCAAAGGATGTGAGGCCTCCGGTCACGATGAGATGGGGAACTAGGTCTTTCTCTGTGGTCTCCACAGGGGATTCAGACATCCTTTCGTCTTGGGAGATGCAAGACGAGCCTGCATTCAAGTCACTGCAGGGATATCCGGCCTTATTTCGAGTCAGGGCATAGCAGTGTCCATTCCACTTGAGGCCACAAACTCATGGTCCCTCTCACATAGGTAGAGCTGAGAGAAGCCTCCTCTTGAGGTGCTTGTGGTAAGGTGGTATTCCTCTGGAGTCGAAGCCAGGGACTAACCTCTCATTTCGAGTTGATTTTTGGTCCACGGAGCTCTTTCGTGTTGCTACAGTGACCTCAGGATCCCTCTAGCCTTGAAACATTGTTCTTGGGTTTTCTCTGGAGTGCCATCAAGGAAATCAAGGCTCCTTTCATGTGTGATGTGCAACACGGAATTGCTCTGCACTCAGTGCAGGGGAATCGGGCCTCATCTCGCGCGAGGGGGAAGTCTCATGGTTTTTCTCGAGTTGCGGCGAGAACCTGGGGTATTCTCGAGTTATGACGGGGATGGCCCTTCCACCCACGTGTTTCTTCAGCGAAGTCAGGACTCCTGCCTAGTTGCAAGGGACAACTCGGGATTCTCCTCGAGGCTTGGCAGGGCAATTGGGACGCCTCTCCAGCTGAGGCGGGAGACCAAGGGTCCCTTTCCACGTGCCACAGGAATCCTGGGACCCCTATCAAGTTTCACGAGGAGTCAGGCATCGTCTCCTTTGGAGGCACTGTTCTCCGCGTACCTCTGGAGTTTTCAAAGGATTTGAGGCCTCCGGTCGCGATGAGGTGGGGAACTAGGTCTTTCTCTGTGGTCTCCACAGGGGATTCAGACATCCTTTCGTCTTGGGAGATGCAAGACGAGCCTGCATTCAAGTCACTGCAGGGATATCCGGCCTTATTTCGAGTCAGGGCATCGAGGTGCCCTTTCCACTTGAGGCCGCAAACTCAGGGTCCCTTTCACATAGCTAGAGCTGAGAGAAGCCTCCTCTTGAGGTGCTTGTGGTAAGGTGGTATTCCTCTGGAGTCGAAGCCAGGGACTAACCTCTCATCTCGAGTTGATTCTTGGTCCACAGAGCTCTTTCGTGTTGCTACAGTGTCCTCAGGATCCCTCTAGCCTTGAAACAGTGTTCTTGGGGTTTCTCTGGAGTGCCATCAAGGAAATCAAGGCTCCTTTCATGTGTGATGTGCAACGCGGAATTGCTCTGCACGCAGTGCAGGGGAATCGGGCCTCATCTCCCGGTGAGGGGGAAGTCTCATGGTTTTTCTCGAGTTGCGGCAGGAACCTGGGGTATATTCTCGAGTTACGACGGGAATGGCCCTTCCACACACGTGTTTGTTCAGCGACGAAAGGACTCCTGCCTAGTTGCGAGGGACAACTCGGGATTCTCCTCGAGGCTTGGCAGGACAATTGGGACGCCTCTCCAGCTGAGGCGGGAGACCATGGGTCCCTTTCCATGTGCCACAGGAATCCTGGGACTCGTATCAAGTTTCACGAGGAGTCAGGCATCGTCTCCTTTGGAGGCACTGATCTCCGCGTACCTCTGGAGTTTTCAAAGGATGTGAGGCCTCCGGTCGCGACGAGGTGGGGAACTAGGTGTTTCTCTGTGGTCTCCACAGGGGATTCAGACATCCTTTCGTCTTGGGAGATGAAAGACGAGCCTGCATTCAAGTCACTGCGGGGATATCCGGCCTTATTTCGAGTCAGGGCGTCGCGGTGTCCATTTCACTTGAGGCCACAAGCTCAGGGTCCCTCTCCCATAGCTAGAGCTGAGAGAAGCCTCCTCTTGAGGTGCTTGTGGTAAGGTGGTATTCCTCTGGAGTCGAAGCCAGGGACTAACCTCTCATCTCGAGTTGATTTTTGGTCCACGGAGCTCTTTCGTGTTGCTACAGTGACCTCAGGATCCCTCTAGCCTTGAAACAGTGTTCTTGGGGTTTCTCTGGAGTGCCATCAAGGAAATCAAGGCTTCTTTCATGTTTGATGTGCAACACGGAATTGCTCTGCATGCAGTGGAGGGGAATCGGGCCTCATCTCACGGCGAGGGGGAAGTCTCATGTTTTTTCTCGAGTTGCGGCGAGAACCTGGGGTATATTCTCGAGTTACGACGGGGATGGCCCTTCCACCCACGTGTTTGTTCAGCGACGGCAGGACTCCTGCCTAGTTGCGAGGGACAACTCGCGATTCTCCTCGAGGCTTGGCAGGGCAATTGGGACGCCTCTCCACCTGAGGCGGGAGACCAAGGGTTCCTTTCCACGTGCTACAGGAATCCTGGGACTCCTATCAAGTTTCACGAGGAGTCAGGCATCGTCTCCCTTGGAGGCACTGATCTCCGCGTACGTCTGGAGTTTTCAAAGGATGTGAGGCCTCCGGTCGCGATGAGGTGGGGAACTAGGTCTTTCTCTGTGTTCTCCACAGGGGATTCAGACATCCTTTCGTCTTGGGAGATGCAAGACGAGCCTGCATTCAAGTCACTGCAGGGATATCCGGCCTTATTTCGAGTCAGGGCATCGCGGTGTCTATTCCAGTGGAGGCCGCAAACTCAGGGTCCCTGTCACATACCTAGAGCTGAGAGAAGCCTCCTCTTGAGGTGCTTGTGGTAAGGTGGTATTCCTCTGGAGTCGAAACCAGGGTCTAACCTCTCATCTCGAGTTGATTTTTGGTCCACGGAGCTCTTTCGTGTTGCTACAGTGACCTCAGGATCCCTCTAGCCTTGAAACAGTGTTCTTGGGGTTTCTCTGGAGTGCCATCAAGGAAATCAAGGCTCCTTTCATGTGTGCTGTGCAACACGGAATTGCTCTGCACGCAGTGCAGGGGAATCCTGCCTCATCTCGCGGCGAGGGGGAAGTCTCATGGTTTTTCTCGAGTTGCGGCGGGAACCTGGGGTATATTCTCGAGTTACGACGGGGATAGCCCTTCCACCCACGTGTTTGTTCAGCGACGTCAGGACTCCTGCCTAGTTGCGAGGGACAACTCGGGATTCTCCTCGAGGCTTGGCAGGGCAATTGGGACGCCTCTCCAGCTGAGGAGGGAGACCAAGGGTCCCTTTCCACGTGCCACAGGAATCCTGGGACTCCTATCAAGTTTCACGAGGAGTCAGGCATCGTCTCCTTTGGAGTCACTGATCTCCGCGTACCTCTGGAATTTTCAAAGGATGTGAGGCGTCCGGTCGCCATGAGGTGGGGAACTAGGTCTTTCTCTGTGGTCTCCACAGGGGATTCAGACATCCTTTCATCTTGGGAGATGCAAGACGAGCCTGCATTCAAATCACTGCAGGAATATCCGTCCTTATTTCGAGTCAGGGCATCGCGGTGTACATTACACTTGAGGCCGCAAACTCAGGGTCCCTGTCACATACCTAGAGCTGAGAGAAGCCTCCTCTTGAGGTGCTTATGGTAAGGTGGTATTCCTCTGGAGTCGAAGCCAGGGACTAACCTCTCATCTCGAGTTGATTTTTGGTCCACGGAGCTCTTTCGTGTTGCTACAGTGACCTCAGGATCCCTCTAGCCTTGAAACAGTGTTCTTGGGGTTTCTCTGGAGTGCCATCAAGGAAATCAAGTCTCCTTTCATGTGTGATGTGCAACACGGAATTGCTCTGCACACAGTGCAGGGGAATCGGGCCTCATCTCGCGGTGAGGGGGATGTCTCATGGTTTTTCTCGAGTTGCGGCGGGAACCTGGGGTATATTCTCGAGTTACGGCGGGAATGGCCCTTCCACACACGTGTTTGTTCAGTGACGTCAGGACTCCTGCCTAGTTGCGAGGGACAACTCGGGATTCTCCTCGAGGCTTGGCAGGGCAATTGGGACGCCTCTCCAGCTGAGGCGGGAGACCAAGGGTCCCTTTCCACGTGCCACAGGAATCCTGGGACTCCTATGAAGTTTCACGAGGAGTCAGGCATCGTCTCCTTTGGAGGCACTGATCTCCGCCTACCTCTGGAGTTTTCAAAGGATGTGAGGTCTCCGGTCGCGATGAGGTGGGGAACTAGGTCTTTCTCTGTGGTCTCCACAGGGGATTCAGACATCCTTTCGTCTTGGGAGATGCAAGACGAGCCTGCATTCAAGTCACTGCAGGGATATCCGGCCTTCTTTCGAGTCAGGGCATCGCGGTGACCATTCAACTTGAGGCTGCAAATTCAGGGTCCCTCTCACATACCTAGAGCTGAGAGAAGCCTCCTCTTGAGGTGCTTGTGGTGAGGTGGTATTCCTCTGGAGTCGAAGCCAGGGACTAACCTCTCATCTCGAGTTGATTTTTGGTCCACGGAGCACTTTCGTGTTGCTACAGTGACCTCAGGATCCCTCTAGACTTGAAACAGTGTTCTTGGGGTTTCTCTGGAGTGCCATCAAGGAAATCAAGGCTCCTTTCATGTGTGATGTGCAACACGGAATTGCTCTGCACGCAGTGCAGGGGAATCAGGCCTCATCTCGCGGCGATGGGAAAGTCTCATGGTTTCTCTCGAGTTGCGGCGGGAACCTGGGGTATATTCTCGAGTTACGACGGGGATGGCCCTTCCACCCACGTATTTGTTCAGTGACGTCAGGACTCCTGCCTAGTTGCGAGGGACAACTCGGGATTCTCCTCGAGGGTTGGCAGGGCAATTGGGACGCCTCTTCAGCTGAGGCGTGAGACGAAGTGTCCCTTTCCACCTGCCACAGGAATCCTGTGACTCGTATCAAGTTTCACGAGGAGTCAGGCATCGTCTCCTTTGGAGGCACTGATCTCCGCGTACCTCTGGAGTTTTCAAAGGATGTGAGGACTCCGGTCGCCATGAGGTGGGGAACTAGGTCTTTCTCTGTGGTCTCCACAGGGGATTCAGACATCCTTTCGTCTTGGGAGATGCAAGACGAGCCTGCATTCAAGTCACTGCAGGGATATCCGGCCTTATTTCGAGCCAGGGCATCACGGTCACCATTCCACTTGAGGCCGCAAACTCAGGGTCCCTCTCACATACCTAGAGCTGAGAGAAGCCTCCTCTTGAGGTGCTTGTGGTAAGGTGGTATTCCTCTGGAGTCGAAGCCAGGGACTAACCTCTCATCTCGAGTTGATTTTTGGTCCATGGAGCTCTTTCGTGTGGCTACAGTGACCTCAGGATCCCTCTAGCCTTGAAACAGTGTTCTTGGGGTTTCTCTGGAGTGCCATCAAGGAAATCAAGGCTCCTTTCATGTGTGATGTGCAACACGGAATTGCTCTGCACGCAGTGCAGGGGAATCGGGCCTCATCTCGCGGTGAGGGGGAAGTCTCATGGTTTTTCTCGAGTTGCGGCGGGAACCTGGGGTATATTCTCGAGTTACGACGGGAATGGCCCTTCCACACACGTGTTTGTTCAGCGACGTCAGGACTCCTGCCTAGTTGCGAGGGACAACTCGGGATTCTCCTCGAGGCTTGGCAGGGCAATTGGGACGCCTCTCCAGCTGAGGCGGGAGACCAAGGGTCCCTTTCCACGTGCCACAGGAATCCTGGGACTCCTATCAAGTTTTACGAGGAGTCAGGCATCGTCTCCTTTGGAGGCACTTATCACCGCGTAGGTCTGGAGTTTTCAAAGGATGTGAGGCCTCCGGTCACGATGAGGTGGGGAACTAGGTCTTTCTCTGTGGTCTCCACAGGGGATTCAGACATCCTTTCGTCTTGGGAGATGCAAGACGAGCCTGCATTCAAGTCACTGCTGGGATATCCGGCCGTATTTCGCGTCAGGGCGTCGCGGTGTCCATTCCACTTGAGGCCGCAAACTCAGGGTCCCTCTCACATAGCTAGAGCTGAGAGAAGCCTCCTCTTGAGGTGCTTGTGGTAAGGTGGTATTCCTCTGGAGTCGAATCCAGGGACTAACCTCTCATCTCGAGTTGATTTTTGGTCCACGGAGCTCTTTCGTGTTGCTACAGTGACCTCAGGATCCCTCTAGCCTTGAAACAGTGTTCTTAGGTTTTCTCTGGAGTACCATCAAGGAAATCAAGGCTCCTTTCATGTGTGATGTGCAATACGGAGTTGCTCTGCACGCAGTGCAGGGGAATCGGGCCTCATCTCGCGGCGAGGGGGAAGTCTCATGGTTTTTCTCGAGTTGCGGCGGGAACCTGGGGTATATTCTCGAGTTACGACGGGAATGGCCCTTCCACACACGTGTTTGTTCAGCGACGTCAGGACTCCTGCCTAGTTGCGAGGGACAACTCGGGATTCTCCTCGAGGCTTAGCACGGCAATTGGGACGCCTCTCCAGCTGAGGCGGGAGACCAAGGGTCCCTTTCCACGTGCCACAGGAATCCTGGGACTCCTATCAAGTTTCACGAGGAGTCAGGCATCGTCTCCTTTGGAGGCACTGATCTCCGCGTACCTGTGGAGTTTTCAAAGGATGTGAGGCCTCCGGTCGCGATGAGGTGGGGAACTAGGTCTTTCTCTGTGGTCTCCACATGGGATTCAGACATCCTTTCGTCTTGGGAGATGCAAGACGAGCCTGTATGCAAGTCACTGCAGGGATAACCGGCCTTATTTCGAGTCAGGGCATCGCGGTGACCATTCCACTTGAGGCCGCAAACTCAGGGTCCCTCTCCCATACCTAGAGCTGAGAGAAGCCTCCTCTTGAGGTGCTTGTGGTAAGGTGGTATTCGTCTGGAGTCGAAGCCAGGGACTAACCTCTCATCTCGAGTTGATTTTTGGTCCACGGAGCTCTTTCGTGTTGCTACATTGACCTCAGGATCCCTCTAGCCTTGAAACAGTGTGCTTGGGGTTTCTCTGGAGTGCCATCAAGGAAATCAAGGCTCCTTTCATGTTTGATGTGCAACACGGAATTGCTCTGCATGCAGTGCAGGGGAATCGGGCCTCAACTCACGGCGAGGGGGAAGTCTCATGGTTTTTCTCGAGTTGCGGCGAGAACCTGGGGTATATTCTCGAGTTACGACGGGGATGGCCCTTCCACCCACGTGTTTATTCAGCGACATCAGGACTCCTGCCTAGTTGCGAGGGACAACTCGGGATTCTCCTCGAGGCTTGGCAGGGCAATTGGAACGCCTCTCCAGCTGAGGCGGGAGACCAAGGGTCCCTTTCCACGTGCCACAGGAATCCTGGGACTCCTATCAAGTTTCACGAGGAGTCAGGCATCGTCTCCTTTGGAGGCACTGATCTCCGCGTACCTCTGGAGTTTTCAAAGGATGTGAGGCCTCCGGTCGCGATGAGTTGGGGAACTAGGTCTTTCTCTGTGTTCTCCACAGGGGATTCAGACACCCTTTCGTCTTGGGAGATGCAAGACGAGCCTGCATTCCAGTCACTGCAGGGATATCCAGCCTTATTTCTAGTCAGGGCATCGCGGTGTCCATTCCACTTGAGGCCGCAAACTCAGGGTCCCTCTCACATACCTAGAGCTGAGAGAAGCCTCCTCTTGAGGTGCTTGTGGTAAGGTGGTATTCCTCTGGAGTCGAAGCCAGGGACTAACCTCTCATCTCGAGTTGATTTTTGGTCCACGGAGCTCTTTCGTGTGGCTACAGTGACCTCAGGATCCCTCTAGCCTTGAAACAGTGTGCTTGGGCTTTCTCTGGAGGGCCATCAAGGAAATCAAGGCTCCTTTCATGTGTGATGTGCAACACGGAATTGCTCTACAGGCAGTGCAGGGGAATCGGGCCTCATCTCGCGGCGAGGGGGAAGTCTCATGGTTTTTCTCGAGTTGCGGCGGGAACCTGGGGTATATTCTCGAGTTACGACGGGGATGGCCCTTCCACACACGTGTTTGTTCAGCGACGGCAGGACTCCTGCCTAGTTGCGAGGGACAACTCGTGATTCTCCTCGAGGCTTGGCAGGGCAATTGGGACGCCTCTCCAGCTGAGGCGGGAGACCAAGGGTCCCTTTCCACGTGCCACAGGAATCCTGGGACTCCTATCAAGTTTCACGAGAAGTCAGGCATCCTCTCCTTTGGAGGCACTGATCTCCGCGTACCTCTGGAGTTTTCAAAGGATGTGAGGCCTCCGGTCGCGATGAGGTGGGGAACTAGGTCTTTCTCTGTGGTCTCCACATGGGATTCAGACATCCATTCTTCTTGGGAGATGCAAGACGAGCCTGTATGCAAGTCACTGCAGGGATAACCGGCCTTATTTCGAGTCAGGGCATCGCGGGGTCCATTCCACTTGAAGCCGCAAACTCAGGGTCCCTCTCACATACCTAGAGCTGAGAGAAGCCTCCTCTTGAGGTGCTTGTGGTAAGGTGGTATTTCTTGGAGTCGAAGCCAGGGACTAACCTCTCATCTCGAGTTGATTTTTGGTCCACGGAGCTCTTTCGTGTTGCTACAGTGACCTCAGGATCCCTCTAGCCTTGAAACAGTGTTCTTGGGGTTTCTCTGGAGTGCCATCAAGGAAATCAAGGCTCCTTTCATGTGTGATGTGCAACACGGAATTGCTCTGCACGCAGTGCAGGGGAATCGGGCCTCATCTCGCGGCGAGGGGGAAGTCTCATGGTTTTTCTCGAGTTGCGGTGGGAACCTGGGGTATATTCTCGAGTTCCGACGGGGATGGCACTTCCACACACGTGTTTGTTCAGCGACGTCAGGTCTCCTGCCTAGTGGCGGGGGACAACTCGGGATTCTCCTCGAGGCTTGGCAGGGCAATTGGGACGCCTCTCCAGCTGAGGCGGGAGACCAAGGGTCCCTTTCCACGTGCCACAGGAATCCTGGGACTCCTATCAAGTTTCACGAGGAGTCAGGCATCGTCTCCTTTGGAGGCACTGATCTCCGCGTACCTCTGGAGTTTTCAAAGGACGTGAGGCCTCCGGTCACGATGAGGTGGGGAACTAGGTCTTTCTCTGTGATCTCCACAGGGGATTCAGACATCCTTTCGTCTTGGGAGATGCAAGACGAGCCTGTATTCAAGTCACTGCAGGGATATCCGGCCTTATTTCGAGTTAGGGCATCGCGGTGTCCATTCCACTTGAGGCCGCAAACTCAGGGTCCCTCTCACATACCTAGAGCTGAGAGAAGCCTCCTCTTGAGGTGCTTGTGGTAAGGTGGTATTCCTCTGGAGTCGAAGCCAGGGACTAACCTCTCATCTTGAGTTGATTTTTGGTCCACGGAGCTCTTTCCTGTTGCTACAGTGACCTCAGGATCCCTCTAGCCTTGAAACAGTGTTCTTGCGGTTTCTCTGGAGTGCCATCAAGGAAATCAAGGCTCCTTTCATGTGTGATGTGCAACACGGAATTGCTCTGCACGCAGTGCAGGGGAATCGGGCCTCATCTCGCGGTGAGGGGGAAGTCTCATGGTTTTTCTCGAGTTGCGGCGGGAACCTGGGGTATATTCTCGAGTTACGACGGGGATGGCCCTTCCACCCACGTGTTTGTTCAGCGACATCAGGACTCCTGCCTAGTTGCGAGGGACAACTCGGGATTCTCCTCGAGGCTTGGCAGGGCAATTGGGACGCCTCTCCAGCTGAGGCGGGAGAACAAGGGTCCCTTTCCACCTGCCACAGGAATCCTGGGACTCCTATCAAGTTTCACGAGGAGTCAGGCATCGTCTCCTTTGGAGGCACTGATCTCCGTGTACCTCTGGAGTTTTCAAAGGATGTGAGGCCTCCGGTCGCGATGAGGTGGGGAACTAGGTCTTTCTCTGTGGTCTCCACAGGGGATTCAGACATCCTTTCGTCTTGGGAGATGCAAGACGAGCCTGCATTCAAGTCACGGCAGGGATATCCGCCCTTATTTCGAGTCAGGGCATCGCGGTGTCCATTCCAATTGAGGCCGCAAACTCAGGGTCACTCTCACATACCTAGAGCTGAGAGAAGCCTCCTCTTGAGGTGCTTGTGGTAAGGTGGTATGCCTCGGGAGTCGAATCCACGGACTAACCTCTCATCTCGAGTTGATTTTTGGTCCACGGAGCTCTTTCGTGTTGCTACAGTGACCTCAGGATCCCTCTAGCCTTGAAACAGTGTTCTTGGGGTTTCTCTGGAGTGCCACCAAGGAAATCAAGGCTCCTTTCATGTGTGATGTGCAAGATGGAATTGCTCTGCACACAGTGCAGGGGAATCGGGCCTCATCTCGCGGAGAGGGGGAAGTCTCATGGTTTTTCTCGAGTTGCGGCGGGAACCTGGGTTATATTCTCGAGTTATGACGGGGATGGCCCTTCCACCCACGTGTTTCTTCAGCGACGTCAAGACTCCTGCCTAGTTGCGAGGGACAACTCGGAATTCTCCTCGAGGCTTGGCAGGGCAATTGGAACGCCTCTCCAGCTGAGGTGGGAGACCAAGGGTCCCTTTCCGCGTGCCACAGGAATCCTGGGACTCCTATCAAGTTTCACGAGAAGTCAGGCATCGTCTCCTTTTTAGGCACTGATCTCCGCGTACCTCTAGAGTTTTCAAAGAATGTGAGTCCTCCGGTCGCGATGAGGTGGGGAACTAGGTCTTTCTCTGTGGTCTCCACAGGGGATTCAGACATCCTTTCATCTTGGGAGATGCAAGACGAGCCTGCATTCAAGTCACTGCAGGGATATCCGGCCTTATTTGGAGTCAGGGCATTGCGGTGTCCATTCCACTTGAGGCCGCAAACTCAGGGTCCCTCTGACATACCTAGAGCTGAGAGAAGCCTCCTCTTGAGGTGCTTGTGGTAAGGTAGTATTCCTCTGGAGTCGAAGCCAGGGACTAACCTCTCATCTCGAGTTGATTTTTGGTCCACGGAGCTCTTTCGTGTTGCTACAGTGACGTCAGGATCCCTCTAGCCTTGAAAGAGTGTTCTTGGGGTTTCTCTGGAGTGCCATCAAGGAAATCAAGGCTCCTTTCATGTGTGATGTGCAACGCGGAATTGCTCTGCACGCAGTGCAGGGGAATCGGGCCTCATCTCCCGGTGAGGGGGAAGTCTCATGGTTTTTCTCGAGTTGCGGCAGGAACCTGGGGTATATTCTCGAGTTACGACGGGAATGGCCCTTCCACACACGTGTTTGTTCAGCGACGAAAGGACTCCTGCCTAGTTGCGAGGGACAACTCGGGATTCTCCTCGAGGCTTGGCAGGACAATTGGGACGCCTCTCCAGCTGAGGCGGGAGACCATGGGTCCCTTTCCATGTGCCACAGGAATTCTGGGACTCGTATCAAGTTTCACGAGGAGTCAGGCATCGTCTCCTTTGGAGGCACTGATCTCCGCGTACCTCTGGAGTTTTCAAAGGATGTGAGGCCTCCGGTCGCGACGAGGTGGGGAACTAGGTGTTTCTCTGTGGTCTCCACAGGGGATTCAGACATCCTTTCGTCTTGGGAGATGAAAGACGAGCCTGCATTCAAGTCACTGCGGGGATATCCGGCCTTATTTCGAGTCAGGGCGTCGCGGTGTCCATTTCACTTGAGGCCACAAGCTCAGGGTCCCTCTCCCATAGCTAGAGCTGAGAGAAGCCTCCTCTTGAGGTGCTTGTGGTAAGGTGGTATTCCTCTGGAGTCGAAGCCAGGGACTAACCTCTCATCTCGAGTTGATTTTTGGTCCACGGAGCTCTTTCGTGTTGCTACAGTGACCTCAGGATCCCTCTAGCCTTGAAACAGTGTTCTTGGGGATTCTCTGGAGTGCCATCAAGGAAATCAAGGCTTCTTTCATGTTTGATGTGCAACACGGAATTGCTCTGCATGCAGTGGAGGGGAATCGGGCCTCATCTCACGGCGAGGGGGAAGTCTCATGGTTTTTCTCGAGTTGCGGCGAGAACCTGGGGTATATTCTCGAGTTACGACGGGGATGGCCCTTCCACCCACGTGTTTGTTCAGCGACGGCAGGACTCCTGCCTAGTTGCGAGGGAAAACTCGGGATTCTCCTCGAGGCTTGGCAGGGCAATTGGGACGCCTCTCCACCTGAGGCGGGAGACCAAGGGTTCCTTTCCACGTGCTACAGGAATCCTGGGACTCCTATCAAGTTTCACGAGGAGTCAGGCATCGTCTCCCTTGGAGGCACTGATCTCCGCGTACGTCTGGAGTTTTCAAAGGATGTGAGGCCTCCGGTCGCGATGAGGTGGGGAACTAGGTCTTTCTCTGTGTTCTCCACAGGGGATTCAGACATCCTTTCGTCTTGGGAGATGCAAGACGAGCCTGCATTCAAGTCACTGCAGGGATATCCGGCCTTATTTCGAGTCAGGGCATCGCGGTGTCTATTCCAGTGGAGGCCGCAAACTCAGGGTCCCTGTCACATACCTAGAGCTGAGAGAAGCCTCCTCTTGAGGTGCTTGTGGTAAGGTGGTATTCCTCTGGAGTCGAAACCAGGGTCTAACCTCTCATCTCGAGTTGATTTTTGGTCCACGGAGCTCTTTCGTGTTGCTACAGTGACCTCAGGATCCCTCTAGCCTTGAAACAGTGTTCTTGGGGTTTCTCTGGAGTGCCATCAAGGAAATCAAGGCTCCTTTCATGTGTGATGTGCAACACGGAATTGCTCTGCACGCAGTGCAGGGGAATCCTGCCTCATCTCGCGGCGAGGGGGAAGTCTCATGGTTTTTCTCGAGTTGCGGCGGGAACCTGGGGTATATTCTCGAGTTACGACGGGGATAGCCCTTCCACCCACGTGTTTGTTCAGCGACGTCAGGACTCCTGCCTAGTTGCGAGGGACAACTCGGGATTCTCCTCGAGGCTTGGCAGGGCAATTGGGACGCCTCTCCAGCTGAGGAGGGAGACCAAGGGTCCCTTTCCACGTGCCACAGGAATCCTGGGACTCCTATGAAGTTTCACGAGGAGTCAGGCATCGTCTCCTTTGGAGGCACTGATCTCCGCCTACCTCTGGAGTTTTCAAAGGATGTGAGGTCTCCGGTCGCGATGAGGTGGGGAACTAGGTCTTTCTCTGTGGTCTCCACAGGGGATTCAGACATCCTTTCGTCTTGGGAGATGCAAGACGAGCCTGCATTCAAGTCACTGCAGGGATATCCGGCCTTCTTTCGAGTCAGGGCATCGCGGTGACCATTCAACTTGAGGCTGCAAATTCAGGGTCCCTCTCACATACCTAGAGCTGAGAGAAGCCTCCTCTTGAGGTGCTTGTGGTGAGGTGGTATTCCTCTGGAGTCGAAGCCAGGGACTAACCTCTCATCTCGAGTTGATTTTTGGTCCACGGAGCACTTTCGTGTTGCTACAGTGACCTCAGGATCCCTCTAGACTTGAAACAGTGTTCTTGGGGTTTCTCTGGAGTGCCATCAAGGAAATCAAGGCTCCTTTCATGTGTGATGTGCAACACGGAATTGCTCTGCACGCAGTGCAGGGGAATCAGGCCTCATCTCGCGGCGATGGGAAAGTCTCATGGTTTCTCTCGAGTTGCGGCGGGAACCTGGGGTATATTCTCGAGTTCCGACGGGGATGGCCCTTCCACCCACGTATTTGTTCAGTGACGTCAGGACTCCTGCCTAGTTGCGAGGGACAACTCGGGATTCTCCTCGAGGGTTGGCAGGGCAATTGGGACGCCTCTTCAGCTGAGGCGTGAGACGAAGTGTCCCTTTCCACCTGCCACAGGAATCCTGTGACTCGTATCAAGTTTCACGAGGAGTCAGGCATCGTCTCCTTTGGAGGCACTGATCTCCGCGTACCTCTGGAGTTTTCAAAGGATGTGAGGACTCCGGTCGCCATGAGGTGGGGAACTAGGTCTTTCTCTGTGGTCTCCACAGGGGATTCAGACATCCTTTCGTCTTGGGAGATGCAAGACGAGCCTGCATTCAAGTCACTGCAGGGATAATCGGCCTTATTTCGAGCCAGGGCATCACGGTCACCATTCCACTTGAGGCCGCAAACTCAGGGTCCCTCTCACATACCTAGAGCTGAGAGAAGCCTCCTCTTGAGGTGCTTGTGGTAAGGTGGTATTCCTCTGGAGTCGAAGCCAGGGACTAACCTCTCATCTCGAGTTGATTTTTGGTCCATGGAGCTCTTTCGTGTGGCTACAGTGACCTCAGGATCCCTCTAGCCTTGAAACAGTGTTCTTGGGGTTTCTCTGGAGTGCCATCAAGGAAATCAAGGCTCCTTTCATGTGTGATGTGCAACACGGAATTGCTCTGCACGCAGTGCAGGGGAATCGGGCCTCATCTCGCGGTGAGGGGGAAGTCTCATGGTTTTTCTCGAGTTGCGGCGGGAACCTGGGGTATATTCTCGAGTTACGACGGGAATGGCCCTTCCACACACGTGTTTGTTCAGCGACGTCAGGACTCCTGCCTAGTTGCGAGGGACAACTCGGGATTCTCCTCGAGGCTTGGCAGGGCAATTGGGACGCCTCTCCAGCTGAGGCGGGAGACCAAGGGTCCCTTTCCACGTGCCACAGGAATCCTGGGACTCCTATCAAGTTTTACGAGGAGTCAGGCATCGTCTCCTTTGGAGGCACTTATCACCGCGTAGGTCTGGAGTTTTCAAAGGATGTGAGGCCTCCGGTCACGATGAGGTGGGGAACTAGGTCTTTCTCTGTGGTCTCCACAGGGGATTCAGACATCCTTTCGTCTTGGGAGATGCAAGACGAGCCTGCATTCAAGTCACTGCTGGGATATCCGGCCGTATTTCGCGTCAGGGCGTCGCGGTGTCCATTCCACTTGAGGCCGCAAACTCAGGGTCCCTCTCACATAGCTAGAGCTGAGAGAAGCCTCCTCTTGAGGTGCTTGTGGTAAGGTGGTATTCCTCTGGAGTCGAATCCAGGGACTAACCTCTCATCTCGAGTTGATTTTTGGTCCACGGAGCTCTTTCGTGTTGCTACAGTGACCTCAGGATCCCTCTAGCCTTGAAACAGTGTTCTTAGGTTTTCTCTGGAGTACCATCAAGGAAATCAAGGCTCCTTTCATGTGTGATGTGCAATACGGAGTTGCTCTGCACGCAGTGCAGGGGAATCGGGCCTCATCTCGCGGCGAGGGGGAAGTCTCATGGTTTTTCTCGAGTTGCGGCGAGAACCTGGGGTATATTCTCGAGTTACGACGGGAATGGCCCTTCCACACACGTGTTTGTTCAGCGACGTCAGGACTCCTGCCTAGTTGCGAGGGACAACTCGGGATTCTCCTCGAGGCTTAGCACGGCAATTGGGACGCCTCTCCAGCTGAGGCGGGAGACCAAGGGTCCCTTTCCACGTGCCACAGGAATCCTGGGACTCCTATCAAGTTTCACGAGGAGTCAGGCATCGTCTCCTTTGGAGGCACTGATCTCCGCGTACCTGTGGAGTTTTCAAAGGATGTGAGGCCTCCGGTCGCGATGAGGTGGGGAACTAGGTCTTTCTCTGTGGTCTCCACATGGGATTCAGACATCCTTTCGTCTTGGGAGATGCAAGACGAGCCTGTATGCAAGTCACTGCAGGGATAACCGGCCTTATTTCGAGTCAGGGCATCGCGGTGACCATTCCACTTGAGGCCGCAAACTCAGGGTCCCTCTCCCATACCTAGAGCTGAGAGAAGCCTCCTCTTGAGGTGCTTGTGGTAAGGTGGTATTCGTCTGGAGTCGAAGCCAGGGACTAACCTCTCATCTCGAGTTGATTTTTGGTCCACGGAGCTCTTTCGTGTTGCTACATTGACCTCAGGATCCCTCTAGCCTTGAAACAGTGTGCTTGGGGTTTCTCTGGAGTGCCATCAAGGAAATCAAGGCTCCTTTCATGTTTGATGTGCAACACGGAATTGCTCTGCATGCAGTGCAGGGGAATCGGGCCTCAACTCACGGCGAGGGGGAAGTCTCATGGTTTTTCTCGAGTTGCAGCGAGAACCTGGGGTATATTCTCGAGTTACGACGGGGATGGCCCTTCCACCCACGTGTTTATTCAGCGACATCAGGACTCCTGCCTAGTTGCGAGGGACAACTCGGGATTCTCCTCGAGGCTTGGCAGGGCAATTGGAACGCCTCTCCAGCTGAGGCGGGAGACCAAGGGTCCCTTTCCACGTGCCACAGGAATCCTGGGACTCCTATCAAGTTTCACGAGGAGTCAGGCATCGTCTCCTTTGGAGGCACTGATCTCCGCGTACCTCTGGAGTTTTCAAAGGATGTGAGGCCTCCGGTCGCGATGAGTTGGGGAACTAGGTCTTTCTCTGTGTTCTCCACAGGGGATTCAGACATCCTTTCGTCTTGGGAGATGCAAGATGAGCCTGCATTCCAGTCACTGCAGGGATATCCAGCCTTATTTCTAGTCAGGGCATCGCGGTGTCCATTCCACTTGAGGCCGCAAACTCAGGGTCCCTCTCACATACCTAGAGCTGAGAGAAGCCTCCTCTTGAGGTGCTTGTGGTAAGGTGGTATTCCTCTGGAGTCGAAGCCAGGGACTAACCTCTCATCTCGAGTTGATTTTTGGTCCACGGAGCTCTTTCGTGTGGCTACAGTGACCTCAGGATCCCTCTAGCCTTGAAACAGTGTGCTTGGGCTTTCTCTGGAGGGCCATCAAGGAAATCAAGGCTCCTTTCATGTGTGATGTGCAACACGGAATTGCTCTACAGGCAGTGCAGGGGAATCGGGCCTCATCTCGCGGCGAGGGGGAAGTCTCATGGTTTTTTCTCGAGTTGCGGCGGGAACCTGGGGTATATTCTCGAGTTACGACGGGGATGGCCCTTCCACACACGTGTTTGTTCAGCGACGGCAGGACTCCTGCCTAGTTGCGAGGGACAACTCGTGATTCTCCTCGAGGCTTGGCAGGGCAATTGGGACGCCTCTCCAGCTGAGGCGGGAGACCAAGGGTCCCTTTCCACGTGCCACAGGAATCCTGGGACTCCTATCAAGTTTCACGAGAAGTCAGGCATCCTCTCCTTTGGAGGCACTGATCTCCGCGTACCTCTGGAGTTTTCAAAGGATGTGAGGCCTCCGGTCGCGATGAGGTGGGGAACTAGGTCTTTCTCTGTGGTCTCCACATGGGATTCAGACATCCATTCTTCTTGGGAGATGCAAGACGAGCCTGTATGCAAGTCACTGCAGGGATAACCGGCCTTATTTCGAGTCAGGGCATCGCGGGGTCCATTCCACTTGAAGCCGCAAACTCAGGGTCCCTCTCACATACCTAGAGCTGAGAGAAGCCTCCTCTTGAGGTGCTTGTGGTAAGGTGGTATTTCTTGGAGTCGAAGCCAGGGACTAACCTCTCATCTCGAGTTGATTTTTGGTCCACGGAGCTCTTTCGTGTTGCTACAGTGACCTCAGGATCCCTCTAGCCTTGAAACAGTGTTCTTGGGGTTTCTCTGGAGTGCCATCAAGGAAATCAAGGCTCCTTTCATGTGTGATGTGCAACACGGAATTGCTCTGCACGCAGTGCAGGGGAATCGGGCCTCATCTCGCGGCGAGGGGGAAGTCTCATGGTTTTTCTCGAGTTGCGGTGGGAACCTGGGGTATATTCTCGAGTTCCGACGGGGATGGCCCTTCCACACACGTGTTTGTTCAGCGACGTCAGGTCTCCTGCCTAGTGGCGGGGGACAACTCGGGATTCTCCTCGAGGCTTGGCAGGGCAATTGGGACGCCTCTCCAGCTGAGGCGGGAGACCAAGGGTCCCTTTCCACGTGCCACAGGAATCCTGGGACTCCTATCAAGTTTCACGAGGAGTCAGGCATCGTCTCCTTTGGAGGCACTGATCTCCGCGTACCTCTGGAGTTTTCAAAGGACGTGAGGCCTCCGGTCACGATGAGGTGGGGAACTAGGTCTTTCTCTGTGATCTCCACAGGGGATTCAGACATCCTTTCGTCTTGGGAGATGCAAGACGAGCCTGTATTCAAGTCACTGCAGGGATATCCGGCCTTATTTCGAGTTAGGGCATCGCGGTGTCCATTCCACTTGAGGCCGCAAACTCAGGGTCCCTCTCACATACCTAGAGCTGAGAGAAGCCTCCTCTTGAGGTGCTTGTGGTAAGGTGGTATTCCTCTGGAGTCGAAGCCAGGGACTAACCTCTCATCTTGAGTTGATTTTTGGTCCACGGAGCTCTTTCCTGTTGCTACAGTGACCTCAGGATCCCTCTAGCCTTGAAACAGTGTTCTTGGGGTTTCTCTGGAGTGCCATCAAGGAAATCAAGGCTCCTTTCATGTGTGATGTGCAACACGGAATTGCTCTGCACGCAGTGCAGGGGAATCGGGCCTCATCTCGCGGTGACGGGGAAGTCTCATGGTTTTTCTCGAGTTGCGGCGGGAACCTGGGGTATATTCTCGAGTTACGACGGGGATGGCCCTTCCACCCACGTGTTTGTTCAGCGACATCAGGACTCCTGCCTAGTTGCGAGGGACAACTCGGGATTCTCCTCGAGGCTTGGCAGGGCAATTGGGACGCCTCTCCAGCTGAGGCGGGAGAACAAGGGTCCCTTTCCACCTGCCACAGGAATCCTGGGACTCCTATCAAGTTTCACGAGGAGTCAGGCATCGTCTCCTTTGGAGGCACTGATCTCCGTGTACCTCTGGAGTTTTCAAAGGATGTGAGGCCTCCGGTCGCGATGAGGTGGGGAACTAGGTCTTTCTCTGTGGTCTCCACAGGGGATTCAGACATCCTTTCGTCTTGGGAGATGCAAGACGAGCCTGCATTCAAGTCACTGCAGGGATATCCGCCCTTATTTCGAGTCAGGGCATCGCGGTGTCCATTCCAATTGAGGCCGCAAACTCAGTGTCACTCTCACATACCTAGAGCTGAGAGAAGCCTCCTCTTGAGGTGCTTGTGGTAAGGTGGTATGCCTCGGGAGTCGAATCCACGGACTAACCTCTCATCTCGAGTTGATTTTTGGTCCACGGAGCTCTTTCGTGTTGCTACAGTGACCTCAGGATCCCTCTAGCCTTGAAACAGTGTTCTTGGGGTTTCTCTGGAGTGCCACCAAGGAAATCAAGGCTCCTTTCATGTGTGATGTGCAAGATGGAATTGCTCTGCACACAGTGCAGGGGAATCGGGCCTCATCTCGCGGTGAGGGGGAAGTCTCATGGTTTTTCTCGAGTTGCGGCGGGAACCTGGGTTATATTCTCGAGTTATGACGGGGATGGCCCTTCCACCCACGTGTTTCTTCAGCGACGTCAAGACTCCTGCCTAGTTGCGAGGGACAACTCGGAATTCTCCTCGAGGCTTGGCAGGGCAATTGGAACGCCTCTCCAGCTGAGGTGGGAGACCAAGGGTCCCTTTCCGCGTGCCACAGGAATCCTGGGACTCCTATCAAGTTTCACGAGAAGTCAGGCATCATCTCCTTTTTAGGCACTGATCTCCGCGTACCTCTAGAGTTTTCAAAGAATGTGAGTCCTCCGGTCGCGATGAGGTGGGGAACTAGGTCTTTCTCTGTGGTCTCCACAGGGGATTCAGACATCCTTTCATCTTGGGAGATGCAAGACGAGCCTGCATTCAAGTCACTGCAGGGATATCCGGCCTTATTTGGAGTCAGGGCATCGCGGTGTCCATTCCACTTGAGGCCGCAAACTCAGGGTCCCTCTGACATACCTAGAGCTGAGAGAAGCCTCCTCTTGAGGTGCTTGTGGTAAGGTAGTATTCCTCTGGAGTCGAAGCCAGGGACTAACCTCTCATCTCGAGTTGATTTTTGGTCCACGGAGCTCTTTCGTGTTGCTACAGTGACGTCAGGATCCCTCTAGCCTTGAAAGAGTGTTCTTGGGGTTTCTCTGGAGTGCCATCAAGGAAATCAAGGCTCCTTTCATGTGTGATGTGCAAGATGGAATTGCTCTGCACGCAGTGCAGGGGAATAGGGCCTCATCTCGCGGCGAGGGGGAAGTCTCATGGTTTTTCTCGAGTTGTGGCGGGAACCTGGGGTATATTCTCGAGTTACGACGGGGATGGCCCTTCCACACACGTGTTTGTTCAGCGACGGCAGGACTCCTGCCTAGTTGCGAGGGACAACTGGGGATTCTCCTCGAGGCTTGGCAGGGCAATTTGGACGTCTCTCCAGCTGAGGCGGGAGACCAAGGGTCCCTTTCCACGTGCCACAGGAATCCTGGGACTCCTATCAAGTTTCACGAGGAGTCAGGCATCGTCTCCTTTGGAGGCACTGATCTCCGCGTACCTCTGGAGTTTTCAAAGGATGTGAGGCCTCCGGTCGCGATGAGGTGCGGAACTAGGTTTTTCTCTGTGGTCTCTACAGGGGATTCAGACATCCTTTCGTCTTGGGAGATGCAAGACTAGCCTGCATTCAAGTCACTGGAGGGATATCCGGCCGTATTTCGCGTCAGGGCATCGTGGTGTCCATTCCACTTGAGGCCGCAAACTCAGGGTCCCTCTCACATACCTAGAGCTGAGAGAAGCCTCCTCTTGAGGTGCTTGTGGCAAGGTGGTATTCCTCTGGAGTCGAAGCCAGGGACTAAGCTGTCATCTCGAGTTGATTTTTGGTCCACGGAGCTCTTTCGTGTTGCTACAGTGACCTCAGGATCCCTCTAGCCTTGAAACAGTGTTCTTCTGGTTTCTCTGGAGTGCCATCAAGGAAATTAAGGCTCCTTTCATGTGTGATGTGCAACACGGAATTGCTCTGCACGCAGTGCTGGGAATCGGCCCTCATCTCGTGGCGAGGGGGAAGTCTCATGGTTTCTCTCGAGTTGCAGCGGGAACGTGGGGTATATTCTCGAGTTACGACGGGGATGGCCCTTCCACACAAGTGTTTGTTCAGCGACGTCAGGACTCCTGCCTAGTTGCGAGGGACAACTCGGGATTCTCCTCGAGGCTTGGCAGGGCAATTGGGACGCCTCTCCAGCTGAGGCGGGAGACCAAGGGTCCCTTTCCACGTGCCACAGGAATCCTGGGACTCCTATCAAGTTTCACGAGGCTTCAGGCATCGTCTCCTTTTTAGGCACTGATCTCCGCGTACCTCTGGAGTTTTCAAAGGATGTGAGGCCTCCGGTCGCGATGAGGTGGGGAACTAGGTCTTTCTCTGTGGTCTCCACAGGGAATTCAGACATCCTTTCGTCTCGGGAGATGCAAGACGAGCCTGCATTCCAGTCACTGCAGGGATATCCAGCCTTATTTTGAGTCAGGGCCTCGCGGTGTCCATTCCACTTGAGGCCGCAAACTCAGGGTCCCTCTCACATAACTAGAGCTGAGAGAAGCCTCCTCTTGAGGTGCTTGTGGTAATGTGGTATTCCTCTGGAGTCGAAGCCAGGGACTAACCTCTCATCTCGAGTTGATTCTTGGTCCACGGAGCTCTTTCATGTTGCTACAGTGACCTCAGGATGCCTCTAGCCTTGAAACACTGTCCTTGGGGTTTCTCTGAAGTGCCATCAAGGAAATCAAGGCTCCTTTCATGTGTGATGTGCAACACGGAGTTGCTCTGCACACAGTGCAGGGGAATCGGGCCTCATCTCGCGGCGAGGGGGAAGTCTCATGGTTTTTCTCGAGTTGCGGTGGGAACCTGGGGTATATTCTCGAGTTCCGACGGGGATGGCCCTTCCACCCACGTGTTTGTTCAGCGACGTCAGGTCTCCTGCCTAGTGGCGAGGGACAACTCGAATTCTCCTCGAGGCTTGGCAGGGCAATTGGGACGCCTCTCCAGCTGAGGCGGGAGACCAAGGGTCCCTTTCCACGTGCCACAGGAATCCTGGGACTCCTATCAAGTTTCACGAGGAGTCAGGCATCGTCTCCTTTGGAGGCACTGATCTCCGCGTACCTCTGGAGTTTTCAAAGGATGTGAGGCCTCCGGTCGCGATGAGGTGGGGAACTAGGTCTTTCCCTGTGGTCTCCACAGGGGATTCAGACATCCTTTCGTCTTGGGAGATGCAAGACGAGCCTGTATGCAAGTCACTGCAGGGATAACCGGCCTTATTTCGAGTCAGGGCATCGCGGGGTCCATTCCACTTGAAGCCGCAAACTCAGGGTCCCTCTCACATAACTAGAGCTGAGAGAAGCCTCCTCTTGAGGTGCTTGTGGTAAGGTGGTATTTCTTGGAGTCGAAGCCAGGGACTAACCTCTCATCTCGAATTGATTTTTGGTCCACGGAGCTCTTTCGTGTTGCTACAGTGACCTCAGGATCCCTCTAGCCTTGAAACAGTGTTCTTGCGGTTTCTCTGGAGTGCCATCAAGGAAATCAAGGCTCCTTTCATGTGTGATGTGCAACACGGAATTGCTCTGCACGCAGTGCAGGGGAATCGGGCCTCATCTCGCGGTGAGGGGGAAGTCTCATGGTTTTTCTCGAGTTGCGGCGGGAACCTGGGGTATATTCTCGAGTTACGACGGGGATGGCCCTTCCACACACGTGTTTGTTCAGCGACGTCAGGACTCCTGCCTAGTTGCGAGGGACAACTCGGGATTCTCCTCGAGGCTTGGCAGGGCAATTGGGACGCCTCTCCAGCTGAGGCGGGAGAACAAGGGTCCCTTTCCACCTGCCACAGGAATCCTGGGACTCCTATGAAGTTTCACGAGGAGTCAGGCATCGTCTCCTTTGGAGGCACTGATCTCCGTGTACCTCTGGAGTTTTCAAAGGATGTGAGGCCTCCGGTCGCGATGAGGTGGGGAACTAGGTCTTTCTCTGTGGTCTCCACAGGGGATTCAGACATCCTTTCGTCTTGGGAGATGCAAGACGAGCCTGCATTCAAGTCACTGCAGGGATATCCGGCCTTATTTCGAGTCAGGGCATCGCGGTGTCCATTCCACTTGAGGCCGCAATCTCAGGGTCCCTCTCATATAGCTAGAGCTGAGAGAAGCCTCCTCTTGAGGTGCTTGTGGTAAGGTGGTATGCCTCGGGAGTCGAAGCCAGGGACTAACCTCTCATCTCGAGTTGATTTGTGGTCCACGGAGCTCTTTCGTGTTGCTACAGTGACCTCAGGATCCCTCTAGCCTTGAAACAGTGTTCTTGGGGTTTCTCTGGAGTGCCACCAAGGAAATCAAGGCTCCTTTCATGTGTGATGTGCAAGATGGAATTGCTCTGCACACAGTGCAGGGGAATCGGGCCTCATCTCGCGGTGAGGGGGAAGTCTCATGGTTTTTCTCGAGTTGCGGCGGGAACCTGGGGTATATTCTCGAGTTATGACGGGGATGGCCCTTCCACCCACGTGTTTCTTCAGCGACGTCAAGACTCCTGCCTAGTTGCGAGGGACAACTCGGAATTCTCCTCGAGGCTTGGCAGGGCAATTGGAACGCCTCTCCAGCTGAGGTGGGAGACCAAGGGTCCCTTTCCGCGTGCCACAGGAATCCTGGGACTCCTATCAAGTTTCACGAGAAGTCAGGCATCGTCTCCTTTTTAGGCACTGATCTCCGCGTACCTCTAGAGTTTTCAAAGAATGTGAGTCCTCCGGTCGCGATGAGGTGGGGAACTAGGTCTTTCTCTGTGGTCTCCACAGGGGATTCAGACATCCTTTCATCTTGGGAGATGCAAGACGAGCCTGCATTCAAGTCACTGCAGGGATATCCGGCCTTATTTGGAGTCAGGGCATCGCGGTGTCCATTCCACTTGAGGCCGCAAACTCAGGGCCCCTCTGACATACCTATAGCTGAGAGAAGCCTCCTCTTGAGGTGCTTGTGGTAAGGTAGTATTCCTCTGGAGTCGAAGCCAGGGACTAACCTCTCATCTCGAGTTGATTTTTGGTCCACGGAGCTCTTTCGTGTTGCTACAGTGACGTCAGGATCCCTCTAGCCTTGAAAGAGTGTTCTTGGGGTTTCTCTGGAGTGCCATCAAGGAAATCAAGGCTCCTTTCATGTGTGATGTGCAACATGGAATTGCTCTGCACGCAGTGCAGGGGAATTGCGCCTCATCTCGCGGCGAGGGGGAAGTCTCATGGTTTTTCTCGAGTTGCGGCGGGAACCTGGGGTATATTCTCGAGTTACGACGGGGATGGCCCTTCCACACACGTGTTTGGTCAGCGACGGCAGGACTCCTGCCTAGTTGCGAGGGACAACTGGGGATTCTCCTCGAGGCTTGGCAGGGCAATTGGGACGCCTCTCCAGCTGAGGCGGGAGACCAAGGGTCCCTTTCCACGTGCCACAGGAATCCTGGGACTCCTATCAAGTTTCACGAGGAGTCAGGCATCGTCTCCTTTGGAGGCACTGATCTCCGCGTACCTCTGGAGTTTTCAAAGGATGTGAGGCCTCCGGTCGCGATGAGTTGGGGAACTAGGTCTTTCTCTGTGTTCTCCACAGGGGATTCAGACATCCTTTCGTCTTGGGAGATGCAAGATGAGCCTGCATTCCAGTCACTGCAGGGATATCCAGCCTTATTTCTAGTCAGGGCATCGCGGTGTCCATTCCACTTGAGGCCGCAAACTCAGGGTCCCTCTCACATACCTAGAGCTGAGAGAAGCCTCCTCTTGAGGTGCTTGTGGTAAGGTGGTATTCCTCTGGAGTCGAAGCCAGGGACTAACCTCTCATCTCGAGTTGATTTTTGGTCCACGGAGCTCTTTCGTGTGGCTACAGTGACCTCAGGATCCCTCTAGCCTTGAAACAGTGTGCTTGGGCTTTCTCTGGAGGGCCATCAAGGAAATCAAGGCTCCTTTCATGTGTGATGTGCAACACGGAATTGCTCTACAGGCAGTGCAGGGGAATCGGGCCTCATCTCGCGGCGAGGGGGAAGTCTCATGGTTTTTCTCGAGTTGCGGCGGGAACCTGGGGTATATTCTCGAGTTACGACGGGGATGGCCCTTCCACACACGTGTTTGTTCAGCGACGGCAGGACTCCTGCCTAGTTGCGAGGGACAACTCGTGATTCTCCTCGAGGCTTGGCAGGGCAATTGGGACGCCTCTCCAGCTGAGGCGGGAGACCAAGGGTCCCTTTCCACGTGCCACAGGAATCCTGGGACTCCTATCAAGTTTCACGAGAAGTCAGGCATCCTCTCCTTTGGAGGCACTGATCTCCGCGTACCTCTGGAGTTTTCAAAGGATGTGAGGCCTCCGGTCGCGATGAGGTGGGGAACTAGGTCTTTCTCTGTGGTCTCCACATGGGATTCAGACATCCATTCTTCTTGGGAGATGCAAGACGAGCCTGTATGCAAGTCACTGCAGGGATAACCGGCCTTATTTCGAGTCAGGGCATCGCGGGGTCCATTCCACTTGAAGCCGCAAACTCAGGGTCCCTCTCACATACCTAGAGCTGAGAGAAGCCTCCTCTTGAGGTGCTTGTGGTAAGGTGGTATTTCTTGGAGTCGAAGCCAGGGACTAACCTCTCATCTCGAGTTGATTTTTGGTCCACGGAGCTCTTTCGTGTTGCTACAGTGACCTCAGGATCCCTCTAGCCTTGAAACAGTGTTCTTGGGGTTTCTCTGGAGTGCCATCAAGGAAATCAAGGCTCCTTTCATGTGTGATGTGCAACACGGAATTGCTCTGCACGCAGTGCAGGGGAATCGGGCCTCATCTCGCGGCGAGGGGGAAGTCTCATGGTTTTTCTCGAGTTGCGGTGGGAACCTGGGGTATATTCTCGAGTTCCGACGGGGATGGCCCTTCCACACACGTGTTTGTTCAGCGACGTCAGGTCTCCTGCCTAGTGGCGGGGGACAACTCGGGATTCTCCTCGAGGCTTGGCAGGGCAATTGGGACGCCTCTCCAGCTGAGGCGGGAGACCAAGGGTCCCTTTCCACGTGCCACAGGAATCCTGGGACTCCTATCAAGTTTCACGAGGAGTCAGGCATCGTCTCCTTTGGAGGCACTGATCTCCGCGTACCTCTGGAGTTTTCAAAGGACGTGAGGCCTCCGGTCACGATGAGGTGGGGAACTAGGTCTTTCTCTGTGATCTCCACAGGGGATTCAGACATCCTTTCGTCTTGGGAGATGCAAGACGAGCCTGTATTCAAGTCACTGCAGGGATATCCGGCCTTATTTCGAGTTAGGGCATCGCGGTGTCCATTCCACTTGAGGCCGCAAACTCAGGGTCCCTCTCACATACCTAGAGCTGAGAGAAGCCTCCTCTTGAGGTGCTTGTGGTAAGGTGGTATTCCTCTGGAGTCGAAGCCAGGGACTAACCTCTCATCTTGAGTTGATTTTTGGTCCACGGAGCTCTTTCCTGTTGCTACAGTGACCTCAGGATCCCTCTAGCCTTGAAACAGTGTTCTTGGGGTTTCTCTGGAGTGCCATCAAGGAAATCAAGGCTCCTTTCATGTGTGATGTGCAACACGGAATTGCTCTGCACGCAGTGCAGGGGAATCGGGCCTCATCTCGCGGTGACGGGGAAGTCTCATGGTTTTTCTCGAGTTGCGGCGGGAACCTGGGGTATATTCTCGAGTTACGACGGGGATGGCCCTTCCACCCACGTGTTTGTTCAGCGACATCAGGACTCCTGCCTAGTTGCGAGGGACAACTCGGGATTCTCCTCGAGGCTTGGCAGGGCAATTGGGACGCCTCTCCAGCTGAGGCGGGAGAACAAGGGTCCCTTTCCACCTGCCACAGGAATCCTGGGACTCCTATCAAGTTTCACGAGGAGTCAGGCATCGTCTCCTTTGGAGGCACTGATCTCCGTGTACCTCTGGAGTTTTCAAAGGATGTGAGGCCTCCGGTCGCGATGAGGTGGGGAACTAGGTCTTTCTCTGTGGTCTCCACAGGGGATTCAGACATCCTTTCGTCTTGGGAGATGCAAGACGAGCCTGCATTCAAGTCACTGCAGGGATATCCGCCCTTATTTCGAGTCAGGGCATCGCGGTGTCCATTCCAATTGAGGCCGCAAACTCAGGGTCACTCTCACATACCTAGAGCTGAGAGAAGCCTCCTCTTGAGGTGCTTGTGGTAAGGTGGTATGCCTCGGGAGTCGAATCCACGGACTAACCTCTCATCTCGAGTTGATTTTTGGTCCACGGAGCTCTTTCGTGTTGCTACAGTGACCTCAGGATCCCTCTAGCCTTGAAACAGTGTTCTTGGGGTTTCTCTGGAGTGCCACCAAGGAAATCAAGGCTCCTTTCATGTGTGATGTGCAAGATGGAATTGCTCTGCACACAGTGCAGGGGAATCGGGCCTCATCTCGCGGTGAGGGGGAAGTCTCATGGTTTTTCTCGAGTTGCGGCGGGAACCTGGGTTATATTCTCGAGTTATGACGGGGATGGCCCTTCCACCCACGTGTTTCTTCAGCGACGTCAAGACTCCTGCCTAGTTGCGAGGGACAACTCGGAATTCTCCTCGAGGCTTGGCAGGGCAATTGGAACGCCTCTCCAGCTGAGGTGGGAGACCAAGGGTCCCTTTCCGCGTGCCACAGGAATCCTGGGACTCCTATCAAGTTTCACGAGAAGTCAGGCATCATCTCCTTTTTAGGCACTGATCTCCGCGTACCTCTAGAGTTTTCAAAGAATGTGAGTCCTCCGGTCGCGATGAGGTGGGGAACTAGGTCTTTCTCTGTGGTCTCCACAGGGGATTCAGACATCCTTTCATCTTGGGAGATGCAAGACGAGCCTGCATTCAAGTCACTGCAGGGATATCCGGCCTTATTTGGAGTCAGGGCATCGCGGTGTCCATTCCACTTGAGGCCGCAAACTCAGGGTCCCTCTGACATACCTAGAGCTGAGAGAAGCCTCCTCTTGAGGTGCTTGTGGTAAGGTAGTATTCCTCTGGAGTCGAAGCCAGGGACTAACCTCTCATCTCGAGTTGATTTTTGGTCCACGGAGCTCTTTCGTGTTGCTACAGTGACGTCAGGATCCCTCTAGCCTTGAAAGAGTGTTCTTGGGGTTTCTCTGGAGTGCCATCAAGGAAATCAAGGCTCCTTTCATGTGTGATGTGCAAGATGGAATTGCTCTGCACGCAGTGCAGGGGAATAGGGCCTCATCTCGCGGCGAGGGGGAAGTCTCATGGTTTTTCTCGAGTTGTGGCGGGAACCTGGGGTATATTCTCGAGTTACGACGGGGATGGCCCTTCCACACACGTGTTTGTTCAGCGACGGCAGGACTCCTGCCTAGTTGCGAGGGACAACTGGGGATTCTCCTCGAGGCTTGGCAGGGCAATTTGGACGTCTCTCCAGCTGAGGCGGGAGACCAAGGGTCCCTTTCCACGTGCCACAGGAATCCTGGGACTCCTATCAAGTTTCACGAGGAGTCAGGCATCGTCTCCTTTGGAGGCACTGATCTCCGCGTACCTCTGGAGTTTTCAAAGGATGTGAGGCCTCCGGTCGCGATGAGGTGCGGAACTAGGTTTTTCTCTGTGGTCTCTACAGGGGATTCAGACATCCTTTCGTCTTGGGAGATGCAAGACTAGCCTGCATTCAAGTCACTGGAGGGATATCCGGCCGTATTTCGCGTCAGGGCATCGTGGTGTCCATTCCACTTGAGGCCGCAAACTCAGGGTCCCTCTCACATACCTAGAGCTGAGAGAAGCCTCCTCTTGAGGTGCTTGTGGCAAGGTGGTATTCCTCTGGAGTCGAAGCCAGGGACTAAGCTGTCATCTCGAGTTGATTTTTGGTCCACGGAGCTCTTTCGTGTTGCTACAGTGACCTCAGGATCCCTCTAGCCTTGAAACAGTGTTCTTCTGGTTTCTCTGGAGTGCCATCAAGGAAATTAAGGCTCCTTTCATGTGTGATGTGCAACACGGAATTGCTCTGCACGCAGTGCTGGGAATCGGCCCTCATCTCGTGGCGAGGGGGAAGTCTCATGGTTTCTCTCGAGTTGCAGCGGGAACGTGGGGTATATTCTCGAGTTACGACGGGGATGGCCCTTCCACACAAGTGTTTGTTCAGCGACGTCAGGACTCCTGCCTAGTTGCGAGGGACAACTCGGGATTCTCCTCGAGGCTTGGCAGGGCAATTGGGACGCCTCTCCAGCTGAGGCGGGAGACCAAGGGTCCCTTTCCACGTGCCACAGGAATCCTGGGACTCCTATCAAGTTTCACGAGGCTTCAGGCATCGTCTCCTTTTTAGGCACTGATCTCCGCGTACCTCTGGAGTTTTCAAAGGATGTGAGGCCTCCGGTCGCGATGAGGTGGGGAACTAGGTCTTTCTCTGTGGTCTCCACAGGGAATTCAGACATCCTTTCGTCTCGGGAGATGCAAGACGAGCCTGCATTCCAGTCACTGCAGGGATATCCAGCCTTATTTTGAGTCAGGGCCTCGCGGTGTCCATTCCACTTGAGGCCGCAAACTCAGGGTCCCTCTCACATAACTAGAGCTGAGAGAAGCCTCCTCTTGAGGTGCTTGTGGTAATGTGGTATTCCTCTGGAGTCGAAGCCAGGGACTAACCTCTCATCTCGAGTTGATTCTTGGTCCACGGAGCTCTTTCATGTTGCTACAGTGACCTCAGGATGCCTCTAGCCTTGAAACACTGTCCTTGGGGTTTCTCTGAAGTGCCATCAAGGAAATCAAGGCTCCTTTCATGTGTGATGTGCAACACGGAGTTGCTCTGCACACAGTGCAGGGGAATCGGGCCTCATCTCGCGGCGAGGGGGAAGTCTCATGGTTTTTCTCGAGTTGCGGTGGGAACCTGGGGTATATTCTCGAGTTCCGACGGGGATGGCCCTTCCACCCACGTGTTTGTTCAGCGACGTCAGGTCTCCTGCCTAGTGGCGAGGGACAACTCGAATTCTCCTCGAGGCTTGGCAGGGCAATTGGGACGCCTCTCCAGCTGAGGCGGGAGACCAAGGGTCCCTTTCCACGTGCCACAGGAATCCTGGGACTCCTATCAAGTTTCACGAGGAGTCAGGCATCGTCTCCTTTGGAGGCACTGATCTCCGCGTACCTCTGGAGTTTTCAAAGGATGTGAGGCCTCCGGTCGCGATGAGGTGGGGAACTAGGTCTTTCCCTGTGGTCTCCACAGGGGATTCAGACATCCTTTCGTCTTGGGAGATGCAAGACGAGCCTGTATGCAAGTCACTGCAGGGATAACCGGCCTTATTTCGAGTCAGGGCATCGCGGGGTCCATTCCACTTGAAGCCGCAAACTCAGGGTCCCTCTCACATAACTAGAGCTGAGAGAAGCCTCCTCTTGAGGTGCTTGTGGTAAGGTGGTATTTCTTGGAGTCGAAGCCAGGGACTAACCTCTCATCTCGAATTGATTTTTGGTCCACGGAGCTCTTTCGTGTTGCTACAGTGACCTCAGGATCCCTCTAGCCTTGAAACAGTGTTCTTGCGGTTTCTCTGGAGTGCCATCAAGGAAATCAAGGCTCCTTTCATGTGTGATGTGCAACACGGAATTGCTCTGCACGCAGTGCAGGGGAATCGGGCCTCATCTCGCGGTGAGGGGGAAGTCTCATGGTTTTTCTCGAGTTGCGGCGGGAACCTGGGGTATATTCTCGAGTTACGACGGGGATGGCCCTTCCACACACGTGTTTGTTCAGCGACGTCAGGACTCCTGCCTAGTTGCGAGGGACAACTCGGGATTCTCCTCGAGGCTTGGCAGGGCAATTGGGACGCCTCTCCAGCTGAGGCGGGAGAACAAGGGTCCCTTTCCACCTGCCACAGGAATCCTGGGACTCCTATGAAGTTTCACGAGGAGTCAGGCATCGTCTCCTTTGGAGGCACTGATCTCCGTGTACCTCTGGAGTTTTCAAAGGATGTGAGGCCTCCGGTCGCGATGAGGTGGGGAACTAGGTCTTTCTCTGTGGTCTCCACAGGGGATTCAGACATCCTTTCGTCTTGGGAGATGCAAGACGAGCCTGCATTCAAGTCACTGCAGGGATATCCGGCCTTATTTCGAGTCAGGGCATCGCGGTGTCCATTCCACTTGAGGCCGCAATCTCAGGGTCCCTCTCATATAGCTAGAGCTGAGAGAAGCCTCCTCTTGAGGTGCTTGTGGTAAGGTGGTATGCCTCGGGAGTCGAAGCCAGGGACTAACCTCTCATCTCGAGTTGATTTGTGGTCCACGGAGCTCTTTCGTGTTGCTACAGTGACCTCAGGATCCCTCTAGCCTTGAAACAGTGTTCTTGGGGTTTCTCTGGAGTGCCACCAAGGAAATCAAGGCTCCTTTCATGTGTGATGTGCAAGATGGAATTGCTCTGCACACAGTGCAGGGGAATCGGGCCTCATCTCGCGGTGAGGGGGAAGTCTCATGGTTTTTCTCGAGTTGCGGCGGGAACCTGGGGTATATTCTCGAGTTATGACGGGGATGGCCCTTCCACCCACGTGTTTCTTCAGCGACGTCAAGACTCCTGCCTAGTTGCGAGGGACAACTCGGAATTCTCCTCGAGGCTTGGCAGGGCAATTGGAACGCCTCTCCAGCTGAGGTGGGAGACCAAGGGTCCCTTTCCGCGTGCCACAGGAATCCTGGGACTCCTATCAAGTTTCACGAGAAGTCAGGCATCGTCTCCTTTTTAGGCACTGATCTCCGCGTACCTCTAGAGTTTTCAAAGAATGTGAGTCCTCCGGTCGCGATGAGGTGGGGAACTAGGTCTTTCTCTGTGGTCTCCACAGGGGATTCAGACATCCTTTCATCTTGGGAGATGCAAGACGAGCCTGCATTCAAGTCACTGCAGGGATATCCGGCCTTATTTGGAGTCAGGGCATCGCGGTGTCCATTCCACTTGAGGCCGCAAACTCAGGGCCCCTCTGACATACCTATAGCTGAGAGAAGCCTCCTCTTGAGGTGCTTGTGGTAAGGTAGTATTCCTCTGGAGTCGAAGCCAGGGACTAACCTCTCATCTCGAGTTGATTTTTGGTCCACGGAGCTCTTTCGTGTTGCTACAGTGACGTCAGGATCCCTCTAGCCTTGAAAGAGTGTTCTTGGGGTTTCTCTGGAGTGCCATCAAGGAAATCAAGGCTCCTTTCATGTGTGATGTGCAACATGGAATTGCTCTGCACGCAGTGCAGGGGAATTGCGCCTCATCTCGCGGCGAGGGGGAAGTCTCATGGTTTTTCTCGAGTTGCGGCGGGAACCTGGGGTATATTCTCGAGTTACGACGGGGATGGCCCTTCCACACACGTGTTTGGTCAGCGACGGCAGGACTCCTGCCTAGTTGCGAGGGACAACTGGGGATTCTCCTCGAGGCTTGGCAGGGCAATTGGGACGCCTCTCCAGCTGAGGCGGGAGACCAAGGGTCCCTTTCCACGTGCCACAGGAATCCTGGGACTCCTATCAAGTTTCACGAGGAGTCAGGCATCGTCTCCTTTGGAGGCACTGATCTCCGCGTACCTCTGGAGTTTTCAAAGGATGTGAGGCCTCCGGTCGCGATGAGGTGGGGAACTAGGTTTTTCTCTGTGGTCTCTACAGGGGATTCAGACATCCTTTCGTCTTGGGAGATGCAAGACTAGCCTGCATTCAAGTCACTGCAGGGATATCCGGCCGTATTTCGCGTCAGGGCATCGTGGTGTCCATTCCACTTGAGGCCGCAAACTCAGGGTCCCTCTCACATACCTAGAGCTGAGAGAAGCCTCCTCTTGAGGTGCTTGTGGTAATGTGGTATTCCTCTGGAGTCGAAGCCAGGGACTAACCTCTCATCTCGAGTTGATTCTTGGTCCACGGAGCTCTTTCATGTTGCTACAGTGACCTCAGGATGCCTCTAGCCTTGAAACACTGTCCTTGGGGTTTCTCTGAAGTGCCATCAAGGAAATCAAGGCTCCTTTCATGTGTGATGTGCAACACGGAGTTGCTCTGCACACAGTGCAGGGGAATCGGGCCTCATCTCGCAGCGAGGGGGAAGTCTCATGGTTTTTCTCGAGTTGCGGCGGGAACCTGGGGTATATTCTCGAGTTACGACGGGAATGGCCCATCCACACACGTGTTTGTTCAGCGACGTCAGGACTCCTGCCTAGTTGCGAGGGACAACTCGGGATTCTCCTCGAGGCTTAGCACGGCAATTGGGACGCCTCTCCAGCTGAGGCGGGAGACCAAGGGTCCCTTTCCACGTGCCACAGGAATCCTGGGACTCCTATCAAGTTTCACGAGGAGTCAGGCATCGTCTCCTTTGGAGGCACTGATCTCCGCGTACCTGTGGAGTTTTCAAAGGATGTGAGGCCTCCGGTCGCGATGAGGTGGGGAACTAGGTCTTTCTCTGTGGTCTCCACATGGGATTCAGACATCCTTTCGTCTTGGGAGATGCAAGACGAGCCTGTATTCAAGTCACTGCAGGGATAACCGGCCTTATTTCGAGTCAGGGCATCGCGGTGTCCATTCCACTTGAGGCCGCAAACTCAGGGTCCCTCTCCCATACCTAGAGCTGAGAGAAGCCTCCCCTTGAGGTGCTTGTGGTAAGGTGGTATTCGTCTGGAGTCGAAGCCAGGGACTAACCTCTCATCTCGAGTTGATTTTTGGTCCACGGAGCTCTTTCGTGTTGCTACATTGACCTCAGGATCCCTCTAGCCTTGAAACAGTGTGCTTGGGGTTTCTCTGGAGTGCCATCAAGGAAATCAAGGCTCCTTTCATGTTTGATGTGCAACACGGAATTGCTCTGCATGCAGTGCAGGGGAATCGGGCCTCATCTCGCGGCGAGGGGGAAGTCTCATGGTTTTTCTCGAGTTGCGGTGGGAACCTGGGGTATATTCTCGAGTTCCGACGGGGATGGCCCTTCCACCCACGTGTTTGTTCAGCGACGTCAGGTCTCCTGCCTAGTGGCGAGGGACAACTCGGATTCTCCTCGAGGCTTGGCAGGGCAATTGGGACGCCTCTCCAGCTGAGGCGGGAGACCAAGGGTCCCTTTCCACGTGCCACAGGAATCCTGGGACTCCTATCAAGTTTCACGAGGAGTCAGGCATCGTCTCCTTTGGAGGCACTGATCTCCGCGTACCTCTGGAGTTTTCAAAGGATGTGAGGCCTCCGGTCGCGATGAGGTGGGGAACTAGGTCTTTCCCTGTGGTCTCCACAGGGGATTCAGACATCCTTTCGTCTTGGGAGATGCAAGACGAGCCTGTATGCAAGTCACTGCAGGGATAACCGGCCTTATTTCGAGTCCGGGCATCGCGGGGTCCATTCCACTTGAAGCCGCAAACTCAGGGTCCCTCTCACATACCTAGAGCTGAGAGAAGCCTCCTCTTGAGGTGCTTGTGGTAAGGTGGTATTTCTTGGAGTCGAAGCCAGGGACTAACCTCTCATCTCGAATTGATTTTTGGTCCACGGAGCTCTTTCGTGTTGCTACAGTGACCTCAGGATCCCTCTAGCCTTGAAACAGTGTTCTTGCGGTTTCTCTGGAGTGCCATCAAGGAAATCAAGGCTCCTTTCATGTGTGATGTGCAACACGGAATTGCTCTGCACGCAGTGCAGGGGAATCGGGCCTCATCTCACGGCGAGGGGGAAGTCTCATGGTTTTTCTCGAGTTGCGGCGGGAACCTGGGGTATATTCTCGAGTTACGACGGGGATGGCCCTTCCACACACGTGTTTGTTCAGCGACGTCAGGACTCCTGCCTAGTTGCGAGGGACAACTCGGGATTCTCCTCGAGGCTTGGCAGGGCAATTGGGACGCCTCTCCAGCTGAGGCGGGAGAACAAGGGTCCCTTTCCACCTGCCACAGGAATCCTGGGACTCCTATCAAGTTTCACGAGGAGTCAGGCATCGTCTCCTTTGGAGGCACTGATCTCCGTGTACCTCTGGAGTTTTCAAAGGATGTGAGGCCTCCGGTCGCGATGAGGTGGGGAACTAGGTCTTTCTCTGTGGTCTCCACAGGGGATTCAGACATCCTTTCGTCTTGGGAGATGCAAGACGAGCCTGCATTCAAGTCACTGCAGGGATATCCGCCCTTATTTCGAGTCAGGGCATCGCGGTGTCCATTCCACTTGAGGCCGCAAACTCAGGGTCCCTCTCACATACCTAGAGCTGAGAGAAGCCTCCTCTTGAGGTGCTTGTGGTAAGGTGGTATTCCTCTGGAGTCGAATCCACGGACTAACCTCTCATCTCGAGTTGATTTGTGGTCCACGGAGCTCTTTTGTGTTGCTACCGTGACCTCAGGATCCCTCTAGCCTTGAAACAGTGTTCTTGGGGTTTCTCTGGAGTGCCATCAAGGAAATCAAGGCTCCTTTCATGTGTGATGTGGAACACGGAATTGCTCTGCACGCAGTGCAGGGGAATCGGGCCTCATCTCGCGGCGAGGGGGAAGTCTCATGGTTTTTCTCGAGTTGTGGCGGGAACCTGGGGTATATTCTCGAGTTACGACGGGGATGGCCCTTACAAACACGTGTTTGTTCAGCGACGTCAGGTCTCCTGCCTAGTTGCGAGGGACAACTCGGGATTCTCCTCGAGGCTTGGCAGGGCAATTGGGACGCCTCTCCAGCTGAGGCGGGAGACCAAGGGTCCCTTTCCACGTGCCACAGAAATCCTGGGACTCCTATGAAGTTTCACGAGGAGTCAGGCATCGTCTCCTTTGGAGGCACTGATCTCCGCGTACCTGTGGAGTTTTCAAAGGATGTGAGGCCTCCGGTCGCGATGAGGTGGGGAACTAGGTCTTTCTCTGTGGTCTCCACAGGGGATTCAGACATCCTTTCGTCTTGGGAGATGCAAGACGAGCCTGCATTCAAGTCACTGCAGGGATATCCGGCCTTATTTCGAGTCAGGGCATCGCGGTGTCCATTCCACTTGAGGCCGCAATCTCAGGGTCCCTCTCATATAGCTAGAGCTGAGAGAAGCCTCCTCTTGAGGTGCTTGTGGTAAGGTGGTATGCCTCGGGAGTCGAAGCCAGGGACTAACCTCTCATCTCGAGTTGATTTGTGGTCCACGGAGCTCTTTCGTGTTGCTACAGTGACCTCAGGATCCCTCTAGCCTTGAAACAGTGTTCTTGGGGTTTCTCTGGAGTGCCACCAAGGAAATCAAGGCTCCTTTCATGTGTGATGTGCAAGATGGAATTGCTCTGCACACAGTGCAGGGGAATCGGGCCTCATCTCGCGGTGAGGGGGAAGTCTCATGGTTTTTCTCGAGTTGCGGCGGGAACCTGGGGTATATTCTCGAGTTACGACGGGGATGGCCCTTCCACCCACGTGTTTCTTCAGCGACGTCAAGACTCCTGCCTAGTTGCGAGGGACAACTCGGAATTCTCCTCGAGGCTTGGCAGGGCAATTGGAACGCCTCTCCAGCTGAGGTGGGAGACCAAGGGTCCCTTTCCGCGTGCCACAGGAATCCTGGGACTCCTATCAAGTTTCACGAGAAGTCAGGCATCGTCTCCTATTTAGGCACTGATCTCCGCGTACCTCTAGAGTTTTCAAAGAATGTGAGTCCTCCGGTCGCGATGAGGTGGGGAACTAGGTCTTTCTCTGTGGTCTCCACAGGGGATTCAGACATCCTTTCATCTTGGGAGATGCAAGACGAGCCTGCATTCAAGTCACTGCAGGGATATCCGGCCTTATTTGGAGTCAGGGCATCGCGGTGTCCATTCCACTTGAGGCCGCAAACTCAGGGCCCCTCTGACATACCTAGAGCTGAGAGAAGCCTCCTCTTGAGGTGCTTGTGGTAAGGTAGTATTCCTCTGGAGTCGAAGCCAGGGACTAACCTCTCATCTCGAGTTGATTTTTGGTCCACGGAGCTCTTTCGTGTTGCTACAGTGACGTCAGGATCCCTCTAGCCTTGAAAGAGTGTTCTTGGGGTTTCTCTGGAGTGCCATCAAGGAAATCAAGGCTCCTTTCATGTGTGATGTGCAAGATGGAATTGCTCTGCACGCAGTGCAGGGGAATCGGGCCTCATCTCGCGGCGAGGGGGAAGTCTCATGGTTTTTCTCGAGTTGCGGCGGGAACCTGGGGTATATTCTCGAGTTACGACGGGGATGGCCCTTCCACACACGTGTTTGGTCAGCGACGGCAGGACTCCTGCCTAGTTGCGAGGGACAACTGGGGATTCTCCTCGAGGCTTGGCAGGGCAATTGGGACGCCTCTCCAGCTGAGGCGGGAGACCAAGGGTTCCTTTCCACGTGCCACAGGAATCCTGGGACTCCTATCAAGTTTCACGAGGAGTCAGGCATCGTCTCCTTTGGAGGCACTGATCTCCGCGTACCTCTGGAGTTTTCAAAGGATGTGAGGCCTCCGGTCGCGATGAGGTGGGGAACTAGGTCTTTCTCTGTGGTCTCCACATGGGATTCAGACATCCTTTCGTCTTGGGAGATGCAAGACGAGCCTGTATTCAAGTCACTGCAGGGATAACCGGCCTTATTTCGAGTCAGGGCATCGCGGTGTCCATTCCACTTGAGGCCGCAAACTCAGGGTCCCTCTCCCATACCTAGAGCTGAGAGAAGCCTCCGCTTGAGGTGCTTGTGGTAAGGTGGTATTCGTCTGGAGTCGAAGCCAGGGACTAACCTCTCATCTCGAGTTGATTTTTGGTCCACGGAGCTCTTTCGTGTTGCTACATTGACCTCAGGATCCCTCTAGCCTTGAAACAGTGTGCTTGGGGTTTCTCTGGAGTGCCATCAAGGAAATCAAGGCTCCTTTCATGTTTGATGTGCAACACGGAATTGCTCTGCATGCAGTGCAGGGGAATCGGGCCTCAACTCACGGCGAGGGGGAAGTCTCATGGTTTTTCTCGAGTTGCGGCGGGAACCTGGGGTATATTCTCGAGTTACGACGGGGATGGCCCTTCCACCCACGTGTTTATTCAGCGACGTCAGGACTCCTGCCTAGTTGCGAGGGACAACTCGGGATTCTCCTCGAGGCTTGGCAGGGCAATTGGAACGCCTCTCCAGCTGAGGCGGGAGACCAAGGGTCCCTTTCCACGTGCCACAGGAATCCTGGGACTCCTATCAAGTTTCACGAGGAGTCAGGCATCGTCTCCTTTGGAGGCACTGATCTCCGCATACCTCTGGAGTTTTCAAAGGATGTGAGGCCTCCGGTCGCGATGAGGTGGGGAACTAGGTATTTCTCTGTGGTCTCCACAGGGGATTCAGACATCCTTTCGTCTTGGGAGATGCAAGACGAGCCTGCATTCAAGTCACTGCAGGGATATCCGGCCTTATTTCGAGTCAGGGCATCGCGGTGTCCATTCCACTTGAGGCCGCAATCTCAGGGTCCCTCTCATATAGCTAGAGCTGAGAGAAGCCTCCTCTTGAGGTGCTTGTGGTAAGGTGGTATGCCTCGGGAGTCGAAGCCAGGGACTAACCTCTCATCTCGAGTTGATTTGTGGTCCACGGAGCTCTTTCGTGTTGCTACAGTGACCTCAGGATCCCTCTAGCCTTGAAACAGTGTTCTTGGGGTTTCTCTGGAGTGCCACCAAGGAAATCAAGGCTCCTTTCATGTGTGATGTGCAAGATGGAATTGCTCTGCACACAGTGCAGGGGAATCGGGCCTCATCTCGCGGTGAGGGGGAAGTCTCATGGTTTTTCTCGAGTTGCGGCGGGAACCTGGGGTATATTCTCGAGTTATGACGGGGATGGCCCTTCCACCCACGTGTTTCTTCAGCGACGTCAAGACTCCTGCCTAGTTGCGAGGGACAACTCGGAATTCTCCTCGAGGCTTGGCAGGGCAATTGGAACGCCTCTCCAGCTGAGGTGGGAGACCAAGGGTCCCTTTCCGCGTGCCACAGGAATCCTGGGACTCCTATCAAGTTTCACGAGAAGTCAGGCATCGTCTCCTATTTAGGCACTGATCTCCGCGTACCTCTAGAGTTTTCAAAGAATGTGAGTCCTCCGGTCGCGATGAGGTGGGGAACTAGGTCTTTCTCTGTGGTCTCCACAGGGGATTCAGACATCCTTTCATCTTGGGAGATGCAAGACGAGCCTGCATTCAAGTCACTGCAGGGATATCCGGCCTTATTTGGAGTCAGGGCATCGCGGTGTCCATTCCACTTGAGGCCGCAAACTCAGGGCCCCTTTGACATACCTAGAGCTGAGAGAAGCCTCCTCTTGAGGTGCTTGTGGTAAGGTCGTATTCCTCTGGAGTCGAAGCCAGGGACTAACCTCTCATCTCGAGTTGATTTTTGGTCCACGGAGCTCTTTCGTGTTGCTACAGTGACGTCAGGATCCCTCTAGCCTTGAAAGAGTGTTCTTGGGGTTTCTCTGGAGTGCCATCAAGGAAATCAAGGCTCCTTTCATGTGTGATGTGCAAGATGGAATTGCTCTGCACGCAGTGCAGGGGAATCGGGCCTCATCTCGCGGCGAGGGGGAAGTCTCATGGTTTTTCTCGAGTTGCGGCGGGAACCTGGGGTATATTCTCGAGTTACGACGGGGATGGCCCTTCCACACACGTGTTTGGTCAGCGACGGCAGGACTCCTGCCTAGTTGCGAGGGACAACTGGGGATTCTCCTCGAGGCTTGGCAGGGCAATTGGGACGCCTCTCCAGCTGAGGCGGGAGACCAAGGGTTCCTTTCCACGTGCCACAGGAATCCTGGGACTCCTATCAAGTTTCACGAGGAGTCAGGTATCGTCTCCTTTGGAGGCACTGATCTCCGCGTACCTCTGGAGTTTTCAAAGGATGTGAGGCCTCCGGTCGCGATGAGGTGGGGAACTAGGTTTTTTTCTGTGGTCTCTACAGGGGATTCAGACATCCTTTCGTCTTGGGAGATGCAAGACTAGCCTGCATTCAAGTCACTGCAGGGATATCCGGCCGTATTTCGCGTCAGGGCATCGTGGTGTCCATTCCACTTGAGGCCGCAAACTCAGGGTCCCTCTCACATACCTAGAGCTGAGAGAAGCCTCCTCTTGAGGTGCTTGTGGTAATGTGGTATTCCTCTGGAGTCGAAGCCAGGGACTAACCTCTCATCTCGAGTTGATTCTTGGTCCACGGAGCTCTTTCATGTTGCTACAGTGACCTCAGGATGCCTCTAGCCTTGAAACACTGTCCTTGGGGATTCTCTGAAGTGCCATCAAGGAAATCAAGGCTCCTTTCATGTGTGATGTGCAACACGGAGTTGCTCTGCACACAGTGCAGGGGAATCGGGCCTCATCTCGCAGCGAGGGTGAAGTCTCATGGTTTTTCTCGAGTTGCGGCGGGAACCTGGGGTATATTCTCGAGTTACGACGGGAATGGCCCATCCACACACGTGTTTGTTCAGCGACGTCAGGACTCCTGCCTAGTTGCGAGGGACAACTCGGGATTCTCCTCGAGGCTTAGCACGGCAATTGGGACGCCTCTCCAGCTGAGGCGGGAGACCAAGGGTCCCTTTCCACGTGCCACAGGAATCCTGGGACTCCTATCAATTTTCACGAGGAGTCAGGCATCGTCTCCTTTGGAGGCACTGATCTCCGCGTACCTCTGGAGTTTTCAAAGGATGTGAGGCCTCCGGTCGCGATGAGGTGGGGAACTAGGTCTTTCTCTGTGGTCTCCACATGGGATTCAGACATCCTTTCGTCTTGGGAGATGCAAGACGAGCCTGTATTCAAGTCACTGCAGGGATAACCGGCCTTATTTCGAGTCAGGGCATCGCGGTGTCCATTCCACTTGAGGCCGCAAACTCAGGGTCCCTCTCCCATACCTAGAGCTGAGAGAAGCCTCCCCTTGAGGTGCTTGTGGTAAGGTGGTATTCGTCTGGAGTCGAAGCCAGGGACTAACCTCTCATCTCGAGTTGATTTTTGGTCCACGGAGCTCTTTCGTGTTGCTACATTGACCTCAGGATCCCTCTAGCCTTGAAACAGTGTGCTTGGGGTTTCTCTGGAGTGCCATCAAGGAAATCAAGGCTCCTTTCATGTTTGATGTGCAACACGGAATTGCTCTGCATGCAGTGCAGGGGAATCGGGCCTCAACTCACGGCGAGGGGGAAGTCTCATGGTTTTTCTCGAGTTGCGGCGGGAACCTGGGGTATATTCTCGAGTTACGACGGGGATGGCCCTTCCACCCACGTGTTTATTCAGCGACGTCAGGACTCCTGCCTAGTTGCGAGGGACAACTCGGGATTCTCCTCGAGGCTTGGCAGGGCAATTGGAACGCCTCTCCAGCTGAGGCGGGAGACCAAGGGTCCCTTTCCACGTGCCACAGGAATCCTGGGACTCCTATCAAGTTTCACGAGGAGTCAGGCATCGTCTCCTTTGGAGGCACTGATCTCCGCATACCTCTGGAGTTTTCAAAGGATGTGAGGCCTCCGGTCGCGATGAGTTGGGGAACTAGGTCTTTCTCTGTGTTCTCCACAGGGGATTCAGACATCCTTTCGTCTTGGGAGATGCAAGATGAGCCTGCATTCCAGTCACTGCAGGGATATCCAGCCTTATTTCGAGTCAGGGCATCGCGGTGTCCATTCCACTTGAGGCCGCAACTCAGGGTCCCTCTCACATACCTAGAGCTGAGAGAAGCCTCCTCTTGAGGTGCTTGTGGTAAGGTGGTATTCCTCTGGAGTCGAAGCCAGGGACTAACCTCTCATCTCGAGTTGATTCTTGGTCCACGGAGCTCTTTCGTGTTGCTACAGTGACCTCAGGATCCCTCTAGCCTTGAAACACTGTCCTTGAGGTTTCTCTGAAGTGCCATCAAGGAAATCAAGGCTCCTTTCATGTGTGATGTGCAACACGGAATTGCTCTGCACGCAGTGCAGGGGAATCGGGCCTCATCTCGCGGCGAGGGGGAAGTCTCATGGTTTTTCTCGAGTTGCGGTGGGAACCTGGGGTATATTCTCGAGTTCCGACGGGGATGGCCCTTCCACCCACGTGTTTGTTCAGCGACGTCATGTCTCCTGCCTAGTGGCGAGGGACAACTCGGATTCTCCTCGAGGCTTGGCAGGGCAATTGGGACGCCTCTCCAGCTGAGGCGGGAGACCAAGGGTCCCTTTCCACGTGCCACAGGAATCCTGGGACTCCTATCAAGTTTCACGAGGAGTCAGGCATCGTCTCCTTTGGAGGCACTGATCTCCGCGTACCTCTGGAGTTTTCAAAGGATGTGAGGCCTCCGGTCGCGATGAGGTGGGGAACTAGGTCTTTCTCTGTGGTCTCCACAGGGGATTCAGACATCCTTTCGTCTTGGGAGATGCAAGACGAGCCTGTATGCAAGTCACTGCAGGGATAACCGGCCTTATTTCGAGTCAGGGCATCGCGGGGTCCATTCCACTTGAAGCCGCAAACTCAGGGTCCCTCTCACATACCTAGAGCTGAGAGAAGCCTCCTCTTGAGGTGCTTGTGGTAAGGTGGTATTTCTTGGAGTCGAAGCCAGGGACTAACCTCTCATCTCGAGTTGATTTTTGGTCCACGGAGCTCTTTCGTGTTGCTACAGTGACCTCAGGATCCCTCTAGCCTTGAAACAGTGTTCTTGGGGTTTCTCTGGAGTGCCATCAAGGAAATCAAGGCTCCTTTCATATGTGATGTGCAACACGGAATTGCTCTGCACGCAGTGCAGTGGAATCGGGCCTCACCTCGCGGCGAGGGGGAAGTCTCATGGTTTTTCTCTAGTTGCGGTGGGAACCTGGGGTATATTCTCGAGTTCCGACGGTGATGGCCCTTCCACCCACGTGTTTGTTCAGCGACGTCAGGTCTCCTGCATAGTGTCGGGGGACAACTCGGGATTCTCCTCGAGGCTTGGCAGGGCAATTGGGACGCCTCTCCAGCTGAGGCGGGAGACCAAGGGTCCCTTTCCACGTGCCACAGGAATCCTGGGACTCCTATCAAGTTTCACGAGGAGTCAGGCATCGTCTCCTTTGGAGGCACTGATCTCCGCGTACCTCTGGAGTTTTCAAAGGACGTGAGGCCTCCGGTCGCGATGAGGTGGGGAACTAGGTCTTTCTCTGTGGTCTCCACAGGGGATTCAGACATCCTTTCGTCTTGGGAGATGCAAGATGAGCCTGTATTCAAGTCACTGCAGGGATATCCGGCCTTATTTCGAGTCAGGGCATCGCGGTGTCCATTCCACTTGAGGCCGCAAACTCAGGGTCCCTCTCACATACCTAGAGCTGAGAGAAGCCTCCTCTTGAGGTGCTTGTGGTAAGGTGGTATTCCTCTGGAGTTGAAGCCAGGGACTAACCTCTCATCTCGAGTTGATTTTTGGTCCACGGAGCTCTTTCGTGTTGCTACAGTGACCTCAGGATCCCTCTAGCCTTGAAACAGTGTTCTTGGGGTTTCTCTGGAGTGCCATCAAGGAAATCAAGGCTCCTTTCATCTGTGATGTGCAACACGGAATTGCTCTGCACGCAGTGCAGGGGAATCGGGCCTCATCTCGCGGTGAGGGGGAAGTCTCATGGTTTTTCTCGAGTTGCGGCGGGAACCTGGGGTATATTCTCGAGTTACGACGGGGATGGCCCTTCCACACACGTGTTTGTTCAGCGACGTCAGGACTCCTGCCTAGTTGCGAGGGACAACTCGGGATTCTCCTCGAGGCTTGGCAGGGCAATTGGGACGCCTCTCCAGCTGAGGCGGGAGACCAAGGGTCCCTTTCCACCTGCCACAGGAATCCTGGGATTCCTATCAAGTTTCACGAGGAGTCAGGCATCGTCTCCTTTGGAGGCACTGTTCTCCGCGTACCTCTGGAGTTTTCAAAGGATTTGAGGCCTCCGGTCGCGATGAGGTTGTGAACTAGGTCTTTCTCTGTGGTCTCCACAGGGGATTCAGACATCCTTTCGTCTTGGGAGATGCAAGACGAGCCTGCATTCAAGTCACTGCAGGGATATCCGGCCTTATTTCGAGTCAGGGCATCGCCGTGTCCATTCCACTTGAGGCCGCAAACTCAGGGTCCCTCTCACATACCTAGAGCTGAGAGAAGCCTCCTCTTGAGGTGCTTGTGGTAAGGTGGTTTCCTCTGGAGTCGAAGCCAGGGACTAACCTCTCATCTCGAGTTGATTTTTGGTTCACGGAGCTCTTTCGTGTTGCTACAGTGACCTCAGGATCCCTCTAGCCTTGAAACAGTGTTCTTGTGGTTTCTCTGGAGTGCCATCAAGGAAATTAAGGCTCCATTCATGTGTGATGTGCAACACGGAATTGCTCTGCACGCAGTGCAGGGGAATCGGGCCTCATCTCGCGGCGAGGGGGAAGTCTCATGATTTTTCTCGAGTTGCGGCCGGAACGTGGGGTATATTCTCGAGTTACGACGGGAATGGCCCTTCCACACACGTGTTTGTTCAGCGACGTCAGGACTCCTGCCTAGTTGCGAGGGACAACTCGGGATTCTCCTCGAGGCTTAGCACGGCAATTGGGACGCCTCTCCAGCTGAGGCGGGAGACCAAGGGTCCCTTTCCACGTGCCACAGGAATCCTGGGACTCCTATCAAGTTTCACGAGGAGTCAGGCATCGTCTCCTTTGGAGGCACTGATCTCCGCGTACCTCTGGAGTTTTCAAAGGATGTGAGGCCTCCGGTCGCGATGAGGTGGGGAACTAGGTCTTTCTCTGTGGTCTCCACATGGGATTCAGACATCCTTTCGTCTTGGGAGATGCAAGACGAGCCTGTATTCAAGTCACTGCAGGGATAACCGGCCTTATTTCGAGTCAGGGCATCGCGGTGTCCATTCCACTTGAGGCCGCAAACTCAGGGTCCCTCTCCCATACCTAGAGCTGAGAGAAGCCTCCTCTTGAGGTGCTTGTGGTAAGGTGGTATTCGTCTGGAGTCGAAGCCAGGGACTAACCTCTCATCTCGAGTTGATTTTTGGTCCACGGAGCTCTTTCGTGTTGCTACATTCACCTCAGGATCCCTCTAGCCTTGAAACAGTGTTCTTGGGGTTTCTCTGGAGTGCCATCAAGGAAATCAAGGCTCCTTTCATGTTTGATGTGCAACACGGAATTGCTCTGCATGCAGTGCAAGGGAATCGGGCCTCAACTCACGGCGAGGGGGAAGTCTCATGGTTTTTCTCGAGTTGCGGCGAGAACCTGGGGTATATTCTCGAGTTACGACGGGGATGGCCCTTCCACACACGTGTTTATTCAGCGACGTCAGGACTCCTGCCTAGTTGCGAGGGACAACTCGGGATTCTCCTCGAGGCTTGGCAGGGCAATTGGAACGCCTCTCCAGCTGAGGCGGGAGACCAAGGGTCCCTTTCCACGTGCCACAGGAATTCTGGGACTCCTATCAAGTTTCACGAGGAGTCAGGCATCGTCTCCTTTGGAGGCACTGATCTCCGCATACCTCTGGAGTTTTCAAAGGATGTGAGGCCTCCGGTCGCGATGAGTTGGGGAACTAGGTCTTTCTCTGTGTTCTCCACAGGGGATTCAGACATCCTTTCGTCTTGGGAGATGCAAGATGAGCCTGCATTCCAGTCACTGCAGGGATAACCGGCCTTATTTCGAGTCAGGGCATCGCGGGGTCCATTCCACTTGAAGCCTCAAACTCAGGGTCCCTCTCACATACCTAGAGCTGAGAGAAGCCTCCTCTTGAGGTGCTTGTGGTAAGGTGGTATTTCTTGGAGTCGAAGCCAGGGACTAACCTCTCATCTCGAGTTGATTTTTGGTCCACGGAGCTCTTTCGTGTTGCTACAGTGACCTCAGGATCCCTCTAGCCTTGAAACAGTGTTCTTGGGGTTTCTCTGGAGTGCCATCAAGGAAATCAAGGCTCCTTTCATGTGTGATGTGCAACACGGAATTGCTCTGCACGCAGTGCAGGGGAATCGGGCCTCATCTCGCGGCGAGGGGGAAGTCTCATGGTTTTTCTCGAGTTGCGGCGGGAACCTGGGGTATATTCTCGAGTTACGACGGGGATGGCCCTTCCACCCACGTGTTTATTCAGCGACGTCAGGACTCCTGCCTAGTTGCGAGGGACAACTCGGGATTCTCCTCGAGGCTTGGCAGGGCAATTGGAACGCCTCTCCAGCTGAGGCGGGAGACCAAGGGTCCCTTTCCACGTGCCACAGGAATCCTGGGACTCCTATCAAGTTTCACGAGGAGTCAGGCATCGTCTCCTTTGGAGGCACTGATCTCCGCATACCTCTGGAGTTTTCAAAGGATGTGAGGCCTCCGGTCGCGATGAGGTGGGGAACTAGGTATTTCTCTGTGGTCTCCACAGGGGATTCAGACATCCTTTCGTCTTGGGAGATGCAAGACGAGCCTGCATTCAAGTCACTGCAGGGATATCCGGCCTTATTTCGAGTCAGGGCATCGCGGTGTCCATTCCACTTGAGGCCGCAATCTCAGGGTCCCTCTCATATAGCTAGAGCTGAGAGAAGCCTCCTCTTGAGGTGCTTGTGGTAAGGTGGTATGCCTCGGGAGTCGAAGCCAGGGACTAACCTCTCATCTCGAGTTGATTTGTGGTCCACGGAGCTCTTTCGTGTTGCTACAGTGACCTCAGGATCCCTCTAGCCTTGAAACAGTGTTCTTGGGGTTTCTCTGGAGTGCCACCAAGGAAATCAAGGCTCCTTTCATGTGTGATGTGCAAGATGGAATTGCTCTGCACACAGTGCAGGGGAATCGGGCCTCATCTCGCGGTGAGGGGGAAGTCTCATGGTTTTTCTCGAGTTGCGGCGGGAACCTGGGGTATATTCTCGAGTTATGACGGGGATGGCCCTTCCACCCACGTGTTTCTTCAGCGACGTCAAGACTCCTGCCTAGTTGCGAGGGACAACTCGGAATTCTCCTCGAGGCTTGGCAGGGCAATTGGAACGCCTCTCCAGCTGAGGTGGGAGACCAAGGGTCCCTTTCCGCGTGCCACAGGAATCCTGGGACTCCTATCAAGTTTCACGAGAAGTCAGGCATCGTCTCCTATTTAGGCACTGATCTCCGCGTACCTCTAGAGTTTTCAAAGAATGTGAGTCCTCCGGTCGCGATGAGGTGGGGAACTAGGTCTTTCTCTGTGGTCTCCACAGGGGATTCAGACATCCTTTCATCTTGGGAGATGCAAGACGAGCCTGCATTCAAGTCACTGCAGGGATATCCGGCCTTATTTGGAGTCAGGGCATCGCGGTGTCCATTCCACTTGAGGCCGCAAACTCAGGGCCCCTTTGACATACCTAGAGCTGAGAGAAGCCTCCTCTTGAGGTGCTTGTGGTAAGGTCGTATTCCTCTGGAGTCGAAGCCAGGGACTAACCTCTCATCTCGAGTTGATTTTTGGTCCACGGAGCTCTTTCGTGTTGCTACAGTGACGTCAGGATCCCTCTAGCCTTGAAAGAGTGTTCTTGGGGTTTCTCTGGAGTGCCATCAAGGAAATCAAGGCTCCTTTCATGTGTGATGTGCAAGATGGAATTGCTCTGCACGCAGTGCAGGGGAATCGGGCCTCATCTCGCGGCGAGGGGGAAGTCTCATGGTTTTTCTCGAGTTGCGGCGGGAACCTGGGGTATATTCTCGAGTTACGACGGGGATGGCCCTTCCACACACGTGTTTGGTCAGCGACGGCAGGACTCCTGCCTAGTTGCGAGGGACAACTGGGGATTCTCCTCGAGGCTTGGCAGGGCAATTGGGACGCCTCTCCAGCTGAGGCGGGAGACCAAGGGTTCCTTTCCACGTGCCACAGGAATCCTGGGACTCCTATCAAGTTTCACGAGGAGTCAGGTATCGTCTCCTTTGGAGGCACTGATCTCCGCGTACCTCTGGAGTTTTCAAAGGATGTGAGGCCTCCGGTCGCGATGAGGTGGGGAACTAGGTTTTTTTCTGTGGTCTCTACAGGGGATTCAGACATCCTTTCGTCTTGGGAGATGCAAGACTAGCCTGCATTCAAGTCACTGCAGGGATATCCGGCCGTATTTCGCGTCAGGGCATCGTGGTGTCCATTCCACTTGAGGCCGCAAACTCAGGGTCCCTCTCACATACCTAGAGCTGAGAGAAGCCTCCTCTTGAGGTGCTTGTGGTAATGTGGTATTCCTCTGGAGTCGAAGCCAGGGACTAACCTCTCATCTCGAGTTGATTCTTGGTCCACGGAGCTCTTTCATGTTGCTACAGTGACCTCAGGATGCCTCTAGCCTTGAAACACTGTCCTTGGGGTTTCTCTGAAGTGCCATCAAGGAAATCAAGGCTCCTTTCATGTGTGATGTGCAACACGGAGTTGCTCTGCACACAGTGCAGGGGAATCGGGCCTCATCTCGCAGCGAGGGTGAAGTCTCATGGTTTTTCTCGAGTTGCGGCGGGAACCTGGGGTATATTCTCGAGTTACGACGGGAATGGCCCATCCACACACGTGTTTGTTCAGCGACGTCAGGACTCCTGCCTAGTTGCGAGGGACAACTCGGGATTCTCCTCGAGGCTTAGCACGGCAATTGGGACGCCTCTCCAGCTGAGGCGGGAGACCAAGGGTCCCTTTCCACGTGCCACAGGAATCCTGGGACTCCTATCAATTTTCACGAGGAGTCAGGCATCGTCTCCTTTGGAGGCACTGATCTCCGCGTACCTCTGGAGTTTTCAAAGGATGTGAGGCCTCCGGTCGCGATGAGGTGGGGAACTAGGTCTTTCTCTGTGGTCTCCACATGGGATTCAGACATCCTTTCGTCTTGGGAGATGCAAGACGAGCCTGTATTCAAGTCACTGCAGGGATAACCGGCCTTATTTCGAGTCAGGGCATCGCGGTGTCCATTCCACTTGAGGCCGCAAACTCAGGGTCCCTCTCCCATACCTAGAGCTGAGAGAAGCCTCCCCTTGAGGTGCTTGTGGTAAGGTGGTATTCGTCTGGAGTCGAAGCCAGGGACTAACCTCTCATCTCGAGTTGATTTTTGGTCCACGGAGCTCTTTCGTGTTGCTACATTGACCTCAGGATCCCTCTAGCCTTGAAACAGTGTGCTTGGGGTTTCTCTGGAGTGCCATCAAGGAAATCAAGGCTCCTTTCATGTTTGATGTGCAACACGGAATTGCTCTGCATGCAGTGCAGGGGAATCGGGCCTCAACTCACGGCGAGGGGGGAAGTCTCATGGTTTTTCTCGAGTTGCGGCGGGAACCTGGGGTATATTCTCGAGTTACGACGGGGATGGCCCTTCCACCCACGTGTTTATTCAGCGACGTCAGGACTCCTGCCTAGTTGCGAGGGACAACTCGGGATTCTCCTCGAGGCTTGGCAGGGCAATTGGAACGCCTCTCCAGCTGAGGCGGGAGACCAAGGGTCCCTTTCCACGTGCCACAGGAATCCTGGGACTCCTATCAAGTTTCACGAGGAGTCAGGCATCGTCTCCTTTGGAGGCACTGATCTCCGCATACCTCTGGAGTTTTCAAAGGATGTGAGGCCTCCGGTCGCGATGAGTTGGGGAACTAGGTCTTTCTCTGTGTTCTCCACAGGGGATTCAGACATCCTTTCGTCTTGGGAGATGCAAGATGAGCCTGCATTCCAGTCACTGCAGGGATATCCAGCCTTATTTCGAGTCAGGGCATCGCGGTGTCCATTCCACTTGAGGCCGCAACTCAGGGTCCCTCTCACATACCTAGAGCTGAGAGAAGCCTCCTCTTGAGGTGCTTGTGGTAAGGTGGTATTCCTCTGGAGTCGAAGCCAGGGACTAACCTCTCATCTCGAGTTGATTCTTGGTCCACGGAGCTCTTTCGTGTTGCTACAGTGACCTCAGGATCCCTCTAGCCTTGAAACACTGTCCTTGAGGTTTCTCTGAAGTGCCATCAAGGAAATCAAGGCTCCTTTCATGTGTGATGTGCAACACGGAATTGCTCTGCACGCAGTGCAGGGGAATCGGGCCTCATCTCGCGGCGAGGGGGAAGTCTCATGGTTTTTCTCGAGTTGCGGTGGGAACCTGGGGTATATTCTCGAGTTCCGACGGGGATGGCCCTTCCACCCACGTGTTTGTTCAGCGACGTCATGTCTCCTGCCTAGTGGCGAGGGACAACTCGGATTCTCCTCGAGGCTTGGCAGGGCAATTGGGACGCCTCTCCAGCTGAGGCGGGAGACCAAGGGTCCCTTTCCACGTGCCACAGGAATCCTGGGACTCCTATCAAGTTTCACGAGGAGTCAGGCATCGTCTCCTTTGGAGGCACTGATCTCCGCGTACCTCTGGAGTTTTCAAAGGATGTGAGGCCTCCGGTCGCGATGAGGTGGGGAACTAGGTCTTTCTCTGTGGTCTCCACAGGGGATTCAGACATCCTTTCGTCTTGGGAGATGCAAGACGAGCCTGTATGCAAGTCACTGCAGGGATAACCGGCCTTATTTCGAGTCAGGGCATCGCGGGGTCCATTCCACTTGAAGCCGCAAACTCAGGGTCCCTCTCACATACCTAGAGCTGAGAGAAGCCTCCTCTTGAGGTGCTTGTGGTAAGGTGGTATTTCTTGGAGTCGAAGCCAGGGACTAACCTCTCATCTCGAGTTGATTTTTGGTCCACGGAGCTCTTTCGTGTTGCTACAGTGACCTCAGGATCCCTCTAGCCTTGAAACAGTGTTCTTGGGGTTTCTCTGGAGTGCCATCAAGGAAATCAAGGCTCCTTTCATATGTGATGTGCAACACGGAATTGCTCTGCACGCAGTGCAGTGGAATCGGGCCTCACCTCGCGGCGAGGGGGAAGTCTCATGGTTTTTCTCTAGTTGCGGTGGGAACCTGGGGTATATTCTCGAGTTCCGACGGTGATGGCCCTTCCACCCACGTGTTTGTTCAGCGACGTCAGGTCTCCTGCATAGTGTCGGGGGACAACTCGGGATTCTCCTCGAGGCTTGGCAGGGCAATTGGGACGCCTCTCCAGCTGAGGCGGGAGACCAAGGGTCCCTTTCCACGTGCCACAGGAATCCTGGGACTCCTATCAAGTTTCACGAGGAGTCAGGCATCGTCTCCTTTGGAGGCACTGATCTCCGCGTACCTCTGGAGTTTTCAAAGGACGTGAGGCCTCCGGTCGCGATGAGGTGGGGAACTAGGTCTTTCTCTGTGGTCTCCACAGGGGATTCAGACATCCTTTCGTCTTGGGAGATGCAAGATGAGCCTGTATTCAAGTCACTGCAGGGATATCCGGCCTTATTTCGAGTCAGGGCATCGCGGTGTCCATTCCACTTGAGGCCGCAAACTCAGGGTCCCTCTCACATACCTAGAGCTGAGAGAAGCCTCCTCTTGAGGTGCTTGTGGTAAGGTGGTATTCCTCTGGAGTTGAAGCCAGGGACTAACCTCTCATCTCGAGTTGATTTTTGGTCCACGGAGCTCTTTCGTGTTGCTACAGTGACCTCAGGATCCCTCTAGCCTTGAAACAGTGTTCTTGGGGTTTCTCTGGAGTGCCATCAAGGAAATCAAGGCTCCTTTCATCTGTGATGTGCAACACGGAATTGCTCTGCACGCAGTGCAGGGGAATCGGGCCTCATCTCGCGGTGAGGGGGAAGTCTCATGGTTTTTCTCGAGTTGCGGCGGGAACCTGGGGTATATTCTCGAGTTACGACGGGGATGGCCCTTCCACACACGTGTTTGTTCAGCGACGTCAGGACTCCTGCCTAGTTGCGAGGGACAACTCGGGATTCTCCTCGAGGCTTGGCAGGGCAATTGGGACGCCTCTCCAGCTGAGGCGGGAGACCAAGGGTCCCTTTCCACCTGCCACAGGAATCCTGGGATTCCTATCAAGTTTCACGAGGAGTCAGGCATCGTCTCCTTTGGAGGCACTGTTCTCCGCGTACCTCTGGAGTTTTCAAAGGATTTGAGGCCTCCGGTCGCGATGAGGTTGTGAACTAGGTCTTTCTCTGTGGTCTCCACAGGGGATTCAGACATCCTTTCGTCTTGGGAGATGCAAGACGAGCCTGCATTCAAGTCACTGCAGGGATATCCGGCCTTATTTCGAGTCAGGGCATCGCCGTGTCCATTCCACTTGAGGCCGCAAACTCAGGGTCCCTCTCACATACCTAGAGCTGAGAGAAGCCTCCTCTTGAGGTGCTTGTGGTAAGGTGGTTTCCTCTGGAGTCGAAGCCAGGGACTAACCTCTCATCTCGAGTTGATTTTTGGTTCACGGAGCTCTTTCGTGTTGCTACAGTGACCTCAGGATCCCTCTAGCCTTGAAACAGTGTTCTTGTGGTTTCTCTGGAGTGCCATCAAGGAAATTAAGGCTCCATTCATGTGTGATGTGCAACACGGAATTGCTCTGCACGCAGTGCAGGGGAATCGGGCCTCATCTCGCGGCGAGGGGGAAGTCTCATGATTTTTCTCGAGTTGCGGCCGGAACGTGGGGTATATTCTCGAGTTACGACGGGAATGGCCCTTCCACACACGTGTTTGTTCAGCGACGTCAGGACTCCTGCCTAGTTGCGAGGGACAACTCGGGATTCTCCTCGAGGCTTAGCACGGCAATTGGGACGCCTCTCCAGCTGAGGCGGGAGACCATGGGTCCCTTTCCACGTGCCACAGGAATCCTGGGACTCCTATCAAGTTTCACGAGGAGTCAGGCATCGTCTCCTTTGGAGGCACTGATCTCCGCGTACCTCTGGAGTTTTCAAAGGATGTGAGGCCTCCGGTCGCGATGAGGTGGGGAACTAGGTCTTTCTCTGTGGTCTCCACATGGGATTCAGACATCCTTTCGTCTTGGGAGATGCAAGACGAGCCTGTATTCAAGTCACTGCAGGGATAACCGGCCTTATTTCGAGTCAGGGCATCGCGGTGTCCATTCCACTTGAGGCCGCAAACTCAGGGTCCCTCTCCCATACCTAGAGCTGAGAGAAGCCTCCTCTTGAGGTGCTTGTGGTAAGGTGGTATTCGTCTGGAGTCGAAGCCAGGGACTAACCTCTCATCTCGAGTTGATTTTTGGTCCACGGAGCTCTTTCGTGTTGCTACATTCACCTCAGGATCCCTCTAGCCTTGAAACAGTGTTCTTGGGGTTTCTCTGGAGTGCCATCAAGGAAATCAAGGCTCCTTTCATGTTTGATGTGCAACACGGAATTGCTCTGCATGCAGTGCAAGGGAATCGGGCCTCAACTCACGGCGAGGGGGAAGTCTCATGGTTTTTCTCGAGTTGCGGCGAGAACCTGGGGTATATTCTCGAGTTACGACGGGGATGGCCCTTCCACACACGTGTTTATTCAGCGACGTCAGGACTCCTGCCTAGTTGCGAGGGACAACTCGGGATTCTCCTCGAGGCTTGGCAGGGCAATTGGAACGCCTCTCCAGCTGAGGCGGGAGACCAAGGGTCCCTTTCCACGTGCCACAGGAATTCTGGGACTCCTATCAAGTTTCACGAGGAGTCAGGCATCGTCTCCTTTGGAGGCACTGATCTCCGCATACCTCTGGAGTTTTCAAAGGATGTGAGGCCTCCGGTCGCGATGAGTTGGGGAACTAGGTCTTTCTCTGTGTTCTCCACAGGGGATTCAGACATCCTTTCGTCTTGGGAGATGCAAGATGAGCCTGCATTCTAGTCACTGCAGGGATAACCGGCCTTATTTCGAGTCAGGGCATCGCGGGGTCCATTCCACTTGAAGCCTCAAACTCAGGGTCCCTCTCACATACCTAGAGCTGAGAGAAGCCTCCTCTTGAGGTGCTTGTGGTAAGGTGGTATTTCTTGGAGTCGAAGCCAGGGACTAACCTCTCATCTCGAGTTGATTTTTGGTCCACGGAGCTCTTTCGTGTTGCTACAGTGACCTCAGGATCCCTCTAGCCTTGAAACAGTGTTCTTGGGGTTTCTCTGGAGTGCCATCAAGGAAATCAAGGCTCCTTTCATGTGTGATGTGCAACACGGAATTGCTCTGCACGCAGTGCAGGGGAATCGGGCCTCATCTCGCGGCGAGGGGGAAGTCTCATGGTTTTTCTCGAGTTGCGGCGGGAACCTGGGGTATATTCTCGAGTTACGACGGGGATGGCCCTTCCACCCACGTGTTTATTCAGCGACGTCAGGACTCCTGCCTAGTTGCGAGGGACAACTCGGGATTCTCCTCGAGGCTTGGCAGGGCAATTGGAACGCCTCTCCAGCTGAGGCGGGAGACCAAGGGTCCCTTTCCACGTGCCACAGGAATCCTGGGACTCCTATCAAGTTTCACGAGGAGTCAGGCATCGTCTCCTTTGGAGGCACTGATCTCCGCATACCTCTGGAGTTTTCAAAGGATGTGAGGCCTCCGGTCGCGATGAGTTGGGGAACTAGGTCTTTCTCTGTGTTCTCCACAGGGGATTCAGACATCCTTTCGTCTTGGGAGATGCAAGATGAGCCTGCATTCCAGTCACTGCAGGGATAACCGGCCTTATTTCGAGTCAGGGCATCGCGGGGTCCATTCCACTTGAAGCCCCAAACTCAGGGTCCCTCTCACATACCTAGGGCTGAGAGAAGCCTCCTCTTGAGGTGCTTGTGGTAAGGTGGTATTTCTTGGAGTCGAAGCCAGGGACTAACCTCTCATCTCGAGTTGATTTTTGGTCCACGGAGCTCTTTCGTGTTGCTACAGTGACCTCAGGATCCCTCTAGCCTTGAAACAGTGTTCTTGGGGTTTCTCTGGAGTGCCATCAAGGAAATCAAGGCTCCTTTCATGTGTGATGTGCAACACGGAATTGCTCTGCACGCAGTGCAGGGGAATCGGGCCTCATCTCGCGGCGAGGGGGAAGTCTCATGGTTTTTCTCGAGTTGCGGTGGGAACCTGGGGTATATTCTCGAGTTCCGACGGGGATGGCCCTTCCACCCACGTGTTTGTTCAGCGACGTCATGTCTCCTGCCTAGTGGCGAGGGACAACTCGGATTCTCCTCGAGGCTTGGCAGGGCAATTGGGACGCCTCTCCAGCTGAGGCGGGAGACCAAGGGTCCCTTTCCACGTGCCACAGGAATCCTGGGACTCCTATCAAGTTTCACGAGGAGTCAGGCATCATCTCATTTGGAGGCACTGATCTCGGCGTACCTCTGGAGTTTTCAAAGGACGTGAGGCCTCCGGTCGCGATGAGGTGGGGAACTAGGTCTTTCTCTGTGGTCTCCACAGGGGATTCAGACATCCTTTCGTCTTGGGAGATGCAAGACGAGCCTGTATGCAAGTCACTGCAGGGATAACCGGCCTTATTTCGAGTCAGGGCATCGCGGGGTCCATTCCACTTGAAGCCGCAAACTCAGGGTCCCTCTCACATAACTAGAGCTGAGAGAAGCCTCCTCTTGAGGTGCTTGTGGTACGGTGGTATTTCTTGGAGTCGAAGCCAGGGACTAACCTCTCATCTCGAGTTGATTTTTGGTCCACGGAGCTCTTTCGTGTTGCTACAGTGACCTCAGGATCCCTCTAGCCTTGAAACAGTGTTCTTGGGGTTTCTCTGGAGTGCCATCAAGGAAATCAAGGCTCCTTTCATATGTGATGTGCAACACGGAATTGCTCTGCACGCAGTGCAGGGGAATCGGGCCTCATCTCGCGGCGAGGGGGAAGTCTCATGGTTTTTCTCGAGTTGCGGTGGGAACCTGGGGTATATTCTCGAGTTCCGACGGGGATGGCCCTTCCACCCACGTGTTTGTTCAGCGACGTCAGGTCTCCTGACTAGTGGCGAGGGACAACTCGGGATTCTCCTCGAGGCTTGGCAGGGCAATTGGGACGCCTCTCCAGCTGAGGCGGGAGACCAAGGGTCCCTTTCCACGTGCCACAGGAATCCTGGGACTCCTATCAAGTTTCACGAGGAGTCAGGCATCGTCTCCTTTGGAGGCACTGATCTCCGCGTACCTCTGGAGTTTTCAAAGGATGTGAGGCCTCCGGTCGCGATGAGGTGGGGAACTAGGTCTTTCTCTGTGATCTCCACATGGGATTCAGACATCCTTTCGTCTTGGGAGATGCAAGACGAGCCTGTATTCAAGTCACTGCAGGGATATCCGGCCTTATTTCGAGTTAGGGCATCGCGGTGTCCATTCCACTTGAGGCCGCAAACTCAGGGTCCCTCTCACATACCTAGAGCTGAGAGAAGCCTCCTCTTGAGGTGCTTGTGGTAAGGTGGTATTCCTCTGGAGTTGAAGCCAGGGACTAACCTCTCATCTCGAGTTGATTTTTGGTCCACGGAGCTCTTTCGTGTTGCTACAGTGACCTCAGGATCCCTCTAGCCTTGAAACAGTGTTCTTGGGGTTTCTCTGGAGTGCCATCAAGGAAATCAAGGCTCCTTTCATGTGTGATGTGCAACACGGAATTGCTCTGCACGCAGTGCAGGGGAATCGGGCCTCATCTCGCGGTGAGGGGGAAGTCTCATGGTTTTTCTCGAGTTGCGGCGGGAACCTGGGGTATATTCTCGAGTTACGACGGGGATGGCCCTTCCACACACGTGTTTGTTCAGCGACGTCAGGACTCCTGCCTAGTTGCGAGGGACAACTCGGGATTCTCCTCGAGGCTTGGCAGGGCAATTGGGACGCCTCTCCAGCTGAGGCGGGAGACCAAGGGTCCCTTTCCACGTGCCACAGGAATCCTGGGACTCGTATCAAGTTTCACGAGGAGTCAGGCATCGTCTCCTTTGGAGGCACTGATCTCCGTGTACCTCTGGAATTTTCAAAGGATGTGAGGCCTCCGGTCGCGATGAGGTGGGGAACTAGGTCTTTCTCTGTGGTCTCCACAGGGGATTCAGACATCCTTTCGTCTTGGGAGATGCAAGACGAGCCTGCATTCAAGTCACTGCAGGGATATCCGGCCTTATTTCGAGTCAGGGCATCGCGGTGTCCATTCCACTTGAGGCCGCAAACTCAGGGTCCCTCTCACATACCTAGAGCTGAGAGAAGCCTCCTCTTGAGGTGCTTGTGGTAAGGTGGTATTCCTCTGGAGTCGAATTCACGGACTAACCTCTCATCTCGAGTTGATTTTTGGTCCACGGAGCCCTTTGTGTTGCTACCGTGACCTCAGGATCCCTCTAGCCTTGAAACAGTGTTCTTGGGGTTTCTCTGGAGTGCCATCAAGGAAATCAAGGCTCCTTTCATGTGTGATGTGCAACACGGAATTGCTCTGCACGCAGTGCAGGGGAATCGGGCCTCATCTCGCGGCGAGGGGGAAGTCTCATGGTTTTTCTCGAGTTGTGGCGGGAACCTGGGGTATATTCCCGAGTTACGACGGGGATGGCCCTTACAAACACGTGTTTGTTCAGCGACGTCAGGTCTCCTGCCTAGTTGCGAGGGACAACTCGGGATTCTCCTCGAGGCTTGGCAGGGCAATTGGGACGCCTCTCCAGCTGAGGCGTGAGACCAAGGGTCCCTTTCCACGTGCCACAGGAATCCTGCGACTCCTATGAAGTTTCACGAGGAGTCAGGCATCGTCTCCTTTGGAGGCAGTGATCTCCGCGTACCTCTGGAGTTTTCAAAGGATGTGAGGCCTCCGGTCGCGATAAGGTGGGGAACTAGGTGTTTCTCTGTGGTCTCCACAGGGGATTCAGACATCCTTTCGTCTTGGCAGATGAAAGACGAGCCTGCATTCAAGTCACTGCGGGGATATCCGGCCTTATTTCGAGTCAGGGCGTCGCGGTGTCCATTTCACTTGAGGCCACAAGCTCAGGGTACCTCTCACATAGCTAGAGCTGAGAGAAGCCTCCTCTTGAGGTGCTTGTGGTAAGGTGGTATTCCTCTGGAGTCGAAGCCAGGGACTAACCTCTCATCTCGAGTTGATTTTTGGTCCACGGAGCTCTTTCGTGTTGCTACAGTGACCTCAGGATCCCTCTAGCCTTGAAACAGTGTTCTTGGGGTTTCTGTGGAGTGCCATCAAGGAAATCAAGGCTTCTTTCATGTTTGATGTGCAACACGGAATTGCTCTGCATGCAGTGGAGGGGAATCGGGCCTCATCTCACGGCGAGGGGGAAGTCTCATGGTTTTTCTCGAGTTGCGGCGAGAACCTGGGGTATATTCTCGAGTTACGACGGGGATGGCCCTTCCACCCACGTGTTTGTTCAGCGACGGCAGGACTCCTGCCTAGTTGCGAGGGAAAACTCGGGATTCTCCTCGAGGCTTGGCAGGGCAATTGGGACGCCTCTCGAGCTGAGGCGGGAGACCAAGGGTCCCTTTCCACGTGCTACAGGAATCCTGGGACTCCTATCAAGTTTCACGAGGAGTCAGGCATCGTCTCCCTTGGAGGCACTGATCTCCGCGTACGTCTGGAGTTTTCAAAGGATGTGAGGCCTCCGGTCGCGATGAGGTGGGGAACTACGTCTTTCTCTGTGGTCTCCACAGGGGAATCAGACATCCTTTCGTCTTGGGAGATGCAAGACGAGCCTGCATTCAAGTCACTGCAGTTATATCCGGCCTTATTTCTAGTCAGGGCATCGCGGTGTCCATTCGACTTGAGGCCGCAAACTCAGGGTCCCTCTCACATACCTAGAGCTGAGAGAAGCCTCCTCTTGAGGTGCTTGTGGTAAGGTGGTTTCCTCTGGAGTCGAAGCCAGGGACTAACCTCTCATCTCGTGTTGATTTTTGGTCCACAGAGCTATTTCGTGTAGCTACAGTGACCTCAGGATCCCTCTAGCCTTGAAACAGTGTTCTTGGGGTTTCTCTGGAGTGCCATCAAGGAAATCAAGGCTCCTTTCATGTGTGATGTGCAACACGGAATTGCTCTGCACGCAGTGCAGGGGAGTCGGGCCTCATCTCGCGGCGAGGGGGAAGTCTCATGGTTTTTCTCGAGTTGCGGCGGGAACCTGGGGTATATTCTCGAGTTACGACGGGGATGGTCCTTCCACCCACGTGTTTGTTCAGCGACGTCAGGACTCCTGCCTAGTTGCGAGGGACAACTCGGGATTCTCCTCGAGGCTTGGCAGGGCAACTGGGACGCCTCTCGAGCTGAGGCGGGAGACCAAGGGTCCCTTTCCACGTGCCACAGGAATCCTGGGACTCGTATCAAGTTTCACGAGGAGTCAGGCATCGTCTCCTTTGGAGGCACTGATCTCCGCGTACCTCTGGAGTTTTCAAAGGATGTGAGGCCTCCGGTCGCGATGAGGTGGGGAACTAGGTCTTCTTCTGTGGTCTCCACAGGGGATTCAGACATCCTTTCATCTTGGGAGATGCAAGACGAGCCTGCATTCAAGTCACTGCAGGGATATCCGGCCTTATTTCGCGTCAGGGCATCGCAGTGTCCATTCCACTTGAGGCCGAAAAATTAGGGTCCCTCTCACATACCTAGAGCTGAGAGAAGCCTCCTCTTGAGGTGCTTGTGGTAAGGTGGTATTCCTCTTGAGTCGAAGCCAGGGACAAACCTCTCATCTCGAGTTGATTTTTGGTCCACGGAGCTCTTTCGTGTTGCTACAGTGACCTCAGGATCCCTCTAGCCTTGAAACAGTGTTCTTGGGGTTTCTCTGGAGTGCCATCAAGGAAATCAAGGCTCCTCTCATGTGTGATGTGCAACACGGAATTGCTCTGCACGCAGTGCAGGGGAATCGGGCCTCATCTCGCGGTGAGGGGGAAGTCTCATGGTTTTTCTCGAGTTGCGGCGGGAACCTGGGGTATATTCTCGAGTTACGAAGGTAATGGCCCTTCCACACGCGTGTTTGTTCAGTGACGTCAGGACTCCTGCCTAGTTGCGAGGGACAACTCGGGATTCTCCTCGTGGCTTGGCAGGGCAATTGGGACGCCTCTCCAGCTGAGGCGGGAGACCAAGGGTCCCTTTCCACGTGCCACAGGAATCCTGGGACTCCTATCAAGTTTCACGAGGAGTCAGGCATCCTCTCCTTTGGAGGCACTGATCTCCGCGTACCTCTGGAGTTTTCAAAGGATGTGAGGCCTCCGATCGCCATGAAGTGGGGAACTAGCTCTTTCTCTGTGGTCTCCACAGGGGATTCAGACATCCTTTCATCTTGGGAGATGCAAGACGAGCCTGCATTCAAGTCACTGCAGGGATATCCGGCCTTATTTCGCGTCAGGGCATCGCAGTGTCCATTCCACTTGAGGCTGCAAACTCAGGGTCCCTCTCACATACCTAGAGCTGAGAGAAGCCTCCTCTTGAGGTGCTTGTGGTAAGGTGGTGTTCCTATGGAGTCGAAGCCAGGGACTAACCTCTCATCTCGAGTTGATTTTTGGTCCAAGGAGCTCTTTCGTGTTGCTACAGTGACCTCAGGATCCCTCTAGCCTTGAAACAGTGTTCTTGGGGTTTCTCTGGAGTGCCATCAAGGAAATCAAGGCTCTTTTCATGTGTGATGTGCAACACGAAATTGCTCTGCATGCAGTGCAGGGGAATCGGGCCTCATCTCACGGCGAGGGGGAAGTCTCATGGTTTTTCTCGAGTTGCGACGAGAACCTGGGGTATATTCTCGAGTTACGACGGGGATGGCCCTTCCACCCACGTGTTTGTTCAGCGACGTCAGGACTCCTTCCTTGTTGCGAGGGACAACTCGGGATTCTCCTCGAGGCTTGGCAGGGCAATTGGGACGCCTGTGCAGCTGAGGCGGGAGACCAAGGGTCCCTTTCCACGTGCCACAGGAATCCTGGGACTCGTATCAAGTTTCACGAGGAGTCAGGCATCGTCTCCTTTGGAGGCACTGATCTCCGCGTACCTCTGGAATTTTCAAAGGATGTGAGGCCTCCGGTAGCGATGACGTGGGGAACTAGGTCTTTCTCTGTGGTCTCCACAGGGGATTCAGACATCCTTTCGTCTTGGGAGATGCAAGACGAGCCTGCATTCAAGTCACTGCAGGGATATCCGGCCTTATTTCGAGTCAGGGCATCGCGGTGTCCATTCCACTTGAGGCCGCAAACTCAGGGTCCCTCTCACATACCTAGAGCTGAGAGAAGCCTCCTCTTGAGGTGCTTGTGGTAAGGTGGTATTCCTCTGGAGTCGAATTCACGGACTAACCTCTCATCTCGAGTTGATTTTTGGTCCACGGAGCCCTTTGTGTTGCTACCGTGACCTCAGGATCCCTCTAGCCTTGAAACAGTGTTCTTGGGGTTTCTCTGGAGTGCCATCAAGGAAATCAAGGCTCCTTTCATGTGTGATGTGCAACACGGAATTGCTCTGCACGCAGTGCAGGGGAATCGGGCCTCATCTCGCGGCGAGGGGGAAGTCTCATGGTTTTTCTCGAGTTGTGGCGGGAACCTGGGGTATATTCCCGAGTTACGACGGGGATGGCCCTTACAAACACGTGTTTGTTCAGCGACGTCAGGTCTCCTGCCTAGTTGCGAGGGACAACTCGGGATTCTCCTCGAGGCTTGGCAGGGCAATTGGGACGCCTCTCCAGCTGAGGCGTGAGACCAAGGGTCCCTTTCCACGTGCCACAGGAATCCTGCGACTCCTATGAAGTTTCACGAGGAGTCAGGCATCGTCTCCTTTGGAGGCAGTGATCTCCGCGTACCTCTGGAGTTTTCAAAGGATGTGAGGCCTCCGGTCGCGATGAGGTTGGGAACTAGGTGTTTCTCTGTGGTCTCCACAGGGGATTCAGACATCCTTTCGTCTTGGCAGATGAAAGACAAGCCTGCATTCAAGTCACTGCGGGGATATCCGGCCTTATTTTGAGTCAGGGCGTCGCGGTGTCCATTTCACTTGAGGCCACAAGCTCAGGGTACCTCTCACATAGCTAGAGCTGAGAGAAGCCTCCTCTTGAGGTGCTTGTGGTAAGGTGGTATTCCTCTGGAGTCGAAGCCAGGGACAAACCTCTCATCTCGAGTTGATTTTTGGTCCACGGAGCTCTTTTGTGTTCCTGCAGTGACCTCAGGATCCCTCTAGCCTTGAAACAGTGTTCTTGGGGTTTCTGTGGAGTGCCATCAAGGAAATCAAGGCTTCTTTCATGTTTGATGTGCAACACGGAATTGCTCTGCATGCAGTGGAGGGGAATCGGGCCTCATCTCACGGCGAGGGGGAAGTCTCATGGTTTTTCTCGAGTTGCGGCGAGAACCTGGGGTATATTCTCGAGTTACGACGGGGATGGCCCTTCCACCCACGTGTTTGTTCAGCGACGGCAGGACTCCTGCCTAGTTGCGAGGGAAAACTCGGGATTCTCCTCGAGGCTTGGCAGGGCAATTGGGACGCCTCTCCACCTGAGGCGGGAGACCAAGGGTCCCTTTCCACGTGCTACAGGAATCCTGGGACTCCTATCAAGTTTCACGAGGAGTCAGGCATCGTCTCCCTTGGAGGCACTGATCTCCGCGTACGTCTGGAGTTTTCAAAGGATGTGAGGCCTCCGGTCGCGATGAGGTGGGGAACTAGGTCTTTCTCTGTGGTCTCCACAGGGGAATCAGACATCCTTTCGTCTTGGGAGATGCAAGACGAGCCTGCATTCAAGTCACTGCAGTTATATCCGGCCTTATTTCTAGTCAGGGCATCGCGGTGTCCATTCGACTTGAGGCCGCAAACTCAGGGTCCCTCTCACATACCTAGAGCTGAGAGAAGCCTCCTCTTGAGGTGCTTGTGGTAAGGTGGTTTCCTCTGGAGTCGAAGCCAGGGACTAACCTCTCATCTCGTGTTGATTTTTGGTCCACAGAGCTATTTCGTGTAGCTACAGTGACCTCAGGATCCCTCTAGCCTTGAAACAGTGTTCTTGGGGTTTCTCTGGAGTGCCATCAAGGAAATCAAGGCTCCTTTCATGTGTGATGTGCAACACGGAATTGCTCTGCACGCAGTGCAGGGGAGTCGGGCCTCATCTCGCGGCGAGGGGGAAGTCTCATGGTTTTTCTCGAGTTGCGGCGGGAACCTGGGGTATATTCTCGAGTTACGACGGGGATGGTCCTTCCACCCACGTGTTTGTTCAGCGACGTCAGGACTCCTGCCTAGTTGCGAGGGACAACTCGGGATTCTCCTCGAGGCTTGGCAGGGCAACTGGGACGCCTCTCGAGCTGAGGCGGGAGACCAAGGGTCCCTTTCCACGTGCCACAGGAATCCTGGGACTCGTATCAAGTTTCACGAGGAGTCAGGCATCGTCTCCTTTGGAGGCACTGATCTCCGCGTACCTCTGGAGTTTTCAAAGGATGTGAGGCCTCCGGTCGCGATGAGGTGGGGAACTAGGTCTTCTTCTGTGGTCTCCACAGGGGATTCAGACATCCTTTCATCTTGGGAGATGCAAGACGAGCCTGCATTCAAGTCACTGCAGGGATATCCGGCCTTATTTCGCGTCAGGGCATCGCAGTGTCCATTCCACTTGAGGCCGAAAAATTAGGGTCCCTCTCACATACCTAGAGCTGAGAGAAGCCTCCTCTTGAGGTGCTTGTGGTAAGGTGGTATTCCTCTGGAGTCGAAGCCAGGGACAAACCTCTCATCTCGAGTTGATTTTTGGTCCACGGACCTCTTTCGTGTTGCTACAGTGACCTCAGGATCCCTCTAGCCTTGAAACAGTGTTCTTGGGGTTTCTCTGGAGTGCCATCAAGGAAATCAAGGCTCCTCTCATGTGTGATGTGCAACACGGAATTGCTCTGCACGCAGTGCAGGGGAATCGGGCCTCATCTCGCGGTGAGGGGGAAGTCTCATGGTTTTTCTCGAGTTGCGGCGGGAACCTGGGGTATATTCTCGAGTTACGAAGGTAATGGCCCTTCCACACGCGTGTTTGTTCAGTGACGTCAGGACTCCTGCCTAGTTGCGAGGGACAACTCGGGATTCTCCTCGTGGCTTGGCAGGGCAATTGGGACGCCTCTCCAGCTGAGGCGGGAGACCAAGGGTCCCTTTCCACGTGCCACAGGAATCCTGGGACTCCTATCAAGTTTCACGAGGAGTCAGGCATCCTCTCCTTTGGAGGCACTGATCTCCGCGTACCTCTGGAGTTTTCAAAGGATGTGAGGCCTCCGATCGCCATGAAGTGGGGAACTAGCTCTTTCTCTGTGGTCTCCACAGGGGATTCAGACATCCTTTCATCTTGGGAGATGCAAGACGAGCCTGCATTCAAGTCACTGCAGGGATATCCGGCCTTATTTCGCGTCAGGGCATCGCAGTGTCCATTCCACTTGAGGCTGCAAACTCAGGGTCCCTCTCACATACCTAGAGCTGAGAGAAGCCTCCTCTTGAGGTGCTTGTGGTAAGGTGGTATTCCTATGGAGTCGAAGCCAGGGACTAACCTCTCATCTCGAGTTGATTTTTGGTCCAAGGAACTCTTTCGTGTTGCTACAGTGACCTCAGGATCCCTCTAGCCTTGAAACAGTGTTCTTGGGGTTTCTCTGGAGTGCCATCAAGGAAATCAAGGCTCTTTTCATGTGTGATGTGCAACACGAAATTGCTCTGCATGCAGTGCAGGGGAATCGGGCCTCATCTCACGGCGAGGGGGAAGTCTCATGGTTTTTCTCGAGTTGCGACGAGAACCTGGGGTATATTCTCGAGTTACGACGGGGATGGCCCTTCCACCCACGTGTTTGTTCAGCGACGTCAGGACTCCTTCCTTGTTGCGAGGGACAACTCGGGATTCTCCTCGAGGCTTGGCAGGGCAATTGGGACGCCTGTGCAGCTGAGGCGGGAGATCAAGGGTCCCTTTCCACGTGCCACAGGAATCCTGGGACTCGTATCAAGTTTCACGAGGAGTCAGGCATCGTCTCCTTTGGAGGCACTGATCTCCGCGTACCTCTGGAATTTTCAAAGGATGTGAGGCCTCCGGTAGCGATGACGTGGGGAACTAGGTCTTTCTCTGTGGTCTCCACAGGGGATTCAGACATCCTTTCGTCTTGGGAGATGCAAGACGAGCCTGCATTCAAGTCACTGTAGTTATATCCGGCCTTATTTCGAATCAGGGCCTCGCGGTGTCCATTCCACTTGAGGCCGCAAACTCAGGGTCCCTCTCACATACCTAGAGCTGAGAGAAGCCTCCTCTTGAGGTGCTTGTGGTAAGGTGGTTTCCTCTGGAGTCGAAGCCAGGGACTAACCCCTCATCTCGAGTTGATTTTTGGTCCACAGAGCTATTTCGTGTAGCTACAGTGACCTCAGGATCCCTCTAGCCTTGAAACAGTGTTCTTGGGGTTTCTCTGGAGTGCCATCAAGGAAATCAAGGCTCCTTTCATGTGTGATGTGCAACACGGAATTGCTCTGCACGCAGTGCAGGGGAATCGGGCCTCATCTCGCGGCGAGGGGCAAGTCTCATGGTTTTTCTCGAGTTGCGGCGGGAACCTGGGGTATATTCTCGAGTTACGTCGGGGATGGTCCTTCCACCCACGTGTTTGTCCAGCGACGTCAGGACTCCTGCCTAGTTGCGAGGGACAACTCGGGATTCTCCTCGAGGCTTGGCAGGGCAATTGGGACGCCTCTCCAGCTGAGGCGGGAGACCAAGGGTCCCTTTCCACGTGCCACAGGAATCCTGGGACTCGTATCAAGTTTCACGAGGAGTCAGGCATCGTCTCCTTTGGAGGCACTGATCTCCGCGTACCTCTGGAGTTTTCAAAGGATGTGAGGCCTCCGGTCGCGATGAGGTGGGGAACTAGGTCTTTCTCTGTGGTCTCCACAGGGGATTCAGACATCCTTTCATCTTGGGAGATGCAAGACGAGCGTGCATTCAAGTCACTGCAGGGATATCCGGCCTTATTTCGCGTCAGGGCATCGCAGTGTCCATTCCACTTGAGGCCGAAAAATTAGGGTCCCTCTCACATTCCTAGAGCTGAGAGAAGCCTCCTCTTGAGGTGCTTGTGGTAAGGTGGTATTCTTCTGGAGTCGAAGCCAGGGACAAACCTCTCATCTCGAGTTGATTTTTGGTCCACGGAGCTCTTTCGTGTTGCTACAGTGACCTCAGGATCCCTCTAGCCTTTAAACAGTGTTCTTGGGGTTTCTCTGGAGTGCCATCAAGGAAATCAAGGCTCCTTTCATGTGTGATGTGCAACACGGAATTGCTCTGCACGCAGTGCAGGGGAATCGGGCCTCATCTCGCGGCGAGGGTGAACTCTCATGGTTTTTCTCGAGTTGCGGCGGGAACCTGGGGTATATTCTCGAGTTACGACGGGAATGGCCCTTCCACACACGTGTTTGTTCAGTGACGTCAGGACTCCTGCCTAGTTGCGAGGGACAACTCGGGATTCTCCTCGAGGCTTGGCAGGGCAATTGGGACGCCTCTCCAGCTGAGGCGGGAGACCAAGAGTCCCTTTCCACGTGCCACAGGAATCCTGGGACTCGTATCAAGTTTCACGAGGAGTCAGGCATCGTCTCCTTTGGAGGCACTGATCTCCGCGAACCTCTGGAGTTTTCAAAGGACGTGAGGCCTCCGGTCGCGATGAGGTGGGAAACTAGGTGTTTCTCTGTGGTCTCCACAGGGGATTCAGACATCCTTTCGTCTTGGGAGATGCAAGACGAGCCTGCATTCAAGTCACTGCAGGGATATCCGGCCTAATTTCGATCAGGGCGTCGCGGTGTCCATTTCACTTGAGGCCACAAACTCAGGGTCTCTCTCACATAGCTAGAGCTGAGAGAAGCCTCCTCTTGAGGTGCTTGTGGTAAGGTGGTATTCCTCTGGAGTCGAAGCCAGGGACTAACCTCTCATCTCGAGTTGATTTTTGGTCCACGGAGCTCTTTCGTGTAGCTACAGTGACCTCAGGATCCCTCTAGCCTTGAAACAGTGTTCTTGGGGTTTCTCTGGAGTGCCATCAAGGAAATCAAGGCTCCTTTCATGTGTGATGTGCAACATGGAATTGCTCTGTACGCAGTGCAGGGGAATCGGGCCTCATCTCGCGGCGAGGGGGAAGTCTCATGGTTTTTCTCGAGTTGCGGCGGGAACCTGGGGTATATTCTTGAGTTACGACGGGAATGGTCCTTCCACCCACGTGTTTGTTCAGCGACGGCAGGACTCCTGCCTAGTTGCGAGGGACAACTCCGGATTCTCCTCGAGGCTTGGCAGGGCAATTGGGACGCCTCTCCAGCTGAGGCGGGAGACCAAGGGTCCCTTTCCACGTGCCACAGGAATCCTGGAACTCCTATCAAGTTTCACGAGGAGTCAGGCGTCGTCTCCTTTGGAGGCACTGATCTTCGCGTACCTCTGGAATTTTCCAAGGATGTGAGTCCTCCGGTCGCCATGAGGTGGGGAACTAGGTCTTTCTCTGTGGTCTCCACAGGGGATTCAGACATCCTTTCGTCTTGGGAGATGCAAGACGAGCCTGCATTCAAGTCACTGCAGGGATATCCGGCCTTATTTCCAGTCAGGGCATCGCAGTGTCCATTCCACTTGAGGCCGCAAAATTAGGGTCCCTCTCACATACCTAGAGCTGAGAGAAGCCTCCTCTTGAGGTGCTTGTGGTAAGGTGGTATTCCTCTTGAGTCGAAGCCAGGGACAAACCTCTCATCTCGAGTTGATTTTTGGTCCACGGAGCTCTTTCGTGTTCCTACACTGACCTCAGGATCCCTCTAGCCTTGAAACAGTGTTCTTGGGGTTTCTCTGGAGTGCCATCAAGGAAATAAAGGCTCCTTTCATGTGTGATGTGCAACACGGAATTGCTCTGCACGCAGTGCAGGGGAATCGGGCCTTATCTCGCAGTGAGGGGGAAGTCTCATGGTTTTTCTCGAGTTGCGGCGGGAACCTGGGGTATATTCTCGAGTTACGACGGGAATGGCCCTTCCACACACGAGTTTGTTCAGTGACGTCAGGACTCCTGCCTAGTTGCGAAGGACAACTCGGGATTCTCCTCGAGGCTTGGCAGGGCAATTGGGACGCCTCTCCAGCTGAGGCGGGAGACCAAGGGTCCCTTTTCACGTGCCACAGGAATCCTGGGACTCCTATCAAGTTTCACGAGGAGTCAGGCATCGTCTCCTTTGGAGGCACTGATCTCCGCGTACCTCTGGAGTTTTCAAAGGACGTGAGGCCTCCGGTCGCGATGAGGTGGGGAACTAGGTGTTTCTCTGTCGTCTCCACAGGGGATTCAGACATCCTTTCGTCTTGGGAGATGCAAGACGAGCCTGCATTCAAGTCACTGCAGGGATATCCAGCCTTATTTCGATCAGGGCATCGCGGTGTCCATTTCACTTGAGGCCACAAACTCAGGGTCCCTCTCACATAGCTAGAGCTGAGAGAAGCCTCCTCTTGAGGTGCTTGTGGTAAGGTGGTATTCCTCTGGAGTCGAAGCCAGGGACTACCCTCTCATCTCGAGTTGATTTTTGGTCCACGGAGCTCTTTCGTGTTGCTACAGTGACCTCAGGATCCCTCTAACCTTGAAACAGTGTTCTTGGGGTTTCTCTGGAGTGCCATCAAGGAAATCAAGGCTCCTTTCATGTGTGATGTGCAGCACGGAATTGCTCTGCACGCAGTGCAGGGTATCGGGCCTCATCTAGCGGCGAGGGGGAAGTCTCATGGTTTTTCTCGAGTTGCGGCGGGAACCTGGGCTATATTCTCGAGTTACGACGGGGATGGCCCTTCCACCCACGTGTTTGTTCAGCGACGTCAGTACTCCTGCCTAGTTGCGAGGGACAACTCGGGATTTTCCTCGAGGCTTGGCAGGGCAATTGGGACGCCTCTCCAGCTGAGGCGGGAGACCAAGGGTCCCTTTCCACGTGCCACAGGAATCCTGGGACTCGTATCAAGTTTCACGAGGAGTCAGGCGTCGTCTCCTTTGGAGGCACTGATCTCCGCGTACCTCTGGAGTTTTCAAAGGATGTGAGTCCTCCGGTCGTGATGAGGTGGGGAACTAGGTCTTTCTCTGTGGTCTCCACAGGGGATTCAGACATCCTTTCGTCTTGGGAGATGCAAGACGAGCCTGCATTCAAGTCACTGCAGGGATATCCGGCCTTATTTCGAGTCAGGGCATCGCAGTGTCCATTCCACTTGAGGCCGCAAAATTAGGGTCCCTCTCACATACCTAGAGCTGAGAGAAGCCTCCTCTTGAGGTGCTTGTGGTAAGGTGGTATTCCTCTGGAGTCGAAGCCAGGGACAAACCTCTCATCTCGAGTTGATTTTTGGTCCATGGAGCTCTTTCGTGTTGCTACAGTGACCTCAGGATCCCTCTAGCCTTGAAACAGTGTTCTTGGGGTTTCTCTGGAGTGCCATCAAGGAAATCAAGGCTCCTTTCATGTGTGATGTGCAACACGGAATTGCTCTGCACGCAGTGCAGGGGAATCGGGCCTCATCTCGCGGTGAGGGGGAAGTCTCATGGTTTTTCTCGAGTTGCGGCGGGAACCTGGGGTATATTCTCGAGTTCCGACGGGGATGGCCCTTCCAAACACGTGTTTGTTCAGTGACGTCAGGACTCCTGCCTAGTTGCTAGGGACAACTCGGGATTCTCCTCGTGGCTTGGCAGGGCAATTGGGACCCCTCTCCAGCTGAGGCGGGAGACCAAGTGTCCCTTTCCACGTGCCACAGGAATCCTGGGACTCGTATCAAGTTTCACGAGGAGTCAGGCATCGTCTCCTTTGGAGGCACTGATCTCCGCGTACCTCTGGAGGTTTCAAAGGATGTAAGGCCTCCGGTCGCGATGAGGTGGGGAACTAGGTCTTTCTCTGTGGTCTCCACAGGGGATTCAGACATCCTTTCATCTTGGGAGATGCAAGACGAGCCTGCATTCAAGTCACTGCAGGGATATCCGGCCTTATTTCGCGTCAGGGCATCGCAGTGTCCATTCCACTTGAGGCCGAAAAATTAGGGTCCCTCTCACATACCTAGAGCTGAGAGAAGCCTCCTCTTGAGGTGCTTGTGGTAAGGTGGTATTCTTCTGGAGTCGAAGCCAGGGACAAACCTCTCATCTCGAGTTGATTTTTGGTCCACGGAGCTCTTTCGTGTTGCTACAGTGACCTCAGGATCCCTCTAGCCTTTAAACAGTGTTCTTGGGGTTTCTCTGGAGTGCCATCAAGGAAATCAAGGCTCCTTTCATGTGTGATGTGCAACACGGAATTGCTCTGCACGCAGTGCAGGGGAATCGGGCCTCATCTCGCGGCGAGGGTGAACTCTCATGGTTTTTCTCGAGTTGCGGCGGGAACCTGGGGTATATTCTCGAGTTACGACGGGAATGGCCCTTCCACACACGTGTTTGTTCAGTGACGTCAGAACTCCTGCCTAGTTGCGAGGGACAACTCGGGATTCTCCTCGAGGCTTGGCAGGGCAATTGGGACGCCTCTCCAGCTGAGGCGGGAGACCAAGGGTCCCTTTCCACGTGCCACAGGAATCCTGGGACTCGTATCAAGTTTCACGAGGAGTCAGGCATCGTCTCCTTTGGAGGCACTGATCTCCGCAAACCTCTGGAGTTTTCAAAGGACGTGAGGCCTCCGGTCGCGATGAGGTGGGAAACTAGGTGTTTCTCTTTCGTCTCCACAGGGGATTCAGACATCCTTTCGTCTTGGGAGATGCAAGACGAGCCTGCATTCAAGTCACTGCAGGGATATCCGGCCTAATTTCGATCAGGGCGTCGCGGTGTCCATTTCACTTGAGGCCACAAACTCAGGGTCTCTCTCACATAGCTAGAGCTGAGAGAAGCCTCCTCTTGAGGTGCTTGTGGTAAGGTGGTATTCCTCTGGAGTCGAAGCCAGGGACTAACCTCTCATCTCGAGTTGATTTTTGGTCCACGGAGCTCTTTCGTGTTGCTACAGTGACCTCAGGATCCCTCTAGCCTTGAAACAGTGTTCTTGGGGTTTCTCTGGAGTGCCATCAAGGAAATCAAGGCTCCTTTCATGTGTGATGTGCAACACGGAATTGCTCTGCACGCAGTGCAGGGGAATCGGGCCTCATCTCGCGGTGAGGGGGAAGTCTCATGGTTTTTCTCGAGTTGCGGCGGGAACCTGGGGTATATTCTCGAGTAACGAAGGTAATGGCCCTTCCACACACGTGTTTGTTCAGTGACGTCAGGACTCCTGCCTAGTTGCGAGGGACAACTCGGGATTCTCCTCGTGGCTTGGCAGGGCAATTGGGAAGCCTCTCCAGCTGAGGCGGGAGACCAAGGGTCCCTTTCCACGTGCCATAGGATTCCTGGGGCTCCTATCAAGTTTCAGGAGGAGTCAGGCTTTGTCTCCTTTGGAGGCATGGATCTCTGCGTACCTCTGGAGTTATCAAAGGATGTGAGGCCTCCGGTCGCGATGAGGTGGGGAACTAGGTCTTTCTCTGTGGTCTCCACAGGGGATTCAGACATCCTTTCGTCTTGGGAGATGCAAGACGAGCCTGCATTCAAGTCACTGCAGGGATATCCGGCCTTACTTCGAGTCAGGGCATAGCGGTGTCCATTCCACTTGAGGCTGCAAATTCAGGGTCCCTCTCACATACCTAGAGCTGAGAGAAGCCTCCTCTTGAGGTGCTTGTGGTAAGGTGGTATTGCTCTGGAGTCGAAGCCAGGGACTAACCCCTGATCTCGAGTTGATTTTTGGTCCACGGAGCTCTTTCTTGTTGCTACAGTGACCTCAGGATCCCTCTCGCATCGAAACAGTGTTCTTGGGGTTTCTCTGGAGTGCCATCAAGGAAATCAAGGCTTCTTTCATGTGTGATGTGCAACACGGAATTGCTCTGCACGCAGTGCAGGGGAATCGGGCCTCATCTCGCGGCGAGGGGGAAGTCCCATGGTTTTTCTCGAGTTGCGGCGGGAACCTGGGGTATATTCTCGAGTTACGACGTGGATGGCCCTTCCACCCACATGTTTGTTCATCGACGTCAGGACTCCTGCCTAGTTGCGAGGGACAACTCGGGATTCTCCTCGAGGCTTGGCAGGGCAATTGGGACGCCTCTCCAGCTGAGGCGGGAGACCAAGGGTCCATTTCCCGGTGCCAAAGGAATCCTGGGACTCATATCAGGTTTCACGAGGAGTCAGGCATCGTCCTCTTTGGAGGCACTGATCTCCGCGTACCTCTGGAATTTTCAAAGGATGTGAGGCCTCCGGTCGAGATGAGGTGGGGAACTAGGTCTTTCTCTGTGGTCTCCACATGGGATTCAGACATCCTTTCTTCTTGGGAGATGCAAGACGAGCCTGCATTCAAGTCACTGCAGGGATATCCGGCCTTACTTCCAGTCAGGGCATAGCGGTGTCCATTATACTGGAGGCCGCAAACTCAGGATCCCTCTCACATACCTAGAGCTGAGAGAAGCCTCCTCTTGAGGTGCTTGTGGTAAGGTGGTATTGCTCTGGAGTCGAAGCCAGGGACTAACCCCTCATCTCGAGGTGATTTTTGGTCCACGGAGCTGTTTCGTGTTGCTACAGTGACCTCAGGATGCCTCTAGCCTTGAAACAGTGTTCTTGGGGTTTCTCTGGAGTGCCATCAAGGAAATCAAGGCTCCTTTCATCTGTGATGTGCAACACGGAATTGCTCTGCACGCAGTGCAGGGGAATCAGGCCTCATCACGCGGCGAGGGGGAAGTCTCATGGTTTTTCTCGAGTTGCGGCGGAACCTGGGATATATTCTCGAGTTACGAAGGAGATGGCCCTTCCACACCCGTGTTTGTTCAGCAACGTCGGGACTCCTGCCTAGTTGCGAGGGACAACTCAGGATTCTCCTCGAGGCTTGGCAGGGCAATTGGGACGCCTCTCCAGCTGAGGCGGGAGACCAAGGGTCCCTTTCCACGTGCCACAGGAATCCTGGGACACCTATCAAGTTTCATGAGGAGTCAGGCATCGTCTCCTTTGGAGGCACTGATCTCCGCGTACCTCTGAAGTTTTCAAAGGATGTGAGGCCTCAGGTCGTGATGAGGTGGGGAACTAGGTCTTTCTCTGTGGTCTCCACAGGGGATTCAGACATCCTTTCGTCTTCGGAGATGCAAGACGAGCCTGCATTCAAGTCACTGCAGGGATATCCAGCCTTATTTCGCGTCAGGGCATTGCGGTGTCCATTACACTTGAGGCCGCATAATCAGGGTCCCTCTCACATACCTAGTGCTGAGAGAAGCCTCCTCTTGAAGTGCTTGTGGTAAGGTGGTATTCCTCTGGAGTCGAAGCCAGGGACTAACCTCTCATCTCGAGTTGATTTTTGGTCCACGGAGCTCTTTCGTATTGCTACAGTGACCTCAGGATTCCTCTAGCCTTGAAACAGTGTTCTTGGGGTTTCTCTGGAGTGCCATCAAGGAAATCAAGGCTCCTTTCATGTGTGATGTGCAACACGGAATTGCTCTGCACACAGTGCAGGATATCGGGCCTCATTTTGCGGCGAGGGGGAAGTCTCATGGTTTTTCTCGAGTTGCGGCGGGAACCTGGGGTATATTCTCGAGTTACGACGGGGATGGCCCTTCCACCCACGTGTTTGTTCAGCGACGTCAGGACTCCTGCCTAGTTGCGAGGGACAACTCGGGATTCTCCTCGAGGCTTGGCAGGGCAATTGGGACGCCTCTCCAGCTGAAGCGGAAGACGAAGTGTCCCTTTCCACGTGCCACAGGAATCCTGGGACTCCTATCAAGTTTCACGAGGAGTCAGGCATCGTCTCCTTTGGAGGCACTGATCTCTGCGTACCTCTGGAGTTTTCAAAGGATGTGAGGCCTCCGGTCGCGATGAGGTGGGGACCTAGGTCTTTCTCTGTGGTCTCCACAGGGGATTCAGACATCCTTTCGTCTTGGGAGATGCAAGACGAGCCTGCATTCAAGTCACTGCAGGGATATCCGGCCTTATTTCGAGTCAGGGCAAAGCGGTGTCCATTCCACTTGAGGCCGCAAACTCAGGGTCCCTCTCACATAGCGAGAGCTGAGAGAAGCCTCCTCTTGAGGTGCTTGTGGTAAGGTGGTATTGCTCTGGAGTCGAAGCGAGGGACTATCCCCTCATCTCGAGTTGATTTTTGGTCCACGGAGCTCTTTCGTGTTACTACAGTGACCTCAGGATTCCTCTCGCATTGAAACAGTGTTCTTGGGGTTTCTCTGGAGTGCCATCAAGGAACTCAAGGCTCCTTTCATGTGTGATGTGCAATACGGAATTGCTCTGCACGCAGTGCAGGGGAATCGAACCTCATTTTGCGGCGAGGGGGAAGTCTCATGGTTTTTCTCGAGTTGCGGCGGGAACCTGGGGTATATTCTCGAGTTACGACGGGGATGGCCCTTCCACCCACGTGTTTGTTCACCGACGTCAGGACTCCTGCCTAGTTGCGAGGGACAACTCGGGATTCTCCTCGAGGCTTGGCAGGGCAATTGGGACGCCTCTCCAGCTGAGGCGGGAGACCAAGGGTCCATTTCCCGGTGCCACAGGAATCCTGGGACTCCTATCAGGTTTCACGAGGAGTCAGGCATCGTCCTCTTTGGAGGCACTGATCTCTGCGTACCTCTGGAGTTTTCAAAGGATGTGACGCCTCCGGTCGCGATGAGGTGGGGAAGTAGGTCTATCTCTGTGGTCTCCATATTGGATTCAGACATCCTTTCATCTTGGGAGATGCAAGACGAGCCTGCATTCAAGTCACTGCAGGGATATCCGGCCTTATTTCGAGTCAGGGCATCGCGGTGTCCATTCCACTTGAGGCCGCAAAATCAGGGTCCCTCTCACATAGCTAGAGCTGAGGGAAGCCTCCTCTTGAAGTGCTTGTGGTAAGGTGGTATTCCTCTGGAGTCGAAGGCAGGGACTAACCTCTCATCTCGAGTTGATTTTTGATCCACGGAGCTGTTTCGTGTTGCTACAGTGACCTCAGGATCCCTCTAGCCTTGAAACAGTGTTCTAGGTTTTCTCTGGTTTGCCATCAAGGAAATCAAGGCTCCTTTCATGTTTGATGTGCAACACGGAATTGCTCTGCATGCAGTTCAGGGGAATCGGGCCTCATCTCACGGCAAGGGGGAAGTCTCATGGTTTTTCTCGAGTTGCGGCGGGAACCTCGGGTATATTCTCGAGTTACGACGGGGATGGCCCTTCCACCCATGTGCTTGTTCAGCGACGTCAGGACTCCTGCCTAGTTGTGAGGGACAACTCGGGATTCTCCTCGAGGCTTGGCAGGGTAATTGGGACGCCTCTCCAGCTGAGGCGGGAGACCAAGTGTCCCTTTCCACGTGCAACAGGAATCCTGGGACTCCTATCAAGTTTCAGGAGGAGTCAGGCATCGTCTCCTTTGGAGGCACTGATCTCCGCGTACCTCAGGAATTTTCAAAGGATGTGAGGCCTCCTGTCGCGATGAGGTGGGGAACTAGGTCTTTCTCTGTGGTCTCCACAGGGGATTCAGACATCCTTTCGTCTTGGGAGATGCAAGACGAGCCTGCATTCAAGTCACTGCAGGGATATCCGGCCTTATTTCGAGCCAGGGCATCGCGGTGTCCATTCCACTTGAGGCCGCAAACTCAGGGTCCCTCTCACATACCTAGAGCTGAGAGAAGCCTCCTCTTCAGGTGCTTGTGGTAAGGTGGTATTCCTCTGGAGTCGAAGCCAGGGACTACCCTCTCATCTCGAGTTGATTTTTGGTCCACGGAGCTCTTTCGTGTTGCTACAGTGACCTCAGGATCACTCTAGCCTTGAAACAGTGTTCTTGGGGTTTCTCTGGAGTGCCATTAAGGAAATCAAGGCTCCTTTCATGTGTGATGTGCAACACGGAATTGCTCTGCATGCAGTGCAGGGGAATCAGGCCTCATCACGCGGCGAGGGGGAAGTCTCATGGTTTTTCTCGAGTTGCGGCGGAACCTGGGATATATTCTCGAGTTACGAAGGGGATGGCCCTTCCACACACGTGTTTGTTCAGCAACGTCGGGACTCCTGCCTAGTTGCGAGGGACAACTCAGGATTCTCCTCGAGGCTTGGCAGGGTAATTGGGACGCCTCTCCAGCTGAGGCGGGAGACCAAGGGTCCCTTTCCACGTGCCACAGGAATCCTGGGACACTTATCAAGTTTCACGAGGAGTCAGGCATCGTCTCCTTTGGAGGCACTGATCTCCGCGTACCTCTGAAGTTTTCAAAGGATGTGAGGCCTCCGGTCGTGATGAGGTGGGGAACTAGGTCTTTCTCTGTGGTCTCCACAGGGGATTCAGACATCCTTTCGTCTTCGGAGATGCAAGATGAGCCTGCATTCAAGTCACTGCAGGGATATCCAGCCTTATTTCGCGTCAGGGCATGTCGGTGTCCATTCCACCTGAGGCCGCATAATCAGGGTCCCTCTCACATACCTAGTGCTGAGAGAAGCCTCCTCTTGAAGTGCTTGTGGTAAGGTGGTATTCCTCTGGAGTCGAAGCCAGGGACTACCCTCTCATGTCGAGTTGATTTTTGGTCCACGGAGCTCTTTTGTGTTGCTACAGTGACCTCAGGATCCCTCTAGCCTTGAAACAGTGTTCTTGGGGTTTCTCTGGAGTGCCATCAAGGAAATCAAGGCTCCTTTTATGTGTGATGTGCAACACGGAATTGCTCTGCACGCAGTGCAGGGGAATCGGGCCTCATCTCGTGGCGAGGGGGAAGTCTCATGGTTTTTCTCGAGTTTCGGTGGGAACCTGGGGTATATTCTCGAGTTACGACGGGGATGGACCTTCCACCCACGTGTTTCTTCAGCGACGTCAGGACTCCTGCCTAGTTGCGAGGGACAACTCGGGATTCTCCTCGAGGCTTGGCAGGGCAATTGGGACGCTTCTCCAGCTGAGGCGGGAGACCAAGGGTCCCTTTCCACGTGCCACAGGAATCGTGGGACTCCTATCAAGTTTCACGAGGAGTCAGGCATCGTCTCCTTTGGAGGCACTGATCTCCGCGTACCTCTGGAGTTTTCAAAGGATGTGAGGCCTCCGGTCGCGATAAGGTGGGGAACTAGGTCTTTTTCTGTGGTCTCCACAGGGGATTCAGACATCCTTTCATCTTGGGAGATGCAAGACAAGCCTGCATTCAAGTCACTGCAGGGATATCCGGCCTTATTTCGAGTCAGGGCATCGCACTGTCCATTCCACTTGAGGCCGCAAACTCAGGGTACCTCTCACATACATAGAGCTGCGAGAAGCCTCCTCTTGAGGTGCTTGTGGTAAGGTGGTATTCCTCTGGAGTCGAAGCCAGGGACTAACCTCTCATCTCGAGTTGATTTTTGGTCCACGGAGTTCTTCCGTGTTGCTACAGTGACTTCAGGATCCCTCTAGCCTTGAAACAGTGTTCTAGGTTTCCTCTGGTTTGCCATCAAGGAAATCAAGGCTCGTTTCATGTTTGATGTGCAACACGGAATTGCTCTGCATGCAGTGCAGGGGAATCGGGCCTCATCTCACGGTGAGGGGGAAGTCTCATGGTTTTTCTCGAGTTGCGGCGGAAACCTGGGATATATTCTCGAGTTACGACGGGATGGCCCTTCCACCCACGTGTTTGTTCAGCCACGTCAGGACTCCTGCCTAGTTGCGAGGGACAACTCAGGATTCTCCTCGAGGCTTGGCAGGGCAATTGGGACGCCTCTCCAGCTCAGGCGGGAGAACAAGGGTCCCTTTCCACGTGCCACAGGAATCCTGGGACACCTAAGAAGTTTCACGAGGAGTCAGGCATCGTCTCCTTTGGAGGCACTGATCTCTGCGTACCTCTGGAGTTTTCAAAGGATGTGACGCCTCCGGTCGCGATGAGGTGGGGAAGTAGATCTACCTCTGTGGTCTCCACATTGGATTCAGACATCCTTTCATCTTGGGAGATGCAAGACGAGCCTGCATTCAAGTCACTGCAGGGATATCCGGCCTTATTTCGAGTCAGGGCATCGTGGTGTCCATTCCACTTGAGGCCGCAAAATCAGGGTCCCTCTCACATAGCTAGAGCTGAGGGAAGCCTCCTCTTGAAGTGCTTGTGGTAAGGTGGTATTCCTCTGGAGTAGAAGCCAGGGACTAACCTCTCATCTCGAGTTGATTTTTGATCCACGGAGCTGTTTCGTGTTGCTACAGTGACCTCAGGATCCCTCTAGCCTTGAAACAGTGTTCTAGGTTTTCTCTGGTTTGCCATCAAGGAAATCAAGGCTCCTTTCATGTTTGATGTGCAACACGGAATTGCTCTGCATGCAGTGCAGGGGAATCGGGCCTCATCTCACGGCGAGGGGGAAGTCTCATGGTTTTTCTCGAGTTGCGGCGGGAACCTCGGGTATATTCTCGAGTTACGACGGGGATGGCCCTTCCACCCACGTGCTTGTTCAGCGATGTCAGGACTCCTGCCTAGTTGTGAGGGACAACTCGGGATTCTCCTCGAGGCTTGGCAGGGCAATTGGGACGCCTCTCCAGCTGAGGCGGGAGACCAAGTGTCCCTTTCCACGTGCCACAGGAATCCTGGGACTCCTATCAAGTTTCACGAGGAGTCAGGCATCGTCTCCTTTGGAGGCACTGATCTCCGCGTACCTCAGGTGTTTTCAAAGGATGTGAGGCCTCCGGTCGCGATGAGGTGGGGAACTAGGTCTTTCTCTGTGGTCTCCACAGGGGATTCAGACATCCTTTCGTCTTGGGAGATGCAAGACGAGCCTGCATTCAAGTCACTGCAGGGATATCCGGCCTTATTTCGAGCCAGGGCATCGCGGTGTCCATTCCACTTGCGGCCGCAAATTCAGGGTCCCTCTCACATACCTAGAGCTGAGAGAAGCCTCCTCTTGAGGTGCTTGTGGTAAGGTGGTATTCCTCTGGAGTCGAAGCCAGGGACTACCCTCTCATCTCGAGTTGATTTTTGGTCCACGGAGCTCTTTCGTGTTGCTACAGTGACCTCAGGATCCCTCTAGCCTTGAAACAGTGTTCTTGGGGTTTCTCTGGAGTGCCATCAAGGAAATCAAGGCTCCTTTCATGTGTGATGTGCAACACGGAATTGCTCTGCATGCAGTGCAGGGGAATCAGGCCTCATCACGCGGCGAGGGGGAAGTCTCATGGTTTTTCTCGAGTTGCGGCGGAACCTGGGATATATTCTCGAGTTACGAAGGGGATGGCCCTTCCACACACGTGTTTGTTCAGCAACGTCGGGACTCCTGCCTATTTGCGAGGGATAACTCAGGATTCTCCTCGAGGCTTGGCAGGGCAATTGGGACGCCTCTCCAGCTGAGGCGGGAGACCAAGGGTCCCTTTCCACGTGCCACAGGAATCCTGGGACACCTATCAAGTTTCACGAGGAGTCAGGCATCGTCTCCTTTGGAGGCTCTGATCTCCGCGTACGTCTGGAGTTTTCAAAGGATGTGAGGAATCCGGTCGTCATGAGATGGGGAACTAGGACTTTCCCTGTGGTCTCCACAGGGGATTCAGACATCCTTTCATCTTGGGAGATGCAAGACGAGCCTGCATTCAAGTCACTGCAGGCATATCCGGCCTTATTTCGCATCTGGGCATCGCGGTGTTCATTCCACTTGAGGCCGCAAAATCAGGGTCACTCTCACATACCTAGAGCTGAGAGAAGCCTCCTCTTGAGGTGCTTGTGGTAAGGTGGTATTCCTCTGGAGTCGAAGCCAGGGACTACCCTCTCATCTCGAGTTGATTTTGGTCCACGGAGCTCTTTTGTGTTGCTACAGTGACCTCAGGATCCCTCTAGCCTTGAAACAGTGTTCTTGGGGTTTCTCTGGAGTGCCATCAAGGAAATCAAGGCTCCTTTTATGTGTGATGTGCAACACGGAATTGCTCTGCACGCAGTGCAGGGGAATCGGGCCTCATCTCGCGGCGAGGGGGAAGTCTCATGGTTTTTCTCGAGTTTCGGAGGGAACCTGGGGTATATTCTCGAGTTACGACGGGGATGGACCTTCCACCCACGTGTTTCTTCAGCGACGTCAGGACTCCTGCCTAGTTGCGAGGGACAACTCGGGATTCTCCTCGAGGCTTGGCAGGGCAATTGGGACGCTTCTCCAGCTGAGGCGGGAGACCAAGGGTCCCTTTCCACGTGCCACAGGAATCCTGGGACTCCTATCAAGTTTCACGAGGAGTCAGGCATCGTCTCCTTTGGAGGCACTGATCTCCGCGTACCTCTGGAGTTTTCAAAGGATGTGAGGCCTCCGGTCGCGATGAGGTGGGAAACTAGGTCTTTCTCTGTGGTCTCCACAGGGGATTCAGACATCCTTTCGTCTTGGGAGATGCAAGACGAGCCTGCATTCAAGTCACTGCAGGGATATCCGGCCTTATTTCGAGTCAGGGCATCGTGGTGTCCATTCCACTTGAGGCCGCAAAATCAGGGTCCTTCTCACATAGCTAGAGCTGAGGGAAGCCTCCTCTTGAGGTGCTTGTGGTAAGGTGGTATTCCTCTGGAGTCGAAGCCAGCGACTAAGCTCTCATCTCGAGTTGATTTTTGATCCACGGAGCTGTTTCGTGTTGCTACAGTGACCTCAGGATCCCTCTAGCCTTGAAACAGTGTTCTTGGGGTTACTCTGGAGTGCCATCAAGGAAATCAAGGCTCCTTTCATGTGTGATGTGCAACACGGAATTGCTCTGCACGCAGTGCAGGGGAATCGGGCCTCATCTCGCGGCGAGGGGGAAGTCTCATGGTTTTTCTCGAGTTGCGGCGGGAACCTCGGGTATATTCTCGAGTTACGACGGGGATGGCCCTTCCACCCACGTGCTTGTTCAGCGACGTCAGGACTCCTGCCTAGTTGTGAGGGACAACTCGGGATTCTCCTCGAGGCTTGGCAGGGCAATTGGGACGCCTCTCCAGCTGAGGCGGGAGACCAAGTGTCCCTTTCCACGTGCCACAGGAATCCTGGGACTCCTATCAAGTTTCAGGAGGAGTCAGGCATCGTCACTTTTGGAGGCACTGATCTCCGCGTTCCTCAGGAGTTTTCAAAGGATGTGAGGCCTCCTGTCGCGATGAGGTGGGGAACTAGGCCTTTCTCTGTGGTCTCCACAGGGGATTCAGACATCCTTTCGTCTTGGGAGATGCAAGACGAGCCTGCATTCAAGTCACTGCAGGGATATCCGGCCTTATTTCGAGCCAGGGAATCGCGGTGTCCATTCCACTTGAGGCCGCAAACTCAGGGTCCCTCTCACATACCTAGAGCTGAGAGAAGCCTCCTCTTGAGGTGCTTGTGGTAAGGTGGTATTCCTCTGGAGTCGAAGCCAGGGACTACCCTCTCATCTCGAGTTGATTTTTGGTCCACGAGGTCTTTCGTGTGGCTACAGTGACCTCAGGATCCCTCTAGCCTTGAAACAGTGTTCTTGGGGTTTCTCAGGAGGGACATTAAGGAAATCAAGGCTCCTTTCATGTGTGATGTGCAACACGGAATTGCTCTGCATGCAGTGCAGGGGAATCAGGCCTCATCACGCGGCGAGGGGGAAGTCTCATGGTTTTTCTCGAGTTGCGGCGGAACCTGGGATATATTCTCGAGTTACGAAGGGGATGGCGCTTCAACACACGTGTTTGTTCAGCAACGTCGGGACTCCTGCCTAGTTGCGAGGGACAACTCAGGATTCTCCTCGAGGCTTGGCAGGGCAATTGGGACGCCTCTCCAGCTGAGGCGGGAGACCAAGGGTCCCTTTCCACGTGCCACAGGAATCCTGGGACACCTATCAAGTTTCACGAGGAGTCAGGCATCGTCTCCTTTGGAGGCACTGATCTCTGCGTACCTCTGAAGTTTTCAAAGGATGTGAGGCTTCCGGTCGTGATGAGGTGGGGAACTAGGTCTTTCTCTGTGGTCTGCACAGGGGATTCAGACATCCTTTCGTCTTCGGAGATGCAAGATGAGCCTGCATTCAAGTCACTGCAGGGATATCCAGCCTTATTTCGCGTCAGGGCATTGCGGTGTCCATTCCACTTGAGGCCGCATAATCAGGGTCCCTCTCACATACCTAGTGCTGAGAGAAGCCTCCTCTTGAGGTGCTTGTGGTAAGGTGGTATTCCTCTGGAGTCGAAGCCAGGGACTAACCTCTCATCTCGAGTTGATTTTTGGTCCACGGAGCTCTTTCGTGTTGCTACAGTGACCTCAGGATCCCTCTAGCCTTGAAACAGTGTTCTTGGGGTTTCTCTGGAGTGCCATCAAGGAAATCAAGGCTCCTTTTATGTGTGATGTGCAACACGGAATTGCTCTGCACGCAGTGCAGGGGAATCGGGCCTCATCTCGCGGCGAGGGCGAAGTCTCATGGTTTTTCTCGAGTTGCGGTGGGAACCTGGGGTATAATCTCGAGTTACGACGGGGATGGACCTTCCACCCACGTGTTTGTTCAGCGACGTTAGGACTCCTGCCTAGTTGCGAGGGACAACTCGGGATTCTCCTCGAGGCTTGGCAGGGCAATTGGGACGCCTCTCCAGCTGAGGCGGGAGACTAAGGGTCCCTTTCCACGTGACACAGGAATCCTGGGACTCCTATCAAGTTTCACGAGGAGTCAGGCAACGTCTCCTTTAGGCACTGATCTCAGCGTACCTCTGGAGTTTTCAAAGGATGTGAGGCCTCCGGTCGCGATGAGGTGGGGAACTAGGTCTTTTTCTGTGGTCTCCACAGGGGATTCAGACATCCTTTCATCTTGGGAGATGCAAGACGAGCCTGCATTCAAGTCACTGCAGGGATATCCGGCCTTATTTCGCGTCAGGGCATCGCGGTGTCCATTCCACTTGAGGTCGCATAATCAGGGTCCCTCTCACATACCTAGTGCTGAGAGAAGCCTCCTCTTGAGGTGCTTGTGGTAAGGTGGTATTCCTCTGGAGTCGAAGCCAGGGACTAACCTCTCATCTCGAGTTGATTTTTGGCCCGCGGAGCTCTTTCGTGTAGCTGCAGTGACCTCAGGATCCATCTAGACTTGAAACAGTGTTCTTGGGGTTTCTCTGGAGTGCCATCAAGGAAATCAAGGCTCCTTTCATTTGTCATGTGCAACACGGAATTGCTCTGCACGCAGTGCAGGGGAATCGGGCCTCATCTCGCGGCGAGGGGGAAATCTCATGGTTTTTCTCAAGTTGCGGCGGGAACCTGGGGTATATTCTCGAGTTACGACGGGGATGGCCCTTCCACCCACGTGTTTGTTCAGCGACGTCAGGACTCCTGCCTAGTTGCGAGGGACAACTCGGGATTCTCCTCGAGGCTTGGCAGGGCAATTGGGACGCCTCTCCAGCTGAAGCGGAAGATGAAGGGTCCCTTTCCACGTGCCACAGGAATCCTGGGACTCCTATCAAGTTTCACGAGGAGTCAGGTATCGTCTCCTTTGGAGGCTCTGATCTCCGCGTACGTCTGGAGTTTTCAAAGGATGTGAGGACTCCGGTCGTCATGAGATGGGGAACTAGGTCTTTCCCTGTGGTCTCCACAGGGGATTCAGACATCCTTTTGTCTTGGGAGATGCAAGACGAGCCTGCATTCAAGTCACTGCAGGAATATCCGGCCTTATTTCGAGTCAGGGCATCGCGGTGTCCATTCCACTTGAGGCCGCAAAATCAGGGTCCCTCTCACATACCTAGAGCTGAGAGAAGCCACCTCTTGAGGTGCTTGTGGTAAGGTGGTATTCCTCTGGAGTCGAAGTCAGGGACTACCCTCTCATCTCGAGTTGATTTTTGGTCCACGGAGCTCTTTCGTGTTGCTACAGTGACCTCAGGATCCCTCTAGCCTTGAAACAGTGTTCCTGGGGTTTCTCTGGAGTGCCATCAAGGAAATCAAGGCTCCTTTCATGTTTGATGTGCAACACGGAATTGCTCTGCATGCAGTGCAGGGGAATCCGGCCTCATCACGCAGCGAGGGGGAAGTCTCATGGTTTTTCTCGAGTTGCGGCGGAACCTGGGATATATTCTCGAGTTACGAAGGGGATGGCCCTTCCACACACGTGTTTGTTCAGCAACGTCGGGACTCCTGCCTAGTTGCGAGGGAAAACTCGGGATTCTCCTCGAGGCTTGGCAGGGCAATTGGGACGCCTCTCCAGCTGAGGCGGGAGACCAAGGGTCCCTTTCCACGTGCCACAGGAATCCTGGGACACCTATCAAGTTTCACGAGGTGTCAGGCATCGTCTCCTTTGGAGGCACTGATCTCCGCGTACCTCTGGAGTTTTCAAAGGATGTGAGGCCTCCGGTCGTGATGAGGTGGGGAACTAGGTCTTTCTCTGTGGTCTCCACAGGGGATTCAGACATCCTTTCGTCTTCGGAGATGCAAGATGAGCCTGCATTCAAGTCACTGCAGGGATATCCAGCCTTATTTCGCGTCAGGGCATTGCGGTGTCCATTCCACTTGAGGCCGCATAATCAGGGTCCCTCTCACATACCTAGTGCTGAGAGAAGCCTCCTCTTGAAGTGCTTGTGGTAAGGTGGTATTCCTCTGGAGTCGAAGCCAGGGACTAACCTCTCATCTCGAGTTGATTTTTGGTCCACGGAGCTCTTTCGTGTTGCTACAGTGACCTCAGGATCCCTCTAGCCTTGAAACAGTGTTCTTGGGGTTTCTCTGGAGTGCCATCAAGGAAATCAAGGCTCCTTTTATGTGTGATGTGCAACACGGAATTGCTCTGCACGCAGTGCAGGGGTATCGGGCCTCATCTCGCGGCGAGGGGGAAGTCTCATGGTTTTTCTCGAGTTGCGGTGGGAACCTGGGGTATATTCTCGAGTTACGACGGGGATGGACCTTCCACCCACGTGTTTCTTCAGCGACGTCAGGACTCCTGCCTAGTTGCGAGGGACAACTCGGGATTCTCCTCGAGGCTTGGCAGGGCAATTGGGACGCCTCTCCAGCTGAAGCGGAAGATGAAGGGTCCCTTTCCACGTGCCACAGGAATCCTGGGACTCCTATCAAGTTTCACGAGGAGTCAGGTATCGTCTCCTTTGGAGGCTCTGATCTCCGCGTACGTCTGGAGTTTTCAAAGGATGTGAGGACTCCGGTCGTCATGAGATGGGGAACTAGGTCTTTCCCTGTGGTCTCCACAGGGGATTCAGACATCCTTTTGTCTTGGGAGATGCAAGACGAGCCTGCATTCAAGTCACTGCAGGGATATCCGGCCTTATTTCGCGTCAGGGCATCGCGGTGTCCATTCCACTTCAGGCCGCAAAATCAGGGTCCCTCTCACATACCTAGAGCTGAGAGAAGCCACCTCTTGAGGTGCTTGTGGTAAGGTGGTATTCCTCTGGAGTCGAAGCCTGGGACTACCCTCTCATCTCGAGTTGATTTTTGGTCCACGGAGCTCTTTCGTGTTGCTACAGTGACCTCAGGATCCCTCTAGCCTTGAAACAGTGTTCTTGGGGTTTCTCTGCAGTGCCATCAAGGAAATCAAGGCTCCTTTCATGTGTGATGTGCAACACGGAATTGCTCTGCACGCAGTGCAGGGGAATCGGGCCTCATCTCGCGGCGAGGGGGAAGTCTCACGGTTTTTCTCGAGTTGCGGCGGAAACCTGGGATATATTCTCGAGTTACGACGGGATGGCCCTTCCACCCACGTGTTTGTTCAGCCACGTCAGGACTCCTGCCTAGTTGCGAGGGACAACTCAGGATTCTCCTCGAGGCATGGCAGGGCAATTGGGACGCCTCTTCAGCTCAGGCGGGAGAACAAAGGTCCCTTTCCACGTGCCACAGGAATCCTGGGACTCCTATCAAGTTTCACGAGGAGTCAGGCATTGTCTCCTTTGGAGGCACTGATCTCTGCGTACCTCTGGAGTTTTCACAGGATGTGACGCCTCCGGTCGCGATGAGGTGGGGAAGTAGGTCTATCTCTGTGGTCTCCACATTGGATTCAGACATCCTTTCATCTTGGGAGATGCAAGACGAGCCTGCATTCAAGTCACTGCAGGGATATCCGGCCTTATTTCGAGTCAGGGCATCACGGAGATCATTCCCCTTGATGCCGCAAACTCAGGGTCCCTCTCACATACCTAGAGCTGAGAGAAGCCTCCTCTTGAGGTGCTTGTGGTAAGGTAGTATTCCTCTGGAGTCGAAGCCACGGACTAACCTCTCATCTCGAGTTGATTTTTGGTCCGCGGAGCTCTTTCGTGTTGCTGCAGTGACCTCAGGATCCCTCTAGCCTTGAAACAGTGTTCTTGGGGTTTCTCTGGAGTGCCATCAAGGAAATCAAGGCTCCTTTCATGTGTGATGTGCAACACGGAATTGCTCTGCACGCAGTGCAGGGGAATCGGGCCTCATCTCGCGGCGAGGGGGAAGTCTCATGGTTTTTCTCGAGTTGCGGCGGGAAACTGGGGTATATTCTCGAGTTACGACGGGGATGGCCCTTCCACCCACGTGTTTGTTCAGCGACGTCAGGACTCCTGCCTAGTTGCGAGGGACAACTCGGGATTCTCCTCGAGGCTTGGCAGGGCAATTGGGACGCCTCTCCAGCTGAAGCGGAAGACGAAGGGTCCCTTTCCACGTGCCACAGGAATCCTGGGACTCCTATAAAGTTTCACGAGGAGTCAGGTATCGTCTCCTTTGGAGGCTCTGATCTCCGCGTACGTCTGGAGTTTTCAAAGGATGTGAGGACTCCGGTCGTCATGAGATGGGGACTAGGTCTTTCCCTGTGGTCTCCACAGGGAATTCAGACATCCTTTCGTCTTGGAAGATGCAAGACGAGCCTGCATTCAAGTCACTGCAGGGATATCCGGCCTTATTTCGAGTCAGGGCATCGCACTGTCCATTCCACTTGATGCCACAAACTCAGGGTACCTCTCACATACCTAGAGCTGAGAGAAGCCTCCTCTTGAAGTGCTTGTGGTAAGGTGGTATTCCTCTGGAGTCGAAGCCAGGGACTAACCTCTCATCTCGAGTTGATTTTTGGTCCACGGAGCTCTTTCGTGTTGCTACAGTGACCTCAGGTTCCCTCTAGCCTTGAAACAGTTTTCTTGGGGTTTCTCTGGAGTGCCATCAAGGAAATCAAGGCTCCTTTCATGTGTGATGTGCAACACGGAATTGCACTATATGCAGTGCAGGGGAATCAGGCCTCATCTCCCGGCGAGGGGGAAGTCTCATGGTTTTTCTCGAGTTGCGGCGGGAACCTGGGCTATATTCTCGAGTTACGACGGGGATGGCCCTTCCACACACGTGTTTGTTCAGCGACGTCAGGACTCCTGCCTAGTTACGAGGGCCAACTCGGGATTCTCCTCGAGGCTTGGCAGGGCAATTGGGACGCCTCTCCAGCTGAGGCGGGAGACCAAGGGTCCCTTTCCACGTGCGACAGGAATTCTGGAACTCCTATCAAGTTTCACGAGGAGTCAGGCATCGTCCTCTTTGGAGGCACTGATCTCCGCATACCTCTGGAGTTTTCAAAGGATGTGAGGCCTCCGGTCACGATGAGGTGGGGAACTAGGTCTTTCTCTGTGGTCTCCACAGGGGATTCAGACATCCTTTCGTCTTGGGAGATGCAAGACGAGCCTGCCTTCAAGTTACTGCAGGGATATCCGGCCTTATTTCGAGTCAGGGCATCGCGGTGTCCATTCCACTTGAGGCCGCAAACTCAGGGTCCCTCTCACATAACTAGAGCTGAGAGAAGCCTCCTCTTGAGGTGCTTGTGGTAACGCGGTATTCCTCTGGAGTCGAAGCCAGGGACGAACCTCTCATCTCGAGTTGATTTTTGGTCCACGGAGCTCTTTCGTGTTGCTACAGTGACCTCAGGATCCCTCTAGTCTTGAATCACTGCTCTTCGGGGTTCTCTGGAGTGCCATCAAGGAAATCAAGGCTCCTTTCATGTGTGATGTGCAACACGGAATTGCTCTGCACGCAGTGCAGGGGAATCGGGCCTCATCTCGCGGCGAGGGGAAAGTCTCATGGTTTTTCTCGAGTTGCGGCGGGAACCTGGGGTATATTCTCGAGTTACGACGGGGATGGCCCTTCCACACACGTGTTTGTTCAGCGACGTCAGGACTCCTGCCTAGTTGCGAGGGACAAATCGGGATTCTCCTCGCGGCTTAGCAGGGCAATTGGGACGCCTCTCCAGCTGAGGCGGAGACCAAGGGTCCCTTTCCACGTGCCACAGGAATCCTCGGACTCCTATCAAGTTTCACGAGGAGTCAGGCATCGTCTCCTTTGGAGGCACTGATCTCAGTGTACCTCTGGAATTTTCAAAGTATGTGAGGCTTCCGGTCGCGATGAGGTGGGGAACTAGGTCTTTCTCTGTGGTCTCCACAGGGGATTCAGACATCCTTTCGTCTTGGGAGATGCAAGACGAGCCTGTATTCAAGTCACTGGAGGGATATCCGGTCTTATTTCGAGTCAGGGCATCGCAGTGTCCATTTCACTTTAGGCCGCAAACTCAGCGTCCCTCTCACATACCTAGAGCTGAGAGAAGCCTCCTCTTGAGGTGCTTGTGGTAAGGTGGTATTCCTCTGGAGTCGAAGCCAGGGACTAACCTCTCATATCGAGTTGATTTTTGGTCCACGGAGCTCTTTCGTGTGGCTACAGTGACCTCAGGATCCCTCTAGGCTTGAAACAGTGTTCTTGGGGTTTCTCTGGAGTGCCATCAAGGAAATCAAGGCTCCTTTCATGTGTGATGTGCAACACGGAATTACTCTGCACGCAGTGCAGGGGAATCGGGCCTCATCTCGCGGCGAGGGGGAAGTCTCATGGTTTTTCTCGAGTTGCGGCGGGAACCTGGGGTATATTCTCGAGTTACGACGGGGATGGCCCTTCCACACACGTGTTTGTTCAGCGACGTCAGGACTCCTGCCTAGTTGCGAGGGACAAATCGGGATTCTCCTCGCGGCTTAGCAGGGCAATTGGGACGCCTCTCCAGCTGAGGCGGGAGACCAAGGGTCCCTTTCCACGTGCCACAGGAATCCTCGGACTCCTATCAAGTTTCACGAGGAGTCAGGCATCGTCTCCTTTGGAGGCACTGATCTCAGTGTACCTCTGGAATTTTCAAAGTATGTGAGGCTTCCGGTCGCGATGAGGTGGGGAACTAGGTCTTTCTCTGTGGTCTCCACAGGGGATTCAGACATCCTTTCGTCTTGGGAGATGCAAGACGAGCCTGTATTCAAGTCACTGGAGGGATATCCGGTCTTATTTCGAGTCAGGGCATCGCAGTGTCCATTTCACTTTAGGCCGCAAACTCAGCGTCCCTCTCACATACCTAGAGCTGAGAGAAGCCTCCTCTTGAGGTGCTTGTGGTAAGGTGGTATTCCTCTGGAGTCGAAGCCAGGGACTAACCTCTCATATCGAGTTGATTTTTGGTCCACGGAGCTCTTTCGTGTGGCTACAGTGACCTCAGGATCCCTCTAGGCTTGAAACAGTGTTCTTGGGGTTTCTCTGGAGTGCCATCAAGGAAATCAAGGCTCCTTTCATGTTTGATGTGCAATACGGAATTGCTTTGAATGCAGTGCAGGGGAATCGGGCCTCATCTTGCGGCGAGGGGGAAGTCTCATGGTTTTTCTCGAGTTGCGGCGGGAACCTGGGGTATATTTTCGAGTTACGACGGGGATGGCCCTTCCACCCACGTGTTTGTTCAGCGACGTCAGGACTCCTGCCTAATTGCGATGAACAACTCGGGATTCTCCTCGAGGCTTGGCAGGGCAATTGGGACGCCTCTCCAGCTGAGGCGGGTGACCAAGGGTCCCTTTCCACATGCCACAGGAATCCTGGGACTCCTATCAAGTTTCACGAAGAGTCAGGCATCATCTCCCTTGGAGGCACTGATCTCCGCGTACGTCTGGAGTTTTCAAAGGATGTGAGGCCTCCGATCGCGATGAGGTGGGGAACTAGGTCTTTCTCTGTGGTCTCCACAGGGGACTCAGACATCCTTTCGTCTTGGGAGATGCAAGACAAGCCTGCCTTCAAAGCACTGCAGGGATATCCGGCCTTATTTCGCGTCAGTGCATCGCAGTGTCCATTCCACTTGAGGCCGCAAACTCAGGGTCACTCTCACATAACTAGAGCTGAGAGAAGCCTCCTCTTGAGGTGCTTGTGGTAAGGTGGTATTCCTCTGGAGTCGCAGCCAGGGACGAACCTCCCATCTCGAGTTGATTTTTGGTCCACGGAGCTCTTTCGTGTTGCTACAGTGACCTCAGGATCCCTCTAGCCTTGAATCACTGCTCTTCGGGATTCTCTGGAGTGCCATCAAGGAAATCAAGGCTCCTTTCATGTGTGATGTGCAACACGGAATTGCTCTGCACGCAGTGCAGGGGAATCGGGCCTCATCTCGCGGCGAGGGGAAAGTCTCATGGTTTTTCTCGAGTTGCGGCGGGAACCTGGGGTATATTCTCGAGTTATGACGTGGATGGCCCTTCCACACACGTGTTTGTTCAACGACGTCAGGACTCCTGCCTAGTTGCGAGGGACAACTCGGGATTCTCCTCGAGGCTTGGCAGGGCAATTGGGACGCCTCTCCAGCTGAGGCGGGAGACCAAGGGTCCCTTTCCACGTGCCACAGGAATCCTGGTACTCCTATCAAGTTTCACGAGGAGTCAGGTATCGTCTCCTTTGGAGGCACTGATCTCCGCGTACCTCTGGAGTTTTCAAAGGATGTGAGGCCTCCGGTCACGATGAGGTGGGGAACTAGGTCTTTCTCTGTGGTCTCCACAGGGGATTCAGACATCCTTTCGTCTTGGGAGATGCAAGACGAGCCTGCCTTCAAGTTACTGCAGGGATATCCGGCCTTATTTCGAGTCAGGGCATCGCGGTGTCCATTCCACTTGAGGCCGCAAACTCAGGGTCCCTCTCACATAACTAGAGCTGAGAGAAGCCTCCTCTTGAGGTGCTTGTGGTAACGCGGTATTCCTCTGGAGTCGAAGCCAGGGACGAACCTCTCATCTCGAGTTGATTTTTGGTCCACGGAGCTCTTTCGTGTTGCTACAGTGACCTCAGGATCCCTCTAGTCTTGAATCACTGCTCTTCGGGGTTCTCTGGAGTGCCATCAAGGAAATCAAGGCTCCTTTCATGTGTGATGTGCAACACGGAATTGCTCTGCACGCAGTGCAGGGGAATCGGGCCTCATCTCGCGGCGAGGGGAAAGTCTCATGGTTTTTCTCGAGTTGCGGCGGGAACCTGGGGTATATTCTCGAGTTACGACGGGGATGGCCCTTCCACACACGTGTTTGTTCAGCGACGTCAGGACTCCTGCCTAGTTGCGAGGGACAAATCGGGATTCTCCTCGCGGCTTAGCAGGGCAATTGGGACGCCTCTCCAGCTGAGGCGGAGACCAAGGGTCCCTTTCCACGTGCCACAGGAATCCTCGGACTCCTATCAAGTTTCACGAGGAGTCAGGCATCGTCTCCTTTGGAGGCACTGATCTCAGTGTACCTCTGGAATTTTCAAAGTATGTGAGGCTTCCGGTCGCGATGAGGTGGGGAACTAGGTCTTTCTCTGTGGTCTCCACAGGGGATTCAGACATCCTTTCGTCTTGGGAGATGCAAGACGAGCCTGTATTCAAGTCACTGGAGGGATATCCGGTCTTATTTCGAGTCAGGGCATCGCAGTGTCCATTTCACTTTAGGCCGCAAACCCAGCGTCCCTCTCACATACCTAGAGCTGAGAGAAGCCTCCTCTTGAGGTGCTTGTGGTAAGGTGGTATTCCTCTGGAGTCGAAGCCAGGGACTAACCTCTCATATCGAGTTGATTTTTGGTCCACGGAGCTCTTTCGTGTGGCTACAGTGACCTCAGGATCCCTCTAGGCTTGAAACAGTGTTCTTGGGGTTTCTCTGGAGTGCCATCAAGGAAATCAAGGCTCCTTTCATGTGTGATGTGCAACACGGAATTACTCTGCACGCAGTGCAGGGGAATCGGGCCTCATCTCGCGGCGAGGGGGAAGTCTCATGGTTTTTCTCGAGTTGCGGCGGGAACCTGGGGTATATTCTCGAGTTACGACGGGGATGGCCCTTCCACACACGTGTTTGTTCAGCGACGTCAGGACTCCTGCCTAGTTGCGAGGGACAAATCGGGATTCTCCTCGCGGCTTAGCAGGGCAATTGGGACGCCTCTCCAGCTGAGGCGGGAGACCAAGGGTCCCTTTCCACGTGCCACAGGAATCCTCGGACTCCTATCAAGTTTCACGAGGAGTCAGGCATCGTCTCCTTTGGAGGCACTGATCTCAGTGTACCTCTGGAATTTTCAAAGTATGTGAGGCTTCCGGTCGCGATGAGGTGGGGAACTAGGTCTTTCTCTGTGGTCTCCACAGGGGATTCAGACATCCTTTCGTCTTGGGAGATGCAAGACGAGCCTGTATTCAAGTCACTGGAGGGATATCCGGTCTTATTTCGAGTCAGGGCATCGCAGTGTCCATTTCACTTTAGGCCGCAAACTCAGCGTCCCTCTCACATACCTAGAGCTGAGAGAAGCCTCCTCTTGAGGTGCTTGTGGTAAGGTGGTATTCCTCTGGAGTCGAAGCCAGGGACTAACCTCTCATATCGAGTTGATTTTTGGTCCACGGAGCTCTTTCGTGTGGCTACAGTGACCTCAGGATCCCTCTAGGCTTGAAACAGTGTTCTTGGGGTTTCTCTGGAGTGCCATCAAGGAAATCAAGGCTCCTTTCATGTTTGATGTGCAATACGGAATTGCTTTGAATGCAGTGCAGGGGAATCGGGCCTCATCTTGCGGCGAGGGGGAAGTCTCATGGTTTTTCTCGAGTTGCGGCGGGAACCTGGGGTATATTTTCGAGTTACGACGGGGATGGCCCTTCCACCCACGTGTTTGTTCAGCGACGTCAGGACTCCTGCCTAATTGCGATGAACAACTCGGGATTCTCCTCGAGGCTTGGCAGGGCAATTGGGACGCCTCTCCAGCTGAGGCGGGTGACCAAGGGTCCCTTTCCACATGCCACAGGAATCCTGGGACTCCTATCAAGTTTCACGAAGAGTCAGGCATCATCTCCCTTGGAGGCACTGATCTCCGCGTACGTCTGGAGTTTTCAAAGGATGTGAGGCCTCCGATCGCGATGAGGTGGGGAACTAGGTCTTTCTCTGTGGTCTCCACAGGGGACTCAGACATCCTTTCGTCTTGGGAGATGCAAGACAAGCCTGCCTTCAAAGCACTGCAGGGATATCCGGCCTTATTTCGCGTCAGTGCATCGCAGTGTCCATTCCACTTGAGGCCGCAAACTCAGGGTCACTCTCACATAACTAGAGCTGAGAGAAGCCTCCTCTTGAGGTGCTTGTGGTAAGGTGGTATTCCTCTGGAGTCGCAGCCAGGGACGAACCTCCCATCTCGAGTTGATTTTTGGTCCACGGAGCTCTTTCGTGTTGCTACAGTGACCTCAGGATCCCTCTAGCCTTGAATCACTGCTCTTCGGGATTCTCTGGAGTGCCATCAAGGAAATCAAGGCTCCTTTCATGTGTGATGTGCAACACGGAATTGCTCTGCACGCAGTGCAGGGGAATCGGGCCTCATCTCGCGGCGAGGGGAAAGTCTCATGGTTTTTCTCGAGTTGCGGCGGGAACCTGGGGTATATTCTCGAGTTATGACGTGGATGGCCCTTCCACACACGTGTTTGTTCAACGACGTCAGGACTCCTGCCTAGTTGCGAGGGACAACTCGGGATTCTCCTCGAGGCTTGGCAGGGCAATTGGGACGCCTCTCCAGCTGAGGCGGGAGACCAAGGGTCCCTTTCCACGTGCCACAGGAATCCTGGTACTCCTATCAAGTTTCACGAGGAGTCAGGTATCGTCTCCTTTGGAGGCACTGATCTCCGCGTACCTCTGGAGTTTTCAAAGGATGTGAGGCCTCCGGTCACGATGAGGTGGGGAACTAGGTCTTTCTCTGTGGTCTCCACAGGGGATTCAGACATCCTTTCGTCTTGGGAGATGCAAGACGAGCCTGCCTTCAAGTTACTGCAGGGATATCCGGCCTTATTTCGAGTCAGGGCATCGCGGTGTCCATTCCACTTGAGGCCGCAAACTCAGGGTCCCTCTCACATAGCTAGAGCTGAGAGAAGCCTGCTCTTGAGGTGCTTGTGGTAAGGTGGTATTCCTCTGGAGTCGAAGCCAGGGACTAACCTCTCATCTCGAGTTGATTTTTGGTCCACGGAGCTCTTTCGTGTTGCTACAGTGAGCTCAGGATCCCTCTAGCCTTGAAACAGTGTTCTTGGGGTTTCTCTGGAGTGCCATCAAGGAAATCAAGGCTCCTTTCATGTTTGATGTGCAATACGGAATTGCTTTGAATGCAGTGCAGGGGAATCGGGCCTCATCTTGCGGCGAGGGGGAAGTCTCATGGTTTTTCTCGAGTTGTGGCGGGAACCGGGGTATATTCTCGAGTTACGACGGGGATGGCCCTTCCACCCACGTGTTTGCTCAGCGACGTCAGGACTCCTGCCTAGTTGCGAGGGACAACTCGGGATTCTCCTCGAGGCTTGGCAGGGCAATTGGGACGCCTCTCCAGCTGAGGCGGGAGACCAAGGGTCCCTTTCCACGTGCCACAGGAATCCTGGGACTCCTATCAAGTTTCAGGAGGAGTCAGGCATCGTCTCCTTTGGAGGCACTGATCTCCGCGTACCTCTTGAGTTTTCAAAGGATGTGAGGCCTCCGATCGCGATGAGGTGGGGAACTAGGTCTTTCTCTGTGGTCTCCACAGGGGACTCAGACATCCTTTCGTCTTGGGAGATGCAAGACGAGCCTGCCTTCAAGGCACTGCAGGGATATCCGGCCTTATTTCGCGTCAGTGCATCGCAGTGTCCATTCCACTTGAGGCCGCAAACTCAGGGTCCCTCTCACATAACTAGAGTTGAGAGAAGCCTCCTCTTGAGGTGCTTGTGGTAAGGCGGTATTCCTCTGGAGTCGAAGCCAGGGACGAACCTCTCATCTCGAGTTGATTTTTGGTCCACGGAGCTCTTTCGTGTTGCTACAGTGACCTCAGGATCCCTCTAGCCTTGAATCACTTCTCTTCGGGTTTCTCTGGAGTGCCATCAAGGAAATCAAGGCTCCTTTCATGTGTGATGTGCAACACGGAATTGCTCTGCACGCAGTGCAGGGGAATCGTTCCTCATCTCTCGGCGAGGGGGAAGTCTCATGGTTTTTCTCGAGTTGCGGCGGGAACCTGGGGTATATTCTCGAGTTACGACGGGGATGGCCCTTCCACCCACGTGTTTGTTCAGTGACGTCAGGACTCCTGCCTAGTTGCGAGGGACAACTCGGGATTCTCCTCGAGGCTTGGCAGGGCAATTGGGACGCCTCTCCAGCTGAGGCGGGAGACCAAGGGTCCCTTTCCACGTGCCACAGGAATCCTGGGACGCCTATCAAGTTTCAGGAGGAGTCAGGCATTGTCTCCTTTGGTGGCACGGATCTCTGCGTACCTCTGGAGTTATCAAAGGATGTGAGGCCTCCGGTCGCGATGATGTGGGGAACTAGGTCTTTCTCTGTGGTCTCCACAGGGGATTCAGACATCCTTTCGTCTTGGGAGATGCAAGACGAGCCTGCATTCAAGTCACTGCAGGGATATCCAGCCTTACTTCGAGTCAGGGCATAGCGGTGTCCATTCCACTTGAGGCTGCAAACTCAGGGTCCCTCTCACATACCTAGAGCTGAGAGAAGCCTCCTCTTGAGGTGCTTGTGGTAAGGTGGTATTGCTCTGGAGTCGAAGCCAGGGACTAACCCCTCATCTCGAGTTGATTTTTGGTTCACGGAGCTCTTTCGTGTTTCTATAGTGACCTCAGGATGCCTCTAGCCTTGAAACAGTGTTCTTGGGGTTTCTCTGGAGTGCCATCAAGGAAATCAAGGCTCGTTTCATGTGTGATGTGCAACACGGAATTGCTCTGCACGCAGTGCAGGGGAATCGGGCCTCATCTCGCGGCGAGGGGGAAGTCCCATGGTTTTTCTCGAGTTGCGGCGGGAACCTGGGGTATATTCTCGAGTTACGACGGTGATGGCCCTTCCACCCACATGTTTGTTGAGCCACGTCAGGACTCCTGCCTACTTGCGAGGGACAACTCGGGATTCTCCTCGAGGCTTGGCAGGGCAATTGGGACGCCTCTCCAGCTGAGGCGGGAGACCAAGGGTCCCTTTCCACGTGCCACAGGAATCCTGGGACTCCTATCAAGTTTCACGAAGAGTCAGGCATCGTCTCCTTTGGAGGCACTGTTCTCCGCGTACCTCTGGAGTTTTCAAAGGATGTGAGGCCTCCGGTCGTGATGAGGTGGGGAACTAGGTCTTTCTCTGTGATCTCCACAGGGGATTCAGACATCCTTTCGTCTTGGGAGATGCAAGACGAGCCTGCATTCAAGTCACTGCAGGGATATCCGGCCTTATTTCGAGTCAGGGCATCGCGGTGTCCATTCCACTTGAGGCCGCTAATTCAGGTTCCCTCTCACATACGTAGAGCTGAGAGAAGCCTCCTCTTAAGGTACTTGTGGTAAGGTGGTGTTCTTCTGGAGTCGAAGCCAGGGACTAAAATCTCATCTTGAGTTGATTTTTTGCCCACGGAGCTCTTTTGTGTTCCTACAGTGACCTCAGGATCCCTCTAGCCTTGAAACAGTGTTCTTGGGGTTTCTCTGGAGTGCCATCAAGGAAATCAAGGCTCCTTTCATGTGTGATGTGCAACACGGAATTGCTCTGCACGCAGTGCAGGGGAATCAGGCCTCGTCTCGTGGCGAGGGGGAAGTCTCATGGTTTTTCTCGAGTTGCGGCGGGAACCTGGGGTATATTCTCGAGTTACGACGGGGATGGCCCTTTCACACACGTGTTTGTTCAGCAACGTCAGGACTCCTGCCTAGTTGCCAGGGAAAACTCGGGATTCTCCTCGAGGCTTGGCAGGGCAATTGGGACGCCTCTCCGGCTTAGGCGGGAGACCAAGGTTCCCTTTCCACGTGCCACAGGAATCCTGGGACTCCTATCAAGTTTCACGAGAAGTCAGGCATCGTCTCCTTTGGAGGCACTGATCTCTGCGTACCTCTGGAGTTTTCAAAGGATGTGAGGCCTCCGGTCGCGATGAGGTGGGGAACTAGGTCTGTCTCTGTGGTCTCCACATGGGATTCAGACATCCTTTCGTCTTGGGAGATGCAAGACTAGCCTGCATTCAAGTCACTGCAGGGATATCCGGCCTTACTTCGACTCAGGGCATCACGGTGTCCATTCCACTTGAGGCCGCAAACTCAGGGTCCCTCTCACATACCTAAAGCTGCGAGAAGCCTCCTCTTGAGGTGCTTGTGGTAAGGTGGTATTCCTCTGGAGTGGAAGTTAGGGACTAACCTCTCATCTCGAGTTGATTTTTGGTCCACGGAGCTCTTTCTTGTTGCTACAGTGACTTCAGGATCCCTCTAGCCTTTAAACAGTGTTCTTGGGGTTTCTCTGGAGTGCCATCAAGGATATCAAGGCTCCTTTCATGTGTGATGTGCAACACGGAATTGCTCTGCACGCAGTGCAGGGGAATCGGGCCTCATCTCGCGGCGAGGGGGAAGTTTCATGCTTTTTCTCGAGTTGCGGCGGGAACCTGGGGTATATTGTCGAGTTAGGACGGGGATGCCCTTCCACACACGTGTTTGCTCAGCCCCGTCAGGACTCCTGCCTAGTTGCGAGGGACAACTCGGGATTCTCCTCGAGGCTTGGCAGGGCAATGGGACGCCTCTCCAGCTGAGGCGGGAGACCAAGGGTCCCTTTCCACGTGCCACAGGAATCCTGGGACTCCTATCAAGTTTCACGAGGAGTCAGGCATCGTCTCCTTTGGAGGCACTGTTCTCCGCGTACCTTTGGAGTTTTCAAAGGATGTGAGGCCTCCGGTCGTGATGAGGTGGGGAACTAGGTCTTTCTCTGTGGTCCCCCCAGGCGATTCAGACATCCTTTTATCTTGGGAGATGCAAGACGAGCCTGCATTCAAGTCACTGCAGGGATATCCGGCCTTATTTCGAGTCAGGGCATCGCGGTGTCCATTCCACTTGAGGCCGCATACTCAGGGTCCCTCTCACATACCTAGAGCTGAGAGAAGCCTCCTCTTGAGGTACTTGTGGTAAGGCGGTATTCCTCTGGAGTCGAAGCCAGGGACTAACCTCTCATCTCAAGTTGATTTTTGGTCCACGGAGCTCTTTTGTGTTGCTACAGTGACCTCAGGATGCCTCTAGCCTTGAAACAGTGTTCTTGGGGTTTCTTTGGAGTGCCATCAAGGAAATCAAGGCTCCTTTCATGTGTGATGTGCAACACTGAATTGCTCTGCACGCAGTGCAGGGGAATCGGGCCTCATCTCTCGGCGAGGGGGAAGTCTCATGGTTTTTCTCGAGTTGCGGCGGGGACCTGGGGTATATTCTCGAGTTACGACGGGGATGGCCCTTCCACCCACGTGTTTGTTCAGCGACGTCAGGACTCCTGCCTAGTTGCGAGGGACAACTCGGGATTCTCCTCGAGGCTTGGCAGGGCAATTGGGACGCCTCTCCAGCTGAGGCGGGAGACCAAGGGTCCCTTTCCACGTGCCACAGGAATCCTGGGACTCCTATCAAGTTTCACGAAGAGTCAGGCATCGTCTCCTTTGGAGGCACTGTTCTCCGCGTACCTCTGGAGTTTTCAAAGGATGTGAGGCCTCCGGTCGTGATGAGGTGGGGAACTAGGTCTTTCTCTGTGATCTCCACAGGGGATTCAGACATCCTTTCGTCTTGGGAGATGCAAGACGAGCCTGCATTCAAGTCACTGCAGGGATATCCGGCCTTATTTCGAGTCAGGGCATCGCGGTGTCCATTCCTCTTGAGGCCGCTAATTCAGGTTCCCTCTCACATACGTAGAGCTGAGAGAAGCCTCCTCTTAAGGTACTTGTGGTAAGGTGGTGTTCTTCTGGAGTCGAAGCCAGGGACTAAAATCTCATCTTGAGTTGATTTTTGGCCCACGGAGCTCTTTTGTGTTCCTACAGTTACCTCAGGATCCCTCTAGCCTTGAAACAGTGTTCTTGGGGTTTCTCTGGAGGGCCATCAAGGAAATCAAGGCTCCTTTCATGTGTGATGTGCAACACGGAATTGCTCTGCACGCAGTGCAGGGGAATCAGGCCTCATCTCGCGGCGAGGGGGAAGTCTCATGGTTTTTCTCGAGTTGCGGCGGGAACCTGGGGTATATTCTCGAGTTACGACGGGGATGGCCCTTTCACACATGTGTTTGTTCAGCAACGTCAGGACTCCTGCCTAGTTGCCAGGGAAAACTCGGGATTCTCCTCGAGGCTTGGCAGGGCAATTGGGACGCCTCTCCGGCTTAGGCGGGAGACCAAGGTTCCCTTTCCACGTGCCACAGGAATCCTGGGACTCCTATCAAGTTTCACGAGAAGTCAGGCATCGTCTCCTTTGGAGGCACTGATCTCTGCGTACCTCTGGAGTTTTCAAAGGATGTGAGGCCTCCGGTCGCGATGAGGTGGGGAACAAGGTCTGTCTCTGTGGTCTCCACATGGGATTCAGACATCCTTTCGTCTTGGGAGATGCAAGACTAGCCTGCATTCAAGTCACTGCAGGGATATCCGGCCTTACTTCGACTCAGGGCATCACGGTGTCCATTCCACTTGAGGCCGCAAACTCAGGGTCCCTCTCACATAACTAAAGCTGCGAGAAGCCTCCTCTTGAGGTGCTTGTGGTAAGGTGGTATTCCTCTGGAGTGGAAGTTAGGGACTAACCTCTCATCTCGAGTTGATTTTTGGTCCACGGAGCTCTTTCGTGTTGCTACAGTGACTTCAGGATGCCTCTAGCCTTGAAACAGTGTTCTTGGGGATTCTCTGGAGTGCCATCAAGGATATCAAGGCTCCTTTCATGTGTGATGTGCAACACGGAATTGCTCTGCACGCAGTGAAGGGGAATCGGGCCTCATCTCGCGGCGAGGGGGAAGTCTCATGGTTTTTCTCGAGTTGCGGCGGGAACCTAGGGTATATTCTCGAGTTACGACGGGGATGGCCCTTCGACACTCGTGTTTGTTGAGCGACGTCAGGACTTCTGCCTAGTTGCGAGGGACAACTCGGGATTCTCTTCGTGGCGTGGTAGGGCAATTGGGATGCCTGTCCAGCTGAGGCGGGAGACCAAGGGTCCCTTGCCACGTGCCACAGGATTCCTGGGGCTCCTATCAAGTTTCAGGAGGAGTCAGGCTTTGTCTCCTTTGGAGGCATGGATCTCTGCGTACCTCTGGAGTTATCAAAGGATGTGAGGCCTCCGGTCGCGATGAGGTGGGGAACTAGGTCTTTCTCTGTGGTCTCCACAGGGGATTCAGACATCCTTTCGTCTTGGGAGATGCAAGACGAGCCTGCATTCAAGTCACTGCAGGGATATCCGGCCTTACTTCGAGTCAGGGCATAGCGGTGTCCATTTCACTTGAGGCTGCAAATTCAGGGTCCCTGTCACATACCTAGAGCTGAGAGAAGCCTCCTCTTGAGGTGCTTGTGGTAAGGTGGTATTGCTCTGGAGTCGAAGCCAGGGACTAACCTCTGATCTCGAGTTGATTTTTGGTCCACGGAGCTCTTTCTTGTTGCTACAGTGACCTCAGGATCCCTCTCGCATCGAAACAGTGTTCTTGGGGTTTCTCTGGTGTGCCATCAAGGAAATCAAGGCTCCTTTCATGTGTGATGTGCAACACGGAATTGCTCTGCACGCAGTGCAGGGGAATCGGGCCTCATCTCGCGGCGAGGGGGAAGTCCCATGGTTTTTCTCGAGTTGCGGCGGGAACCTGGGGTATATTCTCGAGTTACGACGTGGATGGCCCTTCCACCCACATGTTTGTTGAGCCACGTCAGGACTCCTGCCTACTTGCGAGGGACAACTCGGGATTCTCCTCGAGGCTTGGCAGGGCAATTGGGACGCCTCTCCACCTGAGGCGGGAGACCAAGGGTCCCTTTCCACGTGCCACAGGAATCCTGGGACTCCTATCAATTTTCACGAGGAGTCAGGCATCGTCTCCTTTGGAGGCACTGTTCTCCACGTACCTCTGGAGTTTTCAAAGGATGTGAGGCCTCCGGTCGTTATGAGGTGGGGAACTAGGTCTTTCTCTGTGGTCTCCACAGGGGATTCAGACATCCTTTCGTCTTGGAAGATGCAAGACGAGCCTGCATTCAAGTCACTGCAGGGATATCCGGCCTTATTTCGAGTCAGGGCATCGCGGTGTCCATTCCACTTGAGGCCGCTAATTCAGGTTCCCTCTCACATACCTAGAGCTGAGAGAAGCCTCCTCTTGAGGTACTTGTGGTAAGGTGGTGTTCTTCTGGAGTCGAAGCCAGGGACTAAAATCTCATCTTGAGTTGATTTTTGGCCCATGGAGCTCTTTTGTGTTCCTACAGTGACCTCAGGATCCCTCTCGCCTTGAAACAGTGTTCCTGGGGTTTCTCTGGAGTGCCATCAAGGAAATCAAGGCTCCTTTCATGTGTGATGTGCAACACGGAATTGCTCTGCACGCAGTGCTGGGGAATCGGGCCTCATTTTCCGGCGAGGGGGAAGTCTCATGATTTTTCTCGAGTTGCGGCGGGAACCTGCGGTATATTCTCGAGTTACGACGGGGATGGCCCTTCCACCCACGTGTTTGTTCATCGACATCAGGACTCCTGCCTAGTTGCGAGGGACAACTCGGGATTCTCCTCGAGGCTTGGCAGGGCAATTGGGACGCCTCTCCAGCTGAGGCGTGAGACCAAGAGTCCATTTCCCGGTGCCAAAGGAATCCTGGGACTCATATCAGGTTTCACGAGGAGTCAGGCATCGTCCTCTTTGGAGGCACTGATCTCCGCGTACCTCTGGAATTTTCAAAGGATGTGAGGCCTCCGGTCGAGATGAGGTGGGGAACTAGGTCTTTCTCTGTGGTCTCCACATGGGATTCAGACATCCTTTCGTCTTGGGAGATGCAAGACGAGCCTGCATTCAAGTCACTGCAGGGATATCCGGCCTTACTTCCAGTCAGGGCATAGCGGTGTCCATTATACTTGAGGCCGCAAACTCAGGATCCCTCTCACATACATAGAGCTGAGAGAAGCCTCCTCTTGAGGTGCTTGTGGTAAGGTGGTATTGCTCTGGAGTCGAAGCCAGGGACTAACCCCTCATCTCGAGGTGATTTTTGGTCCACGGAGCTGTTTCGTGTTGCTACAGTGACCTCAGGATGCCTCTAGCCTTGAAACAGTGTTCTTGGGGTTTCTCTGGAGTGCCATCAAGGAAATCAAGGCTCCTTTCATCTGTGATGTGCAACACGGAATTGCTCTGCACGCAGTGCAGGGGAATCGGGCCTCATCTTGCGGCGAGGGGGAAGTCTCATGGTTTTTCTCGAGTTGCGGCGGGAACCTGGGGTATATTCTCGAGTTACGACGGGGATGGCCCTTCCACCCACATGTTTGTTTAGCCACGTCAGGACTCCTGCCTACTTGCGAGGGATAACTCGGGATTCTCCTCGAGGCTTGGCAGGGCAATTGGGAGGCCTCTCCAGCTGAGGCGGGAGACCAAGGGTCCCTTTCCACGTGCCACAGGAATCCTGGGACTCCTATCAAGTTTCATGAGGAGTCAGGCATCGTCTCCTTTGGAGGCACTGTTCTCCGCGTACCTCTGGAGTTTTCAAAGTATGTGAGGCCTCCGGTCGTGATGAGGTGGGGAACTAGGTCTTTCTCTGTGGTCTCCACAGGGGATTCAGACATCCTTTCGTCTTGGGAGATGCAAGACGAGCCTGCATTCAAGTCACTGCAGGGATATCCGGCCTTATTTCGAGCCAGGGCATCGCGGTGTCCATTCCACTTGAGGCCGCAAACTCAGGGTCCCTCTCACATAGCTAGAGCTGAGAGAAGCCTCCTCTTGAGGTACTTGTGGTAAGGTGGTGTTCCTCTGGAGTCGAAGCCAGGGACTAACCTCTCATCTCGAGTTAACTTTTGGTCCACGGAGCTCTTTCGTTTGGCTACACTGACCTCAGGATCCCTCTAGCCTTGAAACAGTGTTCTTGGGGTTTCTCTGGAGTGCCATCAAGGAAATCAAGGCTCCTTTCATGTGTGATGTGCAACACGGAATTGCTCTGCATGCAGTGCAGGGGAATCAGGCCTCATCACACGGCGAGGGGGAAGTCTCATGGTTTTTCTCGAGTTGCGGCGGGAACCTGGGGTATATTCTCGAGTTACGACGGGGATGGCCCTTCCACCCACATGTTTGTTTAGCCACGTCAGGACTCCTGCCTACTTGCGAGGGATAACTCGGGATTCTCCTCGAGGCTTGGCAGGGCAATTGGGACACCTCTCCAGCTGAGGCGGGAGACCAAGGGTCCCTTTCCACGTGCCACAGGAATCCTGGGACTCCTATCAAGTTTCACGAGGAGTCAGGCATCGTCTCCTTTGGAGGCACTGTTCTCCGCGTACCTCTGGAGTTTTCAAAGTATGTGAGGCCTCCGGTCGTGATGAGGTGGGGAACTAGGTCTTTCTCTGTGGTCTCCACAGGGGATTCAGACATCCTTTCGTCTTGGGAGATGCAAGACGAGCCTGCATTCAAGTCACTGCAGGGATATCCGGCCTTATTTCGAGCCAGGGCATCGCGGTGTCCATTCCACTTGAGGCCGCAAACTCAGGGTCCCTCTCACATACCTAGAGCTGAGAGAAGCCTCCTCTTGAGGTACTTGTGGTAAGGTGGTGTTCCTCTGGAGTCGAAGCCAGGGACTAACCTCTCATCTCGAGTTAATTTTTGGTCCACGGAGCTCTTTCGTTTGGCTACACTGACCTCAGGTTCCCTCTAGCCTTGAAACAGTGTTCTTGGGGTTTCTCTGGAGTGCCATCAAGGAAATCAAGGCTCCTTTCATGTGTGATGTGCAACACGGAATTGCTCTGCATGCAGTGCAGGGGAATCAGGCCTCATCACACGGCGAGGGGGAAGTTTCATGGTTTTTCTCGAGTTGCGGCGGGAACCTGGGGTATATTCTCGAGTTACGACGGGGATGGCCCTTCCACCCACGTGTTTGTTCAGCGACGTCAGGACTCCTGCCTAGTTGCGAGGGACAACTCGGGATTCTCCTCGAGGCTTCGCAGGGCAATTGGGACGCCTCTCCAGCTGAAGTGGAAGACGAAGGGTCCCTTTCCATGTGCCACAGGAATCCTGGGACTCCTATCAAGTTTCACGAGGAGTCAGGCATCGTCTCCTTTGGAGGCACTGATCTCTGCGTACCTCTGGAGTTTTCAAAGGATGTGAGGCCTCCGGTCGCGATGAGGTGGGGACCTAGGTCTTTCTCTGTGGTCTCCACAGGGGATTCAGACATCCTTTCGTCTTGGGAGATGCAAGACGAGCCTGCATTCAAGTCACTGCCGGGATATCCGGCCTTATTTCGAGTCAGGGCAAAGCGGTGTCCATTCCACTTGAGGCCGCAAACTCAGGGTCCCTCTCACATAGCGAGAACTGAGAGAAGCCTCCTCTGGAGGTGCTTGTGGTAAGGTGGTATTGCTCTGGAGTCGAAGCCAGGGACTAACCCCTCATCTCGAGTTGATTTTTGGTCCACGGAGCTCTTTCGTGTTACTACAGTGACCTCAGGATTCCTCTCGCATTGAAACAGTGTTCTTGGGGTTTCTCTGGAGTGCCATCAAGGAACTCAAGGCTCCTTTCATGTGTGATGTGCAATACGGAATTGCTCTGCACGCAGTGCAGGGGAATCGAACCTCATTTTGCGGCGAGGGGGAAGTCTCATGGTTTTTCTCGAGTTGCGGCGGGAACCTGGGGTATATTCTCGAGTTACGACGGGGATGGCCCTTCCACCCACGTGTTTGTTCATCGACGTCAGGACTCCTGCCTAGTTGCGAGGGACAACTCGGGATTCTCCTCGAGGCTTGGCAGGGCAATTGGGACGCCTCTCCAGCTGAGGCGGGAGACCAAGGGTCCATTTCCCGGTGCCACAGGAATCCTGGGACTCCTATCAGGTTTCACGAGGAGTCAGGCATCGTCCTCTTTGGAGGCACTGATCTCTGCGTACCTCTGGAGTTTTCAAAGGATGTGACGCCTCCGGTCGCGATGAGGTGGGGAAGTAGGTCTATCTCTGTGGTCTCCATATTGGATTCAGACATCCTTTCATCTTGGGAGATGCAAGACGAGCCTGCATTCAAGTCACTGCAGGGATATCCGGCCTTATTTCGAGTCAGGGCATCGTGGTGTCCATTCCACTTGAGGCCGCAAAATCAGGGTCCCTCTCACATACCTAGAGCTGAGAGAAGCCTCCTCTTGAGGTGCTTGTGGTAAGGTGGTATTCCTCTGGAGTCGAAGCCAGGGACTACCCTCTCATCTCGAGTTGATTTTTGATCCACGGAGCTGTTTCGTGTTGCTACAGTGACCTCAGTATCCCTCTAGCCTTGAAACAGTGTTCTAGGTTTTCTCTGGTTTGCCATCAAGGAAATCAAGGCTCCTTTCATGTTTGATGTGCAACACGGAATTGCTCTGCATGCAGTTCAGGGGAATCGGGCCTCATCTCACGGCGAGGGGGAAGTCTCATGGTTTTTCTCGAGTTGCGGCGGGAACCTCGGGTATATTCTCGAGTTACGACGGGGATGGCCCTTCCACCCACGTGCGTGTTCAGCGACGTCAGGACTCCTGCCTAGTTGTGAGGGACAACTCGGGATTCTCCTCGAGGCTTGGCAGGGTAATTGGGACGCCTCTCCAGCTGAGGCGGGAGACCAAGTGTCCCTTTCCACGTGCAACAGGAATCCTGGGACTCCTATCAAGTTTCAGGAGGAGTCAGGCATCGTCTCCTTTGGAGGCACTGATCTTCGCGTACCTCAGGAATTTTCAAAGGATGTGAGGCCTCCTGTCGCGATGAGGTGGGGAACTAGGTTTTTCTCTGTGGTCTCCACAGGGGATTCAGACATCCTTTCGTCTTGGGAGATGCAAGACGAGCCTGCATTCAAGTCACTGCAGGGATATCCGGCCTTATTTCGAGCCAGGGCATCGCGGTGTCCATTCCACTTGAGGCCGCAAACTCAGGGTCCCTCTCACATACCTAGAGCTGAGAGAAGCCTCCTCTTGAGGTGCTTGTGGTAAGGTGGTATTCCTCTGGAGTCGAAGCCAGGGACTACCCTCTCATCTCGAGTTGATTTTTGGTCCACGGAGCTCTTTCGTGTTGCTACAGTGACCTCAGGATCACTCTAGCCTTGAAACAGTGTTCTTGGGGTTTCTCTGGAGTGCCATTAAGGAAATCAAGGCTCCTTTCATGTGTGATGTGCAACACGGAATTGCTCTGCATGCAGTGCAGGGGAATCAGGCCTCATCACGCGGCGAGGGGGAAGTCTCTGGGTTTTTCTCGAGTTGCGGCGGAACCTGGGATATATTCTCGAGTTACGAAGGGGATTGCCCTTCCACACACGTGTTTGTTCAGCAACGTCGGGACTCCTGCCTAGTTGCGAGGGACAACTCAGGATTCTCCTCGAGGCTTGGCAGGGTAATTGGGACGCCTCTCCAGCTGAGGCGGGAGACCAAGGGTCCCTTTCCACGTGCCACAGGAATCGTGGGACACTTATCAAGTTTCACGAGGAGTCAGGCATCGTCTCCTTTGGAGGCACTGATCTCCGCGTACCTCTGAAGTTTTCAAAGGATGTGAGGCCTCCGGTCGCGATGAGGTGGGGAACTAGGTCTTTCCCTGTGGTCTCCACAGGGGATTCAGACATCCTTTTGTCTTGGGAGATGCAAGACGAGCCTGCATTCAAGTCACTGCAGGGATATCCGGCCTTACTTCGAGTCAGGGCATAGCGGTGTCCATTCCACTTGAGGCTGCAAATTCAGGGTCCCTCTCACATACCTAGAGCTGAGAGAAGCCTCCTCTTGAGGTGCTTGTGGTAAGGTGGTATTGCTCTGGAGTCGAAGCCAGGGACTAACCCCTGATCTCGAGTTGGTTTTTGGTCCACGGAGCTCTTTCTTGTTGCTACAGTGACCTCAGGATCCCTCTCGCATCGAAACAGTGTTCTTGGGGTTTCTCTGGAGTGCCATCAAGGAAATCAAGGCTCCTTTCATGTGTGATGTGCAACACGGAATTGCTCTGCACGCAGTGCAGGGGAATCGGGCCTCATCTCGCGGCGAGGGGGAAGTCCCATGGTTTTTCTCGAGTTGCGGCGGGAACCTGGGGTATATTCTCGAGTTACGACGTGGATGGCCCTTCCACCCACATGTTTGTTGAGCCACGTCAGGACTCCTGCCTACTTGCGAGGGACAACTCGGGATTCTCCTCGAGGCTTGGCAGGGCAATTGGGACGCCTCTCCAGCTGAGGCGGGAGACCAAGGGTCCCTTTCCACGTGCCACAGGAATCCTGGGACTCCTATCAATTTTCACGAGGAGTCAGGCATCGTCTCCTTTGGAGGCACTGTTCTCCGCGTACCTCTGGAGTTTTCAAAGGATGTGAGGCCTCCGGTCGTGATGAGGTGGGGAACTAGGTCTTTCTCTGTGGTCTCCACAGGGGATTCAGACATCCTTTCGTCTTGGGAGATGCAAGACGAGCCTGCATTCAAGTCACTGCAGGGATATCCGGCCTTATTTCGAGTCAGGGCATCGCGGTGTCCATTCCACTTGAGGCCGCTAATTCAGGTTCCCTCTCACATACCTAGAGCTGAGAGAAGCCTCCTCTTGAGGTACTTGTGGTAAGGTGGTGTTCTTCTGGAGTCGAAGCCAGGGACTAAAATCTCATCTTGAGTTGATTTTTGGCCCATGGAGCTCTTTTGTGTTCCTACAGTGACCTCAGGATCCCTCTAGCCTTGAAACAGTGTTCTTGGGGTTTCTCTGGAGTGCCATCAAGGAAATCAAGGCTCCTTTCATGTGTGATGTGCAACACGGAATTGCTCTGCACGCAGTGCAGTGGAATCGGGCCTGATCTCGCGGCGAGGGGGAAGTCTCATGGTTTTTCTCGAATTGCGGCGGGAACCTGGGCCATATTCTCGAGTTACGATGGGGATGGCCCTTCCACACACGTGTTTGTTCATCTTCGGCAGGACTCCTGCCTACTTGCGAGGGACAACTCGGGATTCTCCTCGAGGCTTGGCAGGGCAATTGGGACGCCTCTCCAGCTGAGGCGGGAGAGCAAGGGTCCCTTTCCACGTGCCACAGGAATCCTGGGACTCCTATCAAGTTTCACGAGGAGTCAGGTATCGTCTCCTTTGGAGGCACTGATCTCTGCGTACCTCTGGAGTTTTCAAAGGATGTGAGGCCTCCGGTCGCGATGAGGTGGGGAACTAGGTCTTTCTCTGTGGTCTCCACAGGGGATTCAGACACCCTTTCGTCTTGGGAGATGCAAGACGAGCCTGCATTCAAGTCACTGCACGGATATCCGGCCTTATTTCGAGTCAGGGCAAAGCGGTGTCCATTCCACTTGAGGCCGCAAACTCAGGGTCCCTCTCACATACCTAAAGCTGCGAGAAGCCTCCTCTTGAGGTGCTTGTGGTAAGGTGGTATACCTCTGGAGACGAAGTTAGGGACTAACCCCTCATCTCGAGTTGAATTTTAGTCCACGGAGCTCTTTCGTGATGCTACAGTGACCTCAGGATCCCTCTCGCCTTGAAACAGTGTTCCTGGGGTTTCTCTGGAGTGCCATCAAGGAAATCAAGGCTCCTTTCATGTGTGATGTGCAACACGGAATTGCTCTGCACGCAGTGCTGGGGAATCGGGCCTCATTTTCCGGCGAGGGGGAAGTCTCATGATTTTTCTCGAGTTGCGGCGGGAACCTGCGGTATATTCTCGAGTTACGACGGGGATGGCCCTTCCACCCACGTGTTTGTTCATCGACGTCAGGACTCCTGCCTAGTTGCGAGGGACAACTCGGGATTCTCCTCGAGGCTTGGCAGGGCAATTGGGACGCCTCTCCAGCTGAGGCGGGAGACCAAGGGTCCATTTCCCGGTGCCAAAGGAATCCTGGGACTCATATCAGGTTTCACGAGGAGTCAGGCATCGTCCTCTTTGGAGGCACTGATCTCCGCGTACCTCTGGAATTTTCAAAGGATGTGAGGCCTCCGGTCGCGATGAGGTGGGGAACTAGGTCTTTCTCTGTGGTCTCCACATGGGATTCAGACATCCTTTCTTCTTGGGAGATGCAAGACGAGCCTGCATTCAAGTCACTGCAGGGATATCCGGCCTTACTTCCAGTCAGGGCATAGCGGTGTCCATTATACTTGAGGCCGCAAACTCAGGATCCCTCTCACATACCTAGAGCTGAGAGAAGCCTCCTCTTGAGGTGCTTGTGGTAAGGTGGTATTGCTCTGGAGTCGAAGCCAGGGACTAACCCCTCATCTCGAGGTGATTTTTGGTCCACGGAGCTGTTTCGTGTTGCTACAGTGACCTCAGGATGCCTCTAGCCTTGAAACAGTGTTCTTGGGGTTTCTCTGGAGTGCCATCAAGGAAATCAAGGCTCCTTTCATGTGTGATGTGCAACACGGAATTGCTCTGCACGCAGTGCAGGGGAATCGGGCCTCATCACGCGGCGAGGGGGAAGTCTCATGGTTTTTCTCGAGTTGCGGCGGGAACCTGGGGTATATTCTCGAGTTACGACGGGGATGGCCCTTCCACCCACATGTTTGTTTAGCCACGTCAGGACTCCTGCCTACTTGCGAGGGATAACTCGGGATTCTCCTCGAGGCTTGGCAGGGCAATTGGGACGCCTCTCCAGCTGAGGCGGGAGAGCAAGGGTCCCTTTCCACGTGCCACAGGAATCCTGGGACTCCTATCAAGTTTCACGAGGAGTCAGGCATCGTCTCCTTTGGAGGCACTGTTCTCCGCGTACCTCTGGAGTTTTCAAAGGATGTGAGGCCTCCGGTCGTGATGAGGTGGGGAACTAGGTCTTTCTCTGTGGTCTCCACAGGGGATTCAGACATCCTTTCGTCTTGGGAGATGCAAGACGAGCCTGCATTCAAGTCACTGCAGGGATATCCGGCCTTATTTCGAGCCAGGGCATCGCGGTGTCCATTCCACTTGAGGCCGCAAACTCAGGGTCCCTCTCACATACCTAGAGCTGAGAGAAGCCTCCTCTTGAGGTACTTGTGGTAAGGTGGTGTTCCTCTGGAGTCGAAGCCAGGGACTAACCTCTCATCTCGAGTTGATTTTTGGTCCACGGAGCTCTTTCGTGTTGCTACAGTGACCTCAGGATCCCTCTAGCCTTGAAACAGTGTTCTTGGAGTTTCTCTGGAGTGCCATCAAGGAAATCAAGGCTCCTTTCATGTGTGATGTGCAACACGGAATTGCTCTGCATGCAGTGCAGGGGAATCAGGCCTCATCACGCGGCGAGGGGGGAGTCTCATGGTTTTTCTCGAGTTGCGGCGGAACCTGGGATATATTCTCGAGTTACGAAGGGGATGGCCCTTCCACACCCGTGTTTGTTCAGCAACGTCGGGACTCCTGCCTAGTTGCGAGGGACAACTCAGGATTCTCCTCGAGGCTTGGCAGGGCAATTGGGACGCCTCTCCAGCTGAGGCGGGAGACCCAGGGTCCCTTTCCACGTGCCACAGGAATCCTGGGACACCTATCAAGTTTCATGAGGAGTCAGGCATCGTCTCCTTTGGAGGCACTGATCTCCGCGTACCTCTGAAGTTTTCAAAGGATGTGAGGCCTCAGGTCGTGATGAGGTGGGGAACTAGGTCTTTCTCTGTGGTCTCCACAGGGGATTCAGACATCCTTTCGTCTTCGGAGATGCAAGACGAGCCTGCATTCAAGTCACTGCAGGGATATCCAGCCTTATTTCGCGTCAGGGCATTGCGGTGTCCATTACACTTGAGGCCGCATAATCAGGGTCCCTCTCACATACCTAGTGCTGAGAGAAGCCTCCTCTTGAAGTGCTTGTGGTAAGGTGGTATTCCTCTGGAGTCGAAGCCAGGGACTAACCTCTCATCTCGAGTTGATTTTTGGTCCACGGAGCTCTTTCGTGTTGCTACAGTGACCTCAGGATTCCTCTAGCCTTGAAACAGTGTTCTTGGGGTTTCTATGGAGTGCCATCAAGGAAATCAAGGCTCCTTTCATGTGTGATGTGCAACACGGAATTGCTCTGCACGCAGTGCAGGATATCGGGCCTCATTTTGCGGCGAGGGGGAAGTCTCATGGTTTTTCTCGAGTTGCGGCGGGAACCTGGGTATATTCTCGAGTTACGACGGGGATGGCCCTTCCACCCACGTGTTTGTTCAGCGACGTCAGGACTCCTGCCTAGTTGCGAGGGACAACTCGGGATTCTCCTCGAGGCTTGGCAGGGCAATTGGGACGCCTCTCCAGCTGAAGCGGAAGACGAAGGGTCCCTTTCCACGTGCCACAGGAATCCTGGGACTCCTATCAAGTTTCACGAGGAGTCAGGCATCGTCTCCTTTGGAGGCACTGATCTCTGCGTACCTCTGGAGTTTTCAAAGGATGTGAGGCCTCCGGTCGCGATGAGGTGGGGACCTAGGTCTTTCTCTGTGGTCTCCACAGGGGATTCAGACATCCTTTCGTCTTGGGAGATGCAAGACGAGCCTGCATTCAAGTCACTGCAGGGATATCCGGCCTTATTTCGAGTCAGGGCAAAACGGTGTCCATTCCACTTGAGGCCGCAAACTCAGGGTCCCTCTCACATAGCGAGAGCTGAGAGAAGCCTCCTCTTGAGGTGCTTGTGGTAAGGTGGTATTGCTCTGGAGTCGAAGCCAGGGACTAACCCCTCATCTCGAGTTGATTTTTGGTCCACGGAGCTCTTTCGTGTTACTACAGTGACCTGAGGATTCCTCTCGCATTGAAACAGTGTTCTTGGGGTTTCTCTGGAGTGCCATCAAGGAAATCAAGGCTCCTTTCATGTTTGATGTGCAACACGGAATTGCTCTGCATGCAGTTCAGGGGAATCGGGCCTCATCTCACGGCGAGGGGGAAGTCTCATGGTTTTTCTCGAGTTGCGGCGGGAACCTCGGGTATATTCTCGAGTTACGACGGTGATGGCCCTTCCACCCATGTGCTTGTTCAGCGACGTCAGGACTCCTGCCTAGTTGTGAGGGACAACTCGGGATTCTCCTCGAGGCTTGGCAGGGTAATTGGGACGCCTCTCCAGCTGAGGCGGGAGACCAAGTGTCCCTTTCCACGTGCAACAGGAATCCTGGGACTCCTATCAAGTTTCAGGAGGAGTCAGGCATCGTCTCCTTTGGAGGCACTGATCTCCGCGTACCTCAGGAATTTTCAAAGGATGTGAGGCCTCCTGTCGCGATGAGGTGGGGAACTAGGTCTTTCTCTGTGGTCTCCACAGGGGATTCAGACATCCTTTCGTCTTGGGAGATGCAAGACGAGCCTGCATTCAAGTCACTGCAGGGATATCCGGCCTTATTTCGAGCCAGGGCATCGCGGTGTCCATTCCACTTGAGGCCGCAAACTCAGGGTCCCTCTCACATACCTAGAGCTGAGAGAAGCCTCCTCTTGAGGTGCTTGTGGTAAGGTGGTATTCCTCTGGAGTCGAAGCCAGGGACTACCCTCTCATCTCGAGTTGATTTTTGGTCCACGGAGCTCTTTCGTGTTGCTACAGTGACCTCAGGATCACTCTAGCCTTGAAACAGTGTTCTTGGGGTTTCTCTGGAGTGCCATTAAGGAAATCAAGGCTCCTTTCATGTGTGATGTGCAACACGGAATTGCTCTGCATGCAGTGCAGGGGAATCAGGCCTCATCACGCGGCGAGGGGGAAGTCTCATGGTTTTTCTCGAGTTGCGGCGGAACCTGGGATATATTCTCGAGTTACGAAGGGGATGGCCCTTCCACACACGTGTTTGTTCAGCAACGTCGGGACTCCTGCCTAGTTGTGAGGGACAACTCAGGATTCTCCTCGAGGCTTTGCAGGGTAATTGGGACGCCTCTCCAGGTGAGGCGGGAGACCAAGGGTCCCTTTCCACGTGCCACAGGAATCCTGGGACACTTATCAAGTTTCACGAGGAGTCAGGCATCGTCTCCTTTGGAGGCACTGATCTCCGCGTACCTCTGAAGTTTTCAAAGGATGTGAGGCCTCCGGTCGTGATGAGGTGGGGAACTAGGTCTTTCTCTGTGGTCTCCACAGGGGATTCAGACATCCTTTCGTCTTCGGAGATGCCAGATGAGCCTGCATTCAAGTCACTGCAGGGATATCCAGCCTTATTTCGCGTCAGGGCATTGCGGTGTCCATTCCACCTGAGGCCGCATAATCAGGGTCCCTCTCACATACCTAGTGCTGAGAGAAGCCTCCTCTTGAAGTGCTTGTGGTAAGGTGGTATTCCTCTGGAGTCGAAGCCAGGGACTAACCTCTCATCTCGAGTTGATTTTTGGTCCACGGAGCTCTTTCGTGTTGCTACAGTGACCTCAGGATCCCTCTAGCCTTGAAACAGTGTTCTTGGGGTTTCTATGGAGTGCCATCAAGGAAATCAAGGCTCCTTTCATGTGTGATGTGCAACACGGAATTGCTCTGCACGTAGTGCAGGATATCGGGCCTCATTTTGCGGCGAGGGGGAAGTCTCATGGTTTTTCTCGAGTTGCGGCGGGAAGCTGGGGTATATTCTCGAGTTACGACGGGGATGGCCCTTCCACCCACGTGTTTGTTCAGCGACGTCAGGACTCCTGCCTAGTTGCGAGGGACAACTCGGGATTCTCCTCGAGGCTTGGCAGGGCAATTGGGACGCCTCTCCAGCTGAGGCGGGAGACCAAGTGTCCCTTTCCACGTGCCACAGGAATCCTGGGACACCTATCAAGTTTCACCAGGAGTCAGGTATCGTCTCCTTTGGAGGCTCTGATCTCCGCGTACCTCTGGAGTTTTCAAAGGATGTGAGGACTCCGGTCGTCATGAGATGGGGAACTAGGTCTTTCCCTGTGGTCTCCACAGGGGATTCAGACATCCTTTCGTCTTGGGAGATGCAAGACGAGCCTGCATTCAAGTCACTGCAGGGATATCCGGCCTTATTTCGCATCAGGGCATCGCGGTGTTCATTCCACTTGAGGCCGCAAAATCAGGGTCACTCTCACATACCTAGAGCTGAGAGAAGCCTCCTCTTGAGGTGCTTGTGGTAAGGTGGTATTCCTCTGGAGTCGAAGCCAGGGACTACCCTCTCATGTCGAGTTGATTTTTGGTCCACGGAGCTCTTTTGTGTTGCTACAGTGACCTCAGGATCCCTCTAGCCTTGAAACAGTGTTCTTGGGGTTTCTCTGGAGTGCCATCAAGGAAATCAAGGCTCCTTTTATGTGTGATGTGCAACACGGAATTGCTCTGCACGCAGTGCAGGGGAATCGGGCCTCATCTCGTGGCGAGGGGGAAGTCTCATGGTTTTTCTCGAGTTTCGGTGGGAACCTGGGGTATATTCTCGAGTTACGACGGGGATGGACCTTCCACCCACGTGTTTCTTCAGCGACGTCAGGACTCCTGCCTAGTTGCGAGGGACAACTCGGGATTCTCCTGGAGGCTTGGCAGGGCAATTGGGACGCTTCTCCAGCTGAGGCGGGAGACCAAGGGTCCCTTTCCACGTGCCACAGGAATCGTGGGACTCCTATCAAGTTTCACGAGGAGTCAGGCATCGTCTCCTTTGGAGGCACTGATCTCCGCGTACCTCTGGAGTTTTGAAAGGATGTGAGGCCTCCGGTCGCGATAAGGTGGGGAACTAGGTCTTTTTCTGTGGTCTCCACAGGGGATTCAGACATCCTTTCATCTTGGGAGATGCAAGACAAGCCTGCATTCAAGTCACTGCAGGGATATCCGGCCTTATTTCGAGTCAGGGCATCGCACTGTCCATTCCACTTGAGGCCGCAAACTCAGGGTACCTCTCACATACATAGAGCTGCGAGAAGCCTCCCCTTGAGGTGCTTGTGGTAAGGTGGTATTCCTCTGGAGTCGAAGCCAGGGACTAACCTCTCATCTCGAGTTGATTTTTGGTCCACGGAGTTCTTCCGTGTTGCTACAGTGACTTCAGGATCCCTCTAGCCTTGAAACAGTGTTCTAGGTTTCCTCTGGTTTGCTATCAAGGAAATCAAGGCTCGTTTCATGTTTGATGTGCAACACGGAATTGCTCTGCATGCAGTGCAGGGGAATCGGGCCTCATCTCACGGTGAGGGGGAAGTCTCATGGTTTTTCTCGAGTTGCGGCGGAAACCTGGGATATATTCTCGAGTTACGACGGGATGGCCCTTCCACCCACGTGTTTGTTCAGCCACGTCAGGACTCCTGCCTAGTTGCGAGGGACAACTCAGGATTCTCCTCGAGGCTTGGCAGGGCAATTGGGACGCCTCTCCAGCTCAGGCGGGAGAACAAGGGTCCCTTTCCACGTGCCACAGGAATCCTGGGACACCTAAGAAGTTTCACGAGGAGTCAGGCATCGTCTCCTTTGGAGGCACTGATCTCTGCGTACCTCTGGAGTTTTCAAAGGATGTGACGCCTCCGGTCGCGATGAGGTGGGGAAGTAGATCTATCTCTGTGGTCTCCACATTGGATTCAGACATCCTTTCATCTTGGGAGATGCAAGACGAGCCTGCATTCAAGTCACTGCAGGGATATCCGGCCTTATTTCGAGTCAGGGCATCGTGGTGTCCATTCCACTTGAGGCCGCAAAATCAGGGTCCCTCTCACATAGCTAGAGCTGAGGGAAGCCTCCTCTTGAAGTGCTTGTGGTAAGGTGGTATTCCTCTGTAGTCGAAGCCAGGGACTAACCTCTCATCTCGAGTTGATTTTTGATCCACGGAGCTGTTTCGTGTTGCTACAGTGACCTCAGGATCCCTCTAGCCTTGAAACAGTGTTCTAGGTTTTCTCTGGTTTGCCATCAAGGAAATCAAGGCTCCTTTCAAGTTTGATGTGCAACACGGAATTGCTCTGCATGCAGTGCAGTGGAATCGGGCCTCATCTCACGGCGAGGGGGAAGTCTCATGGTTTTTCTCGAGTTGCGGCGGGAACCTCGGGTATATTCTCGAGTTACGACGGGGATGGCCCTTCCACACACGTGTTTCTTCAGCGACGTCAGGACTCCTGCCTAGTTGCGAGGGACAACTCGGGATTCTCCTCGAGGCTTGGCAGGGCAATTGGGACGCCTCTCCACCTGAGGCGGGAGACCAAGGGTCCCTTTCCACGTGCCACAGGAATCCTGGGACTCCTATCAAGTTTCACGAGGAGTCAGGCATCGTCTCCTTTGGAGGCACTGATCTCCGCGTACCTCTGGAGTTTTCAAAGGATGTGAGGCCTCCGGTCGCGATGAGGTGGGAAACTAGGTCTTTCTCTGTGGTCTCCACAGGGGATTCAGACATCCTTTCGTCTTGGGAGATGCAAGACGAGCCTGCATTCAAGTCACTGCAGGGATATCCGGCTATATTTCGAGTCAGGGCATCGTGGTGTCCATTCCACTTGAGGCCGCAAAATATGGGTCCTTCTCACATAGCTAGAGCTGAGGGAAGCCTCCTCTTGAGGTGCTTGTGGTAAGGTGGTATTCCTCTGGAGTCGAAGCCAGGGACTAACCTCTCATCTCGAGTTGATTTTTGATCCACGGAGCTGTTTCGTGTTGCTACAGTGACCTCAGGATCCCTCTAGCCTTGAAACAGTGTTCTAGGTTTTCTCTGGTTTGCCATCAAGGAAATCAAGGCTCCTTTCATGTTTGATGTGCAACACGGAATTGCTCTGCATGCAGTGCAGGGGAATCCGGCCTCATCTCATGGCGAGGGGGAAGTCTCATGGTTTTTCTCGAGTTGCGGCGGGAACCTCGGGTATATTCTCGAGTTACGAAGGGGATGGCCCTTCCACACACGTGTTTGTTCAGCAACGTCGGGACTCCTGCCTAGTTGCGAGGGACAACTCAGGATTCTCCTCGAGGCTTGGCAGGGCAATTGGGACGCCTCTCCAGCTGAAGCGGAAAATGAAGGGTCCCTTTCCACGTGCCACAGGAATCCTGGGACTCCTATCAAGTTTCACGAGGAGTCAGGTATCGTCTCCTTTGGAGGCTCTGATCTCCGCGTACGTCTGGAGTTTTCAAAGGATGTGAGGACTCCGGTCGTCATGAGATGGGGAACTAGGTCTTTCCCTGTGGTCTCCACAGGGGATTCAGACATCCTTTTGTCTTGGGAGATGCAAGACGAGCCTGCATTCAAGTCACTGCAGAAATATCCGGCCTTATTTCGAGTCAGGGCATCGCGGTGTCCATTCCACTTGAGGCCGCAAAATCAGGGTCCCTCTCACATACCTAGAGCTGAGAGAAGCCACCTCTTGAGGTGCTTGTGGTAAGGTGGTATTCCTCTGGAGTCGAAGCCAGGGACTACCCTCTCATCTCGAGTTGATTTTTGGTCCACGGAGCTCTTTCGTGTTGCTACAGTGACCTCAGGATCCCTCTAGCCTTGAAACAGTGTTCCTGGGGTTTCTCTGGAGTGCCATCAAGGAAATCAAGGCTCCTTTTATGTGTGATGTGCAACACGGAATTGCTCTGCACGCAGTGCAGGGGAATCGGGCCTCATCTCGCGGCGAGGGGGAAGTCTCATGGTTTTTCTCGAGTTGCGGCGGAACCTGGGATATATTCTCGAGTTACGAAGGGGATGGCCATTCCACACACGTGTTTGTTCAGCAACGTGGGGACTCCTGCCTAGTTGCGAGGGACAACTCAGGATTCTCCTCGAGGCTTGGCAGGGCAATTGGGACGCCTCTCCAGCTGTGGCGGGAGACCAAGGGTCCCTTTCCACGTGCCACAGGAATCCTGGGACACCTATCAAGTTTCACGAGGAGTCAGGCATCGTCTCCTTTGGAGGCACTGATCTCCGCGTACCTCTGGAGTTTTCAAAGGATGTGAGGCCTCCGGTCGTGATGAGGTGGGGAACTAGGTCTTTCTCTGTGGTCTCCACAGGGGATTCAGACATCCTTTCGTCTTCGGAGATGCAAGATGAGCCTGCATTCAAGTCACTGCAGGGATATCCAGCCTTATTTCGCGTCAGGGCATTGCGGTGTCCATTCCACTTGAGGCCGCATAATCAGGGTCCCTCTCACATACCTAGTGCTGAGAGAAGCCTCCTCTTGAAGTGCTTGTGGTAAGGTGGTATTCCTCTGGAGTCGAAGCCAGGGACTAACCTCTCATCTCGAGTTGATTTTTGGTCCACGGAGCTCTTTCGTGTTGCTACAGTGACCTCAGGATCCCTCTAGCCTTGAAACAGTGTTCTTGGGGTTTCTCTGGAGTGCCATCAAGGAAATCAAGGCTCCTTTTATGTGTGATGTGCAACACGGAATTGCTCTGCACGCAGTGCAGGGGTATCGGGCCTCATCTCGCGGCGAGGGGGAAGTCTCATGGTTTTTCTAGAGTTGCGGTGGGAACCTGGGGTATATTCTCGAGTTACGACGGGGATGGACCTTCCACCCACGTGTTTCTTCAGCGACGTCAGGACTCCTGCCTAGTTGCGAGGGACAACTCGGGATTCTCCTCGAGGCTTGGCAGGGCAATTGGGACGCCTCTCCAGCTGAAGCGGAAGATGAAGGGTCCCTTTCCACGTGCCACAGGAATCCTGGGACTCCTATCAAGTTTCACGAGGAGTCAGGTATCGTCTCCTTTGGAGGCTCTGATCTCCGCATACCTCTGGAGTTTTCAAAGGATGTGAGGACTCCGGTCGTCATGAGATGGGGAACTAGGTCTTTCCCTGTGGTCTCCACAGGGGATTCAGACATCCTTTCATCTTGGGAGATGCAAGACGAGCCTGCATTCAAGTTACTGCAGGGATATCCGGCCTTATTTCGCGTCACGGCATCGCGGTGTTCATTCTGCTTGAGGCCGCAAAATCAGGGTCCCTCTCACATACCTAGAGCTGAGAGAAGCCTCCTCTTGAGGTGCTTGTGGTAAGGTGGTATTCCTCTGGAGTCGAAGCCAGGGACTAACCTCTCATCTCGAGTTGATTTTTAGTCCACGGAGCTCTTTTGTGTTGCTACAGTGACCTCAGGATCCCTCTAGCCTTGAAACAGAGTTCTTGGGGTTTCTCTGGAGTGCCATCAAGGAAATCAAGGCTCCTTTTATGTGTGATGTGCAACACGGAATTGCTCTGCACGCAGTGCAGGGGAATCGGGCCTCATCTCGCAGCGAGGGGGAAGTCTCATGGTTTTTCTCGAGTTTCGGTGGGAGCCTGGGGTATATTCTCGAGTTACGACGGGGATGGACCTTCCACCCACGTGTTTGTTCAGTCACGTCAGGACTCCTGCCTAGTTGCGAGGGACAACTCGGGATTCTCCTCGAGCCTTAGCAGGGCAATTGGGACGCCTCTCCAGCTGAGGCGGTAGACCAAGTGTCCCTTTCCACGTGCCACAGGAATCCTGGGACTCCTATCAAGTTTCACGAGGAGTCAGGCATCATCTCCTTTGAAAGCACTGATCTCCACGTACCTCTGGAGTTTTCAAAGGATGTGAGGCATCCGGTCGCGATGAGGTGGGGAACTAGGTCTTTCTCTGTGGTCTCCACAGGGGATTCAGACATCCTTTCATCTTGGAAGATGCAAGACGAGCCTGCATTCAAGTCACTGCAGGGATATCCGGCCTCATTTCGAGTCAGGGCATCACAGTGTCCATTCCACTTGAGGCCGCAAACTCAGGGTCCCTCTCACATAGCTAGAGCTGAGAGAAGCCTCCTCTTGAGGTGCTTGTGGTAAGGTGGTATTCCTCTGGAGTCGAAGCCATGGACTAACCTCTCATCTCGAGTTGATTTTTGGGCCACGGAGCACTTTCATGTTGCTACAGTGACCTCAGGATCCCTCTAGCCTGAAAACAGTGTTCTTGGGGTTTCTCTGGAGTGCCATCAAGGAAATCAAGGCTCCTTTCATGTGTGATGTGCAACACGGAATTGCTCTGCACGCAGTGCAGGGGAATCGGGCCTCATCTCGCGGCGAGGGGGAAGTCTCACGGTTTTTCTCGAGTTGCGGCGGAAACCTGGGATATATTCTCGAGTTACGACGGGATGGCCCTTCCACCCACGTGTTTGTTCAGCCACGTCAGGACTCCTGCCTAATTGCGAGGGACAACTCGGGATTCTCCTCGAGGCTTGGCAGGACAATTGGGACGCCTCTTCAGCTCAGGCGGGAGAACAAGGGTCCCTTTCCACGTGCCACAGGAATCCTGGGACACCTAAGAAGTTTCACGAGGAGTCAGGCATCGTCTCCTTTGGAGGCACTGATCTCTGCGTACCTCTGGAGTTTTCACAGGATGTGAGGCCTCCGGTCGCGATGAGGTGGGAAAGTAGGTCTATCTCTGTGGTCTCCACATTGGATTCAGACATCCTTTCATCTTGGGAGATGCAAGACGAGCCTGCATTCAAGTCACTGCAGGGATATCCGGCCTTATTTCGAGTCAGGGCATCACGGAGATCATTCCCCTTGATGCCGCAAACTCAGGGTCCCTCTCACATACCTAGAGCTGAGAGAAGCCTCCTCGTGAGGTGCTTGTGGTAAGGCGGTATTCCTATGGAGTCGAAGTCAGGGACTAACCTCTCATCTCGAGTTGATTTTTGGTCCACGGAGCTCTTTCGTGTTGCCACAGTGACCTCAGGTTCCCTCTAGCCTTGAAACAGTGTTCTTGGGGTTTCTCTGGAGTGCCATCAAGGAAATCAAGGCTCCTTTCATGTGTGATGTGCAACACGGAATTGCTCTGCACGCAGTGCAGGGGAATCGGGCCTCATCTCGCGGCGAGGGGGAAGTCTCATGGTTTTTCTCGAGTTGCGGCGGGAACCTGGGGTATATTCTCGAGTTACGACGGGGATGGCCCTTCCACCCACGTGTTTCTTCAGCGACGTCAGGACTCCTGCCTAGTTGCGAGGGACAACTCGGGATTCTCCTCGAGGCTTGGCAGGGCAATTGGGACGCCTCTCCAGCTGAAGCGGAAGACGAAGTTTCCCTTTCCACGTGCCACAGGAATCCTGGGACTCCTATAAAGTTTCACGAGCAGTCAGGTATCGTCTCCTTTGGAGGCTCTGATCTCCGCGTACTTCTGGAGTTTTCAAAGGATGTGAGGACTCCGGTCGTCATGAGATGGGGAACTAGGTCTTTCCCTGTGGTCTCCACAGGGGATTCAGACATCCTTTCATCTTGGGAGATGCAAGACGAGCCTGCATTCAAGTTACTGCAGGGATATCCGGCCTTATTTCGCGTCACGGCATCGCGGTGTTCATTCCGCTTGAGGCCGCAAAATCAGGGTCCCTCTCACATACCTAGAGCTGAGAGAAGCCTCCTCTTGAGGTGCTTGTGGTAAGGTGGTATTCCTCTGGAGTCGAAGCCAGGGACTAACCTCTCATCTCGAGTTGATTTTTAGTCCACGGAGCTCTTTTGTGTTGCTACAGTGACCTCAGGATCCCTCTAGCCTTGAAACAGAGTTCTTGGGGTTTCTCTGGAGTGCCATCAAGGAAATCAAGGCTCCTTTTATGTGTGATGTGCAACACGGAATTGCTCTGCACGCAGTGCAGGGGAATCGGGCCTCATCTCGCAGCGAGGGGGAAGTCTCATGGTTTTTCTCGAGTTTCGGTGAGAGCCTGGGGTATATTCTCGAGTTACGACGGGGATGGACCTTCCACCCACGTGTTTCTTCAGCGACGTCAGGACTCCTGCCTAGTTGCGAGGGACAACTCGGGATTCTCCTCGAGGCTTGGCAGGGCAATTGGGACGCTTCTCCAGCTGAGGCGGGAGACCAAGGTTCCCTTTCCACGTGCCACAGGAATCCTGGGACTCCTATCAAGTTTCACGAGGAGTCAGGCATTGTCTCCTTTGGAGGCACTGATCTCCGCGTACCTCTGGAGTTTTCAAAGGATGTGAGGCCTCCGGTCGCGATGAGGTGGGGAACTAGGTCTTTTTCTGTGGTCTCCAGAGGGGATTCAGACATGCTTTCATCTTGGGAGATGCAAGACAAGCCTGCATTCAAGTCACTGCAAGGATATCCGGCCTTATTTCGAGTCAGGGCATCGCACTGTCCATTCCACTTGATGCCACAAACTCAGGGTACCTCTCACATACCTAGAGCTGAGAGAAGCCTCCTCTTGAAGTGCTTGTGGTAAGGTGGTATTCCTCTGGAGTCGAAGCCAGGGACTAACCTCTCATCTCGAGTTGATTTTTGGTCCACGGAGCTCTTTCGTGTTGCTACAGTGACCTCAGGTTCCCTCTAGCCTTGAAACAGTTTTCTTGGGGTTTCTCTGGAGTGCCATCAAGGAAATCAAGGCTCCTTTCATGTGCGATGTGCAACACGGAATTGCTCTGCACGCAGTGCAGGATATCGGGCCTCATTTTGCGGCGAAGGGGAAGTCTCATGGTTTTTCTCGAATTGTGCGGGGAACCTGGGGTATATTCTCGAGTTATGACGGGGATGGCCCTTCCACCCACGTGTTTGTTCAGTCACGTCAGGACTCCTGCCTAGTTGCGAGGGACAACTCGGGATTCTCCTCGAGCCTTAGCAGGGCAATTGGGACGCCTCTCCAGCTGATGCGGTAGACCAAGTGTCCCTTTCCACGTGCCACAGGAATCCTGGGACTCCTATCAAGTTTCACGAGGAGTCAGGCATCATCTCCTTTGAAAGCACTGATCTCCACGTACCTCTGGAGTTTTCAAAGGATGTGAGGCATCCGGTCGCGATGAGGTGGGGAACTAGGTCTTTCTCTGTGGTCTCCACAGGGGATTCAGACATCCTTTCGTCTTGGAAGATGCAAGACGAGCCTGCATTCAAGTCACTGCAGGGATATCCGGCCTCATTTCGAGTCAGGGCATCACAGTGTCCATTCCACTTGAGGCCGCAAACTCAGGGTCCCTCTCACATAGCTAGAGCTGAGAGAAGCCTCCTCTTGAGGTGCTTGTGGTAAGGTGGTATTCCTCTGGAGTCGAAGCCAGGGACGAACCTCTCATCTCGAGTTGATTTTTGGGCCACGGAGCACTTTCATGTTGCTACAGTGACCTCAGGATCCCTCTAGCCTGAAAACAGTGTTCTTGGGGTTTCTCTGGAGTGCCATCAAGGAAATCAAGTCTCCTTTCATGTGTGATGTGCAACACGGAATTGCTCTGCATGCAGTGCAGGGGAATCAGGCCTCATCTCCCGGCGAGGGGGAAGTCTCATGGTTTTTCTCGAGTTGCGGCGGGAACCTGGGCTATATTCTCGAGTTACGACGGGGATGGCCCTTCCACACACGTGTTTGTTCAGCGACGTCAGGACTCCTGCCTAGTTGCGAGGGACAACTCGGGATTCTCCTCGAGGCTTGGCAGGGCAATTGGGACGCCTCTCCAGCTGAGGCGGGAGACCAAGGGTCCCTTTCCACGTGCCACAGGTATCCTGGGACTCCTATCAAGTTTCACGAGGAGTCACGCATCGTCTACTTTGGAGGCACTGATCTCTGTGTACCTCTGGAGTTTTCAAAGGATGTGAGGCCTCCGGTCGCGATGAGGTGGGGAAGTAGGTCTATCTCTGTGGCCTCCACAGGGGATTCAGAGATCCTTTCGTCTTGGGAGATGCAAGACGAGCCTGCATTCAAGTCACTGCAGGGATATCCGGCCTTATTTCGAATCAGGGCATCGCGGTGTCCATTCCACTTGAGGCCGCAAACTCAGGGTCCCTCTCACATACCTAGAGCTGAGAGAAGCCTCCTCTTGAGGTGCTTGTGGTAAGGTGGTATTCCTCTGGAGTCGAAGCCACGGACTAACCTCTCATCTCGAGTTGATTTTTGGTCCGCGGAGCTCTTTCGTGTTGCTACAGTGACCTCAGGATCCCTCTAGCCTTGAAACAGTGTTCTTGGGGTTTCTCTGGAGTGCCATCAAGGAAATCAAGGCTCCTTTAATGTGTGATGTGCAACACGGAATTGCTGTGCAAGCAGTGCAGGGGAATCGGGCCTCATCTCGCGGCGAGGGGGAAGTCTCATGGTTTTTCTCGAGTTGCGGCGGGAACCTGGGGTATATTCTCGAGTAACGACGGGGATGGCCCTTCCACCCACGTGTTTGTTCCGCGACGGCAGGACTCCTGCCTAGTTGCGAGGGACAACTCGGGATTCTCCTCAAGGTTGGCAGGGCAATTGAGACGCCTCTTCAGCTGAGGCGGGAGATCAAGAGTCCCTTTCCACGTGCCACAGGAATCCTGGGACTCCTATCAAGTTTCAAGAGGAGTCACGCATCATCTCCTTTGGAGGCACTGATCTCTGCGTACCTCTGGAGTTTTCAAAATATGGGAGACCTCCGGTCGCGATGAGGTGCGGAACTAGGTCTTTCTCTGTGGTCTCCACAGGGGATTCAGACATCCTTTCGTCTTGGGAGATGTAAGACGAGCCTGCATTCAAGTCACTGCAGGGATATCCGGCCTTATTTCGAGTCAGGGCATCGCACTGTCCATTCCACTTGATGCCACAAACTCAGGGTACCTCTCACATACCTAGAGCTGAGAGAAGCCTCCTCTTGAAGTGCTTGTGGTAAGGTGGTATTCCTCTGGAGTCGAAGCCAGGGACTAACCTCTCATCTCGAGTTGATTTTTGGTCCACGGAGCTCTTTCGTGTTGCTACAGTGACCTCAGGTTCCCTCTAGCCTTGAAACAGTTTTCTTGGGGTTTCTCTGGAGTGCCATCAAGGAAATCAAGGCTCCTTTTATGTGTGATGTGCAACACGGAATTGCTCTGCACGCAGTGCAGGGGAATCGGGCCTCATCTCGCAGCGAGGGGGAAGTCTCATGGTTTTTCTCGAGTTTCGGTGGGAGCCTGGGGTATATTCTCGAGTTACGACGGGGATGGACCTTCCACCCACGTGTTTGTTCAGTCACGTCAGGACTCCTGCCTAGTTGCGAGGGACAACTCGGGATTCTCCTCGAGCCTTAGCAGGGCAATTGGGACGCCTCTCCAGCTGAGGCGGTAGACCAAGTGTCCCTTTCCACGTGCCACAGGAATCCTGGGACTCCTATCAAGTTTCACGAGGAGTCAGGCATCATCTCCTTTGAAAGCACTGATCTCCACGTACCTCTGGAGTTTTCAAAGGATGTGAGGCATCCGGTCGCGATGAGGTGGGGAACTAGGTCTTTCTCTGTGGTCTCCACAGGGGATTCAGACATCCTTTCATCTTGGAAGATGCAAGACGAGCCTGCATTCAAGTCACTGCAGGGATATCCGGCCTCATTTCGAGTCAGGGCATCACAGTGTCCATTCCACTTGAGGCCGCAAACTCAGGGTCCCTCTCACATAGCTAGAGCTGAGAGAAGCCTCCTCTTGAGGTGCTTGTGGTAAGGTGGTATTCCTCTGGAGTCGAAGCCATGGACTAACCTCTCATCTCGAGTTGATTTTTGGGCCACGGAGCACTTTCATGTTGCTACAGTGACCTCAGGATCCCTCTAGCCTGAAAACAGTGTTCTTGGGGTTTCTCTGGAGTGCCATCAAGGAAATCAAGGCTCCTTTCATGTGTGATGTGCAACACGGAATTGCTCTGCACGCAGTGCAGGGGAATCGGGCCTCATCTCGCGGCGAGGGGGAAGTCTCACGGTTTTTCTCGAGTTGCGGCGGAAACCTGGGATATATTCTCGAGTTACGACGGGATGGCCCTTCCACCCACGTGTTTGTTCAGCCACGTCAGGACTCCTGCCTAATTGCGAGGGACAACTCGGGATTCTCCTCGAGGCTTGGCAGGACAATTGGGACGCCTCTTCAGCTCAGGCGGGAGAACAAGGGTCCCTTTCCACGTGCCACAGGAATCCTGGGACACCTAAGAAGTTTCACGAGGAGTCAGGCATCGTCTCCTTTGGAGGCACTGATCTCTGCGTACCTCTGGAGTTTTCACAGGATGTGAGGCCTCCGGTCGCGATGAGCTGGGGAAGTAGGTCTATCTCTGTGGTCTCCACATTGGATTCAGACATCCTTTCATCTTGGGAGATGCAAGACGAGCCTGCATTCAAGTCACTGCAGGGATATCCGGCCTTATTTCGAGTCAGGGCATCACGGAGATCATTCCCCTTGATGCCGCAAACTCAGGGTCCCTCTCACATACCTAGAGCTGAGAGAAGCCTCCTCGTGAGGTGCTTGTGGTAAGGTGGTATTCCTATGGAGTCGAAGTCAGGGACTAACCTCTCATCTCGAGTTGATTTTTGGTCCACGGAGCTCTTTCGTGTTGCCACAGTGACCTCAGGTTCCCTCTAGCCTTGAAACAGTGTTCTTGGGGTTTCTCTGGAGTGCCATCAAGGAAATCAAGGCTCCTTTCATGTGTGATGTGCAACACGGAATTGCTCTGCACGCAGTGCAGGGGAATCGGGCCTCATCTCGCGGCGAGGGGGAAGTCTCATGGTTTTTCTCGAGTTGCGGCGGGAACCTGGGGTATATTCTCGAGTTACGACGGGATGGCCCTTCCACCCACGTGTTTGTTCAGCGACGTCAGGACTCCTGCCTAGTTGCGAGGGACAACTCGGGATTCTCCTCGAGGCTTGGCAGGGCAATTGGGACGCCTCTCCAGCTGAAGCGGAAGACGAAGTTTCCCTTTCCACGTGCCACAGGAATCCTGGGACTCCTATAAAGTTTCACGAGCAGTCAGGTATCGTCTCCTTTGGAGGCTCTGATCTCCGCGTACTTCTGGAGTTTTCAAAGGATGTGAGGACTCCGGTCGTCATGAGATGGGGAACTAGGTCTTTCCCTGTGGTCTCCACAGGGGATTCAGACATCCTTTCATCTTGGGAGATGCAAGACGAGCCTGCATTCAAGTTACTGCAGGGATATCCGGCCTTATTTCGCGTCACGGCATCGCGGTGTTCATTCCGCTTGAGGCCGCAAAATCAGGGTCCCTCTCACATACCTAGAGCTGAGAGAAGCCTCCTCTTGAGGTGCTTGTGGTAAGGTGGTTTTCCTCTGGAGTCGAAGCCAGGGACTAACCTCTCATCTCGAGTTGATTTTTAGTCCACGGAGCTCTTTTGTGTTGCTACAGTGACCTCAGGATCCCTCCAGCCTTGAAACAGAGTTCTTGGGGTTTCTCTGGAGTGCCATCAAGGAAATCAAGGCTCCTTTTATGTGTGATGTGCAACACGGAATTGCTCTGCACGCAGTGCAGGGGAATCGGGCCTCATCTCGCAGCGAGGGGGAAGTCTCATGGTTTTTCTCGAGTTTCGGTGAGAGCCTGGGGTATATTCTCGAGTTACGACGGGGATGGACCTTCCACCCACGTGTTTCTTCAGCGACGTCAGGACTCCTGCCTAGTTGCGAGGGACAACTCGGGATTCTCCTCGAGGCTTGGCAGGGCAATTGGGACGCTTCTCCAGCTGAGGCGGGAGACCAAGGTTCCCTTTCCACGTGCCACAGGAATCCTGGGACTCCTATAAAGTTTCACGAGGAGTCAGGCATCGTCTCCTTTGGAGGCACTGATCTCCGCGTACCTCTGGAGTTTTCAAAGGATGTGAGGCCTCCGGTCGCGATGAGGTGGGGAACTAGGTCTTTTTCTGTGGTCTCCAGAGGGGATTCAGACATGCTTTCATCTTGGGAGATGCAAGACAAGCCTGCATTCAAGTCACTGCAAGGATATCCGGCCTTATTTCGAGTCAGGGCATCGCACTGTCCATTCCACTTGATGCCACAAACTCAGGGTACCTCTCACATACCTAGAGCTGAGAGAAGCCTCCTCTTGAAGTGCTTGTGGTAAGGTGGTATTCCTCTGGAGTCGAAGCCAGGGACTAACCTCTCATCTCGAGTTGATTTTTGGTCCACGGAGCTCTTTCGTGTTGCTACAGTGACCTCAGGTTCCCTCTAGCCTTGAAACAGTTTTCTTGGGGTTTCTCTGGAGTGCCATCAAGGAAATCAAGGCTCCTTTCATGTGCGATGTGCAACACGGAATTGCTCTGCACGCAGTGCAGGATATCGGGCCTCATTTTGCGGCGAAGGGGAAGTCTCATGGTTTTTCTCGAATTGTGCGGGGAACCTGGGGTATATTCTTGAGTTATGACGGGGATGACCCTTCCACCCACGTGTTTGTTCAGTCACGTCAGGACTCCTGCCTAGTTGCGAGGGACAACTCGGGATTCTCCTCGAGCCTTAGCAGGGCAATTGGGACGCCTCTCCAGCTGAGGCGGTAGACCAAGTGTCCCTTTCCACGTGCCACAGGAATCCTGGGACTCCTATCAAGTTTCACGAGGAGTCAGGCATCATCTCCTTTGAAAGCACTGATCTCCACGTACCTCTGGAGTTTTCAAAGGATGTGAGGCATCCGGTCGCGATGAGGTGGGGAACTAGGTCTTTCTCTGTGGTCTCCACAGGGGATTCAGACATCCTTTCGTCTTGGAAGATGCAAGACGAGCCTGCATTCAAGTCACTGCAGGGATATCCGGCCTCATTTCGAGTCAGGGCATCACAGTGTCCATTCCACTTGAGGCCGCAAACTCAGGGTCCCTCTCACATAGCTAGAGCTGAGAGAAGCCTCCTCTTGAGGTGCTTGTGGTAAGGTGGTATTCCTCTGGAGTCGAAGCCATGGACTAACCTCTCATCTCGAGTTGATTTTTGGGCCACGGAGCACTTTCATGTTGCTACAGTGACCTCAGGATCCCTCTAGCCTGAAAACAGTGTTCTTGGGGTTTCTCTGGAGTGCCACCAAGGAAATCAAGGCTCCTTTCATGTGTGATGTGCAACACGGAATTGCTCTGCACGCAGTGCAGGGGAATCGGGCCTCATCTCGCGGCGAGGGGGAAGTCTCACGGTTTTTCTCGAGTTGCGGCGGAAACCTGGGATATATTCTCGAGTTACGACGGGATGGCCCTTCCACCCACGTGTTTGTTCAGCCACGTCAGGACTCCTGCCTAGTTGCGAGGGACAACTCAGGATTCTCCTCGAGGCATGGCAGGGCAATTGGGACGCCTCTTCAGCTCAGGCGGGAGAACAAGTGTCCCTTTCCACGTGCCACAGGAATCCTGGGACACCTAAGAAGTTTCACGAGGAGTCAGGCATCGTCTCCTTTGGAGGCACTGATCTCTGCGTACCTCTGGAGTTTTCACAGGATGTGAGGCCTCCGGTCGCGATGAGGTGGGGAAGTAGGTCTATCTCTGTGGTCTCCACATTGGATTCAGACATCCTTTCATCTTGGGAGATGCAAGACGAGCCTGCATTCAAGTCACTGCAGGGATATCCGGCCTTATTTCGAGTCAGGGCATCACGGAGATCATTCCCCTTGATGCCGCAAACTCAGGGTCCCTCTCACATACCTAGAGCTGAGAGAAGCCTCCTCGTGAGGTGCTTGTGGTAAGGTGGTATTCCTATGGAGTCGAAGTCAGGGACTAACCTCTCATCTCGAGTTGATTTTTGGTCCACGGAGCTCTTTCGTGTTGCCACAGTGACCTCAGGTTCCCTCTAGCCTTGAAACAGTGTTCTTGGGGTTTCTCTGGAGTGCCATCAAGGAAATCAAGGCTCCTTTCATGTGTGATGTGCAACACGGAATTGCTCTGCACGCAGTGCAGGGGAATCGGGCCTCATCTCGCGGCGAGGGGGAAGTCTCATGGTTTTTCTCGAGTTGCGGCGGGAACCTGGGGTATATTCTCGAGTTACGACGGGGATGGCCCTTCCACCCACGTGTTTGTTCAGCGACGTCAGGACTCCTGCCTAGTTGCGAGGGACAACTCGGGATTCTCCTCGAGGCTTGGCAGGGCAATTGGGACGCCTCTCCAGCTGAAGCGGAAGACGAAGGTTCCCTTTCCACGTGCCACAGGAATCCTGGGACTCCTATAAAGTTTCACGAGCAGTCAGGTATCGTCTCCTTTGGAGGCTCTGATCTCCGCGTACTTCTGGAGTTTTCAAAGGATGTGAGGACTCCGGTCGTCATGAGATGGGGAACTAGGTCTTTCCCTGTGGTCTCCACAGGGGATTCAGACATCCTTTCATCTTGGGAGATGCAAGACGAGCCTGCATTCAAGTTACTGCAGGGATATCCGGCCTTATTTCGTGTCACGGCATCGCGGTGTTCATTCCGCTTGAGGCCGCAAAATCAGGGTCCCTCTCACATACCTAGAGCTGAGAGAAGCCTCCTCTTGAGGTGCTTGTGGTAAGGTGGTATTCCTCTGGAGTCGAAGCCAGGGACTAACCTCTCATCTCGAGTTGATTTTTAGTCCACGGAGCTCTTTTGTGTTGCTACAGTGACCTCAGGATCCCTCTAGCCTTGAAACAGAGTTCTTGGGGTTTCTCTGGAGTGCCATCAAGGAAATCAAGGCTCCTTTTATGTGTGATGTGCAACACGGAATTGCTCTGCACGCAGTGCAGGGGAATCGGGCCTCATCTCGCAGCGAGGGGGATGTCTCATGGTTTTTCTCGAGTTTCGGTGGGAGCCTGGGGTATATTCTCGAGTTACGACGGGGATGGACCTTCCACCCACGTGTTTCTTCAGCGACGTCAGGACTCCTGCCTAGTTGCGAGGGACAACTCGGGATTCTCCTCGAGGCTTGGCAGGGCAATTGGGACGCTTCTCCAGCTGAGGCGGGAGACCAAGGTTCCCTTTCCACGTGCCACAGGAATCCTGGGACTCCTATCAAGTTTCACGAGGAGTCAGGCATCGTCTCCTTTGGAGGCACTGATCTCCGCGTACCTCTGGAGTTTTCAAAGGATGTGAGGCCTCCGGTCGCGATGAGGTGGGGAACTAGGTCTTTTTCTGTGGTCTCCAGAGGGGATTCAGACATGCTTTCATCTTGGGAGATGCAAGACAAGCCTGCATTCAAGTCACTGCAAGGATATCCGGCCTTATTTCGAGTCAGGGCATCGCACTGTCCATTCCACTTGATGCCACAAACTCAGGGTACCTCTCACATACCTAGAGCTGAGAGAAGCCTCCTCTTGAAGTGCTTGTGGTAAGGTGGTATTCCTCTGGAGTCGAAGCCAGGGACTAACCTCTCATCTCGAGTTCATTTTTGGTCCACGGAGCTCTTTCGTGTTGCTACAGTGACCTCAGGTTCCCTCTAGCCTTGAAACAGTTTTCTTGGGTTTCTCTGGAGTGCCATCAAGGAAATCAAGGCTCCTTTCATGTGCGATGTGCAACACGGAATTGCTCTGCACGCAGTGCAGGATATCGGGCCTCATTTTGCGGCGAAGGGGAAGTCTCATGGTTTTTCTCGAATTGTGCGGGGAACCTGGGGTATATTCTCGAGTTATGACGGGGATGGCCCTTCCACCCACGTGTTTGTTCAGTCACGTCAGGACTCCTGCCTAGTTGCGAGGGACAACTCGGGATTCTCCTCGAGCCTTAGCAGGGCAATTGGGACGCCTCTCCAGCTGATGCGGTAGACCAAGTGTCCCTTTCCACGTGCCACAGGAATCCTGGGACTCCTATCAAGTTTCACGAGGAGTCAGGCATCATCTCCTTTGAAAGCACTGATCTCCACGTACCTCTGGAGTTTTCAAAGGATGTGAGGCATCCGGTCGCGATGAGGTGGGGAACTAGGTCTTTCTCTGTGGTCTCCACAGGGGATTCAGACATCCTTTCGTCTTGGAAGATGCAAGACGAGCCTGCATTCAAGTCACTGCAGGGATATCCGGCCTCATTTCGAGTCAGGGCATCACAGTGTCCATTCCACTTGAGGCCGCAAACTCAGGGTCCCTCTCACATAGCTAGAGCTGAGAGAAGCCTCCTCTTGAGGTGCTTGTGGTAAGGTGGTATTCCTCTGGAGTCGAAGCCAGGGACGAACCTCTCATCTCGAGTTGATTTTTGGGCCACGGAGCACTTTCATGTTGCTACAGTGACCTCAGGATCCCTCTAGCCTGAAAACAGTGTTCTTGGGGTTTCTCTGGAGTGCCATCAAGGAAATCAAGGCTCCTTTCATGTGTGATGTGCAACACGGAATTGCTCTGCATGCAGTGCAGGGGAATCAGGCCTCATCTCCCGGCGAGGGGGAAGTCTCATGGTTTTTCTCGAGTTGCGGCGGGAACCTGGGCTATATTCTCGAGTTACGACGGGGATGGCCCTTCCACACACGTGTTTGTTCAGCGACGTCAGGACTCCTGCCTAGTTGCGAGGGACAACTCGGGATTCTCCTCGAGGCTTGGCAGGGCAATTGGGACGCCTCTCCAGCTGAGGCGGGAGACCAAGGGTCCCTTTCCACGTGCCACAGGTATCCTGGGACTCCTATCAAGTTTCACGAGGAGTCACGCATCGTCTACTTTGGAGGCACTGATCTCTGTGTACCTCTGGAGTTTTCAAAGGATGTGAGGCCTCCGGTCGCGATGAGGTGGGGAAGTAGGTCTATCTCTGTGGCCTCCACAGGGGATTCAGAGATCCTTTCGTCTTGGGAGATGCAAGACGAGCCTGCATTCAAGTCACTGCAGGGATATCCGGCCTTATTTCGAATCAGGGCATCGCGGTGTCCATTCCACTTGAGGCCGCAAACTCAGGGTCCCTCTCACATACCTAGAGCTGAGAGAAGCCTCCTCTTGAGGTGCTTGTGGTAAGGTGGTATTCCTCTGGAGTCGAAGCCACGGACTAACCTCTCATCTCGAGTTGATTTTTGGTCCGCGGAGCTCTTTCGTGTTGCTACAGTGACCTCAGGATCCCTCTAGCCTTGAAACAGTGTTCTTGGGGTTTCTCTGGAGTGCCATCAAGGAAATCAAGGCTCCTTTAATGTGTGATGTGCAACACGGAATTGCTGTGCAAGCAGTGCAGGGGAATCGGGCCTCATCTCGCGGCGAGGGGGAAGTCTCATGGTTTTTCTCGAGTTGCGGCGGGAACCTGGGGTATATTCTCGAGTAACGACGGGGATGGCCCTTCCACCCACGTGTTTGTTCCGCGACGGCAGGACTCCTGCCTAGTTGCGAGGGACAACTCGGGATTCTCCTCAAGGTTGGCAGGGCAATTGAGACGCCTCTTCATCTGAGGCGGGAGATCAAGAGTCCCTTTCCACGTGCCACAGGAATCCTGGGACTCCTATCAAGTTTCAAGAGGAGTCACGCATCATCTCCTTTGGAGGCACTGATCTCTGCGTACCTCTGGAGTTTTCAAAATATGTGAGACCTCCGGTCGCGATGAGGTGCGGAACTAGGTCTTTCTCTGTGGTCTCCACAGGGGATTCAGACATCCTTTCGTCTTGGGAGATGTAAGACGAGCCTGCATTCAAGTCACTGCAGGGATATCCGGCCTTATTTCGAGTCAGGGCATCGCACTGTCCATTCCACTTGATGCCACAAACTCAGGGTACCTCTCACATACCTAGAGCTGAGAGAAGCCTCCTCTTGAAGTGCTTGTGGTAAGGTGGTATTCCTCTGGAGTCGAAGCCAGGGACTAACCTCTCATCTCGAGTTGATTTTTGGTCCACGGAGCTCTTTCGTGTTGCTACAGTGACCTCAGGTTCCCTCTAGCCTTGAAACAGTTTTCTTGGGGTTTCTCTGGAGTGCCATCAAGGAAATCAAGGCTCCTTTTATGTGTGATGTGCAACACGGAATTGCTCTGCACGCAGTGCAGGGGAATCGGGCCTCATCTCGCAGCGAGGGGGAAGTCTCATGGTTTTTCTCGAGTTTCGGTGGGAGCCTGGGGTATATTCTCGAGTTACGACGGGGATGGACCTTCCACCCACGTGTTTGTTCAGTCACGTCAGGACTCCTGCCTAGTTGCGAGGGACAACTCGGGATTCTCCTCGAGCCTTAGCAGGGCAATTGGGACGCCTCTCCAGCTGAGGCGGTAGACCAAGTGTCCCTTTCCACGTGCCACAGGAATCCTGGGACTCCTATCAAGTTTCACGAGGAGTCAGGCATCATCTCCTTTGAAAGCACTGATCTCCACGTACCTCTGGAGTTTTCAAAGGATGTGAGGCATCCGGTCGCGATGAGGTGGGGAACTAGGTCTTTCTCTGTGGTCTCCACAGGGGATTCAGACATCCTTTCATCTTGGAAGATGCAAGACGAGCCTGCATTCAAGTCACTGCAGGGATATCCGGCCTCATTTCGAGTCAGGGCATCACAGTGTCCATTCCACTTGAGGCCGCAAACTCAGGGTCCCTCTCACATAGCTAGAGCTGAGAGAAGCCTCCTCTTGAGGTGCTTGTGGTAAGGTGGTATTCCTCTGGAGTCGAAGCCATGGACTAACCTCTCATCTCGAGTTGATTTTTGGGCCACGGAGCACTTTCATGTTGCTACAGTGACCTCAGGATCCCTCTAGCCTGAAAACAGTGTTCTTGGGGTTTCTCTGGAGTGCCATCAAGGAAATCAAGGCTCCTTTCATGTGTGATGTGCAACACGGAATTGCTCTGCACGCAGTGCAGGGGAATCGGGCCTCATCTCGCGGCGAGGGGGAAGTCTCACGGTTTTTCTCGAGTTGCGGCGGAAACCTGGGATATATTCTCGAGTTACGACGGGATGGCCCTTCCACCCACGTGTTTGTTCAGCCACGTCAGGACTCCTGCCTAATTGCGAGGGACAACTCGGGATTCTCCTCGAGGCTTGGCAGGACAATTGGGACGCCTCTTCAGCTCAGGCGGGAGAACAAGGGTCCCTTTCCACGTGCCACAGGAATCCTGGGACACCTAAGAAGTTTCACGAGGAGTCAGGCATCGTCTCCTTTGGAGGCACTGATCTCTGCGTACCTCTGGAGTTTTCACAGGATGTGAGGCCTCCGGTCGCGATGAGCTGGGGAAGTAGGTCTATCGCTGTGGTCTCCACATTGGATTCAGACATCCTTTCATCTTGGGAGATGCAAGACGATCCTGCATTCAAGTCACTGCAGGGATATCCGGCCTTATTTCGAGTCAGGGCATCACGGAGATCATTCCCCTTGATGCCGCAAACTCAGGGTCCCTCTCACATACCTAGAGCTGAGAGAAGCCTCCTCGTGAGGTGCTTGTGGTAAGGTGGTATTCCTATGGAGTCGAAGTCAGGGACTAACCTCTCATCTCGAGTTGATTTTTGGTCCACGGAGCTCTTTCGTGTTGCCACAGTGACCTCAGGTTCCCTCTAGCCTTGAAACAGTGTTCTTGGGGTTTCTCTGGAGTGCCATCAAGGAAATCAAGGCTCCTTTCATGTGTGATGTGCAACACGGAATTGCTCTGCACGCAGTGCAGGGGAATCGGGCCTCATCTCGCGGCGAGGGGGAAGTCTCATGGTTTTTCTCGAGTTGCGGCGGGAACCTGGGGTATATTCTCGAGTTACGACGGGATGGCCCTTCCACCCACGTGTTTGTTCAGCGACGTCAGGACTCCTGCCTAGTTGCGAGGGACAACTCGGGATTCTCCTCGAGGCTTGGCAGGGCAATTGGGACGCCTCTCCAGCTGAAGCGGAAGACGAAGTTTCCCTTTCCACGTGCCACAGGAATCCTGGGACTCCTATAAAGTTTCACGAGCAGTCAGGTATCGTCTCCTTTGGAGGCTCTGATCTCCGCGTACTTCTGGAGTTTTCAAAGGATGTGAGGACTCCGGTCGTCATGAGATGGGGAACTAGGTCTTTCCCTGTGGTCTCCACAGGGGATTCAGACATCCTTTCATCTTGGGAGATGCAAGACGAGCCTGCATTCAAGTTACTGCAGGGATATCCGGCCTTATTTCGCGTCACGGCATCGCGGTGTTCATTCCGCTTGAGGCCGCAAAATCAGGGTCCCTCTCACATACCTAGAGCTGAGAGAAGCCTCCTCTTGAGGTGCTTGTGGTAAGGTGGTTTTCCTCTGGAGTCGAAGCCAGGGACTAACCTCTCATCTCGAGTTGATTTTTAGTCCACGGAGCTCTTTTGTGTTGCTACAGTGACCTCAGGATCCCTCCAGCCTTGAAACAGAGTTCTTGGGGTTTCTCTGGAGTGCCATCAAGGAAATCAAGGCTCCTTTTATGTGTGATGTGCAACACGGAATTGCTCTGCACGCAGTGCAGGGGAATCGGGCCTCATCTCGCAGCGAGGGGGAAGTCTCATGGTTTTTCTCGAGTTTCGGTGAGAGCCTGGGGTATATTCTCGAGTTACGACGGGGATGGACCTTCCACCCACGTGTTTCTTCAGCGACGTCAGGACTCCTGCCTAGTTGCGAGGGACAACTCGGGATTCTCCTCGAGGCTTGGCAGGGCAATTGGGACGCTTCTCCAGCTGAGGCGGGAGACCAAGGTTCCCTTTCCACGTGCCACAGGAATCCTGGGACTCCTATCAAGTTTCACGAGGAGTCAGGCATCGTCTCCTTTGGAGGCACTGATCTCCGCGTACCTCTGGAGTTTTCAAAGGATGTGAGGCCTCCGGTCGCGATGAGGTGGGGAACTAGGTCTTTTTCTGTGGTCTCCAGAGGGGATTCAGACATGCTTTCATCTTGGGAGATGCAAGACAAGCCTGCATTCAAGTCACTGCAAGGATATCCGGCCTTATTTCGAGTCAGGGCATCGCACTGTCCATTCCACTTGATGCCACAAACTCAGGGTACCTCTCACATACCTAGAGCTGAGAGAAGCCTCCTCTTGAAGTGCTTGTGGTAAGGTGGTATTCCTCTGGAGTCGAAGCCAGGGACTAACCTCTCATCTCGAGTTGATTTTTGGTCCACGGAGCTCTTTCGTGTTGCTACAGTGACCTCAGGTTCCCTCTAGCCTTGAAACAGTTTTCTTGGGGTTTCTCTGGAGTGCCATCAAGGAAATCAAGGCTCCTTTCATGTGCGATGTGCAACACGGAATTGCTCTGCACGCAGTGCAGGATATCGGGCCTCATTTTGCGGCGAAGGGGAAGTCTCATGGTTTTTCTCGAATTGTGCGGGGAACCTGGGGTATATTCTTGAGTTATGACGGGGATGGCCCTTCCACCCACGTGTTTGTTCAGTCACGTCAGGACTCCTGCCTAGTTGCGAGGGACAACTCGGGATTCTCCTCGAGCCTTAGCAGGGCAATTGGGACGCCTCTCCAGCTGAGGCGGTAGACCAAGTGTCCCTTTCCACGTGCCACAGGAATCCTGGGACTCCTATCAAGTTTCACGAGGAGTCAGGCATCATCTCCTTTGAAAGCACTGATCTCCACGTACCTCTGGAGTTTTCAAAGGATGTGAGGCATCCGGTCGCGATGAGGTGGGGAACTAGGTCTTTCTCTGTGGTCTCCACAGGGGATTCAGACATCCTTTCGTCTTGGAAGATGCAAGACGAGCCTGCATTCAAGTCACTGCAGGGATATCCGGCCTCATTTCGAGTCAGGGCATCACAGTGTCCATTCCACTTGAGGCCGCAAACTCAGGGTCCCTCTCACATAGCTAGAGCTGAGAGAAGCCTCCTCTTGAGGTGCTTGTGGTAAGGTGGTATTCCTCTGGAGTCGAAGCCATGGACTAACCTCTCATCTCGAGTTGATTTTTGGGCCACGGAGCACTTTCATGTTGCTACAGTGACCTCAGGATCCCTCTAGCCTGAAAACAGTGTTCTTGGGGTTTCTCTGGAGTGCCACCAAGGAAATCAAGGCTCCTTTCATGTGTGATGTGCAACACGGAATTGCTCTGCACGCAGTGCAGGGGAATCGGGCCTCATCTCGCGGCGAGGGGGAAGTCTCACGGTTTTTCTCGAGTTGCGGCGGAAACCTGGGATATATTCTCGAGTTACGACGGGATGGCCCTTCCACCCACGTGTTTGTTCAGCCACGTCAGGACTCCTGCCTAGTTGCGAGGGACAACTCAGGATTCTCCTCGAGGCATGGCAGGGCAATTGGGACGCCTCTTCAGCTCAGGCGGGAGAACAAGTGTCCCTTTCCACGTGCCACAGGAATCCTGGGACACCTAAGAAGTTTCACGAGGAGTCAGGCATCGTCTCCTTTGGAGGCACTGATCTCTGCGTACCTCTGGAGTTTTCACAGGATGTGAGGCCTCCGGTCGCGATGAGGTGGGGAAGTAGGTCTATCTCTGTGGTCTCCACATTGGATTCAGACATCTTTTCATCTTGGGAGATGCAAGACGAGCCTGCATTCAAGTCACTGCAGGGATATCCGGCCTTATTTCGAGTCAGGGCATCACGGAGATCATTCCCCTTGATGCCGCAAACTCAGGGTCCCTCTCACATACCTAGAGCTGAGAGAAGCCTCCTCGTGAGGTGCTTGTGGTAAGGTGGTATTCCTATGGAGTCGAAGTCAGGGACTAACCTCTCATCTCGAGTTGATTTTTGGTCCACGGAGCTCTTTCGTGTTGCCACAGTGACCTCAGGTTCCCTCTAGCCTTGAAACAGTGTTCTTGGGGTTTCTCTGGAGTGCCATCAAGGAAATCAAGGCTCCTTTCATGTGTGATGTGCAACACGGAATTGCTCTGCACGCAGTGCAGGGGAATCGGGCCTCATCTCGCGGCGAGGGGGAAGTCTCATGGTTTTTCTCGAGTTGCGGCGGGAACCTGGGGTATATTCTCGAGTTACGACGGGGATGGCCCTTCCACCCACGTGTTTGTTCAGCGACGTCAGGACTCCTGCCTAGTTGCGAGGGACAACTCGGGATTCTCCTCGAGGCTTGGCAGGGCAATTGGGACGCCTCTCCAGCTGAAGCGGAAGACGAAGGTTACCTTTCCACGTGCCACAGGAATCCTGGGACTCCTATAAAGTTTCACGAGCAGTCAGGTATCGTCTCCTTTGGAGGCTCTGATCTCCGCGTACTTCTGGAGTTTTCAAAGGATGTGAGGACTCCGGTCGTCATGAGATGGGGAACTAGGTCTTTCCCTGTGGTCTCCACAGGGGATTCAGACATCCTTTCATCTTGGGAGATGCAAGACGAGCCTGCATTCAAGTTACTGCAGGGATATCCGGCCTTATTTCGTGTCACGGCATCGCGGTGTTCATTCCGCTTGAGGCCGCAAAATCAGGGTCCCTCTCACATACCTAGAGCTGAGAGAAGCCTCCTCTTGAGGTGCTTGTGGTAAGGTGGTATTCCTCTGGAGTCGAAGCCAGGGACTAACCTCTCATCTCGAGTTGATTTTTAGTCCACGGAGCTCTTTCGTGTTGCTACAGTGACCTCAGGATCCCTCTAGCCTTGAAACAGAGTTCTTGGGGTTTCTCTGGAGTGCCATCAAGGAAATCAAGGCTCCTTTTATGTGTGATGTGCAACACGGAATTGCTCTGCACGCAGTGCAGGGGAATCGGGCCTCATCTCGCAGCGAGGGGGATGTCTCATGGTTTTTCTCGAGTTTCGGTGGGAGCCTGGGGTATATTCTCGAGTTACGACGGGGATGGACCTTCCACCCACGTGTTTCTTCAGCGACGTCAGGACTCCTGCCTAGTTGCGAGGGACAACTCGGGATTCTCCTCGAGGCTTGGCAGGGCAATTGGGACGCTTCTCCAGCTGAGGCGGGAGACCAAGGTTCCCTTTCCACGTGCCACAGGAATCCTGGGACTCCTATCAAGTTTCACGAGGAGTCAGGCATCGTCTCCTTTGGAGGCACTGATCTCCGCGTACCTCTGGAGTTTTCAAAGGATGTGAGGCCTCCGGTCGCGATGAGGTGGGGAACTAGGTCTTTTTCTGTGGTCTCCAGAGGGGATTCAGACATGCTTTCATCTTGGGAGATGCAAGACAAGCCTGCATTCAAGTCACTGCAAGGATATCCGGCCTTATTTCGAGTCAGGGCATCGCACTGTCCATTCCACTTGATGCCACAAACTCAGGGTACCTCTCACATACCTAGAGCTGAGAGAAGCCTCCTCTTGAAGTGCTTGTGGTAAGGTGGTATTCCTCTGGAGTCGAAGCCAGGGACTAACCTCTCATCTCGAGTTGATTTTTGGTCCACGGAGCTCTTTCGTGTTGCTACAGTGACCTCAGGTTCCCTCTAGCCTTGAAACAGTTTTCTTGGGGTTTCTCTGGAGTGCCATCAAGGAAATCAAGGCTCCTTTCATGTGCGATGTGCAACACGGAATTGCTCTGCACGCAGTGCAGGATATCGGGCCTCATTTTGCGGCGAAGGGGAAGTCTCATGGTTTTTCTCGAATTGTGCGGGGAACCTGGGGTATTTTCTCGAGTTATGACGGGGATGGCCCTTCCACCCACGTGTTTGTTCAGTCACGTCAGGACTCCTGCCTAGTTGCGAGGGACAACTCGGGATTCTCCTCGAGCCTTAGCAGGGCAATTGGGACGCCTCTCCAGCTGATGCGGTAGACCAAGTGTCCCTTTCCACGTGCCACAGGAATCCTGGGACTCCTATCAAGTTTCACGAGGAGTCAGGCATCATCTCCTTTGAAAGCACTGATCTCCACGTACCTCTGGAGTTTTCAAAGGATGTGAGGCATCCGGTCGCGATGAGGTGGGGAACTAGGTCTTTCTCTGTGGTCTCCACAGGGGATTCAGACATCCTTTCGTCTTGGAAGATGCAAGACGAGCCTGCATTCAAGTCATTGCAGGGATATCCGGCCTCATTTCGAGTCAGGGCATCACAGTGTCCATTCCACTTGAGGCCGCAAACTCAGGGTCCCTCTCACATAGCTAGAGCTGAGAGAAGCCTCCTCTTGAGGTGCTTGTGGTAAGGTGGTATTCCTCTGGAGTCGAAGCCAGGGACGAACCTCTCATCTCGAGTTGATTTTTGGGCCACGGAGCACTTTCATGTTGCTACAGTGACCTCAGGATCCCTCTAGCCTGAAAACAGTGTTCTTGGGGTTTCTCTGGAGTGCCATCAAGGAAATCAAGGCTCCTTTCATGTGTGATGTGCAACACGGAATTGTTCTGCATGCAGTGCAGGGGAATCAGGCCTCATCTCCCGGCGAGGGGGAAGTCTCATGGTTTTTCTCGAGTTGCGGCGGGAACCTGGGCTATATTCTCGAGTTACGACGGGGATGGCCCTTCCACACACGTGTTTGTTCAGCGACGTCAGGACTCCTGCCTAGTTGCGAGGGACAACTCGGGATTCTCCTCGAGGCTTGGCAGGGCAATTGGGACGCCTCTCCAGCTGAGGAGGGAGACCAAGGGTCCCTTTCCACGTGCCACAGGTATCCTGGGACTCCTATCAAGTTTCACGAGGAGTCACGCATCGTCTACTTTGGAGGCACTGATCTCTGTGTACCTCTGGAGTTTTCAAAGGATGTGAGGCCTCCGGTCGCGATGAGGTGGGGAAGTAGGTCTATCTCTGTGGCCTCCACAGGGGATTCAGAGATCCTTTCGTCTTGGGAGATGCAAGACGAGCCTGCATTCAAGTCACTGCAGGGATATCCGGCCTTATTTCGAATCAGGGCATCGCGGTGTCCATTCCACTTGAGGCCGCAAACTCAGGGTCCCTCTCACATACCTAGAGCTGAGAGAAGCCTCCTCTTGAGGTGCTTGTGGTAAGGTGGTATTCCTCTGGAGTCGAAGCCACGGACTAACCTCTCATCTCGAGTTGATTTTTGGTCCGCGGAGCTCTTTCGTGTTGCTACAGTGACCTCAGGATCCCTCTAGCCTTGAAACAGTGTTCTTGGGGTTTCTCTGGAGTGCCATCAAGGAAATCAAGGCTCCTTTAATGTGTGATGTGCAACACGGAATTGCTCTGCACGCAGTGCAGGGGAATCGGGCCTCATCTCGCGGCGAGGGGGAAGTCTCATGGTTTTTCTCGAGTTGCGGCGGGAACCTGGGGTATATTCTCGAGTAACGACGGGGATGGCCCTTCCACCCACGTGTTTGTTCCGCGACGGCAGGACTCCTGCCTAGTTGCGAGGGACAACTCGGGATTCTCCTCAAGGTTGGCAGGGCAATTGAGACGCCTCTTCAGCTGAGGCGAGAGATCAAGAGTCCCTTTCCACGTGCCACAGGAATCCTGGGACTCCTATCAAGTTTCAAGAGGAGTCACGCATCGTCTCCTTTGGAGGCACTGATCTCTGCGTACCTCTGGAGTTTTCAAAATATGTGAGACCTCCGGTCGCGATGAGGTGCGGAACTAGGTCTTTCTCTGTGGTCTCCACAGGGGATTCAGACATCCTTTCGTCTTGGGAGATGTAAGACGAGCCTGCATTCAAGTCACTGCAGGGATATCCGGCCTTATTTCGAGTCAGGGCATCGCACTGTCCATTCCACTTGATGCCACAAACTCAGGGTACCTCTCACATACCTAGAGCTGAGAGAAGCCTCCTCTTGAAGTGCTTGTGGTAAGGTGGTATTCCTCTGGAGTCGAAGCCAGGGACTAACCTCTCATCTCGAGTTGATTTTTGGTCCACGGAGCTCTTTCGTGTTGCTACAGTGACCTCAGGTTCCCTCTAGCCTTGAAACAGTTTTCTTGGGGTTTCTCTGGAGTGCCATCAAGGAAATCAAGGCTCCTTTCATGTGTGATGTGCAACACGGAATTGCTCTACATGCAGTGCAGGGGAATCAGGCCTCATCTCGCGGCGAGGGGGAAGTCTCATGGTTTTTCTCGAGTTGCGGCGGGAACCTGGGCTATATTCTCGAGTTACGACGGGGATGGCCCTTCCACACACGTGTTTGTTCAGCGACGTCAGGACTCCTGCCTAGTTACGAGGGACAACTCGGGATTCTCCTCGAGGCTTGGCAGGGCAATTGGGACGCCTCTCCAGCTGAGGCGGGAGACCAAGGGTCCCTTTCCACGTGCGACAGGAATTCTGGAACTCCTATCAAGTTTCACGAGGAGTCAGGCATCGTCCTCTTTGGAGGCACTGATCTCCGCATACCTCTGGAGTTTTCAAAGGATGCGAGGCCTCCGGTCGCGATGAGGTGGGGAACTAGGTCTTTCTCTGTGGTCTCCACAGGGGATTCAGACATCCTTTCATCTTGGGAGATGCAAGACGAGCCGGCATTCAAGTCACTGCAGGGATATCCGGCCTTATTTCGAGTCAGGGCATCGCGGTGTCCATTCCACTTGAGGCCGCAAACTCAGGGTCCCTCTCACATACCTAGAGCTGAGAGAAGCCTCCTCTTGAGGTGCTTGTGGTAAGGTGGTATTCCTCTGGAGTCGAAGCCAGGGACTAACCTCTCATCTCGAGTTGATTTTTGATCCACGGAGCTCTTTCGTGTTGCTACAGTGACCTCAGGATCCCTCTAGCCTTGAAACAGTGTTCTTGGGGTTTCTCTGGAGTGCCATCAAGGAAATCAAGCCTCCTTTCATGTGTGATGTGCAACACGGAATTGCTCTGCACGCAGTGCAGGGGAATCGGGCCTCATCTCGCGGCAAGGGGGAAGTCTCATGGTTTTTCTCGAGTTGCGACGGGAACCTGGGGTATATTCTCGAGTTACGACGGGGATGGCCCTTCCAACCACGTGTTTGTTCAGCGACATCAGGACTCCTGCCTAGTTGAGAGGGACAACTCGGGATTCTCCTCAAGGCTTGGCAGGGCAATTGGGACGCCTCTCCAGCTGAGGCGGAAGACCAAGGGTCCCTTTCCACGTGCCACAGGAATCCTGGAACTCCTATCAAGTTTCACGAGGAGTCAGGCATCGTCTCCTTTGGAGGCACTGATCTCCTTGTACCTCTGGAGTTTCAAAGGATGTGAGGCCTCCGGTCGCGATGAGGTGGGGAACTAGGTCTTTCTCTGTGGTCTTCACAGGGGATTCAAACATCCTTTCATCTTGGGAGATGCAAGACGAGCCTGCATTCAAGTCACTGCCGGGATATCCGGCCTTATTTTGAGTCAGGGAATCGCGGTGTCCATTCCACTTGAGGCCGCAAACTCAGGGTCCCTCTCACATACCTAGAGCTGAGAGAAGCCTCCTCTTGAGGTGCTTGTGGTAAGGTGGTATTCCTCTGGAGTCGAAGCCAGGGACTAACCTCTCATCTCGAGTTGATTTTTGGTCCACGGAGTTCTTTCGTGTTGCTACAGTGACCTCAGGATCCCTCTAGCCTTGAAACAGTGTTCTTGGGGTTTCTCTGGAGTGCCATCAAGGAAATCAAGGCTCCTTTTATGTTTGATGTGCAACACGGAATTGCTCTGCACGCAGTGCAGGGGAATCGGGCCTCATCTCGCGGCGAGGGGGAAGTCTCATGGTTTTTCTCGAGTTGCGGCGGGAACCTGGGGTATATTCTCGAGTTACGACGGGGATGGCCCTTCCACACACGTGTTTGTTCAGCGACGTCAGGACTCCTGCCTAGTTTCGAGGGACAACTCGGGATTCTCCTCGAGGCTTGTCAGGGCAATTGGGACGCCTCTCCAGCTGACGCGGGAGACCAAGAGTCCCTTTCCACGTCCCACAGGAATCCTTGTGTCCTATCAAGATTCACGAGGAGTCAGGCATGGTCTCCTTTTGAGGCACTCATCTCCGCGTACCTCTGGAGTTTTCAAAGGATGTGAGGCCTCCGGTCGCGATGAGGTGGGGAACTAGGTATTTCTCTGTTGTCTCCACAGGGGATGCAGACATCCTTTCATCTTGGGAGATGCAAGACGAGCCTGCATTCAAGTCACTGCCGGGATATCCGGCCTTATTTCGAGTCAGGGCATCGCGGTGTCCATTCCACTTGAGGCCGCAAACTCAGGGTCCCTCTCACATACCTAGAGCTGAAAGAAGCCTCCTGTTGAGGTGCTTGTGGTAAGGTGGTATTCCTCTGGAGTCGAAGCCAGGGACTAACCTCTCATCTCGAGTTGATTTTGGTCCACGGAGCTCTTTCGTGTTGCTACAGTGACCTCAGGATCCCTCTAGCCTTGAAACAGTCTTCTTGCGGTTTCTCTGGAGTGCCATCAAGGAAATCAAGGCTCCTTTCATGTGTGATGTGCAACACGGAATTGCTCTGCACGCAGTGCAGGGGAATCGGGCCTCATCTGGGGGCGAGGGGGAAGTCTCGTGGTTTTTCTCGAGTTGCCGCGAAAACCTGTGGTATATTTTCGAGTTACGACGGGGATGGTCCTTCCACACACTTGTCTGTTCAGCGAAGTCAGGATTCCTGCCTAGTTGCGAGGGACAACTCGGGATTCTCCTCGAGGCTTGGCAGGGCAATTTGGACGCCTCTCCAGCTGAGGCAGGAGACCAAGTTTCCCTTTCCACTTGCCACAGGTATCCTGGGACTCATATCATGTTTCACGAGGAGTCAGGCATCGTCTCCTTTGGAGGCATTGATCTCCGCATACCTCTGGAGTTTTCAAAGGATGTGAGGCCTCCGGTCGCGATGAGGTGGGGAACTAGGACTTTCTCTGTGGTCTCCACAGGGGATTCAGACATCCTTTCATCTTGGGAGATGCAAGACGAGCCTGCATTCAAGTCACTGCAGGGATATCCGGCCTTATTTCGAGTCAGGGCATCGCGGTGTCCATTCCACTTGAGGCCGCAAACTCAGGGTCCCTCTCACATACCTAGAGCTGAGAGAAGTCTCCTCTTGAGGTGCTTGTGGTAAGGTGGTATTCCTCTGCAGTCGAAGCCAGGGACTAACCTCTAATCTCGAGTTGATTTTTGGTCCACGGAGCACTTTCATTTTGCTACAGTGATACTAGGATCCCTCTAGCCTTGAAACAGTATTCTTGGGGTTTCTCTGGATTGCCATCAAAAATCAAAGTTCCTTTCATGTGTGATGTGCAACACGGAATTGCTCTGCACGCAGTGTAGGGGAATCGGGCCTCATCTCGCGGCGAGGGGGAAGTCTCATGTTTTTTCTCGAGTTGCGGCGGGAACCAGGGGTATATCTCGAGTTACGACGGGGATGGCCCTTCCACCCACGTGTTTGTTCAGCGACGTCAGGACTCCTGCCTAGTTGCGAGGGACAACTCGGGATTCTCCTCGAGGCTTGGCAGGGCAATTGGGACGCCTCTCCAGCTGAGGCGGGAGACCAAGGGTCCCTTTCCACGTGCCACAGGAATCCTGGGACTCCTATCAAGTTTCACTAGGAGTCAGGCATCGTTTTCTTTGGAGGCACTGATCTCCGCGTACCTCTGGAGTTTTCAAAGGATGTGAGGCCTCCGGTCGCGATGAGGTGGGGAACTAGGTCTTTCTCTGTGGTCTCCACAGGGGATGCAGACATCCTTTCGTCTTGGGAGATGCAAGACGAGCCTGCATTCAAGTCACTGCCGGGATATCCGGCCTTATTTCGAGTCAGGGCATCGCTTTGTCCATTCCACTTGAGGCCGCAAACTCAGGGTCCCTCTCACATACCTAGAGCTGAGAGAAGCCTCCTCTTGAGGTGCTTGTGGTAAGGTGGTATTCCTCTGGAGTCGAAGCCAGGGACTAACCTCTCATCTCGAGTTGATTCTTGGTCCACGGAGCTCTTTCGTGTGGCTACAGTGACCTCAGGATCCCTCTAGCCTTGAAACAGTGTTCTTGGGGTTTCTCTGTAGTGCCATCAAGGAAATCAAGGCTCCTTTCATGTGTGATGTGCAACACGGAATTGCTCTGCACGCAGTGCAGGGGAATCGGGCCTCATCTCGCGGCACGGGGGAAGTCTCATGGTTTTTCTCGAGTTGCGGCGACAACCTGGGGTATATTCTCGAGTTCCGACGGGGATGGCCCTTCCACCCACGTGTTTGTTCAGCGACGGCAGGACTCCTGCCTAGTTGCGAGGGAAAACTCGGGATTCTCCTCGAGGCTTGGCAGGGCAATAGGGATGCCTCTCCAGCCGAGGCGGGAGACCAAGGGTCCCTTTCAACGTGCCACAGGAATCCTGGGACTCCTAAGAAGTTTCATGAGGAGTCAGGCATCGTCTCCTTTGGAGGCACTGATCTCCGCGTACCTCTGGAGTTTTCAAAGGATGTGAGGCCTCCGGTCGCCATGAGGTGTGGAACTAGGTCTTTCTCTGTGGTCTCCACAGGGGATTCAGACATCCTTTCGTCTTGGGAGATGCAATACGAGCCTGCATTCAAGTCACTGCCGGGATATCCGGCCTTATTTCGAGTCAGGGCATCGCGGTGTCCATTCAACTTGAGGCTGCAAACTCAGGGTCCCTCTCACATAGCTAGAGCTGAGGGAAGCCTCCTCTTGAGGTGCTTGTGGTAAGGTGGTATTCCTCTGGAGTCGAAGCCAGGGACTAACCTCTCATCTCGAGTTGATTTTTAGTCCACGGAGCTCTTTCGTGTTGCTACAGTGACCTCAGGATCCCTCTAGCCTTGAAACAGTGTTCTTGGGGTTTCTCTGGAGTGCCATCAAGGAAATCAAGGCTCCTTTCATGTGTGATGTACAACACGGAATTGCTCTGCACGCAGTGCAGGGGAATCGGGCTTCATCTCGCGGCGAGGGGAAAGTCTCATGGTTTTTCTCGAGTTGCGGCGACAACCTGGGGTATATTCTCGAGTTCCGACGGGGATGGCCCTTCCACCCACGTGTTTGTTCAGCGACGGCAGGACTCCTGCCTAGTTGCGAGGGACAACTCGGGATTCTCCTCGAGGCTTGGCAGGGCAATAGGGACGCCTCTCCAGCCTAGGCGGGAGACCAAGGGTCTCTTTCCACGTGCCACAGGAATCCTGGGACTCCTATCAAGTTTCACGAGGAGTCAGGCATCGTCTCCTTTGGAGGCACTGATCTCAGCGTACCTCTGGAGTTTTCAAAGGATGTGAGGCCTCCGGTCGCGATGAGGTGGGGAACTAGGTCTTTCTCTGTGGTCTCCACAGGGGATTCAGACATCCTTTCATCTTGGGAGATGCAAGATGAGCCTGCATTCAAGTCACTGCAGGGATATCCGGCCTTATTTCGAGCCAGGGCATCGCGGTGTCCATTCCACTTGACGCCGCAAACTCAGGGTCCCTCTCACATACCTAGAGCTGAGAGAAGCCTCCTCTTGAGGTGCTTGTGGTAAGGTGGTATTCCTCTGGAGTCGAAGCCAGGGACTAACCTCTCATCTCGAGTTGATTTTTGGTCCAGGGAGCTCTTTCTTGTGGCTACAGTTACCTCAGGATCCCTCTAGCCTTGAAACAGTGTTCTTGGGGTTTCTCTGGAGTGCCATCAAGGAAATCAAGGCTCCTTTCATGTGTGATGTGCAACACGGAATTGCTCTGCACACAGTGCACGGTATCAGGCCTCATTTTATGGCGAGGGGGAAGTCTCATGGTTTTTCTCGAGCTGCGGTGGGAACGTGGGGTATATTCTCGAGTTACGACGGGGATGGCCCTTCCACACACGTGCTTGTTCAGCGATGGCAGGACTCCTGCCTAGTTGCGAGGGACAACTCGGGATTCTCCTCGAGGCTTGGCAGGGCAATTGGGATGCCTCTCCAGCTGAGGCGGGAGACAAAGGGTCCCTTTCCACGTGCCACAGGAATCCTGGGACTCCTATCAAGTTTCACGAGGAGTCAGGCATCGTCTCCTTTGGAGGCACTGATCTCCGCGTACCTCTGGAATTTTCAAAGGATGTGAGGCTTTCGGTCATGATGAGGTGGGGAACTAGGTCTTTCTCTGTGGTCTGCACAGGAAATTCAGACATCCTTTCGTCTTGGGAGATGCAAGACGAGCCTGCATTCAAGTCACTGCAGGGATATCCGGCCTTATTTCGAGTCAGGACATCGCGGTGTCCATTCCACTTGAGGCCGCAAACTCAGGGTCCCTCTCACATACCTAGAGCTGAGAGAAGCCTCCTCTTGAGGTGCTTGTGGTAAGGTGGTATTCCTCTGGAGTCGAAGCCAGGGACTAACCTCTCATCTCGAGTTGATTCTTGGTCCACGGAGCTCTTTCGTGTGGCTACAGTGACCTCAGGATCCCTCTAGCCTTGAAACAGTGTTCTTGGGGTTTCTCTGTAGTGCCATCAAGGAAATCAAGGCTCCTTTCATGTGTGATGTGCAACACGGAATTGCTCTGCACGCAGTGCAGGGGAATCGGGCCTCATCTCGCGGCACGGGGGAAGTCTCATGGTTTTTCTCGAGTTGCGGCGACAACCTGGGGTATATTCTCGAGTTCCGACGGGGATGGCCCTTCCACCCACGTGTTTGTTCAGCGACGGCAGGACTCCTGCCTAGTTGCGAGGGAAAACTCGGGATTCTCCTCGAGGCTTGGCAGGGCAATAGGGATGCCTCTCCAGCCGAGGCGGGAGACCAAGGGTCCCTTTCAACGTGCCACAGGAATCCTGGGACTCCTAAGAAGTTTCATGAGGAGTCAGGCATCGTCTCCTTTGGAGGCACTGATCTCCGCGTACCTCTGGAGTTTTCAAAGGATGTGAGGCCTCCGGTCGCCATGAGGTGTGGAACTAGGTCTTTCTCTGTGGTCTCCACAGGGGATTCAGACATCCTTTCGTCTTGGGAGATGCAATACGAGCCTGCATTCAAGTCACTGCCGGGATATCCGGCCTTATTTCGAGTCAGGGCATCGCGGTGTCCATTCAACTTGAGGCTGCAAACTCAGGGTCCCTCTCACATAGCTAGAGCTGAGGGAAGCCTCCTCTTGAGGTGCTTGTGGTAAGGTGGTATTCCTCTGGAGTCGAAGCCAGGGACTAACCTCTCATCTCGAGTTGATTTTTAGTCCACGGAGCTCTTTCGTGTTGCTACAGTGACATCAGGATCCCTCTAGCCTTGAAACAGTGTTCTTGGGGTTTCTCTGGAGTGCCATCAAGGAAATCAAGGCTCCTTTCATGTGTGATGTACAACACGGAATTGCTCTGCACGCAGTGCAGGGGAATCGGGCTTCATCTCGCGGCGAGGGGAAAGTCTCATGGTTTTTCTCGAGTTGCGGCGACAACCTGGGGTATATTCTCGAGTTCCGACGGGGATGGCCCTTCCACCCACGTGTTTGTTCAGCGACGGCAGGACTCCTGCCTAGTTGCGAGGGACAACTCGGGATTCTCCTCGAGGCTTGGCAGGGCAATAGGGACGCCTCTCCAGCCTAGGCGGGAGACCAAGGGTCTCTTTCCACGTGCCACAGGAATCCTGGGACTCCTATCAAGTTTCACGAGGAGTCAGGCATCGTCTCCTTTGGAGGCACTGATCTCAGCGTACCTCTGGAGTTTTCAAAGGATGTGAGGCCTCCGGTCGCGATGAGGTGGGGAAGTAGGTCTTTCTCTGTGGTCTCCACAGGGGATTCAGACATCCTTTCATCTTGGGAGATGCAAGATGAGCCTGCATTCAAGTCACTGCAGGGATATCCGGCCTTATTTCGAGCCAGGGCATCGCGGTGTCCATTCCACTTGACGCCGCAAACTCAGGGTCCCTCTCACATACCTAGAGCTGAGAGAAGCCTCCTCTTGAGGTGCTTGTGGTAAGGTGGTATTCCTCTGGAGTCGAAGCCAGGGACTAACCTCTCATCTCGAGTTGATTTTTGGTCCAGGGAGCTCTTTCTTGTGGCTACAGTTACCTCAGGATCCCTCTAGCCTTGAAACAGTGTTCTTGGGGTTTCTCTGGAGTGCCATCAAGGAAATCAAGGCTCCTTTCATGTGTGATGTGCAACACGGAATTGCTCTGCACACAGTGCACGGTATCAGGCCTCATTTTATGGCGAGGGGGAAGTCTCATGGTTTTTCTCGAGTTGCGGTGGGAACGTGGGGTATATTCTCGAGTTACGACGGGGATGGCACTTCCACACACGTGCTTGTTCAGCGATGGCAGGACTCCTGCCTAGTTGCGAGGGACAACTCGGGATTCTCCTCGAGGCTTGGCAGGGCAATTGGGATGCCTCTCCAGCTGAGGCGGGAGACAAAGGGTCCCTTTCCACGTGCCACAGGAATCCTGGGACTCCTATCAAGTTTCACGAGGAGTCAGGCATCGTCTCCTTTGGAGGCACTGATCTCCGCGTACCTCTGGAATTTTCAAAGGATGTGAGGCTTTCGGTCATGATGAGGTGGGGAACTAGGTCTTTCTCTGTGGTCTGCACAGGAAATTCAGACATCCTTTCGTCTTGGGAGATGCAAGACGAGCCTGCATTCAAGTCACTGCAGGGATATCCGGCCTTATTTCGAGTCAGGACATCGCGGTGTCCATTCCACTTGAGGCCGCAAACTCAGGGTCCCTCTCACATACCTAGAGCTGAGAGAAGCCTCCTCTTGAGGTGCTTGTGGTAAGGTGGTATTCCTCTGGAGTCGAAGCCAGGGACTAACCTCTCATCTCGAGTTGATTCTTGGTCCACGGAGCTCTTTCGTGTGGCTACAGTGACCTCAGGATCCCTCTAGCCTTGAAACAGTGTTCTTGGGGTTTCTCTGTAGTGCCATCAAGGAAATCAAGGCTCCTTTCATGTGTGATGTGCAACACGGAATTGCTCTGCACGCAGTGCAGGGGAATCGGGCCTCATCTCGCGGCACGGGGGAAGTCTCATGGTTTTTCTCGAGTTGCGGCGACAACCTGGGGTATATTCTCGAGTTCCGACGGGGATGGCCCTTCCACCCACGTGTTTGTTCAGCGACGGCAGGACTCCTGCCTAGTTGCGAGGGAAAACTCGGGATTCTCCTCGAGGCTTGGCAGGGCAATAGGGATGCCTCTCCAGCCGAGGCGGGAGACCAAGGGTCCCTTTCAACGTGCCACAGGAATCCTGGGACTCCTAAGAAGTTTCATGAGGAGTCAGGCATCGTCTCCTTTGGAGGCACTGATCTCCGCGTACCTCTGGAGTTTTCAAAGGATGTGAGGCCTCCGGTCGCCATGAGGTGTGGAACTAGGTCTTTCTCTGTGGTCTCCACAGGGGATTCAGACATCCTTTCGTCTTGGGAGATGCAATACGAGCCTGCATTCAAGTCACTGCCGGGATATCCGGCCTTATTTCGAGTCAGGGCATCGCGGTGTCCATTCAACTTGAGGCTGCAAACTCAGGGTCCGTCTCACATAGCTAGAGCTGAGGGAAGCCTCCTCTTGAGGTGCTTGTGGTAAGGTGGTATTCCTCTGGAGTCGAAGCCAGGGACTAACCTCTCATCTCGAGTTGATTTTTAGTCCACGGAGCTCTTTCGTGTTGCTACAGTGACCTCAGGATCCCTCTAGCCTTGAAACAGTGTTCTTGGGGTTTCTCTGGAGTGCCATCAAGGAAATCAAGGCTCCTTTCATGTGTGATGTACAACACGGAATTGCTCTGCACGCAGTGCAGGGGAATCGGGCTTCATCTCGCGGCGAGGGGAAAGTCTCATGGTTTTTCTCGAGTTGCGGCGACAACCTGGGGTATATTCTCGAGTTCCGACGGGGATGGCCCTTCCACCCACGTGTTTGTTCAGCGACGGCAGGACTCCTGCCTAGTTGCGAGGGACAACTCGGGATTCTCCTCGAGGCTTGGCAGGGCAATAGGGACGCCTCTCCAGCCTAGGCGGGAGACCAAGGGTCTCTTTCCACGTGCCACAGGAATCCTGGGACTCCTATCAAGTTTCACGAGGAGTCAGGCATCGTCTCCTTTGGAGGCACTGATCTCAGCGTACCTCTGGAGTTTTCAAAGGATGTGAGGCCTCCGGTCGCGATGAGGCGGGGAACTAGGTCTTTCTCTGTGGTCTCCACAGGGGATTCAGACATCCTTTCATCTTGGGAGATGCAAGACGAGCCTGCATTCAAGTCACTGCAGGGATATCCGTCCTTATTTCGAGTCAGGGCATCGCGGTGTCCATTCCACTTGAGGCCGCACACTCAGGGTCCCTCTCACATACCTAAAGCTGCGAGAAGCCTCCTTTTGAGGTGCTTGTGGTAAGGTGGTTTCCTCTGGAGTCGAAGCCAGGGAATAACCTTTCATCTCGAGTTGATTTTTGGTCCATGGAGCTCTTTCGTGTTGCTACAGTGACCTCAGGATCCCTCTAGCCTTGAAACAGTGTTCTTGGGGTTTCTCTGGAGTGCCACCAAGGAAATGAAGGCTCCTTTCATGTGTGATGTGCAATTCGGAATTGCTCTGCACGCAGTGCAGGGGAATCGGGCCTCATCTCGCGGCGAGGGGGAAGTCTCATGGTTTTTCTCGAGTTGCAGCGGGAACCTGGGGTATATTCTCGAGTTACGATGCGGATGGCCCTTCCACCCACGTGTTTGTTCAGCGACGTCAGGACTCCTGCCTAGTTGCGAGGGACAACTCGGGATTCACCTCGAGGCTTGGCAGGGCAATTGGGAAGCCCCTCCAGCTGAGGCGGGAGACCAAGGGTCCCTTTCCACGTGCCACAGGAATCCTGGGACTCCTATCAAGTTTCACGAGGAGTCAGGCATCGTCTCCTTTGGAGGCACTGATCTCCACGTACCTCTGGAGTTTTCAAAGGATGTGAGGCCTCCGGTCGCCATGAGGTGGGGAACTTGGTCTTTCTCTGTGGTCTCCAGAGGGGATACAGACATCCTTTCATCTTGGGAGATGCAAGACGAGCCTGCATTCAAGTCACTGCAGGGAAATCCGGCCTAATTTCGAGTCAGGGCATCGCGGTGTCCATTCCACTTGAGGCCACAAAATCAGGGTCCCTCTCACATACCTAGAGCTGAGAGAAGCCTCCTCTTGAGGTGCTTGTGGTAAGGTGGTATTCCTCTGGAGTCGAAGCCAGGGACTAACCTCTCATCTCGAGTTGATTTTTGGGCCACGGAGCTCTTTCATGTTGCTACAGTGACCTCAGGATCCCTCTAGCCTTGAAACAGTGTTCTTGGGGTTTCTCTGGAGAGCCATCAAGGAAATCAAGGCTCCTTTCATGTGTGATGTGCAACACGGAATTGCTCTGCACACAGTGCAGGGAAATCGGGCCTCATCTCGCGGCGAGGGGGAAGTCTCATGGTTTTTCTCGAGTTGCGGCGGGAACCTGGGGTATATTCTCGAGTTACGACGGGAAAGGCCCTTCCACCCACGTGTTTGTCCAGCGACGGCAGGACTCCTGACTAGTTGCGAGGGACAACTCGGGATTCTCCTCGAGGCTTGGCAGGGCAATTGGGATGCCTCTCCAGCTGAGGCGGGAGACCAAGTGTCCCTTTCCACGTGCCACAGGAATCCTCGGACTCCTATCAAGTTTCACGAGGAGTCTGGCACCGTCTCCTTTGGAGGCACTGATCTCCGCGTACCTCTGAAGTTTTCAAATGATGTGAGGCCTCCGGTCGCGATGAGCTGGGGAACTAGGTCTTTCTCTGTGGTCTCCACAGGGGATTCAGACATCCTTTCGTCTTGGGAGATGCAAGACGAGCCTGCATTCAAGTCACTGCAGGGATATCCGGCTTTATTTCGCATCAGGGCATCGCGGTGTCCATTCCACTTGAGGCCGCAAACTAGGGTCCCTCTCACATACCTAGAGCTGAGAGAAGCCTCCTCTTGAGGTGCTTGTGGTAAGGTTCCTCTGAAGTCGAAGCCAGGGACTAACCTCTCATCTCGAGTTGATTTTTGGTCGATGGAGCTCTTTCGTGTTGCTACAGTGATCTCAGGATCCCTCTAGCCTTGAAACAGTGTTCTTGGGGTTTCTCTGGAGTGCCATCAAATAAATCAAGGCTCCTTTCATGTGTGATGTGCAACACGGAATTGCTCTGCACGCAGTGCAGGGTATCAGGCCTCATTTTATGGCGAGGGGGAAGTCTCATGGTTTTTCTCGAGTTGCGGTGGGAACGTGGGGTATATTCTCGAGTTACGACGGGGATGGCCCTTCCACACACGTGTTTGTTCAGCGATGGCAGGCCTCCTGCCTAGTTGCGAGGGACAACTCGGGATTCTCCTCGAGGCTTGGCAGGGCAATTGGGATGCCTCTCCAGCTGAGGCGGGAGACAAAGGGTCCCTTTCCACGTGCCACAGGAATCCTGGGACTCCTATCAAGTTTCACGAGGAGTCAGGCATCGTCTCCTTTGGAGGCACTGATCTCCGCGTACCTCTGGAATTTTCAAAGGATGTGAGGCCTTCGGTCATGATGAGGTGGGGAACTAGGTCTTTCTCTGTGGTCTGCACAGGAAATTCAGACATCCTTTCGTCTTGGGAGATGCAAGACGAGCCTGCATTCAAGTCACTGCAGGGATATCCGGCCTTATTTCGAGTCAGGACATCGCGGTGTCCATTCCACTTGAGGCCGCAAACTCAGGGTCCCTCTCACATACCTAGAGCTGAGAGAAGCCTCCTCTTGAGGTGCTTGTGGTAAGGTGGTATTCCTCTGGAGTCGAAGCCAGGGACTAACCTCTCATCTCGAGTTGATTTTTCGTCCATGGAGATCTTTCGTGTTGCTACAGTGACCTCAGGATACCTCTAGCCTTAAAACAGTGTTCTTGGGGTTTCTCTGGAGTGCCATCAAGGAAATCAAGGCTCCTTCGCTGTGTGATGTGCAACACGGAAGTGCTCTGCACACAGTGCAGGGGATTAGGGCCTCATCTCGTGGCGAGGGGGAAGTCTCATGGTTTTTCTCGAGTTGCGGCGGGAACCTGCGGTATATTCTCGAGTTACGACGGGGATGGCCCTTCCACACACGTGTTTGTTCAGCGACGTCAGGACTCCTGCCTAGTTGCGAGGGACAACTCGGGATTCTCCTCGAGGCTTGGCAGGGCAATTGGGACGCCCTTCCAGCTGAGGCGGGAGACCAAGTGTCCCTTTCCACGTGCCACAGGAATCCTGGGACTCCTGTCAAGTTTCACGAGGAGTCAGGCATCGTCTCCTTTGGAGGCACTGATCTCCACGTACCTCTGTAGTTTTCAAAGGATGTGAGGCCTCCGGTCGCGATGAGGTGGGGAACTAGGTCTTTCTCTGTGGTCTCCACAGGGAATTCAGACATCCTTTCATCTTGGGAAATGCAAGCCGAGCCTGCATTCAAGTCACTGCAGGGATATCCGGCCTTATTTTGAGTCAGGGCATCGTGGTGTCCATTCCACTTGAGGCCGCAAACTCAGCGTCCCTCTCACATACCTAGAGCTAAGAGAAGCCTCCTCTTGAGGTGCTTGTGGTAAGGTGGTATTCCTCTGGAGTCGAAGCCAGGGACTAACCTCTCATCTCGAGTTAATTTTTGGTCCACGGAGCTCTTTCGTGAGGCTAGAGTGACCTCAGGATCCCTCTAGCCTTGAAACAGTGTTCTTGGGGTTTCTCTGGAGTGCCACCAAGGAAATCAAGGCTCCTTTCATGTGTGATGTGCAACACGGAATTGCTCTGCACGCAGTGCAGGGGAATCGGGCCTCATCTCGCGGCGAGGGGGAAGTCTCATGGTTTTTCTCGAGTTGCACCGGGAACCTGGGGTATATTCTCGAGTTACGATGGGGATGGCCCTTCCACACACGTGTTAGTTCAGCCACGTAAAGACTCCTGCCTAGTTGCGAGGGACAACTCGGGGTTCTCCTCGAGGCTTGGCAGGGCAATTGGGACGCCTCTCCAGCTGAGGCGGGAGACCAAGGGTCCCTTTCCACGTGCCACAGGAATCCTGGGACTCCTATCAAGTTTCACGAGGAGTCAGGCATCGTCTCCTTTGGAGGCACTGATCTCCGCGTACCTCTGGAGTTTTCAAAGGATGTCAGGCTTCCGGTCGCCATGAGGTGGGGAACTAGGTCTTTCTCTGTGGTCTCCGCAGGGAATTCAGACATCCTTTCGTATTGGGAGATGCAAGACGAGCCTGCATTCAAGTCACTGCAGGGATATCCGTCCTTATTTCGAGTCAGGGCATCGCGGTGTCCATTCCACTTGAGGCCGCACACTCAGGGTCCCTCTCACATACCTAAAGCTGCGAGAAGCCTCCTTTTGAGGTGCTTGTGGTAAGGTGGTTTTCCTCTGGAGTCGAAGCCAGGGAATAACCTTTCATCTCGAGTTGATTTTTGGTCCATGGAGCTCTTTCGTGTTGCTACAGTGACCTCAGGATCCCTCTAGCCTTGAAACAGTGTTCTTGGGGTTTCTCTGGAGTGCCACCAAGGAAATCAAGGCTCCTTTCATGTGTGATGTGCAATTCGGAATTGCTCTGCACGCAGTGCAGGGGAATCGGGCCTCATCTCGCGGCGAGGGGGAAGTCTCATGGTTTTTCTCGAGTTGCAGCGGGAACCTGGGGTATATTCTCGAGTTACGATGCGGATGGCCCTTCCACCCACGTGTTTGTTCAGCGACGTCAGGACTCCTGCCTAGTTGCGAGGGACAACTCGGGATTCACCTCGAGGCTTGGCAGGGCAATTGGGAAGCCCCTCCAGCTGAGGCGGGAGACCAAGGGTCCCTTTCCACGTGCCACAGGAATCCTGGGACTCCTATCAAGTTTCACGAGGAGTCAGGCATCGTCTCCTTTGGAGGCACTGATCTCCACGTACCTCTGGAGTTTTCAAAGGATGTGAGGCCTCCGGTCGCCATGAGGTGGGGAACTTGGTCTTTCTCTGTGGTCTCCAGAGGGGATACAGACATCCTTTCATCTTGGGAGATGCAAGACGAGCCTGCATTCAAGTCACTGCAGGGAAATCCGGCCTAATTTCGAGTCAGGGCATCGCGGTGTCCATTCCACTTGAGGCCACAAAATCAGGGTCCCTCTCACATACCTAGAGCTGAGAGAAGCCTCCTCTTGAGGTGCTTGTGGTAAGGTGGTATTCCTCTGGAGTCGAAGCCAGGGACTAACCTCTCATCTCGAGTTGATTTTTGGGCCACGGAGCTCTTTCATGTTGCTACAGTGACCTCAGGATCCCTCTAGCCTTGAAACAGTGTTCTTGGGGTTTCTCTGGAGAGCCATCAAGGAAATCAAGGCTCCTTTCATGTGTGATGTGCAACACGGAATTGCTCTGCACACAGTGCAGGGAAATCGGGCCTCATCTCGCGGCGAGGGGGAAGTCTCATGGTTTTTCTCGAGTTGCGGTGGGAACCTGGGGTATATTCTCGAGTTACGACGGGGATGGCCCTTCCACACACGTGCTTGTTCAGCGACGGCAGGACTCCTGCCTAGTTGCGAGGGACAACTCGGGATTCTCCTCGAGGCTTGGCAGGGCAAATGGGACGCCTCTCCAGCTGAGGCGGGAGACCAAGGGTCCCTTTCCACGTGCCACAGGAATCCTGGGACTCCTATCAAGTTTCACGAGGAGTCAGGCATCGTCTCCTTTGGAGGCACTGATCTCCGCGTACCTCTGGAGTTTTTAACGGATGTGAGGCCTCCGGTCGCGATGAGGTGGGGAACTAGGTCTTTCTCTGTGGTCTCCACAGGGGATTCAGACATCCTTTCGTCTTGGGAGATGCAAGACGAGCCTGCATTCAAGTCACTGCAGGGATATCCGGCCTTATTTCGCGTCAGGGCATCGCAGTGTCCATTGCACTTGAGGCCGCAAACTCAGGGTACCTCTCACATACTTAGAGCTGAGAGAATCCTCCTCTTGAGGTGCTTGTGGTAAGGTGGTGTTCCTCTGGAGTCGAAGCCAGGGACTAACCTCTCATCTCGAGTTGATTTTTGGTCCACGGAGCTCTTTCTTGTTGGTACAGTGACCTCAGGATCCCTCTAGCCTTGAAACAGTGTTCTTGGGGTTTCTCTGGAGTGCCATCAAGGAAATCAAGGCTCCTTTCATGTGTGATGTGCAACACGGAATTGCTCTGCACGCAGTGCAGGGGAATCGGGCCTCATCTCGCGGCAAGGGGGAAGTCTCATGGTTTTTCTCGAGTTGCGGCGGGAACCTGGGGTATATTCTCGAGTTACGACGGGGATGGCCCTTCCACCCACGTGTTTGCTCAGCGACGTCAGGATTCCTGCCTAGTTGCGAGGGACAACTCGGGATTTTCCTCGAGGCTTGGCAGGGCAATTGGGACGCCTCTCCAGATGAGGCGGGAGACAAAGGGTCCCTTTCCACGTGCCACAGGAATCCTGAGACTCCTATCAAGTTTCACGAGGAGTCAGGCATCGTCTCCTTGGGAGGCACTGATCTCCGTGTACCTCTGGAGTTTTCAAAGGATGTGTGGCCTCCGGTCGCGATGAGGTGGGCAACTAGGTCTTTCTCTGTGGTCTCCACAGGGGATTCAGACATCCTTTCATCTTGGGAGATGCAAGACGAGCCTGGATTCAAGTCACTGCAGGGATATCCGGCCTTATTTCGCGTCAGGGCATCGCGGTGTCCATTCCACTTGAGGCCACAAAATCAGGGTCCCTCTCACATACCTAGAGCTGAGAGAAGCCTCCTCTTGAGGTACTTGTGGAAAGGTGGTATTCTTCTGGAATCGAAGTCAGGGACTAACCTCTCATCTCGAGTTGATTTTTGGGCCACGGAGCTCTTTCTTGTTGGTACAGTGACCTCAGGATCCCTCTAGCCTTGAAACAGTGTTCTTGGGGTTTCTCTGGAGTGCCATCAAGGAAATCAAGGCTCCTTTCATGTGTGATGTGCAACACGGAATTGCTCTGCACGCAGTGCAGGGGAATCGGGCCTCATCTCGCGGCGAGGGGGAAGTCTCATGGTTTTTCTCGAGTTGCGGCGGGAACCTGGGGTATATTCTCGAGTTACGATGCGGATGGCCCTTCCACCCACGTGCTTGTTCAGCGACGTCAGGACTCCTGCCTAGTTGCGAGGGACAACTCGGGATTCTCCTCGAGGCTTGGCAGCTCAATTGGGACGCCTCTCCAGCTGAGGCGGGAGACCAAGGGTCCCTTTCCACGTGCCACAGGAATCCTGGGACTCCTATCAAGTTTCACGAGGAGTCAGGCATCGTCTCCTTTGGAGGCACTGATCTCCGCATACCTCTGGAGTTTTCAAAGGATGTGAGGCCTCCGGTCGCGATGAGCTGGGGAACTAGGTCTTTCTCTGTGGTCTCCATAGGGGTTCAGACGTCCTTTCATCTTGGGAGATGCAAGACGAGCCTGCATTCAAGTCACTGCAGGGATATCCGGCCTTATTTCGAGTCAGGGCATCGCGGTGTCCATTCCACTTTAGGCCGCAAACTCAGGGTCCCTCTCACATACCTAGAGCTAAGAGAAGCCTCCTCTTGAGGTGCTTGTGGTAAGGTGGTATTCCTCTCGAGTCGAAGCCAGCGACTAACATCTCATCTCGAGTTGATTATTGGTCCACGGAGCTCTTTCGTTTTGCTACAGTGCCCTCAGGATCCCTCTAGCCTTGAAACAGTGTTCTTGGGGTTTCTCTGGAGTGCCATCAAGGAAATCAAGGCTCCTTTCTTGTCTGATGTGCAACACGGAATTGCTCTGCATGCAGTGCAGGGGAATCGTGCCTCATCTCGCGGCGAGGTGGAAGTCTCATGGTTTTTCTCGAGTTGCGGCGGGAACCTGGGGTATATTCTCGAGTTACGACGGGGATGGCCCTTCCACCCACGTGTTTGTTCAGCCACGTCAGGACTCCTGCCTAGTTGCGAGGGACAACTCGGGATTCTCCTCGAGGCTTGGCAGGGCAATTGGGACGCCTCTCCAGCTGAGGCGGGAGACCAAGGGTGCCTTTCCATGTGCCACAGGAATCCTGGGACTCCTATCAAGTTTCACGAGGAGTCAGGCATCGTCTCCTTTGGAGGCACTGATCTCCGCGTACCTCTGGAGTTTTCAAAGGATGTGAGGCCTCCGGTCGCCATGAGGTGGGGAACTTGGTCTTTCTCTGTGATCTCCACAGGGGATTCAGACATCCTTTCCTCTTGGGAGATGCAAGACGAGCCTGCATTCAAGTCACTGCAGGGATATCCGGCCTTATTCCGAGCCAGGGCATCGCGGTGTCCATTCCACTTGAGGCCGCAAACTCAGGGTCCCTCTCACATACCTAGAGCTGAGAGAAGCCTTCTCTTGAGGTGCTTGTGGTAAGGTGGTATTCCTCTGGAGTCGAAGCCAGGGACTAACCTCTCATCTCGAGTTGATTTTTGGTCCACGGAGCTCTTTCGTGTTGCTACAGTGACCTCAGGATCCCTCTAGCCTTGAAACAGTGTTCTTGGGGTTTCTCTGGAGTGCCATCAAGGAAATCAAGGCTCCTTTCATGTGTGATGTGCAACACGGAATTGCTCTGCACGCAGTGCAGGGGAATCGGGCCTCATCTCGCGGCGAGGGGGAAGTCTCATGGTTTTTCTCGAGTTGCGGCGGGAACCTGGGGTATATTCTCGAGTTACGACAGGGATGGCCCTTCCACCCACGTGTTTCTTTAGCGACGTCAGGACTCCTGCCTAGTTGCGAGGAACAACTCGGGATTCTCCTCGAGGCTTGGCAGGGCAATTGGGACGCCTCTCCAGCTGAGCCGGGAGACCAAGGGTCCCTTTCCACGTGCCACAGGAATCCTGGGACTCCTACCAAGTTTCACGGGGAGTCAGGCATCGTCTCCATTGGAGGCACTGATCTCCGCGTACCTCTGGAGTTTTCAAAGGATGTGAGGCCTCCGATCGCGATGAGGTGGCGAACTAGGTCTTTCTCTGTGGTCTCCACAGTGGATTCAGACATCCTTTCGTCTTGGGAGATGCAAGACGAGCCTGCATTCAAGTCACTGCAGGGATATCCGGCCTTATTTCGAGTCAGGGCATCGCGGTGTCCATTCCAATTGAGGCCGCAAACTCAGGGTCCCTCTCACATACCTAGAGCTGAGAGAAGCCTCCTCTTGAGGTGCTTGTGGTAAGGTGGTATTCCTCTGGAGTCGAAACCAGGGACTAACCTCTCATCTCGAGTTGATTTTTAGTCCACGGAGCTCTTTCGTGTTGCTACAGTGACCTCAGGATCCCTCTAGCCTTGAAACAGTGTTCTTGGGGTTTCTCTGGAGTGCCATCAAGGAAATCAAGGCTCCTTTCATGTGTGATGTGCAACACGGAATTGCTCTGCACCCAGTGCAGGGGAATCGGGCCTCATCTCGCGGCGAGGGGGAAGTCTCATGGTTTTTCTCGAGTTGCGGCGGGAACCTGGGGTATATTCTCGAGTTACGACGGGGATGGCCCTTCCACACACGTGCTTGTTCAGCGGCGGCAGGACTCCTGCCTAGTTGCGAGGGACAACTCGGGATTCTCCTCGAGGCTTGGCAGGGCAATTGGGACGCCTCTCCAGCTGAGGCGGGAGACCAAGGGTCCCTTTCCACGTGCCACAGGAAACCTGGGACTCCTATCAAGTTTGACGAGGAGTCAGGCATCGTCTCCTTTGGAGGCACTGATCTCCGCGTACCTCTGGAGTTTACAAATGATGTGAGGCCTCCGGTCGCGATGAGGTGGGGAAATAGGTCTTTCTCTGTGGTCTCCACAGGGGATTCAGACATCCTTTCGTCTTGGGAGATGCAAGACGAGCCTGCATTCAAGTAACTGCAGGGATATCCGGCCTTATTTTGAGTCAGGGCATCGCGGTGTCTATTCCACTTGAGGCCGCAAACTCAGGGTCCCTCTCACCTAGCTAGAGCTGAGAGAAGCCTCCTCTTGAGGTGCTTGTGGTAAGGTGGTATTCCTCTGGAGTCGAAGCCAGGGATTAATCTCTCATCTCGAGTTGATTTTGGTCCACGGAGCTCTTTCGCGTTGCTACAGTGACCTCAGGATCCCTCTAGCCTTGAAACAGTGTTCTTGGGGTTTCTCTGGAGTGCCATCAAGGAAATCAAGGCTCCTTTCATGTGTGATGTGCAACACGGAATTGCTCTGCACGCAGTCCAGGGGAATCGGGCCTCATCTCGCGGCGAGGGGGAAGTCTCATGGTTTTTCTCGAGTTGCGGCGGGAACCTGGGGTATATTCTCGAGTTACGACGGGGATGGCCCTTCCACCCACGTGTTTGTTCAGCGACGTCAGGACTCCTGCCTAGTTGCGAGGGACAACTCGGGATTCTCCTCGAGGCTTGGCAGGGCAATTGGGACACCTCTCCAGCTGAGGCGGGAGACCAAGGGTCCCTTTCCACGTGCCACAGGAATCCTGGGACTCCTATCAAGTTTCACGAGGAGTCAGGCATCGTCTCCTTTGGAGGCACTGATCTCCGCGTACCTCTGGAGTTTTCAAAGGATGTGAGGCCTCCGGTCGCGATAAGGTGGGGAACTAGGTCTTTTTCTGTGGTCTCCACAGGGGATTCAGACATCCTTTCATCTTGGGAGATGCAAGACAAGCCTGCATTCAAGTCACTGCAGGGATATCCGGCCTTATTTCGAGTCAGGGCATCGCAGTGTCCATTCCACTTGAGGCCGTAAACTCAGGGTCCCTCTCACATACATAGAGCTGAGAGAAGCCTCCTCTTGAGGTGCTTGTGGTAAGGTGGTATTCCTCTGGAGTCGAAGCCAGGGACTAACCTCTCATCTAGAGTTGATTTTTGGTCCACGGAGCTCTTTCGTGTTGCTACAGTGACCTCAGGATCCCTCTAGCCTTGAAACAGTGTTCTTGGGGTTTCTCTGGAGTGCCATCAAGGAAATCAAGGCTCCTTTCATGTGTGATGTGCAACACGGAATTGCTCTGCACGCAGTGCAGGGGAATCGTGCCTCATCTCGCGGCGAGGGTGAAGTCTCATGGTTTTTTTCGAGTTGCGGCGGGAAGCTGGGGTATATTCTCGAGTTACGAAGGGAATGACCCTTCCACTCACGTGTTTGTTCAGCGACGTCAGGACTCCTGCCTAGTTGCGAGGGACAACTCGGGATTCTCCTCGAGGTTGCCAGGGCAATTGGAACGCCTCTCCAGCTGAGGCGGGAGACCAAGGGTCCCTTTCCACGTGCCACAGTAATCCTGGGACTCCTATCAAGTTTCACGAGGAGTCAGGCATCGTCTCCTTTGGAGGCTCTGATTTCCGCGTACCTCTGGACTTTTCAAAGGATGTGAGGCCTCCGGTCGCGATGAGGTGAGGAACTAGGTCTTTCTCTGTGGTCTCCACAGGGGATTCAGACATCCTTTCGTCTTGGGAGATGCAAGACGAGCCTGCATTCATGTCACTGCAGTGATATCCGGCCTTATTTCACGTCAGGGAATCGCGGTGTCCATTCCACTTGAAGCCGCAAAATGAGGGTCCCTCTCACATACCTAGAGCTGAGAGAAGCCTCCTCTTGAGGTGCTTGTGGTAAGGTGGTATTCCTCTGGAGTCGAAGCCAGGGACTAACCTCTTATCTCGAGTTGATTTTTTATCCACGGAGCTCTTTCGTGTTGCTACAGTGACCTCAGGATCCCTCTAGCCTTGAAACAGTGTTCTTGGGGTTTCTCTGGAGTGCCATCAAGAAAATGAAGGCTCCTTTCATGTTTGATGTGCAACACGGCATTGCTCTGCAGGCAGTGCAGGGGAATCGGGCCTCATCTCACGGCGAGGGGGAAGTCTCATAGTTTTTCTCGAGTTGCGGCGGGAACCTGGGATATATTCTCGAGTTACGACGGGGATGGCCCTTCCACCCAGGTTTTTGTTCAGCGACGTCAGGACTCCTGCCTAGTTGCGAGGGACAACTCGGGATTCTCCTCGAGGCTTGGCAGGGCAATTGGGACGCCTCTCCAGCTGAGGCGGGAGACCAAGGGTCCCTTTCTACGTGCCACAGGAATTCTGGGTCTCCTGTCAAGTTTCACGAGGAGTCAGGCATCGTCTCCTTTGGAGGCACTGATCTCGGCGTACCTCTGGAGTTTTCAAAGGATGTGAGGCCTCCGGTCGCGATGAGGTGGGGAACTAGATCTTTCTCTGTGGTCTCCACAGGGGATTCAGACATCCTTTCGTCTTGGGAGATGCAAGACGAGCCTGCATTCAAGTAACTGCAGGGATATCCGGCCTTATTTCGAGTCAGGGCATCGCAGTGTCTATTCCACTTGAGGCCGCAAACTCAGGGTCCCTCTCACCTAGCTAGAGCTGAGAGAAGCCTCCTCTTGAGGTGCTTGTGGTAAGGTGGTATTCCTCTGGATTCGAAGCCAGGGATTAATCTCTCATCTCGAGTTGATTTTGGTCCACGGAGCTCTTTCGCGTTGCTACGGTGACCTCAGGATCCCTCTAGCCTTGAAACAGTGTTCTTGGGTTTTCTCTGGAGTGCCATCAAGGAAATCAAGGCTCCTTTCATGTGTGATGTGCAACACGGAATTGCTCTGCACGCACTGCAGGGGAATCGGGCCTCATCTCGCGGCGAGGGGGAAGTCTCATGGTTTTTCTCGAGTTGCGGTGGGAACCTGGGGTATATTCTCGAGTTACGACAGGGATGGCCCTTCCACCCACGTGTTTGTTCAGCGACGTCAGGACTCCTGCCTAGTTGCGAGGGACAACTCGGGATTCTCCTCGAGGCTTGGCAGGGCAATTGGGACACCTCTCCAGCTGAGGCGGGAGACCAAGGGTCCCTTTCCACGTGCCACAGGAATCCTGGGACTCCTATCAAGTTTCACGAGGAGTCAGGCATCGTCTCCTTTGGAGGCACTGATCTCCGCCTACCTCTGGAGTTTTCAAAGGATGTAAGGCATCCGGCCGCGATGAGGTGGGGAACTAGGTGTTTCTCTGTGGTCTCCACATGGGATTCAGACATCCTTTCATCTTGGGAGATGCAAGACGAGCCTGCATTCAAGTCACTGCAGGGATATCCGGCCTTATTTCGAGTCAGGGCATCGCGGTGTCCATTCCACTTGAGGCCGCAAACTCAGGGTCCCTCTCACATACCTAGAGCTGAGAGAAGCCTCCTCTTGAGGTGCTTGTGGTAAGGTGGTATTCCTCTGGAGTCGAAGCCAGGGACTAACCTCTCATCTCGAGTTGATTTTTGGTTCACGGAGCTCTTTCGTGTGGCTACAGTGACCTCAGGATCCCTCTAGCCTTGAAACAGTGTTCTTGGGGTTTCTCTGGAGTGCCATCAAGGAAATCAAGGCTCCTTTCATGTGTGATGTGCAACACGGAATTGCTCTGCACGCAGTGCAGGGGAATCGGGCCTCATCTCGCGGCGAGGGGGAAGTCTCATGGTTTTTCTCGAGTTGTGCCGGGAACCTGGGGTATATTCTCGAGTTACGACGGGGATGGCCCTTCCACACACGTGTTTGTTCAGCGACGTCAGGACTCCTGCCTAGTTGCGAGGGACAACTCGGGATTCTCCTCGAGGCTTGGCAGGGCAATTGGGACGCTTCTCCAGCTGAGGCGGGAGACCAAGGGTCCCTTTCCACGTGCCACAGGAATCCTGGGACTCCTATCAAGTTACACGAGGAGTCAGGCATCGTCTCCTTTGGAGGCACTGATCTCCGCGTACCTCTGAAGTTTTCAAAGGATGTGAGGCCTCCGGTCGCGATGAGGTGGGGAAATAGGTCTTTCTCTGTGGTCTCCACAGGGGATTAAGACATCCTTTCGTCTTGGGAGATGCAAGACGAGCCTGCATTCAAGTCACTGCAGGGATATCCGGCCTTATTTCGAGTCAGGGAATCCCGGTGTCCATTCCACTTGAGGCCGCAAACTCAAGGTCCCTCTCACATACATAGAGCTGAGAGAAGCCTACTCTTGAGGTGCTTGTGGTAAGGTGGTATTCCTCTGGAGTCGAAGCCAGGGACTAACCTCTCATCTCGAGTTGATTTTTGGTCCATGGAGCTCTTTCGTGTTGCTACAGTGACCTCAGGATCCCTCTAGCCTTGAAACAGTGTTCTTGGGGTTTCTGTGGAGTGCCATCAAGGAAATCAAGGCTCCTTTCATGTGTGATGTGCAACACGGAATTGCTCTGCACGCAGTGCAGGGGAATCAGGCCTCATCTCGCGGCGAGGGGGAAGTCTCATGGTTTTTCTCGAGTTGCGGCGGGAACCTGGGGTATATTCTCGAGTTACGACGGGGATGGCCCTTCCACCCACGTGTTTGTTCAGCGACGTCAGGACTCCTGCCTAGTTGCGAGGGACAACTCGGGATTCTCCTCGAGGCTTGGCAGGGCAATTGGGACACCTCTCCAGCTGAAGCGGGAGACCAAGTGTCCCATTCCACGTGCCACAGGAATCCTGGGACTCCTAAGAAGTTTCACGAGGAGTCAGGCATCGTCTCCTTTGGAGGCACTGATCTCCGCGTACCTCTGGAGTTTTCAAAGGATGTGAGGCCTCCGATCGCGATGAGGTGGGGTACTAGGTCTTTCTCTGTGGTCTCCACAGGGGATTCAGACATCCTTTCGTCTTGGGAGATGCAAGACGAGCCTACATTCAAGTAACTGCAGGGATATCCGGCCTTATTTCGAGTCAGGGCATCGCGGTGTCTATTACACTTGAGGCCGCAAACTCAGGGTCCCTCTCACCTAGCTAGAGCTGAGAGAAGCCTCCTCTTGAGGTGCTTGTGGTAAGGTGGTATTCCTCTGGAGTCGAAGCCAGGGATTAATCTCTCATCTCGAGTTGATTTTGGTCCACGGAGCTCTTTCGCGTTGCTACAGTGACCTCAGGATCCCTCTAGCCTTGAAACAGTGTTCTTGGGGTTTCTCTGGAGTGCCATCAAGGAAATCAAGGCTCCATTCATGTGTGATGTGCAACACGGAATTGCTCTGCACGCAGTGCAGGGGAATCGGGCCTCATCTCGCGGCGAGGGGGAAGTCTCATGGTTTCTCTCGAGTTGCGGCGGGAACCTGGGGTATATTCTCGAGTTACGACGGGGATGGCCCTTCCACACACGTGTTTGTTCAGCGACGTCAGGAATCCTGCCTAGTTGCGAGGGACAACTCGGGATTCTCCTCGAGGATTGGCAGGGCAATTGGGACACCTCTCCAGCTGAGGCGGGATACCAAGAGTCCCTTTCCACGTGCCACAGGAATCCTGGGACTCCTATCAAGTTTCACGAGGAGTCAGGCATCGTCTCCTTTGGAGGCACTGATCTCCGCGTACCTCTGGAGTTTTCAAAGGATGTGAGGCCTCCAGTCGTGATGAGGTGGGGAACTAGGTCTTTCTCTGTGGCCTCCACAGGGGATTCAGACATCCTTTCATCTTGGGAGATGCAAGACGAGCCTGCATTCAAGTCACTGCAGGGATATCCGGCCTTATTTCGAGTCAGGGCATCGCGGTGTCCATTCCAATTGAGGCCGCAAACTCAGGGTCCCTCTCACATAGCTAGAGAAGAGAGAAGCCTCCTCTTGAGGTGCTTGTGGTAAGGTGGTATTCCTCTGGAGTCGAAGCCAGGGACTAACCTCTCATCTCGAGTTGACTTTTGGTCCACAGAGCTCTTTCATGTTACTACAGTGACCTCAGGATCCCTCTAGCCTTGAAACAGTGTTCTTGGGGTTTCTCTGGAGTGCCATCAAGGAAATCAAGGCTCCTTTCATGTGTGATGTGCAACACGGAATTGCTCTGCATGCAGTGCAGGGGAATCGGGCCTCATCTCGCGGCGAGGGGGAAGTCTCATGGTTTTTCTCGAGTTGCGGCGGGAACCTGGGGTATATTCTCGAGTTACAACGGGGATGGCCCTTCCACCCACGTGTTTGTTCAGCGACGTCAGGACTCCTGCCTAGTTGCGAGGGACAACTCGGGATTCTCCTCGAGGCTTGGCAGGGCAATTGGAACGCCTCTCCAGCTGAGGCGGGAGACCAAGGGACCCTTTCCACGTGCCACAGGAATCCTGGGACTCCTATCAAGTTTCACGAGGAGTCAGGCATCGTCTCCTTTGGAGGCACTGATCTCCGCGTACCTCTGGAGTTTTCAAAGGATGTGAGGCCTCCAGTCGCGATGAGGTGGGGAACTAGGTCTTTCTCTGTGGTCTCCACAGGGGATTCAGACATCCTTTCGTCTTGGGAGATGCAAGACGAGCCTGCATTCAAGTCACTGCAGGGATATCCGGCCTTATTTCGAGCCAGGGCATCGCGGTGTCCGTTCCACTTGAGGCCGCAAACTCAGGGTCCCTCTAACATACTTAGAGCTGAGAGAAGCCTCCTCTTGAGGTGCTTGTGGTAAGGTGGTGTTCCTCTGGAGTCGAAGCCAAGGACTAACCTCTCATCTCGAGTTGATTTTTGGTCCACGGAGCTCTTTCGTGTTGCTACAGTGACCTCAGGATCCTTCTAGCCTTGAAACAGTGTTATTGGGGTTTCTCTGGAGTGCCATCAAGGAAATCAAGGCTCCTTTCATGTTTGATGTGCAACACGGAATTGCTCTGCACGCAGTGCAGGGGAATCGCGCCTCATCTCGCGGCGAAGGGGAAATCTCATGGTTTTTCTCGAGTTGCGGCGACCTGGGGTATATTCTCGAGTTACGGCGGGGATGACCCTTCCACACACGTGTTTGTTCAGCGACGGCAGGACTCCTGCCTAGTTGCGAGGGACAACTCGGGATTCTCCTCGAGGCTTGGCAGGGCAATTGGGACGCCTCTCCAGCTGAGGCGGGAGACCAAGGGTCCCTTTCCACGTGCCACAGGAATCCTGGGACTCCTATAAAGTTTCACGAGGAGTCAGGCATCGTCTCCTTTGGAGGCACTGATCTCCGCGTACCTCTGGAGTTTTCAAAGGATGTGAGGCCTCCGGTCACGATGAGATGGGGAACTTGGTCTTTCTCTGTGGTCTCCAGAGGGGATTCAGACATCCTTTCATCTTGGCAGATGCAAGACGAGCCTGCATTCAAGTCTCTGCAGGGACATCCGGCCTTATTTCGAGTCAGGGCATTGCGGTGTCCATTCCACTGGAGGCCGCAAACTCAGGGTCCCTCTCACATACCTAGAGCTGAGGGAAGCCTCCTCTTGAGGCGCTTGTGGTAAGGTGGTATTCCTCTGGAGTCGAAGCCAGGGACTAACCTCTCATCTCGAGTTGATTCTTGGTCCACGGACCTCTTTCGTGTTGCTACATTGACCTCAGGATCCCTCTAGCCTTGAAACAGTGTTTTTGGGGTTTCTCTGGAGTGCCATCAAGGAAATCAAGGCTCCTTTCATGTGTGATGTGCAACACGGAATTGCTCTGCACGCAGTGCAGGAGAATCGGGCCTCATCTCGCGGCGAGGGGGAAATCTCATGGTTTTTCTCGAGTTGCGGCGGGAACCTGGGGTGTATTCTCGAGTTACGACGGGAATGGCACTTCCACCCACGTGTTTGTTCAGCGACGTCAGTTCTCCTGCCTAGTTGCGAGGGACAACTCGGGATTCTCCTCGAGGCATGGCAGGGCAATTGGGACGCCTCTCCAGCTGAGGCGGGAGACCAAGGGTCCCTTTCCACGTGCCACAGGAATCCTGGGACTCCTAAGAAGTTTCACGAGGAGTCAGGCATCGTCTCCTTTGGAGGCACTGATCTCCGCGTACCTCTGGAGTTTTCAAAGGATGTGAGTTCTCCGGTCGCGATGAGGTGGGAAACTAGGTCTTTCTCTGTGGTCTACACAGGGGATTCAGACATCCTTTCGTCTTGGGAGATGCAAGACGAGCCTGCATTCAAGTCACTGCAGGGATATCCGGCCTTATTTCGAGCCAGGGCATCGCGGTGTCCGTTCCACTTGAGGCCACAAACTCAGGGTCCCTCTCACATACTTAGAGCTGAGAGAAGCCTCCTCTTGAGGTGCTTGTGGTAAGGTGGTGTTCCTCTGGAGTCGAAGCCAAGGACTAACCTGTCATCTCGAGTTGATTTGTGGTCCACGGAGCTCTTTCGTGTTGCTACATTGACCTCAGGATCCCTCTAGCCTTGAAACAGTGTTCTTGGGGTTTCTCTGGAGTGCCATCAAGGAAATCAAGGCTCCTTTCATGTGTGATGTGCAACACGGAATTGCTCTGCACGCAGTGCAGGGGAATCAGGCCTCATCTCGCGGCGAGGGGGAAGTCTCATGGTTTTTCGGGAGTTGCGGCAGGAACCAGGGGTATATTCTCGAGTTACGGCAGGGATGACCCTTCCACACACGTGTTTGTTCAGCGACGGCAGGACTCCTGCCTAGTTGCGAGGGACAACTCGGGATTCTCCTCGAGGCTTGGCAGGGCAATTGGGACGCCTCTCCAGCTGAGGCGGGAGACCAAGGGTCCCTTTCCACGTGCCACAGGAATCCTGGGACTCCTATCAAGTTTCACGAGGAGTCAGGCATCGTCTCCTTTGGAGGCACTGATCTCCACGTACCTCTGGAGTTTTCAAAGGATGTGAGGCCTCCGGTCACGATGAGATGGGGAACTAGGTCTTTCTCTGTGGTCTCCAGAGGGGATTCAGACATCCTTTTGTCTTGGGAGATGCAAGACGAGCCTGCATTCAAGTCACTGCAGGGATATCCGGCCTTATTTCGAGTCAGGGCATTTCGGTGTCCATTCCACTGGAGGCCGCAAACTCAGGGTCCCTCTCACATACCGAGAGCTGAGGGAAGCCTCCTCTTGAGGTGCTTGTGGTAAGGTGGTATTCCTCTGGAGTCGAAGCCAGGGACTAACCTCTCATCTCGAGTTGATTTTTGGTCCATGGAGCTCTTTCGTGTTGCTACAGTGACCTCAGGATCCCTCTAGCCTTGAAACAGTGTTCTTGGGGTTTCTGTGGAGTGCCATCAAGGAAATCAAGGCTCCTTTCATGTGTGATGTGCAACACGGAATTGCTCTGCACGCAGTGCAGGGGAATCAGGCCTCATCTCGCGGCGAGGGGGAATTCTCATGGTTTTTCTCGAGTTGCGGCGGGAACCTGGGGTATATTCTCGAGTTACGACGGGGATGGCCCTTCCACCCACGTGTTTGTTCAGCGACGTCAGGACTCCTGCCTAGTTGCGAGGGACAACTCGGGATTCTCCTCGAGGCTTGGCAGGGCAATTGGGACACCTCTCCAGCGGAAGCGGGAGACCAAGGGTCCCATTCCACGTGCCACAGGAATCCTGGGACTCCTAAGAAGTTTCACGAGGAGTCAGGCATCGTCTCCTTTGGAGGCACTGATCTCGGCGTACCTCTGGAGTTTTCAAATGATGTGATGCCTCCGGTCGCGATGAGGTGGGGTACTAGGTCTTTCTCTGTGGTCTCCACAGGGGATTCAGACATCCTTTCGTCTTGGGAGATGCAAGACGAGCCTACATTCAAGTAACTGCAGGGATATCCGGCCTTATTTCGAGTCAGGGCATCGCGGTGTCTATTCCACTTGAGGCCGCAAACTCAGGGTCCCTCTCACCTAGCTAGAGCTGAGAGAAGCCTCCTCTTGAGGTGCTTGTGGTAAGGTGGTATTCCTCTGGAGTCGAAGCCAGGGATTAATCTCTCATCTCGAGTTGATTTTGGTCCACGGAGCTCTTTCGCGTTGCTACAGTGACCTCAGGATCCCTCTAGCCTTGAAACAGTGTTCTTGGGGTTTCTCTGGAGTGCCATCAAGGAAATCAAGGCTCCATTCATGTGTGATGTGCAACACGGAATTGCTCTGCACGCAGTGCAGGGGAATCGGGCCTCATCTCGCGGCGAGGGGGAAGTCTCATGGTTTCTCTCGAGTTGCGGCGGGAACCTGGGGTATATTCTCGAGTTACGACGGGGATGGCCCTTCCACACACGTGTTTGTTCAGCGACGTCAGGACTCCTGCCTAGTTGCGAGGGACAACTCGGGATTCTCCTCGAGGATTGGCAGGGCAATTGGGACACCTCTCCAGCTGAGGCGGGATACCAAGAGTCCCTTTCCACGTGCCACAGGAATCCTGGGACTCCTATCAAGTTTCACGAGGAGTCAGGCATCGTCTCCTTTGGAGGCACTGATCTCCGCGTACCTCTGGAGTTTTCAAAGGATGTGAGGCCTCCAGTCGTGATGAGGTGGGGAACTAGGTCTTTCTCTGTGGCCTCCACAGGGGATTCAGACATCCTTTCGTCTTGGGAGATGCAAGATGAGCCTGCATTCAAGTCACTGCAGGGATATCCGGCCTTATTTCGAGTCAGGGCATCGCGGTGTCCATTCCACTTGAGGCCGCAAACTCAGGGTCCCTCTCACATAGCTAGAGCAGAGAGAAGCCTCCTCTTGAGGTGCTTGTGGTAAGGTGGTATTCCTCTGGAGTCGAAGCCAGGGACTAACCTCTCATCTCGAGTTGATTTTTGGTCCACAGAGCTCTTTCGTGTTGCTACAGTGACCTCAGGATCCCTCTAGCCTTGAAACAGTGTTCTTGGGGTTTCTCTGGAGTGCCATCAAGGAAATCAAGGCTCCTTTCATGTGTGATGTGCAACACGGAATTGCTCTGCATGCAGTGCAGGGGAATCGGGCCTCATCTCGCGGCGAGGGGGAAGTCTCATGGTTTTTCTCGAGTTGCGGCGGGAACCTGGGGTATATTCTCGAGTTACAACGGGGATGGCCCTTCCACCCACGTGTTTGTTCAGCGACGTCAGGACTCCTGCCTAGTTGCGAGGGACAACTCGGGATTCTCCTCGAGGCTTGGCAGGGCAATTGGAACGCCTCTCCAGCTGAGGCGGGAGACCAAGGGACCCTTTCCACGTGCCACAGGAATCCTGGGACTCCTATCAAGTTTCACGAGGAGTCAGGCATCGTCTCCTTTGGAGGCACTGATCTCCGCGTACCTCTGGAGTTTTCAAAGGATGTGAGGCCTCCGGTCGCGATGAGGTGGGGAACTAGGTCTTTCTCTGTGGTCTCCACAGGGGATTCAGACATCCTTTCGTCTTGGGAGATGCAAGACGAGCCTGCATTCAAGTCACTGCAGGGATATCCGGCCTTATTTCGAGCCAGGGCATCGCGGTGTCCGTTCCACTTGAGGCCGCAAACTCAGGGTCCCTCTAACATACTTAGAGCCGAGAGAAGCCTCCTCTTGAGGTGCTTGTGGTAAGGTGGTGTTCCTCTGGAGTCGAAGCCAGCGACTAACCTCTCATCTCGAGTTGATTTTTGGTCCACGGAGCTCTTTCGTGTTGCTACAGTGACCTCAGGATCCTTCTAGCCTTGAAACAGTGTTATTGGGGTTTCTCTGGAGTGCCATCAAGGAAATCAAGGCTCCTTTCATGTGTGATGTGCAACACGGAATTGCTCTGCACGCAGTGCAGGGGAATCGCGCCTCATCTCGCGGCGAAGGGGAAATCTCATGGTTTTTCTCGAGTTGCGGCGACCTGGGGTATATTCTCGAGTTACGGCGGGGATGACCCTTCCACACACGTGTTTGTTCAGCGACGGCAGGACTCCTGCCTAGTTGCGAGGGACAACTCGGGATTCTCCTCGAGGCTTGGCAGGGCAATTGGGACGCCTCTCCAGCTGAGGCGGGAGACCAAGGGTCCCTTTCCACGTGCCACAGGAATCCTGGGACTCCTATAAAGTTTCACGAGGAGTCAGGCATCGTCTCCTTTGGAGGCACTGATCTCCGCGTACCTCTGGAGTTTTCAAAGGATGTGAGGCCTCCGGTCACGATGAGATGGGGAACTTGGTCTTTCTCTGTGGTCTCCAGAGGGGATTCAGACATCCTTTCATCTTGGCAGCTGCAAGACGAGCCTGCATTCAAGTCTCTGCAGGGATATCCGGCCTTATTTCGAGTCAGGGCATTTCGGTGTCCATTCCACTGGAGGCCGCAACTCAGGGTCCCTCTCACATACCTAGAGCTGAGGGAAGCCTCCTCTTGAGGTGCTTGTGGTAAGGTGGTATTCCTCTGGAGTCGAAGCCAGGGACTAACCTCTCATCTCGAGTTGATTCTTGGTCCACGGACCTCTTTCGTGTTGCTACATTGACCTCAGGATCCCTCTAGCCTTGAAACAGTGTTCTGGGGGTTTCTCTGGAGTGCCATTAAGGAAATCAAGGCTCCTTTCATGTGTGATGTGCAACACGGAATTGCTCTGCACGCAGTGCAGGGGAATCGGGCCTCATCTCGCGGCGAGGGGGAAGTCTCATGGTTTTTCTCGAGTTGCGGCGGGAACCTGGGGTATATTCTCGAGTTACGACGGGGATGGCCCTTCCACACACGTGTTTGTTCAGCGACGTCAGGACTCCTGCCTAGTTGCGAGGGACAACTCGGGATTCTCCTCGAGGCTTGGCAGGGCAATTGGGACGCTTCTCCAGCTGAGGCGGGAGACCAAGGGTCCCTTTCCACGTGCCACAGGAATCCTGGGTCTCCTATCAAGTTACACGAGGAGTCAGGCATCGTCTCCTTTGGAAGCACTGATCTCCGCGTACCTCTGAAGTTTTCAAAGGATGTGAGGCCTCCGGTCGCGATGAGGTGGGGAAATAGGTCTTTCTCTGTGGTCTCCACAGGGGATTAAGACATCCTTTCGTCTTGGGAGATGCAAGACGAGCCTGCATTCAAGTCACTGCAGGGATATCCGGCCTTATTTCGAGTCAGGGAATCCCGGTGTCCATTCCACTTGAGGCCGCAAAATCAAGGTCCCTCTCACATACATAGAGCTGAGAGAAGCCTCCTCTTGAGGTGCTTGTGGTAAGGTGGTATTCCTCTGGAGTCGAAGCCAGGGACTAACCTCTCATCTCGAGTTGATTTTTGGTCCATGGAGCTCTTTCGTGTTGCTACAGTGACCTCAGGATCCCTCTAGCCTTGAAACAGTGTTCTTGGGGTTTCTCTGGAGTGCCATCAAGGAAATCAAGGCTCCTTTCATGTGTGATGTGCAACACGGAATTGCTCTGCACGCAGTGCAGGGGAATCAGGCCTCATCTCGCGGCGAGGGGGAATTCTCATGGTTTTTCTCGAGTTGCGGCGGGAACCTGGGGTATATTCTCGAGTTACGACGGGGATGGCCCTTCCACCCACGTGTTTGTTCAGCGACGTCAGGAATCCTGCCTAGTTGCGAGGGACAACTCGGGATTCTCCTCGAGGCTTGGCAGGGCAATTGGGACACCTCTCCAGCTGAAGCGGGAGACCAAGTGTCCCATTCCACGTGCCACAGGAATCCTGGGACTCCTAAGAAGTTTCACGAGGAGTCAGGCATCGTCTCCTTTGGAGGCACTGATCTCGGCGTACCTCTGGAGTTTTCAAAGGATGTGAGGCCTCCGGTCGCGATGAGGTGGGGTACTAGGTCTTTCTCTGTGGTCTCCACAGGGGATTCAGACATCCTTTCGTCTTGGGAGATGCAAGACGAGCCTACATTCAAGTAACTGCAGGGATATCCGGCCTTATTTCGAGTCAGGGCATCGCGGTGTCTATTCCACTTGAGGCCGCAAACTCAGGGTCCCTCTCACCTAGCTAGAGCTGAGAGAAGCCTCCTCTTGAGGCGCTTGTGGTAAGGTGGTATTCCTCTGGAGTCGAAGCCAGGGACTAACCTCTCATCTCGAGTTGATTCTTGGTCCACGGACCTCTTTCGTGTTGCTACATTGACCTCAGGATCCCTCTAGCCTTGAAACAGTGTTCTTGGGGTTTCTCTGGAGTGCCATCAAGGAAATCAAGGCTCCTTTCATGTGTGATGTGCAACACGGAATTGCTCTGCACGCAGTGCAGGAGAATCGGGCCTCATCTCGCGGCGAGGGGGAAATCTCATGGTTTTTCTCGAGTTGCGGCGGGAACCTGGGGTGTATTCTCGAGTTACGACGGGAATGGCACTTCCACCCACGTGTTTGTTCAGCGACGTCAGTTCTCCTGCCTAGTTGCGAGGGACAACTCGGGATTCTCCTCGAGGCATGGCAGGGCAATTGGGACGCCTCTCCAGCTGAGGCGGGAGACCAAGGGTCCCTTTCCACGTGCCACAGGAATCCTGGGACTCCTAAGAAGTTTCACGAGGAGTCAGGCATCGTCTCCTTTGGAGGCACTGATCTCCGCGTACCTCTGGAGTTTTCAAAGGATGTGAGTTCTCCGGTCGCGATGAGGTGGGAAACTAGGTCTTTCTCTGTGGTCTACACAGGGGATTCAGACATCCTTTCGTCTTGGGAGATGCAAGACGAGCCTGCATTCAAGTCACTGCAGGGATATCCGGCCTTATTTCGAGCCAGGGCATCGCGGTGTCCGTTCCACTTGAGGCCACAAACTCAGGGTCCCTCTCACATACTTAGAGCTGAGAGAAGCCTCCTCTTGAGGTGCTTGTGGTAAGGTGGTGTTCCTCTGGAGTCGAAGCCAAGGACTAACCTGTCATCTCGAGTTGATTGTGGTCCACGGAGCTCTTTCGTGTTGCTACATTGACCTCAGGATCCCTCTAGCCTTGAAACAGTGTTCTTGGGGTTTCTCTGGAGTGCCATCAAGGAAATCAAGGCTCCTTTCATGTGTGATGTGCAACACGGAATTGCTCTGCACGCAGTGCAGGGGAATCAGGCCTCATCTCGCGGCGAGGGGGAAGTCTCATGGTTTTTCGGGAGTTACGGCGGGAACCAGGGGTATATTCTCGAGTTACGGCAGGGATGACCCTTCCACACACGTGTTTGTTCAGCGACGGCAGGACTCCTGCCTAGTTGCGAGGGACAACTCGGGATTCTCCTCGAGGCTTGGCAGGGCAATTGGGACGCCTCTCCAGCTGAGGCGGGAGATCAAGGGTCCCTTTCCACGTGCCACAGGAATCCTGGGACTCCTATCAAGTTTCACGAGGAGTCAGGCATCGTCTCCTTTGGAGGCACTGTTCTCCACGTACCTCTGGAGTTTTCAAAGGATGTGAGGCCTCCGGTCACGATGAGATGGGGAACTAGGTCTTTCTCTGTGGTCTCCAGAGGTGATTCAGACATCCTTTTGTCTTGGGAGATGCAAGACGAGCCTGCATTCAAGTCACTGCAGGGATATCCGGCCTTATTTCGAGTCAGGGCATTTCGGTGTCCATTCCACTGGAGGCCGCAACTCAGGGTCCCTCTCACATACCTAGAGCTGAGGGAAGCCTCCTCTTGAGGTGCTTGTGGTAAGGTGGTATTCCTCTGGAGTCGAAGCCAGGGACTAACCTCTCATCTCGAGTTGATTCTTGGTCCACGGACCTCTTTCGTGTTGCTACATTGACCTCAGAATCCCTCTAGCCTTGAAACAGTGTTCTGGGGGTTTCTCTGGAGTGCCATCAAGGAAATCAAGGCTCCTTTCATGTGTGATGTGCAACACGGAATTGCTCTGCACGCAGTGCAGGGGAATCGGGCCTCATCTCGCGGCGAGGGGGAAGTCTCATGGTTTTTCTCGAGTTGCGGCGGGAACCTGGGGTATATTCTCGAGTTACGACGGGGATGGCCCTTCCACACACGTGTTTGTTCAGCGACGTCAGGACTCCTGCCTAGTTGCGAGGGACAACTCGGGATTCTCCTCGAGGCTTGGCAGGGCAATTGGGACGCCTCTCCAGCTGAGGCGGGAGACCAAGGGTCCCTTTCCACGTGCCACAGGAATCCTGGGACTCCTATCAAGTTACACGAGGAGTCAGGCATCGTCTCCTTTGGAAGCACTGATCTCCGCGTACCTCTGAAGTTTTCAAAGGATGTGAGGCCTCCGGTCGCGATGAGGTGGGGAAATAGGTCTTTCTCTGTGGTCTCCACAGGGGATTAAGACATCCTTTCGTCTTGGGAGATGCAAGACGAGCCTGCATTCAAGTCACTGCAGGGATATCCGGCCTTATTTCGAGTCAGGGAATCCCGGTGTCCATTCCACTTGAGGCCGCAAAATCAAGGTCCCTCTCACATACATAGAGCTGAGAGAAGCCTCCTCTTGAGGTGCTTGTGGTAAGGTGGTATTCCTCTGGAGTCGAAGCCAGGGACTAACCTCTCATCTCGAGTTGATTTTTGGTCCATGGAGCTCTTTCGTGTTGCTACAGTGACCTCAGGATCCCTCTAGCCTTGAAACAGTGTTCTTGGGGTTTCTGTGGAGTGCCATCAAGGAAATCAAGGCTCCTTTCATGTGTGATGTGCAACACGGAATTGCTCTGCACGCAGTGCAGGGGAATCAGGCCTCATCTCGCGGCGAGGGGGAATTCTCATGGTTTTTCTCGAGTTGCGGCGGGAACCTGGGGTATATTCTCGAGTTACGACGGGGATGGCCCTTCCACCCACGTGTTTGTTCAGCGACGTCAGGAATCCTGCCTAGTTGCGAGGGACAACTCGGGATTCTCCTCGAGGCTTGGCAGGGCAATTGGGACACCTCTCCAGCTGAAGCGGGAGACCAAGTGTCCCATTCCACGTGCCACAGGAATCCTGGGACTCCTAAGAAGTTTCACGAGGAGTCAGGCATCGTCTCCTTTGGAGGCACTGATCTCGGCGTACCTCTGGAGTTTTCAAAGGATGTGAGGCCTCCGGTCGCGATGAGGTGGGGTACTAGGTCTTTCTCTGTGGTCTCCACAGGGGATTCAGACATCCTTTCGTCTTGGGAGATGCAAGACGAGCCTACATTCAAGTAACTGCAGGGATATCCGGCCTTATTTCGAGTCAGGGCATCGCGGTGTCTATTCCACTTGAGGCCGCAAACTCAGGGTCCCTCTCACCTAGCTAGAGCTGAGAGAAGCCTCCTCTTGAGGTGCTTGTGGTAAGGTGGTATTCCTCTGGAGTCGAAGCCAGGGATTAATCTCTCATCTCGAGTTGATTTTGGTCCACGGAGCTCTTTCGCGTTGCTACAGTGACCTCAGGATCCCTCTAGCCTTGAAACAGTGTTCTTGGGGTTTCTGTGGAGTGCCATCAAGGAAATCAAGGCTCCATTCATGTGTGATGTGCAACACGGAATTGCTCTGCACGCAGTGCAGGGGAATCGGGCCTCATCTCGCGGCGAGGGGGAAGTCTCATGGTTTCTCTCGAGTTGCGGCGGGAACCTGGAGTATATTCTCGAGTTACGACGGGGATGGCCCTTCCACACACGTGTTTGTTCAGCGACGTCAGGACTCCTGCCTAGTTGCGAGGGACAACTCGGGATTCTCCTCGAGGATTGGCAGGGCAATTGGGACACCTCTCCAGCTGAGGCGGGATACCAAGAGTCCCTTTCCACGTGCCACAGGAATCCTGGGACTCCTATCAAGTTTCACAAGGAGTCAGGCATCGTCTCCTTTGGAGGCACTGATCTCCGCGTACCTCTGGAGTTTTCAAAGGATGTGAGGCCTCCAGTCGTGATGAGGTGGGGAACTAGGTCTTTCTCTGTGGCCTCCACAGGGGATTCAGACATCCTTTCGTCTTGGGAGATGCAAGACGAGCCTGCATTCAAGTCACTGCAGGGATATCCGGCCTTATTTCGAGTCAGGGCATCGCGGTGTCCATTCCACTTGAGGCCGCAAACTCAGGGTCCCTCTCACATAGCTAGAGCAGAGAGAAGCCTCCTCTTGAGGTGCTTGTGGTAAGGTGGTATTCCTCTGGAGTCGAAGCCAGGGACTAACCTCTCATCTCGAGTTGATTTTTGGTCCACAGAGCTCTTTCGTGTTGCTACAGTGACCTCAGGATCCCTCTAGCCTTGAAACAGTGTTCTTGGGGTTTCTCTGGAGTGCCATCAAGGAAATCAAGGCTCCTTTCATGTGTGATGTGCAACACGGAATTGCTCTGCATGCAGTGCAGGGGAATCGGGCCTCATCTCGCGGCGAGGGGGAAGTCTCATGGTTTTTCTCGAGTTGCGGCGGGAACCTGGGGTATATTCTCGAGTTACAACGGGGATGGCCCTTCCACCCACGTGTTTGTTCAGCGACGTCAGGACTCCTGCCTAGTTGCGAGGGACAACTCGGGATTCTCCTCGAGGCTTGGCAGGGCAATTGGAACGCCTCTCCAGCTGAGGCGGGAGACCAAGGGACCCTTTCCACGTGCCACAGGAATCCTGGGACTCCTATCAAGTTTCACGAGGAGTCAGGCATCGTCTCCTTTGGAGGCACTGATCTCCGCGTACCTCTGGAGTTTTCAAAGGATGTGAGGCCTCCGGTCGCGATGAGGTGGGGAACTAGGTCGTTCTCTGTGGTCTCCACAGGGGATTCAGACATCCTTTCGTCTTGGGAGATGCAAGACGAGCCTGCATTCAAGTCACTGCAGGGATATCCGGCCTTATTTCGAGCCAGGGCATCGCAGTGTCCGTTCCACTTGAGGCCGCAAACTCAGGGTCCCTCTAACATACTTAGAGCCGAGAGAAGCCTCCTCTTGAGGTGCTTGTGGTAAGGTGGTGTTCCTCTGGAGTCGAAGCCAAGGACTAACCTCTCATCTCGAGTTGATTTTTGGTCCACGGAGCTCTTTCGTGTTGCTACAGTGACCTCAGGATCCTTCTAGCCTTGAAACAGTGTTATTGGGGTTTCTCTGGAGTGCCATCAAGGAAATCAAGGCTCCTTTCATGTGTGATGTGCAACACGGAATTGCTCTGCACGCAGTGCAGGGGAATCGCGCCTCATCTCGCGGCGAAGGGGAAATCTCATGGTTTTTCTCGAGTTGCGGCGACCTGGGGTATATTCTCGAGTTACGGCGGGGATGACCCTTCCACACACGTGTTTGTTCAGCGACGGCAGGACTCCTGCCTAGTTGCGAGGGACAACTCGGGATTCTCCTCGAGGCTTGGCAGGGCAATTGGGACGCCTCTCCAGCTGAGGCGGGAGACCAAGGGTCCCTTTCCACGTGCCACAGGAATCCTGGGACTCCTATAAAGTTTCACGAGGAGTCAGGCATCGTCTCCTTTGGAGGCACTGATCTCCGCGTACCTCTGGAGTTTTCAAAGGATGTGAGGCCTCCGGTCACGATGAGATGGGGAACTTGGTCTTTCTCTGTGGTCTCCAGAGGGGATTCAGACATCCTTTCATCTTGGCAGATGCAAGACGAGCCTGCATTCAAGTCTCTGCTGGGACATCCGGCCTTATTTCGAGTCAGGGCATTGCGGTGTCCATTCCACTGGAGGCCGCAAACTCAGGGTCCCTCTCACATACCTAGAGCTGAGGGAAGCCTCCTCTTGAGGCGCTTGTGGTAAGGTGGTATTCCTCTGGAGTCGAAGCCAGGGACTAACCTCTCATCTCGAGTTGATTCTTGGTCCACGGACCTCTTTCGTGTTGCTACATTGACCTCAGGATCCCTCTAGCCTTGAAACAGTGTTCTTGGGGTTTCTCTGGAGTGCCATCAAGGAAATCAAGGCTCCTTTCATGTGTGATGTGCAACACGGAATTGCTCTGCACGCAGTGCAGGAGAATCGGGCCTCATCTCGCGGCGAGGGGGAAATCTCATGGTTTTTCTCGAGTTGCGGCGGGAACCTGGGGTGTATTCTCGAGTTACGACGGGAATGGCACTTCCACCCACGTGTTTGTTCAGCGACGTCAGTTCTCCTGCCTAGTTGCGAGGGACATCTCGGGATTCTCCTCGAGGCATGGCAGGGCAATTGGGACGCCTCTCCAGCTGAGGCGGGAGACCAAGGGTCCCTTTCCACGTGCCACAGGAATCCTGGGACTCCTAAGAAGTTTCACGAGGAGTCAGGCATCGTCTCCTTTGGAGGCACTGATCTCCGCGTACATCTGGAGTTTTCAAAGGATGTGATTTCTCCGGTCGCGATGAGGTGGGAAACTAGGTCTTTCTCTGTGGTCTACACAGGGGATTCAGACATCCTTTCGTCTTGGGAGATGCAAGACGAGCCTGCATTCAAGTCACTGCAGGGATATCCGGCCTTATTTCGAGCCAGGGCATCGCGGTGTCCGTTCCACTTGAGGCCACAAACTCAGGGTCCCTCTCACATACTTAGAGCTGAGAGAAGCCTCCTCTTGAGGTGCTTGTGGTAAGGTGGTGTTCCTCTGGAGTCGAAGCCAAGGACTAACCTGTCATCTCGAGTTGATTGTGGTCCACGGAGCTCTTTCGTGTTGCTACATTGACCTCAGGATCCCTCTAGCCTTGAAACAGTGTTATTGGGGTTTCTCTGGAGTGCCATCAAGGAAATCAAGGCTCCTTTCATGTGTGATGTGCAACACGGAATTGCTCTGCACGCAGTGCAGGGGAATCGGGCCTCATCTCCCGGCGAGTGGGAAGTCTCATGGTTTTTCGCGTGTTGCGGCGGGAACCTGGGGTATATTCTCGAGTTACGACGGGGATGGCCCTTCCACACACGTGTTTGTTCAGCGACGGCAGGACTCCTGCCTAGTTGCGAGGGACAACTCGGGATTCTCCTCGAAGCTTGGCAGGGCAATTGGGACGCCTCTCCAGCTGAGGCGGGAGACCAAGTGTCCCTTTCCACGTGCCACAGGAATCCTGGGACTCCTATCAATTTTCACGAGGAGTCAGGCATCGTCTCCTTTGGAGGCACTGATCTCCGCGTACCTCTGGAGTTTTCAAAGGATGTGAGGCCTCCGGTCACGATGAGATGGGGAACTAGGTCTTTCTCTGTGGTCTCCAGAGGGGATTCAGACATCCTTTCATCTTGGGAGATGCAAGACGAGCCTGCATTCAAGTCTCTGCAGGGATATCCAGCCCTATTTCGAGTCAGGGCATTTCGGTGTCCATTCCACTGGAGGCCGCAAACTCAGGGTCCCTCTCACATACCTAGAGCTGAGGGAAGCCTCCTCTTGAGGTGCTTGTGGTAAGGTGGTATTCCTCTGGAGTCGAAGCCAGGGACTAACCTCTCATCTCGAGTTGATTCTTGGTCCACGGACCTCTTTCGTGTTGCTACATTGACCTCAGGATCCCTCTAGCCTTGAAACAGTGTTCTTGGGGTTTCTCTGGAGTGCCATCAAGGAAATCAAGGCTCCTTTCATGTGTGATGTGCAACACGGAATTGCTCTGCACGCAGTGCAGGAGAATCGGGCCTCATCTCGCGGCGAGAGGGAAGTCTCATGGTTTTTCTCGAGTTGCGGCGGGAACCTGGGGTGTATTCTCGAGTTACGACGGGAATGGCCCTTCCACCCACGTGTTTGTTCAGCGACGTCAGGACTCCTGCCTAGTTGCGAGGGACAACTCGGGATTCTCCTCGAGGCATGGCAGGGCAATTGGGACGCCTCTCCAGCTGAGGCGGGAGACCAAGTGTCCCTTTCCACGTGCCACAGGAATCCTGGGACTCCTATCAAGTTTCACGAGGAGTCAGGCATCGTCTCCTTTGGAGGCACTGATCTCCGCGTACCTCTGGAGTTTTCAAAGGATGTGAGGCCTCCGGTCGCGATGAGGTGGGGAACTAGGTCTTTCTCTGTGGTCTCCTCAGGGGATTCAGACATCCTTTCTTCTTGGGAGATGCAAGACGAGCCTGCATTCAAGTCACTGCAGGGATATCCGGCCTTATTTCGAGTCAGGGCATCGCGGTGTCCATTCCACTTGAGGCCGCAAACTCAGGGTCCCTCTCACATACCTAGAGCTGAGAGAAGCCTCCTCTTGAGGTGCTTTTAGTAAGGTGGTATTCCTCTGGAGTCGAAGCCAGGGACTAACCTCTCATCTCGAGTTGATTTTTGGGCCACGGAGCTCTTTCGTGTTGCTACAGTGACCTCAGGATCCATCTAGCCTTGAAACAGTGTTCTTGGGGTTTCTCTGGAGTGCCATCAAGGAAATGAAGGATCCTTTCATGTGTGATGTGCAACACGGAATTGCTCTGCACGCAGTGCAGGGGAATCGGGCCTCATCTCTCGGCGAGGGGGAAGTCTCATGGTTTCTCTCGACTTGCGGCGGGAACCTGGGGTATATTCTCGAGTTACGACGGGGATGGCCCTTCCACCCACGTGTTTCTTCAGCGATGTCAGGACTCCTGCTTAGTTACGAGGGACAACTCGGGATTCTCCTCGAGGCTTGGCAGGGCAATTGGGACGCCTCTCCAGCTGAGGCGGGAGACCAAGGGTCCCTTTCCACGTGCCACAGGAATCCTGGGACTCCTATCAAGTTTCACGAGGAGTCAGGCATCGTCTCCTTTGGAGGCACTGATCTCCGTGTACCTCTGGAGTTGTCAAAGGATGTGAGGCCTCCGGTCGCGATGAGGTTGGGAACTAGGTCTTTCTCTGTGGTCTCCACAGGGGATTCAGACATCCTTTCATCTTGGGAGATGCAAGACGAGCCTGCATTCAAGTCACTGCAGGGATATCCGGCCTTATTTCGCGTCAGGGCATCGTGGTGTCCATTCCACTTGAGGCCGCAAACTCAGGGTCCCTCTCACATACCTAGAGCTGAGAGAAGCCTCCTCTTGAGGTGCTTGTGGTAAGGTGGTATTCCTCTGGATTCGAAGCCAGTGACTAACCTCTCATCTCGAGTTGATTTTTGGTCCACGGAGCTCTTTCGTGTTGCTACAGTGACCTCAGGATCCCTCTAGCCTTGAAACAGTGTTCTTGGGGTTTCTCTGGAGTGCCATCATGGAAATCAAGGCTCCTTTCATGTGTGATGTGCAACACGGAATTGCTGTGCACGCAGTGCAGGGGAATCGGGCCTCATCTCGCGGCGAGGGGGAAGTCTCATGGTTTTTCTCGAGTTGCGGCGGGAAACTGGTTTATATTCTCGAGTTACGACGGGGATGGCCCTTCCACCCACGTGTTTGTTCAGCGACGGCAGGACTCCTGCCTAGTTTCGAGGGACAACTCGGGATTCTCCTCGAGGCTTGGCAGGGCAATTGGGACGCCTCTCCAGCTGAGGCGGGAGACCAAGGGTCCCTTTCCACGTGCCACAGGAATCCTGGGACTCCTATCAAGTTTCAGGAGGAGTCAGGCATCGTCTCCTTTGGAGGCACTGATCTCCGCATACCTCTGGAGTTTTCAAAGGATGTGGGGCCTCCGGTCGCGATGAGGTGGGCAACTATGTCTTTCTCTATGGTCTCCACAGGGGATTCAGACATCCTTTCATCTTGGGAGATGCAAGACGAGCCTGAATTCAAGTCACTGCAGGGATATCCGGCCTTATTTCGAGTCAGGGCATCGCGGTGTCCATTCCACTTGAGGCCGCAAAATCAGGGTCCCTCTCACATACCTAGAGCTGAGAGAAGCCTCCTCTTGAGGTGCTTGTGGTAAGGTGGTATTCCTCTGGAGTCGAAGCCAGGGACTAACCTCTCATCTCGAGTTGATTTTTGGTCCACGGAGCTCTTTCGTGTTGCTACAGTGACCTCAGGATCCCCCTAGCCTTGAAACAGTGTTCTTGGGGTTTCTCTGGAGTGCCATCAAGGAAATCAAGGCTCCTTTCAAGTGTGATGTGCAACACGGAATTGCTCTGCATGCAGTGCAGGGTATCGGGCCTCATTTTGCAGCGAGGGGGAAGTCTCATGGTTTTTCTCGTGTTGCGATGGGAACATGGGGTATATTCTCGAGTTACGACGGGGATGGCCCTTCCACCCACGTGTTTGTTCAGCGACGTCAGACTCCTGCCTAGTTGCGAGGGACAACTCGGGATTCTCTTCGAGGCTTAGCAGGGCAATTGGGACGCCTCTCCAGCTGAGGCGGGAGACCAAGGGTCCCTTTCCACGTGCCACAGGAATCCTGGGACTCCTATCAAGTTTCACGAGGAGTCAGGCATCGTCTCCTTTGGAGGCACTGATCTCCACGTACCTCTCGAGGTTTCAAAGTATGTGAGGACTCCGGTCGCGATGAGGTGGGGAACTAAGTCTTTCTCTGTGGTCTCCACAGGGGATTCAGACATCCTTTCGTCTTGGGAGATGCAAGACGAGCCTGCATTCAAGTCACTGCAGGGATATCCGGCCTTATTTCGAGTCAGGGCATCGCGGTGTCTATTCCACTTGAGGCCGCAAACTCAGGGTCACTGTCACATAGCTAGAGCTGAGAGAAGTCTCGTCTTGAGGTGCTTGGGGTAAGGTGGTATTCCTCTGGAGTCGAAGCCAGGGACTAACCTCTCATCTCGAGTTGATTTTTGGTCCACGGAGCTCTTTCGTGTGGCTACAGTGACCTCAGGATCCCTCTAGCCTTGAAACAGTGTTCTTGGGGTTTCTCGGGAGTGCCATCAAGGAAATCAAGGCTCCTTTCATGTGTGATGTGCAAGACGGAATTGCTCTGCACGCAGTGCAGGGGCATCGGGCCTCATCTCGCGGTGAGGGGGAAGTCTCATGGTTTTTCTCGAGTTGCGGCGGGAACCTGGGGTATATTCTCGAGTTACGACGGGAATGGCCCTTCCACACACGTGTTTGTTCAGCGACGTCAGGACTCCTGCCTAGTTGAGAGGGACAACTCGGGATTCTCCTCGAGGCTTGGCAGGGCAATTGGAACGCCTCTCCAGCTGAGGGGGGAGACCAAGGGTCCCTTTCCACGTGCCACAGGAATCCTGGGACTCCTATCAAGTTTCACGAGGAGTCAGGCATCGTCTCCTTTGGAGGCACTGATCTCCGCGTACCTCTGGAGTTTTCAAAGGATGTGAGGCCTCCGGTCGCGATGAGGTGGGGAACTAGGTCTTTCTCTGTGGTCTCCACAGGGGATTCAAACATCCTTTCATCTTGGGAGATGCAAGACGAGCCTGCATTCAAGTCACTGCAGGGATATCCAGCCTTATTTCGAGTCAGGGCATCGCGGTGTCCATTCCACTTGAGGCCGCAAACTCAGGGTCCCTCTCACATACCTAGAGCTGAGAGAAGCCTCCTCTTGAGGTGCTTGTGGTAAGGTGGTATTCCTCTGGAGTCGAAGCCAGGGACTAACCTCTCATCTCGAGTTGATTTTTGGTCCATGGAGCTCTTTCGTGTTGCTACAGTGACCTCAGGATCCCTCTAGCCTTGAAACAGTGTTCTTGGGGTTTCTCTGGAGTGCCATCAAGGAAATCAAGGCTCCTTTCAAGTGTGATGTGCAACACGGAATTGCTCTGCATGCAGTGCAGGGTATCGGGCCTCATTTTGCGGCGAGGGGGAAGTCTCATGGTTTTTCTCGAGTTGCGATGGGAACATGGGGTATATTCTCGAGTTACGACGGGGATGGCCCTTCCACCCACGTGTTTGTTCAGCGACGTCAGACTCCTGCCTAGTTGCGAGGGACAGCTCGGGATTCTCTTCGAGGCTTAGCAGGGCAATTGGGACGCCTCTCCAGCTGAGGCGGGAGACCAAGGGTCCCTTTCCACGTGCCACAGGAATCCTGGGACTCCTATCAAGTTTCACGAGGAGTCAGGCATCGTCTCCTTTGGAGGCACTGATCTCCACGTACCGCTCGAGGTTTCAAAGGATGTGAGGCCTCCGGTCGCGATGAGGTGGGGAACTAGGTCTTTCTCTGTGGTCTCCACAGGGGATTCAGACATCCTTTCGTCTTGGGAGATGCAAGACGAGCCTGCATTCAAGTCACTGCAGGGATATCCGGCCTTATTTCGAGTCAGGGCATCGCGGTGTCTATTCCACTTGAGGCTGCAAACTCAGGGTCACTGTCACATAGCTAGAGCTGAGAGAAGTCTCGTCTTGAGGTGCTTGTGGTAAGGTGGTATTCCTCTGGAGTCGAAGCCAGGGACTAACCTCTCATCTCGAGTTGATTTTTGGTCCACGGAGCTCTTTCGTGTTGCTACAGTGACCTCAGGATCCCTCTAACCTTGAAACAGTGTTCTTGGGGTTTCTCGGGAGTGCCATCAAGGAAATCAAGGCTCCTTTCATGTGTGATGTGCAACACGGAATTGCTCTGCATGCAGTGCAGGGGCATCGGGCCTCATCTCGCGGTGAAGGGGAAGTCTCATGGTTTTTCTCGAGTTGCGGCGGGAACCTGGTGTATATTCTCGAGTTACGACGGGAATGGCCCTTCCACACACGTGTTTGTTCAGCGACGTCAGGACTCCTGCCTAGTTGAGAGGGACAACTCGGGATTCTCCTCGAGGCTTGGCAGGGCAATTGGAACGCCTCTCCAGCTGAGGCGGGAGACCAAGTGTCCCTTTCCACGTGCCACAGGAATCCTGGGACTCCTATCAAGTTTCACGAGGAGTCAGGCATCGTCTCCTTTGGAGGCACTGATCTCCGCGTACCTCTCGAGTTTTCAAAGGATGTGAGGCATCCGTCGTGATGAGGTGGGGAATTGGACTTTCTCTGTGGTCTCCACAGGGGATTCAGACATCCTTTCATCTTGGGACATGCAAGACTAGCCTGCATTCAAGTCACTGCAGGGATATCCAGCCTTATTTCGAGTCAGGGCATCGCAGTGTCCATTCCACTTGAGGCCGCAAACTCAGGGTCCCTCTCACATACCTAGAGCTGAGAGAAGCCTCCTCTTGAGGTGCTTGTACTAAGGTGGTATTCCTCTGGAGTCGAAGCCACGGACTAACCTCTCATCTCGAGTTGATTTTTGGTCCACGGAGCTCTTTCGTGTTGCTACAGTGACCTCAGGATCCCTCTAGCCTTGAAACAGTGTTCTTGGGGTTTCTCTGGAGTGCCATCAAGGAAATCAAGGCTCCTTTCATGTTTGATGTGCAACACGGAATTGCTCTGCACGCAGTGCAGCGAAATCGGGCCTCATCTCACGGCGAGTGGGAAGTCTCATGGTTTTTCTCGAGTTGCGGCAAGAACCTGGGGTATCATCTCGAGTTACGACGGGGATGGCCCTTCCACACACGTGTTTATTCAGCGACGTCAGGAATCCTGCCTAGTTTCGAGGGACAACTTGGGATTCTCCTCGAGGCTTGGGAGGGCAATTGGAACGCCTCTCCAGCTGAGGCGGGAGACCAAGTGTCCCTTTCCACGTGCCACAGGAATCCTGGGACTCCTATCAAGTTTCACGAGGAGTCAGGCATCGTCTCCTTTGGAGGCACTGATCTCCGCGTACCTCTGAAGTTTTCAAAGGATGTGATGCCTCTGGTCGCGATGAGGTGGGGAACTAGGTCTTTCTCTGTGGTCTCCACAGGGGATTCAGACATCCTTTCGTCTTGGGAGATGCAAGACGAGCCTGCATTCAAGTCACTGCAGGGATATCCGGCCTTTTTTCAAATCAGGGCATCGCGGTGTCCATTCCACTTGAGGCCGCAAACTCAGGGTCACTGTCACATAGCTAGAGCTGAGAGAAGTCTCGTCTTGAGGTGCTTGTGGTAAGGTGGTATTCCTCTGGAGTCGAAGCCAGGGACTAACCTCTCATCTCGAGTTGATTTTTGGTCCACGGAGCTCTTTCGTGTGGCTACAGTGACCTCAGGATCCCTCTAGCCTTGAAACAGTGTTCTTGGGGTTTCTCGGGAGTGCCATCAAGGAAATCAAGGCTCCTTTCATGTGTGATGTGCAACACGGAATTGCTCTGCACGCAGTGCAGGGGCATCGGGCCTCATCTCGCGGTGAGGGGGAAGTCTCATGGTTTTTCTCGAGTTGCGGCGGGAACCTGGGGTATATTCTCGAGTTACGATGGGAATGGCCCTTCCACACACGTGTTTGTTCAGCGACGTCAGGACTCCTGCCTAGTTGCGAGGGACAGCTCGGGATTCTCTTCGAGGCTTAGCAGGGCAATTGGGACGCCTCTCCAGCTGAGGCGGGAGACCAAGGGTCCCTTTCCACGTGCCACAGGAATCCTGGGACTCCTATCAAGTTTCACGAGGAGTCAGGCATCGTCTCCTTTGGAGGCACTGATCTCCGCGTACCTCTCGAGTTTTCAAAGGATGTGAGGCATCCGTCGCGATGAGGTGGGGAATTGGACTTTCTCTGTGGTCTCCACAGGGGATTCAGACATCCTTTCATCTTGGGACATGCAAGACTAGCCTGCATTCAAGTCACTGCAGGGATATCCAGCCTTATTTCGAGTCAGGGCATCGCAGTGTCCATTCCACTTGAGGCCGCAAACTCAGGGTCCCTCTCACATACCTAGAGCTGAGAGAAGCCTCCTCTTGAGGTGCTTGTGGTAAGGTGGTATTCCTCTGGAGTCGAAGCCAGGGACTAACCTCTCATCTCGAGTTGATTTTTGGTCCACGGAGCTCTTTCGTGTTGCTACAGTGACCTCAGGATCCCTCTAGCCTTGAAACAGTGTTCTTGGGGTTTCTCTGGAGTGCCATCAAGGAAATCAAGGCTCCTTTCATGTTTGATGTGCAACACGGAATTGCTCTGCATGCAGTGCAGGGAAATCGGGCCTCATCTCACGACTAGTGGGAAGTCTCATGGTTTTTCTCGAGTTGCGGCAAGAACCTGGGGTATCATCTCGAGTTACGACGGGGATGGCCCTTCCACACACGTGTTTATTCAGCGACGTCATGAATCCTGCCTAGTTTCGAGGGACAACTTGGGATTCTCCTCGAGGCTTGGGAGGGCAATTGGAACGCCTCTCCAGCTGAGGCGGGAGACCAAGGGTCCCTTTCCACGTGCCACAGGAATTCTGGGACTCCTATCAAGTTTCACGAGGAGTCAGGCATCGTCTCCTTTGGAGGCACAGATCTACGCGTACCTCTGGATTTTTCAAAGGATGTGAGGCCTCCGGTCGCGATGAGGTGGGGAACTAGGTCTTTCTCTGTGGTCTCCACAGGGGATTCAAACGTCCTTTCGTCTTGGGAGATGCAAGACGAGCCAGCATTCAAGTCACTGCAGGTATATCCAGCCTTATTTCGAGTCACTGCATCCCGGTGTCCATTCCACTTGAGGCCGCAAACTCAGGGTCCCTCTCACATACCTAGAGCTGAGAGAAGCCTCCTCTTGAGGTGCTTGTGGTAAGGTGGTATTCCTCTGGAGTCGAAGCCAGAGCCTAAAGTCTCATCTCGAGTTGATTTTTGGTCCACGAAGCTCTTTCGTGTTGCTACAGTGACCTCAGGATCCCTGTAGCCTTGATACAGTGTTCTCGGGTTTTCTCTGGAGTGCCACCAAGAAAATCAAGGCTCCTTTCATGTGTGATGTGCAACACGGAATTGCTCTGCATGCAGTGCAGGGTATCGGGCCGCATTTTGCGGCGAGGGGGAAGTCTCATGGTTTTTCTCGAGTTGCGGCGGGAACCTGGGGTATATTCTCGAGTTACGACGGGGATGGCCCTTCCACACACGTGTTTGTTCAGCGATGTCAGGACTCCTGCCTTGTTTCGAGGGACAACTCGGGATTCTCCTCGAGGCTTGGTAGGGTAAATGGAACGCCTCTCCAGCTGAGGCGGGAGACCAAGGGTCCCTTTCCACATGCCACAGGAATCCTGGGACTCCTATCAAGTTTCACGAGGAGTCAGGCATCGTCTCCTTTGGAGGCACTGATCTCCGCCTACTTCTGGAATTTTCAAAGTATGTGAGGCCTCCGGTCGCGATGAGGTGGGGAACTAGGTCTTTCTCTGTGGTCTCCACAGGGGATTCAGACATCCTTTCGTCTTTGGAGATGCAAGACGAGCCTGCATTCATGTCACTGCAGGGATATCCGGCCTTATTTCGAGTCAGGGCATCGCGGTGTCCATTCCACTTGAGGCCAGAAACTCAGGGACCACTCACATACCTAGAGCTGAGAGAAGCCTCCTCTTGAGGTGCTTGTGGTAAGGTGGTATTCCTCTGGAGTCGAAGCCAGGGACTAACCTCTCATCTCGAGTTGATTTATGGTCCACGGAGCTCTTTCATGTTGCTACAGTGACCTCAGGATCCCTCTAGCCTTGAAACAGTGTTCTTGGGGTTTCTCTGGAGTGCCATCAAGGAAATCAAGGCTCCTTTCATGTTTGATGTGCAATACGGAATTGCTCTGCATGCAGTGCAGGGGAATCGGGCCTCATTTTTCAGCGAGGGGGAAGTCTCATGGTTTTTCTCGAGTTGCGGCAAGAACCTGGGGTATATTCTCGAGTTACGACGGGGAAGGCCCTTCCACCCACGTGTTTATTCAGAGACGTCAGGCCTCCTGCCTACTTGCGAGGGACAGCTCGGGATTCTCCTCGAGGTTTGCAGGGCAATTGGAATGCCTCTCCAGCTGAGGCCGGAGACCAAGGGTCCCTTTCCACGTGCCACAGGAATCCTGGGACTCCTATCAAGTTTCACAAGGAGTCAGGCATCGTCTCCTTTGGAGGCACTGATCTCCGCGTACCTCTGGAGTTTTCAAAGGATGTGACGCCTCCGGTCGCGATGAGGTGGGGAACTAGGTCTTTCTCTGTGGTCTCCACAGGGGATTCAGACAACCTATCGTCTTGGGAGATGCAAGACGAGCCTGCATTCAAGTCACTGCAGGGATATCCGGCCTTATTTCGAGTCAGGGCATCGCGGTGTCCATTCCACTTGAGGCCGCTAACTCAGGGTCCCTCTCACATACCTAGAGCTGAAAGAAGCCTCCTCTTGATGTGCTTGTGGTAAGGTGGTATTTCTCTGGAGTCGAAGACAGGGACTAACCTCTCATCTCGAGTTGATTTTTGGTCCACGGAGCTCTTTCGTGTGGCTACAGTGACCTCTGGATCCCTCTAGCCTTGAAACAGTGTTCTTGGGGTTCCTCTGGAGTGCCATCAAGGAAATCAAGGCTCCTTTCATGTGTGATGTGCAACACGGAATTACTCTGCACGCAGTGCAGGGGAATCGGGCCTCATCTCGCGGCGAGGGGGAAGTCTCATGGTTTTTCTCGAGTGCGGCGGGAACCTGGACTGTACTCTCGAGTTACGATGGGGATGGCCCTTCCACACACGTGTTTGTTCAGCGAAGTCAGGACTCCTGCCTAGTTGTGAGGGACAACTCGGGATTCTCCTCGAGGCTTGGCAGGGCAATTGGGACGCCTCTCCAGCTGAGGCGGGAGACCAAGGGTCCCTTTCCACGTGCCACAGGAATCCTGGGACTCCTATCAAGTTTCACGAGGAGTCAGGCATCGTCTCCTTTGGAGGCACTGATCTCCGCGTACCTCTGGAGTTTTCAAAGGATGTGAGGCCTCCGGTCGCGATGAGGTGGGGAAATAGGTCTTTCTCTGTGGTCTCCACAGGGGATTCAGACATCCTTTCGTCTTGGGAGATGCAAGACGAGCCTGCATTCAAGTCACTGCAGGGATATCCGGCCTTATTTAGCGTCAGGGCATCGCAGTGTCCATTCCATTTGAGGCCGCAAACTCAGGGTCCCTCTCACATACCTAGAGCTGAGAGAAGCCTCCTCTTGAGGTGCTTGTGGTAAGGTGGTATTCCTCTGGAGTCGAAGCCAGGGGCTAACCTCTCATCTCGAGTTGATTTTTGGTCCACGGAGCTCTTTCGTGTTGCTACAGTGACCTCAGGATCCCTCTAGTCTTGAAACAGTGTTCTTGGGGTTTCTCTGGAGTGCCATTAAGGAAATCAAGGCTCCTTTCATGTGTGATGTGCAACACGGAATTGCTCTGGACGCAGTGCAGGGGAATCGGGCCTCATCTCGCGGCGAGGGGGAAGTCTCATGGTTTTTCTCGAGTTGCGGCGGGAACCTGGGGTATATTCTCGAGTTACGACGGGGATGGCCCTTCCACCCACGTGTTTGTTCAGCAACGTCAGACTCCTGCCTAGTTGCGAGGGACAACTCGGGATTCTCCTCGAGGCTTGGCAGGGCAATTGGGACGCCTCTCCAGCTGAGGCGGGAGACCAAGGGTCCCTTTCCACGTCCCACAGGAATCCTGGGACTCCTATCAAGTTTCACGAGGAGTCAGGCATCGTCTCCTTTGGAGGCACTGATCTCCGCGTACCTCTGTAGTTTTCAAAGGATGTGAGGCCTCCGGTCGCGATGAGGTGGGGAACTAGGTCTTTCTCTGTGGTCTCCACAGGGGATCAGACATCCTTTCGTCTTGGGAGATGCAAGACGAGCCTGCATTCAAGTCACTGCAGGGATATCCGGCCTTATTTCGCGTCAGTGCATCGCAGTGTCCATTCAACTTGAGGCCGCATATTCAGGGTCCCTCTCACATACATAGAGCTGTGAGAAGCCTCCTCTTGAGGTGCTTGTGGTAAGGTGGTATTCCTCAGGAGTCGAAGCCAGGGACTAACCTCTCATCTCGAGTTGATTTTTGATCCACGGAGCTCTTTCGTGTTGCTACAGTGACCTCAGGATCCCTCTAGCCTTGAAACAGCGTTCTTGGGGTTTCTCTGGAGTGCCATCAAGGAAATCAAGGCTCCTTTCATGTGTGATGTACAACACGGAATTGCTGTGCATGCAGTGCAGGGGAATCGGGCCTCATTTTGCGGCGAGGGGGAAGTCTCATGGTTTTTCTCGAGTTGCGATGGGAACCTGGGGTATATTCTCGAGTTACGACGGGGATAGCCCTTCCACCCACGTGTTTGTTCAGCGACGTCAGACTCCTTCCTAGTTGCGAGGGACAACACGGGATTCTCCTCGAGGCTTGGCAGGGCAATTGGGACGCCTCTCCAGCTGAGGCGGGAGACCAAGGGTCCCTTTCCACGTGCCACAGGAATCCTGGGACTCCTATCAAGTTTCACGAGGAGTCAGGCATCGTCTCCTTTGGAGGCACTGATCTCCGCGTACCTCTGGAGTTTTCAAAGGATGTGAGGCCTCCGGTCGCGATAAGGTGGGGAACTAGGTCTTTCTCTGTGGTCTCCACAGGGGATTCAGACATCCTTTCATCTTTGCAGATGCAAGACGAGCCTGCATTCAAGTCACTGCAGGGATATCCAGCCTTATTTCAAGTCAGGGCATCGCGGTGTCCATTCCACTTGAGACCGCAAACTCAGGGTCCCTCTCATAAACCTAGAGCTGAGAGAATCCTCCTCTTGAGGTGCTTGTAGTAAGGTGGTATTCCTCTGGAGTCGAAGCCAGGGACTAACCTCTCATCTTGAGTTGATTTTTGGTCCACATAGCTCTTTCGTGTTGCTACAGTGACCTCAGGATCCCTCTAGCCTTGAAACAGTGTTCTTGGGGTTTCTCTGGAGTGCCATCAAGGAAATCAAGGTTCCTTTCATGTGTGATGTGCAACACGGAATTGCTCTGCACGCAGTGCCGGAGAATCGGGCCTCATCTCGCGGCGAGGGGGAAGTCTCATGGTTTTTCTCGAGTTGCGGCGGGAACCTGGGGTATATGCTCGAGTTACGACGGGGATGGCCCTTCCACCCACGTGTTTGTTCAGCAACGTCAGGACTCCTGCCTAGTTGCGAGGGACAACTCGGGATTCTCCTCGAGGCTTGGCAGGGCAATTGGGACGCCTCTCCAGCTGAGGCGGGAGACCAAGGGTCCTATTCCACGTGCCACAGGAATCCTGGGACTCCTATCAAGGTTCATGAGGAGTCAGGCATCGTCTCCTTTGGAGGCACTGATCTCCGCGTACCTCTGGAGTTTTCAAAGGATGTGAGGCCTCCGGTCGCGATGAGGTGGGGAACTTGGTCTTTCTCTGTGGTCTCCACAGGGTATTCAGACAACCTTTCATCTTGGGAGATGCAAGACGAGCCTGCATTCAAGTCACTGCAGGGATAACCAGCCTTATTTCGCGTCAGAGCATCGCAGTGTCCATTCCACTTCAGGCCGCAAACTCAGGGTCCCTCTCACATACCTAGAGCTGAGAGAAGCCTCCTTTTGAGGTGCTTGTGGTAAGGTGGTATTCCTCTGGAGTCGAAGCCAGGGACTAACCTGTCATCTCGAGTTGATTTTTGGTCCATGGAGCTCTTTCGTGTTGCTCCAGTGACCTCCGGATCCCTCTAGCCTTGATACAGTGTTCTTGGGGATTCTCTGGAGTGCCATCAAGGAAATCAAGGCTCCTTTCTTGTGTGATGTGCAACACGGAATTGCTCTGCACACGGTGCAGGGGAATCGGAGCTCATCTCGCGGCGAGGGGGAAGTCTCATGGTTTTTCTCGAGTTGCGGCGGGAACCTGGGGTATATTCTCGAGATACGACGGGAATGGCCCTTTCACACACGTGCTTGTTCTGTGACGTCAGGATTCCTGCCTAGTTGCGAGGGACAACTCGGGATTCTCCTCGAGGCTTGGCAGGGCAATTGGGACGCCTCTCCAGCTGAGGCGGGAGACCAATGGTCCCTTTCCCCGTGCCACAGGAATCCTGGGACTCCTATCAAGTTTTACGAGGAGTCAGGCATCGTCTCCTTTGGAGGCACTGATTTCCGTGTACGTCTGGAGTTTTCAAAGGATGTCAGGCTTCCGGTCGCGATGAGGTGGGGAACTAGGTCTTTCTCTGTGGTCGCCACAGGGGATTCAGACATCCTTTCGTCTTGGGAGACGCAAGAAGAACCTGCATTCTAGTCACTGTAGGGATATCCGGCCTTACTTCGAGTCAGGGCATCGCGGTGTCCATTCCACTTGAGGCCGCAAACTCAGGGTCCCTCTCACTTACCTAGAGCTGAGAGAAGCCTCCTCTTGAGGTGCTTGTGGTAAGGTGGAATTCCTCTGGAGTCGAAGCCAGGGACTAACCTCTCATCTCGAGTTGATTTTTGGTCCACGGAGATCTTTCGTGTTGCTACAGTGACCTCAGGATCCCTCAAGCCCTGAAACAGTGTTCTTGGGGTTTCTCTGGAGTGCCATCAAGGAAATCAAGGCTCCTTTCATGTGTGATGTGCAACACGGAATTGCTCTACACGCAGTGCAGTGAAATCGGGCCTCATCTCGCGGCGAGGGGGAAGTCTCATGGTTTTTCTCGAGTTGTGGCGGGAAACTGGGGTATATTCTCGAGTTACGACGGGGATGGCCCTTCCGCCCACGTGTTTCTTCAGCCATGTCAGGACTTCTACCTAGTTGCGAGGGACAACTCGGGATTCGCCTCGAGGCTTGGCAGGGCAATTGGGATGCCTCTCCAGCTGAAGCGGGAGACCAAGGGTCCCTTTCCACGTGCCACAGGAATCCTGGGACTGCTATCAAGTTTCACGAGGAGTCAGACATCGTCTCCTTTGGAGGCACTAATCACCGTGTACCTCTGGAGTTTTCATAGGATGTGAGGCCTCCGGTCGCGATGAGGTGGGGAAATAGGTCTTTCTCTGTGGTCTCCACAGGGGATTCAGACATCCTTTCGTCTTGGGAGATGCAAGACGAGCCTGCATTCAAGTCACTGCAGGGATATCCGGCCTTATTTCGAGTCAGGGCATCGTGGTGTCCATTCCACTTGAGGCCGCAAACTCAGGGTCCCTCTCACATACCTAGAGCTGAGAGAAGCCTCCTCTTGAGGTGCTTGTGGTAAGGTGGTATTCCTCTGGAGTCGAAGCCAGGGACTAACCTCTCATCTCGAGTTGATTCTTGGTCCACGGAGCTCTTTCGTGTGGCTACAGTGACCTCAGGATCCCTCTAGCCTTGAAACAGTGTTCTTGGGGTTTCTGTGGAGTGCCATTAAGGAAATCAAGGCTCCTTTCATGTGTGATGTGCAACACGGAATTGCTCTGCACGCAGTGCAGGGGAATCAGGCCTCATCTCGCGGCGAGGGGGAAGTCTCATGGTTTTTCGGGAGTTACGGCGGGAACCAGGGGTATATTCTCGAGTTACGGCAGGGATGACCCTTCCACACACGTGTTTGTTCAGCGACGGCAGGACTCCTGCCTAGTTGCGAGGGACAAGTCGGGATTCTCCTCGAGGCTTGGCAGGGCAATTGGGACGCCTCTCCAGCTGAGGCGGGAGATCAAGGGTCCCTTTCCACGTGCCACAGGAATCCTGGGACTCCTATCAAGTTTCACGAGGAGTCAGGCATCGTCTCCTTTGGAGGCACTGATCTCCACGTACCTCTGGAGTTTTCAAAGGATGTGAGGCCTCCGGTCACGATGAGATGGGGAACTAGGTCTTTCTCTGTGGTCTCCAGAGGTGATTCAGACATCCTTTTGTCTTGGGAGATGCAAGACGAGCCTGCATTCAAGTCACTGCAGGGATATCCGGCCTTATTTCGAGTCAGGGCATTTCGGTGTCCATTCCACTGGAGGCCGCAACTCAGGGTCCCTCTCACATACCTAGAGCTGAGGGAAGCCTCCTCTTGAGGTGCTTGTGGTAAGGTGGTATTCCTCTGGAGTCGAAGCCAGGGACTAACCTCTCATCTCGAGTTGATTCTTGGTCCACGGACCTCTTTCGTGTTGCTACATTGACCTCAGGATCCCTCTAGCCTTGAAACAGTGTTCTGGGGGTTTCTCTGGAGTGCCATCAAGGAAATCAAGGCTCCTTTCATGTGTGATGTGCAACACGGAATTGCTCTGCACGCAGTGCAGGGGAATCGGGCCTCATCTCGCGGCGAGGGGGAAGTCTCATGGTTTTTCTCGAGTTGCGGCGGGAACCTGGGGTATATTCTCGAGTTACGACGGGGATGGCCCTTCCACACACGTGTTTGTTCAGCGACGTCAGGACTCCTGCCTAGTTGCGAGGGACAACTCGGGATTCTCCTCGAGGCTTGGCAGGGCAATTGGGACGCTTCTCCAGCTGAGGCGGGAGACCAAGGGTCCCTTTCCACGTGCCACAGGAATCCTGGGTCTCCTATCAAGTTACACGAGGAGTCAGGCATCGTCTCCTTTGGAAGCACTGATCTCCGCGTACCTCTGAAGTTTTCAAAGGATGTGAGGCCTCCGGTCGCGATGAGGTGGGGAAATAGGTCTTTCTCTGTGGTCTCCACAGGGGATTAAGACATCCTTTCGTCTTGGGAGATGCAAGACGAGCCTGCATTCAAGTCACTGCAGGGATATCCGGCCTTATTTCGAGTCAGGGAATCCCGGTGTCCATTCCACTTGAGGCCGCAAAATCAAGGTCCCTCTCACATACATAGAGCTGAGAGAAGCCTCCTCTTGAGGTGCTTGTGGTAAGGTGGTATTCCTCTGGAGTCGAAGCCAGGGACTAACCTCTCATCTCGAGTTGATTTTTGGTCCATGGAGCTCTTTCGTGTTGCTACAGTGACCTCAGGATCCCTCTAGCCTTGAAACAGTGTTCTTGGGGTTTCTCTGGAGTGCCATCAAGGAAATCAAGGCTCCTTTCATGTGTGATGTGCAACACGGAATTGCTCTGCACGCAGTGCAGGGGAATCAGGCCTCATCTCGCGGCGAGGGGGAATTCTCATGGTTTTTCTCGAGTTGCGGCGGGAACCTGGGGTATATTCTCGAGTTACGACGGGGATGGCCCTTCCACCCACGTGTTTGTTCAGCGACGTCAGGAATCCTGCCTAGTTGCGAGGGACAACTCGGGATTCTCCTCGAGGCTTGGCAGGGCAATTGGGACACCTCTCCAGCTGAAGCGGGAGACCAAGTGTCCCATTCCACGTGCCACAGGAATCCTGGGACTCCTAAGAAGTTTCACGAGGAGTCAGGCATCGTCTCCTTTGGAGGCACTGATCTCGGCGTACCTCTGGAGTTTTCAAAGGATGTGAGGCCTCCGGTCGCGATGAGGTGGGGTACTAGGTCTTTCTCTGTGGTCTCCACAGGGGATTCAGACATCCTTTCGTCTTGGGAGATGCAAGACGAGCCTACATTCAAGTAACTGCAGGGATATCCGGCCTTATTTCGAGTCAGGGCATCGCGGTGTCTATTCCACTTGAGGCCGCAAACTCAGGGTCCCTCTCACCTAGCTAGAGCTGAGAGAAGCCTCCTCTTGAGGCGCTTGTGGTAAGGTGGTATTCCTCTGGAGTCGAAGCCAGGGACTAACCTCTCATCTCGAGTTGATTCTTGGTCCACGGACCTCTTTCGTGTTGCTACATTGACCTCAGGATCCCTCTAGCCTTGAAACAGTGTTCTTGGGGTTTCTCTGGAGTGCCATCAAGGAAATCAAGGCTCCTTTCATGTGTGATGTGCAACACGGAATTGCTCTGCACGCAGTGCAGGAGAATCGGGCCTCATCTCGCGGCGAGGGGGAAATCTCATGGTTTTTCTCGAGTTGCGGCGGGAACCTGGGGTGTATTCTCGAGTTACGACGGGAATGGCACTTCCACCCACGTGTTTGTTCAGCGACGTCAGTTCTCCTGCCTAGTTGCGAGGGACAACTCGGGATTCTCCTCGAGGCATGGCAGGGCAATTGGGACGCCTCTCCAGCTGAGGCGGGAGACCAAGGGTCCCTTTCCACGTGCCACAGGAATCCTGGGACTCCTAAGAAGTTTCACGAGGAGTCAGGCATCGTCTCCTTTGGAGGCACTGATCTCCGCGTACCTCTGGAGTTTTCAAAGGATGTGAGTTCTCCGGTCGCGATGAGGTGGGAAACTAGGTCTTTCTCTGTGGTCTACACAGGGGATTCAGACATCCTTTCGTCTTGGGAGATGCAAGACGAGCCTGCATTCAAGTCACTGCAGGGATATCCGGCCTTATTTCGAGCCAGGGCATCGCGGTGTCCGTTCCACTTGAGGCCACAAACTCAGGGTCCCTCTCACATACTTAGAGCTGAGAGAAGCCTCCTCTTGAGGTGCTTGTGGTAAGGTGGTGTTCCTCTGGAGTCGAAGCCAAGGACTAACCTGTCATCTCGAGTTGATTGTGGTCCACGGAGCTCTTTCGTGTTGCTACATTGACCTCAGGATCCCTCTAGCCTTGAAACAGTGTTCTTGGGGTTTCTCTGGAGTGCCATCAAGGAAATCAAGGCTCCTTTCATGTGTGATGTGCAACACGGAATTGCTCTGCACGCAGTGCAGGGGAATCAGGCCTCATCTCGCGGCGAGGGGGAAGTCTCATGGTTTTTCGGGAGTTACGGCGGGAACCAGGGGTATATTCTCGAGTTACGGCAGGGATGACCCTTCCACACACGTGTTTGTTCAGCGACGGCAGGACTCCTGCCTAGTTGCGAGGGACAACTCGGGATTCTCCTCGAGGCTTGGCAGGGCAATTGGGACGCCTCTCCAGCTGAGGCGGGAGATCAAGGGTCCCTTTCCACGTGCCACAGGAATCCTGGGACTCCTATCAAGTTTCACGAGGAGTCAGGCATCGTCTCCTTTGGAGGCACTGTTCTCCACGTACCTCTGGAGTTTTCAAAGGATGTGAGGCCTCCGGTCACGATGAGATGGGGAACTAGGTCTTTCTCTGTGGTCTCCAGAGGTGATTCAGACATCCTTTTGTCTTGGGAGATGCAAGACGAGCCTGCATTCAAGTCACTGCAGGGATATCCGGCCTTATTTCGAGTCAGGGCATTTCGGTGTCCATTCCACTGGAGGCCGCAACTCAGGGTCCCTCTCACATACCTAGAGCTGAGGGAAGCCTCCTCTTGAGGTGCTTGTGGTAAGGTGGTATTCCTCTGGAGTCGAAGCCAGGGACTAACCTCTCATCTCGAGTTGATTCTTGGTCCACGGACCTCTTTCGTGTTGCTACATTGACCTCAGAATCCCTCTAGCCTTGAAACAGTGTTCTGGGGGTTTCTCTGGAGTGCCATCAAGGAAATCAAGGCTCCTTTCATGTGTGATGTGCAACACGGAATTGCTCTGCACGCAGTGCAGGGGAATCGGGCCTCATCTCGCGGCGAGGGGGAAGTCTCATGGTTTTTCTCGAGTTGCGGCGGGAACCTGGGGTATATTCTCGAGTTACGACGGGGATGGCCCTTCCACACACGTGTTTGTTCAGCGACGTCAGGACTCCTGCCTAGTTGCGAGGGACAACTCGGGATTCTCCTCGAGGCTTGGCAGGGCAATTGGGACGCCTCTCCAGCTGAGGCGGGAGACCAAGGGTCCCTTTCCACGTGCCACAGGAATCCTGGGACTCCTATCAAGTTACACGAGGAGTCAGGCATCGTCTCCTTTGGAAGCACTGATCTCCGCGTACCTCTGAAATTTTCAAAGGATGTGAGGCCTCCGGTCGCGATGAGGTGGGGAAATAGGTCTTTCTCTGTGGTCTCCACAGGGGATTAAGACATCCTTTCGTCTTGGGAGATGCAAGACGAGCCTGCATTCAAGTCACTGCAGGGATATCCGGCCTTATTTCGAGTCAGGGAATCCCGGTGTCCATTCCACTTGAGGCCGCAAAATCAAGGTCCCTCTCACATACATAGAGCTGAGAGAAGCCTCCTCTTGAGGTGCTTGTGGTAAGGTGGTATTCCTCTGGAGTCGAAGCCAGGGACTAACCTCTCATCTCGAGTTGATTTTTGGTCCATGGAGCTCTTTCGTGTTGCTACAGTGACCTCAGGATCCCTCTAGCCTTGAAACAGTGTTCTTGGGGTTTCTGTGGAGTGCCATCAAGGAAATCAAGGCTCCTTTCATGTGTGATGTGCAACACGGAATTGCTCTGCACGCAGTGCAGGGGAATCAGGCCTCATCTCGCGGCGAGGGGGAATTCTCATGGTTTTTCTCGAGTTGCGGCGGGAACCTGGGGTATATTCTCGAGTTACGACGGGGATGGCCCTTCCACCCACGTGTTTGTTCAGCGACGTCAGGAATCCTGCCTAGTTGCGAGGGACAACTCGGGATTCTCCTCGAGGCTTGGCAGGGCAATTGGGACACCTCTCCAGCTGAAGCGGGAGACCAAGTGTCCCATTCCACGTGCCACAGGAATCCTGGGACTCCTAAGAAGTTTCACGAGGAGTCAGGCATCGTCTCCTTTGGAGGCACTGATCTCGGCGTACCTCTGGAGTTTTCAAAGGATGTGAGGCCTCCGGTCGCGATGAGGTGGGGTACTAGGTCTTTCTCTGTGGTCTCCACAGGGGATTCAGACATCCTTTCGTCTTGGGAGATGCAAGACGAGCCTACATTCAAGTAACTGCAGGGATATCCGGCCTTATTTCGAGTCAGGGCATCGCGGTGTCTATTCCACTTGAGGCCGCAAACTCAGGGTCCCTCTCACCTAGCTAGAGCTGAGAGAAGCCTCCTCTTGAGGTGCTTGTGGTAAGGTGGTATTCCTCTGGAGTCGAAGCCAGGGATTAATCTCTCATCTCGAGTTGATTTTGGTCCACGGAGCTCTTTCGCGTTGCTACAGTGACCTCAGGATCCCTCTAGCCTTGAAACAGTGTTCTTGGGGTTTCTGTGGAGTGCCATCAAGGAAATCAAGGCTCCATTCATGTGTGATGTGCAACACGGAATTGCTCTGCACGCAGTGCAGGGGAATCGGGCCTCATCTCGCGGCGAGGGGGAAGTCTCATGGTTTCTCTCGAGTTGCGGCGGGAACCTGGAGTATATTCTCGAGTTACGACGGGGATGGCCCTTCCACACACGTGTTTGTTCAGCGACGTCAGGACTCCTGCCTAGTTGCGAGGGACAACTCGGGATTCTCCTCGAGGATTGGCAGGGCAATTGGGACACCTCTCCAGCTGAGGCGGGATACCAAGAGTCCCTTTCCACGTGCCACAGGAATCCTGGGACTCCTATCAAGTTTCACAAGGAGTCAGGCATCGTCTCCTTTGGAGGCACTGATCTCCGCGTACCTCTGGAGTTTTCAAAGGATGTGAGGCCTCCAGTCGTGATGAGGTGGGGAACTAGGTCTTTCTCTGTGGCCTCCACAGGGGATTCAGACATCCTTTCGTCTTGGGAGATGCAAGACGAGCCTGCATTCAAGTCACTGCAGGGATATCCGGCCTTATTTCGAGTCAGGGCATCGCGGTGTCCATTCCACTTGAGGCCGCAAACTCAGGGTCCCTCTCACATAGCTAGAGCTGAGAGAAGCCTCCTCTTGAGGTGCTTGTGGTAAGGTGGTATTCCTCTGGAGTCGAAGCCAGGGACTAACCTCTCATCTCGAGTTGATTTTTGGTCCACAGAGCTCTTTCGTGTTGCTACAGTGACCTCAGGATCCCTCTAGCCTTGAAACAGTGTTCTTGGGGTTTCTCTGGAGTGCCATCAAGGAAATCAAGGCTCCTTTCATGTGTGATGTGCAACACGGAATTGCTCTGCATGCAGTGCAGGGGAATCGGGCCTCATCTCGCGGCGAGGGGGAAGTCTCATGGTTTTTCTCGAGTTGCGGCGGGAACCTGGGGTATATTCTCGAGTTACAACGGGGATGGCCCTTCCACCCACGTGTTTGTTCAGCGACGTCAGGACTCCTGCCTAGTTGCGAGGGACAACTCGGGATTCTCCTCGAGGCTTGGCAGGGCAATTGGAACGCCTCTCCAGCTGAGGCGGGAGACCAAGGGACCCTTTCCACGTGCCACAGGAATCCTGGGACTCCTATCAAGTTTCACGAGGAGTCAGGCATCGTCTCCTTTGGAGGCACTGATCTCCGCGTACCTCTGGAGTTTTCAAAGGATGTGAGGCCTCCGGTCGCGATGAGGTGGGGAACTAGGTCGTTCTCTGTGGTCTCCACAGGGGATTCAGACATCCTTTCGTCTTGGGAGATGCAAGACGAGCCTGCATTCAAGTCACTGCAGGGATATCCGGCCTTATTTCGAGCCAGGGCATCGCAGTGTCCGTTCCACTTGAGGCCGCAAACTCAGGGTCCCTCTAACATACTTAGAGCCGAGAGAAGCCTCCTCTTGAGGTGCTTGTGGTAAGGTGGTGTTCCTCTGGAGTCGAAGCCAAGGACTAACCTCTCATCTCGAGTTGATTTTTGGTCCACGGAGCTCTTTCGTGTTGCTACAGTGACCTCAGGATCCTTCTAGCCTTGAAACAGTGTTATTGGGGTTTCTCTGGAGTGCCATCAAGGAAATCAAGGCTCCTTTCATGTGTGATGTGCAACACGGAATTGCTCTGCACGCAGTGCAGGGGAATCGCGCCTCATCTCGCGGCGAAGGGGAAATCTCATGGTTTTTCTCGAGTTGCGGCGACCTGGGGTATATTCTCGAGTTACGGCGGGGATGACCCTTCCACACACGTGTTTGTTCAGCGACGGCAGGACTCCTGCCTAGTTGCGAGGGACAACTCGGGATTCTCCTCGAGGCTTGGCAGGGCAATTGGGACGCCTCTCCAGCTGAGGCGGGAGACCAAGGGTCCCTTTCCACGTGCCACAGGAATCCTGGGACTCCTATAAAGTTTCACGAGGAGTCAGGCATCGTCTCCTTTGGAGGCACTGATCTCCGCGTACCTCTGGAGTTTTCAAAGGATGTGAGGCCTCCGGTCACGATGAGATGGGGAACTTGGTCTTTCTCTGTGGTCTCCAGAGGGGATTCAGACATCCTTTCATCTTGGCAGATGCAAGACGAGCCTGCATTCAAGTCTCTGCTGGGACATCCGGCCTTATTTCGAGTCAGGGCATTGCGGTGTCCATTCCACTGGAGGCCGCAAACTCAGGGTCCCTCTCACATACCTAGAGCTGAGGGAAGCCTCCTCTTGAGGCGCTTGTGGTAAGGTGGTATTCCTCTGGAGTCGAAGCCAGGGACTAACCTCTCATCTCGAGTTGATTCTTGGTCCACGGACCTCTTTCGTGTTGCTACATTGACCTCAGGATCCCTCTAGCCTTGAAACAGTGTTCTTGGGGTTTCTCTGGAGTGCCATCAAGGAAATCAAGGCTCCTTTCATGTGTGATGTGCAACACGGAATTGCTGTGCACGCAGTGCAGGAGAATCGGGCCTCATCTCGCGGCGAGGGGGAAATCTCATGGTTTTTCTCGAGTTGCGGCGGGAACCTGGGGTGTATTCTCGAGTTACGACGGGAATGGCACTTCCACCCACGTGTTTGTTCAGCGACGTCAGTTCTCCTGCCTAGTTGCGAGGGACAACTCGGGATTCTCCTCGAGGCATGGCAGGGCAATTGGGACGCCTCTCCAGCTGAGGCGGGAGACCAAGGGTCCCTTTCCACGTGCCACAGGAATCCTGGGACTCCTAAGAAGTTTCACGAGGAGTCAGGCATCGTCTCCTTTGGAGGCACTGATCTCCGCGTACATCTGGAGTTTTCAAAGGATGTGATTTCTCCGGTCGCGATGAGGTGGGAAACTAGGTCTTTCTCTGTGGTCTACACAGGGGATTCAGACATCCTTTCGTCTTGGGAGATGCAAGACGAGCCTGCATTCAAGTCACTGCAGGGATATCCGGCCTTATTTCGAGCCAGGGCATCGCGGTGTCCGTTCCACTTGAGGCCACAAACTCAGGGTCCCTCTCACATACTTAGAGCTGAGAGAAGCCTCCTCTTGAGGTGCTTGTGGTAAGGTGGTGTTCCTCTGGAGTCGAAGCCAAGGACTAACCTGTCATCTCGAGTTGATTGTGGTCCACGGAGCTCTTTCGTGTTGCTACATTGACCTCAGGATCCCTCTAGCCTTGAAACAGTGTTCTTGGGGTTTCTCTGGAGTGCCATCAAGGAAATCAAGGCTCCTTTCATGTGTGATGTGCAACACGGAATTGCTCTGCACGCAGTGCAGGGGAATCAGGCCTCATCTCGCGGCGAGGGGGAAGTCTCATGGTTTTTCGGGAGTTGCGGCGGGAACCAGGGGTATATTCTCGAGTTACGGCAGGGATGACCCTTTCACACACGTGTTTCTTCAGCGACGGCAGGACTCCTGCCTAGTTGCGAGGGACAACTCGGGATTCTCCTCGAGGCTTGGCAGGGCAATTGGGACGCCTCTCCAGCTGAGGCGGGAGATCAAGGGTCCCTTTCCACGTGCCACAGGAATCCTGGGACTCCTATCAAGTTTCACGAGGAGTCAGGCATCGTCTCCTTTGGAGGCACTGATCTCCACGTACCTCTGGAGTTTTCAAAGGATGTGAGGCCTCCGGTCACGATGAGATGGGGAACTAGGTCTTTCTCTGTGGTCTCCACAGGGGATTCAGACATCCTTTTGTCTTGGGAGATGCAAGACGAGCCTGCATTCAAGTCACTGCAGGGATATCCGGCCTTATTTCGAGTCAGGGCATTTCGGTGTCCATTCCACTGGAGGCCGCAAACTCAGGGTCCCTCTCACATACCTAGAGCTGAGGGAAGCCTCCTCTTGAGGTGCTTGTGGTAAGGTGGTATTCCTCTGGAGTCGAAGCCAGGAACTAACCTCTCATCTCGAGTTGATTCTTGGTCCACGGACCTCTTTCGTGTTGCTACATTGACCTCAGGATCCCTCTAGCCTTGAAACAGTGTTCTTGGGGTTTCTCTGGAGTGCCATCAAGGAAATCAAGGCTCCTTTCATGTGTGATGTGCAACACGGAATTGCTCTGCACGCAGTGCAGGAGAATCGGGCCTCATCTCGTGGCGAGGGGGAAGTCTCATGGTTTTTCTCGAGTTGCGGCCGGAACCTGGGGTGTATTCTCGAGTTACGACGGGGATGGCACTTCCACCCACGTGTTTGTTCAGCGACGTCAGGACTCCTTCCTAGTTGCGAGGGACAACTCGGGATTCTCCTCGAGGCTTGGCAGGGCAATTGGGACGCCTCTCCAGCTGAGGCGGGAGCCAAGGGTCCCTTTCCACGTGCCACAGGAATCCTGGGACTCCTAAGAAGTTTCACGAGGAGTCAGGCATCGTCTGCTTTGGAGGCACTGATCTCCGCGTACCTCTGGAGTCTTCAAAGGATGTGAGGTCTCCGGTCGCGATGAGGTGGGGAACTAGGTCTTTCTCTGTGGTCTCCACAGGGGATTCAGACATCCTTTCGTCTTGGGAGATGCAAGACGAGCCTGCATTCAAGTCACTGCAGGGATATCCGGCCTTATTTCGAGTCAGGGCATCGCGGTGTCCATTCCACTTGAGGCCACAAACTCAGGGTCCCTCTCACATAGCTAGAGCTGAGAGAAGCCTCCTCTTGAGGTGCTTGTGGTAAGCTGGTATTCCTCTGGAGTTGAAGCCAGGGACTAACCTCTCATCTCGAGTTGATTTTTGGTCCACGGAGCTCTTTCGTGTTGCTACAGTGACCTCAGGATCCCTCTAGCCTTGAAACAGTGTTATTGGGGTTTCTCTGGAGTGCCATCAAGGAAATCAAGGCTCCTTTCATGTGTGATGTGCAACACGGAATTGCTCTGCACGCAGTGCAGGGGAATCGGGCCTCATCTCCCGGCGAGTGGGAAGTCTCATGGTTTTTCGCGTGTTGCGGCGGGAACCTGGGGTATATTCTCGAGTTACGACGGGGATGGCCCTTCCACACACGTGTTTGTTCAGCGACGGCAGGACTCCTGCCTAGTTGCGAGGGACAACTCGGGATTCTCCTCGAAGCTTGGCAGGGCAATTGGGACGCCTCTCCAGCTGAGGCGGGAGACCAAGTGTCCCTTTCCACGTGCCACAGGAATCCTGGGACTCCTATCAATTTTCACGAGGAGTCAGGCATCGTCTCCTTTGGAGGCACTGATCTCCGCGTACCTCTGGAGTTTTCAAAGGATGTGAGGCCTCCGGTCACGATGAGATGGGGAACTAGGTCTTTCTCTGTGGTCTCCAGAGGGGATTCAGACATCCTTTCATCTTGGGAGATGCAAGACGAGCCTGCATTCAAGTCTCTGCAGGGATATCCAGCCCTATTTCGAGTCAGGGCATTTCGGTGTCCATTCCACTGGAGGCCGCAAACTCAGGGTCCCTCTCACATACCTAGAGCTGAGGGAAGCCTCCTCTTGAGGTGCTTGTGGTAAGGTGGTATTCCTCTGGAGTCGAAGCCAGGGACTAACCTCTCATCTCGAGTTGATTCTTGGTCCACGGACCTCTTTCGTGTTGCTACATTGACCTCAGGATCCCTCTAGCCTTGAAACAGTGTTCTTGGGGTTTCTCTGGAGTGCCATCAAGGAAATCAAGGCTCCTTTCATGTGTGATGTGCAACACGGAATTGCTCTGCACGCAGTGCAGGAGAATCGGGCCTCATCTCGCGGCGAGAGGGAAGTCTCATGGTTTTTCTCGAGTTGCGGCGGGAACCTGGGGTGTATTCTCGAGTTACGACGGGAATGGCCCTTCCACCCACGTGTTTGTTCAGCGACGTCAGGACTCCTGCCTAGTTGCGAGGGACAACTCGGGATTCTCCTCGAGGCATGGCAGGGCAATTGGGACGCCTCTCCAGCTGAGGCGGGAGACCAAGTGTCCCTTTCCACGTGCCACAGGAATCCTGGGACTCCTATCAAGTTTCACGAGGAGTCAGGCATCGTCTCCTTTGGAGGCACTGATCTCCGCGTACCTCTGGAGTTTTCAAAGGATGTGAGGCCTCCGGTCGCGATGAGGTGGGGAACTAGGTCTTTCTCTGTGGTCTCCTCAGGGGATTCAGACATCCTTTCTTCTTGGGAGATGCAAGACGAGCCTGCATTCAAGTCACTGCAGGGATATCCGGCCTTATTTCGAGTCAGGGCATCGCGGTGTCCATTCCACTTGAGGCCGCAAACTCAGGGTCCCTCTCACATACCTAGAGCTGAGAGAAGCCTCCTCTTGAGGTGCTTTTAGTAAGGTGGTATTCCTCTGGAGTCGAAGCCAGGGACTAACCTCTCATCTCGAGTTGATTTTTGGGCCACGGAGCTCTTTCGTGTTGCTACAGTGACCTCAGGATCCATCTAGCCTTGAAACAGTGTTCTTGGGGTTTCTCTGGAGTGCCATCAAGGAAATGAAGGATCCTTTCATGTGTGATGTGCAACACGGAATTGCTCTGCACGCAGTGCAGGGGAATCGGGCCTCATCTCTCGGCGAGGGGGAAGTCTCATGGTTTCTCTCGACTTGCGGCGGGAACCTGGGGTATATTCTCGAGTTACGACGGGGATGGCCCTTCCACCCACGTGTTTCTTCAGCGATGTCAGGACTCCTGCTTAGTTACGAGGGACAACTCGGGATTCTCCTCGAGGCTTGGCAGGGCAATTGGGACGCCTCTCCAGCTGAGGCGGGAGACCAAGGGTCCCTTTCCACGTGCCACAGGAATCCTGGGACTCCTATCAAGTTTCACGAGGAGTCAGGCATCGTCTCCTTTGGAGGCACTGATCTCCGTGTACCTCTGGAGTTGTCAAAGGATGTGAGGCCTCCGGTCGCGATGAGGTTGGGAACTAGGTCTTTCTCTGTGGTCTCCACAGGGGATTCAGACATCCTTTCATCTTGGGAGATGCAAGACGAGCCTGCATTCAAGTCACTGCAGGGATATCCGGCCTTATTTCGAGTCAGGGCATCGCGGTGTCCATTCCACTTGAGGCCGCAAACTCAGGGTCCCTCTCACATACCTAGAGCTGAGAGAAGCCTCCTCTTGAGGTGCTTGTGGTAAGGTGGTATTCCTCTGGATTCGAAGCCAGTGACTAACCTCTCATCTCGAGTTGATTTTTGGTCCACGGAGCTCTTTCGTGTTGCTACAGTGACCTCAGGATCCCTCTAGCCTTGAAACAGTGTTCTTGGGGTTTCTCTGGAGTGCCATCATGGAAATCAAGGCTCCTTTCATGTGTGATGTGCAACACGGAATTGCTCTGCACGCAGTGCAGGGGAATCGGGCCTCATCTCGCGGCGAGGGGGAAGTCTCATGGTTTTTCTCGAGTTGCGGCGGGAAACTGGTTTATATTCTCGAGTTACGACGGGGATGGCCCTTCCACCCACGTGTTTGTTCAGCGACGGCAGGACTCCTGCCTAGTTTCGAGGGACAACTCGGGATTCTCCTCGAGGCTTGGCAGGGCAATTGGGACGCCTCTCCAGCTGAGGCGGGAGACCAAGGGTCCCTTTCCACGTGCCACAGGAATCCTGGGACTCCTATCAAGTTTCAGGAGGAGTCAGGCATCGTCTCCTTTGGAGGCACTGATCTCCGCATACCTCTGGAGTTTTCAAAGGATGTGGGGCCTCCGGTCGCGATGAGGTGGGCAACTATGTCTTTCTCTATGGTCTCCACAGGGGATTCAGACATCCTTTCATCTTGGGAGATGCAAGACGAGCCTGAATTCAAGTCACTGCAGGGATATCCGGCCTTATTTCGAGTCAGGGCATCGCGGTGTCCATTCCACTTGAGGCCGCAAAATCAGGGTCCCTCTCACATACCTAGAGCTGAGAGAAGCCTCCTCTTGAGGTGCTTGTGGTAAGGTGGTATTCCTCTGGAGTCGAAGCCAGGGACTAACCTCTCATCTCGAGTTGATTTTTGGTCCACGGAGCTCTTTCGTGTTGCTACAGTGACCTCAGGATCCCCCTAGCCTTGAAACAGTGTTCTTGGGGTTTCTCTGGAGTGCCATCAAGGAAATCAAGGCTCCTTTCAAGTGTGATGTGCAACACGGAATTGCTCTGCATGCAGTGCAGGGTATCGGGCCTCATTTTGCAGCGAGGGGGAAGTCTCATGGTTTTTCTCGTGTTGCGATGGGAACATGGGGTATATTCTCGAGTTACGACGGGGATGGCCCTTCCACCCACGTGTTTGTTCAGCGACGTCAGACTCCTGCCTAGTTGCGAGGGACAACTCGGGATTCTCTTCGAGGCTTAGCAGGGCAATTGGGACGCCTCTCCAGCTGAGGCGGGAGACCAAGGGTCCCTTTCCACGTGCCACAGGAATCCTGGGACTCCTATCAAGTTTCACGAGGAGTCAGGCATCGTCTCCTTTGGAGGCACTGATCTCCACGTACCTCTCGAGGTTTCAAAGTATGTGAGGCCTCCGGTCGCGATGAGGTGGGGAACTAAGTCTTTCTCTGTGGTCTCCACAGGGGATTCAGACATCCTTTCGTCTTGGGAGATGCAAGACGAGCCTGCATTCAAGTCACTGCAGGGATATCCGGCCTTATTTCGAGTCAGGGCATCGCGGTGTCTATTCCACTTGAGGCCGCAAACTCAGGGTCACTGTCACATAGCTAGAGCTGAGAGAAGTCTCGTCTTGAGGTGCTTGGGGTAAGGTGGTATTCCTCTGGAGTCGAAGCCAGGGACTAACCTCTCATCTCGAGTTGATTTTTGGTCCACGGAGCTCTTTCGTGTGGCTACAGTGACCTCAGGATCCCTCTAGCCTTGAAACAGTGTTCTTGGGGTTTCTCGGGAGTGCCATCAAGGAAATCAAGGCTCCTTTCATGTGTGATGTGCAAGACGGAATTGCTCTGCACGCAGTGCAGGGGCATCGGGCCTCATCTCGCGGTGAGGGGGAAGTCTCATGGTTTTTCTCGAGTTGCGGCGGGAACCTGGGGTATATTCTCGAGTTACGACGGGAATGGCCCTTCCACACACGTGTTTGTTCAGCGACGTCAGGACTCCTGCCTAGTTGAGAGGGACAACTCGGGATTCTCCTCGAGGCTTGGCAGGGCAATTGGAACGCCTCTCCAGCTGAGGGGGGAGACCAAGTGTCCCTTTCCACGTGCCACAGGAATCCTGGGACTCCTATCAAGTTTCACGAGGAGTCAGGCATCGTCTCCTTTGGAGGCACTGATCTCCGCGTACCTCTGGAGTTTTCAAAGGATGTGAGGCCTCCGGTCGCGATGAGGTGGGGAACTAGGTCTTTCTCTGTGGTCTCCACAGGGGATTCAAACATCCTTTCATCTTGGGAGATGCAAGACGAGCCTGCATTCAAGTCACTGCAGGGATATCCAGCCTTATTTCGAGTCAGGGCATCGCGGTGTCCATTCCACTTGAGGCCGCAAACTCAGGGTCCCTCTCACATACCTAGAGCTGAGAGAAGCCTCCTCTTGAGGTGTTTGGGGTAAGGTGGTATTCCTCTGGAGTCGAAGCCAGGGACTAACCTCTCATCTCGAGTTGATTCTTGGTCCACGGACCTCTTTCGTGTTGCTACATTGACCTCAGAATCCCTCTAGCCTTGAAACAGTGTTCTGGGGGTTTCTCTGGAGTGCCATCAAGGAAATCAAGGCTCCTTTCATGTGTGATGTGCAACACGGAATTGCTCTGCACGCAGTGCAGGGGAATCGGGCCTCATCTCGCGGCGAGGGGGAAGTCTCATGGTTTTTCTCGAGTTGCGGCGGGAACCTGGGGTATATTCTCGAGTTACGACGGGGATGGCCCTTCCACACACGTGTTTGTTCAGCGACGTCAGGACTCCTGCCTAGTTGCGAGGGACAACTCGGGATTCTCCTCGAGGCTTGGCAGGGCAATTGGGACGCCTCTCCAGCTGAGGCGGGAGACCAAGGGTCCCTTTCCACGTGCCACAGGAATCCTGGGACTCCTATCAAGTTACACGAGGAGTCAGGCATCGTCTCCTTTGGAAGCACTGATCTCCGCGTACCTCTGAAGTTTTCAAAGGATGTGAGGCCTCCGGTCGCGATGAGGTGGGGAAATAGGTCTTTCTCTGTGGTCTCCACAGGGGATTAAGACATCCTTTCGTCTTGGGAGATGCAAGACGAGCCTGCATTCAAGTCACTGCAGGGATATCCGGCCTTATTTCGAGTCAGGGAATCCCGGTGTCCATTCCACTTGAGGCCGCAAAATCAAGGTCCCTCTCACATACATAGAGCTGAGAGAAGCCTCCTCTTGAGGTGCTTGTGGTAAGGTGGTATTCCTCTGGAGTCGAAGCCAGGGACTAACCTCTCATCTCGAGTTGATTTTTGGTCCATGGAGCTCTTTCGTGTTGCTACAGTGACCTCAGGATCCCTCTAGCCTTGAAACAGTGTTCTTGGGGTTTCTGTGGAGTGCCATCAAGGAAATCAAGGCTCCTTTCATGTGTGATGTGCAACACGGAATTGCTCTGCACGCAGTGCAGGGGAATCAGGCCTCATCTCGCGGCGAGGGGGAATTCTCATGGTTTTTCTCGAGTTGCGGCGGGAACCTGGGGTATATTCTCGAGTTACGACGGGGATGGCCCTTCCACCCACGTGTTTGTTCAGCGACGTCAGGAATCCTGCCTAGTTGCGAGGGACAACTCGGGATTCTCCTCGAGGCTTGGCAGGGCAATTGGGACACCTCTCCAGCTGAAGCGGGAGACCAAGTGTCCCATTCCACGTGCCACAGGAATCCTGGGACTCCTAAGAAGTTTCACGAGGAGTCAGGCATCGTCTCCTTTGGAGGCACTGATCTCGGCGTACCTCTGGAGTTTTCAAAGGATGTGAGGCCTCCGGTCGCGATGAGGTGGGGTACTAGGTCTTTCTCTGTGGTCTCCACAGGGGATTCAGACATCCTTTCGTCTTGGGAGATGCAAGACGAGCCTACATTCAAGTAACTGCAGGGATATCCGGCCTTATTTCGAGTCAGGGCATCGCGGTGTCTATTCCACTTGAGGCCGCAAACTCAGGGTCCCTCTCACCTAGCTAGAGCTGAGAGAAGCCTCCTCTTGAGGTGCTTGTGGTAAGGTGGTATTCCTCTGGAGTCGAAGCCAGGGATTAATCTCTCATCTCGAGTTGATTTTGGTCCACGGAGCTCTTTCGCGTTGCTACAGTGACCTCAGGATCCCTCTAGCCTTGAAACAGTGTTCTTGGGGTTTCTGTGGAGTGCCATCAAGGAAATCAAGGCTCCATTCATGTGTGATGTGCAACACGGAATTGCTCTGCACGCAGTGCAGGGGAATCGGGCCTCATCTCGCGGCGAGGGGGAAGTCTCATGGTTTCTCTCGAGTTGCGGCGGGAACCTGGAGTATATTCTCGAGTTACGACGGGGATGGCCCTTCCACACACGTGTTTGTTCAGCGACGTCAGGACTCCTGCCTAGTTGCGAGGGACAACTCGGGATTCTCCTCGAGGATTGGCAGGGCAATTGGGACACCTCTCCAGCTGAGGCGGGATACCAAGAGTCCCTTTCCACGTGCCACAGGAATCCTGGGACTCCTATCAAGTTTCACAAGGAGTCAGGCATCGTCTCCTTTGGAGGCACTGATCTCCGCGTACCTCTGGAGTTTTCAAAGGATGTGAGGCCTCCAGTCGTGATGAGGTGGGGAACTAGGTCTTTCTCTGTGGCCTCCACAGGGGATTCAGACATCCTTTCGTCTTGGGAGATGCAAGACGAGCCTGCATTCAAGTCACTGCAGGGATATCCGGCCTTATTTCGAGTCAGGGCATCGCGGTGTCCATTCCACTTGAGGCCGCAAACTCAGGGTCCCTCTCACATAGCTAGAGCAGAGAGAAGCCTCCTCTTGAGGTGCTTGTGGTAAGGTGGTATTCCTCTGGAGTCGAAGCCAGGGACTAACCTCTCATCTCGAGTTGATTTTTGGTCCACAGAGCTCTTTCGTGTTGCTACAGTGACCTCAGGATCCCTCTAGCCTTGAAACAGTGTTCTTGGGGTTTCTCTGGAGTGCCATCAAGGAAATCAAGGCTCCTTTCATGTGTGATGTGCAACACGGAATTGCTCTGCATGCAGTGCAGGGGAATCGGGCCTCATCTCGCGGCGAGGGGGAAGTCTCATGGTTTTTCTCGAGTTGCGGCGGGAACCTGGGGTATATTCTCGAGTTACAACGGGGATGGCCCTTCCACCCACGTGTTTGTTCAGCGACGTCAGGACTCCTGCCTAGTTGCGAGGGACAACTCGGGATTCTCCTCGAGGCTTGGCAGGGCAATTGGAACGCCTCTCCAGCTGAGGCGGGAGACCAAGGGACCCTTTCCACGTGCCACAGGAATCCTGGGACTCCTATCAAGTTTCACGAGGAGTCAGGCATCGTCTCCTTTGGAGGCACTGATCTCCGCGTACCTCTGGAGTTTTCAAAGGATGTGAGGCCTCCGGTCGCGATGAGGTGGGGAACTAGGTCGTTCTCTGTGGTCTCCACAGGGGATTCAGACATCCTTTCGTCTTGGGAGATGCAAGACGAGCCTGCATTCAAGTCACTGCAGGGATATCCGGCCTTATTTCGAGCCAGGGCATCGCAGTGTCCGTTCCACTTGAGGCCGCAAACTCAGGGTCCCTCTAACATACTTAGAGCCGAGAGAAGCCTCCTCTTGAGGTGCTTGTGGTAAGGTGGTGTTCCTCTGGAGTCGAAGCCAAGGACTAACCTCTCATCTCGAGTTGATTTTTGGTCCACGGAGCTCTTTCGTGTTGCTACAGTGACCTCAGGATCCTTCTAGCCTTGAAACAGTGTTATTGGGGTTTCTCTGGAGTGCCATCAAGGAAATCAAGGCTCCTTTCATGTGTGATGTGCAACACGGAATTGCTCTGCACGCAGTGCAGGGGAATCGCGCCTCATCTCGCGGCGAAGGGGAAATCTCATGGTTTTTCTCGAGTTGCGGCGACCTGGGGTATATTCTCGAGTTACGGCGGGGATGACCCTTCCACACACGTGTTTGTTCAGCGACGGCAGGACTCCTGCCTAGTTGCGAGGGACAACTCGGGATTCTCCTCGAGGCTTGGCAGGGCAATTGGGACGCCTCTCCAGCTGAGGCGGGAGACCAAGGGTCCCTTTCCACGTGCCACAGGAATCCTGGGACTCCTATAAAGTTTCACGAGGAGTCAGGCATCGTCTCCTTTGGAGGCACTGATCTCCGCGTACCTCTGGAGTTTTCAAAGGATGTGAGGCCTCCGGTCACGATGAGATGGGGAACTTGGTCTTTCTCTGTGGTCTCCAGAGGGGATTCAGACATCCTTTCATCTTGGCAGATGCAAGACGAGCCTGCATTCAAGTCTCTGCTGGGACATCCGGCCTTATTTCGAGTCAGGGCATTGCGGTGTCCATTCCACTGGAGGCCGCAAACTCAGGGTCCCTCTCACATACCTAGAGCTGAGGGAAGCCTCCTCTTGAGGCGCTTGTGGTAAGGTGGTATTCCTCTGGAGTCGAAGCCAGGGACTAACCTCTCATCTCGAGTTGATTCTTGGTCCACGGACCTCTTTCGTGTTGCTACATTGACCTCAGGATCCCTCTAGCCTTGAAACAGTGTTCTTGGGGTTTCTCTGGAGTGCCATCAAGGAAATCAAGGCTCCTTTCATGTGTGATGTGCAACACGGAATTGCTGTGCACGCAGTGCAGGAGAATCGGGCCTCATCTCGCGGCGAGGGGGAAATCTCATGGTTTTTCTCGAGTTGCGGCGGGAACCTGGGGTGTATTCTCGAGTTACGACGGGAATGGCACTTCCACCCACGTGTTTGTTCAGCGACGTCAGTTCTCCTGCCTAGTTGCGAGGGACAACTCGGGATTCTCCTCGAGGCATGGCAGGGCAATTGGGACGCCTCTCCAGCTGAGGCGGGAGACCAAGGGTCCCTTTCCACGTGCCACAGGAATCCTGGGACTCCTAAGAAGTTTCACGAGGAGTCAGGCATCGTCTCCTTTGGAGGCACTGATCTCCGCGTACATCTGGAGTTTTCAAAGGATGTGATTTCTCCGGTCGCGATGAGGTGGGAAACTAGGTCTTTCTCTGTGGTCTACACAGGGGATTCAGACATCCTTTCGTCTTGGGAGATGCAAGACGAGCCTGCATTCAAGTCACTGCAGGGATATCCGGCCTTATTTCGAGCCAGGGCATCGCGGTGTCCGTTCCACTTGAGGCCACAAACTCAGGGTCCCTCTCACATACTTAGAGCTGAGAGAAGCCTCCTCTTGAGGTGCTTGTGGTAAGGTGGTGTTCCTCTGGAGTCGAAGCCAAGGACTAACCTGTCATCTCGAGTTGATTGTGGTCCACGGAGCTCTTTCGTGTTGCTACATTGACCTCAGGATCCCTCTAGCCTTGAAACAGTGTTCTTGGGGTTTCTCTGGAGTGCCATCAAGGAAATCAAGGCTCCTTTCATGTGTGATGTGCAACACGGAATTGCTCTGCACGCAGTGCAGGGGAATCAGGCCTCATCTCGCGGCGAGGGGGAAGTCTCATGGTTTTTCGGGAGTTGCGGCGGGAACCAGGGGTATATTCTCGAGTTACGGCAGGGATGACCCTTTCACACACGTGTTTCTTCAGCGACGGCAGGACTCCTGCCTAGTTGCGAGGGACAACTCGGGATTCTCCTCGAGGCTTGGCAGGGCAATTGGGACGCCTCTCCAGCTGAGGCGGGAGATCAAGGGTCCCTTTCCACGTGCCACAGGAATCCTGGGACTCCTATCAAGTTTCACGAGGAGTCAGGCATCGTCTCCTTTGGAGGCACTGATCTCCACGTACCTCTGGAGTTTTCAAAGGATGTGAGGCCTCCGGTCACGATGAGATGGGGAACTAGGTCTTTCTCTGTGGTCTCCACAGGGGATTCAGACATCCTTTTGTCTTGGGAGATGCAAGACGAGCCTGCATTCAAGTCACTGCAGGGATATCCGGCCTTATTTCGAGTCAGGGCATTTCGGTGTCCATTCCACTGGAGGCCGCAAACTCAGGGTCCCTCTCACATACCTAGAGCTGAGGGAAGCCTCCTCTTGAGGTGCTTGTGGTAAGGTGGTATTCCTCTGGAGTCGAAGCCAGGAACTAACCTCTCATCTCGAGTTGATTCTTGGTCCACGGAACTCTTTCGTGTTGCTACATTGACCTCAGGATCCCTCTAGCCTTGAAACAGTGTTCTTGGGGTTTCTCTGGAGTGCCATCAAGGAAATCAAGGCTCCTTTCATGTGTGATGTGCAACACGGAATTGCTCTGCACGCAGTGCAGGAGAATCGGGCCTCATCTCGTGGCGAGGGGGAAGTCTCATGGTTTTTCTCGAGTTGCGGCCGGAACCTGGGGTGTATTCTCGAGTTACGACGGGGATGGCACTTCCACCCACGTGTTTGTTCAGCGACGTCAGGACTCCTTCCTAGTTGCGAGGGACAACTCGGGATTCTCCTCGAGGCTTGGCAGGGCAATTGGGACGCCTCTCCAGCTGAGGCGGGAGCCAAGGGTCCCTTTCCACGTGCCACAGGAATCCTGGGACTCCTAAGAAGTTTCACGAGGAGTCAGGCATCGTCTGCTTTGGAGGCACTGATCTCCGCGTACCTCTGGAGTCTTCAAAGGATGTGAGGTCTCCGGTCGCGATGAGGTGGGGAACTAGGTCTTTCTCTGTGGTCTCCACAGGGGATTCAGACATCCTTTCGTCTTGGGAGATGCAAGACGAGCCTGCATTCAAGTCACTGCAGGGATATCCGGCCTTATTTCGAGTCAGGGCATCGCGGTGTCCATTCCACTTGAGGCCACAAACTCAGGGTCCCTCTCACATAGCTAGAGCTGAGAGAAGCCTCCTCTTGAGGTGCTTGTGGTAAGCTGGTATTCCTCTGGAGTTGAAGCCAGGGACTAACCTCTCATCTCGAGTTGATTTTTGGTCCACGGAGCTCTTTCGTGTTGCTACAGTGACCTCAGGATCCCTCTAGCCTTGAAACAGTGTTATTGGGGTTTCTCTGGAGTGCCATCAAGGAAATCAAGGCTCCTTTCATGTGTGATGTGCAACACGGAATTGCTCTGCACGCAGTGCAGGGGAATCGGGCCTCATCTCCCGGCGAGTGGGAAGTCTCATGGTTTTTCGCGTGTTGCGGCGGGAACCTGGGGTATATTCTCGAGTTACGACGGGGATGGCCCTTCCACACACGTGTTTGTTCAGCGACGGCAGGACTCCTGCCTAGTTGCGAGGGACAACTCGGGATTCTCCTCGAAGCTTGGCAGGGCAATTGGGACGCCTCTCCAGCTGAGGCGGGAGACCAAGTGTCCCTTTCCACGTGCCACAGGAATCCTGGGACTCCTATCAATTTTCACGAGGAGTCAGGCATCGTCTCCTTTGGAGGCACTGATCTCCGCGTACCTCTGGAGTTTTCAAAGGATGTGAGGCCTCCGGTCACGATGAGATGGGGAACTAGGTCTTTCTCTGTGGTCTCCAGAGGGGATTCAGACATCCTTTCATCTTGGGAGATGCAAGACGAGCCTGCATTCAAGTCTCTGCAGGGATATCCAGCCCTATTTCGAGTCAGGGCATTTCGGTGTCCATTCCACTGGAGGCCGCAAACTCAGGGTCCCTCTCACATACCTAGAGCTGAGGGAAGCCTCCTCTTGAGGTGCTTGTGGTAAGGTGGTATTCCTCTGGAGTCGAAGCCAGGGACTAACCTCTCATCTCGAGTTGATTCTTGGTCCACGGACCTCTTTCGTGTTGCTACATTGACCTCAGGATCCCTCTAGCCTTGAAACAGTGTTCTTGGGGTTTCTCTGGAGTGCCATCAAGGAAATCAAGGCTCCTTTCATGTGTGATGTGCAACACGGAATTGCTCTGCACGCAGTGCAGGAGAATCGGGCCTCATCTCGCGGCGAGAGGGAAGTCTCATGGTTTTTCTCGAGTTGCGGCGGGAACCTGGGGTGTATTCTCGAGTTACGACGGGAATGGCCCTTCCACCCACGTGTTTGTTCAGCGACGTCAGGACTCCTGCCTAGTTGCGAGGGACAACTCGGGATTCTCCTCGAGGCATGGCAGGGCAATTGGGACGCCTCTCCAGCTGAGGCGGGAGACCAAGTGTCCCTTTCCACGTGCCACAGGAATCCTGGGACTCCTATCAAGTTTCACGAGGAGTCAGGCATCGTCTCCTTTGGAGGCACTGATCTCCGCGTACCTCTGGAGTTTTCAAAGGATGTGAGGCCTCCGGTCGCGATGAGGTGGGGAACTAGGTCTTTCTCTGTGGTCTCCTCAGGGGATTCAGACATCCTTTCTTCTTGGGAGATGCAAGACGAGCCTGCATTCAAGTCACTGCAGGGATATCCGGCCTTATTTCGAGTCAGGGCATCGCGGTGTCCATTCCACTTGAGGCCGCAAACTCAGGGTCCCTCTCACATACCTAGAGCTGAGAGAAGCCTCCTCTTGAGGTGCTTTTAGTAAGGTGGTATTCCTCTGGAGTCGAAGCCAGGGACTAACCTCTCATCTCGAGTTGATTTTTGGGCCACGGAGCTCTTTCGTGTTGCTACAGTGACCTCAGGATCCATCTAGCCTTGAAACAGTGTTCTTGGGGTTTCTCTGGAGTGCCATCAAGGAAATGAAGGATCCTTTCATGTGTGATGTGCAACACGGAATTGCTCTGCACGCAGTGCAGGGGAATCGGGCCTCATCTCTCGGCGAGGGGGAAGTCTCATGGTTTCTCTCGACTTGCGGCGGGAACCTGGGGTATATTCTCGAGTTACGACGGGGATGGCCCTTCCACCCACGTGTTTCTTCAGCGATGTCAGGACTCCTGCTTAGTTACGAGGGACAACTCGGGATTCTCCTCGAGGCTTGGCAGGGCAATTGGGACGCCTCTCCAGCTGAGGCGGGAGACCAAGGGTCCCTTTCCACGTGCCACAGGAATCCTGGGACTCCTATCAAGTTTCACGAGGAGTCAGGCATCGTCTCCTTTGGAGGCACTGATCTCCGTGTACCTCTGGAGTTGTCAAAGGATGTGAGGCCTCCGGTCGCGATGAGGTTGGGAACTAGGTCTTTCTCTGTGGTCTCCACAGGGGATTCAGACATCCTTTCATCTTGGGAGATGCAAGACGAGCCTGCATTCAAGTCACTGCATGGATATCCGGCCTTATTTCGCGTCAGGGCATCGTGGTGTCCATTCCACTTGAGGCCGCAAACTCAGGGTCCCTCTCACATACCTAGAGCTGAGAGAAGCCTCCTCTTGAGGTGCTTGTGGTAAGGTGGTATTCCTCTGGATTCGAAGCCAGTGACTAACCTCTCATCTCGAGTTGATTTTTGGTCCACGGAGCTCTTTCGTGTTGCTACAGTGACCTCAGGATCCCTCTAGCCTTGAAACAGTGTTCTTGGGGTTTCTCTGGAGTGCCATCATGGAAATCAAGGCTCCTTTCATGTGTGATGTGCAACACGGAATTGCTCTGCACGCAGTGCAGGGGAATCGGGCCTCATCTCGCGGCGAGGGGGAAGTCTCATGGTTTTTCTCGAGTTGCGGCGGGAAACTGGTTTATATTCTCGAGTTACGACGGGGATGGCCCTTCCACCCACGTGTTTGTTCAGCGACGGCAGGACTCCTGCCTAGTTTCGAGGGACAACTCGGGATTCTCCTCGAGGCTTGGCAGGGCAATTGGGACGCCTCTCCAGCTGAGGCGGGAGACCAAGGGTCCCTTTCCACGTGCCACAGGAATCCTGGGACTCCTATCAAGTTTCAGGAGGAGTCAGGCATCGTCTCCTTTGGAGGCACTGATCTCCGCATACCTCTGGAGTTTTCAAAGGATGTGGGGCCTCCGGTCGCGATGAGGTGGGCAACTATGTCTTTCTCTATGGTCTCCACAGGGGATTCAGACATCCTTTCATCTTGGGAGATGCAAGACGAGCCTGAATTCAAGTCACTGCAGGGATATCCGGCCTTATTTCGAGTCAGGGCATCGCGGTGTCCATTCCACTTGAGGCCGCAAAATCAGGGTCCCTCTCACATACCTAGAGCTGAGAGAAGCCTCCTCTTGAGGTGCTTGTGGTAAGGTGGTATTCCTCTGGAGTCGAAGCCAGGGACTAACCTCTCATCTCGAGTTGATTTTTGGTCCACGGAGCTCTTTCGTGTTGCTACAGTGACCTCAGGATCCCCCTAGCCTTGAAACAGTGTTCTTGGGGTTTCTCTGGAGTGCCATCAAGGAAATCAAGGCTCCTTTCAAGTGTGATGTGCAACACGGAATTGCTCTGCATGCAGTGCAGGGTATCGGGCCTCATTTTGCAGCGAGGGGGAAGTCTCATGGTTTTTCTCGTGTTGCGATGGGAACATGGGGTATATTCTCGAGTTACGACGGGGATGGCCCTTCCACCCACGTGTTTGTTCAGCGACGTCAGACTCCTGCCTAGTTGCGAGGGACAACTCGGGATTCTCTTCGAGGCTTAGCAGGGCAATTGGGACGCCTCTCCAGCTGAGGCGGGAGACCAAGGGTCCCTTTCCACGTGCCACAGGAATCCTGGGACTCCTATCAAGTTTCACGAGGAGTCAGGCATCGTCTCCTTTGGAGGCACTGATCTCCACGTACCTCTCGAGGTTTCAAAGTATGTGAGGCCTCCGGTCGCGATGAGGTGGGGAACTAAGTCTTTCTCTGTGGTCTCCACAGGGGATTCAGACATCCTTTCGTCTTGGGAGATGCAAGACGAGCCTGCATTCAAGTCACTGCAGGGATATCCGGCCTTATTTCGAGTCAGGGCATCGCGGTGTCTATTCCACTTGAGGCCGCAAACTCAGGGTCACTGTCACATAGCTAGAGCTGAGAGAAGTCTCGTCTTGAGGTGCTTGGGGTAAGGTGGTATTCCTCTGGAGTCGAAGCCAGGGACTAACCTCTCATCTCGAGTTGATTTTTGGTCCACGGAGCTCTTTCGTGTGGCTACAGTGACCTCAGGATCCCTCTAGCCTTGAAACAGTGTTCTTGGGGTTTCTCGGGAGTGCCATCAAGGAAATCAAGGCTCCTTTCATGTGTGATGTGCAAGACGGAATTGCTCTGCACGCAGTGCAGGGGCATCGGGCCTCATCTCGCGGTGAGGGGGAAGTCTCATGGTTTTTCTCGAGTTGCGGCGGGAACCTGGGGTATATTCTCGAGTTACGACGGGAATGGCCCTTCCACACACGTGTTTGTTCAGCGACGTCAGGACTCCTGCCTAGTTGAGAGGGACAACTCGGGATTCTCCTCGAGGCTTGGCAGGGCAATTGGAACGCCTCTCCAGCTGAGGGGGGAGACCAAGTGTCCCTTTCCACGTGCCACAGGAATCCTGGGACTCCTATCAAGTTTCACGAGGAGTCAGGCATCGTCTCCTTTGGAGGCACTGATCTCCGCGTACCTCTGGAGTTTTCAAAGGATGTGAGGCCTCCGGTCGCGATGAGGTGGGGAACTAGGTCTTTCTCTGTGGTCTCCACAGGGGATTCAAACATCCTTTCATCTTGGGAGATGCAAGACGAGCCTGCATTCAAGTCACTGCAGGGATATCCAGCCTTATTTCGAGTCAGGGCATCGCGGTGTCCATTCCACTTGAGGCCGCAAACTCAGGGTCCCTCTCACATACCTAGAGCTGAGAGAAGCCTCCTCTTGAGGTGCTTGTGGTAAGGTGGTATTCCTCTGGAGTCGAAGCCAGGGACTAACCTCTCATCTCGAGTTGATTTTTGGTCCATGGAGCTCTTTCGTGTTGCTCCAGTGACCTCAGGATCCCTCTAGCCTTGAAACAGTGTTCTTGGGGTTTCTCTGGAGTGCCATCAAGGAAATCAAGGCTCCTTTCAAGTGTGATGTGCAACACGGAATTGCTCTGCATGCAGTGCAGGGTATCGGGCCTCATTTTGCGGCGAGGGGGAAGTCTCATGGTTTTTCTCGAGTTGCGATGGGAACATGGGGTATATTCTCGAGTTACGACGGGGATGGCCCTTCCACCCACGTGTTTGTTCAGCGACGTCAGACTCCTGCCTAGTTGCGAGGGACAGCTCGGGATTCTCTTCGAGGCTTAGCAGGGCAATTGGGACGCCTCTCCAGCTGAGGCGGGAGACCAAGGGTCCCTTTCCACGTGCCACAGGAATCCTGGGACTCCTATCAAGTTTCACGAGGAGTCAGGCATCGTCTCCTTTGGAGGCACTGATCTCCACGTACCGCTCGAGGTTTCAAAGGATGTGAGGCCTCCGGTCGCGATGAGGTGGGGAACTAGGTCTTTCTCTGTGGTCTCCACAGGGGATTCAGACATCCTTTCGTCTTGGGAGATGCAAGACGAGCCTGCATTCAAGTCACTGCAGGGATATCCGGCCTTATTTCGAGTCAGGGCATCGCGGTGTCTATTCCACTTGAGGCTGCAAACTCAGGGTCACTGTCACATAGCTAGAGCTGAGAGAAGTCTCGTCTTGAGGTGCTTGTGGTAAGGTGGTATTCCTCTGGAGTCGAAGCCAGGGACTAACCTCTCATCTCGAGTTGATTTTTGGTCCACGGAGCTCTTTCGTGTTGCTACAGTGACCTCAGGATCCCTCTAACCTTGAAACAGTGTTCTTGGGGTTTCTCGGGAGTGCCATCAAGGAAATCAAGGCTCCTTTCATGTGTGATGTGCAACACGGAATTGCTCTGCATGCAGTGCAGGGGCATCGGGCCTCATCTCGCGGTGAAGGGGAAGTCTCATGGTTTTTCTCGAGTTGCGGCGGGAACCTGGTGTATATTCTCGAGTTACGACGGGAATGGCCCTTCCACACACGTGTTTGTTCAGCGACGTCAGGACTCCTGCCTAGTTGAGAGGGACAACTCGGGATTCTCCTTGAGGCTTGGCAGGGCAATTGGAACGCCTCTCCAGCTGAGGCGGGAGACCAAGTGTCCCTTTCCACGTGCCACAGGAATCCTGGGACTCCTATCAAGTTTCACGAGGAGTCAGGCATCGTCTCCTTTGGAGGCACTGATCTCCGCGTACCTCTCGAGTTTTCAAAGGATGTGAGGCATCCGTCGTGATGAGGTGGGGAATTGGACTTTCTCTGTGGTCTCCACAGGGGATTCAGACATCCTTTCATCTTGGGACATGCAAGACTAGCCTGCATTCAAGTCACTGCAGGGATATCCAGCCTTATTTCGAGTCAGGGCATCGCAGTGTCCATTCCACTTGAGGCCGCAAACTCAGGGTCCCTCTCACATACCTAGAGCTGAGAGAAGCCTCCTCTTGAGGTGCTTGTACTAAGGTGGTATTCCTCTGGAGTCGAAGCCACGGACTAACCTCTCATCTCGAGTTGATTTTTGGTCCACGGAGCTCTTTCGTGTTGCTACAGTGACCTCAGGATCCCTCTAGCCTTGAAACAGTGTTCTTGGGGTTTCTCTGGAGTGCCATCAAGGAAATCAAGGCTCCTTTCATGTTTGATGTGCAACACGGAATTGCTCTGCACGCAGTGCAGCGAAATCGGGCCTCATCTCACGGCGAGTGGGAAGTCTCATGGTTTTTCTCGAGTTGCGGCAAGAACCTGGAGTATCATCTCGAGTTACGACGGGGATGGCCCTTCCACACACGTGTTTATTCAGCGACGTCAGGAATCCTGCCTAGTTTCGAGGGACAACTTGGGATTCTCCTCGAGGCTTGGGAGGGCAATTGGAACGCCTCTCCAGCTGAGGCGGGAGACCAAGTGTCCCTTTCCACGTGCCACAGGAATCCTGGGACTCCTATCAAGTTTCACGAGGAGTCAGGCATCGTCTCCTTTGGAGGCACTGATCTCCGCGTACCTCTGAAGTTTTCAAAGGATGTGATGCCTCTGGTCGCGATGAGGTGGGGAACTAGGTCTTTCTCTGTGGTCTCCACAGGGGATTCAGACATCCTTTCGTCTTGGGAGATGCAAGACGAGCCTGCATTCAAGTCACTGCAGGGATATCCGGCCTTTTTTCAAATCAGGGCATCGCGGTGTCCATTCCACTTGAGGCCGCAAACTCAGGGTCACTGTCACATAGCTAGAGCTGAGAGAAGTCTCGTCTTGAGGTGCTTGTGGTAAGGTGGTATTCCTCTGGAGTCGAAGCCAGGGACTAACCTCTCATCTCGAGTTGATTTTTGGTCCACGGAGCTCTTTCGTGTGGCTACAGTGACCTCAGGATCCCTCTAGCCTTGAAACAGTGTTCTTGGGGTTTCTCGGGAGTGCCATCAAGGAAATCAAGGCTCCTTTCATGTGTGATGTGCAACACGGAATTGCTCTGCACGCAGTGCAGGGGCATCGGGCCTCATCTCGCGGTGAGGGGGAAGTCTCATGGTTTTTCTCGAGTTGCGGCGGGAACCTGGGGTATATTCTCGAGTTACGATGGGAATGGCCCTTCCACACACGTGTTTGTTCAGCGACGTCAGGACTCCTGCCTAGTTGAGAGGGACAACTCGGGATTCTCCTCGAGGCTTGGCAGGGCAATTGGAACGCCTCTCCAGCTGAGGGGGGAGACCAAGTGTCCCTTTCCACGTGCCACAGGAATCCTGGGACTCCTATCAAGTTTCACGAGGAGTCAGGCATCGTCTCCTTTGGAGGCACTGATCTCCGCGTACCTCTGGAGTTTTCAAAGGATGTGAGGCCTCCGGTCGCGATGAGGTGGGGAACTAGGTCTTTCTCTGTGGTCTCCACAGGGGATTCAAACATCCTTTCGTCTTGGGAGATGCAAGACGAGCCTGCATTCAAGTCACTGCAGGGATATCCGGCCTTATTTCGAGTCAGGGCATCGCGGTGTCCATTCCACTTGAGGCCGCAAACTCAGGGTCCCTCTCACATACCTAGAGCTGAGAGAAGCCTCCTCTTGAGGTGCTTGTGGTAAGGTGGTATTCCTCTGGAGTCGAAGCCAGGGACTAACCTCTCATCTCGAGTTGATTTTTGGTCCACGGAGCTCTTTCGTGTTGCTACAGTGACCTCAGGATCCCTCTAGCCTTGAAACAGTGTTCTTGGGGATTCTCTGGAGTGCCATCAAGGAAATCAAGGCTCCTTTCATGTGTGATGTGCAACACGGAATTGCTCTGCATGCAGTGCAGGGTATCGGGCCTCATTTTGCGGCGAGGGGGAAGTCTCATGGTTTTTCTCGAGTTGCGATGGGAACATGGGGTATATTCTCGAGTTACGACGGGGATGGCCCTTCCACCCACGTGTTTGTTCAGCGACGTCAGACTCCTGCCTAGTTGCGAGGGACAGCTCGGGATTCTCTTCGAGGCTTAGCAGGGCAATTGGGACGCCTCTCCAGCTGAGGCGGGAGACCAAGGGTCCCTTTCCACGTGCCACAGGAATCCTGGGACTCCTATCAAGTTTCACGAGGAGTCAGGCATCGTCTCCTTTGGAGGCACTGATCTCCGCGTACCTCTCGAGTTTTCAAAGGATGTGAGGCATCCGTCGCGATGAGGTGGGGAATTGGACTTTCTCTGTGGTCTCCACAGGGGATTCAGACATCCTTTCATCTTGGGACATGCAAGACTAGCCTGCATTCAAGTCACTGCAGGGATATCCAGCCTTATTTCGAGTCAGGGCATCGCAGTGTCCATTCCACTTGAGGCCGCAAACTCAGGGTCCCTCTCACATACCTAGAGCTGAGAGAAGCCTCCTCTTGAGGTGCTTGTGGTAAGGTGGTATTCCTCTGGAGTCGAAGCCAGGGACTAACCTCTCATCTCGAGTTGATTTTTGGTCCACGGAGCTCTTTCGTGTTGCTACAGTGACCTCAGGATCCCTCTAGCCTTGAAACAGTGTTCTTGGGGTTTCTCTGGAGTGCCATCAAGGAAATCAAGGCTCCTTTCATGTTTGATGTGCAACACGGAATTGCTCTGCATGCAGTGCAGGGAAATCGGGCCTCATCTCACGACTAGTGGGAAGTCTCATGGTTTTTCTCGAGTTGCGGCAAGAACCTGGGGTATCATCTCGAGTTACGACGGGGATGGCCCTTCCACACACGTGTTTATTCAGCGACGTCATGAATCCTGCCTAGTTTCGAGGGACAACTTGGGATTCTCCTCGAGGCTTGGGAGGGCAATTGGAACGCCTCTCCAGCTGAGGCGGGAGACCAAGGGTCCCTTTCCACGTGCCACAGGAATTCTGGGACTCCTATCAAGTTTCACGAGGAGTCAGGCATCGTCTCCTTTGGAGGCACAGATCTACGCGTACCTCTGGATTTTTCAAAGGATGTGAGGCCTCCGGTCGCGATGAGGTGGGGAACTAGGTCTTTCTCTGTGGTCTCCACAGGGGATTCAAACGTCCTTTCGTCTTGGGAGATGCAAGACGAGCCAGCATTCAAGTCACTGCAGGTATATCCAGCCTTATTTCGAGTCACTGCATCCCGGTGTCCATTCCACTTGAGGCCGCAAACTCAGGGTCCCTCTCACATACCTAGAGCTGAGAGAAGCCTCCTCTTGAGGTGCTTGTGGTAAGGTGGTATTCCTCTGGAGTCGAAGCCAGAGCCTAAAGTCTCATCTCGAGTTGATTTTTGGTCCACGAAGCTCTTTCGTGTTGCTACAGTGACCTCAGGATCCCTGTAGCCTTGATACAGTGTTCTCGGGTTTTCTCTGGAGTGCCACCAAGAAAATCAAGGCTCCTTTCATGTGTGATGTGCAACACGGAATTGCTCTGCATGCAGTGCAGGGTATCGGGCCGCATTTTGCGGCGAGGGGGAAGTCTCATGGTTTTTCTCGAGTTGCGGCGGGAACCTGGGGTATATTCTCGAGTTACGACGGGGATGGCCCTTCCACACACGTGTTTGTTCAGCGATGTCAGGACTCCTGCCTTGTTTCGAGGGACAACTCGGGATTCTCCTCGAGGCTTGGTAGGGTAATTGGAACGCCTCTCCAGCTGAGGCGGGAGACCAAGGGTCCCTTTCCACGTGCCACAGGAATCCTGGGACTCCTATCAAGTTTCACGAGGAGTCAGGCATCGTCTCCTTTGGAGGCACTGATCTCCGCCTACTTCTGGAATTTTCAAAGTATGTGAGGCCTCCGGTCGCGATGAGGTGGGGAACTAGGTCTTTCTCTGTGGTCTCCACAGGGGATTCAGACATCCTTTCGTCTTTGGAGATGCAAGACGAGCCTGCATTCATGTCACTGCAGGGATATCCGGCCTTATTTCGAGTCAGGGCATCGCGGTGTCCATTCCACTTGAGGCCAGAAACTCAGGGACCACTCACATACCTAGAGCTGAGAGAAGCCTCCTCTTGAGGTGCTTGTGGTAAGGTGGTATTCCTCTGGAGTCGAAGCCAGGGACTAACCTCTCATCTCGAGTTGATTTATGGTCCACGGAGCTCTTTCATGTTGCTACAGTGACCTCAGGATCCCTCTAGCCTTGAAACAGTGTTCTTGGGGTTTCTCTGGAGTGCCATCAAGGAAATCAAGGCTCCTTTCATGTTTGATGTGCAATACGGAATTGCTCTGCATGCAGTGCAGGGGAATCGGGCCTCATTTTTCAGCGAGGGGGAAGTCTCATGGTTTTTCTCGAGTTGCGGCAAGAACCTGGGGTATATTCTCGAGTTACGACGGGGAAGGCCCTTCCACCCACGTGTTTATTCAGAGACGTCAGGCCTCCTGCCTACTTGCGAGGGACAGCTCGGGATTCTCCTCGAGGCTTTGCAGGGCAATTGGAATGCCTCTCCAGCTGAGGCCGGAGACCAAGGGTCCCTTTCCACGTGCCACAGGAATCCTGGGACTCCTATCAAGTTTCACGAGGAGTCAGGCATCGTCTCCTTTGGAGGCACTGATCTCCGCGTACCTCTGGAGTTTTCAAAGGATGTGACGCCTCCGGTCGCGATGAGGTGGGGAACTAGGTCTTTCTCTGTGGTCTCCACAGGGGATTCAGACAACCTATCGTCTTGGGAGATGCAAGACGAGCCTGCATTCAAGTCACTGCAGGGATATCCGGCCTTATTTCGAGTCAGGGCATCGCGGTGTCCATTCCACTTGAGGCCGCTAACTCAGGGTCCCTCTCACATACCTAGAGCTGAAAGAAGCCTCCTCTTGATGTGCTTGTGGTAAGGTGGTATTTCTCTGGAGTCGAAGACAGGGACTAACCTCTCATCTCGAGTTGATTTTTGGTCCACGGAGCTCTTTCGTGTGGCTACAGTGACCTCTGGATCCCTCTAGCCTTGAAACAGTGTTCTTGGGGTTCCTCTGGAGTGCCATCAAGGAAATCAAGGCTCCTTTCATGTGTGATGTGCAACACGGAATTGCTCTGCACGCAGTGCAGGGGAATCGGGCCTCATCTCGCGGCGAGGGGGAAGTCTCATGGTTTTTCTCGAGTGCGGCGGGAACCTGGACTGTACTCTCGAGTTACGATGGGGATGGCCCTTCCACACACGTGTTTGTTCAGCGAAGTCAGGACTCCTGCCTAGTTGTGAGGGACAACTCGGGATTCTCCTCGAGGCTTGGCAGGGCAATTGGGACGCCTCTCCAGCTGAGGCGGGAGACCAAGGGTCCCTTTCCACGTGCCACAGGAATCCTGGGACTCCTATCAAGTTTCACGAGGAGTCAGGCATCGTCTCCTTTGGAGGCACTGATCTCCGCGTACCTCTGGAGTTTTCAAAGGATGTGAGGCCTCCGGTCGCGATGAGGTGGGGAAATAGGTCTTTCTCTGTGGTCTCCACAGGGGATTCAGACATCCTTTCGTCTTGGGAGATGCAAGACGAGCCTGCATTCAAGTCACTGCAGGGATATCCGGCCTTATTTAGCGTCAGGGCATCGCAGTGTCCATTCCATTTGAGGCCGCAAACTCAGGGTCCCTCTCACATACCTAGAGCTGAGAGAAGCCTCCTCTTGAGGTGCTTGTGGTAAGGTGGTATTCCTCTGGAGTCGAAGCCAGGGGCTAACCTCTCATCTCGAGTTGATTTTTGGTCCACGGAGCTCTTTCGTGTTGCTACAGTGACCTCAGGATCCCTCTAGTCTTGAAACAGTGTTCTTGGGGTTTCTCTGGAGTGCCATTAAGGAAATCAAGGCTCCTTTCATGTGTGATGTGCAACACGGAATTGCTCTGGACGCAGTGCAGGGGAATCGGGCCTCATCTCGCGGCGAGGGGGAAGTCTCATGGTTTTTCTCGAGTTGCGGCGGGAACCTGGGGTATATTCTCGAGTTACGACGGGGATGGCCCTTCCACCCACGTGTTTGTTCAGCAACGTCAGACTCCTGCCTAGTTGCGAGGGACAACTCGGGATTCTCCTCGAGGCTTGGCAGGGCAATTGGGACGCCTCTCCAGCTGAGGCGGGAGACCAAGGGTCCCTTTCCACGTGCCACAGGAATCCTGGGACTCCTATCAAGTTTCACGAGGAGTCAGGCATCGTCTCCTTTGGAGGCACTGATCTCCGCGTACCTCTGTAGTTTTCAAAGGATGTGAGGCCTCCGGTCGCGATGAGGTGGGGAACTAGGTCTTTCTCTGTGGTCTCCACAGGGGATCAGACATCCTTTCGTCTTGGGAGATGTAAGACGAGCCTGCATTCAAGTCACTGCAGGGATATCCGGCCTTATTTCGCGTCAGTGCATCGCAGTGTCCATTCAACTTGAGGCCGCATATTCAGGGTCCCTCTCACATACATAGAGCTGTGAGAAGCCTCCTCTTGAGGTGCTTGTGTTAAGGTGGTATTCCTCAGGAGTCGAAGCCAGGGACTAACCTCTCATCTCGAGTTGATTTTTGATCCACGGAGCTCTTTCGTGTTGCTACAGTGACCTCAGGATCCCTCTAGCCTTGAAACAGCGTTCTTGGGGTTTCTCTGGAGTGCCATCAAGGAAATCAAGGCTCCTTTCATGTGTGATGTACAACACGGAATTGCTGTGCATGCAGTGCAGGGGAATCGGGCCTCATTTTGCGGCGAGGGGGAAGTCTCATGGTTTTTCTCGAGTTGCGATGGGAACCTGGGGTATATTCTCGAGTTACGACGGGGATAGCCCTTCCACCCACGTGTTTGTTCAGCGACGTCAGACTCCTTCCTAGTTGCGAGGGACAACACGGGATTCTCCTCGAGGCTTGGCAGGGCAATTGGGACGCCTCTCCAGCTGAGGCGGGAGACCAAGGGTCCCTTTCCACGTGCCACAGGAATCCTGGGACTCCTATCAAGTTTCACGAGGAGTCAGGCATCGTCTCCTTTGGAGGCACTGATCTCCGCGTACCTCTGGAGTTTTCAAAGGATGTGAGGCCTCCGGTCGCGATAAGGTGGGGAACTAGGTCTTTCTCTGTGGTCTCCACAGGGGATTCAGACATCCTTTCATCTTTGCAGATGCAAGACGAGCCTGCATTCAAGTCACTGCAGGGATATCCAGCCTTATTTCAAGTCAGGGCATCGCGGTGTCCATTCCACTTGAGACCGCAAACTCAGGGTCCCTCTCATAAACCTAGAGCTGAGAGAATCCTCCTCTTGAGGTGCTTGTAGTAAGGTGGTATTCCTCTGGAGTCGAAGCCAGGGACTAACCTCTCATCTCGAGTTGATTTTTGGTCCACATAGCTCTTTCGTGTTGCTACAGTGACCTCAGGATCCCTCTAGCCTTGAAACAGTGTTCTTGGGGTTTCTCTGGAGTGCCATCAAGGAAATCAAGGTTCCTTTCATGTGTGATGTGCAACACGGAATTGCTCTGCACGCAGTGCCGGAGAATCGGGCCTCATCTCGCGGCGAGGGGGAAGTCTCATGGTTTTTCTCGAGTTGCGGCGGGAACCTGGGGTATATGCTCGAGTTACGACGGGGATGGCCCTTCCACCCACGTGTTTGTTCAGCAACGTCAGGACTCCTGCCTAGTTGCGAGGGACAACTCGGGATTCTCCTCGAGGCTTGGCAGGGCAATTGGGACGCCTCTCCAGCTGAGGCGGGAGACCAAGGGTCCTATTCCACGTGCCACAGGAATCCTGGGACTCCTATCAAGGTTCATGAGGAGTCAGGCATCGTCTCCTTTGGAGGCACTGATCTCCGCGTACCTCTGGAGTTTTCAAAGGATGTGAGGCCTCCGGTCGCGATGAGGTGGGGAACTTGGTCTTTCTCTGTGGTCTCCACAGGGTATTCAGACAACCTTTCATCTTGGGAGATGCAAGACGAGCCTGCATTCAAGTCACTGCAGGGATAACCAGCCTTATTTCGCGTCAGAGCATCGCAGTGTCCATTCCACTTCAGGCCGCAAACTCAGGGTCCCTCTCACATACCTAGAGCTGAGAGAAGCCTCCTTTTGAGGTGCTTGTGGTAAGGTGGTATTCCTCTGGAGTCGAAGCCAGGGACTAACCTGTCATCTCGAGTTGATTTTTGGTCCATGGAGCTCTTTCGTGTTGCTCCAGTGACCTCCGGATCCCTCTAGCCTTGATACAGTGTTCTTGGGGATTCTCTGGAGTGCCATCAAGGAAATCAAGGCTCCTTTCTTGTGTGATGTGCAACACGGAATTGCTCTGCACACGGTGCAGGGGAATCGGAGCTCATCTCGCGGCGAGGGGGAAGTCTCATGGTTTTTCTCGAGTTGCGGCGGGAACCTGGGGTATATTCTCGAGATACGACGGGAATGGCCCTTTCACACACGTGCTTGTTCTGTGACGTCAGGATTCCTGCCTAGTTGCGAGGGACAACTCGGGATTCTCCTCGAGGCTTGGCAGGGCAATTGGGACGCCTCTCCAGCTGAGGCAGGAGACCAAGGGTCCCTTTCCCCGTGCCACAGGAATCCTGGGACTCCTATCAAGTTTTACGAGGAGTCAGGCATCGTCTCCTTTGGAGGCACTGATTTCCGTGTACGTCTGGAGTTTTCAAAGGATGTCAGGCTTCCGGTCGCGATGAGGTGGGGAACTAGGTCTTTCTCTGTGGTCTCCACAGGGGATTCAGACATCCTTTCGTCTTGGGAGACGCAAGAAGAACCTGCATTCTAGTCACTGTAGGGATATCCGGCCTTACTTCGAGTCAGGGCATCGCGGTGTCCATTCCACTTGAGGCCGCAAACTCAGGGTCCCTCTCACTTACCTAGAGCTGAGAGAAGCCTCCTCTTGAGGTGCTTGTGGTAAGGTGGAATTCCTCTGGAGTCGAAGCCAGGGACTAACCTCTCATCTCGAGTTGATTTTTGGTCCACGGAGATCTTTCGTGTTGCTACAGTGACCTCAGGATCCCTCAAGCCCTGAAACAGTGTTCTTGGGGTTTCTCTGGAGTGCCATCAAGGAAATCAAGGCTCCTTTCATGTGTGATGTGCAACACGGAATTGCTCTACACGCAGTGCAGTGAAATCGGGCCTCATCTCGCGGCGAGGGGGAAGTCTCATGGTTTTTCTCGAGTTGTGGCGGGAAACTGGGGTATATTCTCGAGTTACGACGGGGATGGCCCTTCCGCCCACGTGTTTCTTCAGCCATGTCAGGACTTCTACCTAGTTGCGAGGGACAACTCGGGATTCGCCTCGAGGCTTGGCAGGGCAATTGGGATGCCTCTCCAGCTGAAGCGGGAGACCAAGGGTCCCTTTCCACGTGCCACAGGAATCCTGGGACTGCTATCAAGTTTCACGAGGAGTCAGACATCGTCTCCTTTGGAGGCACTAATCACCGTGTACCTCTGGAGTTTTCATAGGATGTGAGGCCTCCGGTCGCGATGAGGTGGGGAAATAGGTCTTTCTCTGTGGTCTCCACAGGGGATTCAGACATCCTTTCGTCTTGGGAGATGCAAGACGAGCCTGCATTCAAGTCACTGCAGGGATATCCGGCCTTATTTCGAGTCAGGGCATCGTGGTGTCCATTCCACTTGAGGCCGCAAACTCAGGGTCCCTCTCACATACCTAGAGCTGAGAGAAGCCTCCTCTTGAGGTGCTTGTGGTAAGGTGGTATTCCTCTGGAGTCGAAGCCAGGGACTAACCTCTCATCTCGAGTTGATTCTTGGTCCACGGAGCTCTTTCGTGTGGCTACAGTGACCTCAGGATCCCTCTAGCCTTGAAACAGTGTTCTTGGGGTTTCTCTGGAGTGCCATTAAGGAAATCAAGGCTCCTTTCATGTGTGATGTGCAACACGGAATTGCTCTGCACGCAGTGCCGGGGAATCGGGCCTCATCTCGCGGCGAGGGGGAAGTCTCATGGTTTTTCTCGAGTTGCGATGGGAACCTGGGGTATATTCTCGAGTTACGACGGGGATGGCCCTTCCACCCACGTGTTTGTTCAGCGACGTCAGGACTCCTGCCTAGTTGCGAGGGACAACTCGGGATTCTCCTCGAGGTTTGGCAGGGCAATTGGGACGCCTCTCCAGCTGAGGCGGGAGACCAAGGCTCCCTTTCCACGTGCCACAGGAATCCTGGGACTCCTATCAAGTTTCACGAGGAGTCAGGCATCGTCTCCTTTGGAGGCACTGATCTCCGCGTACCTCTTTAGTTTTCAAAGGATGTGAGGCCTCCGGTCGCGATGAGGTGGGGAACTAGGTCTTTCTCTGTGGTCTCCACAGGGGATTCAGACATCCTTTCATGTTGGGAGATGCAAGACGAGCCTGCATTCAAGTCACTGCAGGGATATTCGGCCTTATATCGAGTCAGGGCATTACGGTGTCCATTCCACTTGAGGCCGCAAACTCAGGGTTCCTCTCACATACCTAGAGCTGAGAGAAGCCTCCTCTTGTGGTGCTTCTGGTAAGGTGGTATTCCTCTGGAGTCGAAGCCAGGGACTAACCTCTCATCTCGAGTTGATTTTTGGTCCACGGAGCTCTTTCGTGTGGCTACAGTGACCTCAGGATCCCTCTAGCCTTGAAACAGTGTTCTTGGGGTTTCTCTGGAGTGCCATCAAGGAAATCAAGGCTCCTTTCATGTGTGATGTGCAGCACGGAATTGCTCTGCATGCAGTGCAGGGGAATCGGGCCTCATCTCGCGGCGAGGGGGAAGTCTCATGGATTTTCTCGAGTTGCGGTGGGAACCTGGGGTATATTCTGGAGTTACGACGGGGATGGCCATTACACCCACGTGTTTCTTCAGCGACGTCAGGACTCCTGCCTAGTTGCGAGGGAAAACTCGGGATTCTCCTCGAGGCTTGGCAGGGAAATTGGGACGCCTCTCCAGCTGAGGCGGGAAACCAAGAGTCCCTTTCCACGTGCCACAGGAATCCTGGGACTCCTATCAAGTTTGACGAGGAGTCAGGCATCGTCTCCTTTGGAGGCACTGATCTCCGCGTACCTCTGGAGTTTTCAAAGGATGTGAGGCCTCCAGTCGCGATGAGGTGGGAAACTAGGTCTTTCTCTGTGGTCTCCACAGGGGATTCAGACATCCTTTCGTCTTGGGAGATGCAAGACGAGCCTACATTCAAGTCACTGCAGGGATATCCAGCCTTATTTCGAGTCAGGGCATTGCGGTGTCCATTCCACTTGAGGCCGCAAACTCAGGGTCCCTCTCACATACCTAGAGCTGAGAGAAGCCTCCTCTTGAGGTGCTTGTGGTAAGGTGGCATTCCTCTGGAGTCGAAGCCAGGGACTAACCTCTCATCTCGAGTTGATTCTTGGTTCACGGAGCTCTTTCGTGTTGCTACAGTGACATCAGAATCCCTCTGGCCTTAAAGCAGTGTTCTTGGGGTTTCTTTTGAGTGCCATCAATGAAATCAAGGCTCCTTTCTTGTGTGATGTGCAACACGGAATTGCTCTGCACACAGTGCAGGGGAATCGGAGCACATCTCGCGGCGAGGGGGAAGTCTCATGGTTTTTCTCGAGTTGCGGCGGAAACTTGGGGTATATTCTCGAGATACGACGGGGATGGCCCTTTCACACACGTGCTTGTTCTGCGACGTCAGGACTCCTGCCTAGTTGCGAGGGACATCTCCGGATTCTCCTCGAGGCTTGTCAGGGCAATTGGGACGCCTCTCCAGCTGAGGCGGGAGACCAAGGGTCCCTTTCCACGTGCCACAGAAATCCTGGGACTCCTATCAAGTTTTACGAGGAGTCAGGCATCGTCTCCTTTGGAGGCACTGATCTCCGCGTACCTCTGGAGTTTTCAAAGGAAGTGAGGCTTCCGGTCGCGAAGAGGTGGGGAATTAGGTATTTCTCTGTGGTCTCCACAGGGGATTCAGACATCCTTTCGTCTTGGGAGACGCAAGACGAACCTGCATTCTAGTCACTGTAGGGATATCCGGCCTTTCTTCGAGTCAGGGCATCGCGGTGTCCATTCCACTTGAGGCCGCAAAATCATGGTCCCTCTCACTTACCTAGAGCTGAGAGAAGCCTCCTCTTGAGGTGCTTGTGGTAAGGTGGTATTCCTCTGGAGTCGAAGCCAGGGGCTAACCTCTCATCTCGAGTAGATTTTTGGTCCACGTAGCTCTTTCGTGTTGCTACAGTGACCTCAGGATCCCTCTAGTCTTGAAACAGTGTTCTTGGGGTTTCTCTGGAGTGCCATCAAGGAAATCAAGGCTCCTTTCATGTGTGATGTGCAACACGGAATTGCTCTGGACGCAGTGCAGGGGAATCGGGCCTCATCTCGCGGCGAGGGGGAAGTCTCATGGTTTTTCTCGAGTTGCGGCGGGAACCTGGGGTATATTCTCGAGTTACGACGGGGATGGCCCTTCCACCCACGTGTTTGTTCAGCAACGTCAGACTCCTGCCTAGTTGCGAGGGACAACTCGGGATTCTCCTCGAGGCTTGGCAGGGCAATTGGGACGCCTCTCCAGCTGAGGCGGGAGACCAAGGGTCCCTTTCCACGTGCCACAGGAATCCTGGGACTCCTATCAAGTTTCACGAGGATTCAGGCATCGTCTCCTTTGGAGGCACTGATCTCCGCGTACCTCTGGAGTTTTCAAAGGATGTGAGGCCTCCGGTCGCGATGAGGTGGGGAACTAGGTCTTTCTCTGTGGTCTCCACAGGGGATTCAGACATCCTTTCGTCTTGGGAGATGCAAGACGAGCCTGCATTCAAGTCACTGCAGGGATATCCGGCCTTATTTCGCGTCAGTGCATCGCAGTGTCCATTCCACTTGAGGCTGCATATTCAGGGTCCCTCTCACATACATAGAGCTGAGAGAAGCCTCCTCTTGAGGTGCTTGTGGTAAGGTGGTATTCCTCTGGAGTCGAAGCCAGGGACTAACCTCTCATCTCGAGTTGATTTTTGATCCACGGAGCTCTTTCGTGTTGCTACAATGACCTCAGGATCCCTCTAGCCTTGAAACAGCGTTCTTGGGGTTTCTCTGGAGTGCCATCAAGGAAATCAAGGCTCCTTTCATGTGTGATGTACAACACGGAATTGCTGTGCATGCAGTGCAGGGGAATCGGGCCTCATTTTGCGGCGAGGGGGAAGTCTCATGGTTTTTCTCGAGTTGCGATGGGAACCTGGGGTATATTCTCGAGTTACGACGGGGATAGCCCTTCCACCCACGTGTTTGTTCAGCAACGTCAGACTCCTTCCTAGTTGCAAGGGACAACTCGGGATTCTCCTCGAGGCTTGGCAGGGCAATTGGGACGCCTCTCCAGCTGAGGCGGGAGACCAAAGGTCCCTTTCCACGTGCCACAGGAATCCTGGGACTCCTATCAAGTTTCAGGAGGAGTCAGGCATCGTCTCCTTTGGAGACACTGATCTCCGCGTACCTCTGGAATTTTCAAAGGATGTGAGGCCTCCGGTCGCGATAAGGTGGGGAACTAGGTCTTTCTCTGTGGTCTCCACAGGGGATTCAGACATCCTTTCGTCTTGGGAGACGCAAGACGAACCTGCATTCTAGTCACTGTAGGGATATCCGGCCTTACTTCGAGTCAGGTCATCGCGGTGTCCATTCCACTTGAGGTCGCAAACTCAGGGTCCCTCTCACTTACCTAGAGCTGAGAGAAGCCTCCTATTGAGGTGCTTTTGGTAAGGTGGAATTCCTCTGGAGTCGAAGCCAGGGACTAACCTCTCATCTCGAGTTGATTTTTGGTCCACGGAGATCTTTCGTGTTGCTACAGTGACCTCAGGATCCCTCAAGCCCTGAAACAGTGTTCTTGGGGTTTCTCTGGAGTGCCATCAAGGAAATCAAGGCTCCTTTCATGTGTGATGTGCAACACGGAATTGCTCTACACGCAGTGCAGTGAAATCGGGCCTCATCTCGCGGCGAGGGGGAAGTCTCATGGTTTTTCTCGAGTTGTGGCGGGAAACTGGGGTATATTCTCGAGTTACGACGGGGATGGCCCTTCCGCCCACGTGTTTCTTCAGCCATGTCAGGACTTCTACCTAGTTGCGAGGGACAACTCGGGATTCGCCTCGAGGCTTGGCAGGGCAATTGGGATGCCTCTCCAGCTGAAGCGGGAGACCAAGGGTCCCTTTCCACGTGCCACAGGAATCCTGGGACTGCTATCAAGTTTCACGAGGAGTCAGACATCGTCTCCTTTGGAGGCACTAATCACCGTGTACCTCTGGAGTTTTCATAGGATGTGAGGCCTCCGGTCGCGATGAGGTGGGGAAATAGGTCTTTCTCTGTGGTCTTCACAGGGGATTCAGACATCCTTTCGTCTTGGGAGATGCAAGACGAGCCTGCATTCAAGCCACTGCAGGGATATCCGGCCTTATTTCGAGTCAGGGCATCGCGGTGTCCATTCCACTTGAGGCCGCAAACTCAGGGTCCCTCTCACATACCTAGAGCTGAGAGAAGCCTTCTCTTGAGGTGCTTGTGGTAAGGTGGTATTCCTCTGGAGTCGAAGCCGGGGATTAACCTCTCATGTCGAGGTGATTTTTGGTCCACGGAGCTCTTTCGTGTGGCTACAGTGACCTCAGGATCCCTCTAGCCTTGAAACAGTGTTCTTGGGGTTTCTCTGGAGTGCCATGAAGGAAATCAAGGCTCCTTTCATGTGGGATGTGCAGCACGGAATTGCTCTGCATGCAGTGCAGGGGAATCGGGCCTCATCTCGCGGCGAGGGGGAAGTCTCATGGATTTTCTCGAGTTGCGGTGGGAACCTGGGGTATATTCTCGAATTACGACGGGGATGGCCATTCCACCCACGTGTTTCTTCAGCGACGTCAGGACTCCTGCCTAGTTGCGAGGGACAACTCGGGATTCTCCTCGAGGCTTGGCAGGGAAATTGGGACGCCTCTCCAGCTGAGGCGGGAGACCAAGAGTCCCTTTCCACGTGCCACAGAAATCCTGGGACTCCTATCAAGTTTGACGAGGACTCAGGCATCGTCTCCTTTGGAGGCACTGATCTCCGCGTACCTCTGGAGTTTTCAAAGGATGTGAGGCCTCCAGTCGCGATGAGGTGGGAAACTAGGTCTTTCTCTGTGGTCTCCACAGGGGATTCAGACATCCTTTCGTCTTGGGAGATGCAAGACGAGCCTGCATTCAAGTCACTGCAGGGATATCCGGCCTTATTTCGAGTCAGGGCATCGCGGTGTCCATTCCACTTGAGGCCGCAAACTCAGGGTCCCTCTCACATACCTAGAGCTGAGAGTAGCCTTCTCTTGAGGTGCTTGTGGTAAGGTGGTATTCCTCTGGAGTCGAAGCCAGGGACTAACCTCTCATCTCGTGTTGATTCTTGGTTCACGGAGCTCTTTCGTGTTGCTACAGTGACATCAGAATCCCTCTGGCCTTAAAACAGTGTTCTTGGGGTTTCTTTTGAGTGCCATCAATGAAATCAAGGCTCCTTTCTTGTGTGATGTGCAACACGGAATTGCTCTGCACACGGTGCAGGGGAATCAGAGCACATCTCGCGGCGAGGGGGAAGTCTCATGGTTTTTCTCGAGTTGTGGTGGGAAACTGGGGTATATTCTCGAGTTACGACGGGGATGGCCCTTCCACCCACGTGTTTCTTCAGCCATGTCAGGACTCCTGCCTAGTTGCGAGGGACAACTCGGGATTCGCCTCGAGGCTTGGCAGGGCAATTGGGATGCCTCTCCAGCTGAAGCGGGAGACCAAGGGTCCCTTTCCACGTGCCACAGGAATCCTGGGACTCCTATCAAGTTTCACGAGGAGTCAGATATCGTCTTCTTTGGAGGCACTGATCTCCGCGTACCTCTGGAGTTTTCAAAGGATGTGAGTCCTCCGGTCGTGATGAGGTGGGGAACTAGGTGTTTCTCTGTGGTCTTCCCAGGGTATTCAGACATCCTTTCGTCATGGGAAATGCAAGACGAGCCTGCATTCAAGTCACTGCAGGGATATCCGGCCTTATTTCGAGTCAGGGCATCGCGGTGTCCATTCCACTTGAGGCCGGAAACTCAGGGACCCAATCACATACCTAGAGCTGAGAGAAGCCTCCTCTTGAGGTGCTTGTGGTAAGGTGGTATTCCTCTGGAGTCGAAGCCGGGGATTAACCTCTCATCTCGAGTTGATTTATGGTCCACGGAGCTCTTTCATGTTGCTACAGTGACCTCAGGATCCCTCTAGCCTTGAAACAGTGTTCTTGGGGTTTCTCTGGAGTGCCATCAAGGAAATCAAGGCTCCTTTCATGTTTGATGTGCAATACGGAATTGCTCTGCATGCAGTGCAGGGGAATCGGGCCTCATTTTTCAGCGAGGGGGAAGTCTCATGGGTTTTCTCGAGTTGCGGCGAGAACCTGGGGTATATTCTCGAGTTACGACGGGGAAGGACCTTCCACCCACGTGTTTATTCAGAGACGTCAGGCCTCCTGCCTACTTGCGAGGGACAGCTCGGGATTCTCCTCGAGTCTTTGCAGGGCAATTGGAACGCCTCTCCAGCTGAGGCCGGAGACCAAGGGTCCCTTTCCACGTGCCACAGGAATCCTGGGACTCCTATCAAGTTTCACGAGGAGTCAGGCATCTTCTCCTTTGGAGGCACTGATCTCCGCGTACCTCTGGAGTTTTCAAAGGATGTGACGCCTCCGGTCGCGATGAGGTGGGGAACTAGGTCTTTCTCTGTGGTCTCCACAGGGGATTCAGACAACCTATCGTCTTGGGAGATGCAAGACGAGCCTGCATTCAAGTCACTGCAGGGATATCCGGCCTTATTTCGAGTCAGGGCATCGCGGTGTCCATTCCACTTGAGGCCGCAAACTCAGGGTCCCTCTCACATACTTAGAGCTGAGAGAAGCCTCCTCTTGATGTGCTTGTGGTAAGGTGGTATTTCTCTGGAGTCGAAGACAGGGACTAACCTCTCATCTCGAGTTGATTTATGGTCCACGGAGCTCTTTCGTGTGGCTACAGTGACCTCTGGAACCCTCTAGCCTTGAAACAGTGTTCTTGGGGTTACTCTGGAGTGCCATCAAGGAAATCAAGGCTCCTTTCATGTGTGATGTGCAACACGGAATTGCTCTGCACGCAGTGCAGGGGAATCGGGCCTCATCTCGCGGCGAGGGGGAAGTCTCATGGTTTTTCTCGAGTTGCGGCGGGAACCTCGACTGTACTCTCGAGTTACGATGGGGATGGCCCTTCCACACACGTGTTTGTTCAGCGACGTCAGGACTCCTGCCTAGTTGTGAGGGACAACTCGGGATTCTCCTCGAGGCTTGGCAGGGCAATTGGGACGCCTCTCCAGCTGAGGCGGGAGACCAAGGGTCCCTTTCCACGTGCCACAGGAATCCTGGGACTCCTATCAAGTTTCACGAGGAGTCAGGCATCGTCTCCTTTGGAGGCACTGATCTCCGCGTACCTCTGGAGTTTTCAAAGGATGTGAGGCCTCCGGTCGCGATGAGGTGGGGAACTAGGTCTTTCTCTGTGGTCTCCACCGGGGATTCAGACATCCTTTCGTCTTCGGAAATGCAAGACGATCCTGCATTCAAGTCACTGCAGGGATATCCGGCCTTATTTCGAGTCAGGGCATCGCGGTGTCCATTCCACTTGAGGCCGCAAACTCAGGGTCCCTCTCACAAACCTAGAGCTGAGAGAAGCCTCCTCTTGAGGTGCTTGTGGTAAGGTGGTATTCCTCTGGAGTCGAACCAGGGACTAACCTCTCATCTCGAGTTGATTTTTGGTCCACGGAGCTCTTTCGTGTTGCTACAGTGACCTCAGGATCCCTCTAGCCTTGAAACAGTGCTCTTGGGGTTTCTCTGGAGTGCCATCAAGGAAATCAAGGCTCCTTTCATGTGTGATGTGCAACACGGAATTGCTCTGCACGCAATGCAGGGGAATCGGGCCTCATCTCGCGGTGAGGGGGGAGTCTCATGGTTTTTCTCGAGTTGCGGCGGGAACCTGGTGTATATTCTCGAGTTACGACGGGAATGGCCCTTCCACACACGTGTTTGTTCAGCAACGTCAGACTCCTTCCTAGTTGCAAGGGACAACTCGGGATTCTCCTCGAGGCTTGGCAGGGCAATTGGGACGCCTCTCCAGCTGAGGCGGGAGACCAAAGGTCCCTTTCCACGTGCCACAGGAATCCTGGGACTCCTATCAAGTTTCAGGAGGAGTCAGGCATCGTCTCCTTTGGAGACACTGATCTCCGCATACCTCTGGAATTTTCAAAGGATGTGAGGCCTCCGGTCGCGATAAGGTGGGGAACTAGGTCTTTCTCTGTGGTCTCCACAGGGGATTCAGACATCCTTTCGTCTTGGGAGACCCAAGACGAACCTGCATTCTAGTCACTGTAGGGATATCCGGCCTTACTTCGAGTCAGGGCATCGCGGTGTCCATTCCACTTGAGGTCGCAAACTCAGGGTCCCTCTCACTTACCTAGAGCTGAGAGAAGCCTCCTATTGAGGTGCTTTTGGTAAGGTGGAATTCCTCTGGAGTCGAAGCCAGGGACTAACCTCTCATCTCGAGTTGATTTTTGGTCCACGGAGATCTTTCGTGTTGCTACAGTGACCTCAGGATCCCTCAAGCCCTGAAACGGTGTTCTTGGGGTTTCTCTGGAGTGCCATCAAGGAAATCAAGGCTCCTTTCATGTGTGATGTGCAACACGGAATTGCTCTACACGCAGTGCAGTGAAATCGGGCCTCATCTCGCGGCGAGGGGGAAGTCTCATGGTTTTTCTCGAGTTGTGGCGGGAAACTGGGGTATATTCTCGAGTTACGACGGGGATGGCCCTTCCGCCCACGTGTTTCTTCAGCCATGTCAGGACTTCTACCTAGTTGCGAGGGACAACTCGGGATTCGCCTCGAGGCTTGGCAGGGCAATTGGGATGCCTCTCCAGCTGAAGCGGGAGACCAAGGGTCCCTTTCCACGTGCCACAGGAATCCTGGGACTGCTATCAAGTTTCACGAGGAGTCAGACATCGTCTCCTTTGGAGGCACTAATCACCGTGTACCTCTGGAGTTTTCATAGGATGTGAGGCCTCCGGTCGCGATGAGGTGGGGAAATAGGTCTTTCTCTGTGGTCTTCACAGGGGATTCAGACATCCTTTCGTCTTGGGAGATGCAAGACGAGCCTGCATTCAAGCCACTGCAGGGATATCCGGCCTTATTTCGAGTCAGGGCATCGCGGTGTCCATTCCACTTGAGGCCGCAAACTCAGGGTCCCTCTCACATACCTAGAGCTGAGAGAAGCCTTCTCTTGAGGTGCTTGTGGTAAGGTGGTATTCCTCTGGAGTCGAAGCCGGGGATTAACCTCTCATGTCGAGGTGATTTTTGGTCCACGGAGCTCTTTCGTGTGGCTACAGTGACCTCAGGATCCCTCTAGCCTTGAAACAGTGTTCTTGGGGTTTCTCTGGAGTGCCATCAAGGAAATCAAGGCTCCTTTCATGTGTGATGTGCAGCACGGAATTGCTCTGCATGCAGTGCAGGGGAATCGGGCCTCATCTCGCGGCGAGGGGGAAGTCTCATGGATTTTCTCGAGTTGCGGTGGGAACCTGGGGTATATTCTCGAGTTACGACGGGGATGGCCATTCCACCCACGTGTTTCTTCAGCGACGTCAGGACTCCTGCCTAGTTGCGAGGGACAACTCGGGATTCTCCTCGAGGCTTGGCAGGGAAATTGGGACGCCTCTCCAGCTGAGGCGGGAGACCAAGAGTCCCTTTCCACGTGCCACAGAAATCCTGGGACTCCTATCAAGTTTGACGAGGACTCAGGCATCGTCTCCTTTGGAGGCACTGATCTCCGCGTACCTCTGGAGTTTTCAAAGGATGTGAGGCCTCCAGTCGCGATGAGGTGGGAAACTAGGTCTTTCTCTGTGGTCTCCACAGGGGATTCAGACATCCTTTCGTCTTGGGAGATGCAAGACGAGCCTGCATTCAAGTCACTGCAGGGATATCCGGCCTTATTTCGAGTCAGGGCATCGCGGTGTCCATTCCACTTGAGGCCGCAAACTCAGGGTCCCTCTCACATACCTAGAGCTGAGAGAAGCCTTCTCTTGAGGTGCTTGTGGTAAGGTGGTATTCCTCTGGAGTCGAAGCCAGGGACTAACCTCTCATCTCGTGTTGATTCTTGGTTCACGGAGCTCTTTCGTGTTGCTACAGTGACATCAGAATCCCTCTGGCCTTAAAACAGTGTTCTTGGGGTTTCTTTTGAGTGCCATCAATGAAATCAAGGCTCCTTTCTTGTGTGATGTGCAACACGGAATTGCTCTGCACACGGTGCAGGGGAATCGGAGCACATCTCGCGGCGAGGGGGAAGTCTCATGGTTTTTCTCGAGTTGTGGTGGGAAACTGGGGTATATTCTCGAGTTACGACGGGGATGGCCCTTCCACCCACGTGTTTCTTCAGCCATGTCAGGACTCCTGCCTAGTTGCGAGGGACAACTCGGGATTCGCCTCGAGGCTTGGCAGGGCAATTGGGATGCCTCTCCAGCTGAAGCGGGAGACCAAGGGTCCCTTTCCACGTGCCACAGGAATCCTGGGACTCCTATCAAGTTTCACGAGGAGTCAGATATCGTCTTCTTTGGAGGCACTGATCTCCGCGTACCTCTGGAGTTTTCAAAGGATGTGAGTCCTCCGGTCGTGATGAGGTGGGGAACTAGGTGTTTCTCTGTGGTCTCCCCAGGGTATTCAGACATCCTTTCGTCATGGGAAATGCAAGACGAGCCTGCATTCAAGTCACTGCAGGGATATCCGGCCTTATTTCGAGTCAGGGCATCGCGGTGTCCATTCCACTTTAGGCCGCAAACTCAGGGTACCTCTCACATACCTAGAGCTGAGAGAAGCCTCCTCTTGAGGTGCTTGTGGTAAGGTGGTATTCCTCTGGAGTCGAAGCCGGGGATTAACCTCTCATGTCGAGGTGATTTTTGTCCACGGAGCTCTTTCGTGTTGTTACAGTGACCTCAGGATCCCTCTAGCCTTGAAACAGTGTTCTTGGGGTTTCTCTGGAGTGCCATCAAGGAAATCAAGGCTCCTTTCATGTGTGATGTGCAACACGGAATTGCTCTGCATGCAGTGCAGGGTATCGGGCCTCATTTTGCGGCGAGGGGGAAGTCTCATGGTTTTTCTCGAGTTGCGATGGGAACATGGGGTATATTCTCGAGTTACGACGGGGATGGCCCTTCCACCCACGTGTTTGTTCAGCGACGTCAGACTCCTGCCTAGTTGCGAGGGACAGCTCGGGATTCTCTTCGAGGCTTAGCAGGGCAATTGGGACGCCTCTCCAGCTGAGGCGGGAGACCAAGGGTCCCTTTCCACGTGCCACAGGAATCCTGGGACTCCTATCAAGTTTCACGAGGAGTCAGGCATCGTCTCCTTTGGAGGCACTGATCTCCACGTACCGCTCGAGGTTTCAAAGGATGTGAGGCCTCCGGTCGCGATGAGGTGGGGAACTAGGTCTTTCTCTGTGGTCTCCACAGGGGATTCAGACATCCTTTCGTCTTGGGAGATGCAAGACGAGCCTGCATTCAAGTCACTGCAGGGATATCCGGCCTTATTTCGAGTCAGGGCATCGCGGTGTCTATTCCACTTGAGGCTGCAAACTCAGGGTCACTGTCACATAGCTAGAGCTGAGAGAAGTCTCGTCTTGAGGTGCTTGTGGTAAGGTGGTATTCCTCTGGAGTCGAAGCCAGGGACTAACCTCTCATCTCGAGTTGATTTTTGGTCCACGGAGCTCTTTCGTGTTGCTTCAGTGACCTCAGGATCCCTCTAGCCTTGAAACAGTGTTCTTGGGGTTTCTCTGGAGTGCCATCAAGGAAATCAAGGCTCCTTTCATGTGTGATGTGCAACACGGAATTGCTCTGCATGCAGTGCAGGGGCATCGGGCCTCATCTCGCGGTGAGGGGGAAGTCTCATGGTTTTTCTCGAGTTGCGGCGGGAACCTGGGGTATATTCTCGAGTTACGACGGGAATGGCCCTTCCACACACGTGTTTGTTCAGCGACGTCAGGACTCCTGCCTAGTTGAGAGGGACAACTCGGGATTCTCCTCGAGGCTTGGCAGGGCAATTGGAACGCCTCTCCAGCTGAGGCGGGAGACCAAGTGTCCCTTTCCACGTGCCACAGGAATCCTGGGACTCCTATCAAGTTTCACGAGGAGTCAGGCATCGTCTCCTTTGGAGGCACTGATCTCCGCGTACCTCTCGAGTTTTCAAAGGATGTGAGGCATCCGTCGTGATGAGGTGGGGAATTGGACTTTCTCTGTGGTCTCCACAGGGGATTCAGACATCCTTTCATCTTGGGACATGCAAGACTAGCCTGCATTCAAGTCACTGCAGGGATAGCCAGCCTTATTTCGAGTCAGGGCATCGCAGTGTCCATTCCACTTGAGGCCGCAAACTCAGGGTCCCTCTCACATACCTAGAGCTGAGAGAAGCCTCCTCTTGAGGTGCTTGTGGTAAGGTGGTATTCCTCTGGAGTCGAAGCCAGGGACTAACCTCTCATCTCGAGTTGATTTTTGGTCCACGGAGCTCTTTCGTGTTGCTACAGTGACCTCAGTATCCCTCTAGCCTTGAAACAGTGTTCTTGGGTTTTCTCTGGAGTGCCATCGAGGAAATCAAGGCTCCTTTCATGTTTGATGTGCAACACGGAATTGCTCTGCATGCAGTGCAGGGAAATCGGGCCTCATCTCACGGCGAGTGGGAAGTCTCATGGTTTTTCTCGAATTGCGGCAAGAACCTGGGGTATCATCTCGAGTTACGACGGGGATGGCCCTTCCACACACGTGTTTATTCCGCGACGTCATGAATCCTGCCTAGTTTCGAGGGACAACTTGGAATTCTCCTCGAGGCTTGGGAGGGCAATTGGAACGCCTCTCCAGCTGAGGCGGGAGACCAAGTGTCCCTTTCCACGTGCCACAGGAATCCTGGGACTCCTATCAAGTTTCACGAGGAGTCAGGCATCGTCTCCTTTGGAGGCACTGATCTCCGCGTACCTCTGGAGTTTTCAAAGGATGTGATGCCTCTGGTCGCGATGAGGTGGGGAACTAGGTCTTTCTCTGTGGTCTCCACAGGGGATTCAGACATCCTTTCGTCTTGGGAGATGCAAGACGAGCCTGCATTCAAGTCACTGCAGGGATATCCGGCCTTTTTTCAAATCAGGGCATCGCGGTGTCCATTCCACTTGAGGCCGCAAACTAAAGGTCCCTCTCACATACCTAGAGCTGAGAGAAGCCTCCTCTTGAGGTGCTTGTGGTAAGGTGGTATTCCTCTGGAGTAGAAGCCAGGGACTAACCTCTCATCTCGAGTTGATTTTTGGTCCACGGAGCTCTTTCGTGTTGCTACAGTGACCTCAGGATCCCTCTAGCCTTGAAACAGTGTTCTTGGGGTTTCTCTGGAGTGCCATCAAGGAAATCAAGGCTCCTTTCATGTGTGATGTGCAACACGGAATTGCTCTGCATGCAGTGCAGGGTATCGGGCCACATTTTGCGGCGAGGGGGAAGTCTCATGGTTTTTCTCGAGTTGCGATGGGAACCTGGTGTATATTCTCGAGTTACGACGGGAATGGCCCTTCCACACACGTGTTTGTTCAGCGACGTCAGGAATCCTGCCTAGATTCGAGGGACAACTTGGGATTCTCCTCGAGGCTTGGGAGGGCAATTGGAACGCCTCTCCAGCTGAGGCGGGAGACCAAGGGTCCCTTTCCACGTGCCACCGGAATCCTGGGACTCCTATCAAGTTTCACGAGGAGTCAGGCATCGTCTCCTTTGGAGGCACTGATCTCTGCCTACTTCTGGAATTTTCAAAGGATGTGAGGCCTCCGGTCGCGATGAGGTGGGGAACAAGGTCTTTCTCTGTGGACTCCACAGGGGATTCAGACATCCTTTCGTCTTCGGAGATGCAAGACGAGCCTGCATTCAAGTCACTGCAGGGATATCCGGCCTTATTTCGAGTCAGGGCATCGCGGTGTCCATTCCACTTGAGGCCGGAAACTCAGGGACCCACTCACATACCTAGAGCTGAGAGAAGCCTCCTCTTGAGGTGCTTGTGGTAAGGTGGTATTCCTCTGGAGTCGAAGCCAGGGACTAACCTCTCATCTCGAGTTGATTTATGGTCCACGGAGCTCTTTCGTGTTGCTACAGTGACCTCAGGATCCCTCTAGCCTTGAAACAGTGTTCTTGGGGTTTCTCTGGAGTGCCATCAAGGAAATCAAGGCTCCTTTCATGTTTGATTTGCAATACGGAATTGCTCTGCATGCAGTGCAGGGGAATCGGGCCTCATTTTTCAGCGAGGGGGAAGTCTCATGGGTTTTCTCGAGTTGCGGCGAGAACCTGGGGTATATTCTCGAGTTACGACGGGGAAGGACCTTCCACCCACGTGTTTATTCAGAGACGTCAGGCCTCCTTCCTACTTGCGAGGGACAGCTCGGGATTCTCCTCGAGTCTTTGCAGGGCAATTGGAACGCCTCTCCAGCTGAGGCCGGAGACCAAGGGTCCCTTTCCACGTGCCACAGGAATCCTGGGACTCCTATCAAGTTTCACGAGGAGTCAGGCATCGTCTCCTTTGGAGGCACTGATCTCCGCGTACCTCTGGAGTTTTCAAAGGATGTGACGCCTCCTGTCGCGATGAGGTGGGGAACTAGGTCTTTCTCTGTGGTCTCCACAGGGGATTCAGACAACCTATCGTCTTGGGAGATGCAAGACGAGCCTGCATTCAAGTCACTGCAGGGATATCCGGCCTTATTTCGAGTCAGGGCATCGCGGTGTCCATTCCACTTGAGGCCGCAAACTCAGGGTCCCTCTCACATACTTAGAGCTGAGAGAAGCCTCCTCTTGATGTGCTTGTGGTAAGGTGGTATTTCTCTGGAGTCGAAGACAGGGACTAACCTCTCATCTCGAGTTGATTTATGGTCCACGGAGCTCTTTCGTGTGGCTACAGTGACCTCTGGAACCCTCTAGCCTTGAAACAGTGTTCTTGGGGTTACTCTGGAGTGCCATCAAGGAAATCAAGGCTCCTTTCATGTGTGATGTGCAACACGGAATTGCTCTGCACGCAGTGCAGGGGAATCGGGCCTCATCTCGCGGCGAGGGGGAAGTCTCATGGTTTTTCTCGAGTTGCGGCGGGAACCTCGACTGTACTCTCGAGTTACGATGGGGATGGCCCTTCCACACACGTGTTTGTTCAGCGACGTCAGGACTCCTGCCTAGTTGTGAGGGACAACTCGGGATTCTCCTCGAGGCTTGGCAGGGCAATTGGGACGCCTCTCCAGCTGAGGCGGGAGACCAAGGGTCCCTTTCCACGTGCCACAGGAATCCTGGGACTCCTATCAAGTTTCACGAGGAGTCAGGCATCGTCTCCTTTGGAGGCACTGATCTCCGCGTACCTCTGGAGTTTTCAAAGGATGTGAGGCCTCCGGTCGCGATGAGGTGGGGAACTAGGTCTTTCTCTGTGGTCTCCACCGGGGATTCAGACATCCTTTCGTCTTCGGAAATGCAAGACGATCCTGCATTCAAGTCACTGCAGGGATATCCGGCCTTATTTCGAGTCAGGGCATCGCGGTGTCCATTCCACTTGAGGCCGCAAACTCAGGGTCCCTCTCACAAACCTAGAGCTGAGAGAAGCCTCCACTTGAGGTGCTTGTGGTAAGGTGGTATTCCTCTGGAGTCGAAGCCAGGGACTAACCTCTCATCTCGAGTTGATTTTTGGTCCACGGAGCTCTTTCGTGTTGCTACAGTGACCTCAGGATCCCTCTAGCCTTGAAACAGTGTTCTTGGGGTTTCTCTGGAGTGCCATCAAGGAAATCAAGGCTCCTTTCATGTGTGATGTGCAACACGGAATTGCTCTGCACGCAATGCAGGGGAATCGGGCCTCATCTCGCGGTGAGGGGGGAGTCTCATGGTTTTTCTCGAGTTGCGGCGGGAACCTGGTGTATATTCTCGAGTTACGACGGGAATGGCCCTTCCACACACGTGTTTGTTCAGCGACGTCAGGACTCCTGCCTAGTTGAGAGGGACAACTCGAGATTCTCCTCGAGGCTTGGCAGGGCAATTGGAACGCCTCTCCAGCTGAGGCGGGAGACCAAGGGTCCCTTTCCACGTGCCACAGGAATCCTGGGACTCCTATCAAGTTTCACGAGGAGTCAGGCATCGTCTCCTTTGGAGGCACAGATCTACGCGTACCTCTGGATTTTTCAAAGGATGTGAGGCCTCCGGTCGCGATGAGGTGGGGAACTAGGTCTTTCTCTGTGGTCTCCACAGGGGATTCAAACGTCCTTTCGTCTTGGGAGATGCAAGACGAGCCAGCATTCAAGTCACTGCAGGTATATCCAGCCTTATTTCGAGTCACTGCATCCCGGTGTCCATTCCACTTGAGGCCGCAAACTCAGGGTCCCTCTCACATACCTAGAGCTGAGAGAAGCCTCCTCTTGAGGTGCTTGTGGTAAGGTGGTATTCCTCTGGAGTCGAAGCCAGGGACTAACCTCTCATCTCGAGTTGATTTTTGGTCCACGGAGCTCTTTCGTGTTGCTACAGTGACCTCAGGATCCCTGTAGCCTTGATACAGTGTTCTTGGGTTTTCTCTGGAGTGCCACCAAGAAAATCAAGGCTCCTTTCATGTGTGATGTGCAACACGGAATTGCTCTGCATGCAGTGCAGGGTATCGGGCCGCATTTTGCGGCGAGGGGGAAGTCTCATGGTTTTTCTCGAGTTGCGGCGGGAACCTGGTGTATATTCTCGAGTTACGACGGGAATGGCCCTTCCACACACGTGTTTGTTCAGCGATGTCAGGACTCCTGCCTAGTTTCGAGGGACAACTCGGGATTCTCCTCGAGGCTTGGTAGGGTAATTGGAACGCCTCTCCAGCTGAGGCGGGAGACCAAGGGTCCCTTTCCACGTGCCACAGGAATCCTGGGACTCCTATCAAGTTTCACGAGGAGTCAGGCATCGTCTCCTTTGGAGGCACTGATCTCCGCCTACTTCTGGAATTTTCAAAGTATGTGAGGCCTCCGGTCGCGATGAGGTGGGGAACTAGGTCTTTCTCTGTGGTCTCCACAGGGGATTCAGACATCCTTTCGTCTTTGGAGATGCAAGACGAGCCTGCATTCATGTCACTGCAGGGATATCCGGCCTTATTTCGAGTCAGGGCATCGCGGTGTCCATTCCACTTGAGGCCAGAAACTCAGGGACCCACTCACATACCTAGAGCTGAGAGAAGCCTCCTCTTGAGGTGCTTGTGGTAAGGTGGTATTCCTCTGGAGTCGAAGCCAGGGACTAACCTCTCATCTCGAGTTGATTTATGGTCCACGGAGCTCTTTCGTGTTGCTACAGTGACCTCAGGATCCCTCTAGCCTTGAAACGGTGTGCTTGGGGTTTCTCTGGAGTGCTATCAAGGAAATCAAGGCTCCTTTCATGTTTGATGTGCAATACGGAATTGCTCTGCATGCAGTGCAGGGGAATCGGGCCTCATCTCGCGGCGAGGGGGAAGTCTCATGGTTTTTCTCGAGTTGCGGCGGGAACCTGGACTGTACTCTCGAGTTACGATGGGGATGGCCCTTCCACACACTTCTTTGTTCAGCGACGTCAGGACTCCTGCCTAGTTGTGAGGGACAACTCGGGATTCTCCTCGAGGCTTGGCAGGGCAATTGGAACGCCTCTCCAGCTGAGGCGGGAGACCAAGGGTTCCTTTCCACGTGCAACAGGAATCCTGGGACTCCTATCAAGTTTCACGAGGAGTCAGGCATCGTCTCCTTTGGAGGCACTGATCTCCGCATACCTCTGGAGTTTTCAAAGGATGTGAGGCCTCCGGTCCCGATGAGGTGGGGAACTAGGTCTTTCTCTGTGGTCTCCACCGGGGATTCAGTCATCCTTTCGTCTTCGGAAATGCAAGACGATCCTGCATTCAAGTCACTGCAGGGATATCCGGCCTTATTTCGAGTCAGGGCATCGCGGTGTCCATTCCACTTGAGGCCGCAAACTCAGGGTCCCTCTCACATACCTAGAGCTGAGAGAAGCCTCCTCTTGAGGTGCTTGTGGTAAGGTGGTATTCCTCTGGAGTCGAAGCCAGGGACTAACCTCTCATCTCGAGTTGATTTTTGGTCCACGGAGCTTTTTCCTGTTGCTACAGTGACCTCAGGATCCCTCTAGCCTTGAAACAGTGTTCTTGGGGTTTCTCTGGAGTGCCATCAAGGAAATCAAGGCTCCTTTCATGTGTGATGTGCAACACGGAATTGCTCTGCACGCAGTGCAGGGGAATCGGGCCTCATCTCGCGGTGAGGGGGAAGTCTCATGGTTTTTCTCGAGTTGCGGCGGGAACCTGGTGTATATTCTCGAGTTACGACGGGAATGGCCCTTCCACACACGTGTTTGTTCAGCGACGTCAGGACTCCTGCCTAGTTGAGAGGGACAACTCGGGATTCTCCTCGAGGCTTGGCAGGGCAATTGGAACGCCTCTCCAGCTGAGGCGGGAGACCAAGGGTCCCTTTCCACGTGCCACAGGAATCCTGGGACTCCTATCAAGTTTCACGAGGAGTCAGGCATCGTCTCCTTTGGAGGCACAGATCTACGCGTACCTCTGGATTTTTCAAAGGATGTGAGGCCTCCGGTCGCGATGAGGTGGGGAACTAGGTCTTCTCTGTGGTCTCCACAGGGGATTCAAACGTCCTTTCGTCTGGGGAGATGCAAGACGAGCCTGCATTCAAGTCACTGCAGGTATATCCAGCCTTATTTCGAGTCACTGCATCGCGGTGTCCATTCCACTTGAGGCCGCAAACTCAGGGTCCCTCTCACATACCTAGAGCTGAGAGAAGCCTCCTCTTGAGGTGCTTGTGGTAAGGTGGTATTCCTCTGGAATCGAAGCCAGGGGCTAACCTCTCATCTCGAGTTGATTTTTGGTCCACGGAGCTCTTTCTTGTTGCTACAGTGACCTCAGGATCCCTCTAGTCTTGAAACAGTGTTCTTGGGGTTTCTCTGGAGTGCCATTAAGGAAATCAAGGCTCCTTTCATGTGTGATGTGCAACACGGAATTGCTCTGGACGCAGTGCAGGGGAATCGGGCCTGATCTCGCGGCGAGGGGGAAGTCTCATGGTTTTTCTCGAGTTGCGGCGGGAACCTGGGGTATATTCTCGAGTTACGATGGGGATGGCCCTTCCACCCACGTGTTTGTTCAGCAACGTCAGACTCCTGCCTAGTTGCGAGGGACAACTCGGGATTCTCCTCGAGGCTTGGCAGGGCAATTGGGACGCCTCTCCAGCTGAGGCGGGAGACCAAGGGTCCCTTTCCACGTGCCACAGGAATCCTGGGACTCCTATCAAGTTTCACGAGGAGTCAGGCATCGTCTCCTTTGGAGGCACTGATCTCCGCGTACCTCTGTAGTTTTCCAAGGATGTGAGGCCTCCGGTCGCGATGAGGTGGGGAACTAGGTCTTTCTCTGTGGTCTCCACAGGGGATTCAGACATCCTTTCGTCTTGGGAGATGCAAGACGAGCCTGCATTCAAGTCACTGCAGGGATATCCGGCCTTATTTCGCGTCAGTGCATCGCAGTGTCCATTCAACTTGAGGCCGCATATTCAGGGTCCCTCTCACATACATAGAGCTGTGAGAAGCCTCCTCTTGAGTTGCTTGTGGTAAGGTGGTATTCCTCAGGAGTCGAAGCCAGGGACTAACCTCTCATCTCGAGTTGATTTTTGATCCACGGAGCTCTTTCGTGTTGCTACAGTGACCTCAGGATCCCTCTAGCCTTGAAACAGCGTTCTTGGGGTTTCTCTGGAGTGCCATCAAGGAAATCAAGGCTCCTTTCATGTGTGATGTGCAACACGGAATTGCTCTGCATGCAGTGCAGGGGAATCGGGCCTCATTTTGCGGCGAGGGGGAAGTCTCATGGTTTTTCTCGAGTTGCGATGGGAACCTGGGGTATATTCTCGAGTTACGACGGGGATAGCCCTTCCACCCACGTGTTTGTTCAGCGACGTCAGACTCCTTCCTAGTTGCGAGGGACAACACGGGATTCTCCTCGAGGCTTGGCAGGGCAATTGGGACGCCTCTCCAGCTGAGGCGGGAGACCAAGGGTCCCTTTCCACGTGCCACAGGAATCCTGGGACTCCTATCAAGTTTCACGAGGAGTCAGGCATCGTCTCCTTTGGAGGCACTGATCTCTGCGTACCTCTGGAGTTTTCAAAGGATGTGAGGCCTCCGGTCGCGATAAGGTGGGGAACTAGGTCTTTCTCTGTGGTCTCCACAGGGGATTCAGACATCCTTTCATCTTTGCAGATGCAAGACGAGCCTGCATTCAAGTCACTGCAGGGATATCCAGCCTTATTTCAAGTCAGGGTATCGCGGTGTCCATTCCACTTGAGGCCGCAAACTCAGGGTCCCTCTCATATACCTAGAGCTGAGAGAATCCTCCTCTTGAGGTGCTTGTAGTAAGGTGGTATTCCTCTGGAGTCGAAGCCAGGGACTAACCTCTCATCTCGAGTTGATTTTTGGTCCACATAGCTCTTTCGTGTTGCTACAGTGACCTCAGGATCCCTCTAGCCTTGAAACAGTGTTCTTGGGGTTTCTCTGGAGTGCCATCAAGGAAATCAAGGTTCCTTTCATGTGTGATGTGCAACACGGAATTGCTCTGCACGCAGTGCCGGAGAATCGGGCCTCATCTCGCGGCGAGGGGGAAGTCTCATGGTTTTTCTCGAGTTGCTGCGGGAACCTGGGGTATATGCTCGAGTTACGACGGGGATGGCCCTTCCACCCACGTGTTTGTTCAGCAACGTCAGGACTCCTGCCTAGTTGCGAGGGACAACTCGGGATTCTCCTCGAGGCTTGGCAGGGCAATTGGGACGCCTCTCCAGCTGAGGCGGGAGACCAAGGGTCCTATTCCACGTGCCACAGGAATCCTGGGACTCCTATCAAGGTTCATGAGGAGTCAGGCATCGTCTCCTTTGGAGGCACTGATCTCCGCGTACCTCTGGAGTTTTCAAAGGATGTGAGGCCTCCGGTCGCGATGAGGTGGGGAACTTGGTCTTTCTCTGTGGTCTCCACAGGGTATTCAGACAACCTTTCATCTTGGGAGATGCAAGACGAGCCTGCATTCAAGTCACTGCAGGGATAACCAGCCTTATTTCGCGTCAGAGCATCGCAGTGTCCATTCCACTTCAGGCCGCAAACTCAGGGTCCCTCTCACATACCTAGAGCTGAGAGAAGCCTCCTTTTGAGGTGCTTGTGGTAAGGTGGTATTCCTCTGGAGTCGAAGCCAGGGACTAACCTCTCATCTCGAGTTGATTTTTGGTCCATGGAGCTCTTTCGTGTTGCTCCAGTGACCTCCGGATCCCTCTAGCCTTGATACAGTGTTCTTGGGGATTCTCTGGAGTGCCATCAAGGAAATCAAGGCTCCTTTCTTGTGTGATGTGCAACACGGAATTGCTCTGCACACGGTGCAGGGGAATCGGAGCTCATCTCGCGGCGAGGGGGAAGTCTCATGGTTTTTCTCGAGTTGCGGCAGGAACCTGGGGTATATTCTCGAGATACGACGGGAATGGCCCTTTCACACACGTGCTTGTTCTGTGACGTCAGGACTCCTGCCTAGTTGCGAGGGACAACTCGGGATTCTCCTCGAGGCTTGGCAGGGCAATTGGGACGCCTCTCCAGCTGAGGCGGGAGACCAAGGGTCCCTTTCCACGTGCCACAGGAATCCTGGGACTCCTATCAAGTTTTACGAGGAGTCAGGCATCGTCTCCTTTGGAGGCACTGATTTCCGTGTACGTCTGGAGTTTTCAAAGGATGTCAGGCTTCCGGTCGCGATGAGGTGGGGAACTAGGTCTTTCTCTGTGGTCTCCACAGGGGATTCAGACATCCTTTCGTCTTGGGAGACGCAAGAAGAACCTGCATTCTAGTCACTGTAGGGATATCCGGCCTTACTTCGAGTCAGGGCATCGCGGTGTCCATTCCACTTGAGGCCGCAAACTCAGGGTCCCTCTCACTTACCTAGAGCTGAGAGAAGCCTCCTCTTGAGGTGCTTGTGGTAAGGTGGAATTCCTCTGGAGTCGAAGCCAGGGACTAACCTCTCATCTCGAGTTGATTTTTGTTCCACGGAGATCTTTCGTGTTGCTACAGTGACCTCAGGATCCCTCTAGCCTTGAAACAGTGTTCTTGGGGTTTCTCTGGAGTGCCATCAAGGAAATCAAGGCTCCTTTCATGTGTGATGTGCAACAAGGAATTGCTCTACACGCAGTGCAGTGAAATCGGGCCTCATCTCGCGGCGAGGGGGAAGTCTCATGGTTTTTCTCGAGTTGTGGCGGGAAACTGGGGTATATTCTCGAGTTACGACGGGGATGGCCCTTCCGCCCACGTGTTTCTTCAGCCATGTCAGGACTTCTACCTAGTTGCGAGGGACAACTCGGGATTCGCCTCGAGGCTTGGCAGGGCAATTGGGATGCCTCTCCAGCTGAAGCGGGAGACCAAGGGTCCCTTTCCACGTGCCACAGGAATCCTGGGACTGCTATCAAGTTTCACGAGGAGTCAGACATCGTCTCCTTTGGAGGCACTAATCACCGTGTACCTCTGGAGTTTTCATAGGATGTGAGGCCTCCGGTCGCGATGAGGTGGGGAAATAGGTCTTTCTCTGTGGACTTCACAGGGGATTCAGACATCCTTTCGTCTTGGGAGATGCAAGACGAGCCTGCATTCAAGTCACTGCAGGGATATCCGGCCTTATTTCGAGTCAGGGCATCGTGGTGTCCATTCCACTTGAGGCCGCAAACTCAGGGTCCCTCTCACATACCTAGAGCTGAGAGAAGCCTCCTCTTGAGGTGCTTGTGGTAAGGTGGTATTCCTCTGGAGTCGAAGCCAGGGACTAACCTCTCATCTCGAGTTGATTCTTGGTCCACGGAGCTCTTTCGTGTGGCTACAGTGACCTCAGGATCCCTCTAGCCTTGAAACAGTGTTCTTGGGGTTTCTCTGGAGTGCCATTAAGGAAATCAAGGCACCTTTCATGTGTGATGTGCAACACGGAATTGCTCTGCACGCAGTGCCGGGGAATCGGGCCTCATCTCGCGGCGAGGGGGAAGTCTCATGGTTTTTCTCGAGTTGCGGCGGGAACCTGGGGTATATTCTCGAGTTACGACGGGGATGGCCCTTCCACCCACGTGTTTGTTCAGCGACGTCAGGACTCCTGCCTAGTTGCGAGGGACAACTCGGGATTCTCCTCGAGGTTTGGCAGGGCAATTGGGACGCCTCTCCAGCTGAGGCGGGAGACCAAGGCTCCCTTTCCACGTGCCACAGGAATCCTGGGACTCCTATCAAGTTTCACGAGGAGTCAGGCATCGTCTCCTTTGGAGGCACTGATCTCCGCGTACCTCTTTAGTTTTCAAAGGATGTGAGGCCTCCGGTCGCGATGAGGTGGGGAACTAGGTCTTTCTCTGTGGTCTCCACAGGGGATTCAGACATCCTTTCATGTTGGGAGATGCAAGACGAGCCTGCATTCAAGTCACTGCAGGGATATTCGGCCTTATATCGAGTCAGGGCATTACGGTGTCCATTCCACTTGAGGCCGCAAACTCAGGGTTCCTCTCACATACCTAGAGCTGAGAGAAGCCTCCTCTTGTGGTGCTTGTGGTAAGGTGGTATTCCTCTGGAGTCGAAGCCAGGGACTAACCTCTCATCTCGAGTTGATTTTTGGTCCACGGAGCTCTTTCGTGTGGCTACAGTGACCTCAGGATCCCTCTAGCCTTGAAACAGTGTTCTTGGGGTTTCTCTGGAGTGCCATCAAGGAAATCAAGGCTCCTTTCATGTGTGATGTGCAGCACGGAATTGCTCTGCATGCAGTGCAGGGGAATCGGGCCTCATCTCGCGGCGAGGGGGAAGTCTCATGGATTTTCTCGAGTTGCGGTGGGAACCTGGGGTATATTCTCGAGTTACGACGGGGATGGCCATTACACCCACGTGTTTCTTCAGCGACGTCAGACTCCTTCCTAGTTGCAAGGGACAACTCGGGATTCTCCTCGAGGCTTGGCAGGGCAATTGGGACGCCTCTCCAGCTGAGGCGGGAGACGAAACGTCCCTTTCCACGTGCCACAGGAATCCTGGGACTCCTATCAAGTTTCAGGAGGAGTCAGGCATCGTCTCCTTTGGAGACACTGATCTCCGCGTACCTCTGGAATTTTCAAAGGATGTGAGGCCTCCGGTCGCGATAAGGTGGGGAACTAGGTCTTTCTCTGTGGTCTCCACAGGGGATTCAGACATCCTTTCGTCTTGGGAGACGCAAGACGAACCTGCATTCTAGTCACTGTAGGGATATCCGGCCTTACTTCGAGTCAGGGCATCGCGGTGTCCATTCCACTTGAGGTCGCAAACTCAGGGTCCCTCTCACTTACCTAGAGCTGAGAGAAGCCTCCTATTGAGGTGCTTTTGGTAAGGTGGAATTCCTCTGGAGTCGAAGCCAGGGACTAACCTCTCATCTCGAGTTGATTTTTGGTCCACGGAGATCTTTCGTGTTGCTACAGTGACCTCAGGATCCCTCAAGCCCTGAAACAGTGTTCTTGGGGTTTCTCTGGAGTGCCATCAAGGAAATCAAGGCTCCTTTCATGTGTGATGTGCAACACGGAATTGCTCTACACGCAGTGCAGTGAAATCGGGCCTCATCTCGCGGCGAGGGGGAAGTCTCATGGTTTTTCTCGAGTTGTGGCGGGAAACTGGGGTATATTCTCGAGTTACGACGGGGATGGCCCTTCCGCCCACGTGTTTCTTCAGCCATGTCAGGACTTCTACCTAGTTGCGAGGGACAACTCGGGATTCGCCTCGAGGCTTGGCAGGGCAATTGGGATGCCTCTCCAGCTGAAGCGGGAGACCAAGGGTCCCTTTCCACGTGCCACAGGAATCCTGGGACTGCTATCAAGTTTCACGAGGAGTCAGACATCGTCTCCTTTGGAGGCACTAATCACCGTGTACCTCTGGAGTTTTCATAGGATGTGAGGCCTCCGGTCGCGAAGAGGTGGGGAAATAGTTCTTTCTCTGTGGTCTTCACAGGGGATTCAGACATCCTTTCATCTTGGGAGATGCAAGACGAGCCTGCATTCAAGCCACTGCAGGGATATCCGGCCTTATTTCGAGTCAGGGCATCGCGGTGTCCATTCCACTTGAGGCCGCAAACTCAGGGTCCCTCTCACATACCTAGAGCTGAGAGAAGCCTTCTCTTGAGGTGCTTGTGGTAAGGTGGTATTCCTCTGGAGTCGAAGCCGGGGATTAACCTCTCATGTCGAGGTGATTTTTGGTCCACGGAGCTCTTTCGTGTGGCTACAGTGACCTCAGGATCCCTCTAGCCTTGAAACAGTGTTCTTGGGGTTTCTCTGGAGTGCCATCAAGGAAATCAAGGCTCCTTTCATGTGTGATGTGCAGCACGGAATTGCTCTGCATGCAGTGCAGGGGAATCGGGCCTCATCTCGCGGCGAGGGGGAAGTCTCATGGATTTTCTCGAGTTGCGGTGGGAACCTGGGGTATATTCTCGAGTTACGACGGGGATGGCCATTCCACCCACGTGTTTCTTCAGCGACGTCAGGACTCCTGCCTAGTTGCGAGGGACAACTCGGGATTCTCCTCGAGGCTTGGCAGGGAAATTGGGACGCCTCTCCAGCTGAGGCGGGAGACCAAGAGTCCCTTTCCACGTGCCACAGAAATCCTGGGACTCCTATCAAGTTTGACGAGGACTCAGGCATCGTCTCCTTTGGAGGCACTGATCTCCGCGTACCTCTGGAGTTTTCAAAGGATGTGAGGCCTCCAGTCGCGATGAGGTGGGAAACTAGGTCTTTCTCTGTGGTCTCCACAGGGGATTCAGACATCCTTTCATCTTGGGAGATGCAAGACGAGCCTGCATTCAAGTCACTGCAGGGATATCCGGCCTTATTTCGAGTCAGGGCATCGCGGTGTCCATTCCACTTGAGGCCGCAAACTCAGGGTCCCTCTCACATACCTAGAGCTGAGAGAAGCCTTCTCTTGAGGTGCTTGTGGTAAGGTGGTATTCCTCTGGAGTCGAAGCCAGGGACTAACCTCTCATCTCGTGTTGATTCTTGGTTCACGGAGCTCTTTCGTGTTGCTACAGTGACATCAGAATCCCTCTGGCCTTAAAACAGTCTTCTTGGGGTTTCTTTTGAGTGCCATCAATGAAATCAAGGCTCCTTTCTTGTGTGATGTGCAACACGGAATTGCTCTGCACATGGTGCAGGGGAATCGGAGCACATCTCGCGGCGAGGGGGAAGTCTCATGGTTTTTCTCGAGTTGTGGTGGGAAACTGGGGTATATTCTCGAGTTACGACGGGGATGGCCCTTCCACCCACGTGTTTCTTCAGCCATGTCAGGACTCCTGCCTAGTTGCGAGGGACAACTCGGGATTCGCCTCGAGGCTTGGCAGGGCAATTGGGATGCCTCTCCAGCTGAAGCGGGAGACCAAGGGTCCCTTTCCACGTGCCACAGGAATCCTGGGACTCCTATCAAGTTTCACAAGGAGTCAGATATCGTCTTCTTTGGAGGCACTGATCTCCGCGTACCTCTGGAGTTTTCAAAGGATGTGAGTCCTCCGGTCGTGATGAGGTGGGGAACTAGGTGTTTCTCTGTGGTCTCCCCAGGGTATTCAGACATCCTTTCGTCATGGGAAATGCAAGACGAGCCTGCATTCAAGCCACTGCAGGGATATCCGGCCTTATTTCGAGTCAGGGCATCGCGGTGTCCATTCCACTTTAGGCCGCAAACTCAGGGTACCTCTCACATACCTAGAGCTGAGAGAAGCCTCCTCTTGAGGTGCTTGTGGTAAGGTGGTATTCCTCTGGAGTCGAAGCCGGGGATTAACCTCTCATGTCGAGGTGATTTTTGTCCACGGAGCTCTTTCGTGTTGTTACAGTGACCTCAGGATCCCTCTAGCCTTGAAACAGTGTTCTTGGGGTTTCTCTGGAGTGCCATCAAGGAAATCAAGGCTCCTTTCATCTGTGATGTGCAACACGGAATTGCTCTGCACATAGTGCAGGGGAATCGGGCCTCATCTCGCCGCGAGGGGGAAGTCTCATGGTTTTTCTCGAGTTGCGGCGGGAACCTGGGATATATTCTCGAGTTACGACGGGGATTGCCCTCCCACACACGTGTTTGTTCAGCCTCGTCAGGACTCCTGCCTAGTTGTGAGGGACAACTCGGGATTCTCCTTGAGGCTTGGCAGGGCAATTGGGACGCCCCTCCAGCTGAGGCGGGAGACCAAGGGTCCCTTTCCACGTGCCACAGGAATCCTGGGACTCCTATCAAGTTTCACGAGGAGTCAGGCATCGTCTCCTTTGGAGGCACTGATCTCCGCGTACCTCTGGAGTTTTCATAGGATGTGAGGCCTCCGGTCGCGATGAGGTGGGGAAATAGGTCTTTCTCTGTGGTCTCCACAGGGGATTCAGACATCCTTTCGTCTTGGGAGATGCAAGACGAGCCTGCATTCAAGCCACTGCAGGGATATCCGGCCTTATTTCGAGTCAGGGCATCGCGGTGTCCATTCCACTTGAGGCCGCAAACTCAGGGTCCCTCTCACATACCTAGAGCTGAGAGAAGCCTCCTCTTGAGGTGCTTGTGGTAAGGTGGTATTCCTCTGGAGTCGAAGCCAGGGACTAACCTCTCATCTCGAGTTGATTTTTGGTCCACATAGCTCTTTCGTGTTGCTACAGTGACCTCAGGATCCCTCTAGCCTTGAAACAGTGTTCTTGGGGATTCTCTGGAGTGCCATCAAGGAAATCAAGGTTCCTTTCATGTGTGATGTGCAACACGGAATTGCTCTGCACGCAGTGCCGGAGAATCGGGCCTCATCTCGCGGCGAGGGGGAAGTCTCATGGTTTTTCTCGAGTTGCTGCGGGAACCTGGGGTATATGCTCGAGTTACGACGGGGATGGCCCTTCCACCCACGTGTTTGTTCAGCAACGTCAGGACTCCTGCCTAGTTGCGAGGGACAACTCGGGATTCTCCTCGAGGCTTGGCAGGGCAATTGGGACGCCTCTCCAGCTGAGGCGGGAGACCAAGGGTCCTATTCCACATGCCACAGGAATCCTGGGACTCCTATCAAGGTTCATGAGGAGTCAGGCATCGTCTCCTTTGGAGGCACTGATCTCCGCGTACCTCTGGAGTTTTCAAAGGATGTGAGGCCTCCGGTCGCGATGAGGTGGGGAACTTGGTCTTTCTCTGTGGTCTCCACAGGGTATTCAGACAACCTTTCATCTTGGGAGATGCAAGACGAGCCTGCATTCAAGTCACTGCAGGGATAACCAGCCTTATTTCGCGTCAGAGCATCGCAGTGTCCATTCCACTTCAGGCCGCAAACTCAGGGTCCCTCTCACATACCTAGAGCTGAGAGAAGCCTCCTTTTGAGGTGCTTGTGGTAAGGTGGTATTCCTCTGGAGTCGAAGCCAGGGACTAACCTCTCATCTCGAGTTGATTTTTGGTCCATGGAGCTCTTTCGTGTTGCTCCAGTGACCTCCGGATCCCTCTAGCCTTGATACAGTGTTCTTGGGGATTCTCTGGAGTGCCATCAAGGAAATCAAGGCTCCTTTCTTGTGTGATGTGCAACAAGGAATTGCTCTGCACACGGTGCAGGGGAATCGGAGCTCATCTCGCGGCGAGGGGGAAGTCTCATGGTTTTTCTCGAGTTGCGGCGGGAACCTGGGGTATATTCTCGAGATACGACGGGAATGGCCCTTTCATACACGTGCTTGTTCTGTGACGTCAGGACTCCTGCCTAGTTGCGAGGGACAAATCGGGATTCTCCTCGAGGCTTGGCAGGGCAATTGGGACGCCTCTCCAGCTGAGGCGGGAGACCAAGGGTCCCTTTCCACGTGCCACAGGAATCCTGGGACTCCTATCAAGTTTTACGAGGAGTCAGGCATCGTCTCCTTTGGAGGCACTGATTTCCGTGTACGTCTGGAGTTTTCAAAGGATGTCAGGCTTCCGGTCGCGATGAGGTGGGGAACTAGGTCTTTCTCTGTGGTCTCCACAGGGGATTCAGACATCCTTTCGTCTTGGGAGACGCAAGAAGAACCTGCATTCTAGTCACTGTAGGGATATCCGGCCTTACTTCGAGTCAGGGCATCGCTGTGTCCATTCCACTTGAGGCCGCAAACTCAGGGTCCCTCTCACTTACCTAGAGCTGAGAGAAGCCTCCTCTTGAGGTGCTTGTGGTAAGGTGGAATTCCTCTGGAGTCGAAGCCAGGGACTAACCTCTCATCTCGAGTTGATTTTTGGTCCACGGAGATCTTTCGTGTTGCTACAGTGACCTCAGGATCCCTCTAGCCCTGAAACAGTGTTCTTGGGGTTTCTCTGGAGTGCCATCAAGGAAATCAAGGCTCCTTTCATGTGTGATGTGCAACACGGAATTGCTCTACACGCAGTGCAGTGAAATCGGGCCTCATCTCGCGGCGAGGGGGAAGTCTCATGGTTTTTCTCGAGTTGTGGCGGGAAACTGGGGTATATTCTCGAGTTACGACGGGGATGGCCCTTCCGCCCACGTGTTTCTTCAGCCATGTCAGGACTTCTACCTAGTTGCGAGGGACAACTCGGGATTCGCCTCGAGGCTTGGCAGGGCAATTGGGATGCCTCTCCAGCTGAAGCGGGAGACCAAGGGTCCCTTTCCACGTGCCACAGGAATCCTGGGACTGCTATCAAGTTTCACGAGGAGTCAGACATCGTCTCCTTTGGAGGCACTAATCACCGTGTACCTCTGGAGTTTTCATAGGATGTGAGGCCTCCGGTCGCGATGAGGTGGGGAAATAGGTCTTTCTCTGTGGACTTCACAGGGGATTCAGACATCCTTTCGTCTTGGGAGATGCAAGACGAGCCTGCATTCAAGTCACTGCAGGGATATCCAGCCTTATTTCGAGTCAGGGCATCGTGGTGTCCATTCCACTTGAGGCCGCAAACTCAGGGTCCCTCTCACATACCTAGAGCTGAGAGAAGCCTCCTCTTGAGGTGCTTGTGGTAAGGTGGTATTCCTCTGGAGTCGAAGCCAGGGACTAACCTCTCATCTCGAGTTGATTCTTGGTCCACGGAGCTCTTTCGTGTGGCTACAGTGACCTCAGGATCCCTCTAGCCTTGAAACAGTGTTCTTGGGGTTTCTCTGGAGTGCCATCAAGGAAATCAAGGCTCCTTTCATGTGTGATGTGCAGCACGGAATTGCTCTGCATGCAGTGCACGGGAATCGGGCCTCATCTCGCGGCGAGGGGGAAGTCTCATGGATTTTCTCGAGTTGCGGTGGGAACCTGGGGTATATTCTCGAGTTACGACGGGGATGGCCATTACACCCACGTGTTTCTTCAGCGACGTCAGACTCCTTCCTAGTTGCAAGGGACAACTCGGGATTCTCCTCGAGGCTTGGCAGGGCAATTGGGACGCCTCTCCAGCTGAGGCGGGAGACCAAACGTCCCTTTCCACGTGCCACAGGAATCCTGGGACTCCTATCAAGTTTCAGGAGGAGTCAGGCATCGTCTCCTTTGGAGACACTGATCTCCGCGTACCTCTGGAATTTTCAAAGGATGTGAGGCCTCCGGTCGCGATAAGGTGGGGAACTAGGTCTTTCTCTGTGGTCTCCACAGGGGATTCAGACATCCTTTCGTCTTGGGAGACGCAAGACGAACCTGCATTCTAGTCACTGTAGGGATATCCGGCCTTACTTCGAGTCAGGGCATCGCGGTGTCCATTCCACTTGAGGTCGCAAACTCAGGGTCCCTCTCACTTACCTAGAGCTGAGAGAAGCCTCCTATTGAGGTGCTTTTGGTAAGGTGGAATTCCTCTGGAGTCGAAGCCAGGGACTAACCTCTCATCTCGAGTTGATTTTTGGTCCACGGAGATCTTTCGTGTTGCTACAGTGACCTCAGGATCCCTCAAGCCCTGAAACAGTGTTCTTGGGGTTTCTCTGGAGTGCCATCAAGGAAATCAAGGCTCCTTTCATGTGTGATGTGCAACACGGAATTGCTCTACACGCAGTGCAGTGAAATCGGGCCTCATCTCGCGGCGAGGGGGAAGTCTCATGGTTTTTCTCGAGTTGTGGCGGGAAACTGGGGTATATTCTCGAGTTACGACGGGGATGGCCCTTCCGCCCACGTGTTTCTTCAGCCATGTCAGGACTTCTACCTAGTTGCGAGGGACAACTCGGGATTCGCCTCGAGGCTTGGCAGGGCAATTGGGATGCCTCTCCAGCTGAAGCGGGAGACCAAGGGTCCCTTTCCACGTGCCACAGGAATCCTGGGACTGCTATCAAGTTTCACGAGGAGTCAGACATCGTCTCCTTTGGAGGCACTAATCACCGTGTACCTCTGGAGTTTTCATTAGGATGTGAGGCCTCCGGTCGCGATGAGGTGGGGAAATAGGTCTTTCTCTGTGGTCTTCACAGGGGATTCAGACATCCTTTCGTCTTGGGAGATGCAAGACGAGCCTGCATTCAAGCCACTGCAGGGATATCCGGCCTTATTTCGAGTCAGGGCATCGCGGTGTCCATTCCACTTGAGGCCGCAAACTCAGGGTCCCTCTCACATACCTAGAGCTGAGAGAAGCCTTCTCTTGAGGTGCTTGTGGTAAGGTGGTATTCCTCTGGAGTCGAAGCCGGGGATTAACCTCTCATGTCGAGGTGATTTTTGGTCCACGGAGCTCTTTCGTGTGGCTACAGTGACCTCAGGATCCCTCTAGCCTTGAAACAGTGTTCTTGGGGTTTCTCTGGAGTGCCATCAAGGAAATCAAGGCTCCTTTCATGTGTGATGTGCAGCACGGAATTGCTCTGCATGCAGTGCAGGGGAATCGGGCCTCATCTCGCGGCGAGGGGGAAGTCTCATGGATTTTCTCGAGTTGCGGTGGGAACCTGGGGTATATTCTCGAGTTACGACGGGGATGGCCATTCCACCCACGTGTTTCTTCAGCGACGTCAGGACTCCTGCCTAGTTGCGAGGGACAACTCGGGATTCTCCTCGAGGCTTGGCAGGGAAATTGGGACGCCTCTCCAGCTGAGGCGGGAGACCAAGAGTCCCTTTCCACGTGCCACAGAAATCCTGGGACTCCTATCAAGTTTGACGAGGACTCAGGCATCGTCTCCTTTGGAGGCACTGATCTCCGCGTACCTCTGGAGTTTTCAAAGGATGTGAGGCCTCCAGTCGCGATGAGGTGGGAAACTAGGTCTTTCTCTGTGGTCTCCACAGGGGATTCAGACATCCTTTCATCTTGGGAGATGCAAGACGAGCCTGCATTCAAGTCACTGCAGGGATATCCGGCCTTATTTCGAGTCAGGGCATCGCGGTGTCCATTCCACTTGAGGCCGCAAACTCAGGGTCCCTCTCACATACCTAGAGCTGAGAGAAGCCTTCTCTTGAGGTGCTTGTGGTAAGGTGGTATTCCTCTGGTGTCGAAGCCAGGGACTAACCTCTCATCTCGTGTTGATTCTTGGTTCACGGAGCTCTTTCGTGTTGCTACAGTGACATCAGAATCCCTCTGGCCTTAAAACAGTCTTCTTGGGGTTTCTTTTGAGTGCCATCAATGAAATCAAGGCTCCTTTCTTGTGTGATGTGCAACACGGAATTGCTCTGCACACGGTGCAGGGGAATCGGAGCACATCTCGCGGCGAGGGGGAAGTCTCATGGTTTTTCTCGAGTTGTGGTGGGAAACTGGGGTATATTCTCGAGTTACGACGGGGATGGCCCTTCCACCCAAGTGTTTCTTCAGCCATGTCAGGACTCCTGCCTAGTTGCGAGGGACAACTCGGGATTCGCCTCGAGGCTTGGCAGGGCAATTGGGATGCCTCTCCAGCTGAAGCGGGAGACCAAGGGTCCCTTTCCACGTGCCACAGGAATCCTGGGACTCCTATCAAGTTTCACGAGGAGTCAGATATCGTCTTCTTTGGAGGCACTGATCTCCGCGTACCTCTGGAGTTTTCAAAGGATGTGAGTCCTCCGGTCGTGATGAGGTGGGGAACTAGGTGTTTCTCTGTGGTCTCCCCAGGGTATTCAGACATCCTTTCGTCATGGGAAATGCAAGACGAGCCTGCATTCAAGTCACTGCAGGGATATCCGGCCTTATTTCGAGTCAGGGCATCGCGGTTTCCATTCCACTTTAGGCCGCAAACTCAGGGTACCTCTCACATACCTAGAGCTGAGAGAAGCCTCCTCTTGAGGTGCTTGTGGTAAGGTGGTATTCCTCTGGAGTCGAAGCCAGGGACTAACCTCTCATCTCGAGTTGATTCTTGGTCCACGGAGCTTTTTCATGTTGCTAAATGACCTCAGGATCCCTCTAGCCTTGAATCAGTGTTCTTGGGGTTTCTCTGGAGTGCCATCAAGGAAATCAAGGCTCCTTTGATGTGTGATGTGCAACACGGAATTGCTCTGCACGCAGTGCAGGGGAATCGGGCCTCATCTCGCGGCGAGGGGGAAGTCTCATGGTTTTTCTCGAGTTGCGGCGGGAACCTGGAGTATATTCTCGAGTTACGACGGGGATGGCCCTTCCACACACGTGTTTGTTCATCCAAGTAAGTACTCCTTCCTAGTTGCGAGGGACAACTCGGGATTCTCCTCGAGGCTTGGCAGGGCAATTGGGACGCCTCTCCAGCTGAGGCGGGAGACCAAGAGTCCCTTTCCACGTGCCACAGGAATCCTGGGACTTCTGTCAAGTTTCACGAGGACTCAGGCATTGTCTGCTTTGGAGGCACTGATCTCCGCATACCTCTGGAGTTTTCAAAGGATGTGAGGCCTCCAGTGGCCATGAGGTTAGGAACTAGGTCTTTCTCTGTGGTCTTCACAGGGGATTCAAACATCCTTTCGTCTTGGGAGATGCAAGACGAGCCTGCATTCAAGTCACTGCAGGGATATCCTGCCTTATTTCGAGTCAGGGCATCGCGGTGTCCATTCCAGTTGAGGCTGCAAACTCAGGGTCCCTCTCACATACCTAGAGCTGAGAGAAGCCTCCTCTTGAGGTGCTTGTGGTCAGGTGGTATTCCTCTGGAGTCGAAGCCAGGGCCTAACCTCTCATCTCGGGTTGATTTTTGGTCCACGGAGCTCTTTCGTGTGGCTACAGTGACCTCAGGATCCCTCTAGCCTTGGAACAGTGTTCTTGGGGTTTCTCTGGAGTGCCATCAAGGAAATCAAGGCTCCTTTCATGTGTGATGTGCAACACGGAATTACTCTGCATGCAGTGCAGGGGAATCGGGCCTCATTTTGCGGCGAGGGAGAAGTCTCATGGTTTTTCTCGAGTTGCGATGGGAACCTGGGGTATATTCTCGAGTTACGACGGGGAGGGCCCTTCCACACACGTGTTTGTTCAGCCATGTCAGGACTCCTGCCTAGTTACGAGGGACGACTCGGGATTCTCCTCGAGGCTTGGCAGGGCAATTGGGACGCCTCTCCAGCTGAGGCGGGAGACCAAGGGTCCCTTTCCACGTGCCACAGGAATCCTGGGACTCCTATCAAGTTTCACGAAGAGTCAGGCATCGTCTCCTTTGGAGGCACTGATCTCCGCGTACCTCTGGAGTTTTCAAAGGATGTGAGGACTCCGGTCGCGATGAGGTGGGGAACTAGGTCTTTCTCTGTGGTCTCCACAGGGGATTCAGACATCCTTTCATCTTGAGAGATGCAAGACGAGCCTGCATTCAAGACACTGCAGGGATATCCGGCCTTATTTAGCGTCAGGGCATGGCGGTGTCCATTCCACTTGAGGCCGCAATATCAGGGTCCCTCTCACATAGCTAGAGCTGAGAGAAGCCTCCTCTTGAGGTGCTTGTGGTAAGGTGGTATTCCTCTGGAGTCGAAGCCAGGGACTAACCTCTCATCTCGAGTTCATTTTTGGTCCACGGAGCTGTTTCGTGTTGCTACAGTGTCCTCAGGATCCCTCTAGCCTTGAAACAGTGTTCTTGGTGTTTCTCTGGAGTGCCATGAAGGAAATCAAGGCTCCTTTCATGTTAGATGTGCAACACGGATTGCTCAGCATGCAGTGCAGGGGAATCGGGCCTCATCTCGCGGCGAGGGGGAAGTCTCATGGTTTTTCTCGAGTTGCGGCGGGAACCTGGGGTATATTCTCGAGTTACGACGGGGACGGCCCTTCCACCCACGTGTTTGTTCAGCGACGTCAGGACTCCTTCCTAGTTGCGAGGGACAACTCGTGATTCTCCTCCAGGCTAGCCAGGGCAATTGCGATGCCTCTCCAGCTGAGGCGGGAGACCAAGGTTCCCTTTCCACGTGCCACAGGAAACCTGGGACTCCTATCAAGTTTCACGAGGAGTCAGCCATCGTCTCCTTTGGAGGCACTGATCTTCGTGTACCTCTGGAGTTTTCAAAGGATGTGAGGCCTCTGGTCGTGATGAGGTGGGGAACTAGGTCTTTTTCTATGGTCTCCACAGGGGATTCAGACATACTTTCGTCTTGGGAGATGCAAGACGAGCCTGCATTCAAGTCACTGCAAGAATATCCGGCCTTATTTCGAGTCAGGGCATCACGTTGTCCATTCCACTTGAGGCCGCAAACTCAGGGTCCCTCTCACATACCTAGAGCTGAGAGAAGCGTCATCTTGAGGTGCTTGTGGTAAGGTGGTATTCCTCTGGAGTGGAAGCCAGGGACTAACCTCTCATCTCGAGTTGATTTTTGGTCCACGGAGCTCTTTCGTGTTGCTACAGTGACCTCAGGATCCCTCTAGCCTTGAAACAGTGTTCTTGGGGTTTTTCTGGAGTGCCATCAAGGAAAATAAGGCTCCTTTCATGTGTGATGTGCAACACGGAATTACTCTGCATGCAGTGCAGGGGAATCGGGCCTCATTTTGCGGCGAGGGGGAAGTCTCATGGTTTTTCTCGAGTTGCGGCGGGAACCTGGGGTATATTCTCGAGTTACAACGGGGATGGCCCTTCCACCCACGTGTTTGTTCAGCCATGTCAGGACTCCTGCCTAGTTGCGAGGGACAACTCGGGATTCTCCTCGAGGCTTGGCAGGGCAATTGGGACGCCTCTCCAGCTGAGGCGGGAGACCAAGGCTCAGTTTCCACGTGCCACAGGAATCCTGGGACTCCTATCAAGTTTCACGAGGAGTCAGGCATCGTCTCCTTTGGAGGCACTGATCTCCGCGTACCTCTGGAGTTTTCAAAGGATGTGAGGCTTCCGGTCGCGATGAGGTGGGGAACTAGGTCTTTCTCTGTGGTCTCCACAGGGGATTCAGACATCCTTTCGTCTTGGAGATGCAAAACGAGCCTGCATTTAAGTCACTGCAGGGATATCCGGCCTTATTCCGAGTCAGGGCATCGCGGTGTCCATTCCACTTGAGGCCGCAAACTCAGGGTCCCTCTCACATACCTAGAGCTGAGAGAAGCCTCCTCTTGAGGTGCTTGTGGTAAGGTGGTATTCCTCTGGAGTCGAAGCCAGGGACTAACCTCTCATCTCGAGTTGATTTTTGGTCCACGGAGCTCTTTCGTGTTGCTACAGTGACCTCAGGATCCCTCTAGCCTTGAAAAAGTGTTCTTGGGGTTTCTCTGGAGTGCCATCCAGGAAATCAAGGCTCCTTCCCTGTGTGATGTGCAACAGGGCATTGCTCTGCACGCAGTGCAGGGGAATCGGGCCTCATCTCGAGGCGAGGGGGTAGTCTCATTGTTTTTCTCGAGTTGCGGAGGGAACCTGGGGTATATTCCCGAGTTACGACGGGGATGGCCCTTCCACACACGTGTTTCTTCAGAGACGTCAGGACTCCTGCCTAGTTGCGAGGGAAAACTCGGGATTCTCCTCGAGGCTTGGCAGGGCAATTGGGATGCCTCTCCAGCTGAGGCGGGAGACCAAGTGTCCCTTTCCACGTGCCACAGGAATCCTGGGACTCCTATCAATTTTCACGAGGAGTCAGGCATCGTCTCCTTTGGAGGCACTGATCTCCGCGTACCTCTGTAGTTTTCAAAGAATGTGAGGCCTTCGGTCGCGATGAGGTGGGGAACTACGTCTTTCTCTGTGGTCTCCACAGGGGATTCAGACATCCTTTCGTCTTGGGAGATGCAAGACGAGCCTGCATTCAAGTCACTGCAGGGATATCCGGCCTTATTTCGCGTCAGGGCATCGCGGTGTCCATTCCACATGAGGCCGCAATATCAGGGTCCCTCTCACATACCTAGAGCTGAGAGAAGCCTCCTCTTGAGGTGCTTGTGGTAAGGTGGTATTCCTCTGGAGTCGAAGCCAGGGACTAACCTCTCATCTCGAGTTGATTTTTGGTCCACGGAGCTGTTTCGTGTTGCTACAGTGACCTCAGGATCCCTCTAGCCTTGAAACAGTGTTCTTGGGGTTTCTCTGGAGTGCCATCAAGGAAATCAAGGCTCCTTTCATGTGTGATGTGCAACACGAAATTACTCTGCACGCAGTGCAGGGGAATCGGGCCTCATCTCGCGGCGAAGGGGAAGGCTCATGGTTTTTCTCGAGTTGCGGCGGGAACCTGGGGTATATTCTTGAGTTACGACGGGGATGGCCCTTCCACCCATGTGTTTGTTCAGCGACATCAGGACTCCTGCCTAGTTGTGAGGGACAACTCGGGATTCTCCTTGAGGCTTGCCAGGGCAACTGGGAAGCCTCTCCAGCTGAGGCGGGAGACCAAGGGTCCCTTTCCACGTGCCACAGGAATCCTGGGACTCCTATCAAGTTTCACGAGGAGTCAGGCATCGTCCCTTTTGGAGGCACTGATCTCCGCGTACCTCTGGAGTTTTCAAAGGATTTGAGGCCTCCGGTCGCAATGAGATGGGGAACTAGGTCATTCTCTGTGGTCTCCACAGGGGATTCAAACATCCTTTCATCTTTGGAGATGCAAGACGAGCCAGCATTCAAGTCACTGCAGAGATATCTGGCCTTATTTCGAGTCAGGGCATCGCAGTGTCCATTCCACTTCAGGCCACAAACTCAGGGTACCTCTCACATACCTAGAACTGAGAGAAGCCTCCTCTTGAGGTGCTTGTGGTAAGGTGGTATTCCTCTGGAGTCGAAGCCACGGCCTAACCTCTCATCTCGAGTTGATTTTTGGTTCACGGAGCTCTTTAGTGTGGCTACAGTGACCTCAGGATCCCTCTAGCCTTGGAACAGTGTTCTTGGGGTTTCTCTGGAGTGCCATCAAGGAAATCAAGGCTCCTTTCATGTGTGATGTGCAACACGGAATTACTCTGCATGCAGTGCAGGGGAATCGGGCCTCATTTTGCGGCGAGGGAGAAGTCTCATGGTTTTTCTCGAGTTGCGGCGGGAACCTGGGGTATATTCTCGAGTTACCACGGGGAGGGCCCTTCCACCCACGTGTTTGTTCAGCCATGTCAGGACTCCTGCCTAGTTACGAGGGACAACTCGGGATTCTCCTCGAGTCTTGGCAGGGCAATTGGGACGCCTCTCCAGCTGAGGCGAGAGACCAAGGGTCCCTTTCCACGTGCCACAGGAATCCTGGGACGCCTATCAAGTTTCACGAGGAGTCAGGCATCGTCTCCTTTGGAGGCACTGATCTCCGCGTACCTCTGGAGTTTTCAAAGGATGTGAGGCCTCCGGTCGCGATGAGGTGGGGAACTACGTCTTTCTCTGTGGTCTCCACAGGGGATTCAGACATCCTTTCGTCTTGGAGATGCAAAACGAGCCTGCATTTAAGTCACTGCAGGGATATCCGGCCTTATTCCGAGTCAGGGCATCGCGGTGTCCATTCCACTTGAGGCCGCAAACTCAGGGTCCCTCTCACATACCTAGAGCTGAGAGAAGCCTCCTCTTGAGGTGCTTGTGGTAAGGTGGTATTCCTCTGGAGTCGAAGCCAGGGACTAACCTCTCATCTCGAGTTGATTTTTGGTCCACGGAGCTCTTTCGTGTTGCTACAGTGACCTCAGGATCCCTCTAGCCTTGAAACAGTGTTCTTGGGGTTTCTCTGGAGTGCCATCAAGGAAATCAAGGCTCCTTCCCTGTGTGATGTGCAACAGGGCATTGCTCTGCACGCAGTGCAGGGGAATCGGGCCTCATCTCGCGGCGAGGGGGAAGTCTCATGGTTTTTCTCGATTTGCGGTGGGAACCTGGGGTATATTCTCGAGTTCCGACGGGGATGGCCCTTCCACCCACGTGTTTGTTCAGTGACGTCAGGACTCCTGCCTAGTTGCGAGGGACAACGCGGGATTCTCCTCGAGGCTTGGCAGGGCAATTGTGACGCCTCTCCATCTGAGGCGGGAGACCAAGGGTCCCTTTCCACGTGCCACAGGAATCCTGGGAATCCTATCAACTTTCACGAGGAGTCAGGCATCGTCTCCTTTGGAGGCACTGATCTCCGCGTACCTCTTGAGTTTTCAAAAGATCTGAGGCCTCGGGTCGCGATGAGGTGGGGAAGTAGGTCTTTCTCTGTGGTCTCCACAGGGGATTCAGACATCCTTTCATCTTGGGAGATCCAAGATGAGCCTGCATTCAAGTCACTGCAGGGATATCCGGCCTTATATCGAGTCAGGGCATCGCGGTGTCCATTCCACTTGAGGCCGCAAACTCAGGGTCCCTCTCACATACCTAGAGCTGAGATAATCCTGCTCTTGATGTGCTTGTGGTAAGGTGGTATTCCTCTGGAGTCGAAGCCAGGGGCTAACCTCTCATCTCGAGTTGATTTTTGGTCCACGGAGCTCTTTCGTGTTGCTACAGTGACCTCAGGATCCCTCTAGCCTTGAAACAGTGTTCTTGGGGTTTCTCTGGAGTGCCATCAAGGAAATCAAGGCTCCTTTCATGTGTGATGTGCAACACGGAATTGCTCTGCACGCAGTGCAGGGGAATCGGGCCTCATCTCGCGGCGAGGGGGAAGTCTCATGGTTTTTCTCGAGTTGCGGAGGGAACCTGGGGTATATTCTCGAGTTACGACGGGGATGGCCCTTCCACACACGTGTTTCTTCAGCGACGTCAGGACTCCTGCCTAGTTGCGAGGGACAACTCGGGATTCTCCTCGAGGCTTGGCAGGGCAACTGGGATGCCTCTCCAGCTGAGGCGGTAGACCAAGGGTCAATTTCCATGTGCCACAGGAATCCTGGGTCTCCTATCAAGTTTCACGAGGAGTCAGGCATCGTCTCCTTTGGAGGCACTGATCTCCGCGTACCTCTGGAGTTTTCAAAGGATTTGAGGCCTCCGGTTGTGATGAGGTGGGGAAGTAGGTTTTCTCTGTGGTCTCCACAGTGGATTCAGACATCATTTCGTCTTGGGAGATGCAAGACGAGCCTGCATTCAAGTCACTGCAGGGATATCCGGCCTTATTTCGAGTCAGGGCTTCGCGGTGTCCATTCCACTTGAGGCCACAAACTCAGGGTCCCTCTCACATAGCTAGAGCTGAGATAATCCTGCTCTTGAGGTGCTTGTGGTAAGGTGGTATTCCTCTGGAGTCGAAGCCAGCGACTAACCTCTCATCTCGAGTTGATTTTTGGTCCACGGAGCTCTTTCTTGTTGCTACAGTGACCTCAGGATCCCTCTACCTTGAAACAGTGTTCTTGGGGTTTCTCTCGAGTGCCATCAAGGAAATCAAGGCTCCTTTGATATGTGATGTGCAAGACGGAATTGCTCTGCACGCAGTGCAGGGGAATCGGGCCTCATCTCGCGGCGAGGGGGAAGTCTCATGGTTTTACTCGAGTTGCGTCGGGAACCTGGGGTATATTCTCGAGTTACGACGGGGATGGCCATTACACACACGTGTTTGTTCAGCCGCGTCAGGACTCCTGCCTAGTTGCGAGGGACAACTCGGGATTCTCCTCGAGGCTTGGCAGGGCAATTGGGGCGCCTCTCCAGCTGAGGCGGGAGACCAAGGGTCCCTTTCCCCGTGCCACAGGAATCCTGGGACTCCTATCAAGTTTCACGAGGAGTCAGGCATCGTCTCCTTTGGAGGCACTGATCTCAGCGTACCTCTGGAGTTTTCAAAGGATGTGAGGCCTCCGGTCGCGATGAGGTGGGGAACTAGTTCTTTTTCTGTGGTCTCCACAGGGGATTCAGACATCCTTTCGTCTTGGGAGATGCAAGACGAGCCAGCATTCAAGTCACTGCAGGGATATCCGGCCTTATTTCGAGTCAGGGCATCGCGATGTCCATTCCCCTTGAGGCCGCAAATCAGGGTCCCTCTCACATACCTAGAGCTGAGAGAAGCCTCCTCTTGAGGTGCTTGTGGTAAGGTGATATTCTTCTGGAGTCGAAGCCAGGGACTAACCTGTCATCTCGAGTTGATTTTTGGTCCTCGGAGATCTTTCGTGTGGCTACATTGACCTCAGGATACTTCTAGCCTTGAAACAGTGTTCTTGGGGTTTTTCTGGAGTGCCATCAAGGAAATCAAGGCTCCTTTCATGTGTGATGTGCAACACGGAATTGCTCTGCACGCAGTGCACGGTATGGGGCCTCATTTTTCGGCGAGGGGGAAGTCTCATGGTTTTTCTCGAGTTGCGGCGGGAACCTGGGGTATATTCTTGAGTTACGACAGGGATGGCCCTTCCACAAATATGCTTGTTCAGCGACGTCAGGACTCCTGCCTAGTTGCGAGGGACAACTCGGGATTCTCCTCGAGGCTTGGCAGGGCAATTTTGACGCCTCTCCAGCTGAGGGGGGAGACCAAGTGTCCCTTTCCACGTGCCACAGGAATCTTGGGACTCATATCAAGTTTCACGAGGAGTCAGGCATTGTCTCCTTTGGAGGCACTGATCTCTGCGTACCTCTGGAATTTTCAAAGGATGTGAGGCCTCCGGTCGCGATGAGGTGGGGAACTTGGTCTTTCTCTGTGGTCTCCACAGGGGATTCAGACATCCTTTCGTCTTGGGAGATGCAAGACGAGCCTGCATTCAAGTCACTGCAGGGATATCTGGCATTATTTCGAGTCAGGGCATCGCGGTGTCCATTGCACTTGAGGCCGCAAACTCAGGGTCCCTCTCACATAGCTAGAGCTGAGAGAAGCCTCCTCTTGAGGTGCTTGTGGTAAGGTGGTATTCCTCTGGAGTCGAAGCCAGGGATTAACCTCTCATCTCGAGTTGATTTTTGGTCCACGGAGCTCTTTCGTGTTGCTACAGTGACCTCAGGATCCCTCTAGCCTTGAAACAGTGTCCTTGGGGTTTCTCTGGAGTGCCATCAAGGAAATCAAGGCTCCTTTCATGTGTGATGTGCAACACGGAATTGCTCTGCACGCAGTGCAGCGGAATCCTGCCTCATCTCGGGGCGAGGGGGAAGTCTCATGGTTTTTCTCGATTTGCGGCGGGAACATGGGGTATATTCTCGAGTTACGACGGGGATGGCCCTTCCACCCACGTGTTTTTTCAGCCATGTCAGGACTCCTGCCTAGTTGCGAAGGACAACGCGGGATTCTCCTCGAGGCTTGGCAGGGCAATTGTGACGCCTCTCCATCTGAGGCGGGAGACCAATGGTCCCTTTCCACGTGCCACAGGAATCCTGGGAATCCTATCAAGTTTCACGAGGAGTCAGGCATCGTCTCCTTTGGAGGCACTGATCTCCGCGTACCTCTTGAGTTTTCAAAAGATCTGAGGCCTCGGGTAGCGATGAGGTGGGGAAGTAGGTCTTTCTCTGTGGTCTCCACAGGGGATTCAGACATCCTTTCATCTTGGGAGATGCAAGACGAGCCTGCATTCAAGTCACTGCAGGGATATCCGGCCTTATATCGAGTCAGGGCATCGCGGTGTCCATTCCACTTGAGGCCGCAAAATCAGGGTCCCTCTCACATACCTAGAGCTGAGAGAAGCCTCCTCTTGAGGTGCTTGTGGTAAGGTGGTATTCCTCTGGAGTCGAAGCCAGGGACTTACCTCTCATCTCGAGTTGATTTTTGGTCCACGGAGCTCTTTCGTGTTGCTACAGTGACCTCAGGATCCCTCTAGCCTTGAAACAGTGTTCTTGGGGTTTCTCTGGAGTGCCATCAAGGAAATCAAGGCTCCTTTCATGTGTGATGTGCAACACGGAATTGCTCTGCACGCAGTGCAGGGGAATCGGGCCTCATCTCGCGGCGAGGGGGAAGTCTCATGGTTTTTCTCGAGTTGCGGAGGGAACCTGGGGTATATTCTCGAGTTACGACGGGGATGGCCCTTCCACACACGTGTTTCTTCAGCGACGTCAGGACTCCTGCCTAGTTGCGAGGGACAACTCGGGATTCTCCTCGAGGCTTGGCAGGGCAACTGGGATGCCTCTCCAGCTGAGGCGGTAGACCAAGGGTCAATTTCCATGTGCCACAGGAATCCTGGGTCTCCTATCAAGTTTCACGAGGAGTCAGGCATCGTCTCCTTTGGAGGCACTGATCTCCGCGTACCTCTGGAGTTTTCAAAGGATTTGAGGCCTCCGGTTGTGATGAGGTGGGGAAGTAGGTTTTCTCTGTGGTCTCCACAGTGGATTCAGACATCATTTCGTCTTGGGAGATGCAAGACGAGCCTGCATTCAAGTCACTGCAGGGATATCCGGCCTTATTTCGAGTCAGGGCTTCGCGGTGTCCATTCTACTTGAGGCCACAAACTCAGGGTCCCTCTCACATAGCTAGAGCTGAGATAATCCTGCTCTTGAGGTGCTTGTGGTAAGGTGGTATTCCTCTGGAGTCGAAGCCAGCGACTAACCTCTCATCTCGAGTTGATTTTTGGTCCACGGAGCTCTTTCTTGTTGCTACAGTGACCTCAGGATCCCTCTACCTTGAAACAGTGTTCTTGGGGTTTCTCTCGAGTGCCATCAAGGAAATCAAGGCTCCTTTGATATGTGATGTGCAAGACGGAATTGCTCTGCACGCAGTGCAGGGGAATCGGGCCTCATCTCGCGGCGAGGGGGAAGTCTCATGGTTTTACTCGAGTTGCGTCGGGAACCTGGGGTATATTCTCGAGTTACGACGGGGATGGCCATTACACACACGTGTTTGTTCAGCCGCGTCAGGACTCCTGCCTAGTTGCGAGGGACAACTCGGGATTCTCCTCGAGGCTTGGCAGGGCAATTGGGGCGCCTCTCCAGCTGAGGCGGGAGACCAAGGGTCCCTTTCCCCGTGCCACAGGAATCCTGGGACTCCTATCAAGTTTCACGAGGAGTCAGGCATCGTCTCCTTTGGAGGCACTGATCTCAGCGTACCTCTGGAGTTTTCAAAGGATGTGAGGCCTCCGGTCGCGATGAGGTGGGGAACTAGTTCTTTTTCTGTGGTCTCCACAGGGGATTCAGACATCCTTTCGTCTTGGGAGATGCAAGACGAGCCAGCATTCAAGTCACTGCAGGGATATCCGGCCTTATTTCGAGTCAGGGCATCGCGATGTCCATTCCACTTGAGGCCGCAAATCAGGGTCCCTCTCACATACCTAGAGCTGAGAGAAGCCTCCTCTTGAGGTGCTTGTGGTAAGGTGATATTCTTCTGGAGTCGAAGCCAGGGACTAACCTGTCATCTCGAGTTGATTTTTGGTCCTCGGAGATCTTTCGTGTGGCTACATTGACCTCAGGATACTTCTAGCCTTGAAACAGTGTTCTTGGGGTTTTTCTGGAGTGCCATCAAGGAAATCAAGGCTCCTTTCATGTGTGATGTGCAACACGGAATTGCTCTGCACGCAGTGCACGGTATGGGGCCTCATTTTTCGGCGAGGGGGAAGTCTCATGGTTTTTCTCGAGTTGCGGCGGGAACCTGGGGTATATTCTTGAGTTACGACAGGGATGGCCCTTCCACAAATATGCTTGTTCAGCGACGTCAGGACTCCTGCCTAGTTGCGAGGGACAACTCGGGATTCTCCTCGAGGCTTGGCAGGGCAATTTTGACGCCTCTCCAGCTGAGGGGGGAGACCAAGTGTCCCTTTCCACGTGCCACAGGAATCTTGGGACTCATATCAAGTTTCACGAGGAGTCAGGCATTGTCTCCTTTGGAGGCACTGATCTCTGCGTACCTCTGGAATTTTCAAAGGATGTGAGGCCTCCGGTCGCGATGAGGTGGGGAACTTGGTCTTTCTCTGTGGTCTCCACAGGGGATTCAGACATCCTTTCGTCTTGGGAGATGCAAGACGAGCCTGCATTCAAGTCACTGCAGGGATATCCGGCATTATTTCGAGTCAGGGCATCGCGGTGTCCATTGCACTTGAGGCCGCAAACTCAGGGTCCCTCTCACATAGCTAGAGCTGAGAGAAGCCTCCTCTTGAGGTGCTTGTGGTAAGGTGGTATTCCTCTGGAGTCGAAGCCAGGGATTAACCTCTCATCTCGAGTTGATTTTTGGTCCACGGAGCTCTTTCGTGTTGCTACAGTGACCTCAGGATCCCTCTAGCCTTGAAACAGTGTCCTTGGGGTTTCTCTGGAGTGCCATCAAGGAAATCAAGGCTCCTTTCATGTGTGATGTGCAACACGGAATTGCTCTGCACGCAGTGCAGCGGAATCCTGCCTCATCTCAGGGCGAGGGGTAAGTCTCATGGTTTTTCTCGATTTGCGGCGGGAACATGGGGTATATTCTCGAGTTACGACGGGGATGGCCCTTCCACCCACGTGTTTGTTCAGCCATGTCAGGACTCCTGCCTAGTTGCGAAGGACAACGCGGGATTCTCCTCGAGGCTTGGCAGGGCAATTGTGACGCCTCTCCATCTGAGGCGGGAGACCAATGGTCCCTTTCCACGTGCCACAGGAATCCTGGGAATCCTATCAAGTTTCACGAGGAGTCAGGCATCGTCTCCTTTGGAGGCACTGATCTCCGCGTACCTCTTGAGTTTTCAAAAGATCTGAGGCCTCGGGTAGCGATGAGGTGGGGAAGTAGGTCTTTCTCTGTGGTCTCCACAGGGGATTCAGACATCCTTTCATCTTGGGAGATGCAAGACGAGCCTGCATTCAAGTCACTGCAGGGATATCCGGCCTTATATCGAGTCAGGGCCTCGCGGTGTCCATTCCACTTGAGGCCGCAAAATCAGGGTCCCTTTCACATACCTAGAGCTGAGAGAAGCCTCCTCTTGAGGTGCTTGTGGTAAGGTGGTATTCCTCTGGAGTCGAAGCCAGGGACTTACCTCTCATCTCGAGTTGATTTTTGGTCCACGGAGCTCTTTCGTGTTGCTACAGTGACCTCAGGATCCCTCTCGCCTTGAAACAGTGTTCTTGGGGTTTCTCTGGAGTGCCATCAGGAAATCAAGGCTCCTTTCATGTGTGATGTGCAACACGGAATTGCTCTGCACGCAGTGCAGGGGAATCGGGCCTCATCTCACGGCGAGGGGGAAGTCTCATGGTTTTTCTCGAGTTGGGGAGGGAACCTGGGGTATATTCTCGAGTTACGACGGGGATGGCCCTTCCACCCATGTGTTTGTTCAGCGACGTCAGGACTCCTGCCTAGTTGCGAGGGACAACTCGGGGTTCTCCTCGAGGCTTGGCAGGGCAATTGGGATGCCTCTCCAGCTGAGGCAGGAGACCAAGGGTCCCTTTCCACGTGCCACAGGAATCCTGGGACTCCTATCAATTTTCACGAGGAGTCAGGTATCGTCTCCTTTGGAGGCACTCCGCGTACCTCTGGAGTTTTCAAAGAATGTGAGGACTCCGGTCGCGATGAGGTGTGGAACTAGGTCTTTCTCTGTGGTCTCCACAGGGGATTCAGACATCCTTTCGTCTTGGGAGATGCAAGACGAGTCTGCATTCAAGTCACTGCAGGGATAACCGGCCGTATTTCGAGTCAGGGCATCGTGGTATCCATTCCACTTGAGGCCGCAAACTCAGGGTCCCTCTCACATAGCTAGAGTTGAGAGAAGCCTCCTCTTGAGGTGCTTGTGGTAAGGTGGTATTCCTCTGGAGTCGAATCCAGGGACTAACCTCTCATCTCGAGTTGATTTTTGGTCCACGGAGCTCTTTCTTGTTGCTACAGTGACCTCAGGATCCCTCTAGCCTTGAAACAGTGTTCTTGGGGTTTCTCTGGAGTGCCATCAAGGAAATCAAGGCTCCTTTCATGTGTGATGTGCAACACGGAATTGCTCTGCCCGCAGTGCAGGGGAATCGGGTCTCATCTCGCGGCGAGTGGGTAGTCTCATGGTTTTTCTCGAGTTGCGGCGGGAACCTGGGGTATATTCTCGAGTTACGACGGGGATGGCCCTTCCACCCACGTGTTTGTTCAGCGATGTCAGGACTCCTGCCTAGTTGCGAGGGACAACTCGGGATTCTCCTGCGGGCTTGGCAGGGCAACTGGGACGCCTCTCCAGCTGAGGCGGTAGACCAAGTTTCCCTTTCCATGTGCCACAGGAATCCTGGGACTCCTATCAAGTTGCACGAGGAGTCAGGCATCGTCTCCTTTTGAGGCAAGGATCTCCGCGTACCTCTGGAGTTTTCAAAGGATTTGAGGCCTCCGGTTGCGATGAGGTGGGGAAGTAGGTTTTCTCTGTGGTCTCCACAGTGGATTCAGACATCATTTCGTCTTGGGAGATGCAAGACGAGCCTGCATTCAAGTCACTGCAGGGATATCCGGCCTTATTTCAAGTCAGGGCTTCGCGGTGTCCATTCCACTTGAGGCCGCAAACTCAGGGTCCCTCTCACATAGCTAGAGCTGAGATAATCCTGCTCTTGAGGTGCTTGTGGTAAGGTGGTATTCCTCTGGAGTCGAAGCCAGGGACTAACCTCTCATCTCGAGTTGATTTTTGGTCCACGGAGCTCTTTCGTGTTGCTACAGTGACCTCAGGATCCCTCTAGCCTTAAAACAGTGTTCTTGGGGTTTCTCTGGAGTGCCATCAAGGAAATCAAGGCTCCTTCCCTGTGTGATGTGCAACAGGGCATTGCTCTGCACGCAGTGCAGGGGAATCGGGCCTCATCTCGCGGCGAGGGGGAAGTCTCATGGTTTTTCTCGATTTGCGGCGGGAACCTGGGGTATATTCTCGAGTTACGACGGGGATGGCCCTTCCACCCACGTGTTTGTTCAGCCATGTCAGGACTCCTGCCTAGTTGCGAGGGACAACGCGGGATTCTCCTCGAGGCTTGGCAGGGCAATTGTGACGCCTCTCCATCTGAGGCGGGAGACCAAGGGTCCCTTTCCACGTGCCACAAGAATCCTGGGAATCCTATCAAGTTTCACGAGGAGTCAGGCATCGTCTCCTTTGGAGGCACTGATCTCCGCGTACCTCTTGAGTTTTCAAAAGATCTGAGGCCTCGGGTCGCGATGAGGTGGGGAAGTAGGTCTTTCTCTGTGGTCTCCACAGGGGATTCAGACATCCTTTCATCTTGGGAGATGCAAGACGAGCCTGCATTCAAGTCACTGCAGGAATATCCGGCCTTATATCGAGTCAGGGCATCGCGGTGTCCATTCCACTTGAGGCCGCAAACTCAGGGTCCCTCTCACATACCTAGAGCTGAGATAATCCTGCTCTTGATGTGCTTGTGGTAAGGTGGTATTCCTCTGGAGTCGAAGCCAGGGACTAACCTCTCATCTCGAGTTGATTTTTGGTCCACGGAGCTCTTTCGTGTTGCTACAGTGACCTCAGGATCCCTCTAGCCTTGAAACAGTGTTCTTGGGGTTTCTCTGGAGTGCCATCAAGGAAATCAAGGCTCCTTTCATGTGTGATGTGCAACACGGAATTGCTCTGCACGCAGTGCAGGGGAATCGGGCCTCATCTCGCGGCGAGGGGGAAGTCTCATGGTTTTTCTCGAGTTGCGGAGGGAACCTGGGGTATATTCTCGAGTTACGACGGGGATGGCCCTTCCACACACGTGTTTCTTCAGCGACGTCAGGACTCCTGCCTAGTTGCGAGGGACAACTCGGGATTCTCCTCGAGGCTTGGCAGGGCAACTGGGATGCCTCTCCAGCTGAGGCGGTAGACCAAGGGTCAATTTCCATGTGCCACAGGAATCCTGGGTCTCCTATCAAGTTTCACGAGGAGTCAGGCATCGTCTCCTTTGGAGGCACTGATCTCCGCGTACCTCTGGAGTTTTCAAAGGATTTGAGGCCTCCGGTTGTGATGAGGTGGGGAAGTAGGTTTTCTCTGTGGTCTCCACAGTGGATTCAGACATCATTTCGTCTTGGGAGATGCAAGACGAGCCTGCATTCAAGTCACTGCAGGGATATCCGGCCTTATTTCGAGTCAGGGCTTCGCGGTGTCCATTCTACTTGAGGCCACAAACTCAGGGTCCCTCTCACATAGCTAGAGCTGAGATAATCCTGCTCTTGAGGTGCTTGTGGTAAGGTGGTATTCCTCTGGAGTCGAAGCCAGCGACTAACCTCTCATCTCGAGTTGATTTTTGGTCCACGGAGCTCTTTCTTGTTGCTACAGTGACCTCAGGATCCCTCTACCTTGAAACAGTGTTCTTGGGGTTTCTCTCGAGTGCCATCAAGGAAATCAAGGCTCCTTTGATATGTGATGTGCAAGACGGAATTGCTCTGCACGCAGTGCAGGGGAATCGGGCCTCATCTCGCGGCGAGGGGGAAGTCTCATGGTTTTACTCGAGTTGCGTCGGGAACCTGGGGTATATTCTCGAGTTACGACGGGGATGGCCATTACACACACGTGTTTGTTCAGCCGCGTCAGGACTCCTGCCTAGTTGCGAGGGACAACTCGGGATTCTCCTCGAGGCTTGGCAGGGCAATTGGGGCGCCTCTCCAGCTGAGGCGGGAGACCAAGGGTCCCTTTCCCCGTGCCACAGGAATCCTGGGACTCCTATCAAGTTTCACGAGGAGTCAGGCATCGTCTCCTTTGGAGGCACTGATCTCAGCGTACCTCTGGAGTTTTCAAAGGATGTGAGGCCTCCGGTCGCGATGAGGTGGGGAACTAGTTCTTTTTCTGTGGTCTCCACAGGGGATTCAGACATCCTTTCGTCTTGGGAGATGCAAGACGAGCCAGCATTCAAGTCACTGCAGGGATATCCGGCCTTATTTCGAGTCAGGGCATCGCGATGTCCATTCCACTTGAGGCCGCAAATCAGGGTCCCTCTCACATACCTAGAGCTGAGAGAAGCCTCCTCTTGAGGTGCTTGTGGTAAGGTGATATTCTTCTGGAGTCGAAGCCAGGGACTAACCTGTCATCTCGAGTTGATTTTTGGTCCTCGGAGATCTTTCGTGTGGCTACATTGACCTCAGGATACTTCTAGCCTTGAAACAGTGTTCTTGGGGTTTTTCTGGAGTGCCATCAAGGAAATCAAGGCTCCTTTCATGTGTGATGTGCAACACGGAATTGCTCTGCACGCAGTGCACGGTATGGGGCCTCATTTTTCGGCGAGGGGGAAGTCTCATGGTTTTTCTCGAGTTGCGGCGGGAACCTGGGGTATATTCTTGAGTTACGACAGGGATGGCCCTTCCACAAATATGCTTGTTCAGCGACGTCAGGACTCCTGCCTAGTTGCGAGGGACAACTCGGGATTCTCCTCGAGGCTTGGCAGGGCAATTTTGACGCCTCTCCAGCTGAGGGGGGAGACCAAGTGTCCCTTTCCACGTGCCACAGGAATCTTGGGACTCATATCAAGTTTCACGAGGAGTCAGGCATTGTCTCCTTTGGAGGCACTGATCTCTGCGTACCTCTGGAATTTTCAAAGGATGTGAGGCCTCCGGTCGCGATGAGGTGGGGAACTTGGTCTTTCTCTGTGGTCTCCACAGGGGATTCAGACATCCTTTCGTCTTGGGAGATGCAAGACGAGCCTGCATTCAAGTCACTGCAGGGATATCCGGCATTATTTCGAGTCAGGGCATCGCGGTGTCCATTGCACTTGAGGCCGCAAACTCAGGGTCCCTCTCACATAGCTAGAGCTGAGAGAAGCCTCCTCTTGAGGTGCTTGTGGTAAGGTGGTATTCCTCTGGAGTCGAAGCCAGGGATTAACCTCTCATCTCGAGTTGATTTTTGGTCCACGGAGCTCTTTCGTGTTGCTACAGTGACCTCAGGATCCCTCTAGCCTTGAAACAGTGTCCTTGGGGTTTCTCTGGAGTGCCATCAAGGAAATCAAGGCTCCTTTCATGTGTGATGTGCAACACGGAATTGCTCTGCACGCAGTGCAGCGGAATCCTGCCTCATCTCAGGGCGAGGGGGAAGTCTCATGGTTTTTCTCGATTTGCGGCGGGAACATGGGGTATATTCTCGAGTTACGACGGGGATGGCCCTTCCACCCACGTGTTTGTTCAGCCATGTCAGGACTCCTGCCTAGTTGCGAAGGACAACGCGGGATTCTCTTCGAGGCTTGGCAGGGCAATTGTGACGCCTCTCCATCTGAGGCGGGAGACCAATGGTCCCTTTCCACGTGCCACAGGAATCCTGGGAATCCTATCAAGTTTCACGAGGAGTCAGGCATCGTCTCCTTTGGAGGCACTGATCTCCGCGTACCTCTTGAGTTTTCAAAAGATCTGAGGCCTCGGGTAGCGATGAGGTGGGGAAGTAGGTCTTTCTCTGTGGTCTCCACAGGGGATTCAGACATCCTTTCATCTTGGGAGATGCAAGACGAGCCTGCATTCAAGTCACTGCAGGGATATCCGGCCTTATATCGAGTCAGGGCATCGCGGTGTCCATTCCACTTGAGGCCGCAAAATTAGGGTCCCTCTCACATACCTAGAGCTGAGAGAAGCCTCCTCTTGAGGTGCTTGTGGTAAGGTGGTATTCCTCTGGAGTCGAAGCCAGGGACTTACCTCTCATCTCGAGTTGATTTTTGGTCCACGGAGCTCTTTCGTGTTGCTACAGTGACCTCAGGATCCCTCTCGCCTTGAAACAGTGTTCTTGGGGTTTCTCTGGAGTGCCATCAGGAAATCAAGGCTCCTTTCATGTGTGATGTGCAACACGGAATTGCTCTGCACGCAGTGCAGGGGAATCGGGCCTCATCTCACGGCGAGGGGGAAGTCTCATGGTTTTTCTCGAGTTGGGGAGGGAACCTGGGGTATATTCTCGAGTTACGACGGGGATGGCCCTTCCACCCATGTGTTTGTTCAGCGACGTCAGGACTCCTGCCTAGTTGCGAGGGACAACTCGGGGTTCTCCTCGAGGCTTGGCAGGGCAATTGGGATGCCTCTCCAGCTGAGGCAGGAGACCAAGGGTCCCTTTCCACGTGCCACAGGAATCCTGGGACTCCTATCAATTTTCACGAGGAGTCAGGTATCGTCTCCTTTGGAGGCACTCCGCGTACCTCTGGAGTTTTCAAAGAATGTGAGGACTCCGGTCGCGATGAGGTGTGGAACTAGGTCTTTCTCTGTGGTCTCCACAGGGGATTCAGACATCCTTTCGTCTTGGGAGATGCAAGACGAGTCTGCATTCAAGTCACTGCAGGGATAACCGGCCGTATTTCGAGTCAGGGCATCGTGGTATCCATTCCACTTGAGGCCGCAAACTCAGGGTCCCTCTCACATAGCTAGAGTTGAGAGAAGCCTCCTCTTGAGGTGCTTGTGGTAAGGTGGTATTCCTCTGGAGTCGAATCCAGGGACTAACCTCTCATCTCGAGTTGATTTTTGGTCCACGGAGCTCTTTCTTGTTGCTACAGTGACCTCAGGATCCCTCTAGCCTTGAAACAGTGTTCTTGGGGTTTCTCTGGAGTGCCATCAAGGAAATCAAGGCTCCTTTCATGTGTGATGTGCAACACGGAATTGCTCTGCCCGCAGTGCAGGGGAATCGGGTCTCATCTCGCGGCGAGTGGGTAGTCTCATGGTTTTTCTCGAGTTGCGGCGGGAACCTGGGGTATATTCTCGAGTTACGACGGGGATGGCCCTTCCACCCACGTGTTTGTTCAGCGATGTCAGGACTCCTGCCTAGTTGCGAGGGACAACTCGGGATTCTCCTGCGGGCTTGGCAGGGCAACTGGGACGCCTCTCCAGCTGAGGCGGTAGACCAAGTTTCCCTTTCCATGTGCCACAGGAATCCTGGGACTCCTATCAAGTTGCACGAGGAGTCAGGCATCGTCTCCTTTGGAGGCAAGGATCTCCGCGTACCTCTGGAGTTTTCAAAGGATTTGAGGCCTCCGGTTGCGATGAGGTGGGGAAGTAGGTTTTCTCTGTGGTCTCCACAGTGGATTCAGACATCATTTCGTCTTGGGAGATGCAAGACGAGCCTGCATTCAAGTCACTGCAGGGATATCCGGCCTTATTTCAAGTCAGGGCTTCGCGGTGTCCATTCCACTTGAGGCCGCAAACTCAGGGTCCCTCTCACATAGCTAGAGCTGAGATAATCCTGCTCTTGAGGTGCTTGTGGTAAGGTGGTATTCCTCTGGAGTCGAAGCCAGGGACTAACCTCTCATCTCGAGTTGATTTTTGGTCCACGGAGCTCTTTCGTGTTGCTACAGTGACCTCAGGATCCCTCTAGCCTTAAAACAGTGTTCTTGGGGTTTCTCTGGAGTGCCATCAAGGAAATCAAGGCTCCTTCCCTGTGTGATGTGCAACAGGGCATTGCTCTGCACGCAGTGCAGGGGAATCGGGCCTCATCTCGCGGCGAGGGGGAAGTCTCATGGTTTTTCTCGATTTGCGGCGGGAACCTGGGGTATATTCTCGAGTTACGACGGGGATGGCCCTTCCACCCACGTGTTTGTTCAGCCATGTCAGGACTCCTGCCTAGTTGCGAGGGACAACGCGGGATTCTCCTCGAGGCTTGGCAGGGCAATTGTGACGCCTCTCCATCTGAGGCGGGAGACCAAGGGTCCCTTTCCACGTGCCACAAGAATCCTGGGAATCCTATCAAGTTTCACGAGGAGTCAGGCATCGTCTCCTTTGGAGGCACTGATCTCCGCGTACCTCTTGAGTTTTCAAAAGATCTGAGGCCTCGGGTCGCGATGAGGTGGGGAAGTAGGTCTTTCTCTGTGGTCTCCACAGGGGATTCAGACATCGTTTCATCTTGGGAGATGCAAGACGAGCCTGCATTCAAGTCACTGCAGGAATATCCGGCCTTATATCGAGTCAGGGCATCGCGGTGTCCATTCCACTTGAGGCCGCAAACTCAGGGTCCCTCTCACATACCTAGAGCTGTGATAATCCTGCTCTTGATGTGCTTGTGGTAAGGTGGTATTCCTCTGGAGTCGAAGCCAGGGACTAACCTCTCATCTCGAGTTGATTTTTGGTCCACGGAGCTCTTTCGTGTTGCTACAGTGACCTCAGGATCCCTCTAGCCTTGAAACAGTGTTCTTGGGGTTTCTCTGGAGTGCCATCAAGGAAATCAAGGCTCCTTTCATGTGTGATGTGCAACACGGAATTGCTCTGCACGCAGTGCAGGGGAATCGGGCCTCATCTCGCGGCGAGGGGGAAGTCTCATGGTTTTTCTCGAGTTGCGGAGGGAACCTGGGGTATATTCTCGAGTTACGACGGGGATGGCCCTTCCACACACGTGTTTCTTCAGCGACGTCAGGACTCCTGCCTAGTTGCGAGGGACAACTCGGGATTCTCCTCGAGGCTTGGCAGGGCAACTGGGATGCCTCTCCAGCTGAGGCGGTAGACCAAGGGTCCCTTTCCATGTGCCACAGGAATCCTGGGTCTCCTATCAAGTTTCACGAGGAGTCAGGCATCGTCTCCTTTGGAGGCACTGATCTCCGCGTACCTCTGGAGTTTTCAAAGGATTTGAGGCCTCCGGTTGCGATGAGGTGGGGAAGTAGGTTTTCTCTGTGGTCTCCACAGTGGATTCAGACATCATTTCGTCTTGGGAGATGCAAGACGAGCCTGCATTCAAGTCACTGCAGGTATATCCGGCCTTATTTCGAGTCAGGGCTTCGCGGTGTCCATTCCACTTGAGGCCACAAACTCAGGGTCCCTCTCACATAGCTAGAGCTGAGATAATCCTGCTCTTGAGGTGCTTGTGGTAAGGTGGTATTCCTCTGGAGTCGAAGCCAGCGACTAACCTCTCATCTCGAGTTGATTTTTGGTCCACGGAGCTCTTTCTTGTTGCTACAGTGACCTCAGGATCCCTCTACCTTGAAACAGTGTTCTTGGGGTTTCTCTCGAGTGCCATCAAGGAAATCAAGGCTCCTTTGATATGTGATGTGCAAGACGGAATTGCTCTGCACGCAGTGCAGGGGAATCGGGCCTCATCTCGCGGCGAGGGGGAAGTCTCATGGTTTTACTCGAGTTGCGTCGGGAACCTGGGGTATATTCTCGAGTTACGACGGGGATGGCCATTACACACACGTGTTTGTTCAGCCGCGTCAGGACTCCTGCCTAGTTGCGAGGGACAACTCGGGATTCTCCTCGAGGCTTGGCAGGGCAATTGGGGCGCCTCTCCAGCTGAGGCGGGAGACCAAGGGTCCCTTTCCCCGTGCCACAGGAATCCTGGGACTCCTATCAAGTTTCACGAGGAGTCAGGCATCGTCTCCTTTGGAGGCACTGATCTCAGCGTACCTCTGGAGTTTTCAAAGGATGTGAGGCCTCCGGTCGCGATGAGGTGGGGAACTAGTTCTTTTTCTGTGGTCTCCACAGGGGATTCAGACATCCTTTCGTCTTGGGAGATGCAAGACGAGCCTGCATTCAAGTCACTGCAGGGATATCCGGCCTTATTTCGAGTCAGGGCATCGCGATGTCCATTTCACTTGAGGCCGCAAATCAGGGTCCCTCTCACATACCTAGAGCTGAGAGAAGCCTCCTCTTGAGGTGCTTGTGGTAAGGTGATATTCTTCTGGAGTCGAAGCCAGGGACTAACCTGTCATCTCGAGTTGATTTTTGGTCCTCGGAGATCTTTCGTGTGGCTACATTGACCTCAGGATACTTCTAGCCTTGAAACAGTGTTCTTGGGGTTTTTCTGGAGTGCCATCAAGGAAATCAAGGCTCCTTTCATGTGTGATGTGCAACACGGAATTGCTCTGCACGCAGTGCACGGTATGGGGCCTCATTTTTCGGCGAGGGGGAAGTCTCATGGTTTTTCTCGAGTTGCGGTGGGAACCTGGGGTATATTCTTGAGTTACGACAGGGATGGCCCTTCCACAAATATGCTTGTTCAGCGACGTCAGGACTCCTGCCTAGTTGCGAGGGACAACTCGGGATTCTCCTCGAGGCTTGGCAGGGCAATTGGGACGCCTCTCCAGCTGAGGGGGGAGACCAAGTGTCCCTTTCCACGTGCCACAGGAATCTTGGGACTCATATCAAGTTTCACGAGGAGTCAGGCATTGTCTCCTTTGGAGGCACTGATCTCTGCGTACCTCTGGAATTTTCAAAGGATGTGAGGCCTCCGGTCGCGATGAGGTGGGGAACTTGGTCTTTCTCTGTGGTCTCCACAGGGGATTCAGACATCCTTTCGTCTTGGGAGATGCAAGACGAGCCTGCATTCAAGTCACTGCAGGGATATCCGGCATTATTTCGAGTCAGGGCATCGCGGTGTCCATTACACCTGAGGCCGCAAACTCAGGGTCCCTCTCACATAGCTAGAGCTGAGAGAAGCCTCCTCTTGAGGTGCTTGTGGTAAAGTGGTATTCCTCTGGAGTCGAAGCCAGCGACTAACCTCTCATCTCGAGTTGATTTTTGGTCCACGGAGCTCTTTCGTGTTGCTACAGTGACCTCAGGATCCCTCTAGCCTTGAAACAGTGTCCTTGGGGTTTCTCTGGAGTGCTATCAAGGAAATCAAGGCTCCTTTCATGTGTGATGTGCAACACGGAATTGCTCTGCACGCAGTGCAGCGGAATCCTGCCTCATCTCGCGGCGAGGGGGAAGTCTCATGGTTTTTCTCGATTTGCGGCGGGAACATGGGGTATATTCTCGAGTTACGACGGGGATGGCCCTTCCACCCACGTGTTTGTTCAGCCATGTCAGGACTCCTGCCTAGTTGCGAAGGACAACGCAGGATTCTCCTCGAGGCTTGGCAGGGCAATTGTGACGCCTCTCCATCTGAGGCGGGAGACCAGTGGTCCCTTTCCACGTGCCACAGGAATCCTGGGAATCCTATCAAGTTTCACGAGGAGTCAGGCATCGTCTCCTTTGGAGGCACTGATCTCCGCGTACCTCTTGAGTTTTCAAAAGATCTGAGGCCTCGGGTAGCGATGAGGTGGGGAAGTAGGTCTTTCTCTGTGGTCTCCACAGGGGATTCAGACATCCTTTCATCTTGGGAGATGTAAGACGAGCCTGCATTCAAGTCACTGCAGGGATATCCGGCCTTATATCGAGTCAGGGCCTCGCGGTGTCCATTCCACTTGAGGCCGCAAAATCAGGGTCCCTCTCACATACCTAGAGCTGAGAGAAGCCTCCTCTTGAGGTGCTTGTGGTAAGGTGGTATTCCTCTGGAGTCGAAGCCAGGGACTTACCTCTCATCTCGAGTTGATTTTTGGTCCACGGAGCTCTTTCGTGTTGCTACAGTGACCTCAGGATCCCTCTCGCCTTGAAACAGTGTTCTTGGGGTTTCTCTGGAGTGCCATCAACGAAATCAAGGCTCCTTTCATGTGTGATGTGCAACACGGAATTGCTCTGCACGCAGTGCAGGGGAATCGGGCCTCATCTCACGGCGAGGGGGAAGTCTCATGGTTTTTCTCGAGTTGGGGAGGGAACCTGGGGTATATTCTCGAGTTACGACGGGGATGGCCCTTCCACCCATGTGTTTGTTCAGCGAAGTCAGGACTCCTGCCTAGTTGCGAGGGACAACTCGGGATTCTCCTCGAGGCTTGGCAGGGCAATTGGGATGCCTCTCCAGCTGAGGCAGGAGACCAAGGGTCCCTTTCCACGTGCCACAGGAATCCTGGGACTCCTATCAATTTTCACGAGGAGTCAGGTATCGTCACCTTTGGAGGCACTCCGCGTACCTCTGGAGTTTTCAAAGAATGTGAGGACTCCGGTCGCGATGAGGTGTGGAACTAGGTCTTTCTCTGTGGTCTCCACAGGGGATTCAGACATCCTTTCGTCTTGGGAGATGCAAGACGAGTCTGCATTCAAGTCACTGCAGGGATAACCGGCCGTATTTCGAGTCAGGGCATCATGGTATCCATTCCACTTGAGGCCGCAAACTCAGGGTCCCTCTCACATAGCTAGAGTTGAGAGAAGCCTCCTCTTGAGGTGCTTGTGGTAAGGTGGTATTCCTCTGGAGTCGAATCCAGGGACTAACCTCTCATCTCGAGTTGATTTTTGGTCCACGGAGCTCTTTCTTGTTGCTACAGTGACCTCAGGATCCCTCTAGCCTTGAAACAGTGTTCTTGGGGTTTCTCTGGAGTGCCATCAAGGAAATCAAGGCTCCTTTCATGTGTGATGTGCAACACGGAATTGCTCTGCCCGCAGTGCAGGGGAATCGGGTCTCATCTCGCGGCGAGTGGGTAGTCTCATGGTTTTTCTCGAGTTGCGGCGGGAACCTGGGGTATATTCTCGAGTTACGACGGGGATGGCCCTTCCACCCACGTGTTTGTTCAGCGATGTCAGGACTCCTGCCTAGTTGCGAGGGACAACTCGGGATTCTCCTGCGGGCTTGGCAGGGCAACTGGGACGCCTCTCCAGCTGAGGCGGTAGACCAAGTTTCCCTTTCCATGTGCCACAGGAATCCTGGGACTCCTATCAAGTTGCACGAGGAGTCAGGCATCGTCTCCTTTGGAGGCAAGGATCTCCGCGTACCTCTGGAGTTTTCAAAGGATTTGAGGCCTCCGGTTGCGATGAGGTGGGGAAGTAGGTTTTCTCTGTGGTCTCCACAGTGGATTCAGACATCATTTCGTCTTGGGAGATGCAAGACGAGCCTGCATTCAAGTCACTGCAGGGATATCCGGCCTTATTTCGAGTCAGGGCTTCGCGGTGTCCATTCCACTTGAGGCCGCAAACTCAGGGTCCCTCTCACATAGCTAGAGCTGAGATAATCCTGCTCTTGAGGTGCTTGTGGTAAGGTGGTATTCCTCTGGAGTCGAAGCCAGGGACTAACCTCTCATCTCGAGTTGATTTTTGGTCCACGGAGCTCTTTCGTGTTGCTACAGTGACCTCAGGATCCCTCTAGCCTTGAAACAGTGTTCTTGGGGTTTCTCTGGAGTGCCATCAAGGAAATCAAGGCTCCTTCCCTGTGTGATGTGCAACAGGGCATTGCTCTGCACGCAGTGCAGGGGAATCGGGCCTCATCTCGCGGCGAGGGGGAAGTCTCATGGTTTTTCTCGATTTGCGGCGGGAACCTGGGGTATATTCTCGAGTTACGACGGGGATGGCCCTTCCACCCACGTGTTTGTTCAGCCATGTCAGGACTCCTGCCTAGTTGCGAGGGACAACGCGGGATTCTCCTCGAGGCTTGGCAGGGCAATTGTGACGCCTCTCCATCTGAGGCGGGAGACCAAGGGTCCCTTTCCACGTGCCACAAGAATCCTGGGAATCCTATCAAGTTTCACGAGGAGTCAGGCATCATCTCCTTTGGAGGCACTGATCTCCGCGTACCTCTTGAGTTTTCAAAAGATCTGAGGCCTCGGGTCGCGATGAGGTGGGGAAGTAGGTCTTTCTCTGTGGTCTCCACAGGGGATTCAGACATCCTTTCATCTTGGGAGATGCAAGACGAGCCTGCATTCAAGTCACTGCAGGAATATCCGGCCTTATATCGAGTCAGGGCATCGCGGTGTCCATTCCACTTGAGGCCGCAAACTCAGGGTCCCTCTCACATACCTAGAGCTGAGATAATCCTGCTCTTGATGTGCTTGTGGTAAGGTGGTATTCCTCTGGAGTCGAAGCCAGGGACTAACCTCTCATCTCGAGTTGATTTTTGGTCCACGGAGCTCTTTCGTGTTGCTACAGTGACCTCAGGATCCCTCTAGCCTTGAAACAGTGTTCTTGGGGTTTCTCTGGAGTGCCATCAAGGAAATCAAGGCTCCTTTCATGTGTGATGTGCAACACGGAATTGCTCTGCACGCAGTGCAGGGGAATCGGGCCTCATCTCGCGGCGAGGGGGAAGTCTCATGGTTTTTCTCGAGTTGCGGAGGGAACCTGGGGTATATTCTCGAGTTACGACGGGGATGGCCCTTCCACCCACGTGCTTGTTCAGCGACGTCAGGACTCCTGCCTAGTTGCGAGGGACAACTCGGGATTCTCCTCGAGGCTTGGCAGGGCAACTGGGATGCCTCTCCAGCTGAGGCGGTAGACCAAGGGTCCCTTTCCATGTGCCACAGGAATCCTGGGTCTCCTATCAAGTTTCACGAGGAGTCAGGCATCGTCTCCTTTGGAGGCACTGATCTCCGCGTACCTCTGGAGTTTTCAAAGGATTTGAGGCCTCCGGTTGCGATGAGGTGGGGAAGTAGGTTTTCTCTGTGGTCTCCACAGTGGATTCAGACATCATTTCGTCTTGGGAGATGCAAGACGAGCCTGCATTCAAGTCACTGGAGGTATATCCGGCCTTATTTCGAGTCAGGGCTTCGCGGTGTCCATTCCACTTGAGGCCACAAACTCAGGGTCCCTCTCACATAGCTAGAGCTGAGATAATCCTGCTCTTGAGGTGCTTGTGGTAAGGTGGTATTCCTCTGGTTTCGTAGCCAGCGACTAACCTCTCATCTCGAGTTGATTTTTGGTCCACGGAGCTCTTTCTTGTTGCTACAGTGACCTCAGGATCCCTCTACCTTGAAACAGTGTTCTTGGGGTTTCTCTCGAGTGCCATCAAGGAAATCAAGGCTCCTTTGATATGTGATGTGCAAGACGGAATTGCTCTGCACGCAGTGCAGGGGAATCGGGCCTCATCTCGCGGCGAGGGGGAAGTCTCATGGTTTTACTCGAGTTGCGTCGGGAACCTGGGGTATATTCTCGAGTTACGACGGGGATGGCCATTACACACACGGGTTTGTTCAGCCGCGTCAGGACTCCTGCCTAGTTGCGAGGGACAACTCGGGATTCTCCTCGAGGCTTGGCAGGGCAATTGGGGCGCCTCTCCAGCTGAGGCGGGAGACCAAGGGTCCCTTTCCCCGTGCCACAGGAATCCTGGGACTCCTATCAAGTTTCACGAGGAGTCAGGCATCGTCTCCTTTGGAGGCACTGATCTCAGCGTACCTCTGGAGTTTTCAAAGGATGTGAGGCCTCCGGTCGCGATGAGGTGGGGAACTAGTTCTTTTTCTGTGGTCTCCACAGGGGATTCAGACATCCTTTCGTCTTGGGAGATGCAAGACGAGCCTGCATTCAAGTCACTGCAGGGATATCCGGCCTTATTTCGAGTCAGGGCTTCGCGGTGTCCATTCCACTTGAGGCCACAAACTCAGGGTCCCTCTCACATAGCTAGAGCTGAGATAATCCTGCTCTTGAGGTGCTTGTGGTAAGGTGGTATTCCTCTGGAGTCGAAGCCAGGGACTTACCTCTCATCTCGAGTTGATTTTTGGTCCACGGAGCTCTTTCGTGTTGCTACAGTGACCTCAGGATCCCTCTCGCCTTGAAACAGTGTTCTTGGTGTTTCTCTGGAGTGCCATCAACGAAATCAAGGCTCCTTTCATGTGTGATGTGCAACACGGAATTGCTCTGCACGCAGTGCACGGTATGGGGCCTCATTTTTCGGCGAGGGGGAAGTCTCATGTTTTTTCTCGAGTTGCGGTGGGAACCTGGGTTATATTCTTGAGTTACGACAGGGATGGCCCTTCCACAAATATGCTTGTTCAGCGACGTCAGGACTCCTGCCTAGTTGCGAGGGACAACTCGGGATTCTCCTCGAGGCTTGGCAGGGCAATTGGGACGCCTCTCCAGCTGAGGGGGGAGACCAAGTGTCCCTTTCCACGTGCCACAGGAATCTTGGGACTCATATCAAGTTTCACGAGGAGTCAGGCATTGTCTCCTTTGGAGGCACTGATCTCTGCGTACCTCTGGAATTTTCAAAGGATGTGAGGCCTCCGGTCGCGATGAGGTGGGGAACTTGGTCTTTCTCTGTGGTCTCCACAGGGGATTCAGACATCCTTTCGTCTTGGGAGATGCAAGACGAGCCTGCATTCAAGTCACTGCAGGGATATCCGGCATTATTTCGAGTCAGGGCATCGCGGTGTCCATTACACTTGAGGCCGCAAACTCAGGGTCCCTCTCACATAGCTAGAGCTGAGAGAAGCCTCCTCTTGAGGTGCTTGTGGTAAAGTGGTATTCCTCTGGAGTCGAAGCCAGGGACTAACCTCTCATCTCGAGTTGATTTTTGGTCCACGGAGCTCTTTCGTGTTGCTACAGTGACCTCAGGATCCCTCTAGCCTTGAAACAGTGTCCTTGGGGTTTCTCTGGAGTGCCATCAAGGAAATCAAGGCTCCTTTCATGTGTGATGTGCAACACGGAATTGCTCTGCACGCAGTGCAGCGGAATCCTGCCTCATCTCGCGGCGAGGGGGAAGTCTCATGGTTTTTCTCGATTTGCGGCGGGAACATGGGGTATATTCTCGAGTTACGACGGGGATGGCCCTTCCACCCACGTGTTTGTTCAGCCATGTCAGGACTCCTGCCTAGTTGCGAAGGACAACGCAGGATTCTCCTCGAGGCTTGGCAGGGCAATTGTGACGCCTCTCCATCTGAGGCGGGAGACCAATGGTCCCTTTCCACGTGCCACAGGAATCCTGGGAATCCTATCAAGTTTCACGAGGAGTCAGGCATCGTCTCCTTTGGAGGCACTGATCTCCGCGTACCTCTTGAGTTTTCAAAAGATCTGAGGCCTCGGGTAGCGATGAGGTGGGGAAGTAGGTCTTTCTCTGTGGTCTCCACAGGGGATTCAGACATCCTTTCATCTTGGGAGATGCAAGACGAGCCTGCATTCAAGTCACTGCAGGGATATCCGGCCTTATATCGAGTCAGGGCCTCGCGGTGTCCATTCCACTTGAGGCCGCAAAATCAGGGTCCCTCTCACATACCTAGAGCTGAGAGAAGCCTCCTCTTGAGGTGCTTGTGGTAAGGTGGTATTCCTCTGGAGTCGAAGCCAGGGACTTACCTCTCATCTCGAGTTGATATTTGGTCCACGGAGCTCTTTCGTGTTGCTACAGTGACCTCAGGATCCCTCTCGCCTTGAAACAGTGTTCTTGGGGTTTCTCTCGAGTGCCATCAACGAAATCAAGGCTCCTTTCATGTGTGATGTGCAACACGGAATTGCTCTGCACGCAGTGCAGGGGAATCGGGCCTCATCTCACGGCGAGGGGGAAGTCTCATGGTTTTTCTCGAGTTGGGGAGGGAACCTGGGGTATATTCTCGAGTTACGACGGGGATGGCCCTTCCACCCACGTGTTTGTTCAGCGACGTCAGGACTCCTGCCTAGTTGCGAGGGACAACTCGGGATTCTCCTCGAGGCTTGGCAGGGCAATTGGGATGCCTCTCCAGCTGAGGCAGGAGACCAAGGGTCCCTTTCCACGTGCCACAGGAATCCTGGGACTCCTATCAATTTTCACGAGGAGTCAGGTATCGTCTCCTTTGGAGGCACTCCGCGTACCTCTGGAGTTTTCAAAGAATGTGAGGACTCCGGTCGCGATGAGGTGTGGAACTAGGTCTTTCTCTGTGGTCTCCACAGGGGATTCAGACATCCTTTCGTCTTGGGAGATGCAAGACGAGTCTGCATTCAAGTCACTGCAGGGATAACCGGCCGTATTTCGAGTCAGGGCATCGTGGTATACATTCCACTTGAGGCCGCAAACTCAGGGTCCCTCTCACATAGCTAGAGTTGAGAGAAGCCTCCTCTTGAGGTGCTTGTGGTAAGGTGGTATTCCTCTGGAGTCGAATCCAGGGACTAACCTCTCATCTCGAGTTGATTTTTGGTCCACGGAGCTCTTTCTTGTTGCTACAGTGACCTCAGGATCCCTCTAGCCTTGAAACAGTGTTCTTGGGGTTTCTCTGGAGTGCCATCAAGGAAATCAAGGCTCCTTTCATGTGTGATGTGCAACACGGAATTGCTCTGCCCGCAGTGCAGGGGAATCGGGTCTCATCTCGCGGCGAGTGGGTAGTCTCATGGTTTTTCTCGAGTTGCGGCGGGAACCTGGGGTATATTCTCGAGTTACGACGGGGATGGCCCTTCCACCCACGTGTTTGTTCACGATGTCAGGACTCCTGCCTAGTTGCGAGGGACAACTCGGGATTCTCCTGCGGGCTTGGCAGGGCAACTGGGACGCCTCTCCAGCTGAGGCGGTAGACCAAGGGTCCCTTTCCATGTGCCACAGGAATCCTGGGACTCCTATCAAGTTGCACGAGGAGTCAGGCATCGTCTCCTTTGGAGGCAAGGATCTCCGCGTACCTCTGGAGTTTTCAAAGGATTTGAGGCCTCCGGTTGCGATGACGTGGGGAAGTAGGTTTTCTCTGTGGTCTCCACAGTGGATTCAGACATCATTTCGTCTTGGGAGATGCAAGACGAGCCTGCATTCAAGTCACCGCAGGGATATCCGGCCTTATTTCGAGTCAGGGCTTCGCGGTGTCCATTCCACTTGAGGCCGCAAACTCAGGGTCCCTCTCACATAGCTAGAGCTGAGATAATCCTGCTCTTGAGGTGCTTGTGGTAAGGTGGTATTCCTCTGGAGTCGAAGCCAGGGACTAACCTCTCATCTCGAGTTGATTTTTGGTCCACGGAGCTCTTTCGTGTTGCTACAGTGACCTCAGGATCCCTCTAGCCTTGAAACAGTGTTCTTGGGGTTTCTCTGGAGTGCCATCAAGGAAATCAAGGCTCCTTTCATGTGTGATGTGCAACACGGAATTGCTCTGCACGCAGTGCAGGGGAATCGGGCCTCATCTCGCGGCGAGGGGGAAGTCTCATGGTTTTTCTCGAGTTGCGGCGGGAACCTGGGGTATATTCTCGAGTTACGACGGGGATGGCCCTTCCACACACGTGTTTCTTCAGCGCCGTCAGGACTCCTGCCTAGTTGCGAGGGACCACTCGGGATTCTCCTCGAGGCTTGGTAGGGCAATTGGGACGCCTCTCCAGCTGAGGCGGTAGACCAAGGGTCCCTTTCCACGTGCCACAGGAATCCTGGGACTCCTATCAAGTTTCACGAGGAGTCAGGCATCGTCTCCTTTGGAGGCACTGATCTGCGCGTACCTCTGGAGTTTTCAAAGGATGTGACGCCTCCGGTCGCGATGAGGTGGGAAAGTAGGTCTTTCTCTGTGTTCTCCACAGGGGATTCAGACATCCTTTCGTCTTGGGAGATGCAAGACGAGCCTGCATTCAAGTCACTGCAGGGATATCCGGCCTTATTTCGAGTCAGGGCTTCGCGGTGTCCATTCCACTTGAGGCCACAAACTCAGGGTCCCTCTCACATAGCTAGAGCTGAGATAATCCTGCTCTTGAGGTGCTTGTGGTAAGGTGGTATTCCTCTGGAGTCGAAGCCAGGGACTTACCTCTCATCTCGAGTTGATTTTTGGTCCACGGAGCTCTTTCGTGTTGCTACAGTGACCTCAGGATCCCTCTCGCCTTGAAACAGTGTTCTTGGTGTTTCTCTGGAGTGCCATCAACGAAATCAAGGCTCCTTTCATGTGTGATGTGCAACACGGAATTGCTCTGCACGCAGTGCACGGTATGGGGCCTCATTTTTCGGCGAGGGGGAAGTCTCATGTTTTTTCTCGAGTTGCGGTGGGAACCTGGGTTATATTCTTGAGTTACGACAGGGATGGCCCTTCCACAAATATGCTTGTTCAGCGACGTCAGGACTCCTGCCTAGTTGCGAGGGACAACTCGGGATTCTCCTCGAGGCTTGGCAGGGCAATTGGGACGCCTCTCCAGCTGAGGGGGGAGACCAAGTGTCCCTTTCCACGTGCCACAGGAATCTTGGGACTCATATCAAGTTTCACGAGGAGTCAGGCATTGTCTCCTTTGGAGGCACTGATCTCTGCGTACCTCTGGAATTTTCAAAGGATGTGAGGCCTCCGGTCGCGATGAGGTGGGGAACTTGGTCTTTCTCTGTGGTCTCCACAGGGGATTCAGACATCCTTTCGTCTTGGGAGATGCAAGACGAGCCTGCATTCAAGTCACTGCAGGGATATCCGGCATTATTTCGAGTCAGGGCATCGCGGTGTCCATTACACTTGAGGCCGCAAACTCAGGGTCCCTCTCACATAGCTAGAGCTGAGAGAAGCCTCCTCTTGAGGTGCTTGTGGTAAAGTGGTATTCCTCTGGAGTCGAAGCCAGGGACTAACCTCTCATCTCGAGTTGATTTTTGGTCCACGGAGCTCTTTCGTGTTGCTACAGTGACCTCAGGATCCCTCTAGCCTTGAAACAGTGTCCTTGGGGTTTCTCTGGAGTGCCATCAAGGAAATCAAGGCTCCTTTCATGTGTGATGTGCAACACGGAATTGCTCTGCACGCAGTGCAGCGGAATCCTGCCTCATCTCGCGGCGAGGGGGAAGTCTCATGGTTTTTCTCGATTTGCGGCGGGAACATGGGGTATATTCTCGAGTTACGACGGGGATGGCCCTTCCACCCACGTGTTTGTTCAGCCATGTCAGGACTCCTGCCTAGTTGCGAAGGACAACGCAGGATTCTCCTCGAGGCTTGGCAGGGCAATTGTGACGCCTCTCCATCTGAGGCGGGAGACCAATGGTCCCTTTCCACGTGCCACAGGAATCCTGGGAATCCTATCAAGTTTCACGAGGAGTCAGGCATCGTCTCCTTTGGAGGCACTGATCTCCGCGTACCTCTTGAGTTTTCAAAAGATCTGAGGCCTCGGGTAGCGATGAGGTGGGGAAGTAGGTCTTTCTCTGTGGTCTCCACAGGGGATTCAGACATCCTTTCATCTTGGGAGATGCAAGACGAGCCTGCATTCAAGTCACTGCAGGGATATCCGGCCTTATATCGAGTCAGGGCCTCGCGGTGTCCATTCCACTTGAGGCCGCAAAATCAGGGTCCCTCTCACATACCTAGAGCTGAGAGAAGCCTCCTCTTGAGGTGCTTGTGGTAAGGTGGTATTCCTCTGGAGTCGAAGCCAGGGACTTACCTCTCATCTCGAGTTGATATTTGGTCCACGGAGCTCTTTCGTGTTGCTACAGTGACCTCAGGATCCCTCTCGCCTTGAAACAGTGTTCTTGGGGTTTCTCTCGAGTGCCATCAACGAAATCAAGGCTCCTTTCATGTGTGATGTGCAACACGGAATTGCTCTGCACGCAGTGCAGGGGAATCGGGCCTCATCTCACGGCGAGGGGGAAGTCTCATGGTTTTTCTCGAGTTGGGGAGGGAACCTGGGGTATATTCTCGAGTTACGACGGGGATGGCCCTTCCACCCACGTGTTTGTTCAGCGACGTCAGGACTCCTGCCTAGTTGCGAGGGACAACTCGGGATTCTCCTCGAGGCTTGGCAGGGCAATTGGGATGCCTCTCCAGCTGAGGCAGGAGACCAAGGGTCCCTTTCCACGTGCCACAGGAATCCTGGGACTCCTATCAATTTTCACGAGGAGTCAGGTATCGTCTCCTTTGGAGGCACTCCGCGTACCTCTGGAGTTTTCAAAGAATGTGAGGACTCCGGTCGCGATGAGGTGTGGAACTAGGTCTTTCTCTGTGGTCTCCACAGGGGATTCAGACATCCTTTCGTCTTGGGAGATGCAAGACGAGTCTGCATTCAAGTCACTGCAGGGATAACCGGCCGTATTTCGAGTCAGGGCATCGTGGTATACATTCCACTTGAGGCCGCAAACTCAGGGTCCCTCTCACATAGCTAGAGTTGAGAGAAGCCTCCTCTTGAGGTGCTTGTGGTAAGGTGGTATTCCTCTGGAGTCGAATCCAGGGACTAACCTCTCATCTCGAGTTGATTTTTGGTCCACGGAGCTCTTTCTTGTTGCTACAGTGACCTCAGGATCCCTCTAGCCTTGAAACAGTGTTCTTGGGGTTTCTCTGGAGTGCCATCAAGGAAATCAAGGCTCCTTTCATGTGTGATGTGCAACACGGAATTGCTCTGCCCGCAGTGCAGGGGAATCGGGTCTCATCTCGCGGCGAGTGGGTAGTCTCATGGTTTTTCTCGAGTTGCGGCGGGAAACTGGGGTATATTCTCGAGTTACGACGGGGATGGCCCTTCCACCCACGTGTTTGTTCACGATGTCAGGACTCCTGCCTAGTTGCGAGGGACAACTCGGGATTCTCCTGCGGGCTTGGCAGGGCAACTGGGACGCCTCTCCAGCTGAGGCGGTAGACCAAGGGTCCCTTTCCATGTGCCACAGGAATCCTGGGACTCCTATCAAGTTGCACGAGGAGTCAGGCATCGTCTCCTTTGGAGGCAAGGATCTCCGCGTACCTCTGGAGTTTTCAAAGGATTTGAGGCCTCCGGTTGCGATGACGTGGGGAAGTAGGTTTTCTCTGTGGTCTCCACAGTGGATTCAGACATCATTTCGTCTTGGGAGATGCAAGACGAGCCTGCATTCAAGTCACCGCAGGGATATCCGGCCTTATTTCGAGTCAGGGCTTCGCGGTGTCCATTCCACTTGAGGCCGCAAACTCAGGGTCCCTCTCACATAGCTAGAGCTGAGATAATCCTGCTCTTGAGGTGCTTGTGGTAAGGTGGTATTCCTCTGGAGTCGAAGCCAGGGACTAACCTCTCATCTCGAGTTGATTTTTGGTCCACGGAGCTCTTTCGTGTTGCTACAGTGACCTCAGGATCCCTCTCGCCTTGAAACAGTGTTCTTGGGGTTTCTCTGGAGTGCCATCAAGGAAATCAAGGCTCCTTTCATGTGTGATGTGCAACACGGAATTGCTCTGCACGCAGTGCAGGGGAATCGGGCCTCATCTCGCGGCGAGGGGGAAGTCTCATGGTTTTTCTCGAGTTGCGGCGGGAACCTGGGGTATATTCTCGAGTTACGACGGGGATGGCCCTTCCACACACGTGTTTCTTCAGCGCCGTCAGGACTCCTGCCTAGTTGCGAGGGACCACTCGGGATTCTCCTCGAGGCTTGGTAGGGCAATTGGGACGCCTCTCCAGCTGAGGCGGTAGACCAAGGGTCCCTTTCCACGTGCCACAGGAATCCTGGGACTCCTATCAAGTTTCACGAGGAGTCAGGCATCGTCTCCTTTGGAGGCACTGATCTGCGCGTACCTCTGGAGTTTTCAAAGGATGTGACGCCTCCGGTCGCGATGAGGTGGGAAAGTAGGTCTTTCTCTGTGTTCTCCACAGGGGATTCAGACATCCTTTCGTCTTGGGAGATGCAAGACGAGCCTGCATTCAAGTCACTGCAGGGATATCCGGCCTTATTTCGAGTCAGGGCTTCGCGGTGTCCATTCCACTTGAGGCCACAAACTCAGGGTCCCTCTCACATAGCTAGAGCTGAGATAATCCTGCTCTTGAGGTGCTTGTGGTAAGGTGGTATTCCTCTGGAGTCGAAGCCAGGGACTTACCTCTCATCTCGAGTTGATTTTTGGTCCACGGAGCTCTTTCGTGTTGCTACAGTGACCTCAGGATCCCTCTCGCCTTGAAACAGTGTTCTTGGTGTTTCTCTGGAGTGCCATCAACGAAATCAAGGCTCCTTTCATGTGTGATGTGCAACACGGAATTGCTCTGCACGCAGTGCAGGGGAATCGGGCCTCATCTCGCGGCGAGGGGGAAGTCTCATGGTTTTTCTCGAGTTGCGGAGGGAACCTGGGGTATATTCTCGAGTTACGACGGGGATGGCCCTTCCACCCACGTGTTTGTTCAGCGACGTCAGGACTCCTGCCTAGTTGCGAGGGACAACTCGGGATTCTCCTCGAGGCTTGGCAGGGAATTTGGGATGCCTCTAAAGCTGAGGCGGGAGACCAAGGGTCCCTTTCCACGTGCCACACGAATCCTGGGACTCCTATCAATTTTCACGAGGAGTCAGGCATCGTCTCCTTTGGAGGCAAGGATCTCCGCGTACCTCTGGAGTTTTCAAAGGATTTGAGGCCTCCGGTTGCGATGAGGTGGGGAAGTAGGTTTTCTCTGTGGTCTCCACAGTGGATTCAGACATCATTTCGTCTTGGGAGATTAAAGACGAGCCTGCATTCAAGTCACTGCAGGGATATCCGGCCTTATTTCGAGTCAGGGCTTCGCGGTGTCCATTCCACTTGAGGCCGCAAACTCAGGGTCCCTCTCACATAGCTAGAGCTGAGATAATCCTGCTCTTGAGGTGCTTGTGGTAAGGTGGTATTCCTCTGGAGTCGAAGCCAGGGACTAACCTCTCATCTCGAGTTGATTTTTGGTCCACGGAGCTCTTTCTTGTTGCTACAGTGACCTCAGGATCCCTCTCGCCTTGAAACAGTGTTCTTGGGGTTTCTCTGGAGTGCCATCAAGGAAATCAAGGCTCCTTTCATGTGTGATGTGCAACACGGAATTGCTCTGCACGCAGTGCAGGGGAATCGGGCCTCATCTCGCGGCGAGGGGGAAGTCTCATGGTTTTTCTCGAGTTGCGGCGGGAACCTGGGGAATATTCTCGAGTTACGACGGGGATGGCCCTTCCACCCACGTGTTTGTTCAGCCATGTCAGGACTCCTGCCTAGTTGCGAGGGACAACGCGGGATTCTCCTCGAGGCTTGGCAGGGCAATTGTGACGCCTCTCCATCTGAGGCGGGAGACCAATGGTCCCTTTCCACGTGCCACAGGAATCCTGGGAATCCTATCAAGTTTCACGAGGAGTCAGGCATCGTCTCCTTTGGAGGCACTGATCTCCGCGTACCTCTTGAGTTTTCAAAAGATCTGAGGCCTCGGGTAGCGATGAGGTGGGGAAGTAGGTCTTTCTCTGTGGTCTCCACAGGGGATTCAGACATCCTTTCATCTTGGGAGATGCAAGACGAGCCTGCATTCAAGTCACTGCAGGGATATCCGGCCTTATATCGAGTCAGGGCCTCGCGGTGTCCATTCCACTTGAGGCCGCAAAATCAGGGTCCCTCTCACATACCTAGTGCTGAGAGAAGCCTCCTCTTGAGGTGCTTGTGGTAAGTTGGTATTCCTCTGGAGTCGAAGCCAGGGACTTACCTCTCATCTCGAGTTGATTTTTGTCCACGGAGCTCTTTCGTGTTGCTACAGTGACCTCAGGATCCCTCTCGCCTTGAAACAGTGTTCTTGGGGTTTCTCTGGAGTGCCATCAACGAAATCAAGGCTCCTTTCATGTGTGATGTGCAACACGGAATTGCTCTGCACGCAGTGCAGGGGAATCGGGCCTCATCTCACGGCGAGGGGGAAGTCTCATGGTTTTTCTCGAGTTGGGGAGGGAACCTGGGGTATATTCTCGAGTTACGACGGGGATGGCCCTTCCACCCACGTGTTTGTTCAGCGACGTCAGGACTCCTGCCTAGTTGCGAGGGACAACTCGGGATTCTCCTCGAGGCTTGGCAGGGCAATTGGGATGCCTCTCCAGCTGAGGCGGGAGACCAAGGGTCCCTTTCCACGTGCCACAGGAATCCTGGGACTCCTATCAATTTTCACGAGGAGTCAGGTATCGTCTCCTTTGGAGACACTCCGCGTACCTCTGGAGTTTTCAAAGAATGTGAGGACTCCGGTCGCCATGAGGTGTGGAACTAGGTCTTTCTCTGTGGTCTCCACAGGGGATTCAGACATCCTTTCGTCTTGGGAGATGCAAGACGAGTCTGCATTCAAGTCACTGCAGGGATAACCGGCCGTATTTCGAGTCAGGGCATCGTGGTATCCATTCCACTTGAGGCCGCAAACTCAAGGTCCCTCTCACATAGCTAGAGTTGAGAGAAGCCTCCTCTTGAGGTGCTTGTGGTAAGGTGGTATTCCTCTGGAGTCGAATCCAGGGACTAACCTCTCATCTCGAGTTGATTTTTGGTCCACGGAGCTCTTTCTTGTTGCTACAGTGACCTCAGGATCCCTCTAGCCTTGAAACAGTGTTCTTGGGGTTTCTCTGGAGTGCCATCAAGGAAATCAAGGCTCCTTTCATGTGTGATGTGCAACACGGAATTGCTCTGCCCGCAGTGCAGGGGAATCGGGTCTCATCTCGCGGCGAGGGGGTAGTCTCATGTTTTTTCTCGAGTTGCGGCGGGAACCTGGGGTATATTCTCGAGTTACGACGGGGATGGCCCTTCCACCCACGTGTTTGTTCACGATGTCAGGACTCCTGCCTAGTTGCGAGGGACAACTCGGGATTCTCCTGCGGGCTTGGCAGGGCAACTGGGACGCCTCTCCAGCTGAGGCGGTAGACCAAGGGTCCCTTTCCATGTGCCACAGGAATCCTGGGACTCCTATCAAGTTTCACGAGGAGTCAGGCATCGTCTCCTTTGGAGGCAAGGATCTCCGCGTACCTCTGGAGTTTTCAAAGGATTTGAGGCCTCCGGTTGCGATGAGGTGGGGAAGTAGGTTTTCTCTGTGGTCTCCACAGTGGATTCAGACATCATTTCGTCTTGGGAGATGCAAGACGAGCCTGCATTCAAGTCACTGCAGGGATATCCGGCCTTATTTCGAGTCAGGGCTTCGCGGTGTCCATTCCACTTGACGCCGCAAACTCAGGGTCCCTCTCACATTGCTAGAGCTGAGATAATCCTGCTCTTGAGGTGCTTGTGGTAAGGTGGTATTCCTCTGGAGTCGAAGCCAGGGACTAACCTCTCATCTCGAGTTGATTTTTGGTCCACGGAGCTCTTTCTTGTTGCTACAGTGACCTCAGGATCCCTCTCGCCTTGAAACAGTGTTCTTGGGGTTTCTCTGGAGTGCCATCAAGTAAATCAAGGCTCCTTTCATGTGTGATGTGCAACACGGAATTGCTCTGCACGCAGTGCAGGGGAATCGGGCCTCATCTCGCGGCGAGGGGGAAGTCTCATGGTTTTTCTCGAGTTGCGGCGGGAACCTGGGGAATATTCTCGAGTTACGACGGGGATGGCCCTTCCACCCACGTGTTTGTTCAGCCATGTCAGGACTCCTGCCTAGTTGCGAGGGACAACGCGGGATTCTCCTCGAGGCTTGGCAGGGCAATTGTGACGCCTCTCCATCTGAGGCGGGAGACCAATGGTCCCTTTCCACGTGCCACAGGAATCCTGGGAATCCTATCAAGTTTCACGAGGAGTCAGGCATCGTCTCCTTTGGAGGCACTGATCTCCGCGTACCTCTTGAGTTTTCAAAAGATCTGAGGCCTCGGGTAGCGATGAGGTGGGGAAGTAGGTCTTTCTCTGTGGTCTCCACAGGGGATTCAGACATCCTTTCATCTTGGGAGATGCAAGACGAGCCTGCATTCAAGTCACTGCAGAGATATCCGGCCTTATTCGAGTCAGGGCTTCGCGGTGTCCATTCCACTTGAGGCCACAAACTCAAGGTCCCTCTCACATAGCTAGAGCTGAGATAATCCTGCTCTTGAGGTGCTTGTGGTAAGGTGGTATTCCTCTGGAGTCGAAGCCAGGGACTTACCTCTCATCTCGAGTTGATTTTTGGTCCACGGAGCTCTTTCGTGTTGCTACAGTGACCTCAGGATCCCTCTCGCCTTGAAACAGTGTTCTTGGGGTTTCTCTGGAGTGCCATCAACGAAATCAAGGCTCCTTTCATGTGTGATGTGCAACACGGAATTGCTCTGCACGCAGTGCAGGGGAATCGGGCCTCATCTCGCGGCGAGGGGGAAGTCTCATGGTTTTTCTCGAGTTGCGGAGGGAACCTGGGGTATATTCTCGAGTTACGACGGGGATGGCCCTTCCACCCACGTGTTTGTTCAGCGACGTCAGGACTCCTGCCTAGTTGCGAGGGACAACTCGGGATTCTCCACGAGGCTTGGCAGGGAAATTGGGATGCCTCTCCAGCTGAGGCGGGAGACCAAGGGTCCCTTTCCACGTGCCACAGGAATCCTGGGACTCCTATCAATTTTCACGAGGAGTCAGGCATCGTCTCCTTTGGAGGCACTGATCTGCGCGTACCTCTGGAGTTTTCAAAGGATGTGACGCCTCCGGTCGCGATGAGGTGGGAAAGTAGGTCTTTCTCTGTGGTCTCCGCAGGGGATTCAGACATCCTTTCGTCTTGGGAGATGCAAGACGAGCCTGCATTCAAGTCACTGCAGGGATATCCGGCCTTATTTCGAGTCAGGGCTTCGCGGTGTCCATTCCACTTGAGGCCACAAACTCAGGGTCCCTCTCACATAGCTAGAGCTGAGATAATCCTGCTCTTGAGGTGCTTGTGGTAAGGTGGTATTCCTCTGGAGTCGAAGCCAGGGACTTACCTCTCATCTCGAGTTGATTTTTGGTCCACGGAGCTCTTTCGTGTTGCTACAGTGACCTCAGGATCCCTCTCGCCTTGAAACAGTGTTCTTGGGGTTTCTCTGGAGTGCCATCAATGAAATCAAGGCTCCTTTCATGTGTGATGTGCAACACGGAATTGCTCTGCACGCAGTGCAGGGGAATCGGGCCTCATCTCGCGGCGAGGGGGAAGTCTCATGGTTTTTCTCGAGTTGCGGAGGGAACCTGGGGTATATTCTCGAGTTACGACGGGGATGGCCCTTCCACCCACGTGTTTGTTCAGCGACGTCAGGACTCCTGCCTAGTTGCGAGGGACAACTCGGGATTCTCCTCGAGGCTTGGCAGGGAATTTGGGATGCCTCTCCAGCTGAGGCGGGAGACCAAGGGTCCCTTTCCACGTGTCACAGGAATCCTGGGACTCCTATCAAGTCTCACGAGGAGTCAGGCATCGTCTCCTTTGGAGGCAAGGATCTCCGCGTACCTCTGGAGTTTTCAAAGGATTTGAGGCCTCCGGTTGCGATGAGGTGGGGAAGTAGGTTTTCTCTGTGGTCTCCACAGTGGATTCAGACATCATTTCGTCTTGGGAGATGCAAGACGAGCCTGCATTCAAGTCACTGCAGGGATATCCGGCCTTATTTCGAGTCAGGGCTTCGCGGTGTCCATTCCACTTGAGGCCGCAAACTCAGGGTCCCTCTCACATAGCTAGAGCTGAGATAATCCTGCTCTTGAGGTGCTTGTGGTAAGGTGGTATTCCTCTGGAGTCGAAGCCAGGGACTAACCTCTCATCTCGAGTTGATTTTTGGTCCACGGAGCTCTTTCGTGTTGCTACAGTGACCTCAGGATCCCTCTCGCCTTGAAACAGTGTTCTTGGGGTTTCTCTGGAGTGCCATCAACGAAATCAAGGCTCCTTTCATGTGTGATGTGCAACACGGAATTGCTCTGCACGCAGTGCAGGGGAATCGGGCCTCATCTCGCGGCGAGGGGGAAGTCTCATGGTTTTTCTCGAGTTGCGGCAGGAACCTGGGGTATATTCTCGAGTTACGACGGGGATGGCCCTTCCACCCACGTGTTTGTTCAGCCATGTCAGGACTCCTGCCTAGTTGCGAGGGACAACGCGGGATTCTCCTCGAGGCTTGGCAGGGCAATTGTGACGCCTCTCCATCTGAGGCGGGAGACCAATGGTCCCTTTCCACGTGCCACAGGAATCCTGGGAATCCTATCAAGTTTCACGAGGAGTCAGGCATCGTCTCCTTTGGAGGCACTGATCTCCGCGTACCTCTTGAGTTTTCAAAAGATCTGAGGCCTCGGGTAGCGATGAGGTGGGGAAGTAGGTCTTTCTCTGTGGTCTCCACAGGGGATTCAGACATCCTTTCATCTTGGGAGATGCAAGACGAGCCTGCATTCAAGTCACTGCAGGGATATCCGGCCTTATATCGAGTCAGGGCCTCGCGGTGTCCATTCCACTTGAGGCCGCAAAATCAGGGTCCCTCTCACATACCTAGTGCTGAGAGAAGCCTCCTCTTGAGGTGCTTGTGGTAAGGTGGTATTCCTCTGGAGTCGAAGCCAGGGACTTACCTCTCATCTCGAGTTGATTTTTGGTCCACGGAGCTCTTTCGTGTGGCTACAGTGACCTCAGGATCCCTCTCGCCTTGAAACAGTGTTCTTGGGGTTTCTCTGGAGTGCCATCAACGAAATCAAGGCTCCTTTCATGTGTGATGTGCAACACGGAATTGCTCTGCACGCATTGAAGGGGAATCGGGCCTCATCTCACGGCGAGGGGGAAGTCTCATGGTTTTTCTCGAGTTGGGGAGGGAACCTGGGGTATATTCTCGAGTTACGACGGGGATGGCTCTTCCACCCACGTGTTTGTTCCGCGACGTCAGGACTCCTGCCTAGTTGCGAGGGACAACTCGGGATTCTCCTCGAGGCTTGGCAGGGCAATTGGGATGCCTCTCCAGCTGAGGCGGGAGACCAAGGGTCCCTTTCCACGTGCCACAGGAATCCTGGGACTCCTATCAATTTTCACGAGGAGTCAGGTATCGTCTCCTTTGGAGGCACTCCGCGTACCTCTGGAGTTTTCAAAGAATGTGAGGACTCCGGTCGCGATGAGGTGTGGAACTAGGTCTTTCTCTGTGGTCTCCACAGGGGATTCAGACATCCTTTCGTCTTGGGAGATGCAAGACGAGTCTGCATTCAAGTCACTGCAGGGATAACCGGCCGTATTTCGAGTCAGAGCATCATGGTATCCATTCCACTTGAGGCCGCAAACTCAGGGTCCCTCTCACATAGCTAGTGTTGAGAGAAGCCTCCTCTTGAGGTGCTTGTGGTAAGGTGGTATTCCTCTGGAGTCGAATCCAGGGACTAACCTCTCATCTCGAGTTGATTTTTGGTCCACGGAGCTCTTTCTTGTTGCTACAGTGACCTCAGGATCCCTCTAGCCTTGAAACAGTGTTCTTGGGGTTTCTCTGGAGTGCCATCAAGGAAATCAAGGCTCCTTTCATGTGTGATGTGCAACACGGAATTGCTCTGCCCGCAGTGCAGGGGAATCGGGTCTCATCTCGCGGCGAGGGGGTAGTCTCATGGTTTTTCTCGAGGTGCGGCGGGAACCTGGGGTATATTCTCGAGTTACGACGGGGATGGCCCTTCCACCCACGTGTTTTTTCAGCAATGTCAGGACTCCTGCCTAGTTGCGAGGGACAACTCGGGATTCTCCTGCGGGCTTGGCAGGGCAACTGGGACGCCTCTCCAGCTGAGGCGGTAGACCAAGGGTCCCTTTCCATGTGCCACAGGAATCCTGGGACTCCTATCAAGTTTCACGAGGAGTCAGGCATCGTCTCCTTTGGAGGCAAGGATCTCCGCGTACCTCTGGAGTTTTCAAAGGATTTGAGGCCTCCGGTTGCGATGAGGTGGGAAAGTAGGTTTTCTCTGTGGTCTCCACAGTGGATTCAGACATCATTTCGTCTTGGGAGATGCAAGACGAGCCTGCATTCAAGTCACTGCAGGGATATCCGGCCTTATTTCGAGTCAGGGCTTCCCGGTGTCCATTCCACTTGAGGCCGCAAACTCAGGGTCCCTCTCACATAGCTAGAGCTGAGATAATCCTGCTCTTGAGGTGCTTGTGGTAAGGTGGTATTCCTCTGGAGTCGAAGCCAGGGACTAACCTCTCATCTCGAGTTGATTTTTGGTCCACGGAGCTCTTTCGTGTTGCTACAGTGACCTCAGGATCCCTCTAGCCTTGAAACAGTGTTCTTGGGGTTTCTCTGGAGTGCCATCAAGGAAATCAAGGCTCCTTTCATGTGTGATGTGCAACACGGAATTGCTCTGCACGCAGTGCAGGGGAATCGGGCCTCATCTCGCGGCGAGGGGGAAGTCTCATGGTTTTTCTCGAGTTGCGGCGGGAACCTGGGGTATATTCTCGAGTTACGACGGGGATGGCCCTTCCACACACGTGTTTCTTCAGCGCCGTCAGGACTCCTGCCTAGTTGCGAGGGAACACTCGGGATTCTCCTCGAGGCTTGGTAGGGCAATTGGGACGCCTCTCCAGCTGAGGCGGTAGACCAAGGGTCCCTTTCCACGTGCCACAGGAATCCTGGGACTCCTATCAAGTTTCACGAGGAGTCAGGCATCGTCTCCTTTGGAGGCACTGATCTGCGCGTACCTCTGGAGTTTTCAAAGGATGTGACGCCTCCGGTCGCGATGAGGTGGGAAAGTAGGTCTTTCTCTGTGTTCTCCACAGGGGATTCAGACATCCTTTCGTCTTGGGAGATGCAAGACGAGCCTGCATTCAAGTCACTGCAGGGATATCCGGCCTTATTTCGAGTCAGGGCTTCGCGGTGTCCATTCCACTTGAGGCCACAAACTCAGGGTCCCTCTCACATAGCTAGAGCTGAGATAATCCTGCTCTTGAGGTGCTTGTGGTAAGGTGGTATTCCTCTGGAGTCGAAGCCAGGGACTTACCTCTCATCTCGAGTTGATTTTTGGTCCACGGAGCTCTTTCGTGTTGCTACAGTGACCTCAGGATCCCTCTCGCCTTGAAACAGTGTTCTTGGGGTTTCTCTGGAGTGCCATCAACGAAATCAAGGCTCCTTTCATGTGTGATGTGCAACACGGAATTGCTCTGCACGCAGTGCAGGGGAATCGGGCCTCATCACGCGGCGAGGGGGAAGTCTCATGGTTTTTCTCGAGTTGCGGAGGGAACCTGGGGTATATTCTCGAGTTACGACGGGGATGGCCCTTCCACCCACGTGTTTGTTCACGATGTCAGGACTCCTGCCTAGTTGCGAGGGACAACTCGGGATTCTCCTGCGGGCTTGGCAGGGCAACTGGGACGCCTCTCCAGCTGAGGCGGTAGACCAAGGGTCCCTTTCCATGTGCCACAGGAATCCTGGGACTCCTATCAAGTTGCACGAGGAGTCAGGCATCGTCTCCTTTGGAGGCAAGGATCTCCGCGTACCTCTGGAGTTTTCAAAGGATTTGAGGCCTCCGGTTGCGATGACGTGGGGAAGTAGGTTTTCTCTGTGGTCTCCACAGTGGATTCAGACATCATTTCGTCTTGGGAGATGCAAGACGAGCCTGCATTCAAGTCACCGCAGGGATATCCGGCCTTATTTCGAGTCAGGGCTTCGCGGTGTCCATTCCACTTGAGGCCGCAAACTCAGGGTCCCTCTCACATAGCTAGAGCTGAGATAATCCTGCTCTTGAGGTGCTTGTGGTAAGGTGGTATTCCTCTGGAGTCGAAGCCAGGGACTAACCTCTCATCTCGAGTTGATTTTTGGTCCACGGAGCTCTTTCGTGTTGCTACAGTGACCTCAGGATCCCTCTAGCCTTGAAACAGTGTTCTTGGGGTTTCTCTGGAGTGCCATCAAGGAAATCAAGGCTCCTTTCATGTGTGATGTGCAACACGGAATTGCTCTGCACGCAGTGCAGGGGAATCGGGCCTCATCTCGCGGCGAGGGGGAAGTCTCATGGTTTTTCTCGAGTTGCTGCGGGAACCTGGGGTATATTCTCGAGTTACGACGGGGATGGCCCTTCCACACACGTGTTTCTTCAGCGCCGTCAGGACTCCTGCCTAGTTGCGAGGGAACACTCGGGATTCTCCTCGAGGCTTGGTAGGGCAATTGGGACGCCTCTCCAGCTGAGGCGGTAGACCAAGGGTCCCTTTCCACGTGCCACAGGAATCCTGGGACTCCTATCAAGTTTCACGAGGAGTCAGGCATCGTCTCCTTTGGAGGCACTGATCTGCGCGTACCTCTGGAGTTTTCAAAGGATGTGACGCCTCCGGTCGCGATGAGGTGGGAAAGTAGGTCTTTCTCTGTGTTCTCCACAGGGGATTCAGACATCCTTTCGTCTTGGGAGATGCAAGACGAGCCTGCATTCAAGTCACTGCAGGGATATCCGGCCTTATTTCGAGTCAGGGCTTCGCGGTGTCCATTCCACTTGAGGCCACAAACTCAGGGTCCCTCTCACATAGCTAGAGCTGAGATAATCCTGCTCTTGAGGTGCTTGTGGTAAGGTGGTATTCCTCTGGAGTCGAAGCCAGGGACTTACCTCTCATCTCGAGTTGATTTTTGGTCCACGGAGCTCTTTCGTGTTGCTACAGTGACCTCAGGATCCCTCTCGCCTTGAAAGAGTGTTCTTGGTGTTTCTCTGGAGTGCCATCAACGAAATCAAGGCTCCTTTCATGTGTGATGTGCAACACGGAATTGCTCTGCACGCAGTGCAGGGGAATCGGGCCTCATCTCGCGGCGAGGGGGAAGTCTCATGGTTTTTCTCGAGTTGCGGAGGGAACCTGGGGTATATTCTCGAGTTACGACGGGGATGGCCCTTCCACCCACGTGTTTGTTCAGCGACGTCAGGACTCCTGCCTAGTTGCGAGGGACAACTCGGGATTCTCCTCGAGGCTTGGCAGGGAATTTGGGATGCCTCTAAAGCTGAGGCGGGAGACCAAGGGTCCCTTTCCACGTGCCACACGAATCCTGGGACTCCTATCAATTTTCACGAGGAGTCAGGCATCGTCTCCTTTGGAGGCAAGGATCTCCGCGTACCTCTGGAGTTTTCAAAGGATTTGAGGCCTCCGGTTGCGATGAGGTGGGGAAGTAGGTTTTCTCTGTGGTCTCCACAGTGGATTCAGACATCATTTCGTCTTGGGAGATTAAAGACGAGCCTGCATTCAAGTCACTGCAGGGATATCCGGCCTTATTTCGAGTCAGGGCTTCGCGGTGTCCATTCCACTTGAGGCCGCAAACTCAGGGTCCCTCTCACATAGCTAGAGCTGAGATAATCCTGCTCTTGAGGTGCTTGTGGTAAGGTGGTATTCCTCTGGAGTCGAAGCCAGGGACTAACCTCTCATCTCGAGTTGATTTTTGGTCCACGGAGCTCTTTCTTGTTGCTACAGTGACCTCAGGATCCCTCTCGCCTTGAAACAGTGTTCTTGGGGTTTCTCTGGAGTGCCATCAAGGAAATCAAGGCTCCTTTCATGTGTGATGTGCAACACGGAATTGCTCTGCACGCAGTGCAGGGGAATCGGGCCTCATCTCGCGGCGAGGGGGAAGTCTCATGGTTTTTCTCGAGTTGCGGCGGGAACCTGGGGAATATTCTCGAGTTACGACGGGGATGGCCCTTCCACCCACGTGTTTGTTCAGCCATGTCAGGACTCCTGCCTAGTTGCGAGGGACAATGCGGGATTCTCCTCGAGGCTTGGCAGGGCAATTGTGACGCCTCTCCATCTGAGGCGGGAGACCAATGGTCCCTTTCCACGTGCCACAGGAATCCTGGGAATCCTATCAAGTTTCACGAGGAGTCAGGCATCGTCTCCTTTGGAGGCACTGATCTCCGCGTACCTCTTGAGTTTTCAAAAGATCTGAGGCCTCGGGTAGCGATGAGGTGGGGAAGTAGGTCTTTCTCTGTGGTCTCCACAGGGGATTCAGACATCCTTTCATCTTGGGAGATGCAAGACGAGCCTGCATTCAAGTCACTGCAGGGATATCCGGCCTTATATCGAGTCAGGGCCTCGCGGTGTCCATTCCACTTGAGGCCGCAAAATCAGGGTCCCTCTCACATACCTAGTGCTGAGAGAAGCCTCCTCTTGAGGTGCTTGTGGTAAGGTGGTATTCCTCTGGAGTCGAAGCCAGGGACTTACCTCTCATCTCGAGTTGATTTTTGTCCACGGAGCTCTTTCGTGTTGCTACAGTGACCTCAGGATCCCTCTCGCCTTGAAACAGTGTTCTTGGGGTTTCTCTGGAGTGCCATCAACGAAATCAAGGCTCCTTTCATGTGTGATGTGCAACACGGAATTGCTCTGCACGCAGTGCAGGGGAATCGGGCCTCATCTCACGGCGAGGGGGAAGTCTCATGGTTTTTCTCGAGTTGGGGAGGGAACCTGGGGTATATTCTCGAGTTACGACGGGGATGGCCCTTCCACCCACGTGTTTGTTCAGCGACGTCAGGACTCCTGCCTAGTTGCGAGGGACAACTCGGGATTCTCCTCGAGGCTTGGCAGGGCAATTGGGATGCCTCTCCAGCTGAGGCGGGAGACCAAGGGTCCCTTTCCACGTGCCACAGGAATCCTGGGACTCCTATCAATTTTCACGAGGAGTCAGGTATCGTCTCCTTTGGCGGCACTCCGCGTACCTCTGGAGTTTTCAAAGAATGTGAGGACTCCGGTCGCCATGAGGTGTGGAACTAGGTCTTTCTCTGTGGTCTCCACAGGGGATTCAGACATCCTTTCGTCTTGGGAGATGCAAGACGAGTCTGCATTCAAGTCACTGCAGGGATAACCGGCCGTATTTCGAGTCAGGGCATCGTGGTATCCATTCCATTTGAGGCCGCAAACTCAAGGTCCCTCTCACATAGCTAGAGTTGAGAGAAGCCTCCTCTTGAGGTGCTTGTGGTAAGGTGGTATTCCTCTGGAGTCGAATCCAGGGACTAACCTCTCATCTCGAGTTGATTTTTGGTCCACGGAGCTCTTTCTTGTTGCTACAGTGACCTCAGGATCCCTCTAGCCTTGAAACAGTGTTCTTGGGGTTTCTCTGGAGTGCCATCAAGGAAATCAAGGCTCCTTTCATGTGTGATGTGCAACACGGAATTGCTCTGCCCGCAGTGCAGGGGAATCGGGTCTCATCTCGCGGCGAGGGGGTAGTCTCATGTTTTTTCTCGAGTTGCGGCGGGAACCTGGGGTATATTCTCGAGTTACGACGGGGATGGCCCTTCCACCCACGTGTTTGTTCAGCGATGTCAGGACTCCTGCCTAGTTGCGAGGGACAACTCGGGATTCTCCTGCGGGCTTGGCAGGGCAACTGGGACGCCTCTCCAGCTGAGGCGGTAGACCAAGGGTCCCTTTCCATGTGCCACAGGAATCCTGGGACTCCTATCAAGTTTCACGAGGAGTCAGGCATCGTCTCCTTTGGAGGCAAGGATCTCCGCGTACCTCTGGAGTTTTCAAAGGATTTGAGGCCTCCGGTTGCGATGAGGTGGGGAAGTAGGTTTTCTCTGTGGTCTCCACAGTGGATTCAGACATCATTTCGTCTTGGGAGATGCAAGACGAGCCTGCATTCAAGTCACTGCAGGGATATCCGGCCTTATTTCGAGTCAGGGCTTCGCGGTGTCCATTCCACTTGAGGCCGCAAACTCAGGGTCCCTCTCACATTGCTAGAGCTGAGATAATCCTGCTCTTGAGGTGCTTGTGGTAAGGTGGTATTCCTCTGGAGTCGAAGCCAGGGACTAACCTCTCATCTCGAGTTGATTTTTGGTCCACGGAGCTCTTTCTTGTTGCTACAGTGACCTCAGGATCCCTCTCGCCTTGAAACAGTGTTCTTGGGGTTTCTCTGGAGTGCCATCAAGTAAATCAAGGCTCCTTTCATGTGTGATGTGCAACACGGAATTGCTCTGCACGCAGTGCAGGGGAATCGGGCCTCATCTCGCGGCGAGGGGGAAGTCTCATGGTTTTTCTCGAGTTGCGGCGGGAACCTGGGGAATATTCTCGAGTTACGACGGGGATGGCCCTTCCACCCACGTGTTTGTTCAGCCATGTCAGGACTCCTGCCTAGTTGCGAGGGACAACGCGGGATTCTCCTCGAGGCTTGGCAGGGCAATTGTGACGCCTCTCCATCTGAGGCGGGAGACCAATGGTCCCTTTCCACGTGCCACAGGAATCCTGGGAATCCTATCAAGTTTCACGAGGAGTCAGGCATCGTCTCCTTTGGAGGCACTGATCTCCGCGTACCTCTTGAGTTTTCAAAAGATCTGAGGCCTCGGGTAGCGATGAGGTGGGGAAGTATGTCTTTCTCTGTGGTCTCCACAGGGGATTCAGACATCCTTTCATCTTGGGAGATGCAAGACGAGCCTGCATTCAAGTCACTGCAGAGATATCCGGCCTTATTCGAGTCAGGGCTTCGCGGTGTCCATTCCACTTGAGGCCACAAACTCAAGGTCCCTCTCACATAGCTAGAGCTGAGATAATCCTGCTCTTGAGGTGCTTGTGGTAAGGTGGTATTCCTCTGGAGTCGAAGCCAGGGACTTACCTCTCATCTCGAGTTGATTTTTGGTCCACGGAGCTCTTTCGTGTTGCTACAGTGACCTCAGGATCCCTCTCGCCTTGAAACAGTGTTCTTGGGGTTTCTCTGGAGTGCCATCAACGAAATCAAGGCTCCTTTCATGTGTGATGTGCAACACGGAATTGCTCTGCACGCAGTGCAGGGGAATCGGGCCTCATCTCGCGGCGAGGGGGAAGTCTCATGGTTTTTCTCGAGTTGCGGAGGGAACCTGGGGTATATTCTCGAGTTACGACGGGGATGGCCCTTCCACCCACGTGTTTGTTCAGCGACGTCAGGACTCCTGCCTAGTTGCGAGGGACAACTCGGGATTCTCCACGAGGCTTGGCAGGGAAATTGGGATGCCTCTCCAGCTGAGGCGGGAGACCAAGGGTCCCTTTCCACGTGCCACAGGAATCCTGGGACTCCTATCAATTTTCACGAGGAGTCAGGCATCGTCTCCTTTGGAGGCACTGATCTGCGCGTACCTCTGGAGTTTTCAAAGGATGTGACGCCTCCGGTCGCGATGAGGTGGGAAAGTAGGTCTTTCTCTGTGGTCTCCGCAGGGGATTCAGACATCCTTTCGTCTTGGGAGATGCAAGACGAGCCTGCATTCAAGTCACTGCAGGGATATCCGGCCTTATTTCGAGTCAGGGCTTCGCGGTGTCCATTCCACTTGAGGCCACAAACTCAGGGTCCCTCTCACATAGCTAGAGCTGAGATAATCCTGCTCTTGAGGTGCTTGTGGTAAGGTGGTATTCCTCTGGAGTCGAAGCCAGGGACTTACCTCTCATCTCGAGTTGATTTTTGGTCCACGGAGCTCTTTCGTGTTGCTACAGTGACCTCAGGATCCCTCTCGCCTTGAAACAGTGTTCTTGGGGTTTCTCTGGAGTGCCATCAATGAAATCAAGGCTCCTTTCATGTGTGATGTGCAACACGGAATTGCTCTGCACGCAGTGCAGGGGAATCGGGCCTCATCTCGCGGCGAGGGGGAAGTCTCATGGTTTTTCTCGAGTTGCGTCGGGAACCTGGGGTATATTCTCGAGTTACGACGGGGATGGCCCTTCCACCCACGTGTTTGTTCAGCGACGTCAGGACTCCTGCCTAGTTGCGAGGGACAACTCGGGATTCTCCTCGAGGCTTGGCAGGGAATTTGGGATGCCTCTCCAGCTGAGGCGGGAGACCAAGGGTCCCTTTCCACGTGTCACAGGAATCCTGGGACTCCTATCAAGTCTCACGAGGAGTCAGGCATCGTCTCCTTTGGAGGCAAGGATCTCCGCGTACCTCTGGAGTTTTCAAAGGATTTGAGGCCTCCGGTTGCGATGAGGTGGGGAAGTAGGTTTTCTCTGTGGTCTCCACAGTGGATTCAGACATCATTTCGTCTTGGGAGATGCAAGACGAGCCTGCATTCAAGTCACTGCAGGGATATCCGGCCTTATTTCGAGTCAGGGCTTCGCGGTGTCCATTCCACTTGAGGCCGCAAACTCAGGGTCCCTCTCACATAGCTAGAGCTGAGATAATCCTGCTCTTGAGGTGCTTGTGGTAAGGTGGTATTCCTCTGGAGTCGAAGCCAGGGACTAACCTCTCATCTCGAGTTGATTTTTGGTCCACGGAGCTCTTTCTTGTTGCTACAGTGACCTCAGGATCCCTCTCGCCTTGAAACAGTGTTCTTGGGGTTTCTCTGGAGTGCCATCAACGAAATCAAGGCTCCTTTCATGTGTGATGTGCAACACGGAATTGCTCTGCACGCAGTGCAGGGGAATCGGGCCTCATCTCGCGGCGAGGGGGAAGTCTCATGGTTTTTCTCGAGTTGCGGCAGGAACCTGGGGTATATTCTCGAGTTACGACGGGGATGGCCCTTCGACCCACGTGTTTGTTCAGCCATGTCAGGACTCCTGCCTAGTTGCGAGGGACAACGCGGGATTCTCCTCGAGGCTTGGCAGGGCAATTGTGACGCCTCTCCATCTGAGGCGGGAGACCAATGGTCCCTTTCCACGTGCCACAGGAATCCTGGGAATCCTATCAAGTTTCACGAGGAGTCAGGCATCGTCTCCTTTGGAGGCACTGATCTCCGCGTACCTCTTGAGTTTTCAAAAGATCTGAGGCCTCGGGTAGCGATGAGGTGGGGAAGTAGGTCTTTCTCTGTGGTCTCCACAGGGGATTCAGACATCCTTTCATCTTGGGAGATGCAAGACGAGCCTGCATTCAAGTCACTGCAGGGATATCCGGCCTTATATCGAGTCAGGGCCTCGCGGTGTCCATTCCACTTGAGGCCGCAAAATCAGGGTCCCTCTCACATACCTAGTGCTGAGAGAAGCCTCCTCTTGAGGTGCTTGTGGTAAGGTGGTATTCCTCTGGAGTCGAAGCCAGGGACTTACCTCTCATCTCGAGTTGATTTTTGGTCCACGGAGCTCTTTCGTGTGGCTACAGTGACCTCAGGATCCCTCTCGCCTTGAAACAGTGTTCTTGGGGTTTCTCTGGAGTGCCATCAACGAAATCAAGGCTCCTTTCATGTGTGATGTGCAACACGGAATTGCTCTGCACGCATTGAAGGGGAATCGGGCCTCATCTCACGGCGAGGGGGAAGTCTCATGGTTTTTCTCGAGTTGGGGAGGGAACCTGGGGTATATTCTCGAGTTACGACGGGGATGGCCCTTCCACCCACGTGTTTGTTCAGCGACGTCAGGACTCCTGCCTAGTTGCGAGGGACAACTCGGGATTCTCCTCGAGGCTTGGCAGGGAAATTGGGATGCCTCTCCAGCTGAGGCGGGAGACCAAGGGTCCCTTTCCACGTGCCACAGGAATCCTGGGACTCCTATCAATTTTCACGAGGAGTCAGGTATCGTCTCCTTTGGAGGCACTCCGCGTACCTCTGGAGTTTTCAAAGAATGTGAGGACTCCGGTCGCGATGAGGTGTGGAACTAGGTCTTTCTCTGTGGTCTCCACAGGGGATTCAGACATCCTTTCGTCTTGGGAGATGCAAGACGAGTCTGCATTCAAGTCACTGCAGGGATAACCGGCCGTATTTCGAGTCAGAGCATCGTGGTATCCATTCCACTTGAGGCCGCAAACTCAGGGTCCCTCTCACATAGCTAGTGTTGAGAGAAGCCTCCTCTTGAGGTGCTTGTGGTAAGGTGGTATTCCTCTGGAGTCGAATCCAGGGACTAACCTCTCATCTCGAGTTGATTTTTGGTCCACGGAGCTCTTTCTTGTTGCTACAGTGACCTCAGGATCCCTCTAGCCTTGAAACAGTGTTCTTGGGGTTTCTCTGGAGTGCCATCAAGGAAATCAAGGCTCCTTTCATGTGTGATGTGCAACACGGAATTGCTCTGCCCGCAGTGCAGGGGAATCGGGTCTCATCTCGCGGCGAGGGGGTAGTCTCATGGTTTTTCTCGAGTTGCGGCGGGAACCTGGGGTATATTCTCGAGTTACGACGGGGATGGCCCTTCCACCTACGTGTTTTTTCAGCAATGTCAGGACTCCTGCCTAGTTGCGAGGGACAACTCGGGATTCTCCTGCGGGCTTGGCAGGGCAACTGGGACGCCTCTCCAGCTGAGGCGGTAGACCAAGGGTCCCTTTCCATGTGCCACAGGAATCCTGGGACTCCTATCAAGTTTCACGAGGAGTCAGGCATCGTCTCCTTTGGAGGCAAGGATCTCCGCGTACCTCTGGAGTTTTCAAAGGATTTGAGGCCTCCGGTTGCGATGAGGTGGGAAAGTAGGTTTTCTCTGTGGTCTCCACAGTGGATTCAGACATCATTTCGTCTTGGGAGATGCAAGACGAGCCTGCATTCAAGTCACTGCAGGGATATCCGGCCTTATTTCGAGTCAGGGCTTCCCGGTGTCCATTCCACTTGAGGCCGCAAACTCAGGGTCCCTCTCACATAGCTAGAGCTGAGATAATCCTGCTCTTGAGGTGCTTGTGGTAAGGTGGTATTCCTCTGGAGTCGAAGCCAGGGACTAACCTCTCATCTCGAGTTGATTTTTGGTCCACGGAGCTCTTTCGTGTTGCTACAGTGACCTCAGGATCCCTCTAGCCTTGAAACAGTGTTCTTGGGGTTTCTCTGGAGTGCCATCAAGGAAATCAAGGCTCCTTTCATGTGTGATGTGCAACACGGAATTGCTCTGCACGCAGTGCAGGGGAATCGGGCCTCATCTCGCGGCGAGGGGGAAGTCTCATGGTTTTTCTCGAGTTGCGGCGGGAACCTGGGGTATATTCTCGAGTTACGACGGGGATGGCCCTTCCACACACGTGTTTCTTCAGCGCCGTCAGGACTCCTGCCTAGTTGCGAGGGAACACTCGGGATTCTCCTCGAGGCTTGGTAGGGCAATTGGGACGCCTCTCCAGCTGAGGCGGTAGACCAAGGGTCCCTTTCCACGTGCCACAGGAATCCTGGGACTCCTATCAAGTTTCACGAGGAGTCAGGCATCGTCTCCTTTGGAGGCACTGATCTGCGCGTACCTCTGGAGTTTTCAAAGGATGTGACGCCTCCGGTCGCGATGAGGTGGGAAAGTAGGTCTTTCTCTGTGTTCTCCACAGGGGATTCAGACATCCTTTCGTCTTGGGAGATGCAAGACGAGCCTGCATTCAAGTCACTGCAGGGATATCCGGCCTTATTTCGAGTCAGGGCTTCGCGGTGTCCATTCCACTTGAGGCCACAAACTCAGGGTCCCTCTCACATAGCTAGAGCTGAGATAATCCTGCTCTTGAGGTGCTTGTGGTAAGGTGGTATTCCTCTGGAGTCGAAGCCAGGGACTTACCTCTCATCTCGAGTTGATTTTTGGTCCACGGAGCTCTTTCGTGTTGCTACAGTGACCTCAGGATCCCTCTCGCCTTGAAACAGTGTTCTTGGGGTTTCTCTGGAGTGCCATCAACGAAATCAAGGCTCCTTTCATGTGTGATGTGCAACACGGAATTGCTCTGCACGCAGTGCAGGGGAATCGGGCCTCATCACGCGGCGAGGGGGAAGTCTCATGGTTTTTCTCGAGTTGCGGAGGGAACCTGGGGTATATTCTCGAGTTACGACGGGGATGGCCCTTCCACCCACGTGTTTGTTCAGCGACGTCAGGACTCCTGCCTAGTTGCGAGGGACAACTCGGGATTCTCCTCGAGGCTTGACAGGGAAATTGGGATGCCTCTCCAGCTGAGGCGGGAGACCAAGGGTCCCTTTCCACGTGCCACAGGAATCCTGGGACTCCTATCAATTTTCACGAGGAGTCAGGCATCGTCTCCTTTGGGGGCACTCCGCATACCTCTGGAGTTTTCAAAGAAGGTGAGGCCTCCGGTCGCGATGAGGTGTGGAACTAGGTCTTTCTCTGTGGTCTCCACAGGGGATTCAGACATCCTTTCGTCTTGGGAGATGCAAGACGAGTCTGCATTCAAGTCACTGCAGGGATAACCGGCCGTATTTTGAGTCAGGTCATCGTGGTATCCATTCCACTTGAGGCCGCAAACTCAGGGTCCCTCTCACATAGCTAGAGTTGAGAGAAGCCTCCTCTTGAGGTGCTTGTGGTAAGGTGGTATTCCTCTGGAGTCGAATCCAGGGACTAACCTCTCATCTCGAGTTGATTTTTGGTCCACGGAGCTCTTTCTTGTTGCTACAGTGACCTCAGGATCCCTCTAGCCTTGAAACAGTGTTCTTGGGGTTTCTCTGGAGTGCCATCATGGAAATCAAGGCTCCTTTCATGTGTGATGTGCAACACGGAATTGCTCTGCCCGCAGTGCAGGGGAATCGGGTCTCATCTCGCGGCGAGGGGGTAGTCTCATGGTTTTTCTCGAGTTGCGGCGGGAACCTGGGGTATATTCTCGAGTTACAACGGGGATGGCCCTTCCACCCACGTGTTTGTTCAGCGATGTCAGGACTCCTGCCTAGTTGCGAGGGACAACTCGGGATTCTCCTGCGGGCTTGGCAGGGCAACTGGGACGCCTCTCCAGCTGAGGCGGTAGACCAAGGGTCCCTTTCCATGTGCCACAGGAATCCTGGGACTCCTATCAAGTTGCACGAGGAGTCAGGCATCGTCTCCTTTGGAGGCAAGGATCTCCGCGTACCTCTGGAGTTTTCAAAGGATTTGAGGCCTCCGGTTGCGATGAGGTGGGGAAGTAGGTTTTCTCTGTGGTCTCCACAGTGGATTCAGACATCATTTCGTCTTGGGAGATGCAAGACGAGCCTGCATTCAAGTCACTGCAGGGATATCCGGCCTTATTTCGAGTCAGGGCTTCGCGGTGTCCATTCCACTTGAGGCCGCAAACTCAGGGTCCCTCTCACATAGCTAGAGCTGAGATAATCCTGCTCTTGAGGTGCTTGTGGTAAGGTGGTATTCCTCTGGAGTCGAAGCCAGGGACTAACCTCTCATCTCGAGTTGATTTTTGGTCCACGGAGCTCTTTCGTGTTGCTACAGTGACCTCAGGATCCCTCTCGCCTTGAAACAGTGTTCTTGGGGTTTCTCTGGAGTGCCATCAAGGAAATCAAGGCTCCTTTCATGTGTGATGTGCAACACGGAATTGCTCTGCACGCAGTGCAGGGGAATCGGGCCTCATCTCGCGGCGAGGGGGAAGTCTCATGGTTTTTCTCGAGTTGCGGCGGGAACCTGGGGTATATTCTCGAGTTACGACGGGGATGGCCCTTCCACACACGTGTTTCTTCAGTGCCGTCAGGACTCCTGCCTAGTTGGGAGTGACCACTCGGGATTCTCCTCGAGGCTTGGTAGGGCAATTGGGACGCCTCTCCAGCTGAGGCGGTAGACCAAGGGTCCCTTTCCACGTGCCACAGGAATCCTGGGACTCCTATCAAGTTTCACGAGGAGTCAGGCATCGTCTCCTTTGGAGGCACTGATCTCCACATACCTCTGGAGTTTTCAAAGGATGTGACGCCTCCGGTCGCGATGAGGTGGGAAAGTAGGTCTTTCTCTGTGGTCTCCACAGGGGATTCAGACATCCTTTCGTCTTGGGAGATGCAAGACGAGCCTGCATTCAAGTCACTGCAGGGATATTCGGCCTTATTTCGAGTCAGGGCATCACGGTGTCCATTCCACTTGAGGCCGCAAACTCAGGGTCCCTCTCACATATCTAGAGCTGAGAGAAGCCTCCTCTTGAGGTGCTTGTGGTAAGGTGGTATTCCTCTGAAGTCGAAGCCAGGGACTAACCTCTCAACTCGAGTTGATTTTTGGTCCACGGAGCTCTTTTGTGTGGCTACAGTGACCTCAGGATCCCTCTACCTTGAAACAGTGTTCTTGGGGTTTCTCTCGAGTGCCATCCAGGAAATCAAGGCTCCTTTCATGTGTGATGTGCAACACGGAATTGCTCTGCACGCAGTGCAGGGGAATCGGGCCTCATCTCGCGGCGAGGGGGAAGTCTCATGGTTTTTCTCGAGTTGCGGCGGGAACCTGGGGTATATTCTCGAGTTACGACGGGGATGGCCCTTACACACACGTGCTTGTTCAGCGACGTCAGGACTCCTGCCTAGTTGCGAGGGACAACTCGGGATTCTCCTCAAGGCTTGGCAGGGCAATTGGGACACCTCTCCAGCTGAGGCGGGAGACCAAGGGTCCCTTTCCCCGTGCCACAGGAATCCTGGGACTCCTATCAAGTTTCACGAGGAGTCAGGCATCGTCTCCTTTGGAGGCACTGATCTCCGCGTACCTCTGGAGTTTTCAAAGGTTGTGGGGCCTCCGGTCGCGATGAGGTGGGGAACTAGGTCTTTTTCTGTGGTCTCCACAGGGGATTCAGACATCCTTTCGTCTTGGGAGATGCAAGACGAGCTAGCATTCAAGTCACTGCAGGGATATCCGGCCTTATTTCGAGTCAGGGCAACGCGGTGTCCATTCCACTTGAGGCCGCAAATCAGGGTCCCTCTCACATACCTAGAGCTGAGAGAAGCCTCCTCTTGAGGTGCTTGTGGTAAGGTGATATTCTTCTGGAGTCGAAGCCAGGGACTAACCTCTCATCTCGAGTTGATTTTTGGTCCTCGGAGCTCTTTCGTGTGGCTACAGTGACCTCAGGATACTTCTAGCCTTGAAACAGTGTTCTTGGGGTTTCTCTGGAGTGTCATCAAGGAAATCAAGGCTCCTTTCATGTGTGATGTGCAACACGGAATTGCTCTGCACGCAGTTCACGGTATGGGGCCTCATTTTTCGGCGAGGGGGAAGTCTCATGGTTTTTCTCGAGTTGCGGCGGGAACCTGGGGTATATTCTTGAGTTACGACAGGGATGGCCCTTCCACACATATGCTTGTTCAGCGACGTCAGGACTCCTGCCTAGTTGCGAGGGACAACTCGGGATTCTCCTCGAGGCTTGGCAGGGCAATTGGGACGCCTCTCCAGCTGAGGGGGGAGACCAAGTGTCCCTTTCCATGTGCCACAGGAATCCTGGGACTCGTATCAAGTTTCACGAGGAGTCAGGCATCGTCTCCTTTGAAGGCACTGATCTTCGTGTACCTCTGGGGTTTTCAAAGAATGTGAGGTCTCCGGTCGCGATGAGGTGTGGAACTAGGTGTTTCTCTGTGGTCTCCACAGGGGATTCAGACATCCTTTCGTCTTGGGAGATGCAAGACGAGTCTGCATTCAAGTCACTGCAGGGATACCGGCCGTATTTAGAGTCAGGGCATCGTGGTATCCATTCCACTTGAGGCCGCAAACTCAGGGTCCCTCTCACATAGCTAGAGCTGAGATAATCCTGCTCTTGAGGTGCTTGTGGTAAGGTGGTATTCCTCTGGAGTCGAAGCCAGGGACTAACCTCTCAACTCGAGTTGATTTTTGGTCCACGGAGCTCTTTCGTGTTGCTACAGTGACCTCAGGATCCCTCTAGCCTTGAAACAGTGTTCTTGGGGTTTCTCTGGAGTGCCATCAAGGAAATCAAGGCTCCTTTCATGTGTGATGTGCAACACGGAATTGCTCTGCACGCAGTGCAGGGGAATCGGGCCTCATCTCGCGGCGAGGGGGAAGTCTCATGGTTTTTCTCGAGTTGCGGCGGGAACCTGGGGTATATTCTCGAGTTACGACGGGGATGGCCCTTCCACCCACGTGTTTGTTCAGCGATGTCAGGACTCCTGCCTAGTTGCGAGGGACAACTCGAGATTCTCCTGTGGGCTTGGCAGGGCAACTGCGACGCCTCTCCAGCTGAGGCGGTAGACCAAGGGTCCCTTTCCATGTGCCACAGGAATCCTGGGACTCCTATCAAGTTTCACGAGGAGTCAGGCATCGTCTCCTTTGGAGGCAAGGATCTCCACGTACCTCTGGAGTTTTCAAAAAATTTGAGGCCTCCGGTTGCGATGAGGTGGGGAAGTAGGTTTTCTCTGTGGTCTCCACAGTGGATTCAGACATCATTTCGTCTTGGGAGATGCAAGACGAGCCTGCATTCAAGTCACTGCAGGGATATCCGGCCTTATTTCGAGTCAGGGCTTCGCGGTGTCCATTCCACTTGAGGCCGCAAACTCAGGGTCCCTCTCACATAGCTAGAGCTGAGATAATCCTGCTCTTGAGGTGCTTGTGGTAAGGTGGTATTCCTCTGGAGTCGAAGCCAGGGACTAACCTCTCATCTCGAGTTGATTTTTGGTCCACGGAGCTCTTTCTTGTTGCTACAGTGACCTCAGGATCCCTCTCGCCTTGAAACAGTGTTCTTGGGGTTTCTCTGGAGTGCCATCAAGGAAATCAAGGCTCCTTTCATGTGTGATGTGCAACACGGAATTGCTCTGCACGCAGTGCAGGGGAATCGGGCCTCATCTCGCGGCGAGGGGGAAGTCTCATGGTTTTTCTCGAGTTGCGGCGGGAACCTGGGGAATATTCTCGAGTTACGACGGGGATGGCCCTTCCACCCACGTGTTTGTTCAGCCATGTCAGGACTCCTGCCTAGTTGCGAGGGACAACGCGGGATTCTCCTCGAGGCTTGGCAGGGCAATTGTGACGCCTCTCCAGCTGAGGCGGGAGACCAAGGGTCCCTTTCCACGTGCCACAGGAATCCTGGGACTCCTATCAAGTTTCACGAGGAGTCAGGCATCGTCTCCTTTGGAGGCACTGATCTGCGCGTACCTCTGGAGTTTTCAAAGGATGTGATGCCTCCGGTCGCGATGAGGTGGGAAAGTAGGTCTTTCTCTGTGGTCTCCACAGGGGATTCAGACATCCTTTCATTTTGGGACATGCAAGACGAGCCTGCATTCAAGTCACTGCAGGGATATCCGGCCTTATTTCGAGTCAGGGCTTCGCGGTGTCCATTCCACTTGAGGCCACAAACTCAGGGTCCCTCTCACATAGCTAGAGCTGAGATAATCCTGCTCTTGAGGTGCTTGTGGTAAGGTGGTATTCCTCTGGAGTCGAAGCCAGGGACTTACCTCTCATCTCGAGTTGATTTTTGGTCCACGGAGCTCTTTCGTGTTGCTACAGTGACCTCAGGATCCCTCTCGCCTTGAAACAGTGTTCTTGTGGTTTCTCTGGAGTGCCATCAAGGAAATCAAGGCTCCTTTCATGTGTGATGTGCAACACGGAATTGCTCTGCACGCAGTGCAGGGGAATCGGGCCTCATCTCGCGGCGAGGGGGAAGTCTCATGGTTTTTCTCGAGTTGCGGAGGGAACCTGGGGTATATTCTCGAGTTACGACGGGGATGGCCCTTCCACCCACGTGTTTGTTCAGCGACGTCAGGACTCCTGCCTAGTTGCGAGGGACAACTCGGGATTCTCCTCGAGGCTTGGCAGGGAAATTGGGATGCCTCTCCAGCTGAGGCGGGAGACCAAGGGTCCCTTTCCACGTGCCACAGGAATCCTGGGACTCCTATCAATTTTCACGAGGAGTCAGGCATCGTCTCCTTTGGGGGCACTCCGCATACCTCTGGAGTTTTCAAAGAAGGTGAGGCCTCCGGTCGCGATGAGGTGTGGAACTAGGTCTTTCTCTTTGGTCTCCACAGGGGATTCAGACATACTTTCGTCTTGGGAGATGCAAGACGAGCCTGCATTCAAGTCACTGCAGGGATATCCGGCCTTATATAGAGTCAGGGCATAGCGGTGTCCATTCCACTTGAGGCCGCAAACTCAGGGTCCCTCTCAGATACCTAGAGCTGAGAGAAGCGTCATCTTGAGGTGCTTGTGGTAAGGTGGTATTCCTCTGGAGTGGAAGCCAGGGACTAACCTCTCATCTCGAGTTGATTTTTGGTCCACGGAGCTCTTTAGTGTGGCTACAGTGACCTCAGGATCCCTCTAGCCTTGAAACAGTGTTCTTGGGGTTTCTCTGGAGTGCCATCAAGGAAAATAAGGCTCCTTTCATGTGTGATGTGCAACACGGAATTACTCTGCATGCAGTGCAGGGGAATCGGGCCTCATTTTGCGGCGAGGGGGAAGTCTCATGGTTTTTCTCGAGTTGCGTCGGGAACCTGGGGTATATTCTCGAGTTACGACGGGGATGGCCCTTCCACCCACGTGTTTGTTCAGCCATGTCAGGACTCCTGCCTAGTTGCGAGGGACAACGCGGGATTCTCCTCGAGGCTTGGCAGGGCAATTGTGACGCCTCTCCATCTGAGGCGGGATACCAAGGGTCCCTTTCCACGTGCCACAGGAATCCTGGGAATCCTATCAAGTTTCACGAGGAGTCAGGCATCGTCTCCTTTGGAGGCACTGATCTCCGCGTACCTCTGGAGTTTTCAAAGGATGTGAGGCCTCCGGTCGCGATGAGGTGGGGAAGTAGGTCTTTCTCTGTGGTCTCCACAGGGGATTCAGACATCCTTTCATCTTGGGAGATGCAAGACGAGCCTGCATTCAAGTCACTGCAGGGATATCCGGCCTTTTATCGAGTCAGGGCATCGCGGTGTCCATTCCACTTGAGGCCGCAAAATCAGGGTCCCTCTCACATACCTAGAGCTGAGAGAATCCTCCTCTTGAGGTGCTTGTGGTAAGGTGGTATTCCTCTGGAGTCGAAGCCAGGGACTAACCTCTCATCTCGAGTTGATTTTTGGTCCACAGAGCTCTTTCGTGTTGCTACAGTGACCTCAGTTTCCCTCTAGCCTTGAAACAGTGTTCTTGGGGTTTCTCTGGAGTGCCATCAAGGAAATCAAGGCTCCTTTCATGTGTGATGTGCAACACGGAATTGCTCTGCCCGCAGTGCAGGGGAATCGGGCCTCATCTCGCGGCGAGGGGGTAGTCTCATGGTTTTTCTCGAGGTGCGGCGGGAACCTGGGGTATATTCTCGAGTTACGACGGGGAAGGCCCTTCCACACACGTGTTTATTCAGCGACGTCAGGACTCCTGCCTAGTTGCGAGGGACAACTCGGGATTCTCCTGGGGGCTTGGCAGGGCAATTGGGACGCCTCTCCAGCTGAGGCGGTAGACCAAGGGTCCCTTTCCATTGCCACAAGAATCCTGGGACTCCTATCAAGTTTCACGAGGAGTCAGGCATCGTCTCTTTGGAGGCACTGATCTCCGCGTACCTCTGGAGTTTTCAAAGGATTTGAGGCCTCCGGTTGCGATGAGGTGGGGAAGTAGGTTTTCTCTGTTGTCTCCATAGTGGATTCAGACATCCTTTCGTCTTGGGAGATGCAAGACGAGCCTGCATTCAAGTCACTGCAGGGATATCCGGCCTTATTTCGAGTCAGGGCTTCGCGGTGTCCATTCCACTTGAGGCCACAAACTCAGGGTCCCTCTCACATAGCTAGAGCTGAGAGAAGCGTCATCTTGAGGTGCTTGTGGTAAGGTGGTATTCCTCTGGAGTGGAAGCCAGGGACTAACCTCTCATCTCGAGTTGATTTTTGGTCCACGGAGCTCTTTAGTGTGGCTACAGTGACCTCAGGATCCCTCTAGCCTTGAAACAGTGTTCTTGGGGTTTCTCTGGAGTGCCATCAAGGAAAATAAGGCTCCTTTCATGTGTGATGTGCAACACGGAATTACTCTGCATGCAGTGCAGGGGAATCGGGCCTCATTTTGCGGCGAGGGGGAAGTCTCATGGTTTTTCTCGAGTTGCGGCGGGAACCTGGGGTATATTCTCGAGTTACGACGGGGATGGCCCTTCCACCCACGTGTTTGTTCAGCCATGTCAGGACTCCTGCCTAGTTGCGAGGGACAACGCGGGATTCTCCTCGAGGCTTGGCAGGGCAATTGTGACGCCTCTCCAGCTGAGGCGGGAGACCAAGGGTCCCTTTCCACGTGCCACAGGAATCCTGGGACTCCTATCAAGTTTCACGAGGAGTCAGGCATCGTCTCCTTTGGAGGCACTGATCTCCGCGTACCTCTTGAGTTTTCAAAAGATCTGAGGCCTCGGGTCGCGATGAGGTGGGGAAGTAGGTCTTTCTCTGTGGTCTCCACGGGGGATTCAGACATCCTTTCATCTTGGGAGATGCAAGACGAGCCTGCATTCAAGTCACTGCAGGGATATCCGGCCTTATTCCGAGTCAGGGCATCGCGGTGTCCATTCCACTTGAGGCCGCAAACTCAGGGTCCCTCTCACATAGCTAGAGCTGAGAGAAGCCTCCTCTTGAGGTGCTTGTGGTAAGGTGGTATTCCTCTGGAGTCGAAGCCAGGGACTAACCTCTCATTTCGAGTTGATTTTTGGTCCACGGAGCTCTTTCGTGTTGCTACAGTGACCTCAGGATCCCTCTAGCCTTGAAAAAGTGTTCTTGGGGTTTCTCTGGAGTGCCATCAAGGAAATCAAGGCTCCTTTCATGTGTGATGTGCAACACGGAATTGCTCTGCCCGCAGTGCAGGTGAATCGGGCCTCATCTCGCGGCGAGGGGGAAGTCTCATGGTTTTTCTCGATTTGCGGCGGGAACCTGGGGTATATTCTCGAGTTACGATGGGGATGGCCCTTCCACACACGTGTTTCTTCAGCGACGTCAGGACTCCTGCCTAGTTGCGAGGGACAACTCGGGATTCTCCTCGAGGCTTGGCAGGGCAATTGGGATGCCTCGCCAGCTGAGGCGGGAGACCAAGGGTCCCTTTCCACGTGCCACAGGAATCCTGGGACTCCTATCAATTTTCACGAGGAGTCAGGCATCGTCTCCTTTGGAGGCACTCCGCGTACCTCTGGAGTTTTCAAAGAATGTGAGGCCTCCGGTCGCGATGAGGTGGGGAACTAGGTCTTTCTCTGTGGTCTCCACAGGGGATTCAGACATCCTTTCGTCTTGGGAGATGCAAGACGAGTCTGCATTCAAGTCACTGCAGGGATATCCGGCAATAATTCGAGTCAGGGCATCGTGGTATCCATTCCACTTGAGGCCGCAAACTCAGGGTCCCTCTCACATAGCCAGAGTTGAGAGAAGCCTAGTCTTGAGGTGCTTGGGGTAAGGTGGTATTCCTCTGGATTCGAATCCAGGGACTAACCTCTCATCTCGAGTTGATTTTTGGTCCACGGAGCTCTTTCTTGTTGCTACAGTGACCTCAGGATCCCTCTAGCCTTGAAAGAGTTTTCTTGGGGTTTCTCTGGAGGGCCATCAAGGAAATCAAGGCTCCTTTCATGTGTGATGTGCAACACGGAATTGCTCTGCCCGCAGTGCAGGGGAATCGGGTCTCATCTCGCGGCGAGGGGGTAGTCTCATGGTTTTTCTCGAGTTGCGGCGGGAACCTGGGGTATATTCTCGAGTTACGACGGGGATGGCCCTTCCACACACGTGTTTGTTCAGCGACGTCAGGACTCCTGCCTAGTTGCGAGGGACAACACGGAATTCTCCTGGGGGCTTGGCAGGGCAACTGGGACGCCTCTCCAGCTGAGGCGGTAGACCAAGGGTCCCTTTCCATGTGCCACATTAATCCTGGGACTCCTATCAAGTTTCACGAGGAGTCAGGCATCGTCTCCTTTGGAGGCACTGATCTCCGCGTACCTCTGGAGTTTTCAAAGGATTTGAGGCCTCCGGTTGCGATGAGGTGGGGAAGTAGGTTTTCTCTGTGGTCTCCACAGTGGATTCAGACATCATTTCGTCTTGGGAGATGCAAGACGAGCCTGCATTCAAGTCACTGCAGGGATATCCGGCCTTATTTCGAGTCAGGGCTTCGCGGTGTCCATTCCACTTGAGGCTGCAAACTCAGGGTCCCTCTCACATAGCTAGAGCTGAGATAATCCTGCTCTTGAGGTGCTTGTGGTAAGGTGGTATTCCTCTGGAGTTGAAGCCAGGGACTAACCTCTCATCTCGAGTTGATTTTTGGTCCACGGAGCTCATTCGTGTTGCTACAGTGACCTCAGGATCCCTCTAGCCTTGAAACAGTGTTCTTGGGGTTTCTCTGGAGTGCCATCAAGAAATCAAGGCTCCTTTCATGTGTGATGTGCAACACGGAATTGCTCTGCACGCAGTGCAGGGGAATCGGGCCTCATCTCACGGCGAGGGGGAAGTCTCATGGTTTTTCTCGAGTTGCGGCGGGAACCTGGGGTATATTCTCGAGTTACGACGGGGCTGGCCCTTCCACACACGTGTTTCTTCAGCGCCGTCAGGACTCCTTCCTAGTTGCGAGGGACAACTCGTGATTCTCCTCCAGGCTTGCCAGGGCAATTGGGATGCCTCTCCAGCTGAGGCGGGAGACCAAGGGTCCCTTTCCACGTGCAACAGGAAACCTGGGACTGCTATCAAGTTTCACGAGGAGTCAGCCATCGTCTCCTTTGGAGGCACTGATCTTCGTGTACCTCTGGAGTTTTCAAAGGATGTGAGGCCTCTGGTCGTGATGAGGTGGGGAACTAGGTCTTTTTCTATGGTCTCCACAGGGGATTCAGACATACTTTCGTCTTGGGAGATGCAAGACGAGCCTGCATTCAAGTCACTGCAAGAATATCTGGCCTTATTTCGAGTCAGGGCATCACGGTGTCCATTCCACTTGAGGCCGCAAACTCAGGGTTCCTCTCAGATACCTAGAGCTGAGAGAAGCGTCATCTTAAGGTGCTTGTGGTAAGGTGGTATTCCTCTGGAGTGGAAGCCAGGGACTAACCTCTCATCTCGAGTTGATTTTTGGTCCACGGAGCTCTTTAGTGTGGCTACAGTGACCTCAGGATCCCTCTAGCCTTGAAACAGTGTTCTTGGGGTTTCTCTGGAGTGCCATCAAGGAAAATAAGGCTCCTTTCATGTGTGATGTGCAAGACGGAATTACTCTGCATGCAGTGCAGGGGAATCGGGCCTCATTTTGCGGCGAGGGGGAAGTCTCATGGTTTTACTCGAGTTGCGGCGGGAACCTGGGGTATATTCTCGAGTTACGACGGGGATGGCCCTTCCACCCACGTGTTTGTTCAGCCATGTCAGGACTCCTGCCTAGTTGCGAGGGACAACGCGGGATTCTCCTCGAGGCTTGGCAGGGCAATTGGGACGCCTCTCCATCTGAGGCGGGAGACCAAAGGTCCCTTTCCACGTGCCACAGGAATCCTGGGACTCCTATCAAGTTTCACGAGGAGTCAGGCATCGTCTCCTTTGGAGGCACTGATCTCCGCGTACCTCTTGAGTTTTCAAAAGATCTGAGGCCTCGGGTCGCGATGAGGTGGGGAAGTAGGTCTTTCTCTGTGGTCTCCACAGGGGATTCAGACATCCTTTCATCTTGGGAGATGCAAGACGAGCCTGCATTCAAGTCACTGCAGGGATATTCGGCCTTATTTCGAGTCAGGGCATCACGGTGTCCATTCCACTTGAGGCCGCAAACTCAGGGTCCCTCTCACATATCTAGAGCTGAGAGAAGCCTCCTCTTGAGGTGCTTGTGGTAAGGTGGTATTCCTCTGGAGTCGAAGCCAGGGACTAACCTCTCATCTCGAGTTGATTCGTGGTCCACGGAGCTGTTTCGTGTTGCTACAGTGAATTCAGGATCCCTCTAGCCTTGAAACAGTGTTCTTGGGGTTTCTCTGGAGTGCCATCAAGGAAATCAAGGCTCCTTTCATGTGTGATGTGCAACACGGATTGCTCAGCATGCAGTGCAGGGGAATCGGGCCTCATCTCGCGGCGAGGGGGAAATCTCATGGTTTTTCTCGAGTTGCGGCGGGAACCTGGGGTATATTCTCGAGTTACAACGGGGATGGCCCTTCCACCCACGTGTTTGTTCAGCGACGTCAGGACTCCTTCCTAGTTGCGAGGGACAACTCGTGATTCTCCTCCAGGCTTGCCAGGACAATTGGGATGCCTCTCCAGCTGAGGCGGGAGACCAAGGGTCCCTTTCCACGTGCAACAGGAAACCTGGGACTCCTATCAAGTTTCACGAGGAGTCAGCCATCGTCTCCTTTGGAGGCACTGATCTTCGTGTACCTCTGGAGTTTTCAAAGGATGTGAGGCCTCTGGTCGTGATGAGGTGGGGAACTAGGTCTTTTTCTATGGTCTCCACAGGGGATTCAGACATACTTTCGTCTTGGGAGATGCAAGACGAGCCTGCATTCAAGTCACTGCAGGGATATCCGGCCTTATTTCGAGTCAGGGCATCGTGGTATCCATTCCACTTGAGGCCACAAACTCAGGGTCCCTCTCACATAGCTAGAGCTGAATGAAGCCTCCTCTTGAGGTGCTTGTGGTAAGGTGCTATTCCTCTGGAGTCGAATCCAGGGACTAACCTTCATCTCGAGTTGATTTTTGGTCCACGGAGCTCTTTCGTGTTGCTACAGTGACCTCAGGATCCCTCTAGCCTTGAAACAGTGTTCTTGGGGTTTCTCTGGAGTGCCATCAAGGAAATCAAGGCTCCTTTCATGTGTGATGTGCAACACGGAATTGCTCTGCCCGCAGTGCAGGGGAATCGGGCCTCATCTCGCGGCGAGGGGGAAGTCTCATGGTTTTTCTCGAGTTGCGGCGGGAACCTGGGGTATATTCTCGAGTTACGACGGGGATGGCCCTTCCACCCACGTGTTTGTTCAGCGACGTCAGGACTCCTGCCTAGTTGCGAGGGACAACTCGGGATTCTCCTGGGTGCTTGGCAGGGCAATTGGGACGCCTCTCCAGCTGAGGCGGTAGACCAAGGGTCCCTTTCCATGTGCCACAGGAATCCTGGGACTCCTATCAAGTTTCACGAGGAGTCAGGCATCGTCTCCTTTGGAGGCACTGATCTCCGCGTACCTCTGGAGTTTTCAAAGGATTTGAGGCCTCCGGTTGCGATGACGTGGGGATGTAGGTTTTCTCTGTGGTCTCCACAGTGGATTCAGAAATCATTTCGTCTTGGGAGATGCAAGACGAGCCTGCATTCAAGTCACTGCAGGGATATCCGGCCTTATTTCGAGTCAGGGCTTCGCGGTGTCCATTCCACTTGAGGCCACAAACTCAGGGTCCCTCTCACATAGCTAGAGCTGAGATAATCCTGCTCTTGAGGTGCTTGTGGTAACGTGGTATTCCTCTGAAGTCGAAGCCAGGGACTAACCTCTCATCTCGAGTTGATTTTTGGTCCACGGAGCTCTTTCTTGTTGCTACAGTGACCTCAGGATCCCTCTAGCCTTGAAACAGTGTTCTTGGGGTTTCTCTGGAGTGCCATCAAGGAAATCAAGGCTCCTTTCATGTGTGATGTGCAACACGGAATTGCTCTGCCCGCAGTGCAGGGGAATCGGGCCTCATCTCGCGGCGAGGGGGAAGTCTCATGGTTTTTCTCGAGTTGCGGAGGGAACCTGGGGTATATTCTCGAGTTACGACGGGGATGGCCCTTCCACACACGTGTTTCTTCAGCGACGTCAGGACTCCTGCCTAGTTGCGAGGGACAACTCGGGATTCTCCTCGAGGCTTGGCAGGGCAATTGGGATGCCTCTCCAGCTGAGACGGGAGACCAAGGGTCCCTTTCCACGTGCCACAGGAATCCTGGGACTCGTATCAAGTTTAACGAGGAGTCAGGCATCGTCTCCTTTGGAGGCACTGATCTCTGAGTACCTCAGGAGTTTTCAAAGGATGTGAAGTCTCCGGTCGCGATGAGGTGGGGAACTAGGTCTTTCTCTGTGGTCTCCACAGGGGTTTCAGATATCCTTTCGTTTGTGGAATGCAAGACGAGCCTGCATTCAAGTCACTGCAGGGATATCCGGCCTTATTTTGAGTCAGGGCATCGCGGTGTCCATTCCACTTGAGGCCGCAAACTCAGGGTCCCTCTCACATAGCTAGAGCTGAGAGAAGCCTCCTCTTGAGGTGCTTGTGGTAAGGTGGTATTCCTCTGGAGTCGAAGCCAGGGACTAACCTCTCATCTCGAGTTGATTTTTGGTCCACGGAGCTGTTTCGTGTTGCTACAGTGACCTCAGGATCCCTCTAGCCTTGAAACAGTGTTCTTGGGGTTTCTCTGGAGTGCCATCAAGGAAATCAAGGCTCCTTTCATGTTTGATGTGCAACTCGGATTGCTCAGCATGCAGTGCAGGGGAATCGGGCCTCATCTCGCGGCGAGGGGGAATTCTCATGGTTTTTCTCGAGTTGCGGCGGGAACCTGGGGTATATTCTCGAGTTACAACGGGGATGGCCCTTCCACCCACGTGTTTGTTCAGCGACGTCAGGACTCCTTCCTAGTTGCGAGGGACAACTCGGGATTCTCCTCCAGGCTTGCCAGGGCAATTGGGATGCCTCTCCAGCTGAGGCGGGAGACCAAGGGTCCCTTTCCACGTGCAACAGGAAACCTGGGACTCCTATCAAGTTTCACGAGGAGTCAGCCATCGTCTCCTTTGGAGGCACTGATCTTCGTGTACCTCTGGAGTTTTCAAAGGATGTGAGGCCTCTGGTCGTGATGAGGTGGGGAACTAGGTCTTTTTCTATGGTCTCCACAGGGGATTCAGACATACTTTCGTCTTGTGAGATGCAAGACGAGCCTGCATTCAAGTCACTGCAAGGATATCCGGCCTTATTTCGAGTCAGGGCATCACGGTGTCCATTCCACTTGAGGCCGCAAACTCAGGGTCCCTCTCACATAGCTAGAGCTGAGAGAAGCCTCCTCTTGAGGTGCTTGTGGTAAGGTGGTATTCCTCTGGAGTCGAAGCCAGGGACTAACCTCTCATTTCGAGTTGATTTTTGGTCCACGGAGCTCTTTCGTGTTGCTACAGTGACCTCAGGATCCCTCTAGCCTTGAAAAAGTGTTCTTGGGGTTTCTCTGGAGTGCCATCAAGGAAATCAAGGCTCCTTTCATGTGTGATGTGCAACACGGAATTGCTCTGCACGCAGTGCAGGGGAATCGGGCCTCATCTGGCGGCGAGGGGGAAGTCTCATGGTTTTTCTCGATTTGCGGCGGGAACCTGGGGTATATTCTCGAGTTACGACGGGGATGGCCCTTCCACACACGTGTTTCTTCAGCGACGTCAGGACTCCTGCCTAGTTGCGAGGGACAACTCGGGATTCTCCTCGAGGCTTGGCAGGGCAATTGGGATGCCTCGCCAGCTGAGGCGGGAGACCAAGGGTCCCTTTCCACGTGCCACAGGAATCCTGGGACTCCTATCAATTTTCACGAGGAGTCAGGCATCGTCTCCTTTGGAGGCACTCCGCGTACCTCTGGAGTTTTCAAAGAATGTGAGGCCTCCGGTCGCGATGAGGGGTGGAACTAGGTCTTTCTCTGTGGTCTCCACTGGGGATTCAGACATCCTTTCGTCTTGGGAGATGCAAGACGAGTCTGCATTCAAGTCACTGCAGGGATATCCGGCAGTAATTCGAGTCAGGGCATCGTGGTATCCATTCCACTTGAGGCCGCAAACTCAGGGTCCCTCTCACATAGCTAGAGTTGAGAGAAGCCTAGTCTTGAGGTGCTTGTGGTAAGGTGGTATTCCTCTGGATTCGAATCCAGGGACTAACCTCTCATCTCGAGTTGATTTTTGGTCCACGGAGCTCTTTCTTGTTGCTACAGTGACCTCAGGATCCCTCTAGCCTTGAAAGAGTTTTCTTGGGGTTTCTCTGGAGGGCCATCAAGGAAATCAAGGCTCCTTTCATGTGTGATGTGCAACACGGAATTGCTCTGCCCGCAGTGCAGGGGAATCGGGTCTCATCTCGCGGCGAGGGGGTAGTCTCATGGTTTTTCTCGAGTTGCGGCGGGAACCTGGGGTATATTCTCGAGTTACGACGGGGATGGCCCTTCCACACACGTGTTTGTTCAGCGACGTCAGGACTCCTGCCTAGTTGCGAGGGACAACACGTAATTCTCCTGGGGGCTTGGCAGGGCAACTGGGACGCCTCTCCAGCTGAGGCGGTAGAACAAGGGTCCCTTTCCATGTGCCACATTAATCCTGGGACTCCTATCAAGTTTCACGAGGAGTCAGGCATCGTCTCCTTTGGAGGCACTGATCTCCGCGTACCTCTGGAGTTTTCAAAGGATTTGAGGCCTCCGGTTGCGATGAGGTGGGGAAGTAGGTTTTCTCTGTGGTCTCCACAGTGGATTCAGACATCATTTCGTCTTGGGAGATGCAAGACGAGCCTGCATTCAAGTCACTGCAGGGATATCCGGCCTTATTTCGAGTCAGGGCTTCGCGGTGTCCATTCCACTTGAGGCCGCAAACTCAGGGTCCCTCTCACATAGCTAGAGCTGAGATAATCCTGCTCTTGAGGTGCTTGTGGTAAGGTGGTATTCCTCTGGAGTTGAAGCCAGGGACTAACCTCTCATCTCGAGTTGATTTTTGGTCCACGGAGCTCATTCGTGTTGCTACAGTGACCTCAGGATCCCTCTAGCCTTGAAACAGTGTTCTTGGGGTTTCTCTGGAGTGCCATCAAGGAAATCAAGGCTCCTTTCATGTGTGATGTGCAACACGGAATTGCTCTGCACGCAGTGCAGGGGAATCCGGCCTCATCTCACGGCGAGGGGGAAGTCTCATGGTTTTTCTCGAGTTGCGGCGGGAACCTGGGGTATATTCTCGAGTTACGACGGGGATGGCCCTTCCACACACGTGTTTCTTCAGCGCCGTCAGGACTCCTTCCTAGTTGCGAGGGACAACTCGTGATTCTCCTCCAGGCTTGCCAGGGCAATTGGGATGCCTCTCCAGCTGAGGCGGGAGACCAAGGGTCCCTTTCCACGTGCAACAGGAAACCTGGGACTCCTATCAAGTTTCACGAGGAGTCAGCCATCGTCTCCTTTGGAGGCACTGATCTTCGTGTACCTCTGGAGTTTTCAAAGGATGTGAGGCCTCTGGTCGTGATGAGGTGGGGAACTAGGTCTTTTTCTATGGTCTCCACAGGGGATTCAGACATACTTTCGTCTTGGGAGATGCAAGACGAGCCTGCATTCAAGTCACTGCAAGAATATCTGGCCTTATTTCGAGTCAGGGCGTCACGGTGTCCATTCCACTTGAGGCCGCAAACTCAGGGTCCCTCTCAGATACCTAGAGCTGAGAGAAGCGTCATCTTGAGGTGCTTGTGGTAAGGTGGTATTCCTCTGGAGTGGAAGCCAGGGACTAACCTCTCATCTCGAGTTGATTTTTGGTCCACGGAGCTCTTTAGTGTGGCTACAGTGACCTCAGGATCCCTCTAGCCTTGAAACAGTGTTCTTGGGGTTTCTCTGGAGTGCCATCAAGGAAAATAAGGCTCCTTTCATGTGTGATGTGCAACACGGAATTACTCTGCATGCAGTGCAGGGGAATCGGGCCTCATTTTGCGGCGAGGGGGAAGTCTCATGGTTTTACTCGAGTTGCGGCGGGAACCTGGGGTATATTCTCGAGTTACGACGGGGATGGCCCTTCCACCCACGTGTTTGTTCAGCCATGTCAGGACTCCTGCCTAGTTGCGAGGGACAACGCGGGATTCTCCTCGAGGCTTGGCAGGGCAATTGGGACGCCTCTCCAGCTGAGGCGGGAGACCAAGGGTCCCTTTCCACGTGCCACAGGAATCCTGGGACTCCTATCAAGTTTCACGAGGAGTCAGGCATCGTCTCCTTTGGAGGCACTGATCTCCGCGTACCTCTTGAGTTTTCAAAAGATCTGAGGCCTCGGGTCGCGATGAGGTGGGGAAGTAGGTCTTTCTCTGTGGTCTCCACAGGGGATTCAGACATCCTTTCATCTTGGGAGATGCAAGACGAGCCTGCATTCAAGTCACTGCAGGGATATTCGGCCTTATTTCGAGTCAGGGCATCACGGTGTCCATTCCACTTGAGGCCGCAAACTCAGGATCCCTCTCACATATCTAGAGCTGAGAGAAGCCTCCTCTTGAGGTGCTTGTGGTAAGGTGGTATTCCTCTGGAGTCGAAGCCAGGGACTAACCTCTCATCTCGAGTTGATTCGTGGTCCACGGAGCTGTTTCGTGTTGCTACAGTGAATTCAGGATCCCTCTAGCCTTGAAACAGTGTTCTTGGGGTTTCTCTGGAGTGCCATCAAGGAAATCAAGGCTCCTTTCATGTTTGATGTGCAACACGGATTGCTCAGCATGCAGTGCAGGGGAATCGGGCCTCATCTCGCGGCGAGGGGGAAGTCTCATGGTTTTTCTCGAGTTGCGGCGGGAACCTGGGGTATATTCTCGAGTTACAACGGGGATGGCCCTTCCACCCACGTGTTTGTTCAGCGACGTCAGGACTCCTTCCTAGTTGCGAGGGACAACTCGGGATTCTCCTCGAGGCTTGGCAGGGCAATTGGGATGCCTCTCCAGCTGAGACGGGAGACCAAGGGTCCCTTTCCACGTGCCACAGGAATCCTGGGACTCGTATCAAGTTTAACGAGGAGTCAGGCATCGTCTCCTTTGGAGGCACTGATCTCTGAGTACCTCAGGAGTTTTCAAAGGATGTGAAGCCTCCGGTCGCGATGAGGTGGGGAACTAGGTCTTTCTCTGTGGTCTCCACAGGGGTTTCAGATATCCTTTCGTTTGTGAAATGCAAGACGAGCCTGCATTCAAGTCACTGCAGGGATATCCGGCCTTATTTCGAGTCAGGGCATCGCGGTGTCCATTCCACTTGAGGCCGCAAACTCAGGGTCCCTCTCACATAGATAGAGCTGAGAGAAGCCTACTCTTGAGGTGCTTGTGGTAAGGTGGTATTCCTCTGGAGTCGAAGCCAGGGACTAACCTCTCATCTCGAGTTGATTCTTGGTCCACGGAGCTCTTTCGTGTTGCTACAGTGACCTCAGGATCCCTCTAGCCTTGAAACAGTGTTCTTGGGGTTTCTCTGGAGTGCCATCAAGGAAATCAAGGCTCCTTTCATGTGTGATGTGCAACACGGAATTGCTCTGCACGCAGTGCAGGGGAATCGGGCCTCATCTCGCGGCGAGGGGGACGTCTCATGGTTTTTCTCGAGTTGCGGCGGGAACCTGGGGTATATTCTCGAGTTACGACGGGGATGGCCCTTCCACACACGTGTTTGTTCAGCGACGGCAGGACTCCTGCCTAGTTGCGAGGGACAACTCGGGATTCTCCTCGAGGCTTGGCAGGGCAATTGGGACGCCTCTCCAGCTGAGGCGGGAGTCCAAGGGTCCCTTTCCACGTGCCACAGGAATTCTGGGACTCCTATCAAGTTTCACGAGGAGTCAGGCATCGTCTCCTTTGGAGGCACTCATCTCCGCGTACCTCTGGAGTTTTCAAAGGATGTGAGGCCTCCGGTCGCGATGAGGTGGGGAAGTAGGTCTTTCTCTGTGGTCTCCACAGGGGATTCAGACATCCTTTCGTCTTGGGAGATGCAAGACGAGCCTGCATTCAAGTCACTGCAGGGATATTCGACCTTTTTTCGAGTCAGGGCATCACGGTGTCCATTCCACTTGGGGCCGTAAACTCAGGGTCCCTCTCACATATCTAGAGCTGAGAGAAGCCTCCTCTTGAGGTGCTTGTGGTAAGGTGGTATTCCTCTGGAGTCTAAGCCAGGGACTAACCTCTCAATTCGAGTTGATTTTTTGTCCACGGAGTACTTTTGTGTGGCTACAGCGACCTCAGAATCCCTCTACCTTGAAAGAGTGTTCTTGGGGTTTCTCTGGAGTGCCATCAAGGAAATCAAGGCTCCTTTGATGTGTGATGTGCAACACGGAATTGCTCTGCACGCAGTGCAGGGGAATCGGGCCTCATCTTGCGGCGAGGGGGAAGTCTCATGGTTTTTCTCGAGTTGCGTCGGGAACCTGGGGTATATTCTCGAGTTACGACGGGGATGGCCCTTACACACACGTGTTTTTTCAGCCGGGTCAGGACTCCTGCCTAGTTGCGAGGGACAACTCGGGATTCTCCTCGAGGCTTGGCAGGGCAATTGGGACGCCTCTCCAGCTGAGGCGGGAGACCAAGGGTCCCTTTCCCCGTGCCACAGGAATCCTGGGACTCCTATCAAGTTTCACGAGGAGTCAGGCATCGTCTCCTTTGGAGGCACTGATCTCCGCGTACCTCTGGAGTTTTCAAAGAATGTGAGGCCTCCGGTCGTGATGAGTTGGGGAACTAGTTCTTTTTCTGTGGTCTCCACAGGGGATTCAGACATCCTTTCGTCTTGGGAGATGCAAGACGAGCCTGCATTCAATTCACTGCAGGGATATCCGGCCTTATTTCGAGTCAGGGCATCGCGGTGTCCATTCCACTTGAGGCCGCAAATCAGGGTCCCTCTCACATACCTAGAGCTGAGAGAAGCCTCCTCTTGAGGTGCTTCTGGTAAGGTGATATTCTTCTGGAGTCGAAGCCAGGGACTGCCCTCTCATCTCGAGTTGACTTTTGGTCCACGGAGCTCTTTCGTGTGGCTACAGTGACCTCAGGATCCCTCTAGCCTTGAAACAGTGTTCTTGGAGTTTTTCTGGAGTGCCATCAAGGAAATCAAGGCTCCTTTCATGTGTGATGTGCAACACGGAATTGCTCTGCACGCAGTGCAGGGGAATCGGGCCTCATCTCACGGCGAGGGGGAAGTCTCATGCTTTTTCTCGAGTTGCGGCGGGAACCTGGGGTATATTCTCGAGTTACGATGGGGATGGCGCTTCCACCTACGTCTTTGTTCAGCGACGTCAGGACTCCTGCCTAGTTGCGAGGGACAATTCGGGGTTCTCCTCGAGGCTTGGCAGGGCAATTGGAACGCCTCTCCAGCTGAGGCGGGAGACCAAGGGTCCCTTTCCACGTGCCACAGGAATCCTGGGACTCCTATCAAGTTTCACAAGGAGTCAGGCATCGTCTCCTTTGGAGGCACTGATCTCCGCGTACCTCTGGAGTTTTCAAAGGATGTGAGGCCCTGTCGCGATGGGGTGGGGAACTATGTCTTTCTCTGTGGTCTCTACAGGGGATTCAGACATCCTTTCGTCTTGGGAGATGCAAGACGAGCCTGCATTCAAGTCACTGCAGGGATATCCAGCCTTATTTCGAGTCAGGGCATCGCGGTGTCCATTCCACTTGAGGCCGCAAACTCAGGGTCCCTCTCACATACCTAGAGCTGAGAGAAGCCTCCTCTTGAGGTGCTTGTGGTAAGTTGATATTTTTCTGGAGTCGAAGCCAGGGACTAACCTCTCATCTCGAGTTGATTTTTGGTCCTCGGAGCTCTTTCGTGTGGCTACAGTGACCTCAGGATACTTCTAGCCTTGAAACAGTGTTCTTGGGGTTTTTCTGGAGTGCCATCAAGGAAATCAAGGCTCTTTTCATGTGTGATGTGCAACACGGAATTGCTCTGCACGCAGTGCACGGGAATCGGGCCTCATCTCGCGGCGAGGGGGAAGTCTCATGGTTTTTCTCGAGTTGCGGCGGGAACCTGGGGTATATTCTCGAGTTACGACGGGGATGGCCCTTCCACACACGTGTTTCTTCAGCGACGTCAAGACTCCTGCCTAGTTGCGAGGGACAACTCGGGATTCTCCTCGAGGCTTGGCAGGGCAATTGGGACTCCTCTCAATCTGAGGCGGGAGACCAAGGGTCCCTTTCCACGTGCCACAGGAATCCTGGGACTCCTATCAAGTTTCACGAGGAGTCAGGCATGGTCTCCTTTGGAGGCACTGATCTCCGTGTACCTCTGTAGTTTTCAAAGGATGTGAGGCCTCCGGTCGCGATGAGGTGGGGAACTAGGTCTTTCTCTGTGGTCTCCACAGGGGATTCAGACATCCTTTCATCTTGGGAGATGCAAGACGAGCCTACATTCAAGTCACTGCAGGGATATCCGGCCTTATTTCGAGTCAGGGCATCGCAGTGTCCATTCCACTTGAGGCCGCAAACTCAGGGTCCCTCTCACATAGCTAGAGCTGAGAGAAGCCTCCTCTTGAGGTGCTTGTGGTAAGGTGGTATTCCTCTGGAGTCGAAGCCAGGGACTAACCTCTCATCTCGAGTTGATTTTTGGTCCACGGAGCTGTTTCGTGTTGCTACAGTGACCTCAGGATCCCTCTAGCCTTGAAACAGTGTTCTTGGGGTTTCTCTGGAGTGCCATCAAGGAAATCAAGGCTCCTTTCATGTTTGATGTGCAACTCGGATTGCTCAGCATGCAGTGCAGGGGAATCGGGCCTCATCTCGCGGCGAGGGGGAATTCTCATGGTTTTTCTCGAGTTGCGGCGGGAACCTGGGGTATATTCTCGAGTTACAACGGGGATGGCCCTTCCACCCACGTGTTTGTTCAGCGACGTCAGGACTCCTTCCTAGTTGCGAGGGACAACTCGGGATTCTCCTCCAGGCTTGCCAGGGCAATTGGGATGCCTCTCCAGCTGAGGCGGGAGACCAAGGGTCCCTTTCCACGTGCAACAGGAAACCTGGGACTCCTATCAAGTTTCACGAGGAGTCAGCCATCGTCTCCTTTGGAGGCACTGATCTTCGTGTACCTCTGGAGTTTTCAAAGGATGTGAGGCCTCTGGTCGTGATGAGGTGGGGAACTAGGTCTTTTTCTATGGTCTCCACAGGGGATTCAGACATACTTTCGTCTTGTGAGATGCAAGACGAGCCTGCATTCAAGTCACTGCAAGGATATCCGGCCTTATTTCGAGTCAGGGCATCACGGTGTCCATTCCACTTGAGGCCGCAAACTCAGGGTCCCTCTCACATAGCTAGAGCTGAGAGAAGCCTCCTCTTGAGGTGCTTGTGGTAAGGTGGTATTCCTCTGGAGTCGAAGCCAGGGACTAACCTCTCATTTCGAGTTGATTTTTGGTCCACGGAGCTCTTTCGTGTTGCTACAGTGACCTCAGGATCCCTCTAGCCTTGAAAAAGTGTTCTTGGGGTTTCTCTGGAGTGCCATCAAGGAAATCAAGGCTCCTTTCATGTGTGATGTGCAACACGGAATTGCTCTGCACGCAGTGCAGGGGAATCGGGCCTCATCTGGCGGCGAGGGGGAAGTCTCATGGTTTTTCTCGATTTGCGGCGGGAACCTGGGGTATATTCTCGAGTTACGACGGGGATGGCCCTTCCACACACGTGTTTCTTCAGCGACGTCAGGACTCCTGCCTAGTTGCGAGGGACAACTCGGGATTCTCCTCGAGGCTTGGCAGGGCAATTGGGATGCCTCGCCAGCTGAGGCGGGAGACCAAGGGTCCCTTTCCACGTGCCACAGGAATCCTGGGACTCCTATCAATTTTCACGAGGAGTCAGGCATCGTCTCCTTTGGAGGCACTCCGCGTACCTCTGGAGTTTTCAAAGAATGTGAGGCCTCCGGTCGCGATGAGGGGTGGAACTAGGTCTTTCTCTGTGGTCTCCACTGGGGATTCAGACATCCTTTCGTCTTGGGAGATGCAAGACGAGTCTGCATTCAAGTCACTGCAGGGATATCCGGCAGTAATTCGAGTCAGGGCATCGTGGTATCCATTCCACTTGAGGCCGCAAACTCAGGGTCCCTCTCACATAGCTAGAGTTGAGAGAAGCCTAGTCTTGAGGTGCTTGTGGTAAGGTGGTATTCCTCTGGATTCGAATCCAGGGACTAACCTCTCATCTCGAGTTGATTTTTGGTCCACGGAGCTCTTTCTTGTTGCTACAGTGACCTCAGGATCCCTCTAGCCTTGAAAGAGTTTTCTTGGGGTTTCTCTGGAGGGCCATCAAGGAAATCAAGGCTCCTTTCATGTGTGATGTGCAACACGGAATTGCTCTGCCCGCAGTGCAGGGGAATCGGGTCTCATCTCGCGGCGAGGGGGTAGTCTCATGGTTTTTCTCGAGTTGCGGCGGGAACCTGGGGTATATTCTCGAGTTACGACGGGGATGGCCCTTCCACACACGTGTTTGTTCAGCGACGTCAGGACTCCTGCCTAGTTGCGAGGGACAACACGTAATTCTCCTGGGGGCTTGGCAGGGCAACTGGGACGCCTCTCCAGCTGAGGCGGTAGAACAAGGGTCCCTTTCCATGTGCCACATTAATCCTGGGACTCCTATCAAGTTTCACGAGGAGTCAGGCATCGTCTCCTTTGGAGGCACTGATCTCCGCGTACCTCTGGAGTTTTCAAAGGATTTGAGGCCTCCGGTTGCGATGAGGTGGGGAAGTAGGTTTTCTCTGTGGTCTCCACAGTGGATTCAGACATCATTTCGTCTTGGGAGATGCAAGACGAGCCTGCATTCAAGTCACTGCAGGGATATCCGGCCTTATTTCGAGTCAGGGCTTCGCGGTGTCCATTCCACTTGAGGCCGCAAACTCAGGGTCCCTCTCACATAGCTAGAGCTGAGATAATCCTGCTCTTGAGGTGCTTGTGGTAAGGTGGTATTCCTCTGGAGTTGAAGCCAGGGACTAACCTCTCATCTCGAGTTGATTTTTGGTCCACGGAGCTCATTCGTGTTGCTACAGTGACCTCAGGATCCCTCTAGCCTTGAAACAGTGTTCTTGGGGTTTCTCTGGAGTGCCATCAAGGAAATCAAGGCTCCTTTCATGTGTGATGTGCAACACGGAATTGCTCTGCACGCAGTGCAGGGGAATCCGGCCTCATCTCACGGCGAGGGGGAAGTCTCATGGTTTTTCTCGAGTTGCGGCGGGAACCTGGGGTATATTCTCGAGTTACGACGGGGATGGCCCTTCCACACACGTGTTTCTTCAGCGCCGTCAGGACTCCTTCCTAGTTGCGAGGGACAACTCGTGATTCTCCTCCAGGCTTGCCAGGGCAATTGGGATGCCTCTCCAGCTGAGGCGGGAGACCAAGGGTCCCTTTCCACGTGCAACAGGAAACCTGGGACTCCTATCAAGTTTCACGAGGAGTCAGCCATCGTCTCCTTTGGAGGCACTGATCTTCGTGTACCTCTGGAGTTTTCAAAGGATGTGAGGCCTCTGGTCGTGATGAGGTGGGGAACTAGGTCTTTTTCTATGGTCTCCACAGGGGATTCAGACATACTTTCGTCTTGGGAGATGCAAGACGAGCCTGCATTCAAGTCACTGCAAGAATATCTGGCCTTATTTCGAGTCAGGGCGTCACGGTGTCCATTCCACTTGAGGCCGCAAACTCAGGGTCCCTCTCAGATACCTAGAGCTGAGAGAAGCGTCATCTTGAGGTGCTTGTGGTAAGGTGGTATTCCTCTGGAGTGGAAGCCAGGGACTAACCTCTCATCTCGAGTTGATTTTTGGTCCACGGAGCTCTTTAGTGTGGCTACAGTGACCTCAGGATCCCTCTAGCCTTGAAACAGTGTTCTTGGGGTTTCTCTGGAGTGCCATCAAGGAAAATAAGGCTCCTTTCATGTGTGATGTGCAACACGGAATTACTCTGCATGCAGTGCAGGGGAATCGGGCCTCATTTTGCGGCGAGGGGGAAGTCTCATGGTTTTACTCGAGTTGCGGCGGGAACCTGGGGTATATTCTCGAGTTACGACGGGGATGGCCCTTCCACCCACGTGTTTGTTCAGCCATGTCAGGACTCCTGCCTAGTTGCGAGGGACAACGCGGGATTCTCCTCGAGGCTTGGCAGGGCAATTGGGACGCCTCTCCAGCTGAGGCGGGAGACCAAGGGTCCCTTTCCACGTGCCACAGGAATCCTGGGACTCCTATCAAGTTTCACGAGGAGTCAGGCATCGTCTCCTTTGGAGGCACTGATCTCCGCGTACCTCTTGAGTTTTCAAAAGATCTGAGGCCTCGGGTCGCGATGAGGTGGGGAAGTAGGTCTTTCTCTGTGGTCTCCACAGGGGATTCAGACATCCTTTCATCTTGGGAGATGCAAGACGAGCCTGCATTCAAGTCACTGCAGGGATATTCGGCCTTATTTCGAGTCAGGGCATCACGGTGTCCATTCCACTTGAGGCCGCAAACTCAGGATCCCTCTCACATATCTAGAGCTGAGAGAAGCCTCCTCTTGAGGTGCTTGTGGTAAGGTGGTATTCCTCTGGAGTCGAAGCCAGGGACTAACCTCTCATCTCGAGTTGATTCGTGGTCCACGGAGCTGTTTCGTGTTGCTACAGTGAATTCAGGATCCCTCTAGCCTTGAAACAGTGTTCTTGGGGTTTCTCTGGAGTGCCATCAAGGAAATCAAGGCTCCTTTCATGTTTGATGTGCAACACGGATTGCTCAGCATGCAGTGCAGGGGAATCGGGCCTCATCTCGCGGCGAGGGGGAAGTCTCATGGTTTTTCTCGAGTTGCGGCGGGAACCTGGGGTATATTCTCGAGTTACAACGGGGATGGCCCTTCCACCCACGTGTTTGTTCAGCGACGTCAGGACTCCTTCCTAGTTGCGAGGGACAACTCGGGATTCTCCTCGAGGCTTGGCAGGGCAATTGGGATGCCTCTCCAGCTGAGACGGGAGACCAAGGGTCCCTTTCCACGTGCCACAGGAATCCTGGGACTCGTATCAAGTTTAACGAGGAGTCAGGCATCGTCTCCTTTGGAGGCACTGATCTCTGAGTACCTCAGGAGTTTTCAAAGGATGTGAAGCCTCCGGTCGCGATGAGGTGGGGAACTAGGTCTTTCTCTGTGGTCTCCACAGGGGTTTCAGATATCCTTTCGTTTGTGAAATGCAAGACGAGCCTGCATTCAAGTCACTGCAGGGATATCCGGCCTTATTTCGAGTCAGGGCATCGCGGTGTCCATTCCACTTGAGGCCGCAAACTCAGGGTCCCTCTCACATAGATAGAGCTGAGAGAAGCCTACTCTTGAGGTGCTTGTGGTAAGGTGGTATTCCTCTGGAGTCGAAGCCAGGGACTAACCTCTCATCTCGAGTTGATTCTTGGTCCACGGAGCTCTTTCGTGTTGCTACAGTGACCTCAGGATCCCTCTAGCCTTGAAACAGTGTTCTTGGGGTTTCTCTGGAGTGCCATCAAGGAAATCAAGGCTCCTTTCATGTGTGATGTGCAACACGGAATTGCTCTGCACGCAGTGCAGGGGAATCGGGCCTCATCTCGCGGCGAGGGGGACGTCTCATGGTTTTTCTCGAGTTGCGGCGGGAACCTGGGGTATATTCTCGAGTTACGACGGGGATGGCCCTTCCACACACGTGTTTGTTCAGCGACGGCAGGACTCCTGCCTAGTTGCGAGGGACAACTCGGGATTCTCCTCGAGGCTTGGCAGGGCAATTGGGACGCCTCTCCAGCTGAGGCGGGAGTCCAAGGGTCCCTTTCCACGTGCCACAGGAATTCTGGGACTCCTATCAAGTTTCACGAGGAGTCAGGCATCGTCTCCTTTGGAGGCACTCATCTCCGCGTACCTCTGGAGTTTTCAAAGGATGTGAGGCCTCCGGTCGCGATGAGGTGGGGAAGTAGGTCTTTCTCTGTGGTCTCCACAGGGGATTCAGACATCCTTTCGTCTTGGGAGATGCAAGACGAGCCTGCATTCAAGTCACTGCAGGGATATTCGACCTTTTTTCGAGTCAGGGCATCACGGTGTCCATTCCACTTGGGGCCGTAAACTCAGGGTCCCTCTCACATATCTAGAGCTGAGAGAAGCCTCCTCTTGAGGTGCTTGTGGTAAGGTGGTATTCCTCTGGAGTCTAAGCCAGGGACTAACCTCTCAATTCGAGTTGATTTTTTGTCCACGGAGTACTTTTGTGTGGCTACAGCGACCTCAGAATCCCTCTACCTTGAAAGAGTGTTCTTGGGGTTTCTCTGGAGTGCCATCAAGGAAATCAAGGCTCCTTTGATGTGTGATGTGCAACACGGAATTGCTCTGCACGCAGTGCAGGGGAATCGGGCCTCATCTTGCGGCGAGGGGGAAGTCTCATGGTTTTTCTCGAGTTGCGTCGGGAACCTGGGGTATATTCTCGAGTTACGACGGGGATGGCCCTTACACACACGTGTTTTTTCAGCCGGGTCAGGACTCCTGCCTAGTTGCGAGGGACAACTCGGGATTCTCCTCGAGGCTTGGCAGGGCAATTGGGACGCCTCTCCAGCTGAGGCGGGAGACCAAGGGTCCCTTTCCCCGTGCCACAGGAATCCTGGGACTCCTATCAAGTTTCACGAGGAGTCAGGCATCGTCTCCTTTGGAGGCACTGATCTCCGCGTACCTCTGGAGTTTTCAAAGAATGTGAGGCCTCCGGTCGTGATGAGTTGGGGAACTAGTTCTTTTTCTGTGGTCTCCACAGGGGATTCAGACATCCTTTCGTCTTGGGAGATGCAAGACGAGCCTGCATTCAATTCACTGCAGGGATATCCGGCCTTATTTCGAGTCAGGGCATCGCGGTGTCCATTCCACTTGAGGCCGCAAATCAGGGTCCCTCTCACATACCTAGAGCTGAGAGAAGCCTCCTCTTGAGGTGCTTCTGGTAAGGTGATATTCTTCTGGAGTCGAAGCCAGGGACTGCCCTCTCATCTCGAGTTGACTTTTGGTCCACGGAGCTCTTTCGTGTGGCTACAGTGACCTCAGGATCCCTCTAGCCTTGAAACAGTGTTCTTGGAGTTTTTCTGGAGTGCCATCAAGGAAATCAAGGCTCCTTTCATGTGTGATGTGCAACACGGAATTGCTCTGCACGCAGTGCAGGGGAATCGGGCCTCATCTCACGGCGAGGGGGAAGTCTCATGCTTTTTCTCGAGTTGCGGCGGGAACCTGGGGTATATTCTCGAGTTACGATGGGGATGGCGCTTCCACCTACGTCTTTGTTCAGCGACGTCAGGACTCCTGCCTAGTTGCGAGGGACAATTCGGGGTTCTCCTCGAGGCTTGGCAGGGCAATTGGAACGCCTCTCCAGCTGAGGCGGGAGACCAAGGGTCCCTTTCCACGTGCCACAGGAATCCTGGGACTCCTATCAAGTTTCACAAGGAGTCAGGCATCGTCTCCTTTGGAGGCACTGATCTCCGCGTACCTCTGGAGTTTTCAAAGGATGTGAGGCCCTGTCGCGATGGGGTGGGGAACTATGTCTTTCTCTGTGGTCTCTACAGGGGATTCAGACATCCTTTCGTCTTGGGAGATGCAAGACGAGCCTGCATTCAAGTCACTGCAGGGATATCCAGCCTTATTTCGAGTCAGGGCATCGCGGTGTCCATTCCACTTGAGGCCGCAAACTCAGGGTCCCTCTCACATACCTAGAGCTGAGAGAAGCCTCCTCTTGAGGTGCTTGTGGTAAGTTGATATTTTTCTGGAGTCGAAGCCAGGGACTAACCTCTCATCTCGAGTTGATTTTTGGTCCTCGGAGCTCTTTCGTGTGGCTACAGTGACCTCAGGATACTTCTAGCCTTGAAACAGTGTTCTTGGGGTTTTTCTGGAGTGCCATCAAGGAAATCAAGGCTCTTTTCATGTGTGATGTGCAACACGGAATTGCTCTGCACGCAGTGCACGGGAATCGGGCCTCATCTCGCGGCGAGGGGGAAGTCTCATGGTTTTTCTCGAGTTGCGGCGGGAACCTGGGGTATATTCTCGAGTTACGACGGGGATGGCCCTTCCACACACGTGTTTCTTCAGCGACGTCAAGACTCCTGCCTAGTTGCGAGGGACAACTCGGGATTCTCCTCGAGGCTTGGCAGGGCAATTGGGACTCCTCTCAATCTGAGGCGGGAGACCAAGGGTCCCTTTCCACGTGCCACAGGAATCCTGGGACTCCTATCAAGTTTCACGAGGAGTCAGGCATGGTCTCCTTTGGAGGCACTGATCTCCGTGTACCTCTGTAGTTTTCAAAGGATGTGAGGCCTCCGGTCGCGATGAGGTGGGGAACTAGGTCTTTCTCTGTGGTCTCCACAGGGGATTCAGACATCCTTTCATCTTGGGAGATGCAAGACGAGCCTACATTCAAGTCACTGCAGGGATATCCGGCCTTATATTGAATCAGGGCATCGCGGTGTCCATTCCACTTGAGGCCGCAAAATCAGGGTCCCTCTCACATACCTAGAGCTGAGAGAAGCCTCCTCTTGAGGTGCTTGTGGTAACGTGGTATTCCTCTGGAGTCGAAGCCAGGGACTAACCTCTCATCTCGAGTTGATTCTTGGTCCACGGAGCTCTTTCGTGTTGCTACAGTGACCTCAGGATCCCTCTAGCCTTGAAACAGTGTTCTTGGAGTTTTTCTGGAGTGCCATCAAGGAAATCAAGGCTCCTTTCATGTGTGATGTGCAACACGGAATTGCTCTGCACGCAGTGCAGGGGAATCGGGCCTCATCTCGCGGCGAGGGGGAAGTCTCATGGTTTTTCTCGAGTTGCGTCGGGAACCTGGGGTATATTCTCGAGTTACGACGGGGATGGCCCTTACACACACGTGTTTGTTCAGCCGGGTCAGGACTCCTGCCTAGTTGCGAGGGACAACTCGGGATTCTCCTCGAGGCTTGGCAGGGCAATTGGGACGCCTCTTCAGCTGAGGCGGGAGACCAAGGGTCCCTTTCCCCGTGCCACAGGAATCCTGGAACTCCTATCAAGTTTCACGAGGAGTCAGGCATCGTCTCCTTTGGAGGCACTGATCTCCGCGTACCTCTGGAGTTTTCAAAGAATGTGAGGCCTCCGGTCGCGATGAGTTGGGGAACTAGTTCTTTTTCTGTGGTCTCCACAGGGGATTCAGACATCCTTTCATCTTGGGAGATGCAAGACGAGCCTGCATTCAATTCACTGCAAGGATATCCAGCCTTATTTCGAGTCAGGGCATCGCGGTGTCCATTCCACTTGAGGCCGCAAATCAGGGTCCCTCTCACATACCTAGAGCTGAGAGAAGCCACCTCTTGAGGTGCTTCTGGTAAGGTGATATTCTTCTGGAGTCGAAGCCAGGGACTGCCCTCTCATCTCGAGTTGACTTTTGGTCCACGGAGCTCTTTTGTGTGGCTACAGTGACCTCAGGATCCCTCTAGCCTTGAAACAGTGTTCTTGGAGTTTTTCTGGAGTGCCATCAAGGAAATCAAGGCTCCTTTCATGTGTGATGTGCAACACGGAATTGCTCTGCCCGCAGTGCAGGGGAATCGGGCCTCATCTCACGGCGAGGGGGAAGTCTCATGCTTTTTCTCGAGTTGTGGCGGGAATCTGGGGTATATTCTCGAGTTACGACGGTGATGGCCCTTCCACACACGTGTTTGATCAGCGACGTCAAGACTCCTGCCTAGTTGCGAGGGACAACTCGGGATTCTCCTCGAGGCTTGGCAGGGCAATTGGGACGCCTCTCCAGCTGAGGCGGGAGACCAAGGGTCCCTTTCCACGTGCCAAAGGAATCCTGGGACTCCTATCAAGTTTCACGAGGAGTCAGGCATCGTCTCCTTTGGAGGCACTGATCTCCGTGTACCTCTGTAGTTTTCAAAGGTTGTGAGGCCTCCGGTCGCGATGAGGTGGGGAACTAGGTCTTTCTCTGTGGTCTCCACAGGGGATTCAGTCATCCTTTCATCTTGGGAGATGCAAGACGAGCCTGCATTCAAGTCACTGCAGGGATATCCGGCCTTATATCGAATCAGGGCATCGTGGTGTCCATTCCACTTGAGGCCGCAAAATCAGGGTCCCTCTCACATACCTAGAGCTGAGAGAAGCCTCCTCTTGAGGTGCTTGTGGTACGGTGGTATTCCTCTGGAGTCGAAGCCAGGGACTAACCTCTCATCTCGAGTTGATTCTTGGACCACGGAGCTCTTTCGTGTTGCTACAGTGACCTCAGTTTCCCTCTAGCCTTGAAACAGTGTTCTTGGGGTTTCTCTGGAGTGCCATCAAGGAAATCAAGGCTCCTTTCATGTGTGATGTGCAACAGGGAATTGCTCTGCACGAAGTGCACGGTATCGGGCCTCATTTTTCGGCGAGGGGGAAGTCTCATGGTTTTTCTCGAGTTGCTGTGTCAACCTGGGGTATATTCTCGAGTTACGACGGGGATGGCCCTTCCACCCACGTGTTTGTTCAGCGACGTCAGGACTCCTGCCTAGTTGCGAGGGACAACTCGGGATTCTCCTCGAGGCTTGGCAGGGCAATTGGGATGCCTCTCCAGCTGAGACGGGAGACCAAGGGTCCCTTTCCACGTGCCACAGGAATCCTGGGTATCCTATCAAGTTTCACGAGGAGTCAGGCATCGTCTCCTTTGGAGGCACTGATCTCCGCGTACCTCTGGAGTTGTCAAAGGATGTGAGGCCTCCGGTCGCGATGAGGTGGGGAAGTAGGTTTTCTCTGTGGTCTCCACAGGGGATTCAGACATCCTTTCGTCTTGGGAGATGCAAGACGAGCCTGCATTCAAGTCACTGCAGGGATATTCGGCCTTATTTCGAGTCAGGGCATCACGGTGTCCATTCCACTTGAGGCCGCAAACTCAGGGTCCCTCTCATATATCTAGAGCTGAGAGAAGCCTCCTCTTGATGTGCTTGTGGTAAGGTGGTATTCCTCTGGAGTCGAAGCCAGGGGCTAACCTCTCATCTCGAGTTGATTTTTGGTCCACGGAGCTCTTTCGTGTTGCTACAGTGACCTCAGGATCCCTCTACCTTGAAACAGTGTTCTTGGGGTTTCTCTGGAGTGCCATTAAGTAAATCAAGGCTCCTTTGATGTGTGATGTGCAAGACGGAATTGCTCTGCACGCAGTGCAGGGAAATCGGGCCTCATCTCGCGGCGAGGGGGAAGTCTCATGGTTTTTCTCGAGTTGCGGGGGGAACCTGGGGTATATTATCGAGTTACGACGGGGATGGCCCTTCCACCCACGTGTTTGTTCAGCCACGTCAGGACTCCTGCCTAGTTGTGAGGGACAACTCGGGATTCTCCTCGAGGCTTGGCAGGGCAATTGGGACTCCTCTCAAGTTGAGGCGGGAGACCAAGGGTCCCTTTCTACGTGCCACAGGAATCCTGGGACTCCTATCAAGTTTCACGAGGAGTCAGGCATCGTCTCCTTTGGAGGCACTGATCTCCGTGTACCTCTGGAGTTTTCAAATTATGTGAGGCCTCCGGTCGCGATGAGGTGGGGAACTAGGTCTTTCTCTGTGGTCTCCACAGGGGATTCAGTCATCCTTTCATCTTGGGAGATGCAAGACGAGCCTGCATTCAAGTCACTGCAGGGATATCCGGCCTTATATCGAGTCAGGGCATCGCGGTTTCCATTCCACTTGAGGCCGCAAACTCAGGGTCCCTCTCACATACCTAGAGCTGAGAGAAGCCTCCTCTTGAGGTGCTTGTGGTAAGGTGGTATTCCTCTGGAGTCGAAGCCAGGGACTAACCTCTCATCTCGAGTTGATTCTTGGTCCACTTAGCTCTTTCGTGTTGCTACAGTGACCTCAGTTTCCCTCTAGCCTTGAAACAGTGTTCTTGGGGTTTCTCTGGAGTGCCATCAAGGAAATCAAGGCTCCTTTCATGTGTGATGTGCAACAGGGAATTGCTCTGCACGAAGTGCACGGTATCGGGCCTCATTTTTCGGCGAGGGGGAAGTCTCATGGTTTTTCTCGAGTTGCTGTGTCAACCTGGGGCATATTCTCGAGTTACGACGGGGATGGCCCTTCCACCCACGTGTTTGTTCAGCGACGTCAGGACTCCTGCCTAGTTGCGAGGGACAACTCGGGATTCTCCTCGAGGCTTGGCAGGGCAATTGGGATGCCTCTCCAGCTGAGACAGGAGACCAAGGGTCCCTTTCCACGTGCCACAGGAATCCTGGGACTCCTATCAAGTTTAACGAGGAGTCAGGCATCGTCTCCTTTGGAGGCACTGATCTCCGCATACCTCTGGAGTTTTCAAAGGATGTGAGGCCTCCGGTCGCGATGAGGTGGGGAACTAGGTCTTTCTCTGTGGTCTCCACAGGGATTCAGACATCCTTTCGTCTTGTGAGATGCAAAGCGAGCCTGCATTCAAGTCACTGCAGGGATATTCGGCCTTATTTCGAGTCAGGGCATCGCGGTTTCCATTCCACTTGAGGCCGCAAACTCAGGGTCCCTCTCACATACCTAGAGCTGAGAGAAGCCTCCTCTTGAGGTGCTTGTGGTAAGGTGGTATTCCTCTGGAGTCGAAGCCAGGGGCTAACCTCTCATCTCGAGTTGATTTTTGGTCCACGGAGCACTTTCGTTTTGCTACAGTGACGTCAGGATCCCTCTAGCCTTGAAACAGTGTTCTTGGGGATTCTCTGGAGTGCCATCAAGGAAATCAAGGCTCCTTTCATGTGTGATGTGCAAAACGGAATTGCTCTGCACGCAGTGCAGGGGAATCGGGCAGCATCTCGCGGCGAGGGGGAAGTCTCCTGGTTTTTCTCGAGTTGCGGCGGAAACCTGGGGTATATTCTCGAGTTACGACTGGGATGGCCCTTCCACACACGTGTTTGTTCAGCGACGTCAGGACTCCTGCCTAGTTGCGAGGGACAACTCGTGATTCTCCTCGAGGCTTGGCAGGGCATTTAGGACGCCTCTCCAGCTGAGGCGGGAGACCAAGGGTCCCTTTCCACGTGCCACAGGAATCCTGGGACTCCTATCAAGTTTCACGAGGAGTCAGGCATCGTCTCCTTTGGAGGCACTGATCTCCGCATACCTCTGGAGTTTTCAAATTTGTGAGGCCTCCGGTCGTGATGATGTGGGGAACTAGGTCTTTCTCTGTGGTCTCCACATGGGATTCAGACATCCTTTCGTCTTGGGAGATGCAAGACGAGCCTGCATTCAAGTCACTGCAGGGATATCCGGCCTTATATCGAATCAGGGCATCGTGGTGTCCATTCCACTTGAGGCCGCAGAATCAGGGTCCCTCTCACATACCTAGAGCTGAGAGAAGCCTCCTCTTGAGGTGCTTGTGGTAAGGTGGTATTCCTCTGGAGTCGAAGCCAGGGACTAACCTCTCACCTCGAGTTGATTCTTGGACCACGGAGCTCTTTCGTGTTGCTACAGTGACCTCAGTTTCCCTCTAGCCTTGAAACAGTGTTCTTGGGGTTTCTCTGGAGTGCCATCAAGGAAATCAAGGCTCCTTTCATGTGTGATGTGCAACAGGGAATTGCTCTGCACGAAGTGCACGGTATCGGGCCTCATTTTTCGGCGAGGGGGAAGTCTCATGGTTTTTCTCGAGTTGCTGTGTGAACCGAGGGTATATTCTCGAGTTACGACGGGGATGGCCCTTCCACCCACGTGTTTGTTCAGCGACGTCAGGACTCCTGCCTAGTTGCGAGGGACAACTCGGGATTCTCCTCGAGGCTTGGCAGGGCAATTGGGATGCCTCTCCAGCTGAGGCGGGAGACCAAGGGTCCCTTTCCACGTGCCTCAGGAATCCTGGGACTCCTATCAAGTTTAACGAGGAGTCAGGCATCGTCTCCTTTGGAGGCACTGATCTCCGCGTACCTCTGGAGTTTTCAAAGGATGTGACGCCACCGGTCGCGACGAGGTGGGGAAGTAGGTTTTCTCTGTGGTCTCCACAGGGGATTCAGACATCCTTTCGTCTTGGGAGATGCAAGACGAGCCTGCATTCAACTCACTGCAGGGATATTCGGCCTTATTTCGAGTCAGGGCATCACGGTGTCCATTCCACTTGAGGCCGGAAACTCAGGGTCCCTCTCACATATCTAGAGATGAGAGAAGCCTCCTCTTGAGGTGCTTTTGGTAAGGTGGTATTCCTCTGGAGTCGAAGCCAGGGACTAACCTCTCAACTCGAGTTGATTTTTGGTCCACGGAGCTCTTTTGTGTGGCTACAGTGACCTCAGGATCCCTCTACCTTGAAACAGTGTTCTTGGGGTTTCTCTGGAGTGCCATCAAGGAAATCAAGGCTCCTTTGCTGTGTGATGTGCAAGACGGAATTGCTCTGCATGCAGTGCAGGGGAATCGGGCCTCATCTCGCGGCGAGGGGGAAGTCCCATGGTTTTTCTCGAGTTGCGGGGGGAACCTGGGGTATAATATCGAGTTACGACGGGGATGGCCCTTCCACCCACGTGTTTGTTCAGCCATGTCAGGACTCCTGCCTAGTTGTGAGAGACAACTCGGGATTCTCCTCGAGGCTTGGCAAGGCAATTGGGACTCCTCTCAATCTGAGGCGGGAGACCAAGGGTCCCTTTCCACGTGCCACAGGAATCCTGGGACTCCTATCAAGTTTCACGAGGAGTCAGGCATCGTCTCCTTTGGAGGCACTGATCTCCGTGTACCTCTGTAGTTTTCAAAGGATGTGAGGCCTCCGGTCGCGATGAGGTGGGGAACTAGGTCTTTCTCTGTGGTCTCCACAGGGGATTCAGTCATCCTTTCATCTTGGGAGATGCAAGACGAGCCTGCATTCAAGTCACTGCAGGGATATCCGGCCTTATATCGAGTCAGGGCATCGCGGTGTCCATTCCACTTGAGGCCGCAAAATCATGGTCCCTCTCACATACCTAGAGCTGAGAGAAGCCTCCTCTTGAGGTGCTTGTGGTAAGGTGGTATTCCTCTGGAGTCGAAGCCAGGGACTAACCTCTCATCTCGAGTTGATTCTTGGTCCACGGAGCTCTTTTGTGTTGCTACAGTGACCTCAGTTTCCCTCTAGCCTTGAAACAGTGTTCTTGGGGTTTCTCTGGAGTGCCATCAAGGAAATCAAGGCTCCTTTCATGTGTGATGTGCAACAGGGAATTGCTCTGCACGAAGTGCACGGTATCGGGCCTCATTATTCGGCGAGGGGTAAGTCTCATGGTTTTTCTCGAGTTGCTGTGTGAACCTGGGGTATATTCTCGAGTTACGACGGGGATGGCCCTTCCACCCACGTGTTTGTTCAGCGACGTCAGGACTCCTGCCTAGTTGCGAGGGACAACTCGGGATTCTCCTCGAGGCTTGGCAGGGCAATTGGGACGCCTCTCCAGCTGAGGCGGGAGACCAAGGTTCCCTTTCCACGTGCCACAGGAATCCTGGGACTCCTATCAAGTTTAACGAGGAGTCAGGCATCGTCTCCTTTGGAGGCACTGATCTCCGCGTACCTCTGGAGTTTTCAAATTATGTGAGGCCTCCGGTCGCGATGAGGTGGGGAACTAGGTCTTTCTCTGTGGTCTCCACAGGGATTCAGACATCCTTTCGTCTTGGGAGATGCAAAGCGAGCCTGCATTTAAGTCACTGCAGGGATATCGGGCCTTTTTCGAGTCAGGGCATCGCGGTGTCCATTCCACTTGAGGCCGCAAACTCAGGGTCCCTCTCACATACCTAGAGCTGAGAGAAGCCTCCTCTTGAGGTGCTTGTGGTAAGGTGGTATTCCTCTGGAGTCGAAGCCAGGGACTAACCTCTCATCTCGAGTTGATTTTTGGACCACGGAGCTCTTTCTTGTTGCTACAGTGACCTCAGGATCCCTCTAGCCTTGAAACAGTGTTCTTGGGGTTTCTCTGGAGTGCCATCAAGGAAATCAAGGTTCCTTTCATGTGTGATGTGCAACACGGAATTGCTCTGCATCCAGTGTAGGGGAATCGGGCCTCATCTCGCGGCGAGGGGGAAGTCTCATGGTTTTTCTCGAGTTGCGGCGGGAACCTGGGGTATATTCTCGAGTTACGACGGGGATGGCGCTTACACCTACGTGTTTGTTCAGCGACGTCAGGACTCCTGCATGTTGCGAGGGACAATTCGGGGTTCTCCTCGAGGCTTGGCAGGGCAATTGGGACGCCTCTCCAGCTGAGGCGGGAGACCAAGGGTCCCTTTCCACGTGCCACAGGAATCCTGGGACTCCTATCAAGTTTCACAAGGAGTCAGGCATCGTCTCCTTTGGAGGCACTGATCTATGCGTACCTCTGGAGTTTTCAAAGGATGTGAGGCCCTGTCGCGATGGGGTGGGGAACTATGTCTTTCTCTGTGGTCTCCATAGGGGATTCAGACATCCTTTCGTCTTGGGAGATGCAAGACGAGCCTGCATTCAAGTCACTGCAGGGATATTCGGCCTTATTTCGAGTCAGGGCATCGCGGTGTCCATTCCACTTGAGGCCGCAAACTCAGGGTCCCTCTCACATACCTAGAGCTGAGAGAAGCCTCCTCGTGAGGTGCTTGTGGTAAGGTGGTATTCCTCTGGAGTCGAAGCCAGGGGCTAACCTCTCATCTCGAGTTGATTTTTGGTCCACGGAGCTCTTTTGTGTGGCTACAGTGACCTCAGGATCCCTCTACCTTGAAACAGTGTTCTTGGGGTTTCTCTGGAGTGCCATCAAGGAAATCAAGGCTCCTTTGATGTGTGATGTGCAAGACGGAATTGCTCTGCACGCAGTGCAGGGAAATCGGGCCTCATCTCGCGGCGAAGGGGAAGTCTCATGGTTTTTCTCGAGTTGCGGGGGGAACCAGGGGTATATTATCGAGTTACGACGGGGATGGCCCTTCCACCCACGTGTTTGTTCAGCCACGTCAGGACTCCTGCCTAGTTGTGAGGGACAACTCGGGATTCTCCTCGAGGCTTGGCAGGGCAATTGGGACTCCTCTCAATCTGAGGCGGGAGACCAAGTGTCCCTTTCCACGTGCCACAGGAATCCTGGGACTCCTATCAAGTTTCACGAGGAGTCAGGCATCGTCTCCTTTGGAGGCACTGATCTCCGTGTACCTCTGTAGTTTTCAAAGGATGTGAGGCCTCCGGTCCCGATGAGGTGGGGAACTAGGTCTTTCTCTGTGGTCTCCACAGGGGATTCAGTCATCCTTTCATCTTGGGAGATGCAAGACGAGCCTGCATTCAAGTCACTGCAGGGATATCCGGCCTTATATCGAGTCAGGGCATCGCGGTGTCCATTCCACTTGAGGCCGCAAGATCAGGGTCCCTCTCACATACCTAGAGCTGAGAGAAGCCTCCTCTTGAGGTGCTTGTGGTAAGGTGGTATTCCTCTGGAGTCGAAGCCAGGGACTAACCTCTCATCTCGAGTTGATTTTTGGTCCACGGAGCTCTTTCGTGTTGCTACAGTGACCTCGGGATCCCTCTAGCCTTGAAACAGTGTTCTTGGGGTTTCTCTGGAGTGCCATCAAGGAAATCAAGTCTCCTTTCATGTGTGATGTGCAACACGGAATTCCTCTGCCCACAGTGCAGGGGAATCGGGCCTCATCTCGCGGCGAGGGGGTAGTCTCATGGTTTTTCTCGAGTTGCGGCGGGAACCTGGGGTGTATTCTCGAGTTACGACGGGGATGGCCCTTCCACCCACGTGTTTGTTCAGCGACGTCAGGACTCCTGCCTAGTTGCGAGGGACAACTCGGGATTCTCCTCGAGGCTTGGCAGGGCAATTGGGACGCCTCTCCAGCTGAGGCGGTAGACCAAGGGTCCCTTTCCATGTGCCACAGGAATCCTGGGACTCCTATCAAGTTTCACGAGGAGTCAGGCATCGTCTCCTTTGGAGGCACTGATCTCCGCGTACCTCTGGAGTTTTCAAAGGATGTGAGGACTCCGGTCGCGATGAGGTGGGGAAGTAGGTTTCCTTGTGGTCTCCACAGAGGATTCAGACATCCTTTCGTCTTGGGAGATGCAAGACGAGCCTGCATTCAAGTTACTGCAGGGACATTAGGCCTTATTTCGAGTCAGGGCATCGCGGTCTTCATTCCACTTGAGGCCGCAAACTCAGGGTCCCTCTCACATACCTAGAGCTGAGATAAGCCTGCTCTTGAGGTGCTTGTGGTGAGGTGGTATTCCTCTGGAGTCGAAGCCAGGGACTAACCTCTCATCTCGAGTAGATTTTTGGTCCACGGAGCTCTTTCCTGTTGCTAGAATGACCTCAGGATCCCTCTAGCCTTGAAACAGTGTTCTTGGGGTTTCTCTGGAGTGCCATTAAGGAAATCAAGGCTCCTTTCATGTTTGATGTGCAACACGGAATTGCTCTGCACGCAGTGCAGGGGAATCGGACAGCATCTCGCGGCGAGGGGGAAGTCTCATGGTTTTTCTCGAGTTGCGGCGGGAACCTGGGGTATATTCTCGAGTTACGACGGGGATGGCCCTTCCACACACGTGTTTGTTCAGCGACGTCAGGACTCCTGCCTAGTTGCGAGGGACAGCTCGGGATTCTCCTCGAGGCTTGGTAGGGCAATTGGGACGCCTCTCCAGCTGAGGCGGGAGACCAAGGGTCCCTTTCCACGTGCCACAGGAATCCTGGGACTCCTATCAAGTTTCACGAGGAGTCAGGCATCGTCTCCTTTGGAGGCACTGATCTCCGCGTACCTCTGGAGTTTTCAAAGGATGTGAGGCCTCCGGTCGCGATGAGGTGGGGAACTAGGTCTTTCTCTGTGGTCTCCACAGGGGATTCAGACATCCTTTCATCTTGGGAGATGCAAGACGAGCCTGCATTCAAGTCACTGCAGGGATATCCGGCCTTATTTCGAGTCAGGGCATCGCGGTGTCCATTCCAGTTGAGGCCGCAAACTCAGGGTCCCTCTCACATAGCTAGAGCTGAGAGAAGCCTCCTCTTGAGGTGCTTGTGGTAAGGTGGTATTCCTCTGGAGTCGAAGCCAGGGACTAACCTCTCATCTCGAGTTGATTTTTGGTCCACGGAGCTCTTTCGTGTTGCTACAGTGACCTCGGGATCCCTCTAGCCTTGAAACAGTATTCTTGGGGTTTCTCTGGAGTGCCATCAAGGAAATCAAGGCTCCTTTCATGTGTGATGTGCAACACGGAAATGCTCTGCACGCAGTGCAGGGGAATCGGGCCTCATCTCGCGGCGAGGGGGAAGTCTCATGGTTTTTCTCGAGTTTCGGCGGGAATCTGTGGTGTATTCTCGAGTTACGACGGGGATGGCACTTCCACCCACGTGTTTCTTAAGCGACGTCAGGACTCCTGCCTAGTTGCGAGGGACAACTCGGGATTCTCCTCGAGGCTTGGCAGGGCAATTGGGTCGCCTCTCCAGCTGAGGCGGGAGACCAAGGGTCCCTTTCCACGTGCCACAGGAATCCTGGGACTCCTATCAAGTTTCACGAGGAGTCAGGCATCGTCTCCTTTGGAGGCACTGATCTCCGCGTACCTCTGGAATTTTCAAAGGATGTGAGGCCTCCGGTCACGATGAGGTGGGGAAGTAGGTCATTCTCTGTGGTCTCCACAGGGGATTCAGACATCCTTTCGTCTTGGGAGATGCAAGACGAGCCTGCATTCAAGTCACTGCAGGGATATCCGGCCTTATTTCGAGTCAGGGCATCGCAGTGTCCATTCCACTTGAGGCCGCAAACTCAGGGTCCCTCTCACATAGCTAGAGCTGAGAGAAGCCTCCTCTTGAGGTGCTTGTGGTAAGGTGGTATTCCTCTGGAGTCGAAGCCAGGGACTAACCTCTCATCTCGAGTTGATTTTTGGTCCACGGAGCTCTTTCGTGTTGCTACAGTGACCTCAGGATCCCTCTAACCTTGAAACAGTGTTCTAGGGGATTCTCTGGAGTGCCATCAAGGAAATCAAGGCTCCTTTCATGTGTGATGTGCAACACGGAATTGCTCTGCACGCAGTGCAGGGGAATCGGGCCTCATCTCGCGGCGAGGGGGAAGTCTCATGGTTTTTCTCGAGTTGCGGCGGGAACCTGGGGTATATTCTCGAGTTACGACGGGGATGGCCCTTCCACACACGTGTTTCTTCAGCGACGTCAGGACTCCTGCCTAGTTGCGAGGGACAACTCGGGATTCTCCTCGAGGCTTGGTAGGGCAATTGGGACGCCTCTCCAGCTGAGGCGGGAGACCAAGCGTCCCTTTCCACGTGCCACAGGAATCCTGGGACTCCTATCAAGTTTCACGAGGAGTCAGGCATCGTCTCCTTTGGAAGCACTGATCTCCGCGTACCTCTGGAGTTTTCAAAGGATGTGAGGCCTCCGGTCGCGATGATGTGGGGAACTACGTCTTTCTCTGTGGTCTCCACAGGGGATTCAGACATCCTTTCATTTTGGGAGATGCAAGACGAGCCTGCATTCAAGTCACTGCAGGGATATCCGGCCTTATTTCGAGTCAGGGCATCGCGGTGTCCATTCCAGTTGAGGCCGCAAACTCAGGGTCCCTCTCACATAGCTAGAGCTGAGAGAAGCCTCCTCTTGAGGTGCTTGTGGTAAGGTGGTATTCCTCTGGAGTCGAAGCCAGGGACTAACCTCTCATCTCGAGTTGATTTTTGGTCCACGGAGCTCTTTCGTGTTGCTACAGTGACCTCAGGATCCCTCTAGCCTTGAAACAGTGTTCTTGGGGTTTCTCTGGAGTGCCATCAAGGAAATCAAGGCTCCTTTCATGTGTGATGTGCAACACGGAATTGCTCTGCACGCAGTGCAGGGGAATCGGGCCTCATCTGGCGGCGAGGGGGAAGTCTCATGGTTTTTCTCGAGTTGCGGTGGGAACCTGGGTTATATTCTCGAGTTACGACGGGGATGGCCCTTCCACCCACATGTTAGTTCAGCGATGGCAGGACTCCTGCCTAGTTGCGAGGGACAACTCGGGATTCTCCTCGAGGCTTGGCAGGGCAATTGGGACGCCTCTCCAGCTGAGGCGGTAGACCAAGGGTCCCTTTCCATGTGCCACAGGAATCCTGGGACTCCTATCAAGTTTCACGAGGAGTCAGGCATCGTCTCCTTTGGAGGCACTGATCTCCGCGTACCTCTGGAGTTTTCAAAGGATGTGAGGACTCCGGTCGCGATGAGGTGTGGAAGTAGGTTTCCTTGTGGTCTCCACAGAGGATTCAGACATCCTTTCGTCTTGAGAGATGCAAGACGAGCCTGCATTCAAGTTACTGCAGGGACATTAGGCCTTATTTCGAGTCAGGGCATCGCGGTCTTCATTCCACTTGAGGCCGCAAACTCAGGGTCCCTCTCACATACCTAGAGCTGAGATAAGCCTGCTCTTGAGGTGCTTGTGGTGAGGTGGTATTCCTCTGGAGTCGAAGCCAGGGACTAACCTCTCATCTCGAGTAGATTTTTGGTCCACGGAGCTCTTTCCTGTTGCTAGAATGACCTCAGGATCCCTCTAGCCTTGAAACAGTGTTCTTGGGGTTTCTCTGGAGTGCCATTAAGGAAATCAAGTCTCCTTTCATGTGTGATGTGCAACACGGAATTCCTCTGCCCACAGTGCAGGGGAATCGGGCCTCATCTCGCGGCGAGGGGGTAGTCTCATGGTTTTTCTCGAGTTGCGGCGGGAACCTGGGGTATATTCTCGAGTTACGACGGGGATGGCCCTTCCACACACGTGTTTGTTCAGCGACGTCAGGACTCCTGCCTAGTTGCGAGGGACAGCTCGGGATTCTCCTCGAGGCTTGGTAGGGCAATTGGGACGCCTCTCCAGCTGAGGCGGGAGACCAAGGGTCCCTTTCCACGTTCCACAGGAATCCTGGGACTCCTATCAAGTTTCACGAGGAGTCAGGCATCGTCTCCTTTGGAGGCACTGATCTCCGCGTACCTCTGGAGTTTTCAAAGGATGTGAGGCCTCCGGTCGCGATGAGGTGGGGAACTAGGTCTTTCTCTGTGGTCTCCACAGGGGATTCAGACATCCTTTCATCTTGGGAGATGCAAGACGAGCCTGCATTCAAGTCACTGCAGGGATATCCGGCCTTATTTCGAGTCAGGGCATCGCGGTGTCCATTCCAGTTGAGGCCGCAAACTCAGGGTCCCTCTCACATAGCTAGAGCTGAGAGAAGCCTCCTCTTGAGGTGCTTGTGGTAAGGTGGTATTCCTCTGGAGTCGAAGCCAGGGACTAACCTCTCATCTCGAGTTGATTTTTGGTCCACGGAGCTCTTTCGTGTTGCTACAGTGACCTCGGGATCCCTCTAGCCTTGAAACAGTATTCTTGGGGTTTCTCTGGAGTGCCATCAAGGAAATCAAGGCTCCTTTCATGTGTGATGTGCAACACGGAAATGCTCTGCACGCAGTGCAGGGGAATCGGGCCTCATCTCGCGGCGAGGGGGAAGTCTCATGGTTTTTCTCGAGTTTCGGCGGGAATCTGTGGTGTATTCTCGAGTTACGACGGGGATGGCACTTCCACCCACGTGTTTCTTAAGCGACGTCAGGACTCCTGCCTAGTTGCGAGGGACAACTCGGGATTCTCCTCGAGGCTTGGCAGGGCAATTGGGTCGCCTCTCCAGCTGAGGCGGGAGACCAAGGGTCCCTTTCCACGTGCCACAGGAATCCTGGGACTCCTATCAAGTTTCACGAGGAGTCAGGCATCGTCTCCTTTGGAGGCACTGATCTCCGCGTACCTCTGGAATTTTCAAAGGATGTGAGGCCTCCGGTCACGATGAGGTGGGGAAGTAGGTCATTCTCTGTGGTCTCCACAGGGGATTCAGACATCCTTTCGTCTTGGGAGATGCAAGACGAGCCTGCATTCAAGTCACTGCAGGGATATCCGGCCTTATTTCGAGTCAGGGCATCGCAGTGTCCATTCCACTTGAGGCCGCAAACTCAGGGTCCCTCTCACATAGCTAGAGCTGAGAGAAGCCTCCTCTTGAGGTGCTTGTGGTAAGGTGGTATTCCTCTGGAGTCGAAGCCAGGGACTAACCTCTCATCTCGAGTTGATTTTTGGTCCACGGAGCTCTTTCGTGTTGCTACAGTGACCTCAGGATCCCTCTAACCTTGAAACAGTGTTCTAGGGGATTCTCTGGAGTGCCATCAAGGAAATCAAGGCTCCTTTCATGTGTGATGTGCAACACGGAATTGCTCTGCACGCAGTGCAGGGGAATCGGGCCTCATCTCGCGGCGAGGGGGAAGTCTCATGGTTTTTCTCGAGTTGCGGCGGGAACCTGGGGTATATTCTCGAGTTACGACGGGGATGGCCCTTCCACACACGTGTTTCTTCAGCGACGTCAGGACTCCTGCCTAGTTGCGAGGGACAACTCGGGATTCTCCTCGAGGCTTGGTAGGGCAATTGGGACGCCTCTCCAGCTGAGGCGGGAGACCAAGCGTCCCTTTCCACGTGCCACAGGAATCCTGGGACTCCTATCAAGTTTCACGAGGAGTCAGGCATCGTCTCCTTTGGAGGCACTGATCTCCGCGTACCTCTGGAGTTTTCAAAGGATGTGAGGCCTCCGGTCGCGATGATGTGGGGAACTACGTCTTTCTCTGTGGTCTCCACAGGGGATTCAGACATCCTTTCATTTTGGGAGATGCAAGACGAGCCTGCATTCAAGTCACTGCAGGGATATCCGGCCTTATTTCGAGTCAGGGCATCGCGGTGTCCATTCCAGTTGAGGCCGCAAACTCAGGGTCCCTCTCACATAGCTAGAGCTGAGAGAAGCCTCCTCTTGAGGTGCTTGTGGTAAGGTGGTATTCCTCTGGAGTCGAAGCCAGGGACTAACCTCTCATCTCGAGTTGATTTTTGGTCCACGGAGCTCTTTCGTGTTGCTACAGTGACCTCAGGATCCCTCTAGCCTTGAAACAGTGTTCTTGGGGTTTCTCTGGAGTGCCATCAAGGAAATCAAGGCTCCTTTCATGTGTGATGTGCAACACGGAATTGCTCTGCACGCAGTGCAGGGGAATCGGGCCTCATCTGGCGGCGAGGGGGAAGTCTCATGGTTTTTCTCGAGTTGCGGTGGGAACCTGGGTTATATTCTCGAGTTACGACGGGGATGGCCCTTCCACCCACATGTTAGTTCAGCGATGGCAGGACTCCTGCCTAGTTGCGAGGGACAACTCGGGATTCTCCTCGATGCTTGGCAGGGCAATTGGGACGCCTCTCCAGGTGAGTCGGGAGACCAAGGGTCCCTTTCCACGTGCTACAGGAATCCTGGGACTCCTATCAAGTTTTACGAGGAGTCAGGCATCGTCTCCTTTGGAGGCACTGATCTCCGCGTACCTCTGGAGTTTTCAAGGGATGTGAGGCCTCCGGTCGCCATGAGGTGGGGAAGTAGGTCTTTCTCTGTGGTCTCCACAGGGGATTCAGACATCCTTTCGTCTTGGGAGATGCAAGACGAGCCTGCATTCAAGTCACTGCAGGGATATCCGGCATTATTTCGAGTCAGGGCATCGCGGTGTCCATTCCAGTTGAGGCCGCAAACTCAGGGTCCCTCTCACATAGCTAGAGCTGAGAGAAGCCTCCTCTTGAGGTGCTTGTGGTAAGGTGGTATTCCTCTGGAGTCGAAGCCAGGGACTAACCTCTCATCTCGAGTTGATTTTTGGTCCACGGAGCTCTTTCGTGTTGCTACAGTGACCTCGGGATCCCTCTAGCCTTGAAACAGTGTTCTTGGGGTTTCTCTGGAGTGCCATCAAGGAAATCAAGTCTCCTTTCATGTGTGATGTGCAACACGGAATTCCTCTGCCCACAGTGCAGGGGAATCGGGCCTCATCTCGCGGCGAGGGGGTAGTCTCATGGTTTTTCTCGAGTTGCGGCGGGAACCTGGGGTGTATTCTCGAGTTACGACGGGGATGGCCCTTCCACCCACGTGTTTGTTCAGCGACGTCAGGACTCCTGCCTAGTTGCGAGGGACAACTCGGGATTCTCCTCGAGGCTTGGCAGGGCAATTGGGACGCCTCTCCAGCTGAGGCGGTAGACCAAGGGTCCCTTTCCATGTGCCACAGGAATCCTGGGACTCCTATCAAGTTTCACGAGGAGTCAGGCATCGTCTCCTTTGGAGGCACTGATCTCCTCGTACCTCTGGAGTTTTCAAAGGATGTGAGGACTCCGGTCGCGATGAGGTGGGGAAGTAGGTTTCCTTGTGGTCTCCACAGAGGATTCAGACATCCTTTCGTCTTGGGAGATGCAAGACGAGCCTGCATTCAAGTTACTGCAGGGACATTAGGCCTTATTTCGAGTCAGGGCATCGCGGTCTTCATTCCACTTGAGGCCGCAAACTCAGGGTCCCTCTCACATACCTAGAGCTGAGATAAGCCTGCTCTTGAGGTGCTTGTGGTGAGGTGGTATTCCTCTGGAGTCGAAGCCAGGGACTAACCTCTCATCTCGAGTAGATTTTTGGTCCACGGAGCTCTTTCGTGTTGCTACAATGACCTCAGGATCCCTCTAGCCTTGAAACAGTGTTCTTGGGGTTTCTCTGGAGTGCCATCAAGGAAATCAAGGCTCCTTTCATGTGTGATGTGCAACACGGAATTGCTCTGCTCGCACTGCAGGGGAATCCGGCCTCATCTCGCAGCGAGGGGGAAGTCTCATGGTTTTTCTCGAGTTGCGGCGGGAACCTTGGCTATATTCTCGAGTTATGACGGGGATGGCCCTTCCACACACGTGCTTGTTCAGCGACGTCAGGACTCCTGCCTAGTTGCGAGGGACCAGTCGGGATTCTCCTCGAGGCTTGGCAGTGCAATTGGGACGCCTCTCCAGCTGAGGCGAGAGACCAAGGGTCCCTTTCCACGTGCTACAGGAATCTTGGGACTCCTATCAAGTTTCACGAGGAGTCAGGCATCGTCTCCTTTGGAGGCACTGATCTCCGCGTACCTCTGGAGTTTTCAAAGGATGTGAGCCCTCCGGTCGCGATGAAGTGGGGAACTATGTATTTCTCTGTGGTCTCCACAGGGGATTCAGACATCCTTTCGTCTTGGGAGATGCAAAACGAGCCTGCATTTATGTCACTGCAGGGATATCGGGCCTTATTTCGAGTCAGGGCATCGCGGTGTCCATTCGACTTCAGGCCGCAAACTCAGGGTCCCTCTCACATACCTAGAGCTGAGAGAAGCCTCCTCTTGAGGTGCTTGTGGTAAGGTGGTATTCCTCTGGAGTCGAAGCCAGGGACTAACCTCTCATCTCGAGTTGATTTTTGGTCCACGGAGCACTTTCGTTTTGCTACAGTGACCTCAGGATCCCTCTAGCCTTGAAACAGTGTTCTTGGGTATTCTCTGGAGTGCCATCAAGGAAATCAAGGCTCCTTTCATGTGTGATGTGCAACACGGATTTGCTCTGCACGCAGTGCAGGGGAATCGGGCCTGATCTCGCGGCGAGGGGGAAGTCTCATGGTTTTTCTCGAGTTGCGGCGGGAACCTGGGGTATATTCTCGAGTTACGACGGGGATGGCCCTTCCACACACGTGTTTGTTCAGCGACGTCAGGACTCCTGCCTAGTTGCGAGGGACAGCTCGGGATTCTCCTCGAGGCTTGGTAGGGCAATTGGGATGCCTCTCCAGCTGAGGCGGGAGACCAAGGGTCCCTTTCCACGTGCCACAGGAATCCTGGGACTCCTATCAAGTTTCACGAGGAGTCAGGCATCGTCTCCTTTGGAGGCACTGATCTCCGCGTACCTCTGGAGTTTTCAAAGGATGTGAGGCCTCCGGTCGCGATGAGGTGGGGAACTAGGTCTTTCTCTGTGGTCTCCACAGGGGATTCAGACATCCTTTCATCTTGGGAGATGCAAGACGAGCCTGCATTCAAGTCACTGCAGGGATATCCGGCCTTATTTCGAGTCAGGGCATCGCGGTGTCCATTCCAGTTGAGGCCGCAAACTCAGGGTCCCTCTCACATAGCTAGAGCTGAGAGAAGCCTCCTCTTGAGGTGCTTGTGGTAAGGTGGTATTCCTCTGGAGTCGAAGCCAGGGACTAACCTCTCATCTCGAGTTGATTTTTGGTCCACGGAGCTCTTTCGTGTTGCTACAGTGACCTCGGGATCCCTCTAGCCTTGAAACAGTGTTCTTGGGGTTTCTCTGGAGTGCCATCAAGGAAATCAAGGCTCCTTTCATGTGTGATGTGCAGCACGGAAATGCTCTGCACGCAGTGCAGGGGAATCGGGCCTCATCTCGCGGCGAGGGGGAAGTCTCATGGTTTTTCTCGAGTTTCGGCGGGAATCTGTGGTGTATTCTCGAGTTACGACGGGGATGGCACTTCCACCCACGTGTTTGTTCAGCGACGTCAGGACTCTGCCTAGTTGCGAGGGAAAACTCGGGATTCTCCTCGAGCCTTGGCAGGGCAATTGGGACGCCTCTCCAGCTGAGGCGGGAGACCAAGGGTCCCTTTCCACGTGCCACAGGAATCCTGGGACTCCTATCAAGTTTCACGAGGAGTCAGGTATCGTCTCCTTTGGAGGCACTGATCTCCGCGTACCTCTGGAGTTTTCAAAGGATGTGAGGCCTCCGGTCGCGATGAGGTGGGGAACTAGGTCTTTCTCTGTGGTCTCCACATGGGATTCAGATATCCTTTCGTCTTGGGAGATGCAAGACGAGCCTGCATTCAAGTCACTGACGGGATATCCGGCGTTATTTCGCGTCAGGGCATCCCAGTGTCCATTCCACTTGAGGCCGCAAACTCAGGGTCCCTCTCACATACCTAGAGCTGAGAGAAGCCTCCTCTTGAGGTGCTTGTGGTAAGGTGGTATTCCTCTGGAGTCGAAGCCAGGGACTAACCTCTCATCTCGAGTTGATTTTTGGTCCACGGAGCTCTTTCGTGTTGCTACAGTGACCTCAGGATCCCTCTAGCCTTGAAACAGTGTTCTTGGGGTTTCCCTGGAGTGCAATCAAGGAAATCAAGGCTCCTTTCATGTGTGATGTGCAATACGGAATTGCTTTGAATGCAGTGCAGGGGAATCGGGCCTCATCTTGCGGCGAGGGGGAAGTCTCATGGTTTTTCTCGAGTTGCGACGGGAACCTGGGTTATATTCTCGAGTTACGACGGGGATGGCCCTTCCACACACGTGTTTGTTCAGCGACGTCAGGACTCCTGCCTAGTTGCGAGGGTTAATTCGGGATTCTCCTCGAGGCTTGGCAGGGCAATTGGGACGCCTCTCCAGCTGAGGCGGGAGACCAAGGGTCCCTTTCCACGTGCCACAGGAATCCTGGGACTCCTATCAAGTTTCACGAGGAGTCAGGCATCGTTCCTTTTGGAGGCACTGATCTCAGCGTACCTCTGGAGTTTTCAAAGGATTTGAGGCCTCTGGTCGCGATGAGTTGGGGAACTGGGTCTTTCTCTGTGGTCTCCACAGGGGATTCAAACATCCTTTCATCTTTGCAGATGCAAGACGAGCCGGCATTCAAGTCACTGCAGAGATATCTGGCCTTATTTCGAGTCAGGGCATCGCGGTGTCCATTCCACTTGAGGCCGCAAACTCAGGGTGCCTCTCACATACCTAGAGCTGAGAGAAGCCTCCTCTTGAGGTGCTTGTGGTAAGGTGGTATTCCTCTGGAGTCGAAGCCAGGGACTAACCTCTCATCTCGAGTTGATTTTTGGTCCATGGAGCTCTTTCATGTTGCTACATTGACCTCAAGATCCTTCTAGCCTTGAAACAGTGTTCTTGGGGTTTCTCTGGAGTGCCATCAAGGAAATCAAGGCTCCTTTCATGTGTGATGTGCAACACGGAATTGCTCTGCACGCAGTGCAGGGGAATCGGGCCTCATCTCGCTGCGAGGGGGAAGTCTCATGGTTTTTCTCGAGTTGCGGCGGGAAGCTGGGGTATATTCTCGAGTTACGACGGGGATGGCCCTTCCACCCACGTGTTTGTTCAGCGACGTCAGGACTCCTGCCTAACTGCGAGGGACCACTCGGGATTCTCCTCGAGGCTTGGCAGGGCAATTGGGACACCTGTCCAGCTGAGGCGGGAGACCAAAGGTCCCTTTCCACGTGCCACAGGAATCCTGGGACTCCTATCAAGTTTCACGAGGAGTCAGGCATCGTCTCCTTTGGAGGCACTGATCTCCATGTACCTCACGAGTTTTCAAAGGATGTGAGGCCTCCGGGCACGATGAGGTGGGAAACTAGGTCTTTCTCTGTGGTCTCCACAGGGGATTCAGACATCCTTTCATCTTGGGAGATGCAAGGCGAGCCTGCATTCAAGTCACTGCAGGGATATCCGGCATTGTTTCGCGTCAGGGCATCGCAGTGTCCATTCCACTTGAGGCCGCAAACACAGGGTCCCTCTCACATACCTAGAGCTGAGAGAAGACTCCTCTTGAGGTGCTTGTGGTAAGGTGGTATTCCTCTGGAGTCGAAGCCAGGTACTAACCTCTCATCTTGAGTTGATTTTTGGTCCACGGAGCTCTTTCGTGTTTCTACAGTGACCTCAGGATCCCTCTAGCCTTGAAACAGTGTTCTTGGGGTTTCTCTGGAGTGCCATCAAGGAAATCAAGGCTCCTTTCATGTGTGATGTGCAACACGGAATTGCTCTGCACACAGTGCAGGGGAATCGGGCCTCATCTCGCGGCGAGGTGGAAGTCTCATGGTTTTTCTCGAGTTGCGGCGGGAACCTGGGGTATATTCTCGAGTTACGACGGGGATGGCCCTTCCACACACGTGTTTGTTCAGCGTCGTCAGGACTCCTGCCTAGTTGCGAGGGTCAATTCGGGATTCTCCTCGAGGCTTGGCAGGGCAATTGGGACGCCTCTCCAGCTGAGGCGGGAGACCAAGGGTCCCTTTCCACGTGCCACAGGAATCCTGGGACTCCTATCAAGTTTCACGAGGAGTCAGGCATCGTCTCCTTTGGAGGCACTGATCTCAGCGTACCTCTGGAGTTTTCAAAGGATTTGAGGCCTCTGGTCGCGATGAGTTGGGGAACTGGGTCTTTCTCTGTGGTCTCCACAGGGGATTCAAACATCCTTTCATCTTTGCAGATGCAAGACGAGCCGGCATTCAAGTCACTGCAGAGATATCTGGCCTTATTTCGAGTCAGGGCATCGCGGTGTCCATTCCACTTGAGGCCGCAAACTCAGGGTCCCTCTCACATACGTAGAGCTGAGAGAAGCCTCCTCTTGAGGTGCTTGTGGTAAGGTGGTATTCCTCTGGAGTCGAAGCCAGGGACTAATCTCTCATCTCGAGTTGATTTTTGGTCCATGGAGCTCTTTCATGTTGCTACAGTGACCTCAAGATCCTTCTAGCCTTGAAACAGTGTTCTTGGGGTTTCTCTGGAGTGCCATCAAGAAAATCAAGGCTCCTTTCATGTGTCATGTGAAACACGGAATTGCTCTGCACGCAGTGCAGGGTATCGGGCCTCATTTTGCGGCGAGGGGGAAGTCTCATGGTTTTTCTCGAGTTGCGGCCGGAACCTGGGGTATATTCTCGAGTTTCGACGGGGATGGCCCTTCCACACAAGTGTTTGTTCAGCGACGGCAGGACTCCTGCCTAGTTGCGAGGGAAAACTCGGGATTCTCCTCGAGCCTTGGCAGGGCAATTGGGACGCCTCTCCAGCTGAGGCGGAAGACCAAGGGTCCCTTTCCACGTGCCACAGGAATCCTGGGACTCCTATCAAGTTTCACGAGGAGTCAGGCATCGTCTTCCTTGGAGGCACTGATCTCCGCGGACGTCTGGAGTTCTCAAAGGATGTGAGGCCTCCGGTCGCGATGAGGTGGGGAACTAGGTCTTTCTCTGTGGTCTCCACATGGGATTCAGACATCCTTTCGTCTTGGGAGATGCAAGACGAGCCTGCATTCAAGTCACTGCAGGGATATCTGGCCTTATTTCGAGTCAGGGCATCGCGGTGTCCATTCCACTTGAGGCCGCAAACTCAGGGTCCCTCTCACATAGCTAGAGCTGAGAGAAGCCTCCTCTTGAGGTGCTTGTGGTAAGGTGGTATTCCTCTGGAGTCGAAGCCAGGGACTAACCTCTCATCTCGAGTTGATTTTTGGTCCACGGAGCTCTTTCGTGTGGCTACAATGACCTCAGGATCCCTCTAGCCTTGCAACACTGCTCTTGGGGTTTCTCTGGAGTGCCATCAAGGAAATCAAGGCTCCTTTCATGTGTGATGTGCAAGACGGAATTGCTCTGCACGCAGTGCAGGGGAATCGGGCCTGATCTCGCGGCGAGGGGGAAGTCTCATGGCTTTTCTCGAGTTGCGGTGGGAACCTGGGGTGTATTCTCGAGTTACAACGGGGATGGCCCTTCCACACACGTGTTTGTTCAACGACGTCAGGACTCCTGCCTAGTTGCGAGGCACAACTCGGGATTCTCCTCGAGGCTTAGGAGGGCAATTGGAACGCCTCTCCAGCTGAGGCGGAAGACCAAGGGTCCCTTTCCACGTGCCACAGGAATCCTGGGACTCCTATCAAGATTCACGAGGAGTCAGGTATCGTCTCCTTTAGAGGCACTGATCTCCGCGTACCTCTGCAGTTTTCAAAGGATGTGAGGCCTCCGGTCACGATGAGGTGGGGAACTATGTCTTTCTCTGTGGTCTCCACAGGGGATTCAGACATTCTTTCGTCTTCCGAGATGCAAGACGAGCCTGCATTCAAGTCATTGCAGGGATATCCGGCGTTATTTCGAGTCAGGGCATCGCGGTGTCCATTCCACTTGTGGCCGCAAACTCAGGGTCCCTCTCACATACATAGAGCTGAGAGAAGACTCCTCTTGAGGTGCTTGTGGTAAGGTGGTATTCCTCTGGAGTCGAATCCAGGGACTAACCTCTCATCTCGAGTTGATTTTTGGTCCATGGAGCTCTTTCATGTTGCTACAGTGACCTCAAGATCCTTCTAGCCTTGAAACAGTGTTCTTGGGGTTTCTCTGGAGTGCCATCAAGAAAATCAAGGCTCCTTTCATGTGTGATGTGCAACACGGAATTGCTCTGCACGCAGTGCAGGGTATCGGGCCTCATTTTGCGGCGAGGTGGAAGTCTCATGGTTTTTCTCGAGTTGCGGCGGGAACCTGGGGTATATTCTCGAGTTTCGACGGGGATGGCCCTTCCACACACGTGTTTGTTCAGCGACGGCAGGACTCCTGCCTAGTTGCGAGGGAAAACTCGGGATTCTCCTCGAGGCTTGGCAGGGCAATTGGGACGCCTCTCCAGCTGAGGCGGAAGACCAAGGGTCCCTTTCCACGTGCCACAGGAATCCTGGGACTCCTATCAAGTTTCACGAGGAGTCAGGCATTGTCTCCCTTGGAGGCACTGATCTCCGCGGACGTCTGGAGTTCTCAAAGGATGTGAGGCCTCCGGTCGCGATGAGGTGGGGAACTAGGTCTTTCTCTGTGGTCTCCACAGGGGATTCAGACATCCTTTCGTCTTGGGAGATGCAAGACGAGCCTACATTCAAGTCACTGCAGGAATATCCGGCCTTATTTCGAGTCAGGGCATCGCGGTGTCCATTCCACTTGAGGCCCCAAACTCAGGGTACCTCTCACATACCTAGAGCTGAGAGAAGCCTCCTCTTGAGGTGCTTGTGGTAAGGTGGTATTCCTCTGGAGTCGAAGCCAGGGACTAACCTCTCATCTCGAGTTGATTTTTGGTCCACGGAGCTCTTTCGTGTTGCTACAGTGACCTCAGGATCCCTCTAGCCTTGAAACAGTGTTCTTGGGGTTTCTCTGGAGTGCCACCAAGGAAATCAAGGCTCCTTTCATGTGTGATGTGCAACACGGAATTGCTCTGCACACAGTGCAGGGGAATCGGGCCTCATCTCGGGGTGAGGGGGAAGTCTCATGGTTTTTCTCTAGTTGCGGCGGGAACCTGTGGTATATTCTCGAGTTACGACAGGGATGGCCCTTCCAACCACGTGTTTCTTCAGGGACGTCAGGACTCCTGCATAGTTGCCAGGGACAACTCGGGATTCTCCTCGAGGCTTGGCAGGGCAATTGGGACGCCTCTCCAGCTGAGGCGGGAGACCAAGTGTCCCTTTCCACGTGCCACAGGAATCCTGGGACTCCTATCAAGTTTCACGAGGAGTCAGGCATCGTCTCCTTTGGAGGCACTAATCTCCGCGTACCTCTGGAGTTTTCAAAGGATATAAGGAATCCGGTCGCGATGAGGTGGGGAACTAGGTCTTTCTCTATGGTCTCCAAAGGGATTCAGACATCCTTTCATCTTGGGAGATGCAAGACGAGCCTGCATTCAAGTCACTGCAGGGATATCCGGCCTTATTTCGAGTCAGGGCATCGCGGTGTCCATTCCATTTGAGGCCGCAAATTCAGGGTCCCTCTCACATACCTAGAGCTGAGAGAAGCCTCTTCTTGAGGTGTTTGTGGTAAGGTGGTATTCCTCTGGAGTCGAAGCCAGGGACTAACCTCTCATCTCGAGTTGATTTTTGGTCCACGGAGCTCTTTCATGTTGCTACAGTGACCTCAGGATCCCTCTAGCCTTGAAACAGTGTTCTTGGGGTTTCTCTGGAGTGCCACCAAGGAAATCAAGGCTCCTTTCATGTGTGATGTGCAACACGGAATTGCTCTGCACGCAGTGCAGGGGAATCGGGCTTCATCTCGCGGCGAGGGGGAAGTCTCATGGTTTTTCTCGAGTTGCGGCGGGAACCTGGAGTATATTCTCGAGTTACGACGGGGATGGCCCTTCCACACACTTGTTTCTTCAGCGACATCAGGACTCCTGCCTAGTTGCGAGGGACAACTCGGGATTCTCCTCTAGGCTTGGCAGGGCAATTGGGACGCCTCTCCAGCTGAGGCGGGAGACCAAGGGTCCCTTCCCATGTGCCACAGGAATCCTTGGACTCCTATCAAGTTTCACGAGGAGTCAGGCATCGTCTCCTTTGGAGGCACTGATCTCCGCGTACCTCTGGAGTTTTCAAAGGATGTGAGGCCTCCGGTCGCGATGAGGTGGGGAACTATGTCTTTCTCTGTGGTCTCCACAGGGGATTCAGACATCCTTTCGTCTTGGGGGATGCAAGACGAGCCTGCATTCAAGTCACTGCAGGGATATCCGGCCTTATTTCGAGTCAGGGCATCGCGGTGTCCATTCCACTTGAGGCCGCAAAATCAGGGTCCCTCTCACATACCTAGAGCTGAGAGAAGCCTCCTCTTGAGATGCTTGTGGTAAGGTGGTATTCCTCTGGAATCGAAGCCAGGGACTAACTTCTCATCTCTAGTTGATTTTTGGTCCATGGAGCTCTTTCGTGTTGCTACAGTGACCTCAGGATCCCTCTAGCCTTGAAACAGTGTTCTTGGGGTTTCTCTGGAGTGCCATCAAGGAAATCAAGGCTCCTTTCATGTGTGATGTGCAACACGGAATTGCTCTGCACGCAGTGCAGGGGAATCGGGCCTCATCTCGCGGCGAGGGGGAAGTCTCATGGTTTTTCTCGAGTTGCGGCGGGAACCTGGGGTATATTCTCGAGTTACGACGGGGATGGCCCTTCCACCCACGTGTTTGTTCAGCGACGTCAGGACTCCTGCCTAGTTGCGAGGGACAACTCGGGATTCTCCTCGAGGCTTGGCAGGGCAATTGGGACGCCTCTCCAGCTGAGGCGGGAGACCAAGGGTCCCTTTCCACGTGCCACAGGAATCCTGGGACTCCTAACAAGTTTCACGAGGAGTCAGGCATCATCTCCTTTGGAGGCACTGATCTCCGCGTACCTCTGGAGTTTTCAAAGGATGTGAGGCCTCCGGTCGCGATGAGGTGGGGAACTAGGTCTTTCTCTGTGGTCTCCACAGGGGATTCAGACATCCTTTCGTCTTGGGGGATGCAAGACGAGCCTGCATTCACGTCACTGCAGGGATATCCGGCCTTATTTCGAGTCAGGGCATCGCGGTGTCCATTCCACTTGAGGCCGCAAACTCAGGGTCCCTCTCACATACTTAGAGCTGAAAGAAGCCTCCTCTTGAGGTGCTTGTGGTAAGGTGGTATTCCTCTGGAGTCGAAGCCAGGGACTAACCTCTCATCTCGAGTTGATTTTTGGTCCATGGAGCTCTTTCGTGTTGCTACAGTGACCTCAGGATCCCTCTAGCCTTGAAACAGTGTTCTTGGGGTTTCTCTGGAGTGCCACCAAGGAAATCAAGGCTCCTTTCATGTGTGATGTGCAAGACGGAATTGCTCTGCACGCAGTGCAGGGGAATCGGGCCTCATCTCGCGGCGAGGGGGAAGTCTCATGGTTTTTCTCTAGTTGCGGCGGGAACCTGTGGTATATTCTCGAGTTACGACGGGGATGGCCCTTCCAACCACGTGTTTCTTCAGCGACGTCAGGACTCCTGCATAGTTGCGAGGGACAACTCGGGATTCTCCTCGATGCTTGGCAGGGCAATTGGGACGCCTCTCCAGCTGAGGCGGGAAACCAAGTGTCCCTTTCCACGTGCCACAGGAATCCTGGGACTCCTAAGAAGTTTCACGAGGAGTCAGGCATCGTCTCCTTTGGAGGCACTGATCTCCGCGTACCTCTGGAGTTTTCAAAGGATGTGAGGCCTCCGGTCGCGATGAGGTGGGGAACTAGGTCTTTCTCTGTGGTCTCCACAGGGGATTCAGACATCCTTTCATCTTGGGAGATGCAAGACGAGCCTACATTCAAGTCACTGCAGGAATATCCGGCCTTATTTCGAGTCAGGGCATCGCGGTGTCCATTCCACTTGAGGCCGCAAACTCAGGGTACCTCTCACATACCTAGAGCTGAGAGAAGCCTCCTCTTGAGGTGCTTGTGGTAAGTTGGTATTCCTCTGGAGTCGAAGCCAGGGACTAACCTCTCATCTCGAGTTGATTTTTGGTCCACGGAGCTCTTTCGTGTTGCTACAGTGACCTCAGGATCCCTCTAGCCTTGAAACAGTGTTCTTGGGGTTTCTCTGGAGTGCCACCAAGGAAATCAAGGCTCCTTTCATGTGTGATGTGCAACACGGAATTGCTCTGCACACAGTGCTGGGGAATCGGGCCTCATCCTGGGGTGAGGGGGAAGTCTCATGGTTTTTCTCTAGTTGCGGCGGGAACCTGTGGTATATTCTCGAGTTACGACAGGGATGGCCCTTCCAACCACGTGTTTCTTCAGGGACGTCAGGACTCCTGCATAGTTGCGAGGGACAACTCGGGATTCTCCTCGAGGCTTGGCAGGGCAATTGGGACGCCTCTCCAGCTGAGGCGGAAGACCAAGGGTCCCTTTCCACGTGCCACAGGAATCCTGGGACTCCTAAGAAGTTTCACGAGGAGTCAGGCATCGTCTCCTTTGGAGGCACTGATCTCCGTGTACCTCTGGAGTTTTCAAAGGATGTGAGGCCTCCGGTCGCCATGAGGTGGGGAACTAGGTCTTTCTCTGTGGTCTCCACAGGGGATTCAGACATCCTTTCGTCTTGGGAGATGCAAGACGAGCCTACATTCAAGTCACTGCAGGGATATCCGGCCTTATTTCGAGTCAGGGCATCGCGGTGTCCATTCCACTTGAGGCCGCAAACTCAGGGTCCCTCTCACATACCTAGAGCTGAGAGAAGCCTCCTCTTGAGGTGCTTGTGGTAAGGTGGTATTCCTCTGGAGTCGAAGCCAGGGACTAACCTCTCATCTCGAGTTGATTTTTCGTCCACGGAGCTCTTTCCTGTTGCTACAGTGACCTCAGGATCCCTCTAGCCTTGAAACAGTGTTCTTGGGGTTTCTCTGGATTGCCATCAAGGAAATCAAGGCTCCTTTCACGTGTGATGTGCAACACGGAATTGCTCTGCACGCAGTGCAGGGGAATCGGGCCTCATCTCGCGGCGAGGGGGAAGTCTCATGCTTTTTCTCGAGTTGCGGCGGGAACCTGGCGTATATTCTGGAGTTACGACGGGGATGGCCCTTCCACCCACGTGTTTGTTCAGCGACGTCAGGACTCCTGCCTAGTTGCGATGGACAACTCGGGATTCTCCTCGAGGCTTGGCAGGGCAATTGGGACGCCTCTCCAGCTGAGGCGGGAGACCAAGGGTCCGTTTCCACGTGCCACAGGAATCCTGGGACTCCTATCAAGTTTCACGAGGAGTCAGGCATCGTCTCCTTTGGAGGCACTGATCTCCGCGTACCTCTGGAGTTTTTAAAGGATATAAGGAATCCGGTCGCGATGAGGTGGGGAACTAGGTCTTTCTCTATGGTCTCCACAGGGGATTCAGACATCCTTTCATCTTGGGAGATGCAAGACGAGCCTGCATTCAAGTCACTGCAGGGATATCCGGCCTTATTTCGAGTCAGGGCATCGCGGTGTCCATTCCATTTGAGGCCGCAAATTCAGGGTCCCTCTCACATACCTAGAGCTGAGAGAAGCCTCTTCTTGAGGTGTTTGTGGTAAGGTGGTATTCCCCTGGAGTCGAAGCCAGGGACTAACCTCTCATCTCGAGTTGATTTTTGGTCCACGGAGCTCTTTCGTGTTGCTACAGTGACCTCAGGATCCCTCTAGCCTTGAAACAGTGTTCTTGGGGTTTCTCTGGAGTGCCACCAAGGAAATCAAGGCTCCTTTCATGTGTGATGTGCAACACGGAATTGCTCTGCACGCAGTGCAGGGGAATCGGGCCTCATTTTGCGGCGAGAGGGAAGTCTCATGGTTTTTCTCGAGTTGCGGCGGGAACCTGGAGTATATTCTGGAGTTACGACGGGGATGGCCCTTCCACACACTTGTTTCTTCAGCGACATCAGGACTCCTGCCTAGTTGCGAGGGACAACTCGGGATTCGCCTCGAGGCTTGGCAGGGCAATTGGGACACCTCTAAAGCTGAGGCGGGAGACCAAGGGTCCCTATCCACGTGCACAGGAATCCTGGGACTCCTATCAAGTTTCAGAGGAGTCAGGCATCGTCTCCTTTGGAGGCACTGATCTCCGTGTACCTCTGGAGTTTTCAAAGGATGTGAGGCCTCCGGTCGCGATGAGGTGGGGAACTATGTCTTTCTCTGTGGTCTCCACAGGGGATTCAGACATCCTTTCATCTTGGGAGATGCAAGAAGAGCCTGCATTCAAGTCACTGCAGGGATATCCGGCCTTATTTCGAGTCAGGGCATCGCGGTGTCCATTCCACTTGAGGCCGCAAACTCAGGGTCCCTCTCACATACGTAGAGCTGAGAGAAGCCTCCTCTTGGGGTGCTTGTGGTAAGGTGGTATTCCTCTGGAGTCGAAGCCAGGGACTAACCTCTCATCTCGAGTTGATTTTTGGTCCACGGAGCTCTTTCGTGTTGCTACAGTGACCTCAGGATCCCTCTAGCCTTGAAACAGTGTTCTTGGGGTTTCTCTGGAGTGCCATCAAGGAAATCAAGGCTCCTTTCATGTGTGATGTGCAACACGGAATTGCTCTGCACGCAGTGCAGGGGAATCGGGCCTCATCTCGCGGCGAGGGGGAAGTCTCATGGTTTTTCTCGAGTTGCGGCGGGAACCTGGGGTATATTCTCGAGTTACGACGGGGATGGCCCTTCCACCCACGTGTTTGTTCAGCGACGTCAGGACTCCTGCCTAGTTGCGAGAGACAACTCGGGATTCTCCTCCAGGCTTGGCAGGGCAATTGGGACGCCTCTCCAGCTGAGGCGGGAGACCAAGGGTCCCTTTCTACGTGCCACAAGAATCCTGGGACTCCTAACAAGTTTCACGAGGAGTCAGGCATCATCTCCTTTGGAGGCACTGATCTCCGCGTACCTCTGGAGTTTTCAAAGGATGTGATGCCTCCGGTCGCGATGAGGTGGGGAACTAGGTCTTTCTCTGTGGTCTCCACAGGGGATTCAGACATCCTTTCGTCTTGGGGGATGCAAGACGAGCCTGCATTCACGTCACTGCAGGGATATCCGGCCTTATTTCGAGTCAGGGCATCGCGGTGTCCATTCCACTTGAGGCCGCAAACTCAGGGTCCCTCTCACATACTTAGAGCTGAAAGAAGCCTCCTCTTGAGGTGCTTCTGGTAAGGTGGTATTCCTCTGGAGTCGAAGCCAGGGACTAACCTCTCATCTCGAGTTGATTTTTGGTCCATGGAGCTCTTTTGTGTTGCTACAGTGACCTCAGGATCCCTCTAGCCTTGAAACAGTGTTCTTGGGGTTTCTCTGGAGTGCCATCAAGGAAATCAAGGCTCCTTTCATGTGTGATGTGCAACACGGAATTGCTCTGAGCGCAGTGCAGGGGAATCGGGCCTAATCTCGCAGCGAGGGGGAAGTCTCATGGTTTTTCTCGAGTTGCGGCGGGAACCTGGGGTATACTCTCGAGTTACGACGGGGATGGCCCTTATAACCACGTGTTTGTTCAGCGACGTCTGTTCTCCTGCCTAGTTGCGAGGGACAACTCGGGATTCTCCTCGAGGCTTGGCAGGGCAATTGGAACGCCTCTCCAGCTGAGGCGGGAGACCAAGGGTCCCTTTCCACGTGCCACAGGAATCCTGGGACTCCTATCAAGTTTCACGAGGAGTCAGGCATCGTCTCCTTTGGAGGCACTGATCTCCGCGTACCTCTGGAGTTTTCAAAGGATGTGAGGCCTCCGGTCGCGATAATGTGGGGAACTAGGTCTTTCTCTGTGGTCTCCACAGGGGATTCAGATATCCTTTCGTCTTGGGAGATGCAAGAAGAGCCTGCATTCAAGTCACTGCAGGGATATCCGGCCTTATTTCGAGTCAGGGCATCGCGGTGTCCATTCCACTTGAGGCCGCAAACTCAGGGTACCTCTCACATACGTAGAGCTGAGAGAAGCCTCCTCTTGGGGTGCTTGTGGTAAGGTGGTATTCCTCTGGAGTCGAAGCCAGGGACTAACCTCTCATCTCGAGTTGATTTTTGGTCCACGGAGCTCTTTCGTGTTGCTACAGTGACCTCAGGATCCCTCTAGCCTTGAAACAGTGTTCTTGGGGTTTCTCTGGAGTGCCATCAAGGATATCAAGGCTCCTTTCATGTGTGATGTGCAACACGGAATTGCTCTGCACGCAGTGCAGGGGAATCGGGCCTGATCTCGCGGCGAGGGGGAAGTCTCATGGTTTTTCTCGAGTTGCGGCGGGAACCTGGGGTATATTCTCGAGTTACGACGGGGATGGCCCTTCCACCCACGTGTTTGTTCAGCGACGTCAGGACTCCTGCCTAGTTGCGAAGGACAACTCGGGATTCTCCTCGAGGCTTGGCAGGGTAATTGGGACGCCTCTCCAGCTGAGGCGGGAGACCAATTGTCCCTTTCCACGTGCCACAGGAATCCTGGGACTCCTAACAAGTTTCACGAGGAGTCAGGCATCATCTCCTTTGGAGGCACTGATCTCCGCGTACCTCTGGAGTTTTCAAAGGATGTGAGGCCTCCGGTCGCGATGAGGTGGGGAACTAGGTCTTTCTCTGTGGTCTCCACAGGGGATTCAGACATCCTTTCGTCTTGGGGGATGCAAGACGAGCCTGCATTCACGTCACTGCAGGGATATCCGGCCTTATTTCGAGTCAGGGCATCGCGGTGTCCATTCCACTTGAGGCTGCAAAATCAGGGTCCCTCTCACATACTTAGAGCTGAAAGAAGCCTCCTCTTGAGGTGCTTGTGGTAAGGTGGTATTCCTCTGGAGTCGAAGCCAGGGACTAACCTCTCATCTCGAGTTGATTTTTGGTCCATGGAGCTCTTTCGTGTTGCTACAGTGACCTCAGGATCCCTCTAGCCTTGAAACAGTGTTCTTGGGGTTTCTCTGGAGTGCCATCAAGGAAATCAAGGCTCCTTTCATGTGTGATGTGCAACACGGAATTGCTCTGAGCGCAGTGCAGGGGAATCGGGCCTAATCACGCATCGAGGGGGAAGTCTCATGGTTTTTCTCGAGTTGCGGCGGGAACCTGGGGTATACTCTCGAGTTACGACGGGGATGGCCCTTCCAACCACGTGTTTGTTCAGCGACGTCTGTTCTCCTGCCTAGTTGCGAGGGACAACTCGGGATTCTCCTCGAGGCTTGGCAGGGCAATTGGAACGCCTCTCCAGCTGAGGCGGGCGACCAAGGGTCCCTTTCCACGTGCCACAGGAATCCTGGGACTCCTATTAAGTTTCACGAGGAGTCAGGCATCGTCTCCTTTGGAGGCACTGATCTCCGCGTACCTCTGGAGTTTTCAAAGGATGTGAGGCCTCCGGTCGCGATAAGGTGGGGAACTAGGTCTTTCTCTGTGGTCTCCACAGGGGATTCAGATATCCTTTCGTCTTGGGAGATGCAAGACGAGCCTGCATTCATGTCACTGCAGGGATATCCGGCCTTATTTTGAGTCAGGGCATCGCGGTGTCCATTCCACTTGAGGCCGCAAACTCAGGGCCCCTCTCACATACCTAGAGCTGAGAGAAGCCTCCTCTTGAGGTGCTTGTGGTAAGGTGGTATTCCTCTGGAGTCGAAGCCAGGGACTAACCTCACATCTCGAGTTGATTTTTGGTCCATGGAGGTCTTCCGTGTTGCTACAGTGACCTCAGGATCCCTCTAGCCTTGAAACAGTGTTCTTGGGGTTTCTCTGGAGTGCCATCAAGGAAATCAAGGCTCTTTTCATGTGTGATGTGCAACACGGAATTGCTCTGCACCCAGTGCAGGGGAATCGGGCCTCATCTCGCAGCGAGGGGGAAGTCTCATGGTTTTTCTCGAGTTGCGGCGGGAACCTGGGGTATATTCTCAAGTTACGACGGGGATGGCCCTTCCACACACGTGTTTGTTCAGCGACGGCAGGACTCCTGCCTAGTTGCGAGGGACAACTCGGGATTCTCCTCGAGGCTTGGCAGGGCAATTGGGACGCCTCTCCAGCTGAGGCAGTAGACCAAATGTCCCTTTCCACGTGCCACAGGAATCCTGGGTCTCCTATCAAGTTTCACGAGGAGTCAGGCATCGTCTCCTTTGGAGGCACTGATCTCCGCGTACCTCTGGAATTTTCAAAGGATGTGAGGCCTCCGGTCGCGATGAGGTGGGGAACTACGTCTTTCTCTGTGGTCTCCACAGGGAATTCAGACATTCTTTCGTCTTGGGAGATGCAAGACGAGCCTGCATTCAAGTCACTGCAGGGATATCCGGCCTGATTTCGAGTCAGGGCATAGCGGTGTCCATTCCACTTGAGGCTGCAAACTCAGAGTCCCTCTCACATACCTAGAGCTGAGAGAAGCCTCCTCTTGAGGTGCTTGTGGTAAGGTGGTATACCTCTGGAGTCGAAGCCAGGGACTAACCCCTCATCTCGAGTTGATTTTTGGTCCACGGAGCTCTTTCGTGTTGCTACAGTGACCTGAGGATCCCTCTAGCCTTGAAACAGTGTTCTTGGGGATTCTCTGGAGTGCCATCAAGGAAATCAAGGCTCCTTTCATGTGTGATGTGCAACACGGAATTGCTCTGCACGCAGTGTAGGGGAATCGGGCCTCATCTCGCGGCGAGGGGGAAGTCTCATGGTTTTTCTCGAGTTGCGGCGGGAACCTGGGCTATATTCTCGAGTTACGATGGGGATGGCCCTTCCACCCACGTGTTTGTTCAGCGATGTCAGGACTCCTGCCTTGTTGCGAGGGACAACTCGGGATTCTCCTGGGGGCTTGGCAGGGCAATTGGGACGCCTCTTCAGCTGAGGCGGGAGACCAAGGGTCCCTTTCCACGTGCCACAGGAATCCTGGGACTCCTACCAAGTTTCACGAGGAGTCAGGCATCGTCTCCTTTGGAGGCACTGATCTCCGCGTACCTCTGGAGTTTTCAAAGGATGTGAGGCCTAGGGTCGCGATGAGGTGGGGAACTAAGTCTTTCTCTGTGGTCTCCACAGGGGATTCAGACATCCTTTCGTCTTGGGAGATGCAAGACGAGCCTGCATTCAAGTCACTGCAGGGATATCCGGCCTTATTTCGAGTCAGGGCATAGCGGTGTCCATTCCACTTGAGGCCCCAAACTCAGGGTCCCTGTCACATACCTAGAGCTGAGAGAAGCCTCCTCTTGAGGTGCTTGTGGTAAGGTGGTATTCCTCTGGAGTCGAAGCCAGGGACTAACCCCTCATCTCGAGTTGATTTTTGGTCCACGGAGCTCTTTCGTGTTGCTACAGTGACCTCAGGATCCCTCTAGCCTTGAAACAGTGTTCTTGGGGTTTCTCTGGAGTGCCATCAAGGAAATCAAGGCTCCTTTCATGTTTGATGTGCAACACGGAAATGCTCTACACGCAGTGTAGGGGAATCGGGCCTCATCTCGTGGCGAGGGGGAAGTCTCATTGTTTTTCTCAAGTTGCGGCGGGAACCTGGGGTATATTCTCGAGTTACGTCGGGGATGGCCCTTCCACACACGTGTTTGTTCAGCGACGTCAGGACTCCTGCCTAGTTGCGAGGGACAACTCGGGATTCTCCTCGAGGCTTGGCAGGGCAATTGGGACGCCTCTCCAGCTGAGACGGGAGGCCAAGGGTCCCTTGCCACGTGCCACAGGAATCCTGGGACTCCTATCAAGTTTCACGAGGAGTCAGGGATCGTCTCCTTTGGAGGCACTGATCTCCGCGTACCTCTGGAGTTTTCAAAGGATGTGAGGCCTCCGGTCGCGATGAGGTGGGGAACTAGGTCTTTCTCTGTGGTCTCCTCAAGGGATTCAGACATCCTTTCATCTTGGGAGATGCAAGACGAGCCTGCATTCAAGTCACTGCAGGGAAATCCGGCCTTATTTCGAGTCAGGGCATCGCGGTGTCCATTCCACTTGAGGCCGCAAACTCAGGGTCCCTCTCACATATCTAGAGCTGAGAGAAGCCTCCTCTTGAGGTGTTTGTGGTAAGGTGGTATTCCTCTGGAGTCGAAGCCAGGGACTAACCTCTCATCTCGAGTTGATTTTTGGTCCACGGAGCTCTTTTGTGTTGGTACAGAGACCTCAGGATCCCTCTAGCCTTGAAACAGTGTTCTTGGGGTTTCTCTGGAGTGCCATCAAGGAAATCAAGGCTCCTTTCATGTGTGATGTGCAACACGGAATAGCTCTGCACGCAGTGCAGGGGAATCCGGCCTCATCTCGCGGCGAGGGGGAAGTCTCATGGTTTTTCTCGAGTTGCGGCGGGAACCTGGGGTATATTCTCAAGTTACGACGGGGATGGCCCTTTCACCCACGTGCTTGTTCAGCGACGTCAGGACTCCTGCCTAGTTGCGAGGGACAACTCGGGATTCTCCTCGAGGCTTGGCAGGGCAATTGGGACGCCTCTCCAGCTGAGGCGGGAGACCAAGGGTCCCTTTCCACGTGCCACAGGAATCCTGGGACTCCTATCAAGTTTCACGAGGAGTCAGGCATCGTCTCCTTTGGAGGCACTGATCTCCGCATACCTCTGGAATTTTCAAAGGATGTGAGGCCTCCGGTCGCGATAAAGTGGGGAACTAGGTCTTTCTCTGTGGTCTCCACAGGGGATTCAGACATGCTTTCGTCTTGGGAGATGCAAGACGAGCCTGCATTCTAGTCACTGCAGGGATATCCGGCCTTATTTCGAGTCAGGGCATAGCGGTGTCCATTCCACTTGAGGCTGAAATCTCAGGGTCCCTCTCACATACCTAGAGCTGAGAGAATCCTCCTCTTGAGGTGCTTGTGGTAAGGTGGTATTCCTCTGGAGTCGAAGCCAAGGACTAACCCCTCATCTCGAGTTGATTTTTGGTCCACGGAGCTCTTTCGTGTTGCTACAGTGACCTCAGGATCCCTCTAACCTTGAAACAGAGTTCTAGGGGTTTCTCTGGAGTGCCATCAAGGAAATTAAGGCTCCTTTCATGTGTGATGTGCCACACGCAATAGCTCTGCAAGCAGTGTAATGGAATCGGGCCTCATTTTGCGGCGAGGGGGAAGTCTCATGGTTTTTCTCGAGTTGCGGCGGGAACCTGTGCTATATTCTCGAGTTATGATGGGGATGGACCTTCCAACCACGTGTTTGTTCAGCGACGTCAGGACTCCTGCCTAGTTGCGAGGGACAACTCGGGATTCTCCTCGAGGCTTGGCAGGGCAATTGGGACGCCTCTCCAGCTGAGGCGGGAGACCAAGGGTCCCTTTCCATGTGCCACAGGAATCCTGGGACTCCTATCAAGTTTCAGAGGAGTCAGGCATCGTCTCCTTTGGAGGCACTGATCTCCGCGTACCTCTGGAGTTTTCAAAGGATGTGAGGCCTCCGGTCGTGATGAGGTGGGGAACTAGGTCTTTTTCTATGGTCTCCACACGGATTCAGACATCCTTTCGTCTTGGGAGATGCAAGACGAGCCTGCATTCAAGTCACTGCAAGGATATCCGGCCTTATTTCGAGTCAGGGCATCACGGTGTCCATTTCACTTGAGGCCGCAAACTCAGGGACCCTCTCAGATACCTAGAGCTGAGAGAAGCCTCCTCTTGAGGTGCTTGTGGTAAGGTGGTATTCCTCTGGAGTAGAAGCCAGGGACTAAACTCTCATCTCGAGTTGATTCTTGGTCCACGGAGCTCTTTCCTGTTGCTACAGTGACCTCAGGATCCCTCTAGACTTGAAACAGTGTTCTTGGGGTTTCTCTGGAGTGCCATCAAGGAAATCAAGGCTCCTTTCATGTGTGATGTGCAAGACGGAATTGCTCTGCACGCAGTGCAGGGGAATCGGGCCTCATCTCGCGGCGAGGTGGAAGTCTCATGGTTTTTCTCGAGTTGCGGCGGGAACCTGGGGTATATTCTCGACTTACGACGGGGATGGCCCTTCCACATACGTGTTTTTTCAGCGACGTCAGGACTCCTGCCTAGTTGCGAGGGACAACTCGGGATTCTCCTCGAGGCTTGGCAGGGCAATTGGGACGTCTCTCCAGCTGAGGCGGGAGACCAAGTGTCCCTTTCCACGTGCCACAGGAATCCTGGGACTCCTATCAAGTTTCATGAGGAGTCAGGCATCGTTTCCTTTGGAGGCACTAATCTCTGTGTTCCTCTGGGGTTTTCAAAGGATGTGAGGCCTCCGGTCGCGATGAGGTGGGGAACTAGGTCTTTCTCTGTGGTCTCCACAGGGGGTTCAGACATCCGTTCGTTTTGGGAGATTCAAGACGAGCCTGCATTCAAGTCACTGCAGGGATATCCGGCCTTATTTCGAGTCAGGGCATCGCGGTGTCCATTCCACTTGAGGCCGCAAACTCAGGGTCCTTCTCACATAGCTAGAGCTGAGAGAAGCCTCCTCTTGAGGTGCTTGTGGTAAGGTGGTATTCCTCTGGAGTCGAAGCCAGGGACTAACCTCTCATCTCGAGTTGAATTTTGGTCCACGGAGCTCTTTCATGTTGCTACAGTGACGTCAGGATCCCTCTAGCCTTGAAACAGTGTTCTTGGGGTTTCTCTTGAGTGTCATCAAGGAAATCAAGGCTCCTTTCATGTGTGATGTGCAACACGGAATTGCTCTGCACGCAGTGCAGGGGAATCGGGCCTCATCTCGCGGCGAGGGGGAAGTCTCATGGTTTTTCTCGAGTTGCGGCGGGAACCTGGGGTATATTCTCAAGTTACGACGGGGATGGCCCTTCCACCCACGTGTTTGTTCAGCGACGTCAGGACTCCTGCCTAGTTGCGAGGGACAGCTCGGGATTCTCCTCGAGGCTTGGCAGGGCAATTGGGACGCCTCTCCAGCTGAGGCAGGAGACCAAGGGTCCCTTTCCACGTGCCACAGGATTCCTGGGACTCCTACCAAGTTTCACGAGGAGTCAGGCATCGTCTCCTTTGGAGGCACTGATCTCCGCGTACCTCTGGAGTTTTCAAAGGATGTGAGGCCTCTGGTCGCGATGAGGTGGGGAACTAGGTCTTTCTCTGTGGTCTCCACAGGGGATTCAGACATCCTTTCGTCTTGTGAGATGCAAGACGAGCCTGCATTCAAGTCACTGCAGGGTTATCCGGCCTTATTTCGCGTCATGGTATAGCGGTGTCCATTCCACTGAGGCTGCAAACTCAGGGGCCCTCTCACATACCTAGAGCTGAGAGAAGCCTCCTCTTGAGGTGCTTGTGGTAAGGTGGTATTCCTCTGGAGTCGAAGCCAGGGATTAATCTCTCATTTCGAGTTGATTTTGGTCCACGGAGCTCTTTCGCGTTGCTACAGTGACCTCAGGATCCCTCTAGCCTTGAAACAGTGTTCTTGGGGTTTCTCTGGAGTGCCATCAAGGAAATCAAGGCTCCTTTCATGTGTGATGTGCAACACGGAATTGCTCTGCACGCAGTGCAGGGGAATCGGGCCTCATTTTGCGGCGAGAGGGAAGTCTCATGGTTTTTCTCGAGTTGCGGCGGGAACCTGGGGTATATTCTCGAGTTACGACATGGATGGCCCTTCCACACACGTGTTTGTTCAGCGACGTCAGGACTTCTGCCTAGTTGCGAGGGACAACTCGGGATTATCCTCGAGGCTTGGCAGGGCAATTGGGACGCCTCTCTAGCTGAGGCGGGAGACCAAGGGTCCCTTTCCACGTGCCACAGGAATCCTGGGACTCCTATCAAGTTTCACGAGGAGTCAGGCATCGTCTCCTTTGGAGGCACTGATCTCTGCCTACCTCTGGAGTTATCAAAGGATGTGAGGCCTCCGGTCGCGATGAGGTCGGGAACTAGGTCTTTCTCTGTGGTCTCCACAGGGGATTCAGACATCCTTTCCTCTTGGGAGATGCAAGACGAGCCTGCATTCAAGTCACTGCAGGGATATCCGGCCTTATTTTGAGTCAGGGCATCGCGGTGTCCATTCCACTTGAGGCCGCAAACTCAGGGTCCCTCTCACATACCTAGAGCTGAGAGAAGCCTCCTCTTGAGATGCTTGTGGTAAGGTGGTATTCCTCTGGAGTCGAAGCCAGGGACTAACCTCTCATCTCGAGTTGATTTTTGGTCCACGGAGCTCTTTTGTGTTGCCACAGTGACCTCAAGTTCCCTCTAGCCTTGAAACAGTGTTCTTGGGGTTTATATGGAGTGCCATCAAGGAAATCAAGGCTCCTTTCATGTGTGATGTGCAACACGGAATTGCTCTGCACGCAGTGCAGGGGAATCGGGCCTCATCTCGCGGCGAAGGGAAGTCTCATGGTTTTTCTCGAGTTGCGCCGGGAACCTGGGGTATATTCTCGAGTTACGACGGGAATGGCCCTTCCACCCACTTGTTTGTTCAGCCACGTCAGGACTCCTGCCTAGTTGTGAGGGCCAACTCGGGGTTCTCCTCGAGGCTTGGCAGGGCAATTGGGACGCCTCTCCAGCTGAGGCGGGAGACCAAGTGTCCCTTTCCACGTGCCACAGGAATCCTGGGACTCCTATCAAGTTTCACGAGGAGTCAGGCATCATCTCCTTTGGAGGCACTGAACTCTGCGTACCTCTGGAGTTTTCAAAGGATGTGAGGCCTCCGGTCGCGATGAGGTGGGGAACTAGGTCTTTCTCTGTGGTCTCCACAGGGGATTCAGACATCCTTTCGTCTTGGGAGATGTAAGACGAGACTGCATTCAAGTCACTGCAGGGATATCCGGCCTTATTTCGAGTCAGGGCATCGCGGTGTCCATTCCACTTGAGGCCGCAAACTCGGGGTCCCTCGCACATACATAGAGCTGAGGGAAGCCTCCTCTTGAGGTGCTTGTGGTAAGGTGGTATTCCTCTGGAGTCGAAGCCAGGGACTAACCTCTCATCTCGAGTTGATTTTTGGGTCACGGAGCTTTTTCGTGTTGCTACAGTGACCTCAGGATCCCTCTAGCCTTGAAACAGTGTTCTTGGGGTTTCTCTGGAGTGCCATCAAAGAAATCAAGGCTCCTTTCATGTTTGACGTGCAACACGGAATTGCTCTGCACGCAGTGCAGGAGAATCGAGCCTCATCTCGCGGCGAGGGGGAAGTCTCATGGTTTTCCTCGAGTTGCGGCGGGAACCTGGGGTATATTCTCGAGTTACGACGGGGATGGCCCATCCACCCACGTGTTTGTTCAGCGACGTCAGGACTCCTGCCTAGTTGAGAGGGACAACTCGGGATTCTCCTCGAGGCTTGGCAGGGCAATTGGGACGCCTCTCCAGCTGAGGCAGGAGACCAAGGGTCCCTTTCCACGTGCCACAGGAATCCTGAGACTGCTGTTAAGGTTCACGAGGAGTCAGGCATCGTCTCCTTTGGAGGCACTGATCTCCGCGTACCTCTGGAGTTTTCAAAGGATGTGAGGCCTCCGGTCGCGATGAGGTGGGGAACTATGTCTTTCTCTGTGGTCTCCACAGGGGATGCAGACATCCTTTCGTCTTGGGAGATGCAAGACGAGCCTGCATTCAAGTCACTGCAGTGATATCCGGCCTTATTTCGAGTCAGGGCATCGCGGTGTCCATTCCACTTGAGGCCGCAAACTCAGGGTCACTCTCACATAGCTAGACTGAGAGAAGCCTCCTCTTGAGGTGCTTGTGGTAAGGTGGTATTCCTCTGGAGTTGAAGCCAGGGACTAACCTCTCATCTCGAGTTGATTCTTGGTCCACGGAGCTCTTCGTGTTGCTACAGTGACCTCAGGATCCCTCTAGCCTTGAAAAGTGTTCTAGGGGTTTCTCTGGAGTGCCACCAAGGAAATCAAGCCTCCTTTCATGTGTGATGTGCAAGACGGAATTGCTGTGCACGCAGTGCAGGGGAATCGGGCCTCATCTCGCGGCGAGGGGGAAGTCTCATGGTTTTTCTCGAGTTACGGCGGGAAGTTGGGGTATATTCTCGAGTTACGACGGGGATGGCCCTTCCACCCACGTGTTTGTTCAGCGACGTCAGGACTCCTGCCTAGTTGCGAGGGACAACTCGGGATTCTCCTCGAGGCTTGGCAGGGCAATTGGGACGCCTCTCCAGCTGAGGCGGGAGACCAAGGGTCCCTTTCCACGTGCCACAGGAATCCTGGGACTCCTATCAAGTTTCACGAGGAGTCAGGGATCGTCTCCTTTGGAGGCACTGATCTCCGCGTACCTCTGGAGTTTTCAAAGGATGTGAGGCCTCCGGTCGCGATGAGGTGGGGAACTAGGTCTTTCTCTGTGGTCTCCACAGGGGATTCAGACATGCTTTCGTCTTGTGAGATGCAAGACGAGCCTGCATTCAAGTCACTGCAGGGATATCCGGCCTTATTTCACGTCAGTGCATCGCGGTGTCCATTCCACTTGAGGCCGCAAACTCAGGGTCCCTCTCACATACCTAGAGCAGAGAGAAGCCTCCTCTTGAGGTGCTTGTGGTAAGGTGGTATTCCTCTGGAGTCGAAGTTAGACACTAACCTCTCATCTCGAGTTGATTTTTCGTCCACGGAGTTCTTTTGTGTTGCTACAGTGACCTCAGGATCCCTCTAGCCTTGAAACAGTGTTCTTGGGGTTTCTCTGGAGTGCCATCAAGGAAATCAAGGCTCCTTTCATGTGTGATGTGCAAGACGGAATTGCTCTGCTCGCAGTGCAGGGGAATCGGGCCTCATCTCGCGGCGAGGTGGAAGTCTCATGGTTTTTCTCGAGTTGCGGCGGGAACCTGGGGTATATTCTCGATTTACGACGGGGATGGCCCTTCCACCCACGTGCTTGTTCAGCGACGTCAGGACTCCTGCCTAGTTGCGAGGGACAACTCGGGGTTCTCCTCGAGGCTTGGCAGGGCAATTGGGACGCCTCTCCAGCTGAGGCGGGAGACCAAGGGTCCCTTTCCACGTGCAACAGGAATCCTGGGACTCCTATCAAGTTTCACGAGGAGTCAGGGATCGTCTCCTTTGGAGGCAGTGATCTCCGCATACCTCTGGAATTTTCAAAGGATGTGAGGCCTCCGGTCGCGATAAAGTGGGGAACTAGGTCTTTCTCTGTGGTCTCCACAGGGGATTCAGGCATGCTTTCGTCTTGGGAGATGCAAGACGAGCCTGCATTCTAGTCACTGCAGGGATATCCGGCCTTATTTCGAGTCAGGGCATAGCGGTGTCCTTTCCACTTGAGGCTGCAATCTCAGAGTCCCTCTCACATACCTAGAGCTGAGAGAATCCTCCTCTTGAGGTGCTTGTGGTAAGGTGGTATTCCTCTGGAGTCGAAGCCAAGGACTAACCCCTCATCTCGAGTTGATTTTTGGTCCACGTTGCTCTTTCGTGTTGCTACAGTGACCTCAGGATCCCTCTAACCTTGAAACAGAGTTCTTGGGGTTTCTCTGGAGTGCCATCAAGGAAATCAAGCCTCCTTTCATGTGTGATGTGCAACACGGAATTGCTCTGCAAGCAGTGTAAGGGAATCGGGCCTCATTTTGCGGCGAGGGGGAAGTCTCATGGTTTTTCTCGAGTTGCGCGGGAACCTGGGCTATATTCTCGAGTTACGATGGGGATGGACCTTCCAATCACGTGTTTGTTCAGCGACGTCAGGACGCCTGCCTAGTTGCGAGGGACAACTCGGGATTCTCCTCGAGGCTTGGCAGGGCAATTGGGACGTCTCTCCAGCTGAGGCGGGAGACCAAGTGTCCCGTTCCATGTGCCACAGGAATCCTGGTACTCCTATCAAGTTTCAGAGGAGTCAGGCGTCGTCTCCTTTGGAGGCACTGATCTCCGCGTACTTCTGGAGTTTTCAAAGGATGTGTGGCCTCCGGTCGTGATGAGGTGGGGAACTAGGTCTTTTTCTATGGTCTCCACAGGGGATTCAGACATCCTTTCGTCTTGGGAGATGCAAGACGAGCCTGCATTTAAGTCACTGCAAGGATATCCGGCCTTATTTCGAGTCAGGGCATCACGGTGTCCATTCCACTTGAGGCCGCAAACTCAGGGTCCCTCTCAGATACCGAGAGCTGAGAGAAGCCTCCTCTTGAGGTGCTTGTGGTAAGGTGGTATTCCTCTGGAGTCGAAGCCAGGGACTAACCTCTCATCTCGAGTTGATTCTTGGTCCACGGAGCTCTTTCCTGTTGCTACAGTGACCTCAGGATCCCTCTAGCCTGGAAACAGTGTTCTTGGGGTTTCTCTGGAGTGCCATCAAGGAAATCAAGGCTCCTTTCATGTTTGACGTGCAACACGGAATTGCTCTGCACCCAGTGCAGGAGAATCGGGCCTCATCTCGCGGCGAGGGGGAAGTCTCATGGATTTCCTCGAGTTGCGGCGGGAACCTGGGGTATATTCTCGAGTTACGACGGGGATGGCCCATCCACCCACGTGTTTGTTCAGCGACGTCAGGACTCCTGCCTAGTTGAGAGGGACAACTCGGGATTCTCCTCGAGGCTTGGCAGGGCAATTGGGACGCCTCTCCAGCTGAGGTAGGAGACCAAGGGTCCCTTTCCACGTGCCACAGGAATCCTGGGACTGCTGTCAAGGTTCACGAGGAGTCAGGCATCGTCTCCTTTGGAGGCACTGATCTCCGCGTACCTCTGGAGTTTTCAAAGGATGTGAGGCCTCCGGTCGCGATGAGGTGGGGAACTAGGTCTTTCTCTGTGGTCTCCACAGGGGATTCAGACATCCTTTCGTCTTGGGAGATGCAAGACGAGCCTGCATTCAAGTCACTGCAGTGATATCCGGCCTTATTTCGAGTCAGGGCATCACGGTGTCCATTCCACTTGAGGCCGCAAACTCAGGGTCACTCTCACATAGCTAGACTGAGAGAAGCCTCCTCTTGAGGTGCTTGTGGTAAGGTGGTATTCCTCTGGAGTCGAAGCCAGGGACTAACCTCTCATCTCGAGTTGATTCTTGGTCCACGGAGCTCTTCGTGTTGCTACAGTGACCTCAGGATCCCTCTAGCCTTGAAAAGTGTTCTAGGGGTTTCTCTGGAGTGCCACCAAGGAAATCAAGGCTCTTTTCATGTGTGATGTGCAACACGGAATTGCTCTGCACGCAGTGCAGGGGAATCGGGCCTCATCTCGCGGCAAGGGGAAGTCTCATGATTTTCTCGAGTTACGGCGGGAAGCTGGGGTATATTCTCGAGTTACGACGGGGATGGCCCTTCCACCCACGTGTTTGTTCAGCGACGTCAGGACTCCTGCCTAGTTGCGAGGGACAACTCGGGATTCTCCTCGAGGCTTGGCAGGGCAATTGGGACGCCTCTCCAGCTGAGGCGGGAGACCAAGGGTCCCTTTCCACGTGCCACAGGAATCCTGGGACTCCTATCAAGTTTCACGAGGAGTCAGGGATCGTCTCCTTTGGAGGCACTGATCTCCGCGTACCTCTGGAGTTTTCAAAGGATGTGAGGCCTCAGGTCGCGATGAGGTGGGGAACTAGGTCTTTCTCTGTGGTCTCCACAGGGGATTCAGACATGCTTTCGTCTTGGGAGATGAAAGACGAGCCTGCATTCAAGTCACTGCAGGGATATCCGGCCTTATTTCACGTCAGTGCATCGCGGTGTCCATTCCACTTGAGGCCGCAAACTCAGGGTCCCTCTCACATACCTTGAGCAGAGAGAAGCCTCCTCTTGAGGTGCTTGTGGTAAGGTGGTATTCCTCTGGAGTCGAAGTTAGACACTAACCTCTCATCTCGAGTTGATTTTTCGTCCACGGAGTTCTTTTGTGTTGCTACAGTGACCGCAGGATCCCTCTAGCCTTGAAACAGTGTTCTTGGGGTTTCTCTGGAGTGCCATCAAGGAAATCAAGGCTCCTTTCATGTGTGATGTGCAAGACGGAATTGCCCTGCACGCAGTGCAGGGGAATCGGGCCTCATCTCGCGGCGAGGTGGAAGTCTCATGGTTTTTCTCGAGTTGCGGCGGGAACCTGGGGTATATTCTCGATTTACGACGGGGATGGCCCTTCCACGCACGTGCTTGTTCAGCGACGTCAGGACTCCTGCCTAGTTGCGAGGGACAACTCGGGATTCTCCTCGAGGCTTGGCAGGGCAATTGGGACGCCTCTCCAGCTGAGGCGGGAGACCAAGGGTCCCTTTCCACGTGCCACAGGAATCCTGGGACTCCTATCAAGTTTCACGAGGAGTCAGGCATCGTCTCCTTTGGAGGCACTGATCTCTGCATACCTCTGGAATTTTCAAAGGATGTGAGGCCTCCGGTCGCGATGAGGTGGGGAACTAGGTCTTTCTCTGTGGTCTCCACAGGGGATTCAGACATGCTTTCGTCTTGGGAGATGCAAGACGAGCCTGCATTCTAGTCACTGCAGGGATATCTGGCCTTATTTCGAGTCAGGGCATAGCGGTGTCCTTTCCACTTGAGGCTGCAATTTCAGAGTCCCTCTCACATACCTAGAGCTGAGAGAATCCTCCTCTTGAGGTGCTTGTGGTAAGGTGGTATTCCTCTGGAGTCGAAGCCAAGGACTAACCCCTCATCTCGAGTTGATTTTTGGTCCACGTAGCTCTTTCGTGTTGCTACAGTGACCTCAGGATCCCTCTAACCTTGAAACAGAGTTCTTGTGGTTTCTCTGGAGTGCCATCAAGGAAATCAAGGCTCCTTTCATGTGTGATGTGCAACACGGAATTGCTCTGCAAGCAGTGTAAGGGAATCGGGCCTCATTTTGCGGCGAGGGGGAAGTCTCATGGTTTTTCTCGAGTTGCGCGGGAACCTGGGCTATATTCTCGATTTACGATGGGGATGGACCTTCCAACCACGTGTTTGTTCAGCGACGTCAGGACTCCTGCCTAGTTGCGAGGGACAACTCGGGATTCTCCTCGAGGCTTGGCAGGGCAATTGGGACGTCTCTCCAGCTGAGGCGGGAGACCAAGTGTCCCGTTCCATGTGCCACAGGAATCCTGGGACTCCTATCAAGTTTCAGAGGAGTCAGGCGTCGTCTCCTTTGGAGGCACTGATCTCCGCGTACTTCTGGAGTTTTCAAAGGATGTGTGGCCTCCGGTCATGATGAGGTGGGGAAGTAGGTCTTTTTCTATAGTCTCCACATGGGATTCAGACATCCTTTCGTCTTGGGAGATGCAAGACGAGCCTGCATTCAAGTCACTGCAAGGATATCCGGCCTTATTTCGAGTCACGGCATCACGGTGTCCAATCCACTTGAGGCCGCAAACTCAGGGTCCCTCTCAGATACCGAGAGCTGAGAGAAGCCTCCTCTTGAGGTGCTTGTGGTAAGGTGGTATTCCTCTGGAGTCGAAGCCAGGGACTAACCTCTCATCTCGAGTTGATTCTTGGTCCACGGAGCTCTTTCCTGTTGCTACAGTGACCTCAGGATCCCTCTAGCCTGGAAACAGTGTTCTTGGGGTTTCTCTGGAGTGCCATCAAGGAAATCAAGGCTCCTTTCATGTGTGAAGGTGCAACACGGAATTGCTCTGCACGCAGTGCTGGGGAATCGGGCCTCATCTCGCAGCGAGGGGGAAATCTCATGGTTTTTCTCGAGTTGCAGCGGGAACCTGGGGTATATTCTCGAGTTACGACGGGGATGGCCCTTCCACCCACGTGTTTGTTCAGCCATGTCAGGACTCCTGCCTAGTTCCGAGGGACAACTCGGGATTCTCCTCGAGGCTTGGCAGGGCATTGGGCAGCCTCTCCAGCTGAGGCGGGAGACCAAGGGTCCCTTTCCACGTGCCACAGGAATCCTGGGACTCCTATCAAGATTTATGAGGAGTCAGGCATCGTCTCCTTTGGAGGCACTGATCTCCGCGTACCTCTGGAGTTTTCAAAGGATGTGAGGCCTCCGGTCGCGATGAGGTGGGGAAGTAGGTCTTTCTCTGTGGTCTCCACAGGGGATTCAGACATCCTTTCATCTTGGGAGATGCAAGACGAGCCTGCATTCAAGTCACTGCAGGGATATCCGGCCTTATTTCGAGTCAGGGCATCGCGGTGTCCATTCCACTTGAGGCCGCAAACTCAGGGTCCCTCTCACATACCTAGAGCTGAGAGACGCCTCCTCTTGAGGTGCTTGTGGTAAGGTGGTATTCCTCTGGAGTTGAAGCCAGGGACTAACCTCTCATGTCGAGTTGATTTCTGGTCCACGGAGTTCTTTCGTGTTGCTACAGTGACCTCAGGATCCCTCTAGCCTTGAAACAGTGTTCTTGGGGTTTCTCTGGAGTGCCATCAAGGAAATCAAGGCTCCTTTCATGTGTGATGTGCAAGACGGAATTGTTCTGCACACAGTGCAGGGGAATCTGGCCTCATCTCGCGGCGAGGGGGAAGTCTCATGGTTTTTCTCGAATTGCTGCGGGAACCTGGGGTATATTCTCGAGTTACGACGGGGATGGCCCTTCCAACCACGTGTTTGTTCAGCGACGTCAGGACTCCTGCCTAGTTGCGAGGGACAGCTCGGGATTCTCCTCGAGGCTTGGCAGGGCAATTGGGACGCCTCTCCAGCTGAGGCGGGAGACCAAGTGTCCCTTTCCACGTGCCACAGGAATCCTGGGACTCCTATCAAGTTTCACGAGGAGTCAGGCATCGTCTCCTTTGGAGGCACTGATCTCCGCGTACCTCTGGAGTTTTCAAAGGATGTGAGGCCTCCGGTCGCGATGAGGTGGGGAACTAGGTCTTTCTCTGTGGTCTCCACAGGGGATTCAGACATACTTTCGTCTTGGGAGATGCAAGACGAGCCTGCATTCAAGTCACTGCAGGGATATCCGGCCTTATTTCTCGTCAGGGCATCGCAGTGTCCATTCCACTTGAGGCCGCAAACTCAGGGTCCCTCTCACATACCTAGAGCTGAGAGAAGCCTCCTCTTGAGGTGCTTGTGGTAAGGTGGTATTCCTCTGGTGTGGAAGCCAGGGACTAACCTCTCATCTCGAGTTGATTCTTGGTCCACGGAGCTCTTTCGTGTTGCTACAGTGACCTCAGGATCCCTCTACACTTGAAACAGTGTTCTTGGGGTTTCTCTGGAGTGCCACCAAGGAAATCAAGGCTCCTTTCATGTGTGATGTGCAACACGGAATTGTTCTCCACGCAGTGCAGGGGAATCGGGCCTCATCTCGCGGCGAGGGCGAAGTCTCATGGTTTTTCTCGAGTTGCGGCGGGAACCTGGGGTATATTCTCGAGTTCAGACGGGGATGGTCCCTCCACTCACGTGTTTGTTCAGCGACGTCAGGACTCCTGCCTAGTTGCGAGGGAAAACTCGGGATTCTCCTCGAGGCTTGGCAGGGCAATTGGGACGCCTCTCCAGCTGAGGCGGGAGACCAAGTGTCCCTTTCCACGTGCCACAGGAATCCTGGGACTCCTATCAAGTTTCACGAGGAGTCAGGCATCGTCTCCTTTGGAGGCACTGATCTCCGCGTACCTCTAAAGTTTTCAAAGGATGTGAGGACTCCGGTCGCGATGAGGTGGGGAACGAGGTCTTTCTCTGTGGTCTCCACAGGGGATTCAGACATGCTTTCGTCTTGGGAGATGCAAGACGAGCCTGCATTCAAGTCACTGCAGGGATATCCGGCCTTATTTCGCGTCAGGGCATCGCAGTGTCCATTCCACTTGAGGCAGCAAACTCAGGGTCACTCTCCCATAGCTAGAGCTGAGAGAAGCCTCCTCTTGAGGTGCTTGTGGTAAGGTGGTATTCCTCTGGAGTCGAAGCCAGGGACTAACCTCTCATCTCGAGTTGATTCTTGGTCCACGGAGCTCTTCGTGTTGCTACAGTGACCTCAGGATCCCTCTATCCTTGAAACAGTGTTCTTGGGGTTTCTCTGGAGTGCCATCAAGGAAATCAAGGCTCCTTTCATGTGTGATGTGCAACACGGAATTGCTCTGCACGCAGTGCAGGATATCAGGCCTCATTTTGCGGCGACCGGGAAGTCTCATGGATTTTCTCGAGTTGCGGTGGGAACCTGGGGTATATTCTGAGGTTATGACGGGGATGGACCTTCCACCCACGTGTTTGTTCAGCGACGTCAGGACTCCTGTCTAGTTGCGAGGGACAACTCGGGATTCTCCTCGAGGCTTGGCAGGGCAATTGGGACGCCTCTCCAGTTGAGGCGGGAGACCAAGGGCCCCTTTCCACGTTCCACAGGAATCCTGGGACTCCTATCAAGTTTCACGAGGAGTCAGGCATCGTCTCCTTTGGAGGCACTGATCTCCGCATACTTCTGGAATTTTCAAAGGATGTTAGGCCTCCGGTCGCGATGAGGTAGGGAACTAAGTCTTTCTCTGTGGTCTCCACAGGGGATTCAGACATGCTTTCGTCTTGGGACATGCAAGACGAGCCTGCATTCTAGTCACTGCAGGGAAATCCGGCCTTATTTCGAGTCAGGGCATAGCGGTGTCCATTCCACTTGAGGCTGCAATCTCAGGGTCCCTCTCACATACCTAGAGCTGAGAGACGCCTCCTCTTGAGGTGCTTGTGGTAAGGGGGTATTACTCTGGAGTCGAAGTTAGACACTAACCTCTCATCTCGAGTTGATTTTTGGTCCACGGAGCTCTTTCGTGTTGCTACAGTGACCTCAGGATCCCTCTAACCTTGAAACAGAGTTCTTGGGGTTTCTCTGGAGTGCCATCAAGGAAATTAAGGCTCCTTTCATGTGTGATGTGCCACACGCAATAGCTCTGCAAGCAGTGTAAGGGAATCGGGCTTCATTTTGCGGCGAGGGGGAAGTCTCATGGTTTTTCTCGAGTTGCGGCGGGAACCTGTGCTATATTCTCGAGTTATGATGGGGATGGACCTTCCAACCACGTGTTTGTTCAGCGACGTCAGGACTCCTGCCTAGTTGCAAGGGACAACTCGGGATTCTCCTCGAGGCTTGGCAGGGCAATTGGGACGCCTCTCCAGCTGAGGCGGGAGACCAAGGGTCCCTTTCCATGTGCCACAGGAATCCTGGGACTCCTATCAAGTTTCAGAGGAGTCAGGCATCGTCTCCTTTGGAGGCACTGATCTCCGCGTACCTCTGGAGTTTTCAAAGGATGTGAGGCCTCCGGTCGTGATGAGGTGGGGAACTAGGTCTTTTTCTATGGTCTCCACAGGGGATTCAGACATCCTTTCGTCTTGGGAGATGCAAGACGAGCCTGCCTTCAAGTCACTGCAAGGATATCCGGCCTTATTTCGAGTCAGGGCATCACGGTGTCCATTTCACTTGAGGCCGCAAACTCAGGGACCCTCTCAGATACCTAGTGCTGAGAGAAGCCTCCTCTTGAGGTGCTTGTGGTAAGGTGGTATTCCTCTGGAGTCGAAGCCAGGGACTAACCTCTCATCTCGAGTTGATTCTTGGTCCACGGAGCTCTTTCATGTTGCTACAGTGACCTCAGGATCCCTCTAGCCTTGAAACAGTGTTCTTGGGGTTTCTCTGGAGTGCCATCAAGGAAATCAAGGCTCCTTTCATGTGTGATGTGCAAGACGGAATTGCTCTGCACGCAGTGCAGGGGAATCGGGCCTCATCTCGCGGCGAGGTGGAAGTCTCATGGTTTTTCTCGAGTTGCGGCGGGAACCTGGGGTATATTCTCGATTTACGACGGGGATGGCCCTTCCACATACGTGTTTTTTCAGCGACGTCAGGACTCCTGCCTAGTTGCGAGGGACAACTCGGGATTCTCCTCGAGGCTTGGCAGGGCAATTGGGACGTCTCTCCAGCTGAGGCGGGAGACCAAGGGTCCCTTTCCACGTGCCACAGGAATTCTGGGACTCCTATCAAGTTTCATGAGGAGTCAGGCATCGTTTCCTTTGGAGGCACTAATCTCTGTGTTCCTCTGGGGTTTTCAAAGGATGTGAGGCCTTCGGTCGCGATGAGGTGGGGAACTAGGTCTTTCTCTGTGGTCTCCACAGGGGGTTCAGACATCCGTTCGTTTTGGGAGATTCAAGACGAGCCTGCATTCAAGTCACTGCAGGGATATCCGGCCTTATTTCGAGTCAGGGCATCGCGGTGTCCATTCCACTTGAGGCCGCAAACTCAGGGTCCTTCTCACATAGCTAGAGCTGAGAGAAGCCTCCTCTTGAGGTGCTTGTGGTAAGGTGGTATTCCTCTGGAGTCGAAGCCAGGGACTAACCTCTCATCTCGAGTTGATTTTTGGTCCACGGAGCTCTTTCATGTTGCTACAGTGACGTCAGGATCCCTCTAGCCTTGAAACAGTGTTCTTGGGGTTTCTCTTGAGTGTCATCAAGGAAATCAAGGCTCCTTTCATGTGTGATGTGCAACACGGAATTGCTCTGCACGCAGTGCAGGGGAATCGGGCCTCATCTCGCGGCGAGGGGGAAGTCTCATGGTTTTTCTCGAATTGCGGCGGGAACCTGGGGTATATTCTCAAGTTACGACGGGGATGGCCCTTCCACCCACGTGTTTGTTCAGTGACGTCAGGACTCCTGCCTTGTTGCGAGGGACAGCTCGGGATTCTCCTCGAGGCTTGGCACGGCAATGGGGACGCCTCTCCAGCTGAGGCAGGAGACCAAGGGTCCCTTTCCACGTGCCACAGGATTCCTGGGACTCCTACCAAGTTTCACGAGGAGTCAGGCATCGTCTCCTTTGGAGGCACTGATCTCCGCGTACCTCTGGAGTTTTCAAAGGATGTGAGGCCTCTGGTCGCGATGAGGTGGGGAACTAGGTCTTTCTCTGTGGTCTCCACAGGGGATTCAGACATCCTTTCGTCTTGTGAGATGCAAGACGAGCCTGCATTCAAGTCACTGCAGGGTTATCCGGCCTTATTTCGCAACAGGGCATAGCGGTGTCCATTCCACTTGAGGCTGCAAACTCAGGGTCCCTCTCATATACCTAGAGCTGAGAGAAGCCTCCTCTTGAGGTGCTTGTGGTAAGGTGGTATTCCTCTGGAGTCAAAGCCAGGGACTAACCCCTCATCTCGAGTTGATTTTTGGTCCACGGAGTTCTTTCGTGTTGCTACAGTGACCTCAGGATCCCTCTAGCCTTGAAACAGTGTTCTTGGGGTTTCTCTGGAGTGCCATCAAGGAAATCAAGGCTCCTTTCATGTGTGATGTGCAACACGGAATTGCTCTGCACGCAGTGCAGGGGAATCGGGCCTCATCACGCGGCGAGGGGGAAGTCTCATGGTTTTTCTCGAGTTGCGGCGGGAACCTGGGGTATATTCTCGAGTTACGACATGGATGGCCCTTCCACACACGTGTTTGTTCAGCGACGTCAGGACTCCTGCCTAGTTGTGAGGGCCAACTCGGGGTTCTCCTCGAGGCTTGGCAGGGCAATTGGGACGCCTCTCCAGCTGAGGCGGGAGACCAAGTGTCCCTTTCCACGTGCCACAGGAATCCTGGGACTCCTATCAAGTTTCACGAGGAGTCAGGCATCGTCTCCTTTGGAGGCACTGATCTCTGCGTACCTCTGGAGTTTTCAAAGGATGTGAGGCCTCCGGTCACGATGAGGTGGGGAACTATGTCTTTCTCTGTGGTCTCCACAGGGGATTCAGACATCCTTTCGTCTTGGGAGATGCAAGACGAGACTGCATTCAAGTCACTGCAGGGATATCCGGCCTTATTTCGAGTCAGGGCATCGCGGTGTCCATTCCACTTGAGGCCGCAAACTCAGGGTCCCTCTCACATACATAGAGCTGAGGGAAGCCTCCTCTTGAGGTGCTTGTGGTAAGGTGGTATTCCTCTGGAGTCGAAGCCAGGGACTAACCTCTCATCTCGAGTTGATTTTTGGGTCACGGAGCTTTTTCGTGTTGCTACAGTGACCTCAGGATCCCTCTAGCCTTGAAACAGTGTTCTTGGGGTTTCTCTGGAGTGCCATCAAAGAAATCAAGGCTCCTTTCATGTTTGACGTGCAAGACGGAATTGCTCTGCACGCAGTGCAGGAGAATCCAGCCTCATCTCGCGGCGAGGGGGAAGTCTCATGGTTTTCCTCGAGTTGCGGCGGGAACCTGGGGTATATTCTCGAGTTACGACGGGGATGGCCCATCCACCCACGTGTTTGTTCAGCGACGTCAGGACTCCTGCCTAGTTGAGAGGGACAACTCGGGATTCTCCTCGAGGCTTGGCAGGGCAATTGGGACGCCTCTCCAGCTGAGGCAGGAGACCAAGGGTCCCTTTCCACGTGCCACAGGAATCCTGGGACTGCTGTCAAGGTTCACGAGGAGTCAGGCATCGTCTCCTTTGGAGGCACTGATCTCCGCGTACCTCTGGAGTTTTCAAAGGATGTGAGGCCTCCGGTCGCGATGAGGTGGGGAACTATGTCTTTCTCTGTGGTCTCCACAGGGGATTCAGACATCCTTTCGTCTTGGGAGATGCAAGACGAGCCTGCATTCAAGTCACTGCAGTGATATCCGGCCTTATTTCGAGTCAGGGCATCACGGTGTCCAATCCACTTGAGGCCGCAAACTCAGGGTCACTCTCACATAGCTAGACTGAGAGAAGCCTCCTCTTGAGGTGCTTGTGGTAAGGTGGTATTCCTCTGGAGTCGAAGCCAGGGACTAACCTCTCATCTCGAGTTGATTCTTGGTCCACGGAGCTCTTCGTGTTGCTACAGTGACCTCAGGATCCCTCTAGCCTTGAAAAGTGTTCTAGGGGTTTCTCTGGAGTGCCACCAAGGAAATCAAGGCTCCTTTCATGTGTGATGTGCAAGACGGAATTGCTCTGCACGCAGTGCAGGGGAATCGGGCCTCATCTCGCGGCGAGGGGGAAGTCTCATGGTTTTTCTCGAGTTACGGCGGGAAGCTGGGGTATATTCTCGAGTTACGAGGGGGATGGCCCTTCCACCCACGTGTTTGTTCAGCGACGTCAGGACTCCTGCCTAGTTGCGAGGGACAACTCGGGATTCTCCTCGAGGCTTGGCAGGGCAATTGGGACGCCTCTCCAGCTGAGGCGGGAGACCAAGGGTCCCTTTCCACGTGCCACAGGAATCCTGGGACTCCTATCAAGTTTCACGAGGAGTCAGGGATCGTCTCCTTTGGAGGCACTGATCTCCGCGTACCTCTGGAGTTTTCAAAGGATGTGAGGCCTCAGGTCGCGATGAGGTGGGGAACTAGGTCTTTCTCTGTGGTCTCCACAGGGGATTCAGACATGCTTTCGTCTTGGGAGATGCAAGACGAGCCTGCATTCAAGTCACTGCAGGGATATCTGGCCTTATTTCACGTCAGTGCATCGCGGTGTCCATTCCACTTGAGGCCGCAAACTCAGGGTCCCTCTCACATACCTAGAGCAGAGAGAAGCCTCCTCTTGAGGTGCTTGTGGTAAGGTGGTATTCCTCTGGAGTCGAAGTTAGACACTAACCTCTCATCTCGAGTTGATTTTTCGTCCACGGAGTTCTTTTGTGTTGCTACAGTGACCTCAGGATCCCTCTAGCCTTGAAACAGTGTTCTTGGGGTTTCTCTGGAGTGCCATCAAGGAAATCAAGGCTCCTTTCATGTGTGATGTGCAAGACGGAATTGCTCTGCTCGCAGTGCAGGGGAATCGGGCCTCATCTCGCGGCGAGGTGGAAGTCTCATGGTTTTTCTCGAGTTGCGGCGGGAACCTGGGGTATATTCTCGATTTACGACGGGGATGGCCCTTCCACCCACGTGCTTGTTCAGCGACGTCAGGACTCCTGCCTAGTTGCGAGGGACAACTCGGGGTTCTCCTCGAGGCTTGGCAGGGCAATTGGGACGCCTCTCCAACTGAGGCGGGAGACCAAGGGTCCCTTTCCACGTGCCACAGGAATCCTGGGACTCCTATCAAGTTTCACGAGGAGTCAGGCATCGTCTCCTTTGGAGGCACTGATCTCCGCATACCTCTGGAATTTTCAAAGGATGTGAGGCCTCCGGTCGCGATAAAGTGGGGAACTAGGTCTTTCTCTGTGGTCTCCACAGGGGATTCAGACATTCTTTCGTCTTGGGAGATGCAAGACGAGCCTGCATTCTAGTCACTGCAGGGATATCCGGCCTTATTTCGAGTCAGGGCATAGCGGTGTCCTTTCCACTTGAGGCTGCAATCTCAGAGTCCCTCTCACATACCTAGAGCTGAGAGAATCCTCCTCTTGAGGTGCTTGTGGTAAGGTGGTATTCCTCTGGAGTCGAAGCCAAGGACTAACCCCTCATCTCGAGTTGATTTTTGGTCCACGTAGCTCTTTCGTGTTGCTACAGTGACCTCAGGATCCCTCTAACCTTGAAACAGAGTTCTTGGGGTTTCTCTGGAGTGCCATCAAGGAAATCAAGGCTCCTTTCATGTGTGATGTGCAACACGGAATTGCTCTGCAAGCAGTGTAAGGGAATCGGGCCTCATTTTGCGGCGAGGGGGAAGTCTCATGGTTTTTCTCGAGTTGCGCGGGAACCTGGGCTATATTCTCGAGTTACGATGGGGATGGACCTTCCAATCACGTGTTTGTTCAGCGACGTCAGGACGCCTGCCTAGTTGCGAGGGACAACTCGGGATTCTCCTCGAGGCTTGGCAGGGAAATTGTGACGTCTCTCCAGCTGAGGCGGGAGACCAAGTGTCCCGTTCCATGTGCCACAGGAATCCTGGGACTCCTATCAAGTTTCAGAGGTGTCAGGCGTCGTCTCCTTTGGAGGCACTGATCTCCGCGTACTTCTGGAGTTTTCAAAGGATGTGTGGCCTCCGGTCGTGATGAGGTGGGGAACTAGGTCTTTTTCTATCGTCTCCACAGGGGATTCAGACATCCTTTCGTCTTGGGAGATGTAAGACGAGCCTGCATTCAAGTCACTGCAAGGATATCCGGCCTTATTTCGAGTCAGGGCATCACGGTGTCCATTCCACTTGAGGACGCAAACTCAGGGTCCCTCTCAGATACCGAGAGCTGAGAGAAGCCTCCTCTTGAGGTGCTTGTGGTAAGGTGGTATACCTCTGGAGTCGAAGCCAGGGACTAACCTCTCATCTCGAGTTGATTCTTGGTCCACGGAGCTCTTTCCTGTTGCTACAGTGACCTCAGGATCCCTCTAGCCTGGAAACAGTGTTCTTGGGGTTTCTCTGGAGTGCCATCAAGGAAATCAAGGCTCCTTTCATGTTTGACGTGCAACACGGAATTGCTCTGCACGCAGTGCAGGAGAATCCAGCCTCATCTCGCGGCGAGGGGGAAGTCTCATGGATTTCCTCGAGTTGCGGCGGGAACCTGGGGTATATTCTCGAGTTACGACGGGGATGGCCCATCCACCCACGTGTTTGTTCAGCGACGTCAGGACTCCTGCCTAGTTGAGAGGGACAACTCGGGATTCTCCTCGAGGCTTGGCAGGGCAATTGGGACGCCTCTCCAGCTGAGGCAGGAGACCAAGGGTCCCTTTCCACGTGCCACAGGAATCCTGGGACTGCTGTCAAGGTTCACGAGGAGTCAGGCATCGTCTCCTTTGGAGGCACTGATCTCCGCGTACCTCTGGAGTTTTCAAAGGATGTGAGGCCTCCGGTCGCGATGAGGTGGGGAACTAGGTCTTTCTCTGTGGTCTCCACAGGGGATTCAGACATCCTTTCGTCTTGGGAGATGCAAGACGAGCCTGCATTCAAGTCACTGCAGTGATATCCGGCCTTATTTCGAGTCAGGGCATCGCGGTGTCCATTCCACTTGAGGCCGCAAACTCAGGGTCACTCTCACATAGCTAGACTGAGAGAAGCCTCCTCTTGAGGTGCTTGTGGTAAGGTGGTATTCCTCTGGAGTCGAAGCCAGGGACTAACCTCTCATCTCGAGTTGATTCTTGGTCCACGGAGCTCTTCGTGTTGCTACAGTGACCTCAGGATCCCTCTAGCCTTGAAAAGTGTTCTAGGGGTTTCTCTGGAGTGCCACCAAGGAAATCAAGGCTCCTTTCATGTGTGATGTGCAAGACGGAATTGCTCTGCACGCAGTGCAGGGGAATCGGGCCTCATCTCGCGGCAAGGGGAAGTCTCATGGTTTTTCTCGAGTTACGGCGGGAAGCTGGGGTATATTCTCGAGTTACGACGGGGATGGCCCTTCCACCCACGTGTTTGTTCAGCGACGTCAGGACTCCTGCCTAGTTGCGAGGGACAACTCGGGGTTCTCCTCGAGGCTTGGCAGGGCAATTGGGACGCCTCTCCAGCTGAGGCGGGAGACCAAGGGTCCCTTTCCACGTGCCACAGGAATCCTGGGACTCCTATCAAGTTTCACGAGGAGTCAGGGATCGTCTCCTTTGGAGGCACTGATCTCCGCGTACCTCTGGAGTTTTCAAAGGATGTGAGGCCTCAGGTCGCGATGAGGTGGGGAACTAGGTCTTTCTCTGTGGTCTCCACAGGGGATTCAGACATGCTTTCGTCTTGGGAGATTCAAGACGAGCCTGCATTCAAGTCACTGCAGGGATATCCGGCCTTATTTCACGTCAGTGCATCGCGGTGTCCATTCCACTTGAGGCCGCAAACTCAGGGTCCCTCTCACATACCTAGAGCAGAGAGAAGCCTCCTCTTGAGGTGCTTGTGGTAAGGTGGTATTCCTCTGGAGTCGAAGTTAGACACTAACCTCTCATTTCGAGTTGATTTTTCGTCCACGGAGTTCTGTTGTGTTGCTACAGTGACCTCAGGATCCCTCTAGCCTTGAAACAGTGTTCTTGGGGTTTCTCTGGAGTGCCATCAAGGAAATCAAGGCTCCTTTCATGTGTGATGTGCAAGACGGAATTGCTCTGCACGCAGTGCAGGGGAATCGGGCCTCATCTCGCGGCGAGGTGGAAGTCTCATGGTTTTTCTCGAGTTGCGGCGGGAACCTGGGGTATATTCTCGATTTACGACGGGGATGGCACTTCCACCCACGTGCTTGTTCAGCGACGTCAGGACTCCTGCCTAGTTGCGAGGGACAACTCGGGGTTCTCCTCGAGGCTTGGCAGGGCAATTGGGACGCCTCTCCAGCTGAGGCGGGAGACCAAGGGTCCCTTTCCACGTGCCACAGGAATCCTGGGACTCCTATCAAGTTTCACGAGGAGTCAGGGATCGTCTCCTTTGGAGGCACTGATCTCCGCATACCTCTGGAATTTTCAAAGGATGTGAGGCCTCCGGTCGCGATAAAGTGGGGAACTAGGTCTTTCGCTGTGGTCTCCACAGGGGATTCAGACATGCTTTCGTCTTGGGAGATGCAAGACGAGCCTGCATTCTAGTCACTGCAGGGATATCCGGCCTTATTTCGAGTCAGGGCATAGCGGTGTCCTTTCCACTTGAGGCTGCAATCTCAGAGTCCCTCTCACATACCTAGAGCTGAGAGAATACTCCTCTTGAGGTGCTTGTGGTAAGGTGGTATTCCTCTGGAGTCGAAGCCAAGGACTAACCCCTCATCTCGAGTTGATTTTTGGTCCACGTAGCTCTTTCGTGTTGCTACAGTGACCTCAGGATCCCTCTAACCTTGAAACAGAGTTCTTGGGGTTTCTCTGGAGTGCCATCAAGGAAATCAAGGCTCCTTTCATGTGTGATGTGCAACACGGAATTGCTCTGCAAGCAGTGTAAGGGAATCGGGCCTCATTTTGCGGCGAGGGGGAAGTCTCATGGTTTTTCTCGAGTTGCGCGGGAACCTGGGCTATATTCTCGATTTACGATGGGGATGGACCTTCCAACCACGTGTTTGTTCAGCGACGTCAGGACTCCTGCCTAGTTGCGAGGGACAACTCGGGATTCTCCTCGAGGCTTGGCAGGGCAATTGGGACGTCTCTCCAGCTGAGGCGGGAGACCAAGTGTCCCGTTCCATGTGCCACAGGAATCCTGGGACTCCTATCAAGTTTCAGAGGAGTCAGGCGTCGTCTCCTTTGGAGGCACTGATCTCCGCGTACTTCTGGAGTTTTCAAAGGATGTGTGGCCTCCGGTCGTGATGAGGTGGGGAACTTCGTCTTTTTCTATGGTCTCCACATGGGATTCAGACATCCTTTCGTCTTGGGAGATGCAAGACGAGCCTGCATTCAAGTCACTGCAAGGATATCCGGCCTTATTTCGAGTCAGGGCATCACGGTGTCCATTCCACTTGAGGCCGCAAACTCAGGGTCCCTCTCAGATACCGAGAGCTGAGAGAAGCCTCCTCTTGAGGTGCTTGTGGTAAGGTGGTATTCCTCTGGAGTCGAAGCCAGGGACTAACCTCTCATCTCGAGTTGATTCTTGGTCCACGGAGCTCTTTCCTGTTGCTACAGTGACCTCAGGATCCCTCTAGCCTGGAAACAGTGTTCTTGGGGTTTCTCTGGAGTGCCATCAAGGAAATCAAGGCTCCTTTCATGTGTGAAGGTGCAACACGGAATTGCTCTGCACGCAGTGTTGGGGAATCGGGCCTCATCTCGCAGCGAGGGGGAAGTCTCATGGTTTTTCTCGAGTTGCAGCGGGAACCTGGGGTATATTCTCGAGTTACGACGGGGATGGCCCTTCCACCCACGTGTTTGTTCAGCCATGTCAGGACTCCTGCCTAGTTCCGAGGGACAACTCGGGATTCTCCTCGAGGCTTGGCAGGGCATTGGGCAGCCTCTCCAGCTGAGGCGGGAGACCAAGGGTCCCTTTCCACGTGCCACAGGAATCCTGGGACTCCTATCAAGATTTATGAGGAGTCAGGCATCGTCTCCTTTGGAGGCACTGATCTCCGCGTACCTCTGGAGTTTTCAAAGGATGTGAGGCCTCCGGTCGCGATGAGGTGGGGAAGTAGGTCTTTCTCTGTGGTCTCCACAGGGGATTCAGACATCCTTTCATCTTGGGAGATGCAAGACGAGCCTGCATTCAAGTCACTGCAGGGATATCCGGCCTTATTTCGAATCAGGGCATCGCGGTGTCCATTCCACTTCAGGCCGCAAACTCAGGGTCCCTCTCACATACCTAGAGCTGAGAGAAGCCTCCTCTTGAGGTGTTTGTGGTAAGGTGGTATTCCTCTGGAGTTGAAGCCAGGGACTAACCTCTCATGTCGAGTTGATTTCTGGTCCACGGAGCTCTTTCGTGTTGCTACAGTGACCTCAGGATCCCTCTAGCCTTGAAACAGTGTTCTTGGGGTTTCTCTGGGGTGCCAGCAAGGAAATCAAGGCTCCTTTCATGTGTGATGTGCAAGACGGAATTGCTCTGCACACAGTGCAGGGGAATCGGGCCTCATCTCGCGGCGAGGGGGAAGTCTCATGGTTTTTCTCGAATTGCTGCGGGAACCTGGGGTATATTCTCGAGTTACGACGGGGATGGCCCTTCCAACCACGTGTTTGTTCAGCGACGTCAGGACTCCTGCCTAGTTGCGAGGGACAGCTCGGGATTCTCCTCGAGGCTTGGCAGGGCAATTGGGACGCCTCTCCAGCTGAGGCGGGAGACCAAGGGTCCCTTTCCACGTGCCACAGGAATCCTGGGACTCCTATCAAGTTTCACGAGGAGTCAGGCATCGTCTCCTTTGGAGGCACTGATCTCCGCGTACCTCTGGAGTTTTCAAAGGATGTGAGGCCTCCGGTCGCGATGAGGTGGGGAACTAGGTCTTTCTCTGTGGTCTCCACAGGGGATTCAGACATCCTTTCGTCTTGGGAGATGCAAGACGAGCCTGCATTCAAGTCACTGCAGGGATATCCGGCCTTATTTCTCGTCAGGGCATCGCAGTGTCCATTCCACTTGAGGCCGCAAACTCAGGGTCCCTCTCACATACCTAGAGCTGAGAGAAGCCTCCTCTTGAGGTGCTTGTGGTAAGGTGGTATTCCTCTGGAGTGGAAGCCAGGGACTAACCTCTCATCTCGAGTTGATTCTTGGTCCACGGAGCTCTTTCGTGTTGCTACAGTGACCTCAGGATCCCTCTAGACTTGAAACAGTGTTCTTGGGGTTTCTCTGGAGTGCCACCAAGGAAATCAAGGCTCCTTTCATGTGTGATGTGCAACACGGAATTGTTCTCCACGCAGTGCAGGGGAATCGGGCCTCATCTCGCGGCGAGGGCGAAGTCTCATGGTTTTTCTCGAGTTGCGGCGGGAACCTGGGGTATATTCTCGAGTTCAGACGGGGATGGTCCCTCCACTCACGTGTTTGTTCAGCGACGTCAGGACTCCTGCCTAGTTGCGAGGGAAAACTCGGGATTCTCCTCGAGGCTTGGCAGGGCAATTGGGACGCCTCTCCAGCTGAGGCGGGAGACCAAGGGTCCCTTTCCACGTGCCACAGGAATCCTGGGACTCCTATCAAGTTTCACGAGGAGTCAGGCATCGTCTCCTTTGGAGGCACTGATCTCCGCGTACCTCTAAAGTTTTCAAAGGATGTGAGGACTCCGGTCGCGATGAGGTGGGGAACGAGGTCTTTCTCTGTGGTCTCCACAGGGGATTCAGACATGCTTTCGTCTTGGGAGATGCAAGACGAGCCTGCATTCAAGTCACTGCAGGGATATCCGGCCTTATTTCGCGTCAGGGCATCGCAGTGTCCATTCCACTTGAGGCAGCAAACTCAGGGTCACTCTCACATAGCTAGAGCTGAGAGAAGCCTCCTCTTGAGGTGCTTGTAGTAAGGTGGTATTCCTCTGGAGTCGAAGCCAGGGACTAACCTCTCATCTCGAGTTGATTCTTGGTCCACGGAGCTCTTCGTGTTGCTACAGTGACCTCTGGATCCCTCTATCCTTGAAACAGTGTTCTTGGGGTTTCTCCGGAGTGCCATCAAGGAAATCAAGGCTCCTTTCATGTGTGATGTGCAACACGGAATTGCTCTGCACGCAGTGCAGGATATCAGGCCTCATTTTGCGGCGACCGGGAAGTCTCATGGATTTTCTCGAGTTGCGGTGGGAACCTGGGGTATATTCTGAGGTTATGACGGGGATGGACCATCCACCCACGTGTTTGTTCAGCGACGTCAGGACTCCTGCCTAGTTGCGAGGGACAACTCGGGATTCTCCTCGAGGCTTGGCAGGGCAATTGGGACGCCTCTCCAGTTGAGGCGGGAGACCAAGGGCCCCTTTCCACGTGCCACAGGAATCCTGGGACTCCTATCAAGTTTCACGAGGAGTCAGGCATCGTCTCCTTTGGAGGCACTGATCTCCGCATACTTCTGGAATTTTCAAAGGATGTGAGGCCTCCGGTCGCGATGAGGTAGGGAACTAAGTCTTTCTCTGTGGTCTCCACAGGGGATTCAGACATGCTTTCGTCTTGGGAGATGCAAGACGAGCCTGCATTCTAGTCACTGCAGGGAAATACGGCCTTATTTCGAGTCAGGGCATAGCGGTGTCCATTCCACTTGAGGCTGCAATCTCAGGGTCCCTCTCACATACCTAGAGCTGAGAGACGCCTCCTCTTGAGGTGCTTGTGGTAAGGGGGTATTCCTCTGGAGTCGAAGCCAGGGACTAACCCCTCATCTCGAGTTGATTTTTGGTCCACGGAGCTCTTTCGTGTTGCTACAGTGACCTCAGGATCCCTCTAACCTAGAAACAGAGTTCTTGGGGTTTCTCTGGAGTGCCATCAAGGAAATCAAGGCTCCTTTCATGTGTGATGTGCCACACGGAATTGCTCTGCACGCCGTGTAGGGGAATCGGGCCTCATTTTGCGGCGAGGGGGAAGTCTCATGGTTTTTCTCGAGTTGCGGTGGGAACCTGGGGTATAATCTCGAGTTACAACGGGGATGGCCCTTCCATCCACGTGTTTGTTCAGCGACGTCAGGACTCCTGCCTAGTTGTGAGGGACAACTCGGGATTCTCCTCGAGGCTTGGCAGGGCAATTGGGATGCCTCTCCAGCTGAGGCGGGAGACCAAGGGTTCCTTTCCAAGTGCCACAGGAATCCTCGGACTCCTATCAATTTTCACGAGGAGTCAGGCATCGTCTCCTTTGGAGGCACTGATCTCCGCGTACCTCTGGAGTTTTCAAAGGATGTGAGGCCTCCGGTCGCGATGAGGTGGGGAACTAGGTCTTTCTCTGTGGTCTCCACAGGGGATTCAGACATCCTTTCGTCTTGGCAGATGCAGGACGAGCCTGCATTCAAGTCACTGCAGGGATATCTGGCCTTATTTCGAGTCAGAGCATCACGGTGTCCATTCCACTTGAGGCCGCAAACTCAGGGTCCCTTTCACATACCTAGAGCTGAGAGAAGCCTCCTCTTGAGGTGCTTGTGGTAAGGTGGTATTCCTATGGAGTCGAAGCCAGGGACTAACCTCTCATCTCGAGTTGATTTTTGGTCCACGGAGCTATTTCGTGTTGCCACACTGACCTCAGGTTCCCTCTAGCCTTGAAACAGTGTTCTTGGGGTTTATATGGAGTGCCATCAAGGAAATCAAGGCTCCTTTCATGTGTGATGTGCAACACGGAATTGCTCTGCACGCAGTGCAGGGGAATCGGGCCTCATCTCGCGGCGAGGGGAAGTCTCATGGTTTTTCTCGAGTTGCGCCGGGAACCTGGGGTATATTCTCGAGTTATGACGGGGATGGCCCTTCCACCCACTTGTTTGTTCAGCCACGTCAGGACTCCTGCCTAGTTGTGAGGGCCAACTCGGGATTCTCCTCGAGGCTTGGCAGGGCAATTGGGACGCCTCTCCATCTGAGGCGGTAGACCAAGTGTCCCTTTCCACGTGCCACAGGAATCCTGGGACTCCTATCAAGTTCCACGAGGAGTCAGGCATCGTCTCCTTTGGAGGCACTGATCTCCGCATACTTCTGGAATTTTCAAAGGATGTGAGGCCTCCGGTCGCGATGAGGTTGGGAACTAGGTCTTTCTCTGTGGTCTCCACAGGGGATTCAGACATGCTTTCGTCTTGGGAGATGCAAGACGAGCCTGCATTCTAGTCACTGCAGGGAAATCCGGCCTTATTTCGAGTCAGGGCATAGCGGTGTCCATTCCACTTGACGCTGCAATCTCAGGGTCCCTCTCACATAGCTAGAGCTGAGAGACGCCTCCTCTTGAGGTGCTTGTGGTAAGGGGGTATTCCTCTGGAGTCAAAGCCAGGGACTAACCCCTCATCTCGAGTTGATTTTTGGTCCACGGAGCTCTTTCGTGTTGCTACAGTGACCTCAGGATCCCTCTAACCTAGAAACAGAGTTCTTGGGGTTTCTCTGGAGTGCCATCAAGGAAATCAAGGCTCCTTTCATGTGTGATGTGCCACACGGAATTGCTCTGCACGCCGTGTAGGGGAATCGGGCCTCATCTCGCGGCGAGTTGGAAGTCTCATGGTTTTTCTCGAGTTGCGGGGGGAACCTGGGGTATATTCTCGAGTTACGACAGGGATGGCCCTTCCACACACGTGTTTGTTCAGCGACGTCAGGACTTCTGCCTAGTTGCGAGGGACAACTTGGGATTCTCCTCAAGGCTTGGCAGGGCAATTGGGATGCCTCTCCCGCTGAGGCCGGAGACCAAGGATCCCTTTCCACGTGCCACTGGAATCCTGGGACTCCTATCAAGTTTCACGAGGAGTCAGGCATCGTCTCCTTTGGAGGCACTGATCTCCGCGTACCTCTGGAGTTATCAAAGGATGTGAGGACTCCGGTCGCGATGAGGTGGGGAACTATGTCTTTCTCTGTGGTCTCCACAGGGGATTCAGATATCCTTTCATCTTGGGAGATGCAACACGATCCTGCATTCAAGTCACTGCAGGGATATCCGGCCTTATTTCGATTCAGGGCATCGTGGTGTCCATTCCACTTGAGGCCGCAAACTCAGGGTCCCTCTCACATACCTAGAGCTGAGAGAAGCCTCCTCTTGAGGTGCTTTTGTTAAGGTGGTATTCTTCTGGAGTCGAAGCCAGGGACTAACCTCTCATCTCGAGTTGATTTTTGGTCCACGGAGCTCTTTAGTGTTGCTACAGAGACCTCAGGATCCCTCTAGCCTTGAAACAGTGTTCTTGGGGTTTCTCTGGAGTGCCATCAAGGAAATCAAGGCTCGTTTCATGTTTGATGTGCATCACGGAATTGCTCTGCGCGCAGTGCAGGTGAATCGAGCCTCATCTCGCGGCGAGGGGGAAGTCTCATGGTTTTTCTCGAGTTGCGGCGGGAACCTGGGCTATATTCTCGAGTTACGACGTGGATGGCCCTTCCTCCCACGTGTTTGTTCAGCGACGGCAGGACTCCTGCCTAGTTGCGAGGGACAACTCGAGATTCTCCTCAAGGATTGGCAGGGCATTGGGCAGCCTCTCCAGCTGAGGCGGGAGACCAAGGGTCCCTTTCCACGTGCCACAGGAATCCTGGGACTCCTATCAAGTTTTATGAGGAGTCAGGCATCCTCTCCTTCGGAGGCACTGATCTGCGTGTACCTCTGGAGTTTTCAAAGGATGTGAGGCCTCCGGTCGTGATGAGGTGGGGAACTAGGTCTTTCTCTGTGGTCTCCACAGGGGATTCAGACATCCTTTCATCTTGGGAGATGCAAGACGAGCCTGCATTCAAGTCACTGCAGGGATATCCGGCCTTATTTGGAGTCAGGGCATCGCGGTGTCCATTCCACTTGAGGCCGCAAACTCAGGGTCCCTCTCACATACCTAGAGCTGAGAGACGCCTCCTCTTGAGGTGCTTGTGGTAAGGTGGTATTCCTCTGGAGTTGAAGCCAGGGACTAACCTCTCATCTCGATTTGATTTCTGGTCCACGAAGGTCTTTCATGTTGCTACAGTGACCTCAGGATCCCTCTAGCCTTGAAACAGTGTTCTTGTGGTTTCTCTGGAGTGCCATCAAGGAAATCAAGGCTCCTTTCATGTGTGATGTGCAAGACGGAATTGTTCTGCACGCAGTGCAGGGTAATCGGGCCTCATCTCGCGGCGAGGGGGAAGTCTCATGGTTTTTCTCGAGTTGCGGCGGGAACCTGGGGTATATTCTCGAGTTCAGACGGGGATGGTCCCTCCACTCACGTGTTTGTTCAGCGACGTCAGGACTCCTGCCTAGTTGCGAGGGACAACTCGGGGTTCTCCTCGAGGCTTGGCAGGGCAATTGGGACGCCTCTCCAGCTGAGGCGGGAGACCAAGGGTCCATTTCCACGTGCCACAGGAATCCTGGGACTCCTATCAAGTTTCACGAGGAGTCAGGCATCGTCTCCTTTGGAGGCAGTGATCTCCGCATACCTCTGGAATTTTCAAAGGATGTGAGGCCTCCGGTCGCGATGAAGTGGGGAACTAGGTCTTTCTCTGTGGTCTCCACAGGGGATTCAGACATGCTTTTGTCTTGGGAGATGCAAGACGAGCCTGCATTCTAGTCACTGCAGGGATATCCGGCCTTATTTCGAGTCAGGGCATAGCGGTGTCCATTCCACTCGAGGCTGCAATCTCAGGGTCCCTCTCACATACCTAGAGCTGAGAGAAGCCTCCTCTTGAGGGGCTTGTGGTAAGGTGGTATTCCTCTGGAGTCGAAGCCAGGGACTAACCCCTCATCTCGAGTTGATTTTTGGTCCACGGAGCTCTTTCATGTTGCTACAGTGACCTCAGGATCCCTCTAACCTTGAAACAGAGTTCTTGGGGTTTCTCTGGAGTGCCATCAAGGAAATCCAGGCTCCTTTCATGTGTGATGTGCCACACGGAATAGCTCTGCACGCAGTGTAAGGGAATCAGGCCACATCTTGTGGCGAGGGAGAAGTCTCATGGTTTGTCTCGAGTTGCGGCGGGAACCTGGGGTATATTCTCGAGTTACGATGGGGATGGACCTTCCAACCACGTGCTTGTTCAGCGACGTCAGGACTCCTGCCTAGTTGCGAGGGACAACTCGGGATTCTCCTCGAGGCTTGGCAGGGCAATTGGGACGCCTCTCCAGCTGAGGCGGGAGAGCAAGGGTCCCTTTCCATGTGCCACAGGAATCCTGGGACTCCTATCAAGTTTCAGAGGAGTCAGGCTTCGTCTCCTTTGGAGGCACTGATCTCCGCGTACTTCTGGAGTTTTCAAAGGATGTGAGGCTTCCGGTCGCGATGAGGTGGGGAACTAGGTCTTTCTCTGTGGTCTCCACAGGGGATTCAGACATGCTTTCGTCTTGGGAGATGCAAGACGAGCCTGCATTCTAGTCACTGCAGGGAAATCCGGCCTTATTTCTAGTCAGGGCATAACGGTGTCTATTCCACTTGAGGCTGCAATCTCAGGGTCCCTCTCACATACATAGAGCTGAGAGAAGCCTCCTCTTGAGGTGCCTGTGGTAAGGTGGTATTCCTCTGGAGTTGAAGCCAGGGACTAACCCCTCATCTCGAGTTGATTTTTGGTCCAAGGAGCTCTTTCGTGTTGCTACAGTGACCTCAGGAACCCTCTAACCTTGAAACAGAGTTCTTGGGGTTTCTCTGGAGTGCCATCAAGGAAATCAAGGCTCCTTTCATGTGTGATGTGCCACACGCAATTGCTCTGCACGCCGTGTAGGGGAATCGGGCCTCATCTCGCGGCGAGGGGGAAGTCTCATGGTTTTTCTCGAGTTGCGGCGGGAACCTGGGGTATATTCTCGAGTTACGACAGGGATGGCCCTTCCACACACGTGTTTGTTCAGCGACGTCAGGACTTCTGCCTAGTTGCGAGGGACAACTCGGGATTCTCCTCAAGGCTTGGCAGGGCAATTGGGATGCCTCTCCAGCTGAGGCCGGAGACCAAGGATCCCTTTCCACGTGCCACATTAATCCTGGGCCTCCTATCAAGTTTCACGAGGAGTCAGGCATCGTCTCCTTTGGAGACACTGATCTCTGCGTACCTCTGGAGTTATCAAAGGATGTGAGGCCTCCGGTCGCAATGAGGTGGGGAACTAGGTCTTTCTCTGTGGTCTCCACAGGGGATTCAGACATCCTTTCATCTTGGGAGATGCAAGACGAGCCTGCATTCAAGTCACTGCAGGGATATCCGGCCTTATTTCGAGTCAGGGCATCACGGTGTCCATTCAACTTGAGGCCGCAAACTCAGGGTCCCTCTCACATACATAGAGCTGAGAGAAGCCTCCTCTTGAGGTGCTTGAGGTAAGGTGGTATTCCTCTGGAGTCGAAGCCAGGGACTAACCTGTGATCTCGAGTTGATTTTTGGTCCACGGAGCTCTTTTATGTTGCTACAGAGACCTCAGGATCCCTCTAGCCTTATAACAGTGTTCTTGGGGTTTCTCTGGAGTGCCATCAAGGAAATCAAGGCTCCTTTCATGTGTGATGTGCAACACGGAATTGCTCTGCACGCAGTGCAGGGGAATCGGGCCTCATCTCGCAGTGAGGGGGAAGTCTCATGGTTTTTCTCGAGTTGCGGCGGGAACCTGGGGTATATTCTCCAGTTACGACGGGGATGGCCCTTCCACACACGTGTTTGTTCAGCGACGTCAGGACTCCTGCCTAGTTGCGAAGGACAACTCGGGATTCTCCTCGAGGCTTGGCAGGGCAATAGGGATGCCTCTCCATCTGAGGCGGGAGACCAAGGGTCCCTTTCCACGTGCCACAGGAATCCTGGGATTCCTATCAAGTTTCACGAGGAGTCAGGCATGGTCTCCTTTGGAGGCACTGATCTCCGCGTACCTCTGGAGTTTTCAAAGGATGTGAGGCCTCCGGTCGCAATGAGGTGGGGAATTACGTCTTTCTCTGTGGTATACACAGGGGATTCAGACATCCTTTCGTCTTGGGAGATGCAAGACGAGCCTGCATTCAAGTCACTGCAGGGATATCTGGCTTATTTCGAGTCAGGGCATCGCGGTGTCCATTCCACTTGAGGCCGCAAACTCAGGGTCCCTTTCACATACCTAGAGCTGAGAGAAGCCTCCTCTTGAGGTGCTTGTGGTAAGGTGGTATTCCTCTGAGGTCGAAGCCAGGGACTAACCTCTCATCTCGAGTTGATTTTTGGTCCACGGAGCTATTTCGTGTTGCCACAGTGACCTCAGGTTCCCTCTAGCCTTGAAACAGTGTTCTTGGGGTTTATATAGAGTGCCATCAAGGAAATCAAGGCTCCTTTCATGTGTGATGTGCAACACGGAATTGCTCTGCACGCAGTGCAGGGAAATCGGGCCTCATCTCGCAGCGAGGGGAAGTCTCATGGTTTTTCTCGAGTTGCGCCGGGAACCTGGGGTATATTCTCGAGTTACGACGGGGATGGCCCTTCCACCCACTTGTTTGTTCAGCCACGTCAGGACTCCTGCCTAGTTGTGAGGGCCAACTCGGGATTCTCCTCGAGGCTTGACAGGGCAATTGGGACGCCTCTCCATCTGAGGCGGTAGACCAAGGGTCCCTTTCCACGTGCCACAGGAATCCTGGGACTCCTATCAAGTTTCACGAGGAGTCAGGCATCGTCTCTTTTGGAGGCACTGATCTCTGCGTACCTCTGGAGTTTTCAAAGGATGTGAGGCCTCTGGTCGCGATGAGGTGGGGAACTAGGTCTTTCTCTGTGGTCTCCACAGGGGATTCAGACATCCTTTCGTCTTGGGAGATGCAAGACGAGCCTGCATTCAAGTCACTGCAGGGATATCCGGCCTTATTTCGAGTCAGGGCATCGCGGTGTCCATTCCACTTGAGGCCGCAAACTCAGGGTCCCACTCACATACATAGAGCTGAGGGAAGCCTCCTCTTGAGGTGCTTGTGGTAAGGTGGTATTCCTCTGGAGTCGAAGCCAGGGACTAACCTCTCATCTCGAGTTGATTTCTGGGTCACGGAGCTCTTTCGTGTGGCTACAGTGACCTCAGGATCCCTCGAGCCTTGAAACAGTGTTCTTGGGGTTTCTCTGGAGTGCCATCAAGGAAATCAAGGCTCGTTTCATGTTTGATGTGCATCACGGAAATGCTCTGCACCCAGTGCAGGAGAATCGAGCCTCATCTCGCGGCGAGGGGGAAGTCTCATGGTTTTTCTCGAGTTGCGGCGGGAACCTGGGGTATATTCTCAAGTTACGAAGGGGATGGCCTTTCCACCCACGTGTTTGTTCAGCGACGTCAGGACTCCTGCCTAGTTGCGAGGGACAACTCGGGGTTCTCCTCGAGGCTTGGCAGGGCAATTGGGACGCCTCTCCAGCTGCGGCGGGAGACCAAGGGTCCCTTTCCACGTTCCACAGGAATCCTGGGACTCCTATCAAGTTTCACGAGGAGTCAGGCATCGTCACCTTTGGAGGCACTGATCTTCGCATACCTCTGGAGTTATCAAAGGATTTGAGGCCTCCGGTCGCGATGAGGTGGGGAACTAGGTCTTTCTCTGTGGTCTCCACAGGGGATTCAGACATCCTTTCCTCTTGGGAGATGCAAGACGAGCCGGCATTCAAGTCACTGCAGAGATATCCGGCCTTATTTTGAGTCAGGGCATCGCGGTGTCCATTCCACTTGAGGCCGCAAACTCAGGGTCCCTCTCACATAGCTAGAGCTGAGAGAAGCCTCCTCTTGAGATGCTTGTGGTAAGGTGGTATTCCTCTGGAGTCGAAGCCAGGGACTAACCTCTCATCTCGAGTTGATTTTTGGTCCACGGAACTCTTTCGTGTTGCTACATTGACCTCAAGTTCCCTCTAGCCTTGAAACAGGGTTCTTGGGGTTTCTCTGGAGTGCCATCAAGGAAATCAAGGCTCTTTTCATGTGTGATGTGCAACACGGAATTGCTCTGCACGCAGTGCAGGATATCAGGCCTCATTTTGCGGCGACGGGGAAGTCTCATGGATTTTCTCGAGTTGCGGTGGGAACCTGGGGTATATTCTGAGGTTATGACGGAGATGGCCCTTCCACCCACGTGTTTGTTCAGCGACGTCAGGACTCCTGCCTAGTTGCGAGGGACAACTCGGGATTCTCCTCGAGGCTTGGCAGGGCAATTGGGATGCCTGTCCAGCTGAGGCGGGAGACCAAGGGTCCCTTTCCACGTGCCACAGGAATCCTGGGACTCCTAACAAGCTTCACGAGGAGTCAGGTATCGTCTCCTTTGGAGGCACTGATCTCCGCGTACCTCTGAAGTTTTCAAAGGATGTGAGGCCTCCGGTCGCGATGAGGTGGGGAACTAGGTCTTTCTCTGTGGTCTCCACAGGGGATTCAGACATCCTTTCTTCTTGGGAGATGCAAGACGAGCCTGCATTCAAGTCACTGCAGGGATATCCGGCCTTACTTCGAGTCAGGGCATCGCGGTGTCCATTCCACTTGAGGCCGCAAACTCAGGGTCCCTCTCACATACCTAGAGCTGAGAGAAGCCTCCTCTTGAGGTGCTTGTGGTAAGGTGGTATTCCTCTGGAGTCGAAGCCAGTGACTAACCTCTCATCTCGAGTTGATTTTTGGTCCACGGAGTTCTTTCGTGTTGCTACAGTGACCTCAGGATCCCTCGAGCCTTGAAACAGTGTTCTTGGGTTTTCTCTGGAGTGCCATCAAGGAAATCAAGGCTCCTTTCATGAGTGATGTGCAACACGGAATTGCTCTGCACGCAGTGCAGGGGAATCGGGCCTCATCTCGCGGCGAGGGGGAAGTTTCATGCTTTTTTTCGAGTTGCGGCGGGAACCTGGGGTATATTGTCGAGTTACGACGGGGATGCCCTTCCACACACGTGTTTGCTCAGCCCCGTCAGGACTCCTGCCTAGTTGCGAGGGACAACTCGGGATTCTCCTCGAGGCTTGGCAGGGCAATGGGACGCCTCTCCAGCTGAGGCGGGAGACCAAGGGTCCCTTTCCACGTGCCACAGGAATCCTGGGACTCCTATCAAGTTTCACGAGGAGTCAGGCATCGTCTCCTTTGGAGGCACTGATCTCCGCATACCTCTGGAGTTATCAAAGGATGTGAGGCCTCCGGTCGCGATGAGGTGGGGAACTAGGCCTTTCTCTGTGGTCTCCACAGGGGATTCAGACATCCTTTCGTCTTGGGAGATGGAAGACGAGCCTGCATTCAAGTCACTGCAGGCATATCCGGCCTTACTTCGAGTCAGGGCATAGCGGTGTCCATTCCACTTGAGGCTGCAAATTCAGGGTCCCTCTCACATACCTAGAGCTGAGAGAAGCCTCCTCTTGAGGTGCTTGTCGTAAGGTGGTATTGCTCTGGAGTCGAAGCCAGGGACTAACCCCTCATCTCGAGTTGATTTTTGGTCCACGGAGCTCTTTCTTGTTGCTACAGTCACCTCAGGATCCCTCTCGCATCGAAACAGTGTTCTTGGGGTTTCTCTGGAGTGCCATCAAGGAAATCAAGGCTCCTTTCATGTGTGATGTGCAACACGGAATTGCTCTGCACGCAGTGCAGGGGAATCGTGCCTCATCTCGCGGCGAGGGTGAAGTCTCATGGTTTTTCTCGAGTTGCGGCGGGGACCTGGGGTATATTCTCGAGTTACGACGGGGATGGCCCTTCCACCCACGTGTTTGTTCAGCGACGTCAGGACTCCTGCCTAGTTGCGAGGGACAACTCGGGATTCTCCTCGAGGCTTGGCAGGGCAATTGGGACGCCTCTCCAGCTGAGGCGGGAGACCAAGGGTCCCTTTCCACGTGCCACAGGAATCCTGGGACTCCTATCAAGTTTCACGAGGAGTCAGGCATCGTCCTCTTTGGAGTCACTGATCTCCGCGTACCTCTGGAATTTTCAAATGATATGAGGCCTCCGGTCGCGATGAGGTGGGGAACTAGGTCTTTCTCTTTGGTCTCCACAGGGGATTCAGACATCCTTTCGTCTTGGGAGATGCAAGACGAGCCTGCATTCAAGTCACTGCAGGGATATTCGGCCTTACTTCGAGTCAGGGCATAGCGGTGTCCATTCCACTTGAGGCTGCAAACTCAGGGTCCCTCTCACATACCTAGAGCTGAGAGAAGCCTCCTCTTGAGGTGCTTGTGGTAAGGTGGTATTGCTCTGGAGTCGAAGCCAGGGACTAACCCCTCATCTCGAGGTGATTTTTGGTCCACGGAGCTCTTTCGTGTTGCTATAGTGACCTCAGGATGCCTCTAGCCTTGAAACAGTGTTCTTGGGGTTTCTCTGGAGTGCCATCAAGGAAATCAAGGCTCCTTTCATGTGTGATGTGCAACACGGAATTGCTCTGCATGCAGTGCAGGGGAATCGGGCCTCATCTCGCGGCGAGGGGGAAGTCCCATGGTTTTTCTCGAGTTGCGGCGGGAACCTGGGGTATATTCTCGAGTTACGACGGGGATGGCCCTTCCACACACGTGTTAGTTCAGCGACGGCAGGACTCCTGCCTAGTTGCGAGGGACAACTCGGGATTCTCCTCGAGGCTTGGCAGGGCATTTGGGATGCCTCTCCAGCTGAGGCGGGAGACCAAGTGTCCCTTTCCACGTGCCACAGGAATCCTGGGACTCCTATCAAGTTTCTCGAGGAGTCAGGCATCGTCTCCTTTGGAGGCGCGGATCTCTGTGTACCTCTGGAGTTAGCAAAGGATGTGAGGCTTCCGGTCGCGATGAGGTGGGGAACTAGGTCTTTCTCTGTGGTCTCCACAGGGGATTCAGACATCCTTTCATCTTGGGAGATGCAAGACGAGCCTGCATTCAAGTCACTGCAGGGATATCCGGCCTTATTTCGAGTCAGGGCATCGGGGTGTCCATTCCACTTGAGGCCGCATACTCAGGGTCCCTCTCACATACCTAAAGCTGCGAGAAGCCTCCTCTTGAGGTGCTTGTGGTAAGGTGGTATTCCTCTGGAGTGGAAGTTAGGGACTAACCTCTCATCTCGAGTTGATTTTTGGTCCACGGAGTTCTTTCGTGTTGCTACAGTGACCTCAGGATGCCTCTAGCCTTGAAACATTGTTCTTGGGGTTTCTCTGGAGTGCCATCAAGGATATCAAGGCTCCTTTCATGTGTGATGTGCAACACGGAATTGCTCTGCACGCAGTGCAGGGGTATCGGGCCTCATCTCGCGGCGAGGGGGAAGTCTCATGGTTTTTATCGAGTTTCGGCGGGAACCTAGGGTATATTCTCGAGTTACGACGGGGATGGCCCTTCGACACTCGTGTTTGTTGAGCGACGTCAGGACTTCTGCCTAGTTGCGAGGGACAACTCGGGATTCCCCTCGAGGCTTGGTAGGGCAATTGGGATGCGTGTCCAGCTGAGGCGGGAGACCAAGGGTCCCTTTCCACGTGCCACAGGTTTCCTGGGGCTCCTATCAAGTTTCAGGAGGAGTCAGGCTTTGTCTCCTTTGGAGGCAAGGATCTCTGCGTACCTCTGGAGTTATCAAAGGATGTGAGGCCTCCGGTCGCGATGAGGTGGGGAACTAGGTCTTTCTCTGTGGTCTCCACAGGGGATTCAGACATCCTTTCGTCTTGGGAGATGCAAGACGAGCCTGCATTCAAGTCACTGCAGGGATATCCGGCCTTACTTCGAGTCAGGGCATAGCGGTGTCCATTCCACTTGAGGCTGCAAATTCAGGGTCCCTCTCACATACCTAGAGCTGAGAGAAGCCTCCTCTTGAGGTGCTTGTGGTAAGGTGGTATTGCTCTGGAGTCGAAGCCAGGGACTAACCCCTGATCTCGAGTTGATTTTTGGTCCACGGAGCTCTTTCGTGTTGCTACAGTGACCTCAGGATGCCTCTAGCCTTGAAACAGTGTTCTTGGGGTTTCTCTGGAGTGCCATCAAGGAAATCAAGGCTCCTTTCATGTGTGATGTGCAACACGGAATTGCTCTGCACGCAGTGCAGGGGAATCGGGCCTCATCTCGCGGCGAGGGGGAAGTCTCATGGTTTTTCTCGAGTTGCGGCGGGGACCTGGGGTATATTCTCGAGTTACGACGGGGATGGCCCTTCCACACACGTGTTTGTTCAGCGACGTCAGGACTCCTGCCTAGTTGCGAGGGACAACTCGGGATTCTCCTCGAGGCTTGGCAGGGCAATTGGGACGCCTCTCCAGCTGAGGCGGGAGACCAAGGGTCCCTTTCCACGTGCCACAGGAATCCTGGGACTCCTATCAAGTTTCACGAGGAGTCAGGCATCGTCCTCTTTGGAGTCACTGATCTCCGCGTACCTCTGGAATTTTCAAAGGATGTGAGGCCTCCGGTCGCGATGAGGTGGGGAACTAGGTCTTTCTCTGTGGTCTCCACAGGGGATTCAGACATCCTTTCGTCTTGGGAGATGCAAGACGAGCCTGCATTCAAGTCACTGCAGGGATATCCGGCCTTACTTCGAGTCAGGGCATAGCGGTGTCCATTCCACTTGAAGCTGCAAACTCAGGGTCCCTCTCACATACCTAGAGCTGAGAGAAGCCTCCTCTTGAGGTGCTTGTGGTAAGGTGGTATTGCTCTGGAGTCGAAGCCAGGGAATAACCCCTCATCTCGAGTTGATTTTTGGTTCACGGAGCTCTTTCCTGTTGCTATAGTGACCTCAGGATGCCTCTAGCCTTGAAACAGTGTTCTTGGGGTTTCTCTGGAGTGCCATCAAGGAAATCAAGGCTCCTTTCATGTGTGATGTGCAACACGGAATTGCTCTGCACGCAGTGCAGGGGAATCGGGCCTCATCTCGCGGCGAGGGGGAAGTCCCATGGTTTTTCTCGAGTTGCGGCGGGAACCTGGGGTATATTCTCGAGTTACGACGTGGATGGCCCTTCCAACCACATGTTTGTTGAGCCACGTCAGGACTCCTGCCTACTTGCGAGGGACAACTCGGGATTTTCCTCGAGGCTTGGCAGGGCAATTGGGACGCCTCTCCAGCTGAGGCGGGAGACCAAGGGTCCCTTTCCACGTGCCACAGGAATCCTGGGACTCCTATCATGTTTCACGAGGAGTCAGGCATCGTCTCCTTTGGAGGCACTGTTCTCCGCGAACCTCTGGAGTTTTCAAAGGATGTGAGGCCTCCGGTCGTGATGAGGTGGGGAACTAGGTCTTTCTCTGTGGTCTCCACAGGGGATTCAGACATCCTTTCGTCTTGGGAGATGCAAGACGAGCCTGCATTCAAGTCACTGCAGGGATATCAGGCCTTATTTCGAGCCAGGGCATCGCGGTGTCCATTCCACTTGAGGCCGCTAATTCAGGGTCCCTCTCACATACCTAGAGCTGAGAGAAGCCTCCTCTTGAGGTACTTGTGGTAAGGTGGTGTTCCTCTGGAGTCGAAGCCAGGGACTAACCTCTCATCTCGAGTTGATTTTTGGTCCACGGAGCTCTTTCGTGTTGCTACAGTGACCTCAGGATCCCTCTAGCCTTGAAACAGTGTTCTTGGTTTTTCTCTGGAGTGCCATCAAGGAAATCAAGGCTCCTTTCATGTGTGATGTGCAACACGGAATTGCTCTGCATGCAGTGCAGGGGAATCAGCCCTCATCACGCGGCGAGGGGGAAGTCTCATGGTTTTTCTCGCGTTGCGGCGGAACCTGGGATATATTCTCGAGTTACGAAGGGGATGGCCCTTCCACACCCGTGTTTGTTCAGCAACGTCGGGACTCCTGCCTAGTTGCGAGGGACAACTCAGGATTCTCCTCGAGGCTTGGCAGGGCAATTGGGACGCCTTTCCAGCTGAGGCGGGAGACCAAGGGTCCCTTTCCACGTGCCACAGGAATCCTGGGACACCTATCAAGTTTCACGAGGAGTCAGGCATCGTCTCCTTTGGAGGCACTGATCTCCGCGTACCTCTGAAGTTTTCAAAGGATGTGAGGCCTCCGGTCGTGATGAGGTGGGGAACTAGGTCTTTCTCTGTGGTCTCCAAAGGGGATTCAGACATCCTTTCGTCTTCGGAGATGCAAGATGAGCCTGCATTCAAGTCACTGCAGGGATATCCAGCCTTATTTCGCGTCAGGGCATTGCGGTGTCCATTCCACTTGAGGCCGCATAATCAGGGTCCCTCTCACATACCTAGTGCTGAGAGAAGCCTCCTCTTGAAGTGCTTGTATTAAGGTGGTATTCCTCTGGAGTCGAAGCCAGGGAGTAACCTCTCATCTCGAGTTGATTTTTGGTCCACGGAGCTCTTTCGTGTTGCTACAGTGACCTCAGGATCCCTCTAGCCTTGAAACAGTGTTCTTGGGGTTTCTATGGAGTGCCATCAAGGAAATCAAGGCTCCTTTCACGTGTGATGTGCAACACGGAATTGCTCTGCACGCAGTGCAGGATATCGGGCCTCATTTTGCGGCGAGGGGGAAGTCTCATGGTTTTTCTCAAGTTGCGGCGGGAACCTGGGGTATATTCTCGAGTTACGACGGGGATGGCCCTTCCACCCACGTGTTTGTTCAGCGACGTCAGGACTCCTGCCTAGTTGCGAGGGACAACTCGGGATTCTCCTCGAGGCTTGGCAGGGCAATTGGGACGCCTCTCCAGCTGAAGCGGAAGACGAAGGGTCCCTTTCCACGTGCCACAGGAATCCTGGGACTCCTATCAAGTTTCTCGAGGAGTCAGGCATCGTCTCCTTTGGAGGCACTGATCTCTGCGTACCTCTGGAGTTTTCAAAGGATGTGAGTCCTCCGGTCGCGATGAGGTGGGGAACTAGGTCTTTCTCTGTGGTCTCTACAGGGGATTCAGACATCCTTTCGTCTTGGGAGATGCAAGACGAGCCTGCATTCAAGTCACTGCAGGGATATCCGGCCTTATTTCGAGTCAGGGCAAAGCGGTGTCCATTCCACTTGAGGTCGCAAACTCAGGGTCCCTCTCACATAGCGAGAGCTGAGAGAAGCCTCCTCTTGAGGTGCTTGTGGTAAGGTGGTATCGCTCTGGAGTCGAAGCCAGGGACTAACCCCTCATCTCGAGTTGATGTTTGGTCCACGGAGCTCTTTCGTGTTGCTACAGTGACCTCAGGATTCCTCTCGCATTGAAACAGTGTTCTTGGGGTTTCTCTGGAGTGCCATCAAGGAAATCAAGGCTCCTTTCATGTGTGATGTGCAATACGGAATTGCTCTGCATGCAGTGCAGGGGAATCGAACCTCATTTTGCGGCGAGGGGGAAGTCTCATGGTTTTTCTCGAGTTGCGGCGGGAACCTGGGGTATATTCTCGAGTTACGACTGGGATGACCCTTCCACACCCGTGTTTGTTCAGGGACGTCCGGACTTCTGCTAGTTGCGAGGGACAACTCGGGATTCTCCTCGACGCTTGGCAGGGCAATTGGGACGCCTCTCCAGCTGAGGCGGGAGACCAAGGGTCCCTTTCCACGTGCCACAGGAATTCTGGCACTCCTATCAAGTTTCACGAGGAGTCAGGCATCGTCTCCTTTGGAGGCACTGATCTCCGCGTACCTCTGGAGTTATCAAAGGATGTGAGGCCTCCTGTCGCGATGAGGTGAGGAACTAGGTTTTCTCTGTGGTCTCCACAGGGGATTCAGACATCCTTTCAACTTGGGAAATGCAAGACGAGCCTGCATTCAAGTCACTGCAGGGATATCCGGCCTTATTTCGCGTCAGGGAATCGCGGTGTCCATTCCACTTGAGGCCGCAAACTCAGGGTTGCTCTCACATACCTAGAGCTGAGAGAAGCCTCCTCTTGAGGTGCTTGTGGTAAGTTGGTATTCCTCTGGAGTCGAAGCCAGGGACTAACCTCTCATCTCGAGTTGATTTTTGGTCCACGGAGCTCTTTTGTGTTGCTACAGTGACCTCAGAATCCCTCTAGCCTTGAAACAGTGTTCTTGGGGTTTCTCTGGAGTGCCATGAAGGAAATCAAGGCTCCTTTCATGTGTGATGTGCATCACGGAATTGCTCTGCACGCAGTGCAGGGGAATCGGGCCTCATCTCGCGGCGAGGGGGAAGTCTCATGGTTTTTCTCGAGTTGCGGCGGGAACCTGGGGTATATTCTCGAGTTACGACGGGGATGGCCCTTCCACACACGTGTTTGTTCAGCGACGTCAGGACTCCTGCCTAGTTGCGAGGGACAACTCGGGATTCTCCTCGAGGCTTGGCAGGGCAATTGGGACGCCTCTCCAGCTGAGGCGGGAGACCAAGGGTCCCTTTCCACGTGCCACAGGAATCCTGGGACTCCTATCAAGTTTCACGAGGAGTCAGGCATCGTCCTCTTTGGAGTCACTGATCTCCGCGTACCTCTGGAATTTTCAAAGGATGTGAGGCCTCCGGTCGCGATGAGGTGGGGAACTAGGTCTTTCTCTGTGGTCTCCACAGGGGATTCAGACATCCTTTCGTCTTGGGAGATGCAAGACGAGCCTGCATTCAAGTCACTGCAGGGATATCCGGCCTTACTTCGAGTCAGGGCATAGCGGTGTCCATTCCACTTGAAGCTGCAAACTCAGGGTCCCTCTCACATACCTAGAGCTGAGAGAAGCCTCCTCTTGAGGTGCTTGTGGTAAGGTGGTATTGCTCTGGAGTCGAAGCCAGGGAATAACCCCTCATCTCGAGTTGATTTTTGGTTCACGGAGCTCTTTCCTGTTGCTATAGTGACCTCAGGATGCCTCTAGCCTTGAAACAGTGTTCTTGGGGTTTCTCTGGAGTGCCATCAAGGAAATCAAGGCTCCTTTCATGTGTGATGTGCAACACGGAATTGCTCTGCACGCAGTGCAGGGGAATCGGGCCTCATCTCGCGGCGAGGGGGAAGTCCCATGGTTTTTCTCGAGTTGCGGCGGGAACCTGGGGTATATTCTCGAGTTACGACGTGTATGGCCCTTCCAACCACATGTTTGTTGAGCCACGTCAGGACTCCTGCCTACTTGCGAGGGACAACTCGGGATTTTCCTCGAGGCTTGGCAGGGCAATTGGGACGCCTCTCCAGCTGAGGCGGGAGACCAAGGGTCCCTTTCCACGTGCCACAGGAATCCTGGGACTCCTATCAAGTTTCACGAGGAGTCAGGCATCGTCTCCTTTGGAGGCACTGTTCTCCGCGAACCTCTGGAGTTTTCAAAGGATGTGAGGCCTCCGGTCGTGATGAGGTGGGGAACTAGGTCTTTCTCTGTGGTCTCCACAGGGGATTCAGACATCCTTTCGTCTTGGGAGATGCAAGACGAGCCTGCATTCAAGTCACGGCAGGGATATCCGGCCTTATTTCGAGTCAGGGCATCGCGGTGTCCATTCCACTTGAGGCCGCTAATTCAGGTTCCCTCTCAAATACCTAGAGCTGAGAGAAGCCTCCTCTTGAGGTACTTGTGGTAAGGTGGTGTTCTTCTGGAGTCGAAGCCAGGGACTAACCTCTCATCTCGAGTTGATTTTTGGCCCACGGAGCTCTTTTGTGTTCCTACAGTGACCTCAGGATCCCTCTAGCCTTGAAACAGTGTTCTTGGGGTTTCTCTGGAGTGCCATCAAGGAAATCAAGGCTCCTTTCATGTGTGATGTGCAACACGGAATTGCTCTGCATGCAGTGCAGGGGAATCAGGCCTCATCACGCGGCGAGGGGGAAGTCTCATGGTTTTTCTCGCGTTGCGGCGGAACCTGGGATATATTCTCGAGTTACGAAGGGGATGGCCCTTCCACACCCGTGTTTCTTCAGCAACGTCTGGACTCCTGCCTAGTTGCGAGGGACAACTCAGGATTCTCCTCGAGGCTTGGCAGGGCAATTGGGACGCCTCTCCAGCTGAGGCGGGAGACCAAGGGTCCCTTTCCACGTGCCACAGGAATCCTGGGACACCTATCAAGTTTCACGAGGAGTCAGGCATCGTCTCCTTTGGAGGCACTGATCTCCGCGTACCTCTGAAGTTTTCAAAGGATGTGAGGCCTCAGGTCATGATGAGGTGGGGAACTAGGTCTTTCTCTGTGGTCTCCACAGGGGATTCAGACATCCTTTCGTCTTCGGAGATGCAAGATGAACCTGCATTCAAGTCACTGCAGGGATATCCAGCCTTATTTCGCGTCAGGGCATTGCGGTGTCCATTCCACTTGAGGCCGCATAATCAGGGTCCCTCTCACATACCTAGTGCTGAGAGAAGCCTCCTCTTGAAGTGCTTGTGGTAAGGTGGTATTCCTCTGGAGTCGAAGCCAGGGACTAAACTCTCATCTCGAGTTGATTTTTGGTCCACGGAGCTCTTTCGTGTTGCTACAGTGACCTCAGGATCCCTCTAGCCTTGAAACAGTGTTCTGGGGGTTTCTATGGAGTGCCATCAAGGAAATCAAGGCTCCTTTCATGTGTGATGTGCAACACGGAATTGCTCTGCATGCAGTGCAGGATATCGGGCCTCATTTTGCGGCGAGGGTGAAGTCTCATGGTTTTTCTCGAGTTGCGGCAGGAACATGGGGTATATTCTCGAGTTACGACGGGGATGGCCCTTCCACCCACGTGTTTGTTCAGCGACGTCAGGACTCCAGCCTAGTTGCGAGGGACAACTCGGGATTCTCCTCGAGGCTTGGCAGGGCAATTGGGACGCCTCTCCAGCTGAAGCGGAAGACGAAGGGTCCCTTTCCACGTGCCACAGGAATCCTGGGACTCCTATCAAGTTTCACGAGGAGTCAGGCATCGTCTCCTTTGGAGGCACTGATCTCCGCATACCTCTGGAGTTTTCAAAGGATGTGAGGCCTCCGGTCGCGATGAGGTGGGGAACTAGGTCTTTCTCTGTGGTCTCCACAGGGGATTCAGACATCCTTTCGTCTTGGGAGATGCAAGACGAGCCTGCATTCAAGTCACTGCAGGGATATCCGGCCTTATTTCGAGTCAGGGCAAAGCGGTGTCCATTCCACTTGAGGTCGCAAACTCAGGGTCCCTCTCACATAGCGAGAGCTGAGAGAAGCCTCCTCTTGAGGTGCTTGTGGTAAGGTGGTATTCCTCTGGAGTCGAAGCCAGGGACTAACCCCTCATCTCCAGTTGATTTTTGGTCCACGGAGCTCTTTCGTGTTGCTACAGTGACCTCAGGATTCCTCTCGCATTGAAACAGTGTTCTTGGGGTTTCTCTGGAGTGCCATCAAGGAAATCAAGGCTCGTTTCATGTTTGATGTGCATCACGGAAATGCTCTGCACCCAGTGCAGGAGAATCGAGCCTCATCTCGCGGCGAGGGGGAAGTCTCATGGTTTTTCTCGAGTTGCGGCGGGAACCTGGGGTATATTCTCAAGTTACGAAGGGGATGGCCTTTCCACCCACGTGTTTGTTCAGCGACGTCAGGACTCCTGCCTAGTTGCGAGGGACAACTCGGGGTTCTCCTCGAGGCTTGGCAGGGCAATTGGGACGCCTCTCCAGCTGCGGCGGGAGACCAAGGGTCCCTTTCCACGTTCCACAGGAATCCTGGGACTCCTATCAAGTTTCACGAGGAGTCAGGCATCGTCACCTTTGGAGGCACTGATCTTCGCATACCTCTGGAGTTATCAAAGGATTTGAGGCCTCCGGTCGCGATGAGGTGGGGAACTAGGTCTTTCTCTGTGGTCTCCACAGGGGATTCAGACATCCTTTCCTCTTGGGAGATGCAAGACGAGCCGGCATTCAAGTCACTGCAGAGATATCCGGCCTTATTTTGAGTCAGGGCATCGCGGTGTCCATTCCACTTGAGGCCGCAAACTCAGGGTCCCTCTCACATAGCTAGAGCTGAGAGAAGCCTCCTCTTGAGATGCTTGTGGTAAGGTGGTATTCCTCTGGAGTCGAAGCCAGGGACTAACCTCTCATCTCGAGTTGATTTTTGGTCCACGGAACTCTTTCGTGTTGCTACATTGACCTCAAGTTCCCTCTAGCCTTGAAACAGGGTTCTTGGGGTTTCTCTGGAGTGCCATCAAGGAAATCAAGGCTCTTTTCATGTGTGATGTGCAACACGGAATTGCTCTGCACGCAGTGCAGGATATCAGGCCTCATTTTGCGGCGACGGGGAAGTCTCATGGATTTTCTCGAGTTGCGGTGGGAACCTGGGGTATATTCTGAGGTTATGACGGAGATGGCCCTTCCACCCACGTGTTTGTTCAGCGACGTCAGGACTCCTGCCTAGTTGCGAGGGACAACTCGGGATTCTCCTCGAGGCTTGGCAGGGCAATTGGGATGCCTGTCCAGCTGAGGCGGGAGACCAAGGGTCCCTTTCCACGTGCCACAGGAATCCTGGGACTCCTAACAAGCTTCACGAGGAGTCAGGTATCGTCTCCTTTGGAGGCACTGATCTCCGCGTACCTCTGAAGTTTTCAAAGGATGTGAGGCCTCCGGTCGCGATGAGGTGGGGAACTAGGTCTTTCTCTGTGGTCTCCAGAGGGGATTCAGACATCCTTTCTTCTTGGGAGATGCAAGACGAGCCTGCATTCAAGTCACTGCAGGGATATCCGGCCTTACTTCGAGTCAGGGCATCGCGGTGTCCATTCCACTTGAGGCCGCAAACTCAGGGTCCCTCTCACATACCTAGAGCTGAGAGAAGCCTCCTCTTGAGGTGCTTGTGGTAAGGTGGTATTCCTCTGGAGTCGAAGCCAGTGACTAACCTCTCATCTCGAGTTGATTTTTGGTCCACGGAGTTCTTTCGTGTTGCTACAGTGACCTCAGGATCCCTCGAGCCTTGAAACAGTGTTCTTGGGTTTCTCTGGAGTGCCATCAAGGAAATCAAGGCTCCTTTCATGAGTGATGTGCAACACGGAATTGCTCTGCACGCAGTGCAGGGGAATCGGGCCTCATCTCGCGGCGAGGGGGAAGTTTCATGCTTTTTTTCGAGTTGCGGCGGGAACCTGGGGTATATTGTCGAGTTACGACGGGGATGCCCTTCCACACACGTGTTTGCTCAGCCCCGTCAGGACTCCTGCCTAGTTGCGAGGGACAACTCGGGATTCTCCTCGAGGCTTGGCAGGGCAATGGGACGCCTCTCCAGCTGAGGCGGGAGACCAAGGGTCCCTTTCCACGTGCCACAGGAATCCTGGGACTCCTATCAAGTTTCACGAGGAGTCAGGCATCGTCTCCTTTGGAGGCACTGATCTCCGCATACCTCTGGAGTTATCAAAGGATGTGAGGCCTCCGGTCGCGATGAGGTGGGGAACTAGGCCTTTCTCTGTGGTCTCCACAGGGGATTCAGACATCCTTTCGTCTTGGGAGATGGAAGACGAGCCTGCATTCAAGTCACTGCAGGGATATCCGGCCTTACTTCGAGTCAGGGCATAGCGGTGTCCATTCCACTTGAGGCTGCAAATTCAGGGTCCCTCTCACATACCTAGAGCTGAGAGAAGCCTCCTCTTGAGGTGCTTGTCGTAAGGTGGTATTGCTCTGGAGTCGAAGCCAGGGACTAACCCCTCATCTCGAGTTGATTTTTGGTCCACGGAGCTCTTTCTTGTTGCTACAGTCACCTCAGGATCCCTCTCGCATCGAAACAGTGTTCTTGGGGTTTCTCTGGAGTGCCATCAAGGAAATCAAGGCTCCTTTCATGTGTGATGTGCAACACGGAATTGCTCTGCACGCAGTGCAGGGGAATCGTGCCTCATCTCGCGGCGAGGGTGAAGTCTCATGGTTTTTCTCGAGTTGCGGCGGGGACCTGGGGTATATTCTCGAGTTACGACGGGGATGGCCCTTCCACCCACGTGTTTGTTCAGCGACGTCAGGACTCCTGCCTAGTTGCGAGGGACAACTCGGGATTCTCCTCGAGGCTTGGCAGGGCAATTGGGACGCCTCTCCAGCTGAGGCGGGAGACCAAGGGTCCCTTTCCACGTGCCACAGGAATCCTGGGACTCCTATCAAGTTTCACGAGGAGTCAGGCATCGTCCTCTTTGGAGTCACTGATCTCCGCGTACCTCTGGAATTTTCAAATGATATGAGGCCTCCGGTCGCGATGAGGTGGGGAACTAGGTCTTTCTCTTTGGTCTCCACAGGGGATTCAGACATCCTTTCGTCTTGGGAGATGCAAGACGAGCCTGCATTCAAGTCACTGCAGGGATATTCGGCCTTACTTCGAGTCAGGGCATAGCGGTGTCCATTCCACTTGAGGCTGCAAACTCAGGGTCCCTCTCACATACCTAGAGCTGAGAGAAGCCTCCTCTTGAGGTGCTTGTGGTAAGGTGGTATTGCTCTGGAGTCGAAGCCAGGGACTAACCCCTCATCTCGAGGTGATTTTTGGTCCACGGAGCTCTTTCGTGTTGCTATAGTGACCTCAGGATGCCTCTAGCCTTGAAACAGTGTTCTTGGGGTTTCTCTGGAGTGCCATCAAGGAAATCAAGGCTCCTTTCATGTGTGATGTGCAACACGGAATTGCTCTGCATGCAGTGCAGGGGAATCGGGCCTCATCTCGCGGCGAGGGGGAAGTCCCATGGTTTTTCTCGAGTTGCGGCGGGAACCTGGGGTATATTCTCGAGTTACGACGGGGATGGCCCTTCCACACACGTGTTAGTTCAGCGACGGCAGGACTCCTGCCTAGTTGCGAGGGACAACTCGGGATTCTCCTCGAGGCTTGGCAGGGCATTTGGGATGCCTCTCCAGCTGAGGCGGGAGACCAAGTGTCCCTTTCCACGTGCCACAGGAATCCTGGGACTCCTATCAAGTTTCTCGAGGAGTCAGGCATCGTCTCCTTTGGAGGCGCGGATCTCTGTGTACCTCTGGAGTTAGCAAAGGATGTGAGGCTTCCGGTCGCGATGAGGTGGGGAACTAGGTCTTTCTCTGTGGTCTCCACAGGGGATTCAGACATCCTTTCATCTTGGGAGATGCAAGACGAGCCTGCATTCAAGTCACTGCAGGGATATCCGGCCTTATTTCGAGTCAGGGCATCGGGGTGTCCATTCCACTTGAGGCCGCATACTCAGGGTCCCTCTCACATACCTAAAGCTGCGAGAAGCCTCCTCTTGAGGTGCTTGTGGTAAGGTGGTATTCCTCTGGAGTGGAAGTTAGGGACTAACCTCTCATCTCGAGTTGATTTTTGGTCCACGGAGTTCTTTCGTGTTGCTACAGTGACCTCAGGATGCCTCTAGCCTTGAAACATTGTTCTTGGGGTTTCTCTGGAGTGCCATCAAGGATATCAAGGCTCCTTTCATGTGTGATGTGCAACACGGAATTGCTCTGCACGCAGTGCAGGGGTATCGGGCCTCATCTCGCGGCGAGGGGGAAGTCTCATGGTTTTTATCGAGTTTCGGCGGGAACCTAGGGTATATTCTCGAGTTACGACGGGGATGGCCCTTCGACACTCGTGTTTGTTGAGCGACGTCAGGACTTCTGCCTAGTTGCGAGGGACAACTCGGGATTCCCCTCGAGGCTTGGTAGGGCAATTGGGATGCGTGTCCAGCTGAGGCGGGAGACCAAGGGTCCCTTTCCACGTGCCACAGGTTTCCTGGGGCTCCTATCAAGTTTCAGGAGGAGTCAGGCTTTGTCTCCTTTGGAGGCAAGGATCTCTGCGTACCTCTGGAGTTATCAAAGGATGTGAGGCCTCCGGTCGCGATGAGGTGGGGAACTAGGTCTTTCTCTGTGGTCTCCACAGGGGATTCAGACATCCTTTCGTCTTGGGAGATGCAAGACGAGCCTGCATTCAAGTCACTGCAGGGATATCCGGCCTTACTTCGAGTCAGGGCATAGCGGTGTCCATTCCACTTGAGGCTGCAAATTCAGGGTCCCTCTCACATACCTAGAGCTGAGAGAAGCCTCCTCTTGAGGTGCTTGTGGTAAGGTGGTATTGCTCTGGAGTCGAAGCCAGGGACTAACCCCTGATCTCGAGTTGATTTTTGGTCCACGGAGCTCTTTCGTGTTGCTACAGTGACCTCAGGATCCCTCTCGCATCGAAACAGTGTTCTTGGGGTTTCTCTGGAGTGCCATCAAGGAAATCAAGGCTCCTTTCATGTGTGATGTGCAACACTGAATTGCTCTGCACGCAGTGCAGGGGAATCGGGCCTCATCTCGCGGCGAGGGGGAAGTCTCATGGTTTTTCTCGAGTTGCGGCGGGGACCTGGGGTATATTCTCGAGTTACGACGGGGATGGCCCTTCCACACACGTGTTTGTTCAGCGACGTCAGGACTCCTGCCTAGTTGCGAGGGACAACTCGGGATTCTCCTCGAGGCTTGGCAGGGCAATTGGGACGCCTCTCCAGCTGAGGCGGGAGACCAAGGGTCCCTTTCCACGTGCCACAGGAATCCTGGGACTCCTATCAAGTTTCACGAGGAGTCAGGCATCGTCCTCTTTGGAGTCACTGATCTCCGCGTACCTCTGGAATTTTCAAAGGATGTGAGGCCTCCGGTCGCGATGAGGTGGGGAACTAGGTCTTTCTCTGTGGTCTCCACAGGAGATTCAGACATCCTTTCGTCTTGGGAGATGCAAGACGAGCCTGCATTCAAGTCACTGCAGGGATATCCGGCCTTACTTCGAGTCAGGGCATAGCGGTGTCCATTCCACTTGAAGCTGCAAACTCAGGGTCCCTCTCACATACCTAGAGCTGAGAGAAGCCTCCTCTTGAGGTGCTTGTGGTAAGGTGGTATTGCTCTGGAGTCGAAGCCAGGGAATAACCCCTCATCTCGAGTTGATTTTTGGTTCACGGAGCTCTTTCCTGTTGCTATAGTGACCTCAGGATGCCTCTAGCCTTGAAACAGTGTTCTTGGGGTTTCTCTGGAGTGCCATCAAGGAAATCAAGGCTCCTTTCATGTGTGATGTGCAACACGGAATTGCTCTGCACGCAGTGCAGGGGAATCGGGCCTCATCTCGCGGCGAGGGGGAAGTCCCATGGTTTTTCTCGAGTTGCGGCGGGAACCTGGGGTATATTCTCGAGTTACGACGTGGATGGCCCTTCCAACCACATGTTTGTTGAGCCACGTCAGGACTCCTGCCTACTTGCGAGGGACAACTCGGGATTTTCCTCGAGGCTTGGCAGGGCAATTGGGACGCCTCTCCAGCTGAGGCGGGAGACCAAGGGTCCCTTTCCACGTGCCACAGGAATCCTGGGACTCCTATCATGTTTCACGAGGAGTCAGGCATCGTCTCCTTTGGAGGCACTGTTCTCCGCGAACCTCTGGAGTTTTCAAAGGATGTGAGGCCTCCGGTCGTGATGAGGTGGGGAACTAGGTCTTTCTCTGTGGTCTCCACAGGGGATTCAGACATCCTTTCGTCTTGGGAGATGCAAGACGAGCCTGCATTCAAGTCACTGCAGGGATATCAGGCCTTATTTCGAGCCAGGGCATCGCGGTGTCCATTCCACTTGAGGCCGCTAATTCAGGGTCCCTCTCACATACCTAGAGCTGAGAGAAGCCTCCTCTTGAGGTACTTGTGGTAAGGTGGTGTTCCTCTGGAGTCGAAGCCAGGGACTAACCTCTCATCTCGAGTTGATTTTTGGTCCACGGAGCTCTTTCGTGTTGCTACAGTGACCTCAGGATCCCTCTAGCCTTGAAACAGTGTTCTTGGTTTTTCTCTGGAGTGCCATCAAGGAAATCAAGGCTCCTTTCATGTGTGATGTGCAACACGGAATTGCTCTGCATGCAGTGCAGGGGAATCAGCCCTCATCACGCGGCGAGGGGGAAGTCTCATGGTTTTTCTCGCGTTGCGGCGGAACCTGGGATATATTCTCGAGTTACGAAGGGGATGGCCCTTCCACACCCGTGTTTGTTCAGCAACGTCGGGACTCCTGCCTAGTTGCGAGGGACAACTCAGGATTCTCCTCGAGGCTTGGCAGGGCAATTGGGACGCCTCTCCAGCTGAGGCGGGAGACCAAGGGTCCCTTTCCACGTGCCACAGGAATCCTGGGACACCTATCAAGTTTCACGAGGAGTCAGGCATCGTCTCCTTTGGAGGCACTGATCTCCGCGTACCTCTGAAGTTTTCAAAGGATGTGAGGCCTCCGGTCGTGATGAGGTGGGGAACTAGGTCTTTCTCTGTGGTCTCCAAAGGGGATTCAGACATCCTTTCGTCTTCGGAGATGCAAGATGAGCCTGCATTCAAGTCACTGCAGGGATATCCAGCCTTATTTCGCGTCAGGGCATTGCGGTGTCCATTCCACTTGAGGCCGCATAATCAGGGTCCCTCTCACATACCTAGTGCTGAGAGAAGCCTCCTCTTGAAGTGCTTGTATTAAGGTGGTATTCCTCTGGAGTCGAAGCCAGGGAGTAACCTCTCATCTCGAGTTGATTTTTGGTCCACGGAGCTCTTTCGTGTTGCTACAGTGACCTCAGGATCCCTCTAGCCTTGAAACAGTGTTCTTGGGGTTTCTATGGAGTGCCATCAAGGAAATCAAGGCTCCTTTCACGTGTGATGTGCAACACGGAATTGCTCTGCACGCAGTGCAGGATATCGGGCCTCATTTTGCGGCGAGGGGGAAGTCTCATGGTTTTTCTCAAGTTGCGGCGGGAACCTGGGGTATATTCTCGAGTTACGACGGGGATGGCCCTTCCACCCACGTGTTTGTTCAGCGACGTCAGGACTCCTGCCTAGTTGCGAGGGACAACTCGGGATTCTCCTCGAGGCTTGGCAGGGCAATTGGGACGCCTCTCCAGCTGAAGCGGAAGACGAAGGGTCCCTTTCCACGTGCCACAGGAATCCTGGGACTCCTATCAAGTTTCTCGAGGAGTCAGGCATCGTCTCCTTTGGAGGCACTGATCTCTGCGTACCTCTGGAGTTTTCAAAGGATGTGAGGCCTCCGGTCGCGATGAGGTGGGGAACTAGGTCTTTCTCTGTGGTCTCTACAGGGGATTCAGACATCCTTTCGTCTTGGGAGATGCAAGACGAGCCTGCATTCAAGTCACTGCAGGGATATCCGGCCTTATTTCGAGTCAGGGCAAAGCGGTGTCCATTCCACTTGAGGTCGCAAACTCAGGGTCCCTCTCACATAGCGAGAGCTGAGAGAAGCCTCCTCTTGAGGTGCTTGTGGTAAGGTGGTATTGCTCTGGAGTCGAAGCCAGGGACTAACCCCTCATCTCGAGTTGATGTTTGGTCCACGGAGCTCTTTCGTGTTGCTACAGTGACCTCAGGATTCCTCTCGCATTGAAACAGTGTTCTTGGGGTTTCTCTGGAGTGCCATCAAGGAAATCAAGGCTCCTTTCATGTGTGATGTGCAATACGGAATTGCTCTGCATGCAGTGCAGGGGAATCGAACCTCATTTTGCGGCGAGGGGGAAGTCTCATGGTTTTTCTCGAGTTGCGGCGGGAACCTGGGGTATATTCTCGAGTTACGACTGGGATGACCCTTCCACACCCGTGTTTGTTCAGGGACGTCCGGACTTCTGCTAGTTGCGAGGGACAACTCGGGATTCTCCTCGACGCTTGGCAGGGCAATTGGGACGCCTCTCCAGCTGAGGCGGGAGACCAAGGGTCCCTTTCCACGTGCCACAGGAATTCTGGCACTCCTATCAAGTTTCACGAGGAGTCAGGCATCGTCTCCTTTGGAGGCACTGATCTCCGCGTACCTCTGGAGTTATCAAAGGATGTGAGGCCTCCTGTCGCGATGAGGTGAGGAACTAGGTTTTCTCTGTGGTCTCCACAGGGGATTCAGACATCCTTTCAACTTGGGAAATGCAAGACGAGCCTGCATTCAAGTCACTGCAGGGATATCCGGCCTTATTTCGCGTCAGGGAATCGCGGTGTCCATTCCACTTGAGGCCGCAAACTCAGGGTTGCTCTCACATACCTAGAGCTGAGAGAAGCCTCCTCTTGAGGTGCTTGTGGTAAGTTGGTATTCCTCTGGAGTCGAAGCCAGGGACTAAACTCTCATCTCGAGTTGATTTTTGGTCCACGGAGCTCTTTTGTGTTGCTACAGTGACCTCAGAATCCCTCTAGCCTTGAAACAGTGTTCTTGGGGTTTCTCTGGAGTGCCATGAAGGAAATCAAGGCTCCTTTCATGTGTGATGTGCAACACGGAATTGCTCTGCACGCAGTGCAGGGGAATCGGGCCTCATCTCGCGGCGAGGGGGAAGTCTCATGGTTTTTCTCGAGTTGCGGCGGGAACCTGGGGTATATTCTCGAGTTACGACGGGGATGGCCCTTCCACACACGTGTTTGTTCAGCGACGTCAGGACTCCTGCCTAGTTGCGAGGGACAACTCGGGATTCTCCTCGAGGCTTGGCAGGGCAATTGGGACGCCTCTCCAGCTGAGGCGGGAGACCAAGGGTCCCTTTCCACGTGCCACAGGAATCCTGGGACTCCTATCAAGTTTCACGAGGAGTCAGGCATCGTCCTCTTTGGAGTCACTGATCTCCGCGTACCTCTGGAATTTTCAAAGGATGTGAGGCCTCCGGTCGCGATGAGGTGGGGAACTAGATCTTTCTCTGTGGTCTCCACAGGGGATTCAGACATCCTTTCGTCTTGGGAGATGCAAGACGAGCCTGCATTCAAGTCACTGCAGGGATATCCGGCCTTACTTCGAGTCAGGGCATAGCGGTGTCCATTCCACTTGAAGCTGCAAACTCAGGGTCCCTCTCACATACCTAGAGCTGAGAGAAGCCTCCTCTTGAGGTGCTTGTGGTAAGGTGGTATTGCTCTGGAGTCGAAGCCAGGGAATAACCCCTCATCTCGAGTTGATTTTTGGTTCACGGACCTCTTTCCTGTTGCTATAGTGACCTCAGGATGCCTCTAGCCTTGAAACAGTGTTCTTGGGGTTTCTCTGGAGTGCCATCAAGGAAATCAAGGCTCCTTTCATGTGTGATGTGCAACACGGAATTGCTCTGCACGCAGTGCAGGGGAATCGGGCCTCATCTCGCGGCGAGGGGGAAGTCCCATGGTTTTTCTCGAGTTGCGGCGGGAACCTGGGGTATATTCTCGAGTTACGACGTGGATGGCCCTTCCAACCACATGTTTGTTGAGCCACGTCAGGACTCCTGCCTACTTGCGAGGGACAACTCGGGATTTTCCTCGAGGCTTGGCAGGGCAATTGGGACGCCTCTCCAGCTGAGGCGGGAGACCAAGGGTCCCTTTCCACGTGCCACAGGAATCCTGGGACTCCTATCAAGTTTCACGAGGAGTCAGGCATCGTCTCCTTTGGAGGCACTGTTCTCCGCGAACCTCTGGAGTTTTCAAAGGATGTGAGGCCTCCGGTCGTGATGAGGTGGGGAACTAGGTCTTTCTCTGTGGTCTCCACAGGGGATTCAGACATCCTTTCGTCTTGGGAGATGCAAGACGAGCCTGCATTCAAGTCACTGCAGGGATATCCGGCCTTATTTCGAGTCAGGGCATCGCGGTGTCCATTCCACTTGAGGCCGCTAATTCAGGTTCCCTCTCAAATACCTAGAGCTGAGAGAAGCCTCCTCTTGAGGTACTTGTGGTAAGGTGGTGTTCTTCTGGAGTCGAAGCCAGGGACTAAAATCTCATCTTGAGTTGATTTTTGGCCCACGGAGCTCTTTTGTGTTCCTACAGTGACCTCAGGATCCCTCTAGCCTTGAAACAGTGTTCTTGGGGTTTCTCTGGAGTGCCATCAAGGAAATCAAGGCTCCTTTCATGTGTGATGTGCAACACGGAATTGCTCTGCATGCAGTGCAGGGGAATCAGGCCTCATCACGCGGCGAGGGGGAAGTCTCATGGTTTTTCTCGCGTTGCGGCGGTACCTGGGATATATTCTCGAGTTACGAAGGGGATGGCCCTTCCACACCCGTGTTTCTTCAGCAACGTCTGGACTCCTGCCTAGTTGCGAGGGACAACTCAGGATTCTCCTCGAGGCTTGGCAGGGCAATTGGGACGCCTCTCCAGCTGAGGCGGGAGACCAAGGGTCCCTTTCCACGTGCCACAGGAATCCTGGGACACCTATCAAGTTTCACGAGGAGTCAGGCATCGTCTCCTTTGGAGGCACTGATCTCCGCGTACCTCTGAAGTTTTCAAAGGATGTGAGGCCTCAGGTCATGAAGAGGTGGGGAACTAGGTCTTTCTCTGTGGTCTCCACAGGGGATTCAGACATCCTTTCGTCTTCGGAGATGCAAGATGAACCTGCATTCAAGTCACTGCAGGGATATCCAGCCTTATTTCGCGTCAGGGCATTGCGGTGTCCATTCCACTTGAGGCCGCATAATCAGGGTCCCTCTCACATACCTAGTGCTGAGAGAAGCCTCCTCTTGAAGTGCTTGTGGTAAGGTGGTATTCCTCTGGAGTCGAAGCCAGGGACTAAACTCTCATCTCGAGTTGATTTTTGGTCCACGGAGCTCTTTCGTGTTGCTACAGTGACCTCAGGATCCCTCTAGCCTTGAAACAGTGTTCTGGGGGTTTCTATGGAGTGCCATCAAGGAAATCAAGGCTCCTTTCATGTGTGATGTGCAACACGGAATTGCTCTGCATGCAGTGCAGGATATCGGGCCTCATTTTGCGGCGAGGGTGAAGTCTCATGGTTTTTCTCGAGTTGCGGCAGGAACATGGGGTATATTCTCGAGTTACGACGGGGATGGCCCTTCCACCCACGTGTTTGTTCAGCGACGTCAGGACTCCAGCCTAGTTGCGAGGGACAACTCGGGATTCTCCTCGAGGCTTGGCAGGGCAATTGGGACGCCTCTCCAGCTGAAGCGGAAGACGAAGGGTCCCTTTCCACGTGCCACAGGAATCCTGGGACTCCTATCAAGTTTCACGAGGAGTCAGGCATCGTCTCCTTTGGAGGCACTGATCTCTGCGTACCTCTGGAGTTTTCAAAGGATGTGAGGCCTCCGGTCGCGATGAGGTGGGGAACTAGGTCTTTCTCTGTGGTCTCCACAGGGGATTCAGACATCCTTTCGTCTTGGGAGATGCAAGACGAGCCTGCATTCAAGTCACTGCAGGGATATCCGGCCTTATTTCGAGTCAGGGCAAAGCGGTGTCCATTCCACTTGAGGTCGCAAACTCAGGGTCCCTCTCACATAGCGAGAGCTGAGAGAAGCCTCCTCTTGAGGTGCTTGTGGTAAGGTGGTATTCCTCTGGAGTCGAAGCCAGGGACTAACCCCTCATCTCCAGTTGATTTTTGGTCCACGGAGCTCTTTCGTGTTGCTACAGTGACCTCAGGATTCCTCTCGCATTGAAACAGTGTTCTTGGGGTTTCTCTGGAGTGCCATCAAGGAAATCAAGGCTCCTTTCATGTGTGATGTGCAACACGGAATTGCTCTGCACGCAGTGCAGGGGAATCGGGCCTCATCTCGCGGCGAGGGGGAAGTCTCATGGTTTTTCTCGAGTTGCATCGGGAACCTGGGGTATATTCTCGAGTTACGACTGGGATGACCCTTCCACACCCGTGTTTGTTCAGGGACGTCCGGACTTCTGCTAGTTGCGAGGGACAACTCGGAATTCTCCTCGAGGCTTGGCAGGGCAATTGGGACGCCTCTCCAGCTGAGGCGGGAGACCAAGGGTCCCTTTCCACGTGCCACAGGAATTCTGGCACTCCTATCAAGTTTCACGAGGAGTCAGGCATCGTCTCCTTTGGAGGCACTGATCTCCGCGTACCTCTGGAGTTATCAAAGGATGTGAGGCCTCCGGTCGTGATGAGGTGGGGAACTAGGTCTTTCTCTGTGGTCTCCACAGGGGATTCAGACATCCTTTCAACTTGGGAAATGCAAGACGAGCCTGCATTCAAGTCACTGCAGGGATGTCCGGCCTTATTTCGCGTCAGGGCATCGCGGTGTCCATTCCACTTGAGGCCGCAAACTCAGGGTTGCTCTCACATACCTAGAGCTGAGAGAAGCCTCCTCTTGAGGTGCTTGTGGTAAGTTGGTATTCCTCTGGAGTCGAAGCCAGGGACTAACCTCTCATCTCGAGTTGATTTTTGGTCCACGGAGCTCTTTTGTGTTGCTACTGTGACCTCAGAATCCCTCTAGCCTTGAAACAGTGTTCTTGGGGTTTCTCTGGAGTGCCATGAAGGAAATCAAGGCTCCTTTCATGTGTGATGTGCAACACGGAATTGCTCTGCACGCAGTGCAGGGGAATCGGGCCTCATCTCGCGGCGAGGGGGAAGTCTCATGGTTTTTCTCGAGTTGCGGCGGGAACCTGGGGTATATTCTCGTGTTACGACGGGGATGGCCCTTCCACCCACGTGTTTGTTCAGCGATGTCAGGGCTCCTGCCTAGTTGCAAGGGACAACTCGGGATTCTCCTCGAGGCTTGGCAGGGCAATTTGGATGCCTCTCCAGCTGAGGTGGGAGACCAAGGGTCCCTTTCCACGTTCCACAGGAATCCTGGGACTCCTATCAAGTTTCACGAGGAGTCACGCATCGTCTCCTTTGGTGGCATGGATCGCTGCGTACCTCTGGAGTTATCAAAGGATGTGAGGCCTCCAGTCGCGATGAGGTGGGGAACTAGGTCTTTCTCTGTGGTCTCCACAGGGGATTCAGACATCCTTTCGTCTTGGGAGATGCAAGACGAGCCTGCATTCAACTCACTGCACGGATATCCGGGCTTATTTCGAGTCAGGGCATCACGGTGTCCATTCCACTTGAGGCCGCAAACTCAGGGTCCCTCTCACATACCTAAAGCTGCGAGAAGCCTCCTCTTGAGGTGCTTGTGGTAAGGTGGTATACCTCTGGAGACGAAGTTAGGGACTAACCCCTCATCTCGAGTTGAATTTTAGTCCACGGAGCTCTTTCGTGATGCTACAGTGACCTCAGGATCCCTCTCGCCTTGAAACAGTGTTCCTGGGGTTTCTCTGGAGTGCCATCAAGGAAATCAAGGCTCCTTTCATGTGTGATGTGCAACACGGAATTGCTCTGCACGCAGTGCTGGGGAATCGGGCCTCATTTTCCGGCGAGGGGGAAGTCTCATGTTTTTTCTCGAGTTGCGGCGGGAATCTGCGGTATATTCTCGAGTTACGACGGGGATGGCCCTTCCACCCACGTGTTTGTTCATCGACGTCAGGACTCCTACCTAGTTGCGAGGGACAACTCGGGATTCTCCTCGAGGATTGGCAGGGCAATTGGGACGCCTCTCCAGCTGAGGCGGGAGACCAAGGGTCCATTTCCCGGTGCCAAAGGAATCCTGGGACTCCTATCAGGTTTCACGAGGAGTCAGGCATCGTCCTCTTTGGAGGCACTGATCTCCGCGTACCTCTGGAATTTTCAAAGGATGTGAGGCCTCCGGTCGCGATGAGGTGGGGAACTAGGTCTTTCTCTGTGGTCTCCACAGGGGATTCAGACATCCTTTCTTCTTGGGAGATGCAAGACGAGCCTGCATTCAAGTCACTGCAGGGATATCCGGCCTTACTTCCAGTCAGGGCATAGCGGTGTCCATTATACTTGAGGCCGCAAACTCAGCGTCCCTCTCACATACCTAGAGCTGAGAGAAGCCTCCTCTTGAGGTGCTTGTGGTAAGGTGGTATTGCTCTGGAGTCGAAGCCAGGGACTAACCCCTCATCTCGAGGTGATTTTTGGTCCACGGAGCTGTTTCGTGTTGCTACAGTGACCTCAGGATGCCTCTAGCCTTGAAACAGTGTTCTTGGGGTTTCTCTGGAGTGCCATCAAGGAAATCAAGGCTCCTTTCATGTGTGATGTGCAACACGGAATTGCTCTGCACGCAGTGCAGGGGAATCGGGCCTCATCACGCGGCGAGGGGGAAGTCTCATGGTTTTTCTCGAGTTGCGGCGGGAACCTGGGGTATATTCTCGAGTTACGACGGGGATGGCCCTTCCACCCACATGTTTGTTTAGCCACATCAGGACTCCTGCCTACTTGCGAGGGATAACTCGGGATTCTCCTCGAGGCTTGGCAGGGCAATTTGGAGGCCTCTCCAGCTGAGGCGGGAGACCAAGGGTCCCTTTCCACGTGCAACAGGAATCCTGGGACTCCTATCAAGTTTCACGAGGAGTCAGGCATCGTCTCCTTTGGAGGCACTGTTCTCCGCGTACCTCTGGAGTTTTCAAAGGATGTGAGGCCTCCGGTCGTGATGAGGTGGGGAACTACGTCTTTCTCTGTGGTCTCCACAGGGGTTTCAGACATCCTTTCGTCTTGGGAGATGCAAGACGAGCCTGCATTCAAGTCACTGCAGGGATATCAGGCCTTATTTCGAGCCAGGGCATCGCGGTGTCCATTCCACTTGAGGCCGCTAATTCAGGGTCCCTCTCACATACCTAGAGCTGAGAGAAGCCTCCTCTTGAGGTACTTGTGGTAAGGTGGTGTTCCTCTGGAGTCGAAGCCAGGGACTAACCTCTCATCTCGAGTTGATTTTTGGTCCACGGAGCTCTTTCGTGTTGCTACAGTGACCTCAGGATCCCTCTAGCCTTGAAACAGTGTTCTTGGTTTTTCTCTGGAGTGCCATCAAGGAAATCAAGGCTCCTTTCATGTGTGATGTGCAACACGGAATTGCTCTGCATGCAGTGCAGGGGAATCAGCCCTCATCACGCGGCGAGGGGGAAGTCTCATGGTTTTTCTCGAGTTGCGGCGGAACCTGGGATATATTCTCGAGTTACGAAGGGGATGGCCCTTCCACACCCGTGTTTGTTCAGCAACGTCGGGACTCCTGCCTAGTTGCGAGGGACAACTCAGGATTCTCCTCGAGGCTTGGCAGGGCAATTGGGACGCCTCTCCAGCTGAGGCGGGAGACCAAGGGTCCCTTTCCACGTGCCACAGGAATCCTGGGACACCTATCAAGTTTCACGAGGAGTCAGGCATCGTCTCCTTTGGAGGCACTGATCTCCGCGTACCTCTGAAGTTTTCAAAGGATGTGAGGCCTCCGGTCGTGATGAGGTGGGGAACTAGGTCTTTCTCTGTGGTCTCCAAAGGGGATTCAGACATCCTTTCGTCTTCGGAGATGCAAGATGAGCCTGCATTCAAGTCACTGCAGGGATATCCAGCCTTATTTCGCGTCAGGGCATTGCGGTGTCCATTCCACTTGAGGCCGCATAATCAGGGTCCCTCTCACATACCTAGTGCTGAGAGAAGCCTCCTCTTGAAGTGCTTGTATTAAGGTGGTATTCCTCTGGAGTCGAAGCCAGGGAGTAACCTCTCATCTCGAGTTGATTTTTGGTCCACGGAGCTCTTTCGTGTTGCTACAGTGACCTCAGGATCCCTCTAGCCTTGAAACAGTGTTCTTGGGGTTTCTCTGGAGTGCCATCAAGGAAATCAAGGCTCCTTTCACGTGTGATGTGCAACACGGAATTGCTCTGCACGCAGTGCAGGATATCGGGCCTCATTTTGCGGCGAGGGGGAAGTCTCATGGTTTTTCTCAAGTTGCGGCGGGAACCTGGGGTATATTCTCGAGTTACGACGGGGATGGCCCTTCCACCCACGTGTTTGTTCAGCGACGTCAGGACTCCTGCCTAGTTGCGAGGGACAACTCGGGATTCTCCTCGAGGCTTGGCAGGGCAATTGGGACGCCTCTCCAGCTGAAGCGGAAGACGAAGGGTCCCTTTCCACGTGCCACAGGAATCCTGGGACTCCTATCAAGTTTCTCGAGGAGTCAGGCATCGTCTCCTTTGGAGGCACTGATCTCTGCGTACCTCTGGAGTTTTCAAAGGATGTGAGGCCTCCGGTCGCGATGAGGTGGGGAACTAGGTCTTTCTCTGTGGTCTCTACAGGGGATTCAGACATCCTTTCGTCTTGGGAGATGCAAGACGAGCCTGCATTCAAGTCACTGCAGGGATATCCGGCCTTATTTCGAGTCAGGGCAAAGCGGTGTCCATTCCACTTGAGGTCGCAAACTCAGGGTCCCTCTCACATAGCGAGAGCTGAGAGAAGCCTCCTCTTGAGGTGCTTGTGGTAAGGTGGTATTGCTCTGGAGTCGAAGCCAGGGACTAACCCCTCATCTCGAGTTGATGTTTGGTCCACGGAGCTCTTTCGTGTTGCTACAGTGACCTCAGGATTCCTCTCGCATTGAAACAGTGTTCTTGGGGTTTCTCTGGAGTGCCATCAAGGAAATCAAGGCTCCTTTCATGTGTGATGTGCAATACGGAATTGCTCTGCATGCAGTGCAGGGGAATCGAACCTCATTTTGCGGCGAGGGGGAAGTCTCATGGTTTTTCTCGAGTTGCGGCGGGAACCTGGGGTATATTCTCGAGTTACGACTGGGATGACCCTTCCACACCCGTGTTTGTTCAGGGACGTCCGGACTTCTGCTAGTTGCGAGGGACAACTCGGGATTCTCCTCGACGCTTGGCAGGGCAATTGGGACGCCTCTCCAGCTGAGGCGGGAGACCAAGGGTCCCTTTCCACGTGCCACAGGAATTCTGGCACTCCTATCAAGTTTCACGAGGAGTCAGGCATCGTCTCCTTTGGAGGCACTGATCTCCGCGTACCTCTGGAGTTATCAAAGGATGTGAGGCCTCCTGTCGCGATGAGGTGAGGAACTAGGTCTTTCTCTGTGGTCTCCACAGGGGATTCAGACATCCTTTCAACTTGGGAAATGCAAGACGAGCCTGCATTCAAGTCACTGCAGGGATATCCGGCCTTATTTCGCGTCAGGGAATCGCGGTGTCCATTCCACTTGAGGCCGCAAACTCAGGGTTGCTCTCACATACCTAGAGCTGAGAGAAGCCTCCTCTTGAGGTGCTTGTGGTAAGTTGGTATTCCTCTGGAGTCGAAGCCAGGGACTAACCTCTCATCTCGAGTTGATTTTTGGTCCACGGAGCTCTTTTGTGTTGCTACAGTGACCTCAGAATCCCTCTAGCCTTGAAACAGTGTTCTTGGGGTTTCTCTGGAGTGCCATGAAGGAAATCAAGGCTCCTTTCATGTGTGATGTGCAACACGGAATTGCTCTGCACGCAGTGCAGGGGAATCGGGCCTCATCTCGCGGCGAGGGGGAAGTCTCATGGTTTTTCTCGAGTTGCGGCGGGAACCTGGGGTATATTCTCGAGTTAAGACGGGGATGGCCCTTCCACCCACGTGTTTGTTCAGCGATGTCAGGGCTCCTGCCTAGTTGCAAGGGACAACTCGGGATTCTCCTCGAGGCTTGGCAGGGCAATTGGGATGCCTCTCCAGCTGAGGCGGGAGACCAAGGGTCCCTTTCCACGTTCCACAGGAATCCTGGGACTCCTATCAAGTTTCACGAGGAGTCAGGCATCGTCTCCTTTGGTGGCATGGATCTCTGCGTACCTCTGGAGTTATCAAAGGATGTGAGGCCTCCAGTTGCGATGAGGTTGGGAACTAGGTCTTTCTCTGTGGTCTCCACAGGGGATTCAGACATCCTTTCATCTTGGGAGATGCAAGACAAGCCTGCATTCAAGTCACTGCAGGGATATCCGGCCTTATTTCGAGTCAGGGCATCGCACTGTCCATTCCACTTGAGGCCGCAAACTCAGGGTACCTCTCACATACCTAGAGCTGCGAGAAGCCTCCTCTTGAGGTGCTTGTGGTAAGGTGGTATTCCTCTGGAGTCGAAGCCAGGGACTAACCTCTCATCTCGAGTTGATTTTTGGTCCACGGAGTTCTTCCGTGTTGCTACAGTGACTTCAGGATCCCTCTAGCCTTGAAACAGTGTTCTAGGTTTCCTCTGGTTTGCCATCAAGGAAATCAAGGCTCCTTTCATGTTTGATGTGCAACACGGAATTGCTCTGCATGCAGTGCAGGGGAATCGGGCCTCATCTCACGGCGAGGGGGAAGTCTCATGGTTTTTCTCGAGTTGCGGCGGAAACCTGGGATATATTCTCGAGTTACGACGGGATGGCCCTTCCACCCACGTGTTTGTTCAGCCACGTCAGGACTCCTGCCTAGTTGCGAGGGACAACTCAGGATTCTCCTCGAGGCTTGGCAGGGCAATTGGGACGCCTCTCCAGCTCAGGCGGGAGAACAAGGGTCCCTTTCCACGTGCCACAGGAATCCTGGGACACCTAAGAAGTTTCACGAGGAGTCAGGCATCGTCTCCTTTGGAGGCACTGATCTCCGCGTACCTCAGGAGTTTTCAAAGGATGTGAGGCCTCCTGTCGCGATGAGGTGGGGAACTAGGTTTTTCTCTGTGGTCTCCACAGGGGATTGAGACATCCTTTCGTCTTGGGAGATTCAAGATGAGCCTGGATTCAAGTCACTGCAGGGATATCCGGCCTTATTTCGAGTCAGAGCATCGCTGTGTCCATTCCACTTGAGGCCGCAAACTCAGGGTCCCTCTCCCTTACCTGGAGCTGAGAGAAGACTCCCCTTGAGATGCTTGTGGAAAGGTGGTGTTTCTCTGGAGTCTAAGCCAGGGGCTAACCTCTGATCTCGAGTTGATTTTTGATTCACGGAGCTCTTTCGTGTTGCTACAGTGACCTCAGGATCCCTCTATCCTTGAAACAGTGTTCTTGGGGTTTCTCTGGAGTGCCATCAAGGAAATCAAGGCTCCTTCCATGTTTGATGTGAAACACGGAATTGCTCTGCACGCAGTGCAGGGGAATCGGGCCTCATCCCGCAGCGAGGGGGAAGTCTCATGCTTTTTCTCGAGTTGCGGCGGGAACCTGGGGTATATTCTCGAGTTACGACTGGGATGGCCCTTCCACACACATGTTTATTCAGCCACGTCAGGACTCCTGCCTAGTTGCGAGGGACAACACGGGATTCTCCTCGAGGCTTGGTAGGGCAATTGGGACGTCTCTCCAGCTGAGGCGGGAGACCAAGGGTCACTTTCCACGTGCCACAGGAATCCTGGGACTCCTATCAAGTTTCACGAGGAGTGAGGCATCGTCTCCTTTGGAGGCACTGATCTCCGGATACCTCTGGAGTTTTCAAAGGATGTGAGGCCTCCGGTCGCGATGAGGTGGGGAACTAGGTCTTTCTCTGTGGTCTCCACAGGGGATTCAGACATCCCTTCGTCTTGGGAGATGCAAGACGAGCCTGCATTCAAGTCTCTGCAGGGATATCCGGCCTTATTTCGAGTCAGGGCATCGCTATGTCCATTCCACTTGAGGCCACAAACTCAGGGTCCCTCTCACATACCTAGAGCTGAGAGAAGCCTCCTCTTGAGGTGCTTGTGGTAAGGTAGTATTTCTCTGGAGTCGAAGCCAGGGACTAACCTGTGATCTCGAGATGATTTTTGGTCCCCGGAGCTCTTTGGTCTTGCTACAGTGACCTCAGGTTCCCTCTAGCCTTTAAACAGTGTTCTTGGGGTTTCTCTGGAGTGCCATCAAGGAAATCAAGGCTCCTTCCATGTGTGATGTGCAACACGGAATTGCTCTGCACGCAGCGCAGGGGAATCGGGCCTCATCTCGCGGCGAGGGGGAAGTCTCATGGTTTTTCTCGTGTTGCGGCGGGAACCTGGGGTATATTCTCGAGTTAAGACAGGGATGGCCCTTCCACACACGTGTTTGTTCAGCGACGTCAGGACTCCTGCCTAGTTGCGAGGGACAACTCGGGATTTTCCTCGAGGCTTCGCAGTGCAAATGGAACGCCTCTCCAGCTCAGGCGGGAGATGAAGGATCCCTTTCCCAGTGCCACAAGAATCCTGGGACTCCTATCAAGTTTCACGAGGAGTCTGACATCGTCTGCTTTGGAGGCCGTGATCTCGGCGTACCTCTGGAGTTTTCAAAGGATGTGAGGCCTTCGGTCGCAATGAAGTGGGGTACTAGGTCTTGGTCTGTGGTCTCCACAGGGGATTTAGACATCCTTTCGTCTTGGGAGATTCAAGATGAGCCTGGATTCAAGTCACTGCAGGGATATCCGGCCTTATTTCGAGTCAGAGCATCGCGGTGTCCATTCCACTTGAGGCCGCAAACTCAGGGTCCCTCTCCCTTACCTGGAGCTGAGAGAAGACTCCCCTTGAGATGCTTGTGGAAAGGTGGTGTATCTCTGGAGTCGAAGCCAGGGGCTAACCTCTGATCTCGAGTTGATTTTTGATTCACGGAGCTCTTTCGTGTTGCTACAGTGACCTCAGGATCCCTCTATCCTTGAAACAGTGTTCTTGGGGTTTCTCTGGAGTGCCATCAAGGAAATCAAGGCTCCTTCCATGTTTGATGTGAAACACGGAATTGCTCTGCACGCAGTGCAGGGGAATCGGGCCTCATCTCGCAGCGAGGGGGAAGTCTCATGCTTTTTCTCGAGTTGCGGCGGGAACCTGGGGTATATTCTCGAGTTACGACTGGGATGGCCCTTCCACACACATGTTTATTCAGCCACGTCAGGACTCCTGCCTAGTTGCGAGGGACAACACGGGATTCTCCTCGAAGCTTGGTAGGGCAATTGGGACGTCTCTCCAGCTGAGGCGGGAGACCAAGGGTCACTTTCCACGTGCCACAGGAATCCTGGGACTCCTATCAAGTTTCACGAGGAGTGAGGCATCGTCTCCTTTGGAGGCACTGATCTCCGGATACCTCTGGAGTTTTCAAAGGATGTGAGGCCTCCGGTCGCGATGAGGTGGGGAACTAGGTCTTTCTCTGTGGTCTGCACAGGGGATTCAGACATCCTTTCGTCTTGGGAGATGCAAGACGAGACTGCATTCAAGTCACTGCAGGGATATCCGCCTTATTTCGAGTCAGGGCATTGCGGTCTCCATTCCACTTGAGGCCGCAAACTCAGGGTCCCTCTAACATACCTAGAGATGAGAGAAGCCTCCTCTTGAGGTGCTTGTGGTAAGGTGGTATTCCTCTGGAGTCGAAGTCAGGGACTAACTTCTCATCTTGAGTTGATTCTTGGTCCACGGAGCTCTTTCGTGTTGATACAGTGACCTCAGGATCCCTCTAGCCTTGAAACAGTGTTCTTGGGGTTTCTCTGGAGTGCCATCAAGGAAATCAAGGCTCCTTTCATGTGTGATGTGCAAGACGGAATTGCTCTGCAGGCAGTGCAGGGGACTCGGGCCTCATCTCGCGGCAAGGGGGAAGTCTCATGGTTTTTCTCGAGTTGCGGCAGGAACCTGGGGTATATTCTCGAGTTACGACGGGGATGGCCCTTCCACCCACGTGTTAGTTCAGCCACGTCAGGACTCCTGCCTAGTTGCGAGGGACAACTCGGGATTCTCCTCGAGGCTTGGCAGGGCAATTGGGACGCCTCTCCAGCTGAGGCGGGAAACCAAAGGTCCCTTTCCACGTGCCACAGGAATCCTGGGACTCCTATAAAGTTTCAGGAGGAGTCAGGCATCGTCTCCATTGGACACACTGATCTCCGCGTACCTCTGGAGTTTTCAAAGGATGTGAGGCCTCCGGTCGCGATGAGGGGGGGAACTAGGTCTTTCTCTGTGGTCTCCACAGGGGATTCAGACATCCTTTCGTCTTGGGAGATGCAAGACGAGCCTGCATTCATGTCACTGCAGGGATAACCGGCCTTATTTCGAGTCAGGGCATCGCGGTGTCCGTTCCACTTGAGGCCGCAAACTCAGGGTCCCTCTCACATACCTAAAGCTGCGAGAAGCCTCCTCTTGAGGTGCTTGTGGTATGGTGGTATTCCTCTGGAGTCGAAGTTAGGGACTAACCTCTCATCTCGGTTTGATTTTTGGTCCACGGAGCTCTTTCGTGTTGCTACAGTGACCTCAGGTTCCCTCTAGCCTTGAAACAGTGTTCTTGGGGTTTCTCTGGAGTGCCATCAAGGAAATCAAGGCTCCTTCCATGTTTGATGTGAAACACGGAATTGCTCTGCACGCAGTGCAGGGGAATCGGGCCTCATCCCGCAGCGAGGGGGAAGTCTCATGCTTTTTCTCGAGTTGCGGCGGGAACCTGGGGTATATTCTCGAGTTACGACTGGGATGGCCCTTCCACACACATGTTTATTCAGCCACGTCAGGACTCCTGCCTAGTTGCGAGGGACAACACGGGATTCTCCTCGAGGCTTGGTAGGGCAATTGGGACCTCTCTCCAGCTGAGGCGGGAGACCAAGGGTCACTTTCCACGTGCCACAGGAATCCTGGGACTCCTATCAAGTTTCACGAGGAGTGAGGCATCGTCTCCTTTGGAGGCACTGATCTCCGGATACCTCTGGAGTTTTCAAAGGATGTGAGGCCTCCGGTCGCGATGAGGTGGGGAACTAGGTCTTTCTCTGTGGTCTCCACAGGGGATTCAGACATCCCTTCGTCTTGGGAGATGCAAGACGAGCCTGCATTCAAGTCTCTGCAGGGATATCCGGCCTTATTTCGAGTCAGGGCATCGCTATGTCCATTCCACTTGAGGCCACAAACTCAGGGTCCCTCTCACATACCTAGAGCTGAGAGAAGCCTCCTCTTGAGGTGCTTGTGGTAAGGTAGTATTTCTCTGGAGTCGAAGCCAGGGACTAACCTGTGATCTCGAGATGATTTTTGGTCCCCGGAGCTCTTTGGTCTTGCTACAGTGACCTCAGGTTCCCTCTAGCCTTTAAACAGTGTTCTTGGGGTTTCTCTGGAGTGCCATCAAGGAAATCAAGGCTCCTTCCATGTGTGATGTGCAACACGGAATTGCTCTGCACGCAGCGCAGGGGAATCGGGCCTCATCTCGCGGCGAGGGGGAAGTCTCATGGTTTTTCTCGTGTTGCGGCGGGAACCTGGGTTATATTCTCGAGTTACGACGGGGATGGCCCTTACACCCACGTGTTTGTTCAGCGACATAAGGACTCCTGCCTAGTTGCGAGACACAACTCGGGATTCTCCTCGAGGCCTGACAGGGCAATTGGGACGCCTCTCCAGCTGAGGCGGGAGACCAAGGGTCCCTTTCCACGTGCCACAGGAATCCTGGGACCCCTATCAAGTTTCACGAGGAGTCAGGCATCGTCTCCTTTGGAGGCACTGATCTCCGCGTACCTCTGGAGTTTTCAAACGATGTGAGGCCTCCGGTCGCGATGAGGTGGGGAACTAGGTCTTTCTCTGTGGTCTCCACAGGGGTTTCAGACATCCTTCCGTCTTGGCGGATGCAAGACGAGCCTGCATTCAAGTCACTGCAGGGATATCCGGCCTTATTTCGAGTCAGGGCATTGCGGTGTCCATTCCACTTGAGGCCCTAAATTCAGGGTCCCTCTAACATACCTAGAGCTGAGAGAAGCCTCCTCTTGAGGTGCTTGTGGTAAGGTGGTATTCCTCTGGAGTCGAAGTCAGGGACTAACTTCTCATCTTGAGTTGATTCATGGTCCACGGAGCTCTTTCGTGTTGCTACAGTGACCTCAGGATCCCTCTAGCCTTGAAACAGTGTTCTTGGGGTTTCTCTGGAGTGCCATCAAGGAAATCAAGGCTCCTTTCATGTGTGATGTGCAAGACGGAATTGCTCTGCAGGCAGTGCAGGGGACTCGGGCCTCATCTCGCGGCAAGGGGGAAGTCTCATGGTTTTTCTCGAGTTGCGGCAGGAACCTGGGGTATATTCTCGAGTTACGACGGGGATGGCCCTTCCACCCACGTGTTAGTTCAGCCACGTCAGGACTCCTGCCTAGTTGCGAGGGACAACTCGGGATTCTCCTCGAGGCTTGGCAGGGCAATTGGGACGCCTCTCCAGCTGAGGCGGGAAACCAAAGGTCCCTATCCACGTGCCACAGGAATCCTGGGACTCCTATAAAGTTTCACGAGGAGTCAGGCATCGTCTCCATTGGACACACTGATCTCCGCGTACCTCTGGAGTTTTCAAAGGATGTGAGGCCTCCGGTCGCGATGAGGGGGGGAACTAGGTCTTTCTCTGTGGTCTCCACAGGGGATTCAGACATCCTTTCGTCTTGGGAGATGCAAGACGAGCCTGCATTCATGTCACTGCAGGGATAACCGGCCTTATTTCGAGTCAGGGCATCGCGGTGTCCGTTCCACTTGAGGCCGGAAACTCAGGGTCCCTCTCACATACCTAAAGCTGCGAGAAGCCTCCTCTTGAGGTGCTTGTGGTATGGTGGTATTCCTCTGGAGTCGAAGTTAGGGACTAACCTCTCATCTCGGTTTGATTTTTGGTCCACGGAGCTCTTTCGTGTTGCTACAGTGACCTCAGGTTCCCTCTAGCCTTGAAACAGTGTTCTTGGGGTTTCTCTGGAGTGCCATCAAGGAAATCAAGGCTCCTTTCATGTGTGATGTGCAACACGGAATATCTCTGCACGCAGTGCAGGGGAATCGGGCCTCATCTCACGGCGAGGGGGAAGTCTCATGGTTTTTCTCGAGTTGCGGCGGGAACCTGGGGTATATTTTCGAGTTCCGACGAGGATGACCCTTCCACCCACCTGTTTGTTCAACGACGTCAGGACTCCTGCCTAGTTGCGAGGGACAACTCGGGATTCTCCTCGAGGCTTGGCAGGGCAATTGGGACGCCTCTCCAGCTGAGGCGGGTGACCAAGGGTCCCTTTCCACGTGCCACAGGAATCCTGGGACTCCTATCAAGTTTCACGAGGAGTCAGGCATCGTCTCCTTTGGAGGCACTGATCTCAGCGTACCTCTGGAGTTTTCAAAGGATGTGAGGCCTCCGGTCGCGATGAGGTGGGGAAGTAGGTCTTTCTCTGTGGTCTCCACAGGGGATTCAGACATCCTTTCGTCTTGGGAGAGGCAAGACGAGCCTGCATTGAAGTCACTGCAGGGGTATCCGGCCTTATTTCGAGTCAGGGCATCGCGGTGTCCATTCCACTAGAGGCCGCAAACTCAGGGTCCCTCTCACATACCTAGAGCTGAGAGAAGCCTCCTCTTGAGGTGCTTGTGGTAAGGTGTTATTCCTCTGGAGTCCAAGCCAGGGACTAACCTTTCATCTCGAGTTGATTGTTGGTCCACGGAGCTTTTTTGTGTTGTTACAGTGACCTCAGGATCCCTCTAGCCTTGAAACAGGGTTCTTGGGATTTCTCTGGAGTGCCATCAAGGAAATCAAGACTCCTTTCATGTGTGATGTGCAACACGGAATTGCTCTGCATGCAGTGCAGGGGAATCGGACTGCATCTCGCGGCAAGGGGGAAGTCTCATGGTTTTTCTCGAGTTGCAGCGGGAACCTGGGGTATATTCTCGAGTTACGACGGGGATGGCCCTTCCACCCACGTGTTTGTTCAGCGACGTCAGGATTCCTGCCTAGTTGCGAGGGAAAACTCGGGTTACTCCTCGAGGCTTGGCAGGGAAATTGGGACGCCTCTCCAGCTGAGGCGGGAGACCAAGGGTCCCTTTCCACGTGCCACAGGAATCCTGGGACTCCTATCAAGTTTCACGAGGAGTCAGGCATCGTCTCCTTTGGAGGCACTGATCTCCGCGTACCTCTGGAATTTTCAAAGGATGTGAGGCCTACGGTCGCGATGAGCTGGGGAACTAGGTCTTTCTCTGTGGTCTCCACAGGGGATTCAGACATCCTTTCGTCTTGAGAGATGCAAGACGAGCCTGCATTCCAGTCACTGCAGGGATATCCGGCCTAATTTCGAGTCAGGGCATCGCGGTGTCCATTCCACTTGAGGCCGCAAACTCAGGGTCCCTCTCACATACCTAGAGCTGAGAGAAGCCTCCTCTTGAGGTGCTTGTGGTAAGGTGGTATTCCTCTGGAGTCGAAGCCAGGGACTAACCTGTCATCTCGAGTTGATTCTTTGTCCACAGAGTTCTTTCGTGTTGCTACAGTGACCTCAGGATCCCTCTAGCCTTGAAACAGTGTTCTTGGGGTTTCTCTGGAGTGCCATCAAGGAAATCAAGGCTCCTTTCATGTGTGATGTGCAACACGGAATTGCTTTGTACGCAATGCAGGGGATTCGGGCCTCATCTCGTGGCGAGGGGGAAGTCTCATGTTTTTTCTCGAGTTGTGGCGGGAACCTGGGCTATATTCTCGAGTTTCGACGGGGATGGCCCTTCCACACACGTGTTTGTTCAGCGACGTCAGGATTCCTGCCTAGTTGCGAGGGAAAACTCGGGATTCTCCTCGAGGCTTGGCAGGGCAATTGGGACGCCTCTCCAGCTGAGGCGGGAGACCAAGGGTCCCTTTCCACGTGCCACAGGAATCCTGGGACTCCTATCAAGTTTCACGAGGAGTCAGGCATCGTCTCCTTTGGAGGCACTGATCTCCGCGTACCTCTGGAGTTTTCAAAGGATGTGAGGCCTCCGGTCGTGATGAGGTTGGGAACTAGGTCTTTCTCTGTGGTCTCCACAGGGGATTCAGACATCCTTTCGTCTTGGGAGAGGCAAGACGAGCCTGCATTCAAGTCACTGCAGGGGTATCCGGCCTTATTTCGAGTCAGGGCATCACGGTGTCCATTCCACTAGAGGCCACAAACTCAGGGTCCCTCTCACATACCTAGAGCTGAGAGAAGCCTCCTCTTGAGGTGCTTGTGGTAAGGTGTTATTCCTCTGGAGTCGAAGCCAGGGACAAACCTTTCATCTCGAGTTGATTCTTGGTCCACGGAGCTTTTTTGTGTTGCTACAGTGACCTCAGGATCCCGCTAGCCTTGAAACAGTGTTCTTGGGGTTTCTCTGGAGTGCCATCAAGGAAATCAAGGCTCCTTTCATGTGTGATGTGCAACACGGAATTGCTCTGCACGCAGTGCAGTGTATCAGGCCTCATTTTATGGCGAGGGGGAAGTCTCATGGTTTTTCTCGAGTTGCGGTGGGAACGTGGGGTATATTCTCGAGTTACGACGGGGATGGCCCTTCCACACATGTGTTTGTTCAGCGATGGCAGGACTCCTGCCTAGTTGCGAGGGACAACTCGGGATTCTCCTCGAGGCTTGGCAGGGCAATTGGGATGCCTCTCCAGCTGAGGCGGGAGACCAAGGGTCCCTTTCCACGTGCCACAGGAATCCTGGGACTCCTATCAAGTTTCACGAGGAGTCAGGCATCGTCTCCTTTGGAGGCACTGATCTCCGCGTACCTCTGGAATTTTCAAAGGATGTGAGGCCTTCGGTCATGATGAGGTGGGGAAATAGGTCTTTCTCTGTGGTCTGCAGAGGAAATTCAGACATCCTTTCGTCTTGGGAGATGCAAGACGAGCCTGCATTCAAGTCACTGCAGGGATATCCGGCCTTATTTCGAGTCAGGACATCGCGGTGTCCATTCCACTTGAGGCCGCAAACTCAGGGTCCCTCTCACATACCTAGAGCTGAGAGAAGCCTCCTCTTGAGGTGCTTGTGGTAAGGTGGTATTCCTCTGGAGTCGAAGCCAGGGACTAACCTCTCATCTCGAGTTGATTTTTCGTCCACGGAGCTCTTTCGTGTTGCTACAGTGACCTCAGGATACCTCTAGCCTTAAAACAGTGTTCTTGGGGTTTCTCTGGAGTGCCATCAAGGAAAGCAAGGCTCCTTCGCTGTGTGATGTGCAACACGGAAGTGCTCTGCACACAGTGCAGGGGATTCGGGCCTCATCTCGTGGCGAGGGGGAAGTCTCATGGTTTTTCTCGAGTTGCGGCGGGAACCTGGGGTATATTCTCGAGTTACGACGTGGATGGCCCTTCCACACACGTGTTTGTTCAGCGACGTCAGGACTCCTGCCTAGTTGCGAGGGACAACTCGGGATTCTCCTCGAGGCTTGGCAGGGCAATTGGGACGCCCTTCCAGCTGAGGCGGGAGACCAAGTGTCCCTTTCCACGTGCCACAGGAATCCTGGGACTCCTATCAAGTTTCACGAGGAGTCAGGCATCGTCTCCTTTGGAGGCACTGATCTCCACGTACCTCTGTAGTTTTCAAAGGATGTGAGGCCTCCGGTCGCGATGAGGTGGGGAACTAGGTCTTTCTCTGTGGTCTCCACAGGGAATTCAGACATCCTTTCATCTTGGGAAATGCAAGCCGAGCCTGCATTCAAGTCACTGCAGGGATATCCGGCCTTATTTTGAGTCAGGGCATCACAGTGTCCATTCCACTTGAGGCCGCAAACTCAGGGTCCCTCTCACATACCTAGAGCTAAGAGAACCCTCCTCTTGAGGTGCTTGTGGTAAGGTGGTATTCCTCTGGAGTCGAAGCCAGGGACTAACCTCTCATCTCGAGTTAATTTTTGGTCCACGGAGCTCTTTCGTGAGGCTACAGTGACCTCAGGATCCCTCTAGCCTTGGAACAGTGTTCTTGGGGTTTCTCTGGAGTGCCATCAAGGAAATCAAGGCTTCTTTCATGTGTGATGTGCAACACGGAATTGCTCTGCACGCAGTGCAGGGGAATCGGGCCTCATCTCGCGGCGAGGGGGAAGTCTCATGGTTTTTCTCGAGTTGCGGCGGGAACCTGGGGTATATTCTCGAGTTACGATGCGGATGGCCCTTCCACCCACGTGTTTGTTCAGCGACGTCAGGACTCCTGCCTAGTTGCGAGGGACAACTCGGGATTCTCCTCGAGGCTTGGCAGGGCAATTGGGACGCCTCTCCAGCTGAGGCGTGAGACAAACAGTCCCTTTCCACGTGCCACAGGCATCCTGGGACTCCTATCAAGTTTCACGAGGAGTCAGGCATCGTCTCCTTTGGAGGCACTGATCTCCGCGTACCTCTGGAGTTTTCAAACGATGTGAGGCCTCCGGTCGCGATGAGGTGGGGAACTAGGTCTTTCTCTGTGGTCTCCACAGGGGTTTCAGACATCCTTCCTTCTTGGCGGATGCAAGACGAGCCTGCATTCAAGTCACTGCAGGGATATCCGGCCTTATTTCGAGGCAGGGCATCGCGGTGTCCATTCCATTGAGGCCCTAAACTCAGGGACCCTCTCACATACCTAGAGCTGAGAGAAGCCTCCTCTTGAGGTGCTTGTGGTAAGGTGGTATTCCTTTGGAGTCGAAGCCAGGGACTAACCTCTCATCTCGAGTTGATTTTTGGTCCACGGAGCTCTTACGTGTTGCTACTGTGACCTCAGGTTCCCTCTAGCCTTGAAACAGTGTTCTTGGGGTTTCTCTGGAGTGCCATCAAGGAAATCAAGGCTCCTTTCATGTGTGATGTGCAACACGGAATTGCTCTGCACGCAGTGCACGGTATCAGGCCTCATTTTATGGCGAGGGGGAAGTCTCATGGTTTTTCTCGAGTTGCGGTGGGAACCTGGGGTATATTCTCGAGTTACGACGGGGATGGCCCTTCCACACACGTGCTTGTTCAGCGATGGCAGGACTCCTGCCTAGTTGCGAGGGACAACTCGGGATTCTCCTCGAGGCTTGGCAGGGCAATTGGGATGCCTCTCCAGCTGAGGCGGGAGACAAAGGGTCCCTTTCCACGTGCCACAGGAATCCTGGGACTCCTATCAAGTTTCACGAGGAGTCAGGCATCGTCTCCTTTGGAGGCACTGATCTCCGCGTACCTCTGGAATTTTCAAAGGATGTGAGGCCTTCGGTCATGATGAGGTGGGGAACTAGGTCTTTCTCTGTGGTCTGCAGAGGAAATTCAGACATCCTTTCGTCTTGGGAGATGCAAGACGAGCCTGCATTCAAGTCACTGCAGGGATATCCGGCCTTATTTCGAGTCAGGACATCGCGGTGTCCATTCCACTTGAGGCCGCAAACTCAGGGTCCCTCTCACATACCTAGAGCTGAGAGAAGCCTCCTCTTGAGGTGCTTGTGGTAAGGTGGTATTCCTCTGGAGTCGAAGCCAGGGACTAACCTCTCATCTCGAGTTGATTTTTCGTCCATGGAGATCTTTCGTGTTGCTACAGTGACCTCAGGATCCCTCTAGCCTTAAAACAGTGTTCTTGGGGTTTCTCTGGAGTGCCATCAAGGAAATAAAGGCTCCTTCGCTGTGTGATGTGCAACACGGAATTGCTCTGCATGCAGTGCAGGGGAATCAGGCCTCATCTCGCGGCGAGGGGGAAGTCTCATGGTTTTTCTCGAGTTGCGGCGGGAACCTGGGGTATATTCTCGAGTTACGTCGGGGATGGCCCTTCCACCCACGTGTTTGTTCAGCGACGTCAGGACTCCTGCCTAGTTGCGAGGGACAACTCGGGATTCTCCTCGAGGCTTGGCAGGGCAATTGGGACGCCTCTCCTGCTGAGGCGGGAGACCAAGGGTCCCTTTCCACGTGCCACAGGAATCCTGGGACTCCTATCAATTTTCACGAGGAGTCAGGTATCGTCTCCTTTGGAGGCACTGATCTCCACGTACCTCTGGAGTTTTCAAAGGATGTGAGGCCTCCGGTCGCGATGAGGTGGGGAACTAGGTCTTTCTCAGTGGTCTCCACAGGGGATTCAGACATCCTTCCTTCTTGGGAGATGCAAGACGAGCCTGCATTGAAGTCACTGCAGGGATATCCGGCCTTATTTCGAGGCAGGGCATCGCGGTGTCCATTCCATTGAGGCCCTAAACTACGGGTCCCTCTCACATACCTAGAGCTGAGAGAAGCCTCCTCTTGAGGTGCTTGTGGTAAGGTGGTATTCCTTTGGAGTCGAAGCCAGGGACTAACCTCTCATCTCGAGTTGATTTTTGGTCCACGGAGCTCTTACGTGTTGCTACAGTGACCTCAGGTTCCCTCTAGCCTTGAAACAGTGTTCTTGGGGTTTCTCTGGAGTGCCATCAAGGAAATCAAGGCTCCTTTCATGTGTGATGTGCAACACGGAATTGCTCTGCACGCAGTGCACGGTATCAGGCCTCATTTTATGGCGAGGGGGAAGTCTCATGGTTTTTCTCGAATTGCGGTGGGAACGTGGGGTATATTCTCGAGTTACGACGGGGATGGCCCTTCCACACACGTGCTTGTTCAGCGATGGCAGGACTCCTGCCTAGTTGCGAGGGACAACGCGGGATTCTCCTCGAGGCTTGACAGGGCAACTGGGATGCCTCTCCAGCTGAGGCGGGAGACAAAGGGTCCCTTTCCACGTGCCACAGGAATCCTGGGACTCCTATCAAGTTTCACGAGGAGTCAAGCATCGTCTCCTTTGGAGGCACTGATCTCCGCGTACCTCTGGAATTTTCAAAGGATGTGAGGCCTTCGGTCATGATGAGGTGGGGAACTAGGTCTTTCTCTGTGGTCTGCAGAGGAAATTCAGACATCCTTTCGTCTTGGGAGATGCAAGACGAGCCTGCATTCGAGTCACTGCAGGGATATCCGGCCTTATTTCGAGTCAGGACATCGCGGTGTCCATTCCACTTGAGGCCGCAAACTCAGGGTCCCTCTCACATACCTAGAGCTGAGAGAAGCCTCCTCTTGAGGTGCTTGTGGTAAGGTGGTATTCCTCTGGAGTCGAAGCCAGGGACTAACCTCTCATCTCGAGTTGATTTTTCGTCCATGAGATCTTTCGTGTTGCTACAGTGACCTCAGGATCCCTCTAGCCTTAAAACAGTGTTCTTGGGGTTTCTCTGGAGTGCCATCAAGGAAATCAAGGCTCCTTCGCTGTGTGATGTGCAACACGGAATTGCTCTGCATGCAGTGCAGGGGAATCAGGCCTCATCTCGCGGCGAGGGGGTAGTCTCATGGTTTTTCTCGAGTTGCGGCGGGAACCAGGGATATATTCTCGAGTTACGTCGGGGATGGCCCTCCACCCAAGTGTTTGTTCAGCGACGTCAGGACTCCTGCCTAGTTGCGAGGGACAACTCGGGATTCTCCTCGAGGCTTGGCAGGGCAATTGGGACGCCTCTCCAGCTGAGGCGGGAGACCAAGGGTCCCTTTCCACGTGCCACAGGAATCCTGGGACTCCTATCAATTTTCACGAGGAGTCAGGTATCGTCTCCTTTGGAGGCACTGATCTCCACGTACCTCTGGAGTTTTCAAAGGATGTGAGGCCTCCGGTCGCGATGAGGTGGGGAACTAGGTCTTTCTCTGTGGTCTCCACAGGGGATTCAGACATCCTTTCGTCTTGGGAGATGCAAGACGAGCCTGCATTGAAGTCACTGCAGAGATATCCGGCCTTATTTCGAGGCAGGGCATCGCGGTGTCCATTCCACTTGAGGCCGCAAACTCAGGGTCCCTCTCACATAGCTAGAGCTGATAGAAGCCTCCTCTTGAGGTGCTTGTGGTAAGGTGGTGTTCCTCTGGAGTCGAAGCCAGGGACTAACCTCTCATCTCGAGTTGATTGTTGGTCCACGGAGATCTTTCCTGTTGCTACAGTGACCTCAGGATCCCTCTAGCCTTGAAACAGTGTTCTTGGGGTTTCTCTGGAGTACCATCAAGGAAATCAAGGCTCCTTTCATGTGTGATGTGCAACACGGAATTGCTCTGCACGCAGTGCAGGGGAATCGGGCCTCATCTCGCGGCGAGGGGGAAGTCTCATGGTTTTTCTAGAGTTGCGGCGGGAACCTGAGGTATATTCTCGAGTTACGACGGTGATGGCCCTTTCACACACGTGCTTGTTCAGCGACGTCAGGACTGCTGCCTAGCTGTGAGGGACAACTCGGTATTCTCCTCGAGATTTGGTAGGGCAATTGGGATGCCTCTCCAGCTGAGGCGGGAGACCAAGGGTCCCTTTCCACGTGCCACAGGAATCCTGGGACTCCTATCAAGTTTCACGAGGAGTCAGGCATCGTCTCCTTTGGAGGCACTGATCTCCGCGTACCTCTGGAGTTTTCAAAGGATGTGAGGTCTCCGGTCGCCATGAGGTGGGGAACTAGGTCTTTCTCTGTGGTCTCCACAGGGGTTCAGACGTCCTTTCATCTTGGGAGATGCAAGACGAGCCTGCATTCAAGTCACTGCAGGGATATCCGGCCTTATTTCGAGTCAGGGCATCGCGGTGTCCATTCCACTTGAGGCCGCAAACTCAGGGTCCCTCTCACATACCTAGAGCTGAGAGAAGCCTCCTCTTGAGGTGCTTGTGGTAAGGTGGTATTCCCCTGGAGTCGAAGACAGGGACTAACCTCTCATCTCGAGTTGATTTTTGGTCCTCGGAGCTCTTTCGTGTTGCTAGAGTGACCTCAGGATCCCGCTAGCCTTCAAACAGTGTTCTTGGGGTTTCTCTGGAGTGCCATCAAGGAAATCAAGGCTCCTTTCATGTTTGATGTGCAACACGGAATTGCTCTGCACGCAGTGCAGGGGAATCGGGCCTCATCTCGCGGCGAGGGGGAAGTCTCATGGTTTTTCTCGAGTTGCGGCGGGAACCTGGGGTATGTTCTCGAGTTACGACGGGAAAGGCCCTTCCACCCACGTGTTTGTCCAGCGACGGCAGGACTCCTGCCTATTTGCGAGGGACAACTCGGGATTCTCCTCGAGGCTTGGCAGGGCAATTGGGATGCCTCTCCAGCTGAGGCGGGAGACCAAGTGTCCCTTTCCACGTGCCACAGGAATCCTGGGACTCCTATCAAGTTTCACGAGGAGTCTGGCACCGTCTCCTTTGGAGGCACTGATCTCCGTGTACCTCTGAAGTTTTCAAATGATGTGAGGCCTCCGGTCGCGATGAGCTGGGGAACTAGGTCTTTCTCTGTGGTCTCCACAGGGGATTCAGACATCCTTTCGTCTTGGGAGATGCAAGACGAGCCTGCATTCAAGTCACTGCAGGGATATCCGGCTTTATTTCGCATCAGGGCATCGCGGTGTCCATTCCACTTGAGGCCGCAAACTAGGGTCCCTCTCACATACCTAGAGCTGAGAGAAGCCTCCTCTTGAAGTGCTTGTGGTAAGGTTCCTCTGAAATCGAAGCCAGGGACTAACCTCTCATCTCGAGTTGATTTTTGGTCGATGGAGCTCTTTCGTGTTGCTACAGTGATCTCAGGATCCCTCTAGCCTTGAAACAGTGTTCTTGGGGTTTCTCTGGAATGCCATCAAGGAAATCAAAGCTCCTTTCGTGTGTGATGTGCAACACGGAATTGCTCTGCAGGCAGTGCAGGGGAATCGGGCCTCATTTCACGTCGAGGGGGAAGTCTCATCATTTTTCTCGAGTTGCGGCGGGAACCTGGGGTATATTCTCGAGTTACGACGGGGATGGCACTTCCACCCACGTGTTTGTTCAGCCACGTCAGGACTCCTGCCTAGTTGCGAAGGAAAACTCGGGATTCTCCTCGAGGCTTGGCAGGGCAATTGGGACGCCTCTCCAGCTGAGGCGGGAGACCAAGGGTCCCTTTCCACGTGCCACAGGAATCCTGGGACTCCTATCAAGTTTCACGAGGAGTCAGGCATCGTCTCCTTTGGAGGCACTGATCTCCGCGTACCTCTGGAGTTTTCAAAGGATATGAGGCCTCCGGTCGCGATGAGGTGGGGAACTAGGTCTTTCTCAGTGGTCTCCACAGGGGATTCAGACATCCTTTCGTCTTGGGAGAGGCAAGACGAGCCTGCATTGAAGTCACTGCAGGGATATCCGGCCTTATTTCGAACCAGGGCATCGCGGTGTCCATTCCACTTGAGGCCGCAAACTCAGGGTCCCTCTCACATACCTAGAGCTGAGAGAAGCCTCCTCTTGAGGTGCTTGTGGTAAGGTGGTATTCCTCTGGAGTCGAAGCCAGCGACTAACATCTCATCTCGAGTTGATTATTGGTCCACGGAGCTCTTTCGTTTTGCTGCAGTGTCCTCAGGATCCCTCTAGCCTTGAAACAGTGTTCTTGGGGATTCTCTGGAGTGCCATCAAGGAAATCAAGGCTCCTTTCTTGTGTGATGTGCAACACGGAATTTCTCTGCATGCAGTGCAGGGGAATCGGGCCTCATCTCGCGGCGAGGTGGAAGTCTCATGGTTTTTCTCGAGTTGCGGCGGGAACCTGGGGTATATTCTCGAGTTACGACGGGGCTGGCCCTTCCGCACACGTGTTTGTTCAGCCACGTCAGGACTCCTGCCTAGTTGCGAGGGACAACTGGGGATTCTCCTCGAGGCTTGGCAGGGCAATTGGGACACCTCTCCAGCTGAGGTGGGAGACCAAGGGTGCCTTTCCATGTGCCACAGGAATCCTGGGACTCCTATCAAGTTTCATGAGGAGTCAGGCATCGTCTCCTTTGGAGGCACTGATCTCCGCATACCTCTGGAGTTTTCAAAGGATGTGAGGCCTCCGGTCGCCATGAGGTGGGGAACTAGGTCTTTCTCTGTGATCTCCACAGGGGATTCAGACATCCTTTCCTCTTGGGAGATGCAAGACGAGCCTGCATTCAAGTCACTGCAGGGATATCCGGCCTTATTTCGAGCCAGGGCATCGCGGTGTCCATTCCACTTGAGGCCGCAAAGTCAGGGTCCCTCTCACATACCTAGAGCTGAGAGAAGCCTCCTCTTGAGGTGCTTGTGGTAAGGTGGTATTCCTCTGGAGTCGAAGCCAGGGACTAACCTCTCATCTCGAGTTGATTTTTGGGCCACGGAGCTCTTTCGTGTTGCTACAGTGACCTCAAGATCCCTCTAGCCTTGAAACAGTGTTCTTGGGGTTTCTCTGGAGTGCCATCAAGGAAATCAAGGCTCCTTCGCTGTGTGATGTGCAACACGGAATTGCTCTGCACGCAGTGCAGGGGAATCGGGCCTCATCTCGCGGCGAGGGGGAAGTCTCATGGTGTTTCTCGAGTTGCGGCGGGAACCTGGGGTATATTCTCGAGTTATGACGGGGATGGACCTTCCACACACGTGCTTGTTCAGCGACGGCAGGACTCCTGCCTAATTACGAGGGACAACTCGGGATTCTCCTCGAGGCTTCGCAGGGCAATTGGGACGCCTCTCCAGATGAGGGGGGAGACCAAGTGTTCCTTTCCACGTGCCACAGGAAACCTGGGACTCCTATCAAGTTTGACGAGGAGTCATGCATCGTCTCCTTTGGAGGCAAGGATCTCCGCGTACCTCTGGAGTTTACAAAGGATGTGAGGCCTCCGGTCGCGATGAGGTGGGGAACTAGGTCTTTCTCTGTGGTCTCCACAGGGGATTCAGACATCCTTTCGTCTTGGGAGATGCAAGACGAGCCTGCATTCAAGTCACTGCAGGGATATCCGGCCTTATTTCGAATCAGGGCATCGCGGTGTCCATTCCACTTGAGGCCGCAAACTCAGGGTCCCTCTCACATACCTAGAGCTGAGAGAAGCCTCCTCTTGAGGTGCTTGTGGTAAGGTGGTATTCCTCTGGAGTCGAAGCCAGGGACTAACCTCTCATCTCGAGTTGATTTTTGGTCCATGGAGCTCTTTCGTGTTGCTACAGTGACCTCAGGATCCCTCTAGCCTTGAAACAGTGTTCTTGGGGTTTCTCTGGAGTGCCATCAAGGAAATCAAGGCTCCTTTCATGTGTGATGTGCAACACGGAATTACTCTGCATGCAGTGCAGGGGAATCAGGCCTCATCTCGTGGCGAGGGGGAAGTCTCATGGTTTTTCTCGAGTTGCGGCGGGAACCTGGGGTATATTCTCGAGTTACGACGGGGATGGCCCTTCCACCCACGTGTTTGTTCAGCGACGTCAGGACTCCTGCCTAGTTGCGAGGGACAACTCGGGATTCTCCTCGAGGCTTGGCAGGGCAATTGGGACGCCTCTCCAGCTGAGGCGGGAGACCAAGGGTCCCTTTCCACGTGCCACAGGAATCCTGGGACTCCTATCAAGTTTCACGAGGAGTCAGGTATCCTCTCCTTTGGAGGCACTGATCTCCGCGTACCTCTGGAGTTTTCAAATGATGTGAGGCCTCCGGTCGCGATGAGCTGGGGAACTAGGTCTTTCTCTGTGGTCTCCACAGGGGATTCAGACATCCTTTCGTCTTGGGAGATGCAAGACGAGCCTGCATTGAAGTCACTGCAGAGATATCCGGCCTTATTTCGAGGCAGGGTATCGCGGTGTCCATTCCACTTGAGGCCGCAAACTCAGGGTCCCTCTCACGTATCTAGAGCTGAGAGAAGCCTCCTCTTGAGGTGCTTGTGGTAAGGTGGTATTCCTCTGGAGTCAAAGCCAGGGACTAACCTCTCATCTCGAGTTGATTTTTGGTCCACGGAACTCTTTCGTGTTGCTACAGTGCCTTCAGGATCCCTCGAGCCTTGAAACAGTGTTCTTGGGGTTTCTCTGGAGTGCCATCAAGGAAATCAAGGCTCCTTTCATGTGTGATGTGCAACACGGAATTGCTCTGCACGCAGTGCTGGGAAATCGGGCCTCATCCCGCGGCGAGGGGGAAGTCTCATGGTTTTTCTCGAGTTGCGGCGGGAACCTGGGGTATATTCTCGAGTTACGACGGGGATGGCCCTTCCACCCACGTGTTTGTTCAGCAATGTCAGGACTCCTGCCTAGTTTCGAGGGACAACTCGGGATTCTCCTCGAGGCTTGGCAGGGCAATTGGGACGCCTCTCCAGCTGAGGCGGGAGACCAAGGGTCCCTTTCCACGTGCCACAGGAATCCTGGGACTCCTATCAAGTTTCACGAGGAGTCAGGCACCGTCTCCTTTGGAGGCACTGATCTCCGCGTACCTCTGGAGTTTTCAAAGAATATGAGGCCTCCGGTCGCGATGAGGTGGGGAACTAGGTCTTTCTCAGTGGTCTCCACAGGGGATTCAGACATCCTTTCGTCTTGGGAGATGCAAGACGAGCCTGCATTGAAGTCACTGCAGGGATATCCGGCCTTATTTCGAACCAGGTCATCGCGGTGTCCATTCCACTTGAGGCCGCAAACTCAGGGTCCCTCTCACATACCGAGAGCTGAGAGAAGCCTCCTCTTGAGGTGCTTGTGGTAAGGTGGTATTCCTCTGGAGTCGAAGCCAGGGACTAACCTCTCATCTCGAGTTGATTTTTGGTCGACGGAGCTCTTTCGTGTTGCTACAGTGACCTCAGGATCCCTCTAGCCTTGAAACAGTGTTCTTGGGGTTTCTCTGGAGTGCCATCAAGGAAATCAAGGCTCCTTTCATGTGTGATGTGCAACACGGAATTGCTCTGCACGCAGTGCAGGGGAATCGGGCCTCATCACGCGGTGAGGGGGAAGTCTCATGGTTTTTCTCGAGTTGCGGCGGGAACCTGGGGTATATTCTCGAGTTACGACGGGGATGGCCCTTCCACCCACGTGTTTGTTCAGCGACGTCAGGACTCCTGCCTAGTTGCGAGGGACAACTCGGGAATCTCCTCGAGGGTTGGCAGGGCAATTGGGACGCCTCTCCAACTGAGGCGGGAGACCAAGGGTCCCTTTCCACGTGCCACAGGAATCCTGGGACTCCTATCAAGTTTCACGAGGAGTCAGGCATCGTCTCCTTTGGAGGCACTGATCTCCGCGTACCTCTGGAGTTTTCAAAGGATGTGAAGCCTCCGGACGCGATGAGGTGGGGAAATAGGTCTTTCTCTGTGGTCTCCACAGGGGATTCAGACATCCTTTCGTCTTGGGAGATGCAAGACGAGCCTGCATTCAAGTAACTGCAGGGATATCCGGCCTTATTTTGAGTCAGGGCATCGCGGTGTCTATTCCACTTGAGGCCGCAAACTCAGGGTCCCTCTCACCTAGCTAGAGCTGAGAGAAGCCTCCTCTTGAGGTGCTTGTGGTAAGGTGGTATTCCTCTGGAGTCGAAGCCAGGGATTAATCTCTCATCTCGAGTTGATTTTGGTCCACGGAGTTCTTTCGCGTTGCTACAGTGACCTCAGGATCCCTCTAGCCTTGAAACAGTGTTCTTGGGGTTTCTCTGGAGTGCCATCAAGGAAATCAAGGCTCCTTTCATGTGTGATGTGCAACACGGAATTGCTCTGCACGCAGTGCAGGGGAATCGGGCCTCATCTCGCAGCGAGGGGGAAGTCTCATGGTTTTTCTCGAGTTGCGGCGGGAACCTGGGGTATATTCTCGAGTTACGACGGGGATGGCCCTTCGACCCACGTGTTTGTTCAGCGACGTCAGGACTCCTGCCTAGTTGCGAGGGACAACTCGTGATTCTCCTCGAGGCTTGGCAGGGCAATTGGGACACCTCTCCAGCTGAGGCGGGAGACCAAGGGTCCCTTTCCACGTGCCACAGGAATCCTGGGACTCCTATCAAGTTTCACGAGGAGTCAGGCATCGTCTCCTTTGGAGGCACTGATCTCCGCGTACCTCTGGAGTTTTCAAAGGATGTGAGGCCTCCAGTCGTGATGAGGTGGGGAACTAGGTCTTTCTCTGTGGCCTCCACAGGGGATTCAGACATCCTTTCGTCTTGGGAGATGCAAGACGAGCCTGCATTCAAGTCACGGCAGGGATATACGGCCTTATTTCGAGTCAGGGCATCGCGGTGTCCATTCCACTTGAGGCCGCACACTCAGGGTCCCTCTCACATAGCTAGAGCTGAGAGAAGCCTCCTCTTGAGGTGCTTGTGGTAAGGTGGTATTCCTCTGGAGTCGAAGCCAGGGACTAACCTCTCATCTCGAGTTGATTTTTGGTCCACAGAGCTCTTTCTTGTTGCTACAGTGACCTCACGATCCCTCTAGCCTTGAAACAGTGTTCTTGGGGTTTCACTGGAGTGCCATCAAGGAAATCAAGGCTCCTTTCATGTTTGATGTGCAACACGGAATTGCTCTGCATGCAGTGCAGGGGAATCGGGCCTCATCTCGCGGCGAGGGTGAAGTCTCATGGTTTTTCTCGAGTTGCGGCGGGAACCTGGGGTATATTCTCGAGTTACCACGGGGATGGCCCTTCCACAACGTGCTTGTTCAGCGACGTCAGGACTCCTGCCTAGTTGCGAGGGACAACTCGGGATTCTCCTCGAGGCTTGGCAGGGCAATTGGGACGCCTCTCCAGCTGAGGCGGGAGACCAAGTGTCCCTTTCCACGTGCCACAGGAATCCTGGGACTCCTATCAAGTTTCACGAGAAGTCTGGCACCGTCTCCTTTGGAGGCACTGATCTCCGTGTACCTCTGAAGTTTTCAAATGATGTGAGGCCTCCGGTCGCGATGAGCTGGGGAACTAGGTCTTTCTCTGTGGTCTCCACAGGGGATTCAGACATCCTTTCGTCTTGGGAGATGCAAGACGAGCCTGCATTCAAGTCACTGCAGGGATATCCGGCTTTATTTCGCATCAGGGCATCGCGGTGTCCATTCCACTTGAGGCCGCAAACTAGTGTCCCTCTCACATACCTAGAGCTGAGAGAAGCCTCCTCTTGAGGTGCTTGTGGTAAGGTTCCTCTGAAGTCGAAGCCAGGGACTAACCTCTCATCTCGAGTTGATTTTTGGTCGATGGAGCTCTTTCGTGTTGCTACAGTGATCTCAGGATCCCTCTAGCCTTGAAACAGTGTTCTTGGGGTTTCTCTGGAATGCCATCAAGGAAATCAAGGCTCCTTTCATGTGTGATGTGCAACACGGAATTGCTCTGCAGGCAGTGCAGGGGAATCGGGCCTCATTTCACGTCGAGGGGGAAGTCTCATCATTTTTCTCGAGTTGCGGCGGGAACCTGGGGTATATTCTCGAGTTACGACGGGGATGGCCCTTCCACCCACGTGTTTGTTCAGCCACGTCAGGACTCCTGCCTAGTTGCGAAGGAAAACTCGGGATTCTCCTCGAGGCTTGGCAGGGCAATTGGGACGCCTCTCCAGCTGAGGCGGGAGACCAAGGGTCCCTTTCCACGTGCCACAGGAATCCTGGGACTCCTATCAAGTTTCACGAGGAGTCAGGCACCGTCTCCTTTGGAGGCACTGATCTCCGCGTACCTCTGGAGTTTTCAAAGAATATGAGGCCTCCGGTCGCGATGAGGTGGGGAACTAGGTCTTTCTCAGTGGTCTCCACAGGGGATTCAGACATCCTTTCGTCTTGGGAGATGCAAGACGAGCCTGCATTGAAGTCACTGCAGGGATATCCGGCCTTATTTCGAACCAGGGCATCGCGGTGTCCATTCCACTTGAGGCCGAAAACTCAGGGTCCCTCTCACATACCTAGAGCTGAGAGAAGCCTCCTCTTGAGGTGTTTGTGGTAAGGTGGTATTCCTCTGGAGTCGAAGCCAGGGATTAATCTCTCATTTCGAGTTGATTTTGGTCCACGGAGCTCTTTCGCGTTGCTACAGTGACCTCAGGATCCCTCTAGCCTTGAAACAGTGTTCTTGGGGTTTCTCTGGAGTGCCATCAAGGAAATCAAGGCTCCTTTCATGTGTGATGTGCAACACGGAATTGCTCTGCACGCAGTGCAGGGGAATCGGGCCTCATCTCACGGCGAGGGGGAAGTCTCATGGTTTTTCTCGAGTTGCGGCGGGAACCTGGGGTATATTCTCGAGTTACGACGGGGATGGCCCTTCGACCCACGTGTTTGTTCAGCGACGTCAGGACTCCTGCCTAGTTGCGAGGGACAACTCGTGATTCTCCTCGAGGCTTGGCAGGGCAATTGGGACACCTCTCCAGCTGAGGCGGGAGACCAAGGGTCCCTTTCCACGTGCCACAGGAATCCTGGGACTCCTATCAAGTTTCACGAGGAGTCAGGCATCGTCTCCTTTGGAGGCACTGATCTCCGCGTACCTCTGGAGTTTTCAAAGGATGTGAGGCCTCCAGTCGTGATGAGGTGGGGAACTAGGTCTTTCTCTGTGGTCTCCACAGGGGATTCAGACATCCTTTCGTCTTGGGAGATGCAAGACGAGCCTGCATTCAAGTAACTGCAGGGATATCCGGCCTTATTTTGAGTCAGGGCATCGCGGTGTCTATTCCACTTGAGGCCGCAAACTCAGGGTCCCTCTCACCTAGCTAGAGCTGAGAGAAGCCTCCTCTTGAGGTGCTTGTGGTAAGGTGGTATTCCTCTGGAGTCGAAGCCAGGGATTAATCCCTCATCTCGAGTTGATTTTGGTCCACGGAGCTCTTTCGCGTTGCTACAGTGACCTCAGGATCCCTCTAGCCTTGAAACAGTGTTCTTGGGGTTTCTCTGGAGTGCCATCAAGGAAATCAAGGCTCCTTTCATGTGTGATGTGCAACACGGAATTGCTCTGCACGCAGTGCAGGGGAATCGGGCCTCATCTCGCAGCGAGGGGGAAGTCTCATGGTTTTTCTCGAGTTGCGGCGGGAACCTGGGGTATATTCTCGAGTTACGACGGGGATGGCCCTTCGACCCACGTGTTTGCTCAGCGACGTCAGGACTCCTGCCTAGTTGCGAGGGACAACTCGTGATTCTCCTCGAGGCTTGGCAGGGCAATTGGGACACCTCTCCAGCTGAGGCGGGAGACCAAGGGTCCCTTTCCACGTGCCACAGGAATCCTGGGACTCCTATCAAGTTTCACGAGGAGTCAGGCATCGTCTCCTTTGGAGGCACTGATCTCCGCGTACCTCTGGAGTTTTCAAAGGATGTGAGGCCTCCAGTCGTGATGAGGTGGGGAACTAGGTCTTTCTCTGTGGCCTCCACAGGGGATTCAGACATCCTTTCGTCTTGGGAGATGCAAGACGAGCCTGCATTCAAGTCACGGCAGGGATATACGGCCTTATTTCGAGTCAGGGCATTGCGGTGTCCATTCCACTTGAGGCCGCACACTCAGGGTCCCTCTCACATAGCTAGAGCTGAGAGAAGCCTCCTCTTGAGGTGCTTGTGGTAAGGTGGTATTCCTCTGGAGTCGAAGCCAGGGACTAACCTCTCATCTCGAGTTGATTTTTGGTCCACAGAGCTCTTTCTTGTTGCTACAGTGACCTCACGATCCCTCTAGCCTTGAAACAGTGTTCTTGGGGTTTCACTGGAGTGCCATCAAGGAAATCAAGGCTCCTTTCATGTTTGATGTGCAACACGGAATTGCTCTGCATGCAGTGCAGGGGAATCGGGCCTCATCTCGCGGCGAGGGTGAAGTCTCATGGTTTTTCTCGAGTTGCGGCGGGAACCTGGGGTATATTCTCGAGTTACCACGGGGATGGCCCTTCCACACACGTGCTTGTTCAGCGACGTCAGGACTCCTGCCTAGTTGCGAGGGACAACTCGGGATTCTCCTCGAGGCTTGACAGGGCAATTGGGACGCCTCTCCAGCTGAGGCGGGAGACCAAGTGTCCCTTTCCACGTGCCACAGGAATCCTGGGACTCCTATCAAGTTTCACGAGGAGTCTGGCACCGTCTCCTTTGGAGGCACTGATCTCCGTGTACCTCTGAAGTTTTCAAATGATGTGAGGCCTCCGGTCGCGATGAGCTGGGGAACTAGGTCTTTCTCTGTGGTCTCCACAGGGGATTCAGACATCCTTTCGTCTTGGGAGATGCAAGACGAGCCTGCATTCAAGTCACTGCAGGGATATCCGGCTTTATTTCGCATCAGGGCATCGCGGTGTCCATTCCACTTGAGGCCGCAAACTAGGGTCCCTCTCACATACCTAGAGCTGAGAGAAGCCTCCTCTTGAGGTGCTTGTGGTAAGGTTCCTCTGAAGTCGAAGCCAGGGACTAACCTCTCATCTCGAGTTGATTTTTGGTCGATGGAGCTCTTTCGTGTTGCTACAGTGATCTCAGGATCCCTCTAGCCTTGAAACAGTGTTCTTGGGGTTTCTCTGGAATGCCATCAAGGAAATCAAGGCTCCTTTCGTGTGTGATGTGCAACACGGAATTGCTCTGCAGGCAGTGCAGGGGAATCGGGCCTCATTTCACGTCGAGGGGGAAGTCTCATCATTTTTCTCGAGTTGCGGCGGGAACCTGGGGTATATTCTCGAGTTACGACGGGGATGGCCCTTCCACCCACGTGTTTGTTCAGCCACGTCAGGACTCCTGCCTAGTTGCGAAGGAAAACTCGGGATTCTCCTCGAGGCTTGGCAGGGCAATTGGGACGCCTCTCCAGCTGAGGCGGGAGACCAAGGGTCCCTTTCCACGTGCCACAGGAATCCTGGGACTCCTATCAAGTTTCACGAGGAGTCAGGCATCGTCTCCTTTGGAGGCACTGATCTCCGCGTACCTCTGGAGTTTTCAAAGGATATGAGGCCTCCGGTCGCGATGAGGTGGGGAACTAGGTCTTTCTCAGTGGTCTCCACAGGGGATTCAGACATCCTTTCGTCTTGGGAGAGGCAAGACGAGCCTGCATTGAAGTCACTGCAGGGATATCCGGCCTTATTTCGAACCAGGGCATCGCGGTGTCCATTCCACTTGAGGCCGCAAACTCAGGGTCCCTCTCACATACCTAGAGCTGAGAGAAGCCTCCTCTTGAGGTGCTTGTGGTAAGGTGGTATTCCTCTGGAGTCGAAGCCAGGGATTAATCTCTCATCTCGAGTTGATTATTGGTCCACGGAGCTCTTTCGTTTTGCTGCAGTGACCTCAGGATCCCTCTAGCCTTGAAACAGTGTTCTTGGGGATTCTCTGGAGTGCCATCAAGGAAATCATGGCTCCTTTCTTGTGTGATGTGCAACACGGAATTTCTCTGCATGCAGTACAGGGGAATCGGGACTCATCTCGCGGCGAGGTGGAAGTCTCATGGTTTTTCTCGAGTTGCGGCGGGAACCTGGGGTATATTCTCGAGTTACGACGGGGATGGCCCTTCCACCCACGTGTTTGTTCAGCCACGTCAGGACTCCTGCCTAGTTGCGAGGGACAACTCGGGATTCTCCTCGAGGCTTGGCAGGGCAATTGGCACGCCTCTCCAGCTGAGGCGGGAGACCAAGGGTGCCTTTCCATGTGCCACAGGAATCCTGGGACTCCTATCAAGTTTCATGAGGAGTCAGGCATCGTCTCCTTTGGAGGCACTGATCTCCGCATACCTCTGGAGTTTTCAAAGGATGTGAGGCCTCCGGTCGCCATGAGGTGGGGAACTAGGTCTTTCTCTGTGATCTCCACAGGGGATTCAGACATCCTTTCCTCTTGGGAGATGCAAGACGAGCCTGCATTCAAGTCACTGCAGGGATATCCGGCCTTCTTTCGAGCCAGGGCATCGCGGTGTCCATTCCACTTGAGGCCGCAAAGTCAGGGTCCCTCTCACATACCTAGAGCTGAGAGAAGCCTCCTCTTGAGGTGCTTGTGGTAAGGTGGTATTCCTCTGGAGTCGAAGCCAGGGACTAACCTCTCATCTCGAGTTGATTTTTGGTCGACGGAGCTCTTTCGTGTTGCTACAGTGACCTCAGGATCCCTCTAGCCTTGAAACAGTGTTCTTGGGGTTTCTCTGGAGTGCCATCAAGGAAATCAAGGCTCCTTTCATGTGTGATGTGCAACACGGAATTGCTCTGCACGCAGTGCAGGGGAATCGGGCCTCATCACGCGGCGAGGGGGAAGTCTCATGGTTTTTCTCGAGTTGCGGCGGGAACCTGGGGTATATTCTCGAGTTACGACGGGGATGGCCCTTCCACACACGTGACTGTTCAGCGACGTCAGGACTCCTGCCTAGTTGCGAGGGACAACTCGGGAATCTCCTCGAGGGTTGGCAGGGCAATTGGGACGCCTCTCCAACTGAGGCGGGAGACCAAGGGTCCCTTTCCACGTGCCACAGGAATCCTGGGACTCCTATCAAGTTTCACGAGGAGTCAGGCATCGTCTCCTTTGGAGGCACTGATCTCCGCGTACCTCTGGAGTTTTCAAAGGATGTGAAGCCTCCGGACGCGATGAGGTGGGGAAATAGGTCTTTCTCTGTGGTCTCCACAGGGGATTCAGACATCCTTTCGTCTTGGGAGATGCAAGACGAGCCTGCATTCAAGTAACTGCAGGGATATCCGGCCTTATTTTGAGTCAGGGCATCGCGGTGTCTATTCCACTTGAGGCCGCAAACTCAGGGTCCCTCTCACCTAGCTAGAGCTGAGAGAAGCCTCCTCTTGAGGTGCTTGTGGTAAGGTGGTATTCCTCTGGAGTCGAAGCCAGGGATTAATCTCTCATCTCGAGTTGATTTTGGTCCACGGAGCTCTTTCGCGTTGCTACAGTGACCTCAGGATCCCTCTAGCCTTGAAACAGTGTTCTTGGGGTTTCTCTGGAGTGCCATCAAGGAAATCAAGGCTCCTTTCATGTGTGATGTGCAACACGGAATTGCTCTGCACGCAGTGCAGGGGAATCGGGCCTCATCTCGCAGCGAGGGGGAAGTCTCATGGTTTTTCTCGAGTTGCGGCGGGAACCTGGGGTATATTCTCGAGTTACGACGGGCATGGCCCTTCGACCCACGTGTTTGTTCAGCGACGTCAGGACTCCTGCCTAGTTGCGAGGGACAACTCGTGATTCTCCTCGAGGCTTGGCAGGGCAATTGGGACACCTCTCCAGCTGAGGCGGGAGACCAAGGGTCCCTTTCCACGTGCCACAGGAATCCTGGGACTCCTATCAAGTTTCACGAGGAGTCAGGCATCGTCTCCTTTGGAGGCACTGATCTCCGCGTACCTCTGGAGTTTTCAAAGGATGTGAGGCCTCCAGTCGTGATGAGGTGGGGAACTAGGTCTTTCTCTGTGGCCTCCACAGGGGATTCAGACATCCTTTCGTCTTGGGAGATGCAAGACGAGCCTGCATTCAAGTCACGGCAGGGATATACGGCCTTATTTCGAGTCAGGGCATCGCGGTGTCCATTCCACTTGAGGCCGCACACTCAGGGTCCCTCTCACATAGCTAGAGCTGAGAGAAGCCTCCTCTTGAGGTGCTTGTGGTAAGGTGGTATTCCTCTGGAGTCGAAGCCAGGGACTAACCTCTCATCTCGAGTTGATTTTTGGTCCACAGAGCTCTTTCTTGTTGCTACAGTGACCTCACGATCCCTCTAGCCTTGAAACAGTGTTCTTGGGGTTTCACTGGAGTGCCATCAAGGAAATCAAGGCTCCTTTCATGTTTGATGTGCAACACGGAATTGCTCTGCATGCAGTGCAGGGGAATCGGGCCTCATCTCGCGGCGAGGGTGAAGTCTCATGGTTTTTCTCGAGTTGCGGCGGGAACCTGGGGTATATTCTCGAGTTACCACGGGGATGGCCCTTCCACAACGTGCTTGTTCAGCGACGTCAGGACTCCTGCCTAGTTGCGAGGGACAACTCGGGATTCTCCTCGAGGCTTGGCAGGGCAATTGGGACGCCTCTCCAGCTGAGGCGGGAGACCAAGTGTCCCTTTCCACGTGCCACAGGAATCCTGGGACTCCTATCAAGTTTCACGAGGAGTCTGGCACCGTCTCCTTTGGAGGCACTGATCTCCGTGTACCTCTGAAATTTTCAAATGATGTGAGGCCTCCGGTCGCGATGAGCTGGGGAACTAGGTCTTTCTCTGTGGTCTCCACAGGGGATTCAGACATCCTTTCGTCTTGGGAGATGCAAGACGAGCCTGCATTCAAGTCACTGCAGGGATATCCGGCTTTATTTCGCATCAGGGCATCGCGGTGTCCATTCCACTTGAGGCCGCAAACTAGGGTCCCTCTCACATACCTAGAGCTGAGAGAAGCCTCCTCTTGAGGTGCTTGTGGTAAGGTTCCTCTGAAGTCGAAGCCAGGGACTAACCTCTCATCTCGAGTTGATTTTTGGTCGATGGAGCTCTTTCGTGTTGCTACAGTGATCTCAGGATCCCTCTAGCCTTGAAACAGTGTTCTTGGGGTTTCTCTGGAGTGCCATCAAGGAAATCAAGGCTCCTTTCATGTGTGATGTGCAACACGGAATTGCTCTGCAGGCAGTGCAGGGGAATCGGGCCTCATTTCACGTCGAGGGGGAAGTCTCATCATTTTTCTCGAGTTGCGGCGGGAACCTGGGGTATATTCTCGAGTTACGACGGGGATGGCCCTTCCACCCACGTGTTTGTTCAGCCACGTCAGGACTCCTGCCTAGTTGCGAAGGAAAACTCGGGATTCTCCTCGAGGCTTGGCAGGGCAATTGGGACGCCTCTCCAGCTGAGGCGGGAGACCAAGGGTCCCTTTCCACGTGCCACAGGAATCCTGGGACTCCTATCAAGTTTCACGAGGAGTCAGGCACCGTCTCCTTTGGAGGCACTGATCTCCGCGTACCTCTGGAGTTTTCAAAGAATATGAGGCCTCCGGTCGCGATGAGGTGGGGAACTAGGTCTTTCTCAGTGGTCTCCACAGGGGATTCAGACATCCTTTCGTCTTGGGAGATGCAAGACGAGCCTGCATTGAAGTCACTGCAGGGATATCCGGCCTTATTTCGAACCAGGGCATCGCGGTGTCCATTCCACTTGAGGCCGCAAACTCAGGGTCCCTCTCACATACCTAGAGCTGAGAGAAGCCTCCTCTTGAGGTGCTTGTGGTAAGGTGGTATTCCTCTGGAGTCGAAGCCAGGGATTAATCTCTCATCTCGAGTTGATTATTGGTCCACGGAGCTCTTTCGTTTTGCTGCAGTGACCTCAGGATCCCTCTAGCCTTGAAACAGTGTTCTTGGGGATTCTCTGGAGTGCCATCAAGGAAATCAAGGCTCCTTTCTTGTGTGATGTGCAACACGGAATTTCTCTGCATGCAGTACAGGGGAATCGGGACTCATCTCGCGGCGAGGTGGAAGTCTCATGGTTTTTCTCGAGTTGCGGCGGGAACCTGGGGTATATTCTCGAGTTACGACGGGGATGGCCCTTCCACCCACGTGTTTGTTCAGCCACGTCAGGACTCCTGCCTAGTTGCGAGGGACAACTCGGGATTCTCCTCGAGGCGTGGCAGGGCAATTGGGACGCCTCTCCAGCTGAGGCGGGAGACCAAGGGTGCCTTTCCATGTGCCACAGGAATCCTGGGACTCCTATCAAGTTTCATGAGGAGTCAGGCATCGTCTCCTTTGGAGGCACTGATCTCCGCATACCTCTGGAGTTTTCAAAGGATGTGAGGCCTCCGGTCGCCATGAGGTGGGGAACTAGGTCTTTCTCTGTGATCTCCACAGGGGATTCAGACATCCTTTCCTCTTGGGAGATGCAAGACGAGCCTGCATTCAAGTCACTGCAGGGATATCCGGCCTTCTTTCGAGCCAGGGCATCGCGGTGTCCATTCCACTTGAGGCCGCAAAGTCAGGGTCCCTCTCACATACCTAGAGCTGAGAGAAGCCTCCTCTTGAGGTGCTTGTGGTAAGGTGGTATTCCTCTGGAGTCGAAGCCAGGGACTAACCTCTCATCTCGAGTTGATTTTTGGTCGACGGAGCTCTTTCGTGTTGCTACAGTGACCTCAGGATCCCTCTAGCCTTGAAACAGTGTTCTTGGGGTTTCTCTGGAGTGCCATCAAGGAAATCAAGGCTCCTTTCATGTGTGATGTGCAACACGGAATTGCTCTGCACGCAGTGCAGGGGAATCGGGCCTCATCACGCGGCGAGGGGGAAGTCTCATGGTTTTTCTCGAGTTGCGGCGGGAACCTGGGGTATATTCTCGAGTTACGACGGGGATGGCCCTTCCACACACGTGACTGTTCAGCGACGTCAGGACTCCTGCCTAGTTGCGAGGGACAACTCGGGAATCTCCTCGAGGGTTGGCAGGGCAATTGGGACGCCTCTCCAGCTGAGGCGGGAGACCAAGTGTCCCTTTCCACGTGCCACAGGAATCCTGGGACTCCTATCAAGTTTCACGAGGAGTCTGGCACCGTCTCCTTTGGAGGCACTGATCTCCGTGTACCTCTGAAGTTTTCAAATGATGTGAGGCCTCCGGTCGCGATGAGCTGGGGAACTAGGTCTTTCTCTGTGGTCTCCACAGGGGATTCAGACATCCTTTCGTCTTGGGAGATGCAAGACGAGCCTGCATTCAAGTCACTGCAGGGATATCCGGCTTTATTTCGCATCAGGGCATCGCGGTGTCCATTCCACTTGAGGCCGCAAACTAGGGTCCCTCTCACATACCTAGAGCTGAGAGAAGCCTCCTCTTGAGGTGCTTGTGGTAAGGTTCCTCTGAAGTCGAAGCCAGGGACTAACCTCTCATCTCGAGTTGATTTTTGGTCGATGGAGCTCTTTCGTGTTGCTACAGTGATCTCAGGATCCCTCTAGCCTTGAAACAGTGTTCTTGGGGTTTCTCTGGAATGCCATCAAGGAAATCAAGGCTCCTTTCGTGTGTGATGTGCAACACGGAATTGCTCTGCAGGCAGTGCAGGGGAATCGGGCCTCATTTCACGTCGAGGGGGAAGTCTCATCATTTTTCTCGAGTTGCGGCGGGAACCTGGGGTATATTCTCGAGTTACGACGGGGATGGCCCTTCCACCCACGTGTTTGTTCAGCCACGTCAGGACTCCTGCCTAGTTGCGAAGGAAAACTCGGGATTCTCCTCGAGGCTTGGCAGGGCAATTGGGACGCCTCTCCAGCTGAGGCGGGAGACCAAGGGTCCCTTTCCACGTGCCACAGGAATCCTGGGACTCCTATCAAGTTTCACGAGGAGTCAGGCATCGTCTCCTTTGGAGGCACTGATCTCCGCGTACCTCTGGAGTTTTCAAAGGATATGAGGCCTCCGGTCGCGATGAGGTGGGGAACTAGGTCTTTCTCAGTGGTCTCCACAGGGGATTCAGACATCCTTTCGTCTTGGGAGAGGCAAGACGAGCCTGCATTGAAGTCACTGCAGGGATATCCGGCCTTATTTCGAACCAGGGCATCGCGGTGTCCATTCCACTTGAGGCCGCAAACTCAGGGTCCCTCTCACATACCTAGAGCTGAGAGAAGCCTCCTCTTGAGGTGCTTGTGGTAAGGTGGTATTCCTCTGGAGTCGAAGCCAGGGATTAATCTCTCATCTCGAGTTGATTATTGGTCCACGGAGCTCTTTCGTTTTGCTGCAGTGACCTCAGGATCCCTCTAGCCTTGAAACAGTGTTCTTGGGGATTCTCTGGAGTGCCATCAAGGAAATCATGGCTCCTTTCTTGTGTGATGTGCAACACGGAATTTCTCTGCATGCAGTACAGGGGAATCGGGACTCATCTCGCGGCGAGGTGGAAGTCTCATGGTTTTTCTCGAGTTGCGGCGGGAACCTGGGGTATATTCTCGAGTTACGACGGGGATGGCCCTTCCACCCACGTGTTTGTTCAGCCACGTCAGGACTCCTGCCTAGTTGCGAGGGACAACTCGGGATTCTCCTCGAGGCTTGGCAGGGCAATTGGGACGCCTCTCCAGCTGAGGCGGGAGACCAAGGGTGCCTTTCCATGTGCCACAGGAATCCTGGGACTCCTATCAAGTTTCATGAGGAGTCAGGCATCGTCTCCTTTGGAGGCACTGATCTCCGCATACCTCTGGAGTTTTCAAAGGATGTGAGGCCTCCGGTCGCCATGAGGTGGGGAACTAGGTCTTTCTCTGTGATCTCCACAGGGGATTCAGACATCCTTTCCTCTTGGGAGATGCAAGACAAGCCTGCATTCAAGTCACTGCAGGGATATCCGGCCTTCTTTCGAGCCAGGGCATCGCGGTGTCCATTCCACTTGAGGCCGCAAAGTCAGGGTCCCTCTCACATACCTAGAGCTGAGAGAAGCCTCCTCTTGAGGTGCTTGTGGTAAGGTGGTATTCCTCTGGAGTCGAAGCCAGGGACTAACCTCTCATCTCGAGTTGATTTTTGGTCGACGGAGCTCTTTCGTGTTGCTACAGTGACCTCAGGATCCCTCTAGCCTTGAAACAGTGTTCTTGGGGTTTCTCTGGAGTGCCATCAAGGAAATCAAGGCTCCTTTCATGTGTGATGTGCAACACGGAATTGCTCTGCACGCAGTGCAGGGGAATCGGGCCTCATCACGCGGCGAGGGGGAAGTCTCATGGTTTTTCTCGAGTTGCGGCGGGAACCTGGGGTATATTCTCGAGTTACGACGGGGATGGCCCTTCCACACACGTGACTGTTCAGCGACGTCAGGACTCCTGCCTAGTTGCGAGGGACAACTCGGGAATCTCCTCGAGGGTTGGCAGGGCAATTGGGACGCCTCTCCAACTGAGGCGGGAGACCAAGGGTCCCTTTCCACGTGCCACAGGAATCCTGGGACTCCTATCAAGTTTCACGAGGAGTCAGGCATCGTCTCCTTTGGAGGCACTGATCTCCGCGTACCTCTGGAGTTTTCAAAGGATGTGAAGCCTCCGGACGCGATGAGGTGGGGAAATAGGTCTTTCTCTGTGGTCTCCACAGGGGATTCAGACATCCTTTCGTCTTGGGAGATGCAAGACGAGCCTGCATTCAAGTAACTGCAGGGATATCCGGCCTTATTTTGAGTCAGGGCATCGCGGTGTCTATTCCACTTGAGGCCGCAAACTCAGGGTCCCTCTCACCTAGCTAGAGCTGAGAGAAGCCTCCTCTTGAGGTGCTTGTGGTAAGGTGGTATTCCTCTGGAGTCGAAGCCAGGGATTAATCTCTCATCTCGAGTTGATTTTGGTCCACGGAGCTCTTTCGCGTTGCTACAGTGACCTCAGGATCCCTCTAGCCTTGAAACAGTGTTCTTGGGGTTTCTCTGGAGTGCCATCAAGGAAATCAAGGCTCCTTTCATGTGTGATGTGCAACACGGAATTGCTCTGCACGCAGTGCAGGGGAATCGGGCCTCATCTCGCAGCGAGGGGGAAGTCTCATGGTTTTTCTCGAGTTGCGGCGGGAACCTGGGGTATATTCTCGAGTTACGACGGGGATGGCCCTTCCACCCACGTGTTTGTTCAGCGACGTCAGGACTCCTGCCTAGTTGCGAGGGACAACTCGTGATTCTCCTCGAGGCTTGGCAGGGCAATTGGGACACCTCTCCAGCTGAGGCGGGAGACCAAGGGTCCCTTTCCACGTGCCACAGGAATCCTGGGACTCCTATCAAGTTTCACGAGGAGTCAGGCATCGTCTCCTTTGGAGGCACTGATCTCCGCGTACCTCTGGAGTTTTCAAAGGATGTGAGGCCTCCAGTCGTGATGAGGTGGGGAACTAGGTCTTTCTCTGTGGCCTCCACAGGGGATTCAGACATCCTTTCGTCTTGGGAGATGCAAGACGAGCCTGCATTCAAGTCACGGCAGGGATATACGGCCTTATTTCGAGTCAGGGCATCGCGGTGTCCATTCCACTTGAGGCCGCACACTCAGGGTCCCTCTCACATAGCTAGAGCTGAGAGAAGCCTCCTCTTGAGGTGCTTGTGGTAAGGTGGTATTCCTCTGGAGTCGAAGCCAGGGACTAACCTCTCATCTCGAGTTGATTTTTGGTCCACAGAGCTCTTTCTTGTTGCTACAGTGACCTCACGATCCCTCTAGCCTTGAAACAGTGTTCTTGGGGTTTCACTGGAGTGCCATCAAGGAAATCAAGGCTCCTTTCATGTTTGATGTGCAACACGGAATTGCTCTGCATGCAGTGCAGGGGAATCGGGCCTCATCTCGCGGCGAGGGTGAAGTCTCATGGTTTTTCTCGAGTTGCGGCGGGAACCTGGGGTATATTCTCGAGTTACCACGGGGATGGCCCTTCCACAACGTGCTTGTTCAGCGACGTCAGGACTCCTGCCTAGTTGCGAGGGACAACTCGGGATTCTCCTCGAGGCTTGGCAGGGCAATTGGGACGCCTCTCCAGCTGAGGCGGGAGACCAAGTGTCCCTTTCCACGTGCCACAGGAATCCTGGGACTCCTATCAAGTTTCACGAGGAGTCTGGCACCGTCTCCTTTGGAGGCACTGATCTCCGTGTACCTCTGAAATTTTCAAATGATGTGAGGCCTCCGGTCGCGATGAGCTGGGGAACTAGGTCTTTCTCTGTGGTCTCCACAGGGGATTCAGACATCCTTTCGTCTTGGGAGATGCAAGACGAGCCTGCATTCAAGTCACTGCAGGGATATCCGGCTTTATTTCGCATCAGGGCATCGCGGTGTCCATTCCACTTGAGGCCGCAAACTAGGGTCCCTCTCACATACCTAGAGCTGAGAGAAGCCTCCTCTTGAGGTGCTTGTGGTAAGGTTCCTCTGAAGTCGAAGCCAGGGACTAACCTCTCATCTCGAGTTGATTTTTGGTCGATGGAGCTCTTTCGTGTTGCTACAGTGATCTCAGGATCCCTCTAGCCTTGAAACAGTGTTCTTGGGGTTTCTCTGGAATGCCATCAAGGAAATCAAGGCTCCTTTCATGTGTGATGTGCAACACGGAATTGCTCTGCAGGCAGTGCAGGGGAATCGGGCCTCATTTCACGTCGAGGGGGAAGTCTCATCATTTTTCTCGAGTTGTGGCGGGAACCTGGGGTATATTCTCGAGTTACGACGGGGATGGCCCTTCCACCCACGTGTTTGTTCAGCCACGTCAGGACTCCTGCCTAGTTGCGAAGGAAAACTCGGGATTCTCCTCGAGGCTTGGCAGGGCAATTGGGACGCCTCTCCAGCTGAGGCGGGAGACCAAGGGTCCCTTTCCACGTGCCACAGGAATCCTGGGACTCCTATCAAGTTTCACGAGGAGTCAGGCACCGTCTCCTTTGGAGGCACTGATCTCCGCGTACCTCTGGAGTTTTCAAAGAATATGAGGCCTCCGGTCGCGATGAGGTGGGGAACTAGGTCTTTCTCAGTGGTCTCCACAGGGGATTCAGACATCCTTTCGTCTTGGGAGATGCAAGACGAGCCTGCATTGAAGTCACTGCAGGGATATCCGGCCTTATTTCGAACCAGGGCATCGCGGTGTCCATTCCACTTGAGGCCGCAAACTCAGGGTCCCTCTCACATACCTAGAGCTGAGAGAAGCCTCCTCTTGAGGTGCTTGTGGTAAGGTGGTATTCCTCTGGAGTCGAAGCCAGGGATTAATCTCTCATCTCGAGTTGATTATTGGTCCACGGAGCTCTTTCGTTTTGCTGCAGTGACCTCAGGATCCCTCTAGCCTTGAAACAGTGTTCTTGGGGATTCTCTGGAGTGCCATCAAGGAAATCAAGGCTCCTTTCTTGTGTGATGTGCAACACGGAATTTCTCTGCATGCAGTACAGGGGAATCGGGACTCATCTCGCGGCGAGGTGGAAGTCTCATGGTTTTTCTCGAGTTGCGGCGGGAACCTGGGGTATATTCTCGAGTTACGACGGGGATGGCCCTTCCACCCACGTGTTTGTTCAGCCACGTCAGGACTCCTGCCTAGTTGCGAGGGACAACTCGGGATTCTCCTCGAGGCGTGGCAGGGCAATTGGGACGCCTCTCCAGCTGAGGCGGGAGACCAAGGGTGCCTTTCCATGTGCCACAGGAATCCTGGGACTCCTATCAAGTTTCATGAGGAGTCAGGCATCGTCTCCTTTGGAGGCACTGATCTCCGCATACCTCTGGAGTTTTCAAAGGATGTGAGGCCTCCGGTCGCCATGAGGTGGGGAACTAGGTCTTTCTCTGTGATCTCCACAGGGGATTCAGACATCCTTTCCTCTTGGGAGATGCAAGACGAGCCTGCATTCAAGTCACTGCAGGGATATCCGGCCTTCTTTCGAGCCAGGGCATCGCGGTGTCCATTCCACTTGAGGCCGCAAAGTCAGGGTCCCTCTCACATACCTAGAGCTGAGAGAAGCCTCCTCTTGAGGTGCTTGTGGTAAGGTGGTATTCCTCTGGAGTCGAAGCCAGGGACTAACCTCTCATCTCGAGTTGATTTTTGGTCGACGGAGCTCTTTCGTGTTGCTACAGTGACCTCAGGATCCCTCTAGCCTTGAAACAGTGTTCTTGGGGTTTCTCTGGAGTGCCATCAAGGAAATCAAGGCTCCTTTCATGTGTGATGTGCAACACGGAATTGCTCTGCACGCAGTGCAGGGGAATCGGGCCTCATCACGCGGCGAGGGGGAAGTCTCATGGTTTTTCTCGAGTTGCGGCGGGAACCTGGGGTATATTCTCGAGTTACGACGGGGATGGCCCTTCCACACACGTGACTGTTCAGCGACGTCAGGACTCCTGCCTAGTTGCGAGGGACAACTCGGGAATCTCCTCGAGGGTTGGCAGGGCAATTGGGACGCCTCTCCAACTGAGGCGGGAGACCAAGGGTCCCTTTCCACGTGCCACAGGAATCCTGGGACTCCTATCAAGTTTCACGAGGAGTCAGGCATCGTCTCCTTTGGAGGCACTGATCTCCGCGTACCTCTGGAGTTTTCAAAGGATGTGAAGCCTCCGGACGCGATGAGGTGGGGAAATAGGTCTTTCTCTGTGGTCTCCACAGGGGATTCAGACATCCTTTCGTCTTGGGAGATGCAAGACGAGCCTGCATTCAAGTAACTGCAGGGATATCCGGCCTTATTTTGAGTCAGGGCATCGCGGTGTCTATTCCACTTGAGGCCGCAAACTCAGGGTCCCTCTCACCTAGCTAGAGCTGAGAGAAGCCTCCTCTTGAGGTGCTTGTGGTAAGGTGGTATTCCTCTGGAGTCGAAGCCAGGGATTAATCTCTCATCTCGAGTTGATTTTGGTCCACGGAGCTCTTTCGCGTTGCTACAGTGACCTCAGGATCCCTCTAGCCTTGAAACAGTGTTCTTGGGGTTTCTCTGGAGTGCCATCAAGGAAATCAAGGCTCCTTTCATGTGTGATGTGCAACACGGAATTGCTCTGCACGCAGTGCAGGGGAATCGGGCCTCATCTCGCAGCGAGGGGGAAGTCTCATGGTTTTTCTCGAGTTGCGGCGGGAACCTGGGGTATATTCTCGAGTTACGACGGGGATGGCCCTTCCACCCACGTGTTTGTTCAGCGACGTCAGGACTCCTGCCTAGTTGCGAGGGACAACTCGTGATTCTCCTCGAGGCTTGGCAGGGCAATTGGGACACCTCTCCAGCTGAGGCGGGAGACCAAGGGTCCCTTTCCACGTGCCACAGGAATCCTGGGACTCCTATCAAGTTTCACGAGGAGTCAGGCATCGTCTCCTTTGGAGGCACTGATCTCCGCGTACCTCTGGAGTTTTCAAAGGATGTGAGGCCTCCAGTCGTGATGAGGTGGGGAACTAGGTCTTTCTCTGTGGCCTCCACAGGGGATTCAGACATCCTTTCGTCTTGGGAGATGCAAGACGAGCCTGCATTCAAGTCACGGCAGGGATATACGGCCTTATTTCGAGTCAGGGCATCGCGGTGTCCATTCCACTTGAGGCCGCACACTCAGGGTCCCTCTCACATAGCTAGAGCTGAGAGAAGCCTCCTCTTGAGGTGCTTGTGGTAAGGTGGTATTCCTCTGGAGTCGAAGCCAGGGACTAACCTCTCATCTCGAGTTGATTTTTGGTCCACAGAGCTCTTTCTTGTTGCTACAGTGACCTCACGATCCCTCTAGCCTTGAAACAGTGTTCTTGGGGTTTCACTGGAGTGCCATCAAGGAAATCAAGGCTCCTTTCATGTTTGATGTGCAACACGGAATTGCTCTGCATGCAGTGCAGGGGAATCGGGCCTCATCTCGCGGCGAGGGTGAAGTCTCATGGTTTTTCTCGAGTTGCGGCGGGAACCTGGGGTATATTCTCGAGTTACCACGGGGATGGCCCTTCCACAACGTGCTTGTTCAGCGACGTCAGGACTCCTGCCTAGTTGCGAGGGACAACTCGGGATTCTCCTCGAGGCTTGGCAGGGCAATTGGGACGCCTCTCCAGCTGAGGCGGGAGACCAAGTGTCCCTTTCCACGTGCCACAGGAATCCTGGGACTCCTATCAAGTTTCACGAGGAGTCTGGCACCGTCTCCTTTGGAGGCACTGATCTCCGTGTACCTCTGAAATTTTCAAATGATGTGAGGCCTCCGGTCGCGATGAGCTGGGGAACTAGGTCTTTCTCTGTGGTCTCCACAGGGGATTCAGACATCCTTTCGTCTTGGGAGATGCAAGACGAGCCTGCATTCAAGTCACTGCAGGGATATCCGGCTTTATTTCGCATCAGGGCATCGCGGTGTCCATTCCACTTGAGGCCGCAAACTAGGGTCCCTCTCACATACCTAGAGCTGAGAGAAGCCTCCTCTTGAGGTGCTTGTGGTAAGGTTCCTCTGAAGTCGAAGCCAGGGACTAACCTCTCATCTCGAGTTGATTTTTGGTCGATGGAGCTCTTTCGTGTTGCTACAGTGATCTCAGGATCCCTCTAGCCTTGAAACAGTGTTCTTGGGGTTTCTCTGGAATGCCATCAAGGAAATCAAGGCTCCTTTCATGTGTGATGTGCAACACGGAATTGCTCTGCAGGCAGTGCAGGGGAATCGGGCCTCATTTCACGTCGAGGGGGAAGTCTCATCATTTTTCTCGAGTTGCGGCGGGAACCTGGGGTATATTCTCGAGTTACGACGGGGATGGCCCTTCCACCCACGTGTTTGTTCAGCCACGTCAGGACTCCTGCCTAGTTGCGAAGGAAAACTCGGGATTCTCCTCGAGGCTTGGCAGGGCAATTGGGACGCCTCTCCAGCTGAGGCGGGAGACCAAGGGTCCCTTTCCACGTGCCACAGGAATCCTGGGACTCCTATCAAGTTTCACGAGGAGTCAGGCACCGTCTCCTTTGGAGGCACTGATCTCCGCGTACCTCTGGAGTTTTCAAAGAATATGAGGCCTCCGGTCGCGATGAGGTGGGGAACTAGGTCTTTCTCAGTGGTCTCCACAGGGGATTCAGACATCCTTTCGTCTTGGGAGATGCAAGACGAGCCTGCATTGAAGTCACTGCAGGGATATCCGGCCTTATTTCGAACCAGGGCATCGCGGTGTCCATTCCACTTGAGGCCGCAAACTCAGGGTCCCTCTCACATACCTAGAGCTGAGAGAAGCCTCCTCTTGAGGTGCTTGTGGTAAGGTGGTATTCCTCTGGAGTCGAAGCCAGGGACTAACCTCTCATCTCGAGTTGATTTTTGGTCGACGGAGCTCTTTCGTGTTGCTACAGTGACCTCAGGATCCCTCTAGCCTTGAAACAGTGTTCTTGGGGTTTCTCTGGAGTGCCATCAAGGAAATCAAGGCTCCTTTCATGTGTGATGTGCAACACGGAATTGCTCTGCACGCAGTGCAGGGGAATCGGGCCTCATCACGCGGCGAGGGGGAAGTCTCATGGTTTTTCTCGAGTTGCGGCGGGAACCTGGGGTATATTCTCGAGTTACGACGGGGATGGACCTTCCACACACGTGACTGTTCAGCGACGTGAGGACTCCTGCCTAGTTGCGAGGGACAACTCGGGATTCTCCTCGAGGGTTGGCAGGGCAATTGGGACGCCTCTCCAACTGAGGCGGGAGACCAAGGGTCCCTTTCCACGTGCCACAGGAATCCTGGGACTCCTATCAAGTTTCACGAGGAGTCAGGCATCGTCTCCTTTGGAGGCACTGATCTCCGCGTACCTCTGGAGTTTTCAAAGGATGTGAAGCCTCCGGACGCGATGAGGTGGGGAAATAGGTCTTTCTCTGTGGTCTCCACAGGGGATTCAGACATCCTTTTGTCTTGGGAGATGCAAGACGAGCCTGCATTCAAGTAACTGCAGGGATATCCGGCCTTATTTTGAGTCAGGGCATCGCGGTGTCTATTCCACTTGAGGCCGCAAACTCAGGGTCCCTCTCACCTAGCTAGAGCTGAGAGAAGCCTCCTCTTGAGGTGTTTGTGGTAAGGTGGTATTCCTCTGGAGTCGAAGCCAGGGATTAATCTCTCATTTCGAGTTGATTTTGGTCCACGGAGCTCTTTCGCGTTGCTACAGTGACCTCAGGATCCCTCTAGCCTTGAAACAGTGTTCTTGGGGTTTCTCTGGAGTGCCATCAAGGAAATCAAGGCTCCTTTCATGTGTGATGTGCAACACGGAATTGCTCTGCACGCAGTGCAGGGGAATCGGGCCTCATCTCACGGCGAGGGGGAAGTCTCATGGTTTTTCTCGAGTTGCGGCGGGAACCTGGGGTATATTCTCGAGTTACGACGGGGATGGCTCTTCGACCCACGTGTTTGTTCAGCGACGTCAGGACTCCTGCCTAGTTGCGAGGGACAACTCGTGATTCTCCTCGAGGCTTGGCAGGGCAATTGGGACACCTCTCCAGCTGAGGCGGGAGACCAAGGGTCCCTTTCCACGTGCCACAGGAATCCTGGGACTCCTATCAAGTTTCACGAGGAGTCAGGCATCGTCTCCTTTGGAGGCACTGATCTCCGCGTACCTCTGGAGTTTTCAAAGGATGTGAGGCCTCCAGTCGTGATGAGGTGGGGAACTAGGTCTTTCTCTGTGGTCTCCACAGGGGATTCAGACATCCTTTCGTCTTGGGAGATGCAAGACGAGCCTGCATTCAAGTAACTGCAGGGATATCCGGCCTTATTTTGAGTCAGGGCATCGCGGTGTCTATTCCACTTGAGGCCGCAAACTCAGGGTCCCTCTCACCTAGCTAGAGCTGAGAGAAGCCTCCTCTTGAGGTGCTTGTGGTAAGGTGGTATTCCTCTGGAGTCGAAGCCAGGGATTAATCTCTCATCTCGAGTTGATTTTGGTCCACGGAGCTCTTTCGCGTTGCTACAGTGACCTCAGGATCCCTCTAGCCTTGAAACAGTGTTCTTGGGGTTTCTCTGGAGTGCCATCAAGGAAATCAAGGCTCCTTTCATGTGTGATGTGCAACACGGAATTGCTCTGCACGCAGTGCAGGGGAATCGGGCCTCATCTCGCAGCGAGGGGGAAGTCTCATGGTTTTTCCCGAGTTGCGGCGGGAACCTGGGGTATATTCTCGAGTTACGACGGGGATGGCCCTTCGACCCACGTGTTTGTTCAGCGACGTCAGGACTCCTGCCTAGTTGCGAGGGACAACTCGTGATTCTCCTCGAGGCTTGGCAGGGCAATTGGGACACCTCTCCAGCTGAGGCGGGAGACCAAGGGTCCCTTTCCACGTGCCACAGGAATCCTGGGACTCCTATCAAGTTTCACGAGGAGTCAGGCATCGTCTCCTTTGGAGGCACTGATCTCCGCGTACCTCTGGAGTTTTCAAAGGATGTGAGGCCTCCAGTCGTGATGAGGTGGGGAACTAGGTCTTTCTCTGTGGCCTCCACAGGGGATTCAGACATCCTTTCGTCTTGGGAGATGCAAGACGAGCCTGCATTCAAGTCACGGCAGGGATATACGGCCTTATTTCGAGTCAGGGCATTGCGGTGTCCATTCCACTTGAGGCCGCACAATCAGGGTCCCTCTCACATAGCTAGAGCTGAGAGAAGCCTCCTCTTGAGGTGCTTGTGGTAAGGTGGTATTCCTCTGGAGTCGAAGCCAGGGACTAACCTCTCATCTCGAGTTGATTTTTGGTCCACAGAGCTCTTTCTTGTTGCTACAGTGACCTCACGATCCCTCTAGCCTTGAAACAGTGTTCTTGGGGTTTCACTGGAGTGCCATCAAGGAAATCAAGGCTCCTTTCATGTTTGATGTGCAACACGGAATTGCTCTGCATGCAGTGCAGGGGAATCGGGCCTCATCTCGCGGCGAGGGTGAAGTCTCATGGTTTTTCTCGAGTTGCGGCGGGAACCTGGGGTATATTCTCGAGTTACCACGGGGATGGCCCTTCCACACACGTGCTTGTTCAGCGAAGTCAGGACTCCTGCCTAGTTGCGAGGGACAACTCGGGATTCTCCTCGAGGTTTGGCAGGGCAATTGGGACGCCTCTCCAGCTGAGGCGGGAGACCAAGTGTCCCTTTCCACGTGCCACAGGAATCCTGGGACTCCTATCAAGTTTCACGAGGAGTCTGGCACCGTCTCCTTTGGAGGCACTGATCGCCGTGTACCTCTGAAGTTTTCAAATGATGTGAGGCCTCCGGTCGCGATGAGGTGGGGAACTAGGTCTTTCTCTGTGGTCTCCACAGGGGATTCAGACATCCTTTCGTCTTGGGAGATGCAAGACGAGCCTGCATTCAAGTCACTGCAGGGATATCCGGCTTTATTTCGCATCAGGGCATCGCGGTGTCCATTCCACTTGAGGCCGCAAACTAGGGTCCCTCTCACATACCTAGAGCTGAGAGAAGCCTCCTCTTGAGGTGCTTGTGGTAAGGTTCCTCTGAAGTCGAAGCCAGGGACTAACCTCTCATCTCGAGTTGATTTTTGGTCGATGGAGCTCTTTCGTGTTGCTACAGTGATCTCAGGATCCCTCTAGCCTTGAAACAGTGTTCTTGGGGTTTCTCTGGAATGCCATCAAGGAAATCAAGGCTCCTTTCGTGTGTGATGTGCAACACGGAATTGCTCTGCAGGCAGTGCAGGGGAATCGGGCCTCATTTCACGTCGAGGGGGAAGTCTCATCATTTTTCTCGAGTTGCGGCGGGAACCTGGGGTATATTCTCGAGTTACGACGGGCATGGCCCTTCCACCCACGTGTTTGTTCAGCCACGTCAGGACTCCTGCCTAGTTGCGAAGGAAAACTCGGGATTCTCCTCGAGGCTTGGCAGGGCAATTGGGACGCCTCTCCAGCTGAGGCGGGAGACCAAGGGTCCCTTTCCACGTGCCACAGGAATCCTGGGACTCCTATCAAGTTTCACGAGGAGTCAGGCATCGTCTCCTTTGGAGGCACTGATCTCCGCGTACCTCTGGAGTTTTCAAAGGATATGAGGCCTCCGGTCGCGATGAGGTGGGGAACTAGGTCTTTCTCAGTGGTCTCCACAGGGGATTCAGACATCCTTTCGTCTTGGGAGAGGCAAGACGAGCCTGCATTGAAGTCACTGCAGGGATATCCGGCCTTATTTCGAACCAGGGCATCGCGGTGTCCATTCCACTTGAGGCCGCAAACTCAGGGTCCCTCTCACATACCTAGAGCTGAGAGAAGCCTCCTCTTGAGGTGCTTGTGGTAAGGTGGTATTCCTCTGGAGTCGAAGCCAGCGACTAACATCTCATCTCGAGTTGATTTTTGGGCCACGGAGCTCTTTCGTGTTGCTACAGTGACCTCAGGATCCCTCTAGCCTTGAAACAGTGTTCTTGGGGTTTCTCTGGAGTGCCATCAAGGAAATCAAGGCTCCTTTCATGTGTGATGTGCAACACGGAATTGCTCTGCATGCAGTGCAGGGGAATCAGGCCTCATCTCGCGGCGAGGGGGAAGTCTCATGGTTTTTCTCGAGTTGCGGCAGGAACCTGGGGTATATTCTCGAGTTACGACGGGGATGGCCCTTCCACCCACGTGCTTGTTCAGCGACGTCAGGACTCCTGCCTAGTTGCGAGGGACAACTCGGGATTCTCCTCGAGGCTTGGCAGGGCAATTGGGACACCTCTCTAGCTGAGGCGGGAGACCAAGGGTCCCTTTCCACGTGCCACAGGAATCCTGGGACTCCTATCAATTTTCACGAGGAGTCAGGTATCGTCTCCTTTGGAGGCACTGATCTCCGCGTACCTCTGGAGTTTTCAAATGATGTGAGGCCTCCGGTCGCGATGAGGTGGGGAACTAGGTCTTTCTCTGTGGTCTCCACAGGGGATTCAGACATCCTTTCGTCTTGGGAGATGCAAGACGAGCCTGCATTGAAGTCACTGCAGAGATATCCGGCCTTATTTCGAGGCAGGGTATCGCGGTGTCCATTCCACTTGAGGCCGCAAACTCAGGGTCCCTCTCACATACCTAGAGCTGAGAGAAGCCTCCTCTTGAGGTGCTTGTGGTAAGGTGGTGTTCCTCTGGAGTCGAAGCCAGGGACTAACCTCTCATCTCGAGTTGATTTTTGGTCCACGGAGCTCTTTCGTGTTGCTACAGTGACCTCAGGATCCCTCTAGCCTTGAAACAGTGTTCTTGGGGTTTCTCTGGAGTGCCATCAAGGAAATCAAGGCTCCTTTCATGTGTGATGTGCAACACGGAATTGCTCTGCACGCAGTGCAGGGGAACCGGGCCTCATCTCGTGGCGAGGGGGAAGTCTCATGGTTTTTCTCGAGTTGCGGCGGGAACCTGGGCTATATTCTCGAGTTACGACAGGGATGGCCTTTCCACCCACGTGTTTCTTTAGCGACGTCAGGACTCCTGCCTAGTTGCGAGGGACAACTCGGGATTCTCCTCGAGGCTTGGCAGGGCAATTGGGACGCCTCTCCAGCTGAGGCGGGAGACCAAGGGTCCATTTCCCGGTGCCACAGGAATCCTGGGACTCCTACCAAGTTTCACGGGGAGTCAGGCATCATCTCCTTTGGAGGCACTGATCTCCACGTACCTCTGGAGTTTTCAAAGGATGTGAGGCCTCCGGTCGCGATGAGGTGGCGAACTAGATCTTTCTCTGTGGTCTCCACAGTGGATTCAGACATCCTTTCGTCTTGGGAGATGCAAGACGAGCCTGCATTCAAATCACTGTAGGGATATCCGGCCTTATTCGAGTCAGGGCATCGCGGTGTCCATTTCACTTGAGGCCGCAAACTCAGGGTCCCTCTCACATACCTAGAGCTGAGAGAAGCCTCCTCTTGAGGTGCTTGTGGTAAGGTGGTATTCTTCTGGAGTCGAAGTCAGGGACTAACCTCTCATATCGAGTTGATTTTTGGGCCACGGAGCTCTTTCTTGTTGGTACAGTGACCTCAGGATCCCTCTAGCCTTGAAACAGTGTTCTTGGGGTTTCTCTGGAGTGCCATCAAGGAAATCAAGGCTCCTTTCATGTGTGATGTGCAACACGGAATTGCTCTGCACGCAGTGCAGGGGAATCGGGCCTCATCTCGCGGCGAGGGGGAAGTCTCATGGTTTTTCTCGAGTTGCGGCGGGAACCTGGGGTATATTCTCGAGTTACGACGGGGATGGCCCTTCCACACACGTGCTTGTTCAGCGACGTCAGGACTCCTGCCTAGTTGCGAGGGACAACTCGGGATTCTCCTCGAGGCTTGGCAGGGCAATTGGGACGCCTCTCCAGCTGAGGCGGGAGACCAAGGGTCCCTTTCCACGTGCCACAGGAATCCTGGGACTCCTATCAAGTTTCACGAGGAGTCAGGCATCGTCTCCTTTGGAGGCACTGATCTCCGCATACCTCTGGAGTTTTCAAAGGATGTGAGGCCTCCGGTCGCGATGAGGTGTGGAACTAGGTCTTTCTCTGTGGTCTCCACAGGGGATTCAGACATCCTTTCGTCTTGGGAGATGCAAGACGAGCCTGCATTCAAGTCACTGCAGAGATATCCGGCCTTATTTCGAACCAGGGCATCGCGGTGTCCATTCCACTTGAGGCCGCAAACTCAGGGTCCCTCTCACATACCTAGAGCTGAGAGAAGCCTCCTCTTGAGGTGCTTGTGGTAAGGTGGTATTCCTCTGGAGTCGAAGCCAGGGACTAACCTCTCATCTCGAGTTGATTTTTGGTCCACGGAGCTCTTTCGTGTTGCTACAGTGACCTCAGGATCCCTCTAGCCTTGAAACAGTGTTCTTGGGGTTTCTCTGGAGTGCCATCAAGGAAATCAAGGCTCCTTTCATGTGTGATGTGCAACACGGAATTGCTCTGCTCGCAGTGCAGGGGAATCGGGCCTCATCACGCGGCGAGGGGGAAGTCTCATGGTTTTTCTCGAGTTGCGGCGGGAACCTGGGGTATATTCTCGAGTTACGACGGGGATGGCCCTTCCACACACGTGACTGTTCAGCGACGTCAGGACTCCTGCCTAGTTGCGAGGGACAACTCGGGATTCTCCTCGAGGGTTGGCAGGGCAATTGGGACGCCTCTCCAACTGAGGCGGGAGACCAAGGGTCCCTTTCCACGTGCCACAGGAATCCTGGGACTCCTATCAAGTTTCACGAGGAGTCAGGCATCGTCTCCTTTGGAGGCACTGATCTCCGCGTACCTCTGGAGTTTTCAAAGGATGTGAGGCCTCCGGACGCGATGAGGTGGGGAAATAGGTCTTTCTCTGTGGTCTCCACAGGGGATTCAGACATCCTTTCGTCTTGGGAGATGCAAGACGAGCCTGCATTCAAGTAACTGCAGGGATATCTGGCCTTATTTTGAGTCAGGGCATCGCGGTGTCTATTCCACTTGAGGCCGCAAACTCAGGGTCCCTCTCACCTAGCTAGAGCTGAGAGAAGCCTCCTCTTGAGGTGCTTGTAGTAAGGTGGTATTCCTCTGGAGTCGAAGCCAGGGATTAATCTCTCATCTCGAGTTGATTTTGGTCCACGGAGCTCTTTCGCGTTACTACAGTGACCTCAGGATCCCTCTAGCCTTGAAACAGTGTTCTTGGGGTTTCTCTGGAGTGCCATAAAGGAAATCAAGGCTCCTTTCATGTGTGATGTGCAACACGGAATTGCTCTGCACACAGTGCAGGGGAATCGGGCCTCATCTCGCGGCGAGGGGGAAGTCTCATGGTTTTTCTCGAGTTGCGGCGGGAACCTGGGCTATATTCTCGAGTTACGACAGGGATGGCCTTTCCACCCACGTGTTTCTTTAGCGACGTCAGGACTCCTGCCTAGTTGCGAGGGACAACTCGGGATTCTCCTCGAGGCTTGGCAGGGCAATTGGGACGCCTCTCCAGCTGAGGCGGGAGACCAAGGGTCCATTTCCCGGTGCCACAGGAATCCTGGGACTCCTACCAAGTTTCACGGGGAGTCAGGCATCATCTCCTTTGGAGGCACTGATCTCCACGTACCTCTGGAGTTTTCAAAGGATGTGAGGCCTCCGGTCGCGATGAGGTGGCGAACTAGATCTTTCTCTGTGGTCTCCACAGTGGATTCAGACATCCTTTCGTCTTGGGAGATGCAAGACGAGCCTGCATTCAAATCACTGTAGGGATATCCGGCCTTATTCGAGTCAGGGCATCGCGGTGTCCATTTCACTTGAGGCCGCAAACTCAGGGTCCCTCTCACATACCTAGAGCTGAGAGAAGCCTCCTCTTGAGGTGCTTGTGGTAAGGTGGTATTCTTCTGGAGTCGAAGTCAGGGACTAACCTCTCATATCGAGTTGATTTTTGGGCCACGGAGCTCTTTCTTGTTGGTACAGTGACCTCAGGATCCCTCTAGCCTTGAAACAGTGTTCTTGGGGTTTCTCTGGAGTGCCATCAAGGAAATCAAGGCTCCTTTCATGTGTGATGTGCAACACGGAATTGCTCTGCACGCAGTGCAGGGGAATCGGGCCTCATCTCGCGGCGAGGGGGAAGTCTCATGGTTTTTCTCGAGTTGCGGCGGGAACCTGGGGTATATTCTCGAGTTACGACGGGGATGGCCCTTCCACACACGTGCTTGTTCAGCGACGTCAGGACTCCTGCCTAGTTGCGAGGGACAACTCGGGATTCTCCTCGAGGCTTGGCAGGGCAATTGGGACGCCTCTCCAGCTGAGGCGGGAGACCAAGGGTCCCTTTCCACGTGCCACAGGAATCCTGGGACTCCTATCAAGTTTCACGAGGAGTCAGGCATCGTCTCCTTTGGAGGCACTGATCTCCGCATACCTCTGGAGTTTTCAAAGGATGTGAGGCCTCCGGTCGCGATGAGGTGTGGAACTAGGTCTTTCTCTGTGGTCTCCACAGGGGATTCAGACATCCTTTCGTCTTGGGAGATGCAAGACGAGCCTGCATTCAAGTCACTGCAGAGATATCCTGCCTTATTTCGAACCAGGGCATCGCGGTGTCCATTCCACTTGAGGCCGCAAACTCAGGGTCCCTCTCACATACCTAGAGCTGAGAGAAGCCTCCTCTTGAGGTTCTTGTGGTATGGTGGTATTCCTCTGGAGTCGAAGCCAGGGACTAACCTCTCATCTCGAGTTGATTTTTGGTCCACGGAGCTCTTTCGTGTTGCTACAGTGACCTCAGGATCCCTCTAGCCTTGAAACAGTGTTCTTGGGGTTTCTCTGGAGTGCCATCAAGGAAATCAAGGCTCCTTTCATGTGTGATGTGCAACACGGAATTGCTCTGCTCGCAGTGCAGGGGAATCGGGCCTCATCACGCGGCGAGGGGGAAGTCTCATGGTTTTTCTCGAGTTGCGGCGGGAACCTGGGGTATATTCTCGAGTTACGACGGGGATGGCCCTTCCACACACGTGACTGTTCAGCGACGTCAGGACTCCTGCCTAGTTGCGAGGGACAACTCGGGATTCTCCTCGAGGGTTGGCAGGGCAATTGGGACGCCTCTCCAACTGAGGCGGGAGACCAAGGGTCCCTTTCCACGTGCCACAGGAATCCTGGGACTCCTATCAAGTTTCACGAGGAGTCAGGCATCGTCTCCTTTGGAGGCACTGATCTCCGCGTAGGTCTGGAGTTTTCAGAGGATGTGAGGCCTCCGGACGCGATGAGGTGGGGAAATAGGTCTTTCTCTGTGGTCTCCACAGGGGATTCAGACATCCTTTCGTCTTGGGAGATGCAAGACGAGCCTGCATTCAAGTAACTGCAGGGATATCTGGCCTTATTTTGAGTCAGGGCATCGCGGTGTCTATTCCACTTGAGGCCGCAAACTCAGGGTCCCTCTCACCTAGCTAGAGCTGAGAGAAGCCTCCTCTTGAGGTGCTTGTAGTAAGGTGGTATTCCTCTGGAGTCGAAGCCAGGGATTAATCTCTCATCTCGAGTTGATTTTGGTCCACGGAGCTCTTTCGCGTTGCTACAGTGACCTCAGGATCCCTCTAGCCTTGAAACAGTGTTCTTGGGGTTTCTCTGGAGTGCCATCAAGGAAATCAAGGCTCCTTTCATGTGTGATGTGCAACACGGAATTGCTCTGCACACAGTGCAGGGGAATCGGGCCTCATCTCGCGGCGAGGGGGAAGTCTCATGGTTTTTCTCGAGTTGCGGCGGGAACCTGGGGTATATTCTCGAGTTACGACGGGGATGGCCCTTCGACCCACGTGTTTGTTCAGCGACGTCAGGACTCCTTCCTAGTTGCGAGGGACAACTCGTGATTCTCCTCGAGGCTTGGCAGGGCAATTGGGACACCTCTCCAGCTGAGGCGGGAGACCAAGGGTCCCTTTCCACGTGCCACAGGAATCCTGGGACTCCTATCAAGTTTCACGAGGAGTCAGGCATCGTCTCCTTTGGAGGCACTGACCTGCGCGTACCTCTGGAGTTTTCAAAGGATGTGAGGCCTCCAGTCGTGATGAGGTGGGGAACTAGGTCTTTCTCTGTGGCCTCTACAGGGGATTCAGACATCCTTTCGTCTTGGGAGATGCAAGACGAGCCTGCATTCAAGTCACGGCAGGGATATACGGCCTTATTTCGAGTCAGGGCATCGCGGTGTCCATTCCACTTGAGGCCGCAAACTCAGGGTCCCTCTCACATAGCTAGAGCTGAGAGAAGCCTCCTCTTGAGGTGCTTGTGGTAAGGTGGTATTCCTCTGGAGTCGAAGCCAGGGACTAACCTCTCATCTCGAGTTGATTTTTGGTCCACAGAGCTCTTTCTTGTTGCTACAGTGACCTCACGATCCCTCTAGCCTTGAAACAGTGTTCTTGGGGTTTCACTGGAGTGCCATCAAGGAAATCAAGGCTCCTTTCATGTTTGATGTGCAACACGGAATTGCTCTGCATGCAGTGCAGGGGAATCGGGCCTCATCTCGCGGCGAGAGTGAAGTCTCATGGTTTTTCTCGAGTTGCGGCGGGAACCTGGGGTATATTCTCGAGTTACCACGGGGATGGCCATTCCACACACGTGCTTGTTCAGCGACGTCAGGACTCCTGCCTAGTTGCGAGGGACAACTCGGGATTCTCCTCGAGGCTTCGCAGGGCAATTGGGACGCCTCTCCAGCTGAGGCGGGAGACCAAGGGTCCCTTTCCACGTGCCACAGGAAACCTGGGACTCCTATCAAGTTTGACGAGGAGTCAGGCATCGTCTCCTTTGGAGGCAAGGATCTCCGCGTACCTCTGGAGTTTTCAAAGGATGTGAGGCCTCCGGTCGCGATGAGGTGGGGAACTAGGTCTTTCTCTGTGGTCTCCACAGGGGATTCAGACATCCTTTCATTTTGGGTGATGCAAGACGAGCCTGCATTCAAGTCACTGCAGGGATATCCGGCCTTATTTCGAGTCAGGGCATCGCAGTGTCCATTCCACTTGAGGCCGCAAACTCAGGGTCCCTCTCACATACATAGAGCTGAGAGAAGTCTCCTCTTGAGGTGCTTGTGGTAAGGTGTTATTCCTCTGGAGTCGAAGCCAGGGACTAACCTCTCATCTCGAGTTGATTTTTGGTCCACGGAGCTCTTTCGTGTTGCTACAGTGACCTCAGGATCCCTCTAGCCTTGAAACAGAGTTCTTGGGGTTTCTCTGGAGTGCCATCAAGGAAATCAAGGCTCCTTTCATGTGTGATGTGCAACACGGAATTGCTCTGCACGCAGTGCTGGGGAATCGGGCCTCATCTCGCGGCGAGGGGGAAGTCTCATGGTTTTTTTCGAGTTGCGGCGGGAACCTGGGGTATATTCTCGAGTTACGACGGGAATGGCCCTTCCACTCACGTGTTTGTTCAGCGACGTCAGGACTCCTGCCTAGTTGCGAGGCACAACTCGGGATTCTCCTCGAGGTTGGCAGGGCAATTGGAACGCCTCTCCAGCTGAGGCGGGAGACCAAGGGTCCCTTTCCACGTGCCACAGTAATCCTGGGACTCCTATCAAGTTTCACGAGGAGTCAGGCATCGTCTCCTTTGGAGGCTCTGATTTCCGCGTACCTCTGGAATTTTCAAAGGATGTGAGGCCTCCGGTCGCGATGAGGTGAGGAACTAGGTCTTTCTCTGTGGTCTCCACAGGGGATTCAGACATCCTTTCGTCTTGGGAGATGCAAGACCAGCCTGCATTGAAGTCACTGCAGTGATATCCGGCCTTATTTCACGTCAGGGAATCGCGGTGTCCATTCCACTTGAAGCCGCAAAATGAGGGTCCCTCTCACATACCTAGAGCTGAGAGAAGCCTCCTCTTGAGTTGCTTGTGGTAATGTGGTATTCCTCTGGAGTCGAAGCCAGGGACTAACCTCTCATCTCGAGTTGATTTTTGGTCGATGGAGCTCTTTCGTGTTGCTGCAGTGACCTCAGGATCCCTCTAGCCTTGAAACAGTGTTCTTGGGGTTTCTCTGAAGTGCCATCAAGAAAATGAAGGCTCCTTTCATGTTTGATGTGCAACACGGCATTGCTCTGCATGCAGTGCAGGGGAATCGGGCCTCATCTCACGGCGAGGGGGAAGTCTCACAGTTTTTCTCGAGTTGCGGCAGGAACCTGGGATATATTCTCGAGTTACGACGGGGATGGCCCTTCCACCCAGGTTTTTGTTCAGCGACGTCAGGACTCCTGCCTAGTTGCGAGGGACAACTCTGGATTCTCCTCGAGGCTTGGCAGGGCAATTGGGACGCCTCTCCAGCTGAGGCGGGAGACCAAGGGTCCCTTTCCATGTGCCACAGGAATTCTGGTTCTCCTGTCAAGTTTCACGAGGAGTCAGGCATCGTCTCCTTTGGAGGCACTGATCTCCGCGTACCTCTGGAGTTTTCAAAGGATGTGAGGCCTCCGGTCGCGATGAGGTGGGGAACTATGTCTTTCTCTGTGGTCTCCACAGGGGATTCAGACATCCTTTCGTCTTGGGAGATGCAAGACGAGCCTGCATTCAAGTCACTGCAGTGATATCCGGCCTTATTTCACGTCAGGGAATCGCGGTGTCCATTCCACTTGAATCCGCAAAATGAGGGTCCCTCTCACATAGCTAGAGCTGAGAGAAGCCACCTCTTGAGGTGCTTGTGGTAAGGTGGTATTCCTCTGGAGGCGAAGCCAGGGACGAACCTCTCATCTCGAGTTGATTTTTGGTCCACGGAGCTCTTTAGTGTGGCTACAGTGACCTCAGGATCCCTCTAGCCTTGAAACAGTGTTCTTGGGGTTTCTCTGGAGTGCCATCAAGAAAATGAAGGCTCCTTTCATGTTTGATGTGCAACACGGCATTGCTCTGCAGGCAGTGCAGGGGAATCGGGCCTCATCTCACGGCGAGGGGGAAGTCTCATAGTTTTTCTCGAGTTGCAGCGGGAACCTGGGGTATATTCTCGAGTTACGACGGGGATGGCCCTTCCACACACGTGTTTGTTCATCCAAGTAAGTACTCCTTCCTAGTTGCGAGGGACAACTCGGGATTCTCCTCGAGGCTTGGCAGGGCAATTGGGACGCCTCTCCAGCTGAGGCGGGAGACCAAGGGTCCCTTTCCACGTGCCACAGGAATCCTGGGACTTCTGTCAAGTTTCACGAGGAGTCAGGCATTGTCTGCTTTGGAGGCACTGATCTCCGCATACCTCTGGAGTTTTCAAAGGATGTGAGGCCTCCAGTCGCCATGAGGTTAGGAACTAGGTCTTTCTCTGTGGTCTTCACAGGGGATTCAGACATCCTTTCGTCTTGGGAGATGCAAGACGAGCCTGCATTCAAGTCACTGCAGGGATATCCTGCCTTATTTCGAGTCAGGGCATCGCGGTGTCCATTCCAGTTGAGGCTGCAAACTCAGGGTCCCTCTCACATACCTAGAGCTGAGAGAAGCCTCCTCTTGAGGTGCTTGTGGTAAGGTGGTATTCCTCTGGAGTCAAAGCCAGGGCCTAACCTCTCATCTCGAGTTGATTTTTGGTCCACGGAGCTCTTTAGTGTGGCTACAGTGACCTCAGGATCCCTCTAGCCTTGGAACAGTGTTCTTGGGGTTTCTCTGAAGTGCCATCAAGGAAATCAAGGCTCCTTTCATGTGTGATGTGCAACACGGAATTACTTTGCATGCAGTGCAGGGGAATCGGGCCGCATTTTGCGGCGAGGGAGAAGTCTCATTGTTTTTCTCGAGTTGCGGCGGGAACCTGGGGTATATTCTCGAGTTACGACGGGGAGGGCCCTTCCACCCACGTGTTTGTTCAGCCATGTCAGGACTCCTGCCTAGTTACGAGGGACAACTCGGGATTCTCCTCGAGGCTTGGCAGGGCAATTGGGACGCCTCTCCAGCTGAGGCGGGAGACCAAGGGTCCCTTTCCACGTGCCACAGGAATCCTGGGACTCCTATCAAGTTTCACGAGGAGTCAGGCATCGTCTCCTTTGGAGGCACTGATCTCCGCGTACCTCTGGAGTTTTCAAAGGATGTGAGGACTCCGGTCGCGATGAGGTGGGGAACTACGTCTTTCTCTGTGGTCTCCACAGGGTATTCAGACATCCTTTCATCTTGAGAGATGCAAGACGAGCCTGCATTCAAGACACTGCAGGGATATCCGGCCTTATTTCGCGTCAGGGCATGGCGGTGTCCATTCCACTTGAGGCCGCAATATCAGGGTCCCTCTCACATACCTAAAGCTGAGAGAAGCCTCCTCTTGAGGTGCTTGTGGTAAGGTGGTATTCCTCTGGAGTCGAAGCCAGGGACTAACCTCTCATCTCGAGTTGATTTTTGGTCCACGGAGCTGTTTCGTGTTGCTACAGTGACCTCAGGATCCCTCTAGCCTTGAAACAGTGTTCTTGGTGTTTCTCTGGAGTGCCATGAAGGAAATCAAGGCTCCTTTCATGTTAGATGTGCAACACGGATTGCTCAGCATGCAGTGCAGGGGAATCGGGCCTCATCTCGCGGCGAGGGGGAAGTCTCATGGTTTTTCTCGAGTTGCGGCGGGAACCTGGGGTATATTCTCGAGTTACGACGGGGATGGCCCTTCCACCCACGTGTTTGTTCAGCGACGTCAGGACTCCTTCCTAGTTGCGAGGGACAACTCGTGATTCTCCTCCAGGCTAGCCAGGGCAATTGGGACGCCTCTCCAACTGAGGCGGGAGACCAAGGGTCCCTTTCCACGTGCCACAGGAAACCTGGGACTCCTATCAAGTTTCACGAGGAGTCAGCCATCGTCTCCTTTGGAGGCACTTATCTTCGTGTACCTCTGGAGTTTTCAAAGGATGTGAGGCCTCTGGTCGTGATGAGGTGGGGAACTAGGTCTTTTTCTATTGTCTCCACAGGGGATTCAGACATACTTTCGTCTTGGGAGATGCAAGACGAGCCTGCATTCAAGTCATGCAAGAATATCCGGCCTTATTTCGAGTCAGGGCATCACGGTGTCCATTCCACTTGAGGCCGCAAACTCAGGGTCCCTCTCAGATACCTAGAGCTGAGAGAAGCGTCATCTTGAGGTGCTTGTGGTAAGGTGGTATTCCTCTGGAGTGGAAGCCAGGGACTAACCTCTCATCTCGAGTTGATTTTTGGTCCACGGAGCTCTTTCGTGTGGCTACGGTGACCTCAGGATCCCTCTAGCCTTGAAACACAGTTCTCTGGGTTTCTCTGGAGTGCCATCAAGGAAAATAAGGCTCCTTTCATGTGTGATGTGCAACACGGAATTACTCTGCATGCAGTGCAGGGGAATCGGGCCTCATTTTGCGGCGAGGGGGAAGTCTCATGGTTTTTCACGAGTTGCGGCGGGAACCTGGGGTATATTCTCGAGTTACGACGGGGATAGCCCTTCCACCCACGTGTTTGTTCAGCCATGTCAAGACTCCTGCCTAGTTGCGAGGGACAACTCGGGATTCTCCTGGGGGTTTGGCAGGGCAATTGGGACGCCTCTCCAGCTGAGGCGGTAGACCAAGGGTCCCTTTCCATGTGCCACAGGAATCCTGGGACTCCTATCAAGTTTCACGAGGAGTCAGGCATCGTCTCCTTTGGAGGCACTGATCTCCGCGTACCTCTGGAGTTTTCAAAGGATTTGAGGCCTCCGGTTGCGATGAGGTGGGGAAGTAGGTTTTCTCTGTGGTCTCCACAGTGGATTCAGACATCATTTCGTCTTGGGAGATGCAAGACGAGCCTGCATTCAAGTCACTGCAGGGAAATCCGGCCTTATTTCGAGTCAGGGCTTCGCGGTGTCCATTCCACTTGAGGCCACAAACTCAGGGTCCCTCTCACATAGCTAGAGCTGAGAGAAGCCTCCTCTTTAGGTGCTTGTGGAAAGGTGGTATTCCTCTGGAGTCGAAGCCAGGGACTAACCTCTCATCTCGAGTTGATTCCTGGTCCACGGAGCTCTTTCGTGTTGCTACAGTGACCTCAGGATCCCTCTAGCCTTGAAACAGTGTTCTTGGGGTTTCTCTGGAGTGCCATCAAGAAATCAAGGCTCCTTTCATGTGTGATGTGCAACACGGAATTGCTCTGCACGCAGTGCAGGGGAATCGGGCCTCATCTCGCGGCGAGGGGAAAGTCTCATGGTTTTTCTCGAGTTGCGGCGGGAACCTGGGGTATATTCTCGAGTTACGACGGGGATGGCCCTTCCACCCACGTGTTTGTTCAGCGACGTCAGGACTCCTGCCTAGTTGCGAGGGACAACTCGGGATTCTCCTCGAGGCTTGGCAGGGCAATTGGGACGCCTTTCCAGCTGAGGCGGGAGACCAAGGGTCCCTTTCCACGTGCCACAGGAATCCTGGGACTCCAATCAAGTTTCACGAGGAGTCAGGCATCGTCTCCTTTGGACGCACTGATCTCCGCGTACCTCTGGAGTTTTCAAAGGATGTGAGGCCTCCGGTCGCGATGAGGTGGGGAACTAGGTCTTTCTCTGTGGTCTCCACAGGGGATTCAGACATCCTTTCGTCTTGGGAGATGCAAGACGAGCCTGCATTCAAGTCACTGCAGGGATATCCGGACTTATTTCGCGTCAGGGCATCGCGGTGTCCATTCCACTTGAGGCCGAAAAATCAGGGTCCCTCTCACATACCTAGAGCTGAGAGAAGCCTCCTCTTGAGGTGCTTGTGGTAAGGTGGTATTCCTCTGGAGTCGAAGCCAGGGACTAACCTCTCATCTCGTGTTGATTTTTGGCCCACGGAGCTCTTTCGTGTTGCTACAGTGACCTCAGGATCCCTCTAGCCTTGAAACAGTGTTCTTGGGGTTTCTCTGGAGTGCCATCAAGAAAATCAAGGCTCCTTTCATGTGTGATGTGCAACACGGAATTGCTCTGCACGCAGTGCAGGGGAATCGGGCCTCATCTCGCGGCGAGGGGGAAGTCTCATGGTTTTTCTTGAGTTGCGGCGGGAACCTGGCGTATATTCTCGAGTTACGACGGGTATGGCCCTTCCACCCACGTGTTTGTTCAGCGACGTCAGGACTCCTGCCTAGTTGCGTGGGACAACTCGGGATTCTCCTCGAGGCTTGGCAGCGCAATTGGGACGCCTCTCCAGCTGAGGCGGGAGACCAAGGGTCCCTTTCCACGTGCCACAGGAATCCTGGGACTCCTATCAAGTTTCAGGAGGAGTCAGACATCGTCTCCTTTGGAGGCACGGATCTCCGCGTACCTCTGAAGTTTTCAAAGGATGTGCGGCCTCCCGTCGCGAAGATGTGGGGAACTAGGTCTTTCTCTGTGGTCTCCACAGGGGATTCAGACATCCTTTCGTCTTGGGAGATGCAAGACGAGCCTGCATTCAAGTCACTGCAGGGATATCCGGCCTTATTCCGAGTCAGGGCATCGGGGTGTCCATTCCACTTGAGGCGGCAAACTCAGGGTCCCTCTCAGATACCTAGAGCTGAGAGAAGCCTCCTCTTGAGGTGCTTGTGGTAAGGTGGTATTCCTCTGGAGTAGAAGCCAGGGACTAACCTCTCATCTCGAGTTGATTTTTGGTCCACGGAGCTGTTTCTTGTTACTACAGTGACCTCAGGTTCCGTCTAGCCTTGAAACAGTGTTCTTGGGGTTTTTCTCAAGTGCCATCAAGGAAATCAAGGCTCCTTTCATGTGTGATGTGCAACACGGAATTGCTCTGCACGCAGTGCAGGGTATCGGGCCTCATTTTGCGGCGAGGGGGAAGTCTAATGGTTTTTCTCGAGTTGCGGTGGGAACCTGGGGTATATTCTCGAGTTACGATGGGGATAGCCCTTCCACCCACGTGTTTGTTCAGCGACGTCAGGACTCCTGCCTAGTTGCGAGGGACAACTCGGGATTCTCCTCGAGGCTTGGCAGGGCAATTGGGACGCCTCTCCAGCTGAGGCGGGAGACCAAGGGTCCCTTTCCACGTGCCACAGGAATCCTGGGACTCCTATGAAGTTTCACGAGGAGTCAGGCATCGTCTTCTTTGGAGGCACTGATCACCGCGTACCCCTGGAGTTTTCAAAGGATGTGAGGCCTCCGGTCGCGATGAGGTGGGGAACTAGGTCTTTCTCTGTGGTCTCCACAGGGGATTCAGAAATCCTTTCGTCTTGGGAGATGCAAGACGAGCCTGCATTCAAGTCACTGCAGGGATATTGGGCCTTATTTCGAGTCAGGGCATCGCGGTGTCCATTCCACTTGAGGCCGCAAACTCAGGGTCCCTCTCACATACCTAGAGCTGAGAGAAGCCTCCTCTTGAGGTGCTTGTGGTAAGGTGGTTTCCTTTGGAGTCGAAGCCAGGGACTAACCTCTCATCTCGAGTTGATTTTTGGTCCACGGAGCTCTTTCGTGTTGCTACAGTGACCTCAGGATCCCTCTAGCCTTGAAACAGTGTTCTTGGGGTTTCTCTGGAGTGCCATCAAGGAAATCAAGTCTCCTTTCATGTGTGATGTACAACACGGAATTGCTCTGCATGCAGTGCATGGGAATCGGCGCTCATCTTGCGGCGAGGGGGAAGTCTCATGGTTTTTCTCAAGTTGCGGAGGGAACCTGGGGTATATTTTCGTGTTACGACGGGGATGGCCCTTCCACCCACGTGTTTGTTCAGCGACGTCAGGACTCCTGCCTAGTTGCGAGGGACAACTCGGGATTCTCCTCGAGGCTTGGCAGGGCAATTGGGACGCCTCTCCAGCTGAGGCGGGAGACCAATGGTCCCTTTCCACGTGCCACAGGAATCCTGGGACTCCTATCAAGTTTCACGAGGAGTCAGGCATCGTCTCCTTTGTAGGCACTGATCTCCGCGTACCTCTGGAGTTTTCAAAGGATGTGAGGCCTCCGGTCGCGATGAGGTGGGGAACTAGGTCTTTCTCTGTGGTCTCCACAGGGGATTCAGACATCCTTTCGTCTTGGGAGATGCAAGACGAGACTGCATTCAAGTCACTGCAGGGATATCCGGCGTTATTTCGAGTCAGGGCATCCCGGTGTCCATTCCACTTGAGGCCGCAAACTCAGGGTCCCTCTCACATAGCTAGAGCTGAGAGAAGCCTCCTCTTGAGGTGCTTACGGTAAGGTGGTATTCCTCTGGAGTCGAAGCCAGGGACTACCCTCTCATCTCGAGTTGATTTTTGGTCCACGGAGCTCTTTCGTGTTGCTACAGTGACCTCAGGATCCCTCTAGCCTTTAAACAGTGTTCTTGGGGTTTCTCTGGAGTGCCATCAAGGAAATCTAGGCTCCTTTCATGTGTGATGTGCCACACGGAATTGCTCTGCACGCAGTGCAGGGTATCGGGCCTTATTTTGCGGCGAGGGGGAAGTCTCATGATTTTTTTCGAGTTGCGATGGGAACCTGGGGTATATTCTCGAGTTACGACGAAGATGGCTCTTCCACCCACGTGTTTGTTCAGCGACGTCAGACTCCTGCCTAGTTGCCAGGGACAACTCGGGATTCCCCTCGAGGCTTGGCAGGGCAATTGGGACGCCTCTCCAGCTGAGGCGGGAGACCAAGGGTCCCTTTCCATGTGCCACAGGAATCCTGGGACTCCTATCAAGTTTCATGAGGAGTCAGGCATCGTCTCCTTTGGAGGCACTGATTTCCGCGTACCTCTGGAGTTTTCAAAGGATGTGAGGCCTCCGGTCGAGATGAGGTGGGGAACTAGTTCTTTCCCTGTGGTCTCCACAAGGGATTCAGACATCCTTTCATCTTGGGAGATGCAAGACGAGCCTGCATTCAAGTCACTGCAGGAATATCCGGCCTTATTTCCTGTCAGGGCATCGCAGTGTCCATTCCACTTGAGGCCGCAAAATCAGGGTCCCTCTCACATACCTAGAGCTGAGAGAAGCCTCCTCTTGAGGTGCTTGTGGTAAGGTGGTATTCCTCTGGAGTCGAAGCCAGGGACTAACCTCTCATCTCGAGTTGATTTTTGGTCCACGGAGCTCTTTCGTGTTGCTACAGTGACGTCAGGATCCCTCTAGCCTTGAAACAGTGTTCTTGGGGTTTCTCTGGAGTGCCATCAAGGAAATCAAGGCTCCTTTCATGTGTTATGTTCAACACGGAATTGCTCTGCACGCAGTGCAGGGGAATTGGGCCTCATCTCGCAGCCATGGGGAAGTCTCATGGTTTTCCTCGAGTTGCGGCGGGAACCTGGGGTATATTCTCGAGTTACGACGGGGATGGCCCTTCCACACACGTGATTGTTCAGCGACATCAGGACTCCTGCCTAGTTGCGAGGGACAACTCGGGATTCTCCTCGAGGCTTGGCAGGGCAATTGGGACGCCTCTCCAGCTGAGGCGGGAGACCAAGGGTCCCTTTCCACGTGCCACAGAAATCCGGGGACTCCTATCAAGTTTCACGAGGAGTCAGGCATCGTCTCCTTTGGAGGCACTGATCTCCGCGTACCTCTGGAGTTTTCAAAGGATGTGAGGCCTCCGGTCGCGATGAGGTGGGGAACTAGGTCTTTCTCTGTGGTCTCCACAGGGGATTCAGATATCCCTTTGTCTTGGGAGATGCAAGACGAGCCTGCATTCAAGTCACTGCACGGATATCCGGCCTTATTTCGAGTAAGGGCATCACGGTGTCCATTCCACTTGAGGCCGCAAACTCAGGGTCCCTCTCACATAGCTAAAGCTGAGAGAAGCCTCCTCTTGAGGTGCTTGTGGTAAGGTGGTATTCCTCTGGAGTCGAAGCCAGGGACTAACCTCTCATCTCGAGTTGATTTTTGGTCCACGGAGCTCTTTAGTGTGGCTACAGTGACCTCAGGATCCCTCTAGCCTTTGAACAGTGTTCTTGGGGTTTCTCTGGAGTGCCATCAAGGAAATCAAGGCTCCTTTCATGTGTGATGTGCAACACGGAATTGCTCTGCACGCAGTGCAAGGGAATCGGGCCTCATCTCGCAGCGAGGGGGAAGTCTCATGGTTTTTCTCGATTTGCGGCGAGAACCTGGGGTATATTCTCGAGTTACGACGGAGATGTCCCTTCCACCCACGTGTTTGTTAAGCCATGTCAGGACTCCTGCCTAGTTGCGAGGGACAACTCGGGATTCTCCTCGAAGCTTGGCAGGGCAATTGGGACGCCTCTCCAGCTGATGCGGGAGACCAAGGGTCCCTTTCCACGTGCCACAGGAATCCTGGGACTCCTATAGAGTTTCACGAGAAGTCAGGCATTTTCTCCTTTGGAGGCACTGATCTCCGCATACCTCTGGAGTTTTCAAAGGATGTGAGGCCTCCAGTCGCCATGAGTTTGGGAACTAGGTCTTTCTCTGTGGTCTTCACAGGGGATTCAGACATCATTTCTTCTTGGGAGATGCAAGACGAGCCTGCATTCAAGTCACTGCAGGGATATCCTGCCTTATTTCGAGTCAGGGCATCGCGGTGTCCATTCCACTTGAGGTTGCAAACTCAGGGTTCCTCTCACATACCTAAAGCTGCGAGAAGCTTCCTCTTGAGGTGCTTGTGGTAAGCTTGTATTCCTCTGGAGTCGAAGTTAGGGACTAACCTCTCATCTCGAGTTGATTTTTGGTCCACGGAGCTCTTTCGTGTTGCTACAGTGACCTCAGGATCCCTCTAGCCTTGAAACAGTGTTTTTGGGGTTTCTCTGGAGTGCCATCAAGGAAATCAAGGCTCCTTTCATGTGTGATATGCAACACGGAATTGCTCTGCACGCAGTGTAGGGGAATCGGACCTCATATCGCGGCGAGGGCAAAGTCTCATGGTTTTTCTCGAGTTGCGGCGGGAACCTGGGGTATATTCTCGAGTTACGACGGGGATGGCCCTTCCACCCACGTGTTTGTTCAGCCATGTCAGGACTCCTGCCTAGTTGCGAGGGACAACTCGGGATTCTCCTCGAGGCTTGGCAGGGCAATTGGGACGCCTCTCCAGCTGAGGCGGGAGACCAAGGGTCCCTTTTCACGTGCCACAGCAATCCTGGGACTCCTATCAAGTTTCACGAGGAGTCAGGCATCGTCTCCTTTGGAGGCACTGATCTCCGCGTACCTCTGGAGTTTTCAAAGGATGTGAGGCCTCCGGTCGCGATGAGGTGGGGAACTAGGTCTTTCTCTGTGGTCTCCACAGGGGATTCAGACATCATTTCATCAAGGGAGATGCAAGACGAGCCTGCATTCAAGTCACTGCAGGGATATCTGGCCTTATTTCGCGTTAGGGCATCGCGGTGTCCATTCCACTTGAGGCCGCAAACTCAGGGTCCCTCTCACATACCTAGAGCTGAGAGAAGCCTCCTCTTGAGGTGCTTGTGGTAAGGTGGTATTCCTCTGGAGTCGAGGCCAGACACTAACCTCTCATCTCGAGTTGATTTTTGGTCCACGGAGCTCTTTCGTGTTGCTACAGTGACCTCAGGATCCCTCTAGCCTTGAAACAGTGTTCTTGGGGTTTCCCTGGAGTGCCATCAAGGAAATCAAGGCTCCTTTCATGTTTGATGTGCAACACGGAATTACTTTGCATGCAGAGCGGGGGAATCGGGCCTCATCTCGCGGCAAGGGGGAAGTCTCATGGTTTTTCTCGAGTTGCGGTGGGAACCTGGGGTATATTCTCGAGTTACGACGGGGATGGCCCTTCCACCCACGTGTTTGTTCAGCGACGTCAGGACTCCTGCCTAGTTGCGAGGCACAACTCGGGATTCTCCTGGGGGCTTGGCAGGGCAATTGGGACGCCTCTCCAGCTGAGGCGGGAGACCAAGTGTCTGTTTCCACGTGCCATAGGAAACCTGGGACTCCTATCAATTTTGACGAGGAGTCAGGCATCGTCTCCTTTGGAGGCACTGATCTCCGCGTACCTCTGGAGTTTTCAAAGGATGTGAGGCCTCCGGTCGCGATGAGGTGGGGAACAAGGTCTTTCTCTGTGGTCTCCACAGGGGATTCAGACATCCTTTCGTCTTGGGAGATGCAAGACGAGCCTGCATTCAAGTCACTGCAGGGATATCCGGCCTTATTTCGCGTCAGGGCATCGCGGTGTCCATTCCACTTGAGGCCGCAAACTCCTGGTCCCTCTCACATACCTAGAGCTGAGATAAGCCTGCTCTTCAGGTGCTTGTGGTAAGGTGGTATTCCTCTGGAGTCGAAGCCAGGGACTAACCTCTCATCTCGAGTTGATTTTTGTTCCACGGAGCTCTTTCGTGTTGCTACAGTGACCTCAGGATCCCTCTAGCCTTGAAACAGTGTTCTTGGGGTTTCGCTGGAGTGCCGTCAAGGAAATCAAGGCTCCTTTCATGTGTGATGTGCAACATGGAATTGCTCTGCACGCAGTGCAGGGGAATCGGGCCTCATTTCGCGGCGAGGGGGAAGTCTCACGGTTTTTCTCGAGTTGCGGCGGGAACCTGGTGTATATTCTCGAGTTACGACGGGAAGGGCCCTTCCACCCACGTGTTTCTTCAGCGACGTCAGGACTCCTGCCTAGTTGCGAGGGACAACTCGGGATTCTCCTCGAGGCTTGGCAGGGCAATTGGGACGCCTCTCCAGCTGAGGCGGGAGACCAAGGGTCCCTTTCCACGTGCCACAGGAATCCTGGGACTCCTATCAAGTTTCACGAGAGTCAGGCATCATCTCCTTTGGAGGCACTGATCTCCGCGTACCTCTGGAGTTTTCAAGGGATGTGAGGCCTCCGGTCGCGATGAGGTGGGGAACTAGGTCTTTCTCTGTGGTCTCCACAGGGGATTCAGACATCCTTTCGTCTTGGGAGATGCAAGACGAGCCTGCATTCAAGTCACTGCAGGGATATCCGGCCTTATTTCGCGTCAGGGAATCGCGGTGTCCATTCCACTTTAGGCCGCAAACTCCTGGTCCCTCTCACATACCTAGAGCTGAGAGAAGCCTCCTCTTGAGGTGCTTGTGGTAAGGTGGTATTCCTCTGGAGTCGAAGCCAGGGACTAACCTCTCATCTCGAGTTGATTTTTGGTCCACGGAGCTCTTTCTTGTGGCTACAGTGACCTCAGGATCCCTCTAGCCTTGGAACAGTGTTCTTGGGGTTTCTCTGGAGTGCCAACTAGGAAATCAAGGCTCCTTTCATGTGTGATGTGCAACACGGAATTGCTCTGCCCTCAGTGCATGGGAATCAGGCCTCATCTCGCGGCGAGGGGGAAGTCTCATGGTTTTTCTCGAGTTGTGGCGGGAACCTGGGGTATATTCTCGAGTTACGACGGGGATGGCCCGTCCACCCACGTGTTTGTTCAGCGACGTCAGGACTCCTGCCTAGTTGCGAGGGACAACTCGGGATTCTCCTGGGGGCTTGGCAGGGCAATTGGGACGCCTCTCCAGCTGAGGCGGGAGACCAAGTGTCCCTTTCCACGTGCCACAGGAAACCTGGGACTCCTATCAAGTTTGACGAGGAGTCAGGCATCGTCTCCTTTGGAGGCACTGATCTCCGCGTACCTCTGAAGTTTTCAAAGGATGTGAGGCCTCCGGTCGCGATGAGGTGGGGAACTAGGTCTTTCTCTGTGGTCTCCACAGGGGATTCAGACATCCTTTCGTCTTGGGAGATGCAAGACGAGCCTGCATTCAAGTCACTGCAGGGATATCCGGCCTTATTTCGAGTCAGGGCATCGCGGTGTCCATTCCACTTGAGGCCGCAAACTCAGGGTCCCTCTCACATATCTAGAGCTGAGCGAAGCCTCCTCTTCAGGTGCTTGTGGTAAGGTGGTGTTCCTCTGGAGTCGAAGCCAGGGACTAACCTCTCATCTCGAGTTGATTCATGGTCCACGGAGCTCTTGTTGCTACAGTGACCTCAGGATCCCTCCAGCCTTGAAACAGTGTTCTTGGGGTTTCTCTGGAGTGCCATCAAGGAAATCAAGGCTCCTTTCATGTGGGATGTGCAACACGGAATTGCTCTGCCCGCAGTGCAGGGGAATCGGGCCTCATCTCGCGGCGAGGGGGAAGTCTCTTGGTTTTTCTCGAGTTGCGGCGGGAACCTGGGGTATATTCTCGAGTTACGACGGGGATGGCCCTTCCACCCACGTGTTTGTTCAGCGACGTCAGGACTCCTGCCTAGTTGCGAGGGACTACTCGGGATTCTCCTCGAGGCTTGGCAGGGCAATTGGGACGCCTCTCCAGCTGAGGCGGGAGACCAAGGGTCCCTTTCCACGTGCCACAGGAATCCTGGGACTCCTATCACGTTTCACAAGGAGTCAGGCATCGTCTCCTTTGGAGGCACTGATCTTAAGTACCTCTGGAGTTTTCAAAGAATGTGAGGCCTCCGGTCGCGATGAGGTGGGGAACTAGTTCTTTTTCTGTGGTCTCCACAGGGGAGTCAGACATCCTTTCGTCTTGGGAGATGCAAGACGAGCCTGCATTCAAGTCACTGCAGGGATATCCGGCCTTATTTCGAGTCAGGGCATCGCGGTGTCCATTCCACTTGAGGCCGCAAATCAGGGTCCCTCTCACATACCTAGAGCTGAGAGAAGCCTCCTCTTGAGGTGCTTGTGGTAAGGTGGTATTCCTCTGGAGTCGAAGCCAGGGACTAACCTCTCATCTCGAGTTGATTCTTGGTCCACGGAGCTCTTTCGTGTTGCTACAGTGACCTCAGGATCCCTCTAGCCTTGAAACAGTGTTCTTGGGGTTTCTCTGGAGTGCCATCAAGGAAATCAAGGCTCCTTTCATGTGTGATGTGCAACAGGGAATTGCTCTGCACGCAGTGCACGGTATCGGGCCTCATTTTTTGGCGAGGGGGAAGTCTCATGGTTTTTCTCGAGTTGCGGCGGGAACCTGGGGTATATTCTCGAGTTACGACGGGGATGGCCCTTCCACCCACGTGTTTGTTCAGCGACGTCAGGACTCCTGCCTAGTTGCGAGGGACTACTCGGGATTCTCCTCGAGGCTTGGCAGGGCAATTGGGATGCCTCTCCACCTGAGGCGGGAGACCAAGTGTCCCTTTCCACGTGCCACAGGAATCCTGGGACTCCTATCAAGTTTCATGAGGAGTCAGGCATCGTCTCCTTTGGAGGCACTGATCTCCGCGTACCTCTGGAGTTTTCAACGGATGTGAGGCCACCGGTCGCGATGAGGTGGGTAACTAGGTCTTTCTCTGTGGTCTCCACAGGGGATTCAGACATCCTTTCGTCTTGGGAGATGCAAGACGAGCCTGCATTCAAGTCACTGCAGGGATATCCGGCCTTATATCAAGTCAGGACATCGTGGTATCTATTCCACTTGAGGCCGCAAACTCAGGGACCCTCTCACATATCTAAAGCTGAGAGAAGCCTCCTCTTGAGGTGCTTGTGGTAAGGTGGTATTCCTCTGGAGTCGAAGCCAGGGACTAACCTCTCATCTCGAGTTGATTTTTGGTCCACGGAGCTCTTTCGTGTTGCTACAGTGACCTCAGGATCCCTCTAGCCTTGAAACAGTGTTCTTGGGGTTTCTCTGGAGTGCCATCAAGGAAATCAAGGCTCCTTTCATGTGTGATGTGCAACACGGAATTGCTCTGCACGCAGTGCAGGGGAATCGGGCCTCATTTCGCGGCGAGGGGGAAGTCTCACGGTTTTTCTCGAGTTGCGGCGGGAACCTGGTGTATATTCTCGAGTTACGACGGGAAGGGCCCTTCCACCCACGTGTTTCTTCAGCGACGTCAGGACTCCAGCCTAGTTGCGAGGGACAACTCGGGATTCTCCTCGAGGCTTGGCAGGGCAATTGGGACGCCTCTCCAGCTGAGGCGGGAGACCAAGGGTCCCTTTCCAGGTGCCACAGGAATCCTGGGACTCCTATCAAGTTTCACGAGAGTCAGGCATCGTCTCCTTTGGAGGCACTGATCTCAAGTACCTCTGGAGTTTTCAAGGGATGTGAGGCCTCCGGTCGCGATGAGGTGGGGAACTAGGTCTTTCTCTGTGGTCTCCCCAGGGGATTCAGACATCCTTTCGTCTTGGGAGATGCAAAACGAGCCTGCATTCAAGTCACTGCAGGGATATCCGGCCTTATTTCGCGTCAGGGCATCGCGCTGTCCATTCCACTTGAGGCCGCAAACTCAGGATCCCTCTCACATACATAGAGCTGAGAGAAGCCTCCTCTTGAGGTGCTTGTGGTAAGGTGGTATTCCTCTGGAGTCGAAGCCAGGGACTAACCTCTCACATCGAGTTGATTTTTGTTCCACGGAGCTCTTTCGTGTTGCTACAGTGACCTCAGGATCCCTCTAGCCTTGAAACAGTGTTCTTGGGGTTTCGCTGGAGTGCCATCAAGGAAATCAAGGCTCCTTTCATGTGTGATGTGCAACACGGAATTGCTCTGCATGCAGTGCAGGGGAATCTGGTCTCATCTCGCGGCGAGGGGGAAGTCTCATGGTTTTTCTCGAGTTGCGGCGGGAACCTGCGGTATATTCTCGAGTTACAACGGGGATGGCCCTTCCAACCACGTGTTTGTTCAGCGAAGTCAGGACTCCTGCCTAGTTGAGAGGGACAACTCGGGGTTCTCCTCGAAGCTTGGCAGGGCAATTGGGACGCCTCTCCAGCTGAGGCGGGAGACCAAGAGTCCCTTTCCACGTGCCACAGGAATCCTGGGACTGCTATCAAATTTCACGAGGAGTCAGGCATCGTCTCCTTTGGAGACACTGATCTCTGCGTACCTCTGGAGTTTTCAAAGGATGTGAGGCCTCCGGTCGCGAAGAGGTGGGGAACTAGGTCTTTCTCTGTGGTCTCCACAGGGGATTCAGACATCCTTTCGTCTTGGGAGATGCAAGACGAGCCTGCATTCAAGTCACTGCAGGGATATCCGGCCTTATTTCGAGTCAGGGCATCGCGGTCTCCATTCCACTTGAGGCCGCAAACTCAGGGTCCCTCTCACATGCATACAGCTGAGAGAAGCCTCCTCTTGAGGTGCTTGTGGTAAGGTGGTATTCCTCTGGAGTCGAAGCCAGGGACTAACCTCTCATCTCGAGTTGATTTTTGGTCCACGGACCTCTTTCGTGTTGCTACAGTGACGTCAGGATCCCTCTAGCCTTGAAACAGTGTTCTTGGGGTTTCTCTGGAGTGCCATCAAGGAAATCAAGGCTCCTTTCATGTGTGATGTGCAACACGGAATTGCTTTGAATGCAGTGCAGGGAAATCGGGCCTCATCACACGGCGAGGGGGAAGTCTCCTGGTTTTTCTCGAGTTGCGGCGGGAACCTGGGGTATATTCTTGAATTACGACGGGGATGGCCCTTCCACACACGTGTTTGTTCAGCGACTGCAGGACTCCTGCCTTGTTGCGAGGGACAACTCGGGATTCTCCTCGAGGTTTGGCAGGGCAATTGGGACACCTCTCCAGCTGAGTCGGGAGACCAAGTGTCCCTTTCCACGTGCCACAGGAATCCTGGGACTCCTATCAAGTTTCACGAGGAGTCAGGCATTGTCTCCTTTGGAGGCACTGATCTCTGCGAACCTCTGGAGTTTTCAAAGGATGTGAGGCCTCCGGTCGCGATGAGGTGGGGAACTAGGTCTTTCTCTGTGGTCTACACAGGGGATTCATACATCCTTTCGTCTTGGGAGATGCAAGACGTGCCTGCATTCAAGTCACTGCAGGGATATCCGGCCTTATTTCACGTCAGGGAATCGCGGTGTCCAATCCACTTGAGGCCGCAAAATCAGGGTCCCTCTCACATACCTAGAGCTGAGAGAAGCCTCCTCTTGAGGTGCTTGTGGTAAGGTGGTATTCCTCTGGAGTCGAAGCCAGGGACTAACCTCTCATCTCGAGTTGATTTTTGGTCCACGGAGCTCTTTCGTGTTGCTACAGTGACCTCAGGATCCCTCTAGCCTTGAAACAGTGTTCTTGGGGTTTCTCTGGATTGCCATCAAGGAAATCAAGGCTCCTTTCATGTGTGATGTGCAAAACGGAATTGCTCTGCACGCAGTGCAGGGGAATCGGGTCTCATTTCACGGCGAGGGGGAAGTCTCATGGTTTTTCTCGAGTTGCGGCGGGAACCTGGGGTATATTCTCGAGTTACGACGGGGATGGCCCTTCCACCCACGTGTTTGTTCAGCGACGTCAGGACCCTGCCTAGTTGCGAGGGACACCTCGGGATTCTCCTCGAGGCTTGGCAGGGCAATTGGGACGCCTCTCCAGTTGAGGCGGGAGACCAAGGGTCCCTTTCCACGTGCCACAGGAATCCTGGGACTCCTATCAATTTTCAGGAGGAGTCAGGCATCGTCTCCTTTGGACGCACTGATCTCTGCGTACCTCTGGAATTTTCAAAGGATGTGAGGCCTCCGGTCGCCATGAGGTGGGGAACTAGGTCTTTCTCTGTGGTCTCCACAGGGGACTCAGACATCATTTCATCTTGGGAGATGCAAAAGGAGCCTGTATTCAAGGCACTGCAGGGATATCCGGCCTTATTTCGAGTCAGGGCATCGCGGTGTCCATTCCACTTGAGGCTGCAAACTCAGGGTCCCTCTCACATAGCTAGAGCTGAGAGAAGCCTCCTCTTGAGGTGCTTGTGGTAATGTGGTATTCCTCTGGAGTCGAAGCCAGGGACTAAACTATCACCTTGAGTTGATTTTTGGTCCACGGAGCTCTTTCGTTTTGCTACAGTGACCTCAGGATCCCTCTAGCCTTGAAACAGAGTTCTTGGGGTTTCTCTGAAGTGCCATCAAGGAAATTAAGGCTCTTTTCATGTGTGATGTGCAAAACGGAATTGCTCTGCACGCAGTGCAGGGGAATCGGGCCTCATCTCGTGGAGAGGGGGAAGTCTCATGGTATTTCTCGAGTTGCGGCGGGAATCTGGGGTATATTCTCGAGTTACGACGGGGATGGCCCTTCCACACACGTGTTTGTTCAGCGACGGCAAGACTCCTGCCTAGTTGCGAGGGACAACTCGTGATTCTCCTCGAGGCTTGGCAGGGCAATTGGGACGCCTCTCCAGCTGAGGCGGGAGACCAAGGGTCCCTTTCCACGTGCCACAGGAATCCTGGGACTCCTATCAAGTTTCACGAGGAGTCAGGCATCGTCTCCTTTGGAGGCACTGATCTCCGCGTACCTCTGGAATTTTCAAAGGATGTGAGGCCTACGGTCACGATCAGGTGGGTAACTAGGTCTTTCTCTGTGGTCTCCTCAGGGGATTCAGACATCCTTTCGTCTTGGGAGATGCAAGACGAGCCTGCATTCAAGTCACTGCAGGGATATCCGGCCTTATTTCGAGTCAGGGCATCGCGGTGTCCATTCGACTTGAGGCTGCAAACTCAGGGTCCCTTTCACATACATAGAGCTGAGAGAAGCCTCCTCTTGAGGTGCTTGTGGTAAGGTGGTATTCCTCTGGAGTCGAAGCCAGGGACTAACCTCTCATCTCGAGTTGATTTTTGGTCCACGGAGCTCTTTCGTGTGGCTTCAGTGACCTCAGGATCCCTCTAGCCTTGGAACAGTGTTCTTGGGGTTTCTCTGGAGTGCCATCAAGGAAATCAAGGCTCCTTTCATGTGTGATGTGCAACATGGAATTGCTCTGCACACAGGGCAGGGGAATCGGGCCTCATCTCGCAGCGAGGGGGAAGTCTCATGGTCTTTCTCGAGTTGCGGCGGGAACCTGGGGTATATTCTCGAGTTACGACGGGGATGGCCCTTCCACCCACGTGTTTGTTCAGCGACGTCAGGACCCTGCCTAGTTGCGAGGGACACCTCGGGATTCTCCTCGAGGCTTGGCAGGGCAATTGGGACGCCTCTCCAGTTGAGGCGGGAGACCAAGGGTCCCTTTCCACGTGCCACAGGAATCCTGGGACTCCTATCAATTTTCAGGAGGAGTCAGGCATCGTCTCCTTTGGACGCACTGATCTCTGCGTACCTCTGGAATTTTCAAAGGATGTGAGGCCTCCGGTCGCCATGAGGTGGGGAACTAGGTCTTTCTCTGTGGTCTCCACAGGGGACTCAGACATCATTTCATCTTGGGAGATGCAAAAGGAGCCTGTATTCAAGTCACTGCAGGGATATCCGGCCTTATTTCGAGTCAGGGCATCGCGGTGTCCATTCCACTTGAGGCTGCAAACTCAGGGTCCCTCTCACATAGCTAGAGCTGAGAGAAGCCTCCTCTTGAGGTGCTTGTGGTAATGTGGTATTCCTCTGGAGTCGAAGCCAGGGACTAAACTATCACCTTGAGTTGATTTTTGGTCCACGGAGCTCTTTCGTTTTGCTACAGTGACCTCAGGATCCCTCTAGCCTTGAAACAGAGTTCTTGGGGTTTCTCTGAAGTGCCATCAAGGAAATTAAGGCTCTTTTCATGTGTGATGTGCAAAATGGAATTGCTCTGCACGCAGTGCAGGGGAATCGGGCCTCATCTCGTGGAGAGGGGGAAGTCTCATGGTTTTTCTCGAGTTGCGGCGGGAACCTGGGGTATATTCTCGAATTACGACGGGGATGGCCCTTCCACACACGTGTTTGTTCAGCGACGGCAAGACTCCTGCCTAGTTGCGAGGGACAACTCGGGATTCTCCTCGAGGCTTGGCAGGGCAATTGGGACGCCTCTCCAGCTGAGGCGGGAGACCAAGGGTCCCTTTCCACGTGCCACAGGAATCCTGGGACTCCTATCAAGTTTCACGAGGAGTCAGGCATCGTCTCCTTTGGAGGCACTGATCTCCGCGTACCTCTGGAATTTTCAAAGGATGTGAGGCCTCCGGTCACGATCAGGTGGGTAACTAGGTCTTTCTCTGTGGTCTCCTCAGGGGATTCAGACATCCTTTCGTCTTGGGAGATGCAAGACGAGCCTGCATTCAAGTCACTGCAGGGATATCCGGCCTTATTTCGAGTCAGGGCATCGCGGTGTCCATTCGACTTGAGGCTGCAAACTCAGGGTCCCTTTCACATACATAGAGCTGAGAGAAGCCTCCTCTTGAGGTGCTTGTGGTAAGGTGGTATTCCTCTGGAGTCGAAGCCAGGGACTAACCTCTCATCTCGAGTTGATTTTTGGTCCACGGAGCTCTTTCGTGTGGCTTCAGTGACCTCAGGATCCCTCTAGCCTTGGAACAGTGTTCTTGGGGTTTCTCTGGAGTGCCATCAAGGAAATCAAGGCTCCTTTCATGTGTGATGTGCAACATGGAATTGCTCTGCACACAGGGCAGGGGAATCGGGCCTCATCTCGCAGCGAGGGGGAAGTTTCATGGTTTTTCTCGATTTGCGGCGAGAACCTGGGGTATATTCTCGAGTTACGACTGGGATGGCCCTTCCACCCACGTGTTTGTTCAGCCATGTCAGGACTCCTGCCTAGTTGCGAGGGACAACTCGGGATTCTATTCGAGGCTTGGCAGGGCAATTGGGATGCCTCCCCAGCTGAGGCGGGAGAGCAAGGGTCCCTTTCCACGTGCCACAGCAATCCTGGGATTCCTATCAAGTTTCACGAGGAGTCAGGCATCGTCTCCTTTGGAGGCACTGATCTCCGCGTACCTCTGGAGTTTTCAAGGGATGTGAGGCCTCCGGTCGCGATGAGGTGGGGAACTAGGTCTTTCTCTGTGGTCTCCACAGGGGATTCAGACATCCTTTCGTCTTGGGAGATGCTACACGAGCCTGCATTCACGTCACTGCACGGATATCCGGCCTTATTTCGAGTCAGGGCATCATGGTGTCCATTCCACTTGAGGCCACAAACTCAGGGTCCCTCTCAGATACCTAGAGCTGAGAGAAGCCTCCTCGTGAGGTGCTTGTGGTAAGGTGGTATTCCTCTGGAGTAGAAGCCAGGGACTAACCTCTCATCTCGAGTTGATTTTTGGTCCACGGAGCTCTTTCGTGTTGCTACAGTGACCTCAGGATCCCTCTAGCCTTGAAACAGTGTTCTTGGGGTTTCTCTGGATTGCCATCAAGGAAATCAAGGCTCCTTTCATGTGTGATGTGCAAAACGGAATTGCTCTGCACGCAGTGCAGGGGAATCGGGTCTCATTTCACGGCGAGGGGGAAGTCTCATGGTTTTTCTCGAGTTGCGGCGGGAACCTGGGGTATATTCTCGAGTTACGACGGGGATGGCCCTTCCACCCACGTGTTTGTTCAGCGACGTCAGGACCCTGCCTAGTTGCGAGGGACACCTCGGGATTCTCCTCGAGGCTTGGCAGGGCAATTGGGACGCCTCTCCAGCTGAGGCGGGAGACCAAGGGTCCCTTTCCACGTGCCACAGGAATCCTGGGACTCCTATGAAGTTTCACGAGGAGTCAGGCATCGTCTCCTTTGGAGGCACTGATCTCCGCGTACCTCTGGAATTTTCAAAGGATGTGAGGCCTCCGGTCACGATCAGGTGGGTAACTAGGTCTTTCTCTGTGGTCTCCTCAGGGGATTCAGACATCCTTTCGTCTTGGGAGATGCAAGACGAGCCTGCATTCAAGTCACTGCAGGGATATCCGGCCTTATTTCGAGTCAGGGCATCGCGGTGTCCATTCCACTTGAGGCCGCAAATCAGGGTCCCTCTCACATACCTAGAGCTGAGAGAAGCCTCCTCTTGAGGTGCTTGTGGTAAGGTGGTATTCCTCTGGAGTCGAAGCCAGGGACTAACCTCTCATCTCGAGTTGATTCTTGGTCCACGGAGCTCTTTCGTGTTGCTACAGTGACCTCAGGATCCCTCTAGCCTTGAAACAGTGTTCTTGGGGTTTCTCTGGAGTGCCATCAAGGAAATCAAGGCTCCTTTCATGTGTGATGTGCAACAGGGAATTGCTCTGCACGCAGTGCACGGTATCGGGCCTCATTTTTTGGCGAGGGGGAAGTCTCATGGTTTTTCTCGAGTTGCGGCGGGAACCTGGGGTATATTCTCGAGTTACGACGGGGATGGCCCTTCCACCCACGTGTTTGTTCAGCGACGTCAGGACTCCTGCCTAGTTGCGAGGGACTACTCGGGATTCTCCTCGAGGCTTGGCAGGGCAATTGGGATGCCTCTCCACCTGAGGCGGGAGACCAAGTGTCCCTTTCCACGTGCCACAGGAATCCTGGGACTCCTATCAAGTTTCATGAGGAGTCAGGCATCGTCTCCTTTGGAGGCACTGATCTCCGCGTACCTCTGGAGTTTTCAACGGATGTGAGGCCACCGGTCGCGATGAGGTGGGTAACTAGGTCTTTCTCTGTGGTCTCCACAGGGGATTCAGACATCCTTTCGTCTTGGGAGATGCAAGACGAGCCTGCATTCAAGTCACTGCAGGGATATCCGGCCTTATATCGAGTCAGGACATCGTGGTATCTATTCCACTTGAGGCCGCAAACTCAGGGACCCTCTCACATATCTAAAGCTGAGAGAAGCCTCCTCTTGAGGTGCTTGTGGTAAGGTGGTATTCCTCTGGAGTCGAAGCCAGGGACTAACCTCTCATCTCGAGTTGATTTTTGGTCCACGGAGCTCTTTCGTGTTGCTACAGTGACCTCAGGATCCCTCTAGCCTTGAAACAGTGTTCTTGGGGTTTCTCTGGAGTGCCATCAAGGAAATCAAGGCTCCTTTCATGTGTGATGTGCAACACGGAATTGCTCTGCACGCAGTGCAGGGGAATCGGGCCTCATTTCGCGGCGAGGGGGAAGTCTCACGGTTTTTCTCGAGTTGCGGCGGGAACCTGGTGTATATTCTCGAGTTACGACGGGAAGGGCCCTTCCACCCACGTGTTTCTTCAGCGACGTCAGGACTCCAGCCTAGTTGCGAGGGACAACTCGGGATTCTCCTCGAGGCTTGGCAGGGCAATTGGGACGCCTCTCCAGCTGAGGCGGGAGACCAAGGGTCCCTTTCCAGGTGCCACAGGAATCCTGGGACTCCTATCAAGTTTCACGAGAGTCAGGCATCGTCTCCTTTGGAGGCACTGATCTCAAGTACCTCTGGAGTTTTCAAGGGATGTGAGGCCTCCGGTCGCGATGAGGTGGGGAACTAGGTCTTTCTCTGTGGTCTCCCCAGGGGATTCAGACATCCTTTCGTCTTGGGAGATGCAAAACGAGCCTGCATTCAAGTCACTGCAGGGATATCCGGCCTTATTTCGCGTCAGGGCATCGCGCTGTCCATTCCACTTGAGGCCGCAAACTCAGGATCCCTCTCACATACATAGAGCTGAGAGAAGCCTCCTCTTGAGGTGCTTGTGGTAAGGTGGTATTCCTCTGGAGTCGAAGCCAGGGACTAACCTCTCACATCGAGTTGATTTTTGTTCCACGGAGCTCTTTCGTGTTGCTACAGTGACCTCAGGATCCCTCTAGCCTTGAAACAGTGTTCTTGGGGTTTCGCTGGAGTGCCATCAAGGAAATCAAGGCTCCTTTCATGTGTGATGTGCAACACGGAATTGCTCTGCATGCAGTGCAGGGGAATCTGGTCTCATCTCGCGGCGAGGGGGAAGTCTCATGGTTTTTCTCGAGTTGCGGCGGGAACCTGCGGTATATTCTCGAGTTACAACGGGGATGGCCCTTCCAACCACGTGTTTGTTCAGCGAAGTCAGGACTCCTGCCTAGTTGAGAGGGACAACTCGGGGTTCTCCTCGAAGCTTGGCAGGGCAATTGGGACGCCTCTCCAGCTGAGGCGGGAGACCAAGAGTCCCTTTCCACGTGCCACAGGAATCCTGGGACTGCTATCAAATTTCACGAGGAGTCAGGCATCGTCTCCTTTGGAGACACTGATCTCTGCGTACCTCTGGAGTTTTCAAAGGATGTGAGGCCTCCGGTCGCGAAGAGGTGGGGAACTAGGTCTTTCTCTGTGGTCTCCACAGGGGATTCAGACATCCTTTCGTCTTGGGAGATGCAAGACGAGCCTGCATTCAAGTCACTGCAGGGATATCCGGCCTTATTTCGAGTCAGGGCATCGCGGTCTCCATTCCACTTGAGGCCGCAAACTCAGGGTCCCTCTCACATACATACAGCTGAGAGAAGCCTCCTCTTGAGGTGCTTGTGGTAAGGTGGTATTCCTCTGGAGTCGAAGCCAGGGACTAACCTCTCATCTCGAGTTGATTTTTGGTCCACGGACCTCTTTCGTGTTGCTACAGTGACGTCAGGATCCCTCTAGCCTTGAAACAGTGTTCTTGGGGTTTCTCTGGAGTGCCATCAAGGAAATCAAGGCTCCTTTCATGTGTGATGTGCAACACGGAATTGCTTTGAATGCAGTGCAGGGAAATCGGGCCTCATCACACGGCGAGGGGGAAGTCTCCTGGTTTTTCTCGAGTTGCGGCGGGAACCTGGGGTATATTCTTGAATTACGACGGGGATGGCCCTTCCACACACGTGTTTGTTCAGCGACTGCAGGACTCCTGCCTTGTTGCGAGGGACAACTCGGGATTCTCCTCGAGGTTTGGCAGGGCAATTGGGACACCTCTCCAGCTGAGTCGGGAGACCAAGTGTCCCTTTCCACGTGCCACAGGAATCCTGGGACTCCTATCAAGTTTCACGAGGAGTCAGGCATTGTCTCCTTTGGAGGCACTGATCTCTGCGAACCTCTGGAGTTTTCAAAGGATGTGAGGCCTCCGGTCGCGATGAGGTGGGGAACTAGGTCTTTCTCTGTGGTCTACACAGGGGATTCATACATCCTTTCGTCTTGGGAGATGCAAGACGTGCCTGCATTCAAGTCACTGCAGGGATATCCGGCCTTATTTCACGTCAGGGAATCGCGGTGTCCAATCCACTTGAGGCCGCAAAATCAGGGTCCCTCTCACATACCTAGAGCTGAGAGAAGCCTCCTCTTGAGGTGCTTGTGGTAAGGTGGTATTCCTCTGGAGTCGAAGCCAGGGACTAACCTCTCATCTCGAGTTGATTTTTGGTCCACGGAGCTCTTTCGTGTTGCTACAGTGACCTCAGGATCCCTCTAGCCTTGAAACAGTGTTCTTGGGGTTTCTCTGGATTGCCATCAAGGAAATCAAGGCTCCTTTCATGTGTGATGTGCAAAACGGAATTGCTCTGCACGCAGTGCAGGGGAATCGGGTCTCATTTCACGGCGAGGGGGAAGTCTCATGGTTTTTCTCGAGTTGCGGCGGGAACCTGGGGTATATTCTCGAGTTACGACGGGGATGGCCCTTCCACCCACGTGTTTGTTCAGCGACGTCAGGACCCTGCCTAGTTGCGAGGGACACCTCGGGATTCTCCTCGAGGCTTGGCAGGGCAATTGGGACGCCTCTCCAGTTGAGGCGGGAGACCAAGGGTCCCTTTCCACGTGCCACAGGAATCCTGGGACTCCTATCAATTTTCAGGAGGAGTCAGGCATCGTCTCCTTTGGACGCACTGATCTCTGCGTACCTCTGGAATTTTCAAAGGATGTGAGGCCTCCGGTCGCCATGAGGTGGGGAACTAGGTCTTTCTCTGTGGTCTCCACAGGGGACTCAGACATCATTTCATCTTGGGAGATGCAAAAGGAGCCTGTATTCAAGGCACTGCAGGGATATCCGGCCTTATTTCGAGTCAGGGCATCGCGGTGTCCATTCCACTTGAGGCTGCAAACTCAGGGTCCCTCTCACATAGCTAGAGCTGAGAGAAGCCTCCTCTTGAGGTGCTTGTGGTAATGTGGTATTCCTCTGGAGTCGAAGCCAGGGACTAAACTATCACCTTGAGTTGATTTTTGGTCCACGGAGCTCTTTCGTTTTGCTACAGTGACCTCAGGATCCCTCTAGCCTTGAAACAGAGTTCTTGGGGTTTCTCTGAAGTGCCATCAAGGAAATTAAGGCTCTTTTCATGTGTGATGTGCAAAACGGAATTGCTCTGCACGCAGTGCAGGGGAATCGGGCCTCATCTCGTGGAGAGGGGGAAGTCTCATGGTATTTCTCGAGTTGCGGCGGGAATCTGGGGTATATTCTCGAGTTACGACGGGGATGGCCCTTCCACACACGTGTTTGTTCAGCGACGGCAAGACTCCTGCCTAGTTGCGAGGGACAACTCGTGATTCTCCTCGAGGCTTGGCAGGGCAATTGGGACGCCTCTCCAGCTGAGGCGGGAGACCAAGGGTCCCTTTCCACGTGCCACAGGAATCCTGGGACTCCTATCAAGTTTCACGAGGAGTCAGGCATCGTCTCCTTTGGAGGCACTGATCTCCGCGTACCTCTGGAATTTTCAAAGGATGTGAGGCCTACGGTCACGATCAGGTGGGTAACTAGGTCTTTCTCTGTGGTCTCCTCAGGGGATTCAGACATCCTTTCGTCTTGGGAGATGCAAGACGAGCCTGCATTCAAGTCACTGCAGGGATATCCGGCCTTATTTCGAGTCAGGGCATCGCGGTGTCCATTCGACTTGAGGCTGCAAACTCAGGGTCCCTTTCACATACATAGAGCTGAGAGAAGCCTCCTCTTGAGGTGCTTGTGGTAAGGTGGTATTCCTCTGGAGTCGAAGCCAGGGACTAACCTCTCATCTCGAGTTGATTTTTGGTCCACGGAGCTCTTTCGTGTGGCTTCAGTGACCTCAGGATCCCTCTAGCCTTGGAACAGTGTTCTTGGGGTTTCTCTGGAGTGCCATCAAGGAAATCAAGGCTCCTTTCATGTGTGATGTGCAACATGGAATTGCTCTGCACACAGGGCAGGGGAATCGGGCCTCATCTCGCAGCGAGGGGGAAGTCTCATGGTCTTTCTCGAGTTGCGGCGGGAACCTGGGGTATATTCTCGAGTTACGACGGGGATGGCCCTTCCACCCACGTGTTTGTTCAGCGACGTCAGGACCCTGCCTAGTTGCGAGGGACACCTCGGGATTCTCCTCGAGGCTTGGCAGGGCAATTGGGACGCCTCTCCAGTTGAGGCGGGAGACCAAGGGTCCCTTTCCACGTGCCACAGGAATCCTGGGACTCCTATCAATTTTCAGGAGGAGTCAGGCATCGTCTCCTTTGGACGCACTGATCTCTGCGTACCTCTGGAATTTTCAAAGGATGTGAGGCCTCCGGTCGCCATGAGGTGGGGAACTAGGTCTTTCTCTGTGGTCTCCACAGGGGACTCAGACATCATTTCATCTTGGGAGATGCAAAAGGAGCCTGTATTCAAGTCACTGCAGGGATATCCGGCCTTATTTCGAGTCAGGGCATCGCGGTGTCCATTCCACTTGAGGCTGCAAACTCAGGGTCCCTCTCACATAGCTAGAGCTGAGAGAAGCCTCCTCTTGAGGTGCTTGTGGTAATGTGGTATTCCTCTGGAGTCGAAGCCAGGGACTAAACTATCACCTTGAGTTGATTTTTGGTCCACGGAGCTCTTTCGTTTTGCTACAGTGACCTCAGGATCCCTCTAGCCTTGAAACAGAGTTCTTGGGGTTTCTCTGAAGTGCCATCAAGGAAATTAAGGCTCTTTTCATGTGTGATGTGCAAAATGGAATTGCTCTGCACGCAGTGCAGGGGAATCGGGCCTCATCTCGTGGAGAGGGGGAAGTCTCATGGTTTTTCTCGAGTTGCGGCGGGAACCTGGGGTATATTCTCGAATTACGACGGGGATGGCCCTTCCACACACGTGTTTGTTCAGCGACGGCAAGACTCCTGCCTAGTTGCGAGGGACAACTCGGGATTCTCCTCGAGGCTTGGCAGGGCAATTGGGACGCCTCTCCAGCTGAGGCGGGAGACCAAGGGTCCCTTTCCACGTGCCACAGGAATCCTGGGACTCCTATCAAGTTTCACGAGGAGTCAGGCATCGTCTCCTTTGGAGGCACTGATCTCCGCGTACCTCTGGAATTTTCAAAGGATGTGAGGCCTCCGGTCACGATCAGGTGGGTAACTAGGTCTTTCTCTGTGGTCTCCTCAGGGGATTCAGACATCCTTTCGTCTTGGGAGATGCAAGACGAGCCTGCATTCAAGTCACTGCAGGGATATCCGGCCTTATTTCGAGTCAGGGCATCGCGGTGTCCATTCGACTTGAGGCTGCAAACTCAGGGTCCCTTTCACATACATAGAGCTGAGAGAAGCCTCCTCTTGAGGTGCTTGTGGTAAGGTGGTATTCCTCTGGAGTCGAAGCCAGGGACTAACCTCTCATCTCGAGTTGATTTTTGGTCCACGGAGCTCTTTCGTGTGGCTTCAGTGACCTCAGGATCCCTCTAGCCTTGGAACAGTGTTCTTGGGGTTTCTCTGGAGTGCCATCAAGGAAATCAAGGCTCCTTTCATGTGTGATGTGCAACATGGAATTGCTCTGCACACAGGGCAGGGGAATCGGGCCTCATCTCGCAGCGAGGGGGAAGTTTCATGGTTTTTCTCGATTTGCGGCGAGAACCTGGGGTATATTCTCGAGTTACGACTGGGATGGCCCTTCCACCCACGTGTTTGTTCAGCCATGTCAGGACTCCTGCCTAGTTGCGAGGGACAACTCGGGATTCTATTCGAGGCTTGGCAGGGCAATTGGGATGCCTCCCCAGCTGAGGCGGGAGAGCAAGGGTCCCTTTCCACGTGCCACAGCAATCCTGGGATTCCTATCAAGTTTCACGAGGAGTCAGGCATCGTCTCCTTTGGAGGCACTGATCTCCGCGTACCTCTGGAGTTTTCAAGGGATGTGAGGCCTCCGGTCGCGATGAGGTGGGGAACTAGGTCTTTCTCTGTGGTCTCCACAGGGGATTCAGACATCCTTTCGTCTTGGGAGATGCTACACGAGCCTGCATTCACGTCACTGCACGGATATCCGGCCTTATTTCGAGTCAGGGCATCACGGTGTCCATTCCACTTGAGGCCACAAACTCAGGGTCCCTCTCAGATACCTAGAGCTGAGAGAAGCCTCCTCTTGAGGTGCTTGTGGTAAGGTGGTATTCCTCTGGAGTAGAAGCCAGGGACTAACCTCTCATCTCGAGTTGATTTTTGGTCCACGGAGCTCTTTAGTGTGGCTACAGTGACCTCAGGATCCCTCTAGCCTTGGAACAGTGTTCTTGGGGTTTCTCTGGAGTGCCATCAAGGAAATCAAGGCTCCTTTCATGTGTGATGTGCAACACGGAATTACTCTGCATGCAGTGCAGAGGAATCGGGCCTCATTTTGCGGCGAGGGAGACATCTCATGGTTTTTCTCGAGTTGCGGCGGGAACCTGGGGTATATTCTCGAGTTACGACGGGGAGGGCCCTTCCACCCACGTGTTTGTTCAGCCATGTCAGGACTCCTGCCTAGTTACGAGGGACAACTCGGTATTCTCCTCGAGGCTTGGCAGGGCAATTGGGACGCCTCTCCAGCTGAGGCGGGAGACCAAGGGTCCCTTTCCATGTGCCACAGGAATCCTGGGACTCCTATCAAGTTTCTCGAGGAGTCAGGCATCGTCTCCTTTGGAGGCACTGACCTCCGCGTACCTCTGGAGTTTTCAAAGGATGTGAGGCCTCCGGTCGCGATGAGGTGGGGAACTAGGTCTTTCTCTGTGGTCTCCACAGGCGATTTAGACATCCTTTCATTTTGGGAGATGCAAGACGAGCCTGCATTCAAGTCACTGCAGGGATATCCGGCCTTATATCGAGTCAGGGCATCGCGGTGTCCATTCCACTTGAGGCCGCAAACTCAGGGTCCCTCTCACATACCTAGAGCTGAGAGAAGCCTCCTCTTGAGTTGCTAGTGGTAAGGTGGTATTCCTCTGGAGTCGAAGCCAGGGACTAACCTCTCATCTCGAGTTGATTTTTGGTCCACGGAGTTCTTTCGTGTTGCTACAGTGACGTCAGGATCCCTCTAGCCTTGAAACAGTGTTCTTGGGGTTTCTCTGGAGTGCCATCAAGGAAATCAAGGCTCCGTTCATGTGTGATGTGCAACACGGAATTGCTCTGCATGCAGTGCAGGGGAATTGGACCTCATCTCGCAGCCATGGGGAAGTCTCATGGTTTTTCTCGAGTTGCGGCGGGAACCTGGGGTATATTCTCGAGTTACGACGGGGATGGCCCTTCCACACACGTGTTTGTTCAGCGACGTCAGGACTCCTGCCTAGTTGCGAGGGACAACTCGGGATTCTCCTCGATGCTTGGCAGGGCAATTGGGACGCCTCTCCAGCTGAGGCGGGAGACCAAGGGTCCCTTTCCACGTGCCACAGAAATCCTGGGACTCCTATCAAGTTTCACGAGGAGTCAGGCATCGTCTCCTTTGGAGGCACTGATCTCCGCGTACCTCTGGAGTTTTCAAAGGATGTGAGGCCTCCGGTCGCGATGAGGTGGGGAACTAGGTCTTTCTCTGTGGTCTCCACAGGCGATTCAGATATCCCTTCGTCTTGGGAGATGCAAGACGAGCCTGCATTCAAGTCACTGCACGGATATCCGGCCTTATTTCGAGTAAGGGCATCGCGGTGTCCATTCCACTTGAGGCCGCAAACTCAGGGTCCCTCTCACATAGCTAAAGCTGAGAGAAGCCTCCTCTTGAGGTGCTTGTGGTAAGGTGGTATTCCTCTGGAGTCGAAGCCAGGGACTAACCTCTCATCTCGAGTTGATTTTTGGTCCACGGAGCTCTTTAGTGTGGCTACAGTGACCTCAGGATCCCTCTAGCCTTTGAACAGTGTTCTTGGCGTTTCTCTGGAGTGCCATCAAGGAAATCAAGGCTCCTTTCATGTGTGATGTGCAACACGGAATTGCTCTGCACGCAGTGCAAGCTAATCGGGCCTCATCTCGCAGCGAGGGGGAAGTCTCATGGTTTTTCTCGATTTGCGGCGAGAACCTGGGATATATTCTTGAGTTACGACGGAGATGTCCCTTCCACCCACGTGTTTGTTCAGCCATGTCAGGACTCCTGCCTAGTTGCGAGGGACAACTCGGGATTCTCCTCGAAGCTTGGCAGGGCAATTGGGACGCCTCTCCACCTGAGGCGGGAGACCAAGGGTCCCTTTCCACGTGCCACAGGAATCCTGGGACTCCTATTAAGTTTCACGAGGAGTCAGGCATTGTCTCCTTTGGAGGCACTGATCTCCGCATACCTCTGGAGTTTTCAAAGGATGTGAGGCCTCCAGTCGCCATGAGTTTGGGAACTAGGTCTTTCACTGTGGTCTTCACAGGGGATTCAGACATCCTTTCGTCTTGGGAGATGCAAGAAGAGCCTGCATTCAAGTCACTGCAGGGATATTCTGCCTTATTTCGAGTCAGGGCATCGCGGTGTCCATTCCACTTGAGGTTCCAAACTCAGGGTTCCTCTCACATACCTAAAGCTGCGAGAAGCTTCCTCTTGAGGTGCTTGTGGTAAGCTGGTATTCCTCTGGAGTCGAAGTTAGGGACTAACCTCTCATCTCGAGTTGATTTTTGGTCTACGGAGCTCTTTCGCGTTGCTACAGTGACCTCAGGATCCCTCTAGCCTTGAAACAGTGTTTTTGGGGTTTCTCTGGAGTGCCATCAAGGAAATCAAGGCTCCTTTCATGTGTGATATGCAACACGGAATTGCTCTGCACGCAGTGTAGGGGAATCGGGCCTCATATCGCGGCGAGGGCAAAGTCTCATGGTTTTTCTCGAGTTGCGGCGGGTACCTGGGGTATATTCTCGAGTTACGACGGGGATGGCCCTTCCACCCACGTGTTTGTTCAGCGACGTCAGGACTCCTGCCTAGTTGCGAGGGACAACTCGGGATTCTCCTCGAGGCTTGGCAGGGCAATTGGGACGCCTCTCCAGCTGAGGCGGGAGACCAAGGGTCCCTTTCCTCGTGCCACAGGAATCCTGGGACTCCTATCAAGTTTCACGAGGAGTCAGGCATCGTCTCCTTTGGAGGCACTGATCTCCGCGTACCTCTGGAATTTTCAAAGGATGTGAGGCCTCCGGTCACGATGAGGTGGGTAACTAGGTCTTTCTCTGTCGTCTCCACAGGGGATTCAGACATCCTTTCGTCTTGGGAGATGCAAGACGAGCCTGCATTCAAGTCACTGCAGGGATATCCGGCCTTATTTCGAGTCAGGGCATCACGGTGTCTATTCGACTTGAGGCTGCAAACTCAGGGTCCCTTTCACATACCTAGAGCTGAGAGAAGCCTCCTCTTGAGGTGCTTGTGGTAAGGTGGTATTCCTCTGGAGTCGAAGCCAGGGACTAACCTCTCATCTCGAGTTGATTTTTGATCCACGGAGCTCTTTAGTGTGGCTTCAGTGACCTCAGGATCCCTCTAGCCTTGGAACAGTGTTATTGGGGTTTCTCTGGAGTGCCATCAAGGAAATCAAGGCTCCTTTCATGTGTGATGTGCAACACGGAATTGCTCTGCACGCAGTGCAGGGGAATCGGGCCTCATCTCGCAGCGAGGGGGAAGTCTCATGGTTTTTCTCGAGTTGCGGCGGGAACCTGGGGTATATTCTCGAGTTACGACGGGGATGGCCCTTCCACCCACGTGTTTGTTCAGCCATGTCAGGACTCCTGCCTAGTTGCAAGGGACAACTCGGGATTCTCCTCGAGGCTTGGCAGGGCAATTGGGATGCCTCCCCAGCTGAGGCGGGAGACCAAGGGTCTCTTTCCACGTGCCACAGCAATCCTGGGAGTCCTATCAAGTTTCACGAGGAGTCAGGCATCGTCTCCTTTGGAGGCACTGCTCTCCGCGTACCTCTGGAGTTTTCAAAGGATGTGAGGCCTCTGGTCGCAACGAGGTGGGGAACTAGATCTTTCTCCGTGGTCTCCACAGGGGATTCAGACATCCTTTCGTCTTGGGAGATGCTAGACGAGCCTGCATTCAAGTCACTGCACGGATATCCGGCCTTATTTCCAGTCAGGGCATCGCGGTGTCCATTCCACTTGAGGCCGCAAACTCAGGGTCCCTCTCCCATATCTAGAGCTGAGCGAAGCCTCCTCTTCAGGTGCTTGTGGTAAGGTGGTGTTCCTCTGGAGTCGAAGCCAGGGACTAACCTCTCATCTCGAGTTGATTTTTGGTCCACGGAGCTCTTGTTGCTACAGTGACCTCAGGATCCCTCTAGCCTTGAAACAGTGTTCTTGGGGTTTCTCTGGAGTGCCATCAAGGAAATCAAGGCTCCTTTCATGTGTGATGTGCAACACGGAATTGCTCTACCCGCAGTGCAGGGGAATCGGGCCTCATCTCGCGGCGAGGGGGAAGTCTCTTGGTTTTTCTCGAGTTGCGGCGGGAACCTGGGGTATATTCTCGAGTTACGACGGGGATGGCCCTTCCACCCACGTGTTTGTTCAGCGACGTCAGGACTCCTGCCTAGTTGCGAGGGACTACTCGGGATTCTCCTCGAGGCTTGGCAGGGCAATTGGGACGCCTCTCCAGCTGAGGCGGGAGACCAAGTGTCCCTTTCCCCGTGCCACAGGAATCCTGGGACTCCTATCAAGTTTCACGAGGAGTCAGGCATCGTCTCCTTTGGAGGCACTGATCTCAAGTACCTCTGGAGTTTTCAAAGAATGTGAGGCCTCCGGTCGCGATGAGGTGGGGAACTAGTTCTTTTTCTGTGGTCTCCACAGGGGAGTCAGACATCCTTTCGTCTTGGGAGATGCAATACGTGCCTGCATTCAAGTCACTGCAGGGATATCCGGCCTTATTTCGCGTCAGGGCATCGCGGTGTCCATTCCACTTGAGGCCGCAAATCAGGGTCCCTCTCACATACCTAGAGCTGAGAGAAGCCTCCTCTTGAGGTGCTTGTGGTAAGGTGGTATTCCTCTGGAGTCGAAGCCAGGGACTAACCTCTCATCTCGAGTTGATTCTTGGTCCACGGAGCTCTTTCGTGTTGCTACAGTGACCTCAGGATCCCTCTAGCCTTGAAACAGTGTTCTTGGGGTTTCTCTGGAGTGCCATCAAGGAAATCAAGGCTCCTTCCATGTGTGATGTGCAACAGGGAATTGCTCTGCACGCAGTGCACGGTATCGGGCCTCATTTTTTGGCGAGGGGGAAGTCTCATGGTATTTCTCGAGTTGCGGCGGGAACCTGGGGTATATTCTCGAGTTACGACGGGGATGGCCCTTCCACCCACGTGTTTGTTCAGCGACGTCAGGACTCCTGCCAAGTTGCGAGGGACTACTCGGGATTCTCCTCGAGGCTTGGCAGGGCAATTGGGATGCCTCTCCAGCTGAGGCGGGAGACCAAGTGTCCCTTTCCACGTGCCACAGGAATCCTGGGACTCCTATCAAGTTTCATGAGGAGTCAGGCATCGTCTCCTTTGGAGGCACTGATCTCCGCGTACCTCTGGAGTTTTCAAAGGATGTGAGGCCACCGGTCGCGATGAGGTGGGGAACTAGGACTTTCTCTGTGGTCTCCACAGGGGATTCAGACATCCTTTCGTCTTGGGAGATGCAAGACGAGCCTGCATTCAAGTCAGTGCAGGGATATCCGGCCTTATATCGAGTCAGGACATCGTGGTATCTATTCCACTTGAGGCCGCAAACTCAGGGACCCTCTCACATATCTAAAGCTGAGAGAAGCCTCCTCTTGAGGTGCTTGTGGTAAGGTGGTATTCCTCTGGAGTCGAAGCCAGGGACTAACCTCTCATCTCGAGTTGATTTTTGGTCGACGGAGCTCTTTAGTGTGGCTACAGTGACCTCAGGATCCCTCTAGCCTTGAAACAGTGTTCTTGGGGTTTCTCTGGAGTGCCATCAAGGAAATCAAGGCTCCTTTCATGTGTGATGTGCAACACGGAATTGCTCTGCACGCAGTGCAGGGGAATCGGGCCTCATCTCGCGGCGAGGGGGAACTCTCATGCTTTTTCTCGAGTTGCGGCGGGAACCTGGGGTATATTCTCGAGTTAAGACGGGGATGGCCCTTCCACCCACGTGTTTGTTCAGCGACGTCAGGACTCCTGCCTAGTTGCGAGGGACAACTCGGGATTCTCCTCGAGGCTTGGCAGGGCAATTGGGACGCCTCTCCAGCTGAGGCGGGAGACCAAGTGTCCCTTTCCACGTGCCACAGGAAACCTGGGACTCCTATCAAGTTTGACGAGGAGTCAGGCATCGTCTCCTTTGGAGGCACTGATCTCCGCGTACCTCTGGAGTTTTCAAAGGATGTGAGGACTCCGGTCGCGATGAGGTGGGGAAGTAGGTCTTTCTCTGTGGTCTCCACAGGGGATTCAGACATCCTTTCGTCTTGGGAGATGCAAGACGAGGCTGCATTCAAGTCACTGCAGGGATATCCGGCCTTATTTCGCGTCAGGGCATCACGGTGTCCATTCCACTTGAGGCCGCAAACTCATGGTCCCTCTCACATACCTAGAGCTGAGAGAAGCCTCCTCTTGAGGTGTTTGTGGTAAGGTGGTACTCCTCTGGAGTCGAAGCCAGGGACTAAGCTCTCATCTCGAGTTGATTTTTGGTCCACGGAGCTCTTTCGTGTGGCTACAGAGACCTCAGGATCCCTCTAGCCTTGAAACAGTGTTCTTGGGGTTTCTCTGGAGTGCCATCAAGGAAATCAAGGCTCCTTTCATGTGTGATGTGCAACACGGAATTGCTCTGCCCGCAGTGCAGGGGAATCGGGCCTCATCTCGCGGCGAGGGGGAAGTTTCATGGTTTTTCTCGAGTAGCGGCGGGAACCTGGGGTATATTCTCGAGTTACGACGGGGATGGCCCTTCCACCCACGTGTTTGTTCAGCGACGTCAGGACTCCTGCCTAGTTGCGAGGGACAACACGGGATTCTCCTCGAGGCTTGGCAGGGCAATTGGGACGCCTCTCCAGCTGAGGCGGGAGACCAAGGGTCCCTTTCCACGTGCCACAGGAATCCTGGGACTCCTATCAAGTTTCACGAGGAGTCAGGCATCGTCTCCTTTGGAGGCACTGATCTCCGCGTACCTCTGGAATTTTCAAAGGATGTGAGGCCTCCGGTCACGATGAGGTGGGTAACTAGGTCTTTCTCTGTGGTCTCCACAGGGGATTCAGACATCCTTTCGTCTTGGGAGATGCAAGACGAGCCTGCATTCAAGTCACTGCAGGGATATCCGGCCTTATTTCCAGTCAGGGCATCACGGTGTCTATTCGACTTGAGGCTGCAAACTCAGGGTCCCTTTCACATACCTAGAGCTGAGAGAAGCCTCCTCTTGAGGTGCTTGTGGTAAGGTGGTATTCCTCTGGAGTCGAAGCCAGGGACTAACCTCTCATCTCGAGTTGATTTTTGGTCCACGGAGCTCTTTAGTGTGGCTTCAGTGACCTCAGGATCCCTCTAGCCTTGGAACAGTGTTATTGGGGTTTCTCTGGAGTGCCATCAAGGAAATCAAGGCTCCTTTCATGTGTGATGTGCAACACGGAATTGCTCTGCACGCAGTGCAGGGGAATCGGGCCTCATCTCGCAGCGAGGGGGAAGTCTCATGGTTTTTCTCGAGTTGCGACGGGAACCTGGGGTATATTCTCGAGTTACGACGGGGATGGCCCTTCCACCCACGTGTTTGTTCAGCGACGTCAGGACTCCTGCCTAGTTGCGAGGGACAACTCGGGATTCTCCTGGGGGCTTGGCAGGGCAATTGGGACGCCTCTCCAGCTGAGGCGGGAGACCAAGTGTCCGTTTCCACGTGCCATAGGAAACCTGGGACTCCTATCAATTTTGACGAGGAGTCAGGCATCGTCTCCTTTGGAGGCACTGATCTCCGCGTACCTCTGGAGTTTTCAAAGTATGTGAGTCCTCCGGTCGCGATGAGGTGGGGAAGTAGGTCTTTCTCTGTGGTCTCCACAGGGGATTCAGACATCCTTTCGTCTTGGGAGATGCAAGACGAGCCTGCATTCAAGTCACTGCAGGGATATCCGGCCTTATTTCGCGTCAGGGCATCGCGGTGTCCATTCCACTTGAGGCCGCAAACTCCTGGTCCCTCTCACATACCTAGAGCTGAGAGAAGCCTCCTCTTGAGGTGCTTGTGGTAAGGTGGTATTCCTCTGGAGTCGAAGCCAGGGACTAACCTCTCATCTCGAGTTGATTTTTGGTCCACGGAGCTCTTTCTTGTGGCTACAGTGACCTCAGGATCCCTCTAGCCTTGGAACAGTGTTCTTGGGGTTTCTCTGGAGTGCCAACTAGGAAATCAAGGCTCCTTTCATGTGTGATGTGCAACACGGAATTGCTCTGCCCGCAGTGCATGGGAATCGGGCCTCATCTCGCGGCGAGGGGGAAGTCTCATGGTTTTTCTCGAGTTGTGGCGGGAACCTGGGGTATATTCTCGAGTTACGACGGGGATGGCCCGTCCACCCACGTGTTTGTTCAGCGACGTCAGGACTCCTGCCTAGTTGCGAGGGACAACTCGGGATTCTCCTGGGGGCTTGGCAGGGCAATTGGGACACCTCTCCAGCTGAGGCGGGAGACCAAGTGTCCCTTTCCACGTGCCACAGGAAACCTGGGACTCCTATCAAGTTTGACGAGGAGTCAGGCATCGTCTCCTTTGGAGGCACTGATCTCCGCGTACCTCTGAAGTTTTCAAAGGATGTGAGGCCTCCGGTCGCGATGAGGTGGGGAACTAGGTCTTTCTCTGTGGTCTCCACAGGGGATTCAGACATCCTTTCGTCTTGGGAGATGCAAGACGAGCCTGCATTCAAGTCACTGCAGGGATATCCGGCCTTATTTCGAGTCAGGGCATCGCGGTGTCCATTCCACTTGAGGCCGCAAACTCAGGGTCCCTCTCACATATCTAGAGCTGAGCGAAGCCTCCTCTTCAGGTGCTTGTGGTAAGGTGGTGTTCCTCTGGAGTCGAAGCCAGGGACTAACCTCTCATCTCGAGTTGATTTTTGGTCCACGGAGCTCTTGTTGCTACAGTGACCTCAGGATCCCTCTAGCCTTGAAACAGTGTTCTTGGGGTTTCTCTGGAGTGCCATCAAGGAAATCAAGGCTCCTTTCATGTGTGATGTGCAACACGGAATTGCTCTGCCCGCAGTGCAGGGGAATCGGGCCTCATCTCGCGGCGAGGGGGAAGTCTCTTGGTTTTTCTCGAGTTGCGGCGGGAACCTGGGGTATATTCTCGAGTTACGACGGGGATGGCCCTTCCACCCACGTGTTTGTTCAGCGACGTCAGGACTCCTGCCTAGTTGCGAGGGACTACTCGGGATTCTCCTCGAGGCTTGGCAGGGCAATTGGGACGCCTCTCCAGCTGAGGCGGGAGACCAAGGGTCCCTTTCCCCGTGCCACAGGAATCCTGGGACTCCTATCACGTTTCACAAGGAGTCAGGCATCGTCTCCTTTGGCGGCACTGATCTCAAGTACCTCTGGAGTTTTCAAAGAATGTGAGGCCTCCGGTCGCGATGAGGTGGGGAACTAGTTCTTTTTCTGTGGTCTCCACAGGGGAGTCAGACATCCTTTCGTCTTGGGAGATGCAATACGAGCCTGCATTCAAGTCACTGCAGGGATATCCGGCCTTATTTCGAGTCAGGGCATCGCGGTGTCCATTCCACTTGAGGCCGCAAATCAGGGTCCCTCTCACATACCTAGAGCTGAGAGAAGCCTCCTCTTGAGGTGCTTGTGGTAAGGTGGTATTCCTCTGGAGTCGAAGCCAGGGACTAACCTCTCATCTCGAGTTGATTCTTGGTCCACGGAGCTCTTTCGTGTTGCTACAGTGACCTCAGGATCCCTCTAGCCTTGAAACAGTGTTCTTGGGGTTTCTCTGGAGTGCCATCAAGGAAATCAAGGCTCCTTTCATGTGTGATGTGCAACAGGGAATTGCTCTGCACGCAGTGCACGGTATCGGGCCTCATTTTTTGGCGAGGGGGAAGTCTCATGGTTTTTCTCGAGTTGCGGCGGGAACCTGGGGTATATTCTCGAGTTACGACGGGGATGGCCCTTCCACCCACGTGTTTGTTCAGCGACGTCAGGACTCCTGCCTAGTTGCGAGGGACTACTCGGGATTCTCCTCGAGGCTTGGCAGGGCAATTGGGATGCCTCTCCAGCTGAGGCGGGAGACCAAGTGTCCCTTTCCACGTGCCACAGGAATCCTGGGACTCCTATCAAGTTTCATGAGGAGTCAGGCATCGTCTCCTTTGGAGGCACTGATCTCCGCGTACCTCTGGAGTTTTCAAAGGATGTGAGGCCACCGGTCGCGATGAGGTGGGTAACTAGGTCTTTCTCTGTGGTCTCCACAGGGGATTCAGACATCCTTTCGTCTTGGGAGATGCAAGACGAGCCTGCATTCAAGTCACTGCAGGGATATCCGGCCTTATATCGAGTCAGGACATCGTGGTATCTATTCCACTTGAGGCCGCAAACTCAGGGACCCTCTCACATATCTAAAGCTGAGAGAAGCCTCCTCTTGAGGTGCTTGTGGTAAGGTGGTATTCCTCTGGAGTCGAAGCCAGGGACTAACCTCTCATCTCGAGTTGATTTTTGGTCCACGGAGCTCTTTCGTGTTGCTAGAGTGACCTCAGGATCCCTCTAGCCTTGAAACAGTGTTCTTGGGGTTTCTCTGGAGTGCCATCAAGGAAATCAAGGCTCCTTTCATGTGTGATGTGCAACACGGAATTGCTCTGCACGCAGTGCAGGGGAATCGGGCCTCATCTCGCGGCGAGGGGGAACTCTCATGCTTTTTCTCGAGTTGCGGCGGGAACTTGGGGTATATTCTCGAGTTACGACGGGGATGGCCCTTCCACCCACGTGTTTGTTCAGCGACGGCAGGACTCCTGCCTAGTTGCGAGGGACAACTCGGGATTCTCCTGGGGGCTTGGCAGGGCAATTGGGACGCCTCTCCACCTGAGGCGGGAGACCAAGGGTCCCATTCCATGTGCCACAGGAATCCTGGGACTCCTATCAAGTTTCACGAGGAGTCAGGCATCGTCTCCTTTGGAGGCACTTATCGCCGCGTACCTCTGGAGTTTTCAAAGGATGTGAGGCCTCCGGTCGCGATGAGGTGGGGAAGTAGGTTTCCTTGTGGTCTCCACAGAGGATTCAGACATCCTTTCGTCTTGGGAGATGCAAGACGAGCCTGCATTCAAGTCACTGCAGGGATATTGGGCCTTATTTCGAGTCAGGGCATCGCGGTCTCCATTCCACTTGAGGCCGCAAACTCAGGGTCCCTCTCACATACCTAGAGCTGAGATAAGCCTGCTCTTCAGGTGCTTGTGGTAAGGTGGTATTGCTCTGGAGTCGAAGCCAGGGACTAACCTCTCATCTCGAGTTGATTTTTGTTCCACGGAGCTCTTTCGTGTTGCTACAGTGACCTCAGGATCCCTCTAGCCTTGAAACAGTGTTCTTGGGGTTTCGCTGGAGTGCCGTCAAGGAAATCAAGGCTCCTTTCATGTGTGATGTGCAACATGGAATTGCTCTGCACGCAGTGCAGGGGAATCGGGCCTCATTTCGCGGCGAGGGGGAAGTCTCACGGTTTTTCTCGAGTTGCGGCGGGAACCCGGTGTATATTCTCGAGTTACGACGGGAAGGGCCCTTCCACCCACGTGTTTCTTCAGCGACGTCAGGACTCCTGCCTAGTTGCGAGGGACAACTCGGGATTCTCCTCGAGGCTTGGCAGGGCAATTGGGACGCCTCTCCAGCTGAGGCGGGAGACCAAGGGTCCCTTTCCACGTGCCACAGGAATCCTGGGACTCCTATCAAGTTTCATGAGAGTCAGGCATCATCTCCTTTGGAGGCACTGATCTCCGCGTACCTCTGGAGTTTTCAAGGGATGTGAGGCCTCCGGTCGCGATGAGGTGGGGAACTAGGTCTTTCTCTGTGGTCTCCACAGGGGATTCAGACATCCTTTCGTCTTGGGAGATGCAAGACGAGCCTGCATTCAAGTCACTGCAGGGATATCCGGCCTTATTGCGCGTCAGGGCATCACAGTGTCCATTGCACTTGAGGCCGCAAACTCAGGATCCCTCTCACATACATAGAGCTGAGAGAAGCCTCCTCTTGAGGTGCTTGTGGTAAGGTGGTATTCCTCTGGAGTCGAAGCCAGGGACTAACCTCTCACATCGAGTTGATTTTTGTTCCACGGAGCTCTTTCGTGTTGCTACAGTGACCTCAGGATCCCTCTAGCCTTGAAACAGTGTTCTTGGGGTTTCGCTGAAGTGCCGTCAAGGAAATCAAGGCTCCTTTCATGTGTGATGTGCAACACGGAATTGCTCTGCATGCAGTGCAGGGGAATCTGGTCTCATCTCGCGGCGAGGGGGAAGTCTCATGGTTTTTCTCGAGTTGCGGCGGGAACCTGCGGTATATTCTCGAGTTACAACGGGGATGGCCCTTCCAACCACGTGTTTGTTCAGCGAAGTCAGGACTCCTGCCTAGTTGAGAGGGACAACTCGGGGTTCTCCTCGAAGCTTGGCAGGGCAATTGGGACGCCTCTCCAGCTGAGGCGGGAGACCAAGAGTCCCTTTCCACGTGCCACAGGAATCCTGGGACTGCTATCAAATTTCACGAGGAGTCAGGCATCGTCTCCTTTGGAGACACTGATCTCTGCGTACCTCTGGAGTTTTCAAAGGATGTGAGGCCTCCGGTCGCGAAGAGTTGGGGAACTAGGTCTTTCTCTGTGGTCTCCACAGGGGATTCAGACATCCTTTCGTCTTGGGAGATGCAAGACGAGCCTGCATTCAAGTCACTGCAGGGATATCCGGCCTTATTTCGAGTCAGGGCATCGCGGTCTCCATTCCACTTGAGGCCGCAAACTCAGGGTCCCTCTCACATACATACAGCTGAGAGAAGCCTCCTCGTGAGGTGCTTGTGGTAAGGTGGTATTCCTCTGGAGTCGAAGCCAGGGACTAACCTCTCATCTCGAGTTGATTTTTGGTCCACGGAGCTCTTTCGTGTTGCTACAGTGACGTCAGGATCCCTCTAGCCTTGAAACAGTGTTCTTGGGGTTTCTCTGGAGTGCCATCAAGGAAATCAAGGCTCCTTTCATGTGTGATGTGCAACACGGAATTGCTTTGAATGCAGTGCAGGGAAATCGGGCCTCATCTCACGGCGAGGGGGAAGTCTCCTGGTTTTTCTCGAGTTGCGGCGGGAACCTGGGGTATATTCTTGAATTACGACGGGGATGGCCCTTCCACACACGTGTTTGTTCAGCGACTGCAGGACTCCTGCCTTGTTGCGAGGGACAACTCGGGATTCTCCTCGAGGATTGGCAGGGCAATTGGGACACCTCTCCAGCTGAGTCGGGAGACCAAGGGTCCCTTTCCACGTGCTACAGGAATCCTGGGACTCCTATCAAGTTTCACGAGGAGTCAGGCATTGTCTCCTTTGGAGGCACTGATCTCTGCGAACCTCTGGAGTTTTCAAAGGATGTGAGGCCTCCGGTCGCGATGAGGTGGGGAACTAGGTCTTTCTCTGTGGTCTACACAGGGGATTCATACATCATTTCGTCTTGGGAGATGCAAGAAGTGCCTGCATTCAAGTCACTGCAGGGATATCCGGCCTTATTTCACGTCAGGGCATCGCAGTGTCCAATCCACTTGAGGCCGCAAACTCAGGGTCCCTCTCACATACCTAGAGCTGAGAGAAGCCTCCTCTTGAGGTGCTTGTGGTAAGGTGGTATTCCTCTGGAGTCGAAGCCAGGGACTAACCTCTCATCTCGAGTTGATTTGTGGTCCACGGAGCTCTTTCGTGCTGCTAGAGTGACCTCAGGATCCCTCTAGCCTTGAAACAGTGTTCTTGGGGTTTCTCTGGAGTGCCATCAAGTAAATCAAGGCTCCTTTCATGTGTGATGTGCAACACGGAATTGCTCTGCCCGCAGTGCAGGGGAATCGGGCCTCATCTCGCGGCGAGGGGGAAGTCTCATGGTTTTTCTCGAGTTGCGGCGGGAACCTGGGGTATATTCTCGAGTTACGACGGGGATGGCCCTTCCACCCACGTGTTTGTTCAGCCATGTCAGGACTCCTGCCTAGTTGCGAGGGACAACTCGGGATTCTCCTCGAGGCTTGGCAGGGCAATTGGGACGCCTCTCCAGCTGAGGCGGGAGACCAAGGGTCCCTTTCCACGTGCCACAGCAATCCTGGGACTCCTATCAAGTTTCACGAGGAGTCAGGCATCGTCTCCTTTGGAGGCACTGATCTCCGCGTACCTCTGAAGTTTTCAAAGGATGTGAGGCCTCCGGTCGCGATGAGGTGGGGAACTAGGTCTTTCTCTGTGGTCTCCACAGGGGATTCAGACATCCTTTCATCAAGGGAGATGCAAGACGAGCCTGCATTCAAGTCACTGCAGGGATATCTGGCCTTATTTCGCGTTAGGGCATCGCGGTGTCCATTCCACTTGAGGCCGCAAACTCAGGGTCCCTCTCACATACCTAGAGCTGAGAGAAGCCTCCTCTTGAGGTGCTTGTGGTAAGGTGGTATTCCTCTGGAGTCGAGGCCAGACACTAACCTCTCATCTCGAGTTGATTTTTGGTCCACGGAGCTCTTTCGTGTTGCTACAGTGACCTCAGGATCCCTCTAGCCTTGAAACAGTGTTCTTGGGGTTTCCCTGGAGTGCCATCAAGGATATCAAGGCTCCTTTCATGTTTGATGTGCAACACGGAATTACTTTGCATGCAGAGCAGGGGAATCGGGCCTCATCTCGCGGCAAGGGGGAAGTCTCATGGTTTTTCTCGAGTTGCGGTGGGAACCTGCGGTATATTCTCGAGTTACGACGGGGATGGGCCTTCCACCCACGTGTTTGTTCAGCGACGTCAGGACTCCTGCTAGTTGCGAGGGACAACTCGGGATTCTCCTGGGGGCTTGGCAGGGCAATTGGGACGCCTCTCCAGCTGAGGCGGGAGACCAAGTGTCCGTTTCCACGTGCCATAGGAAACCTGGGACTCCTATCAATTTTGACGAGGAGTCAGGCATCGTCTCCTTTGGAGGCACTGATCTCCGCGTACCTCTGGAGTTTTCAAAGGATGTGAGTCCTCCGGTCGCGATGAGGTGGGGAAGTAGGTCTTTCTCTGTGGTCTCCACAGGGGATTCAGACATCCTTTCGTCTTGGGAGATGCAAGACGAGCCTGCATTCAAGTCACTGCAGGGATATCCGGCCTTATTTCGCGTCAGGGCATCGCGGTGTCCATTCCACTTTAGGCCGCAAACTCCTGGTCCCTCTCACATACCTAGAGCTGAGAGAAGCCTCCTCTTGAGGTGCTTGTGGTAAGGTGGTATTCCTCTGGAGTCGAAGCCAGGGACTAAACTATCACCTTGAGTTGATTTTTGGTCCACGGAGCTCTTTCGTTTTGCTACAGTGACCTCAGGATCCCTCTAGCCTTGAAACAGAGTTCTTGGGGTTTCTCTGAAGTGCCATCAAGGAAATTAAGGCTCTTTTCATGTGTGATGTGCAAAACGGAATTGCTCTGCACGCAGTGCAGGGGAATCGGGCCTCATCTCGCAGCGAGGGGGAAGTTTCATGGTTTTTCTCGATTTGCGGCGAGAACCTGGGGTATATTCTCGAGTTACGACTGGGATGGCCCTTCCACCCACGTGTTTGTTCAGCCATGTCAGGACTCCTGCCTAGTTGCGAGGGACAACTCGGAATTCTATTCGAGGCTTGGCAGGGCAATTGGGATGCCTCCCCAGCTGAGGCGGGAGAGCAAGGGTCCCTTTCCACGTGCCACAGCAATCCTGGGATTCCTATCAAGTTTCACGAGGAGTCAGGCATCGTCTCCTTTGGAGGCACTGATCTCCGCGTACCTCTGGAGTTTTCAAGGGATGTGAGGCCTCCGGTCGCGATGAGGTGGGGAACTAGGTCTTTCTCTGTGGTCTCCACAGGGGATTCAGACATCCTTTCGTCTTGGGAGATGCTACACGAGCCTGCATTCACGTCACTGCACGGATATCCGGCCTTATTTCGAGTCAGGGCATCACGGTGTCCATTCCACTTGAGGCCACAAACTCAGGGTCCCTCTCAGATACCTAGAGCTGAGAGAAGCCTCCTCTTGAGGTGCTTGTGGTAAGGTGGTATTCCTCTGGAGTAGAAGCCAGGGACTAACCTCTCATCTCGAGTTGATTTTTGGTCCACGGAGCTCTTTCGTTTTGCTACAGTGACCTCAGGATCCCTCTAGCCTTGAAACAGTGTTCTTGGGGTTTCTCTGGATTGCCATCAAGGAAATCAAGGCTCCTTTCATGTGTGATGTGCAAAACGGAATTGCTCTGCACGCAGTGCAGGGGTTTCGGGTCTCATTTCACGGCGAGGGGGAAGTCTCATGGTTTTTCTCGAGTTGCGGCGGGAACCTGGGGTATATTCTCGAGTTACGACGGGGATGACCCTTCCACCCACGTGTTTGTTCAGCGACGTCAGGACCCTGCCTAGTTGCGAGGGACACCTCGGGATTCTCCTCGAGGCTTAGCAGGGCAATTGGGACGCCTCTCCAGCTGAGGCGGGAGACCAAGGGTCCCTTTCCACGTGCCACAGGAATCCTGGGACTCCTATCAAGTTTCACGAGGAGTCAGGCATCGTCTCCTTTGGAGGCACTGATCTCCGCGTACCTCTGGAATTTTCAAAGGATGTGAGGCCTCCGGTCACGATCAGGTGGGTAACTAGGTCTTTCTCTGTGGTCTCCTCAGGGGATTCAGACATCCTTTCGTCTTGGGAGATGCAAGACGAGCCTGCATTCAAGTCACTGCAGGGATATCCGGCCTTATTTCGAGTCAGGGCATCGCGGTGTCCATTCGACTTGAGGCTGCAAACTCAGGGTCCCTTTCACATACATAGAGCTGAGAGAAGCCTCCTCTTGAGGTGCTTGTGGTAAGGTGGTATTCCTCTGGAGTCGAAGCCAGGGACTAACCTCTCATCTCGAGTTGATTTTTGGTCCACGGAGCTCTTTCGTGTGGCTTCAGTGACCTCAGGATCCCTCTAGCCTTGGAACAGTGTTCTTGGGGTTTCTCTGGAGTGCCATCAAGGAAATCAAGGCTGCTTTCATGTGTGATGTGCAACATGGAATTGCTCTGCACACAGGGCAGGGGTATCGGGCCTCATCTCGCAGCGAGGGGGAAGTTTCATGGTTTTTCTCGATTTGCGGCGAGAACCTGGGGTATATTCTCGAGTTACGACTGGGATGGCCCTTCCACCCACGTGTTTGTTCAGCCATGTCAGGACTCCTGCCTAGTTGCGAGGGACAACTCGGGATTCTATTCGAGGCTTGGCAGGGCAATTGGGATGCCTCCCCAGCTGAGGCGGGAGAGCAAGGGTCCCTTTCCACGTGCCACAGCAATCCTGGGATTCCTATCAAGTTTCACGAGGAGTCAGGCATCGTCTCCTTTGGAGGCACTGATCTCCGCGTACCTCTGGAGTTTTCAAGGGATATGAGGCCTCCGGTCGCGATGAGGTGGGGAACTAGGTCTTTCTCTGTGGTCTCCACAGGGGATTCAGACATCCTTTCGTCTTGGGAGATGCTACACGAGCCTGCATTCACGTCACTGCACGGATATCCGGCCTTATTTCGAGTCAGGGCATCACGGTGTCCATTCCACTTGAGGCCACAAACTCAGGGTCCCTCTCAGATAACTAGAGCTGAGAGAAGCCTCCTCTTGAGGTGCTTGTGGTAAGGTGGTATTCCTCTGGAGTAGAAGCCAGGGACTAACCTCTCATCTCGAGTTGATTTTTGGTCCACGGAGCTCTTTAGTGTGGCTACAGTGACCTCAGGATCCCTCTAGCCTTGGAACAGTGTTCTTGGGGTTTCTCTGGAGTGCCATCAAGGAAATCAAGGCTCCTTTCATGTGTGATGTGCAACACGGAATTACTCTGCATGCAGTGCAGAGGAATCGGGCCTAATTTTGCGGCGAGGGAGACATCTCATGGTTTTTCTCGAGTTGCGGCGGGAACCTGGGGTATATTCTCGAGTTAAGACGGGGAGGGCCCTTCCACCCACGTGTTTGTTCAGCCATGTCAGGACTCCTGCCTAGTTACGAGGGACAACTCGGTATTCTCCTCGAGGCTTGGCAGGGCAATTGGGACGCCTCTCCAGCTGAGGCGGGAGACCAAGTGTCCCTTTCCATGTGCCACAGGAATCCTGGGACTCCTATCAAGTTTCTCGAGGAGTCAGGCATCGTCTCCTTTGGAGGCACTGACCTCCTCGTACCTCTGGAGTTTTCAAAGGATGTGAGGCCTCCGGTCGCGATGAGGTGGGGAACTAGGTCTTTCTCTGTGGTCTCCACAGGCGATTCAGACATCCTTTCATTTTGGGAGATGCAAGACGAGCCTGCATTCAAGTCACTGCAGGGATATCCGGCCTTATATCGAGTCAGGGCATCGCGGTGTCCATTCCACTTGAGGCCGCAAACTCAGGGTCCCTCTCACATACCTAGAGCTGAGAGAAGCCTCCTCTTGAGTTGCTAGTGGTAAGGTGGTATTCCTCTGGAGTCGAATCCAGGGACTAACCTCTCATCTCGAGTTGATTTTTGGTCCACGAAGTTCTTTCTTGTTGCTACAGTGACGTCGGGATCCCTCTAGCCTTGAAACAGTGTTCTTGGGGTTTCTCTGGAGTGCCATCAAGGAAATCAAGGCTCCTTTCATGTGTGATGTGCAACACGGAATTGCTCTGCATGCAGTGCAGGGGAATTGGACCTCATCTCGCAGCCATGGGGAAGTCTCATGGTTTTTCTCGAGTTGCGGCGGGAACCTGGGGTATATTCTCGAGTTACGACGGGGATGGCCCTTCCACAGACGTGTTAGTTCAGCGACGGCAGGACTCCTGCCTAGTTGCGAGGGACAACTCGGGATTCTCCTCGAGGCTTGGCAGGGCAATTGGGACGCCTCTCCAGCTGAGGCGGGAGACCAAGGGTCCCTTTCCACGTGCCACAGGAATCCTGGGACTCCTATCAAGTTTCATGAGGAGTCAGGCATCGTCTCCTTTGGAGGCACTGATCTCCGCGTACCTCTGGAGTTTTCAAAGGATGTGAGGCCTCCGGTCGCGATGAGGTGGGGAACTAGGTCTTTCTCTGTGGTCTCCACAGGCGATTCAGATATCCCTTCGTCTTGGGAGATGCAAGACGAGCCTGCATTCAAGTCACTGCACGGATATCCGGCCTCATTTCGAGTAAGGGCATCGCGGTGTCCATTCCACTTGAGGCCGCAAACTCAGGGTCCCTCTCACATAGCTAAAGCTGAGAGAAGCCTCCTCTTGAGGTGCTTGTGGTAAGGTGGTATTCCTCTGGAGTCGAAGCCAGGGACTAACCTCTCATCTCGAGTTGATTTTTGGTCCACGGAGCTCTTTAGTGTGGCTACAGTGACCTCAGGATCCCTCTAGCCTTTGAACAGTGTTCTTGGCGTTTCTCTGGAGTGCAATCAAGGAAATCAAGGCTCCTTTAATGTGTGATGTGCAACACGGAATTGCTCTGCACGCAGTGCAAGCTAATCGGGCCTCATCTCGCAGCGAGGGGGAAGTCTCATGGTTTTTCTCGATTTGCGGCGAGAACCTGGGATATATTCTTGAGTTACGACGGAGATGTCCCTTCCACCCTCGTGTTTGTTCAGCCATGTCAGGACTCCTGCCTAGTTGCGAGGGACAACTCGGGATTCTCCTCGAAGCTTGGCAGGGCAATTGGGACGCCTCTCCAGCTGAGGCGGGAGACCAAGGGTCCCTTTCCACGTGCCACAGGAATCCTGGGACTCCTATTAAGTTTCATGAGGAGTCAGGCATTGTCTCCTTTGGAGGCACTGATCTCCGCATACCTCTGGAGTTTTCAAAGGATGTGAGGCCTCCAGTCGCCATGAGTTTGGGAACTAGGTCTTTCACTGTGGTCTTCACAGGGGATTCAGACATCCTTTCGTCTTGGGAGATGCAAGAAGAGCCTGCATTCAAGTCACTGCAGGGATATTCTGCCTTATTTCGAGTCAGGGCATCGCGGTGTCCATTCCACTTGAGGTTCCAAACTCAGGGTTCCTCTCACATACCTAAAGCTGCGAGAAGCTTCCTCTTGAGGTGCTTGTGGTAAGCTGGTATTCCTCTGGAGTCGAAGTTAGGGACTAACCTCTCATCTCGAGTTGATTTTTGGTCCACGGAGCTCTTTCGCGTTGCTACAGTGACCTCAGGATCCCTCTAGCCTTGAAACAGTGTTTTTGGGGTTTCTCTGGAGTGCCATCAAGGAAATCAAGGCTCCTTTCATGTGTGATATGCAACACGGAATTGCTCTGCACGCAGTGTAGGGGAATCGGGCCTCATATCGCGGCGAGGGCAAAGTCTCATGGTTTTTCTCGAGTTGCGGCGGGAACCTGGGGTATATTCTCGAGTTACGACGGGGATGGCCCTTCCACCCACGTGTTTGTTCAGCGACGTCAGGACTCCTGCCTAGTTGCGAGGGACAACACGGGATTCTCCTCGAGGCTTGGCAGGGCAATTGGGACGCCTCTCCAGCTGAGGCGGGAGACCAAGGGTCCCTTTCCACGTGCCACAGGAATCCTGGGACTCCTATCAAGTTTCACGAGGAGTCAGGCATCGTCTCCTTTGGAGGCACTGATCTCCGCGTACCTCTGGAATTTTCAAAGGATGTGAGGCCTCCGGTCACGATGAGGTGGGTAACTAGGTCTTTCTCTGTCGTCTCCACAGGGGATTCTGACATCCTTTCGTCTTGGGAGATGCAAGACGAGCCTGCATTCAAGTCACTGCAGGGATATCCGGCCTTATTTCGAGTCAGGGCATCACGGTGTCTATTCGACTTGAGGCTGCAAACTCAGGGTCCCTTTCACATACCTAGAGCTGAGAGAAGCCTCCTCTTGAGGTGCTTGTGGTAAGGTGGTATTCCTCTGGAGTCGAAGCCAGGGACTAACCTCTCATCTCGAGTTGATTTTTGGTCCACGGAGCTCTTTAGTGTGGCTTCAGTGACCTCAGGATCCCTCTAGCCTTGGAACAGTGTTATTGGGGTTTCTCTGGAGTGCCATCAAGGAAATCAAGGCTCCTTTCATGTGTGATGTGCAACACGGAATTGCTCTGCACGCAGTGCAGGGGAATCGGGCCTCATCTCGCAGCGAGGGGGAAGTCTCATGGTTTTTCTCGAGTTGCGGCGGGAACCTGGGGTATATTCTCGAGTTACGACGGGGATGGCCCTTCCACCCACGTGTTTGTTCAGCCATGTCAGGACTCCTGCCTAGTTGCGAGGGACAACTCGGGATTCTCCTCGAGGCTTGGCAGGGCAATTGGGATGCCTCCCCAGCTGAGGCGGGAGACCAAGGGTCCCTTTCCACGTGCCACAGCAATCCTGGGAGTCCTATCAAGTTTCACGAGGAGTCAGGCATCGTCTCCTTTGGAGGCACTGATCTCCGCGTACCTCTGGAGTTTTCAAAGGATGTGAGGCCTCTGGTCGCACCGAGGTGGGGAACTAGATCTTTCTCCGTGGTCTCCACAGGGGATTCAGACATCCTTTCGTCTTGGGAGATGCTAGACGAGCCTGCATTCAAGTCACTGCACGGATATCCGGCCTTATTTCCAGTCAGGGCATCGCGGTGTCCATTCCACTTGAGGCCACAAACTCAGGGTCCCTCTCACATACCTAGAGCTGAGAGAAGCCTCCTCTTGAAGTGCTTGTGGTAAGGTGGTATTACTCTGGAGTCGAAGCCAGGGACTAACCTCTCATCTCGAGATGATTTTTGGTCCACGGAGCTCTTTCGTGGTGCTACAAGTGATCTCAAGATCCCTTTAGCCTTGAAACAGTGTTCTTGGGGTTTCTTTGCAGTGCCATCAAGGAAATTAAGGCTCCTTTCATGTTTGATGTGCAACACGGAATTGCGCTGCACGCAGTGCAGGCGATTCCGGCCTCATTTTGCGGCGAGGGGGAAGTCTCATGGTTTTTCTCGAGTTGCGGCGGGGACCTGGGGTATATTCTCGAGTTACGACGGGAATGGCCCTTCCACCCACGTGTTTGTTCAGCGACGTCACGATTCCTGCCTAGTTGCGAGGGACAACTCGGGATTCTCCTGGGGGCTTGGCAGGGCAATTGGGACGCCTCTGCAGCTGAGGCGGGAGACCAAGTTTCCCTTTCCACGCGTCACAGGAATCCTGGGATTCCAATCAAGAATCACGAGGAGTCAGGCCTCGTTTGCTTTGGAGGCACTGATCTCCGTGTACCTCTGGAGTTTTCAAAAGATGTGAGGCCTCCGGTCGCGATGAGGTGGGGAACTAGGTCTTTCTCTGTGGTCTCCACAGGGGATTCAGACATCCTTTCGTCTTGGGAGATGCAAGCCGAGCCTGCATTCAAGTCACTGCAGGGATATCCGGCCTTATATCGAGTCAGGGCATCGTGGTATCCATTCCACTTGAGGCCGCAAATTCAGGGACCCTCTCACATATCTAAAGCTGAGAAAATCCTCCTCTTGAGGTGCTTGTGGTAAGGTGGTATTCCTCTGGAGTCGAAGCCAGGGACTAACCTCTCATCTCGAGTTGATTTTTGGTCCACGGAGCTCTTTCGTGTTGCTACAGTGACCTCAGGGTCCCTCTAGCCTTGAAACAGTGTTCTTGGGGTTTCTCTGGAGTGCCATCAAGGAAATCAAGGCTCCTTTCATGTGTGATGTGCAACACGGAATTGCTCTGCACGCAGTGCAGGGGAATCGGGCCTCATCTCGCGGCGAGGGGGAAGTCTCATGGTTTTTCTCGAGTTGCGGCTGGAACCTGGGGTATATTCTCGAGTTACGAGGGGATGGCCCTTCCACACACGTGTTTGTTCAGCGATGGCAGGACTCCTGCCTAGTTGCGAGGGACTACTCCGGATTCTCCTCGAGGCTTGGCAGGGCAATTGGGACGCCTCTCCAGCTGAGGCGGGAGACCAAGGGTCCCTTTCCACGTGCCACAGGAATCCTGGGACTCCTATCAAGTTTCACGAGGAGTCAGGCATCGTCTCCTTTGGAGGCACTGATCTCTGCGTACCTCTGGAATTTTCAAAGGATGTGAGGCTTCCGGTCGCGATGAGGGGGGGAACTCGGTCTTTCTCTGTGGTCTCCACAGGGGATTCAGACATCCTTTCGTCTTGGGAGATGCAAGACGAGCCTGCATTCAAGTCACTGCAGGGATATCCGGCCTTATTTCGAGTCAGGGCATCGCGGTGTCCATTCCACTTGAGGCCGCAAACTCAGGGTTCCTCTCACATATCTAGAGCTGAGAGAAGCCTCCTCTTCAGGTGCTTGTGGTAAGGTGGTATTCCTCTGGAGTCGAAGCCAGGGACTAACCTCTCATCTCGAGTTGATTTTATGTCCACGGAGCTCTTGTTGCTACAGTGACCTCAGGATCCCTCTAGCCTTGAAACAGTGTTCTTGGGGTTTCTCTGGAGTGCCATCAAGGAAATCAAGGCTCCTTTCATGTGTGATGTGCAACACGGAATTGCTCTGCCCGCAGTGCAGGGGAATCGGGCCTCATCTCGCGGCGAGGGGGAAGTCTCATGGTTTTTCTCGAGTTGCGGCGGGAACCTGGGGTATATTCTCGAGTTACGACGGGGATGGCCCTTCCACCCACGTGTTTGTTCAGCGACGTCAGGACTCCTGCCTAGTTGCGAGGGACTACTCGGGATTCTCCTCGAGGCTTGGCAGGGCAATTGGAATGCCTCTCCAGCTGAGGCGGGAGACCAAGGGTCCCTTTCCACGTGCCACAGGAATACTGGGACTCCTATCAAGTTTCATGAGGAGTCAGGCATCGTCTCCTTTGGAGGCACTGATCTCCGCGTACCTCTGGAGTTTTCAAAGGATGTGAGGCCTCCGGTCGCCATGAGGTGGGGAACTCGGTCTTTCTCTGTGGTCTCCACAGGGGATTCAGACATCCTTTCGTCTTGGGAGATGCAAGACGAGCCTGCATTCAAGTCACTGCAGGGATATCCGGCCTTATTTCGAGTCAGGGCATCGCGGTCTCCATTCCACTTGAGGCCGCAAACTCAGGGACCCTCTCACATATCTAAAGCTGAGAGAAGCCTCCTCTTGAGGTGCTTGTGGTAAGGTGGTATTCCTCTGGAATCGAAGCCAGGGACTAACGTCTCATCTCGAGTTGATTTTTGGTCCACGGAGCTCTTTTGTGTTGCTACAGTGACCTCAGGATCCCTCTAGCCTTGAAACAGTGTTCTTGGGGTTTCTCTGGAGTGCCATCAAGGAAATCAAGGCTCCTTTCATGTGTGATGTGCAACACGGAATTGCTCTGCACGCAGTGCAGGGGAATCGGGCCTCATCTCGCGGCGAGGGGGAAGTCTCATGGTTTTTCTCGAGTTGCGGCGGGAACCTGGGGTATATTCTCGAGTTACGACGGGGATGGCCCTTCCACCCACGTGTTTGTTCAGCGACGTCAGGACTCCTGCCTAGTTGCGAGGGACAACTCGGTATTCTCCTGGGGGCTTGGCAGGGCAATTGGGACGCCTCTCTACCTGAGGCGGGAGACCAAGTGTCCCATTCCATGTGCCACAGGAATCCTGGGACTCCTATCAAGTTTCACAAGGAGTCAGGCATCGTCTCCTTTGCAGGCACTTATCTCCGCGTACCTCTGGAGTTTTCAAAGGATGTGAGGCCTCCGGTCGCGATGAGGTGGGGAAGTAGGTTTCCTTGTGGTCTCCACAGAGGATTCAGACATCCTTTCGTCTTGGGAGATGCAAGACGAGCCTGCCTTCAAGTCACTGCAGGGATATTCGGCCTTATTTCGAGTCAGGGCTTCACGGTCTCCATTCCACTTGAGGCCGCAAACTCAGGGTCCCTCTCACATACCTAGAGCTGAGATAAGCCTGCTCTTCAGGTGCTTGTGGTAAGGTGGTATTCCTCTGGAGTCGAAGCCAGGGACTAACCTCTTGTCTCGAGTTGATTTTTGTTCCACGGAGCTCTTTCGTGTTGCTACAGTGACCTCAGGATCCCTCTAGCCTTGAAACAGTGTTCTTGGGGTTTCGCTGGAGTGCCGTCAAGGAAATCACGGCTCCTTTCATGTTTGATGTGCAACACGGAATTGCTCTGCACGCAGTGCAGGGGAATCGGGCCTCATTTCGCGGCGAGGGGGAAGTCTCATGGTTTTTCTCGAGTTGCGGCGGGAACCTGGGGTATATTCTCGAGTAACGACGGGAATGGCCCTTCCACCCACGTGTTTCTTCAGCGACGTCAGGACTCCTGCCTAGTTGCGAGGGACAACTCGGGATTCTCCTCGAGGCTTGGCAGGGCAATTGGGACGCCTCTCCAGCTGAGGCGGGAGACCAAGGGTCCCTTTCCAGGTGCCACAGGAATCCTGGGACTCCTATCAAGTTTCACGAGGAGTCAGGCATCGTCTCCTTTGGAGGCACTGATCTCCGCGTACCTCTGGAGTTTTCAAAGGATTTGAGGCCTCCGGTCGCGATGAGGTGGGGAACTAGGTCTTTCTCTGTGGTCTCCACAGGGGATTCAGACATCCTTTCGTCTTGGGAGATGCAAGACGAGCCTGCATTCAAGTCACTGCAGGGATATCCGGCCTTATTTGGAGTCAGGGCATCGCGGTCTCCATTCCACTTGAGGCCGCAAACTCAGGGTCCCTCTCACATAGCTAGAGCTGAGAGAAGCCTCCTCTTGAGGTGCTTGTGGTAAGGTGGTATTCCTCTGGAGTCGAAGCCAGGGACTAACCTCTCATCTCGAGTTGATTTTTGGTCCACGGAGCTCTTTCGTGTTGCTACAGTGACCTCAGGATCCCTCAACCTTGAAACAGTGTTCTTGGGGTTTCTCTGGAGTGCCATCAAGGAAATCAAGGCTCCTTTCATGTGTGATGTGCAAAACGGAATTGCTCTGCACGCAGTGCAGGGGAATCGGGCCTCATCTCGCGGCGAGGGGGAAGTCTCATGGTTTTTCTTGAGTTGCGGCGGGAACCTGGGGTATATTCTCGAGTTACGTCGGGGATGGACCTTCCACCCACGTGTTTGTTCAGCGACGTCAGGACTCCGGCCTAGTTGCGAGGGACAACTCGGGATTCTCCTCGAGGCTTGGCAGGGCAATTGGGACGCCTCTCCAGCTGAGGCGGGAGACCAAGGGTCCCTTTCCACGTGCCACAGGAATCCTGGGACTCCTATCAAGTTTCACGAGGAGTCAGGCATCGTCTCCTTTGGAGGCACTGATCTCCGCGTACCTCTGGAGTTTTCAAAGGATGTGAGGCCTCCAGTCGCGATGAGGTGGGGAACTAGGTCTTTCTCTGTGGTCTCCACAGGGGATTCAGACATCCTTTCGTCTTGGGAGATGCAAGACGAGCCTGCATTCAAGTCACTGCAGGGATATCCGGCCTTATTTCGAGTCAGGGCATCGCGGTGTCCATTCCACTTGAGGCCGCAAACTCAGGGTCCCTCTCACATACCTAGAGCTGCGAGAAGCCTCCTCTTGAGGTGCTTGTGGTAAGGTGGTATTGCTCTGGAGTCGAAGCCAGGGACTAACCACTCATCTCGAGTTGATTTTTGGTCCACGGAGCTCTTTCGTGTTGCTACAGTGACCTCAGGATCCCTCTAGCTTTGAAACAGTGTTCTTGGGGTTTCTCTGGAGTGCCATCAAGGAAATCAAGGCTCCTTTCATGTGTGATGTGCAACACGGAATTGCTCTGCACGCAGTGCAGGGTATCGGGCCTCATTTTGCGGCGAGGGGGAAGTCTAATGGTTTTTCTCGAGTTGCGATTGGAACCTCGGGTATATTCTTGAGTTACGACGGGGATGGCCCTTCCACACACGTGTTTGTTCTGCGAAGTCAGACTCCTGCCTAGTTGCGAGGGACAACTCGGGATTCTCCTCGAGGCTTGGCAGGGCAATTGGGACGCCTCTCCAGCTGAGGCGGGAGACCAAGGGTCCCTTTCCACGTGTCACAGGAATCCTGGGACTCCTATCAAGTTTCACGAGGAGTCAGGCTTCGTCTCCTTTGGAGGCACTGATCTCCGCGTACCTCTGGAGTTTTCAAAGGATGTGAGGCCTCCGGTCGCGATGAGGTGGGGAACTAGGTCTTTCTCTGTGGTCTCAACAGGGGATTCAGACATCCTTTCGTCTTGGGAGATGCAAGACGAGCCTGCATTCAAGTCACTGCAGGGATATCCGGCTTTATTTCGAGTCAGGGCATCGCGGTGTCCATTCCACTTGAGGCTGCAAACTCAGGGTCCCTCTCACATAGCTAGAGCTGAGAGAAGCCTCCTCTTGAGGTGCTTGTGGTAAGGTGGTATTCCTCTGGAGTCGAAGCCAGGGACTAACCTCTCATCTCGAGTTGATTTTTGGTCCACGGAGCTCTTTCGTGTTGCTACAGTGACCTCAGGATCCCTCTAGCCTTGAAACAGTGTTCTTGGGGTTTCTCTGGAGTGCCATCAAGGAAATCAAGGCTCCTTTCATGTGTTATGTGCAATACGGAATTGCTCTGCACGCAGTGCAGGGGAATCGGGCCTCATCTCGCGGCGAGGGGGAAGTCTCATGGTTTTTCTCGAGTTGCGGCGGGAACCTGGGGTATATTCTCGAGTTACGACGGGGATGGCCCTTACACGCACGTGTTTGTTCAGCGACTGTAGAACTCCTGCCTAGTTGCGAGGGACAACTCGGGATTCTCCTCGAGGATTGGCAGGGCAATTTGGACGCCTCTCCAGCTGAGGCGGGAGAACAAGGGTCCCTTTCCACGTGCCACAGGAATCCTGGGACTCCTATCAAGTTTCACAAGGAGTCAGGCATCGTCTCCTTTGGCGGCACTGATCTCCGCGTACCTCTGGAGTTTTCAAAGGATGTGAGGCCTCCGGTCGCGATGAGGTGGGGAACTAGGTCTTTCTCTGTGGTCTCCACAGGGGATTCAGACATCCTTTCATCTTGGGAGATGCAAGACGAGCCTGCCTTCAAGTCACTGCAGGGATATCCGGCCTTATTTCGAGTCAGGGCATCGCGGTGTCCATTCCACTTGAGGCCGCAAACTCAGGGTCCCTCTCACATACCTAGAGCTGAGAGAAGCCTCCTCTTGAGGTGCTTGTGGTAAGGTGGTATTCCTCTGGAGTCGAAGCCAGGGACTAACCTCTCATCTCGAGTTGATTTGTGGTCCACGAAGCTCTTTTGTGTTGCTACAGTGACCTCAGGATCCCTCCAGCCTTGAAACAGTGTTCTTTTGGTTTCTCTGGAGTGCCACCAAGGAAATCAAGGCTCCTTTCATGTGTGATGTGCAACACGGAATTGCTCTGCACGCAATGCAGGGGAATCGGGCCTCATCTCGCGGCGAGCGGAAAGTCTCATGGTTTTTCTCGAGTTGCCGCGGGAACCTGGGGTATATTCTCGAGTTACGACTGGGATGGCCCTTCCACCCACGTGTTTGTTCAGCGACGTCAGGACTCCTGCCTAGTTGCGAGGGACAACTCGGGATTCTCCTCGAGGCTTGGCAGGGCAATTGGGACGCCTCTCCAGCTGAGGCGGGAGACCAAGGGTCCCTTTCCATGGGCCACAGGAATCCTGGGACTCCTATCAAGTTTCACGAGGAGTCAGGCATCGTCTCCTTTGGAGGCACTGATCTCTGCGTACCTCTGGAGTTTTCAAAGGATGTGAGGCCTCCGATCGCCATGAGGTGGGGAACTAGGTCTTTCTCTGTGGTCTCCACAGGGGATTCAGACATCCTTTCATCTTGGGAGATGCAAGTCGAGCCTGCATTCAAGTCACTGCATGGATATCCGGCCTTATTTCACATCAGGGCATCGCGGTGTCCATTCCACTTGAGGCTGCAAAATCAGGGTCCCTCTCACATACCTAGAGTTGAGAGAAGCTTCCTCTTGAGGTGCTTGTGGTAAGGTGGTATTCCTCTGGAGTCGAAGCTAGTGACTAACCTCTCATCTCGAGTTGATTTTTGGTCCACGGAGCTCTTTCATGTGGCTACAGTGACCTCAGTTTCCCTCTAGCCTTGAAACAGTGTTCTTGGGGTTTCTCTGGAGTGCCATCAAGGAAATCAAGGCTCCTTTCATGTGTGATGTGCAACACGGAATTGCTCTGCACGCAGTGCAGGGGAATCGGGCCTCATCTCGCGGCGAGGGGGAAGTCTCATGGTTTTTCTCGAATTGCGGCGGGAACCTGGGGTATACTCTCGAGTTGCAACGGGGATGGCCCTTACACCCACGTGTTTGTTCAGCGACTGCAGGACTCCTGACTAGTTGCGAGGGACAACTCGGGATTCTCCTCGAGGCTTGGCAGGGCAATTGGGACGCCTCTCCAGCTGAGGCGGGAGACCCAGGGTCCCTTTCCACGTGCCACAGGAATCCTGGGACTCCTATCAAGTTTCACGAGGAGTCAGGCATCGTCTCCTTTGGCGGCACTGATCTCCGCGTACCTCTGGAGTTTTCAAAGGATGTGAGGCCTCCGGTCGCGATGAGGTGGGTAACTAGGTTTTTCTCTGTGGTCTCCACAGGGGATTCAGACATCCTTTCATCTTGGGAGATGCAAGACGAGCCTGCATTCAAGTCACTGCAGGGATATCCGGCCTTATTTCGAGTCAGGGCATCGCGGTGTCCATTCCACTTGAGGCCGCAAACTCAGGGTCCCTCTCACATACCTAGAGCTGAGAGAAGCCTCCCCTTGAGGTGCTTGTGGTAAGGTGGTATTCCTCTGGAGTCGAAGCCAGGGACTAACCTCTCATCTCGAGTTGATTTTTGGTCCACGGAGCTCTTTCTTGTTGCTCCAGTGACCTCAGGATCCCTCTAGCCTTGAAACAGTGTTCTTGGGGTTTCTCTGGAGTGCCATCAAGATTATCAAGGCTCCTTTCATATGTGATGTGCAACACGGAATTGCTCTGCACGCAGTGCAGGGGAATCAGGACTCATCTCGCAGCGAGGGGGAAGTCTCATGGTTTTTCTCGAGTTGCGGCGGGAACCTGGGGTATAGTCTCGAGTTACGACTGGGATGGCCCTTCCACACACGTGTTTGTTCAGCCAGGTCAGGACTCCTGCCTAGTTGCGAGGGACAACTCGGGATTCTCCTCGAGGCTTGGTAGGGCAATTGGGACGCCTCTCCAGCTGAGGCGGGAGACCAAGGGTCCCTTTCCACGTGCCACAGGAATCCTGGGACTCCTATCAAGTTTCACGAGGAGTCAGGCATCGTCTCCTTTGGAGGCACTGATCTCCGCGAACCTCAGGAGTTTTCAAGGGATGTGAGGCCTCCGGTCGCGATGAGGTGGGGAACTAGGTCTTTCTCTGTGGTCTCCACAGGGGATTCAGAAATCCTTTCGTCTTGGGAGATGCAAGACGAGCCTACATTCAAGTCACTGCAGGGATATCCGGCCTGATTTCGAGTCAGGGAATCGCGGTGTCCATTCCACTTGAGGCCGCAAACTCTGGGTCCCTCTCACATACAAAGAGCTGAGAGAAGCCTCCTCTTGAGGTGCTTGTGGTAAGGTGGTATTCCTCTGGAGTCGAAGCCAGGGACTAACCTCTCATCTCGAGTTGATTTTTGGTCCACGGAGCTCTTTCGTGTTGCTACAGTGACCTCAGGATCCCTCTAGCCTTGAAACAGTGTTCTTGGGGTTTCTCTGGAGTGCCATCAAGGAAATCAAGGCTCCTTTCATGTATGATGTGCAACACGGAATTGCTCTGCACGCATTGCAGGGGAATCGGGCCCCATCTCGCGGCGAGGGGGAAGTCTCATGGTTTTTCTCGAGTTGCGGCGGGAACCTGGGGTATATTCTCGAGTTACGTCGGGGATGGGCCTTCCACCCACGTGTTTGAACAGCCACGTCAGGACTCCGGCCTAGTTGCGAGGGAAAACTCGGGATTCTCCTCGAGGCTTGGCAGGGCAATTGGGACGACTCTTCCGCTGAGTCGGGAGACCAAGGATCCCTTTCCACGTGCCACAGGGATCCTGGGACTCCTATCAAGTTTCACGAGGAGTCAGGCATCGTCTCCTTTGGAGGCACTGATCTCCGCGTACCTCTGGAGTTTTCAAAGGATGTGAGGCCTCCGGTCGCGATGAGGTGGGGAACTAGGCCTATCTCTGTGGTATCCACAGGGGATTCAGACATCCTTTCGTCTTGGGAGATGCACGACGAGCCTGCATTCAAGTCACTGCAGGGATATCCGGCCTTATTTCGAGTCAGGGCATCGCGGTGTCCATTCCACTTGAGGCCACAAACTCAGGGTCCCTCTCACATACCTAGAGCTGCGAGAAGCCTCCTCTTGAGGTGCTTGTGGTAAGGTGGTATTCCTCTGGAGTCGAAGCCAGGGACTAACCTCTCATCTTGAGTTGATTTTTCGTCCACGGAGCTCTTTCGTGTTGCTACAGTGACCTCAGGATCCCTCTAGCCTTGAAACAGTGTTCTTGGGGTTTCTCTGGAGTGCCATCAAGGAAATCAAGGCTCCTTTCATATGTCATGTGCATCACGGAATTGCTCTGCACGCAGTGCAGTGTATCGGGCCTCATTTTGCGGCGAGGGGGAAGTCTAATGGTTTTTCTCGAGTTGCGATTGGAACGTGGGGTATATTTCGAGTTACGACGGGGATGGCCCTTCCACCCACGTGTTTGTTCAGCGACGTCAGACTCCTGCCTAGTTGCGAGGGACAACTCGGGATTCTCCTCGAGGCTTGGCAGGGCAATTGGGACGCCTCTCCAGCTGAGGCGGGAGACCAAGGGTCCCTTTCCACGTGCCACAGGAATCCTGGGACTCCTATTAAGTTTCACGAGGAGTCAGGCATCGTCTCCTTTGGAGGCACTGATCTCCGCGTACCTCTGGAATTTTCAAAGGATGTGAGGCCTCCGGTCGCGATGAGGTAGGGAACTAGTTCTTTCTCTGCGGTCTCCACAGGGGATTCAGACATCCTTTCGTCTTGGGAGATGCAAGACGAGCCTGCATTCAAGTCACTGCAGGGATATCCGGCCTTATTTTGCGTCAGGGCTTTGCAGTGTCCATTCCAATTGAGGCCGCAAACTCAGGGTCCCTCTCACATAGCTAGAGCTGAGAGAAGCCTCCTCTTGAGGTGCTTGTGGTAAGGTGGTATTCCTCTGGAGTCGAAGCCAGGGACTAACCTCTCATCTCGAGTTGATTCATGGTCCACGGATCTCTTTCGTGCTGCTACAGGTACCTCAGGATCCCTCCAGCCTTGAAACAGTGTTCTTGGGGTTTCTCTGGAGTGCCATCAAGGAAATCAAGGCTCCTTTCAAGTGTGATGTGCAACACGGAATTGCTCTGCACGCAGTGCAGGGGAATCGGGCCTCATCTCGCGGCGAGGGGGAAGTCTCATGGTTTTTCTCGAGTTGCGGCGGGAACCTGGGGTATATTCTCGAGTTACGACGGGGATGGCCCTTCCACCCACGTGTTTGTTCAGCGACGTCAGGACTCCTGCCTAGTTGCGCGGGACAACTCGGGATTCTCCTCGAGGCTTGGCAGGGCAATTGGGACGCCTCTCCAGCTGAGGCGGGAGACCAAGTGTCCCTTTCCACGTGCCACAGGAATCCTGTGACTCCTATCAAGTTTCACGAGGAGTCAGGCATCGTCTCCTTTGGAGGCACTGATCTCCGCGTACCTCTGGAGTTTTCAAAGGATGTGAGGCCTCCGGTCGCGATGAGGTGGGGAACTAGGTCTTTCTCTGTGGTCTCCACAGGGCATTCAGACATCCTTTCGTCTTGGGAGATGCAAGACGAGCCTGCATTCAAGTCACTGCAGGGATATCCGGCCTTATTTCGCGTCAGGGAATCGCGGTGTCAATTCCAGTTGAGGCCGCAAACTCAGGGTCCCTCTCACATACCTAGAGCTGAGAGAAGCCTCCTCTTGAGGTGCTTGTGGTAAGGTGGTATTCCTCTGGAGTCGAAGCCAGGGACTAACCTCTCATCTCGAGTTGATTTTTGGTCCACGGAACGCTTTCGTGTTGCTACAGTGACCTCAGGATCCCTCTAGCCTTGAAACAGTGTTCTTGGGGTTTCTCTGGAGTGCCATCAAGGAAATCAAGGCTCCTTTCATGTGTGATGTGCAAAACGGAATTGCTCTGCACGCAGTGCAGGGGAATCGGGCCTTATCTCGCGGCGAGGGGGAAGTCTCATGGTTTTTCGCGAGTTTCGGCGGGAACCTGGGGTATATTCTCGAGTTACGACGGGGATGGCCCTTCCACCCACGTGTTTGTTCAGCGACATCAGGACTCCTGCCTAGTTGCGAGGGACAACTCGGGATTCTCCTCGAGGCTTGGCAGGGCAATTGGGACGCCTCTCCAGCTGAGGCGGGAGACCAAGGGTCCCTTTCCATGTGCCACAGGAATCCTGGGACGCCTATCAAGTTTCACGAGGAGTCAGGCATCGTCTCCTTTGGAGGCACTGATCTCCGCGTACCTCTGGAGTTTTCAAAGGATGTGAGGCCTCCGGTCGCGATGAGGTGGGGAACTAGGTCTTTCTCTGTGGTCTCCACAGGGGATTCAGACATCATTTCGTCTTGGGAGATGCAAGACGAGCCTGCATTCAAGTCACTGCAGGGATATTCGGCCTTATTTCGACTCAGGGCATCGCGGTCTCCATTCCACTTGAGGCCGCAAACTCAGGGTCCCTCTCACATACATAGAGCTGAGAGAAGCCTCCTCTTGAGGTGCTTGTGGTAAGGTGGTATTCCTCTGGAGTCGAAGCCAGGGACTAAGCTCTCATCTCGAGTTGATTTTTGGTCCACGGAGCTCTTTCGTGTGGCTACACTGACCTCAGGATCCCTCAACCTTGAAACAGTGTTCTTGGGGTTTCTCTGGAGTGCCATCAAGGAAATCAAGGCTCCTTTCATGTGTGATGTGCAACACGGAATTGCTCTGCACGCAGTGCAGGGGAATCGAGCCTCATCTCGCGGCGAGGGGGAAGTCTCATGGTTTTTCTCGAGTTGCGGCGGGAACCTGGGGTATATTCTCGAGTTACGACGGGGATGGCCCTTCCACCCACGTGTTTGTTCAGCGACGTCAGGACTCCTGCCTAGTTGCGAGGGACAACTCGGGATTCTCCTCGAGGCTTGGCAGGGCAATTGCGACGCCTCTCCAGCTGAGGCGGGAGACCCAGCGTCCCTTTCCACGTGCCACAGGAATCCTGGGACTCCTATCAAGTTTCACGAGGAGTCAGGCATCGTCTCCTTTGGAGGCACTGATCTCCGCGTACCTCTGGAGTTTTCAAAGGATGTGAGGCCTCCGGTCGCCATGAGGTGGGGAACTAGGTCTTTCTCTGTGGTCTCCACAGGGCATTCAGACATCCTTTCGTCTTGGGAGATGCAAGACGAGCCTGCATTCAAGTCACTGCAGGGATATCCGGCCTTATTTCGCGTCAGGGAATCGCGGTGTCAATTCCACTTGAGGCCGCAAACTCAGGGTCCCTCTCACATACCTAGAGCTGAGAGAAGCCTCCTCTTGAGGTGCTTGTGGTAAGGTGGTATTCCTCTGGAGTCGAAGCCAGGGACTAACCTCTCATCTTGAGTTGATTTTTCGTCCACGGAGCTCTTTCGTGTTGCTACAGTGACCTCAGGATCCCTCTAGCCTTGAAACAGTGTTCTTGGGGTTTCTCTGGAGTGCCATCAAGGAAATCAAGGCTCCTTTCATGTGTCATGTGCATCACGGAATTGCTCTGCACGCAGTGCAGTGTATCGGGCCTCATTTTGCGGCGAGGGGGAAGTCTAATGGTTTTTCTCGAGTTGCGATTGGAACGTGGGGTATATTTCGAGTTACGACGGGGATGGCCCTTCCACCCACGTGTTTGTTCAGCGACGTCAGACTCCTGCCTAGTTGCGAGGGACAACTCGGGATTCTCCTCGAGGCTTGGCAGGGCAATTGGGACGCCTCTCCAGCTGAGGCGGGAGACCAAGGGTCCCTTTCCACGTGCCACAGGAATCCTGGGACTCCTATTAAGTTTCACGAGGAGTCAGGCATCGTCTCCTTTGGAGGCACTGATCTCCGCGTACCTCTGGAATTTTCAAAGGATGTGAGGCCTCCGGTCGCGATGAGGTAGGGAACTAGTTCTTTCTCTGCGGTCTCCACAGGGGATTCAGACATCCTTTCGTCTTGGGAGATGCAAGACGAGCCTGCATTCAAGTCACTGCAGGGATATCCGGCCTTATTTTGCGTCAGGGCTTTGCAGTGTCCATTCCAATTGAGGCCGCAAACTCAGGGTCCCTCTCACATAGCTAGAGCTGAGAGAAGCCTCCTCTTGAGGTGCTTGTGGTAAGGTGGTATTCCTCTGGAGTCGAAGCCAGGGACTAACCTCTCATCTCGAGTTGATTCATGGTCCACGGATCTCTTTCGTGCTGCTACAGGTACCTCAGGATCCCTCCAGCCTTGAAACAGTGTTCTTGGGGTTTCTCTGGAGTGCCATCAAGGAAATCAAGGCTCCTTTCAAGTGTGATGTGCAACACGGAATTGCTCTGCACGCAGTGCAGGGGAATCGGGCCTCATCTCGCGGCGAGGGGGAAGTCTCATGGTTTTTCTCGAGTTGCGGCGGGAACCTGGGGTATATTCTCGAGTTACGACGGGGATGGCCCTTCCACCCACGTGTTTGTTCAGCGACGTCAGGACTCCTGCCTTGTTGGGAGGGACAACTCGGGATTCTCCTCGAGGCTTGGCAGGGCAATTGGGACGCCTCTCCAGCTGAGGCGGGAGACCAAGTGTCCCTTTCCACGTGCCACAGGAATCCTGTGACTCCTATCAAGTTTCACGAGGAGTCAGGCATCGTCTCCTTTGGAGGCACTGATCTCCGCGTACCTCTGGAGTTTTCAAAGGATGTGAGGCCTCCGGTCGCGATGAGGTGGGGAACTAGGTCTTTCTCTGTGGTCTCCACAGGGCATTCAGACATCCTTTCGTCTTGGGAGATGCAAGACGAGCCTGCATTCAAGTCACTGCAGGGATATCCGGCCTTATTTCGCGTCAGGGAATCGCGGTGTCAATTCCAGTTGAGGCCGCAAACTCAGGGTCCCTCTCACATACCTAGAGCTGAGAGAAGCCTCCTCTTGAGGTGCTTGTGGTAAGGTGGTATTCCTCTGGAGTCGAAGCCAGGGACTAACCTCTCATCTCGAGTTGATTTTTGGTCCACGGAACGCTTTCGTGTTGCTAGAGTGACCTCAGGATCCCTCTAGCCTTGAAACAGTGTTGTTGGGGTTTCTCTGGAGTGCCACCAAGGAAATCAAGGCTCCTTTCATGTGTGATGTGCAACACGGAATTGCTCTTCATGCAGTGCAGGGGAATCGGGCCTCATCTCGCGGCGAGTGGGAAGTCTCATGGTTTTTCTCGAGTTGCGGCGGGGACCTGGGGTATATTTTCGAGTTACGACGGGGATGGCCCTTCCACCCACGTGTTTGTTCAGCGACGTCAGGACTCCTGCCTAGTTGCGAGGGACAACTCGGGATTCTCCTCGAGGCTTGGCAGGGCAATTGGGACTCCTCTCCAGCTGAGACGGGAGACCAAGGGTCCCTTTCCATGTGCCACAAGAATCCTGGGACTCCTATCAAGTTTCACGAGGAGTCAGGCATCGTCTCCTTTGGAGGCACTGATCTCCGCGTACCTCTGGAGTTTTCAAAGGATGTGAGGCCTCCGGTCGCGATGAGGTTGGGAACTAGGTCTTCTCTGTGGTCTCCACAGGGGATTCAGACATCCTTTCGTCTTGGGAGATTCAAGACGAGCCTGCATTCAAGTCACTGCAGGGATATCAGGCCTTATTTCAATTCAGGGCATCGCGGTCTCCATTCCACTTGGGGCCGCAAACTCAGGGTCCCTCTCACATACCTAGAGCTGAGAGAAGCCTCCTCTTGAGGTGCTTGTGGTAAGGTGGTATTCCTCTGGAGTCGAAGCCAGGGACTAACCTCTCATCTCGAGTTGATTTGTGGTCCACGGAGCTCTTTCGTGCTGCTAGAGTGACCTCAGGATCCCTCTAGCCTTGAAACAGTGTTCTTGGGGTTTCTCTGGAGTGCCATCAAGGAAATCAAGGCTCCTTCCATGTGTGATGTGCAACACGGAATTGCTCTGCACGCAGTGCAGGGGAATCGGGCCTCATCTCGCGGCGAGGGGGACGTCTCATGGTTTTTCTCGAGTTGCGGTGGGAACCTGGGATTTATTCTCGAGTTACGACTGGGATGGCCCTTCCACCCACGTGTTTGTTCAGCGACGTCAGGACTCCTGCCTAGTTGCGAGGGACAACTCGGGATTCTCCTCGAGGCTTGGCAGGGCAATTGGGACGCCTCTCCAGCTGAGGCGGGAGACCAAGGGTCCCTTTCCATGTGCCACAGGAATCCTGGGACGCCTATCAAGTTTCACGAGGAGTCAGGCATCGTCTCCTTTGGAGGCACTGATCTCCGCGTACCTCTGGAGTTTTCAAAGGATGTGAGGCCTCCGGTCGCGATGAGGTGGGGAACTAGGTCTTTCTCTGTGGTCTCCACAGGGGATTCAGACATCCTTTCGTCTTGGGAGATGCAAGACGAGCCTGCATTCAAGTCACTGCAGGGATATCCGGCCTTATTTCGAGTCAGGGCATCGCGGTCTCCATTCCACTTGAGGCCGCAAACTCAGGGTCCCTCTCACATACATAGAGCTGAGAGAAGCCTCCTCTTGAGGTGCTTGTGGTAAGGTGGTATTCCTCTCGAGTCGAAGCCAGGGACTAAGCTCTCATCTCGAGTTGATTTTTGGTCCACGGAGCTCTTTCGTGTGGCTACACTGACCTCAGGATCCCTCAACCTTGAAACAGTTTTCTTGGGGTTTCTCTGGAGTGCCATCAAGGAAATCAAGGCTCCTTTCATGTGTGATGTGCAACACGGAATTGCTCTGCATGCAGTGCAGGGGAATCGAGCCTCATCTCGCGGCGAGGGGGAAGTCTCATGGTTTTTCTCGAGTTGCGGCGGGAACCTGGGGTATATTCTCGAGTTACGACGGGGATGGCCCTTCCACCCACGTGTTTGTTCAGCGACGTCAGGACTCCTGCCTAGTTGCGAGGGACAACTCGGGATTCTCCTCGAGGCTTGGCAGGGCAATTGGGACGCCTCTCCAGCTGAGGCGGGAGACCCAGGGTCCCTTTCCACGTGCCACAGGAATCCTGGGACTCCTATCAAGTTTCACGAGGAGTCAGGCATTGTCTCCTTTGGAGGCACTGATCTCCGCGTACCTCTGGAGTTTTCAAAGGATGTGAGGCCTCCGGTCGCCATGAGGTGGGGAACTAGGTCTTTCTCTGTGGTCTCCACAGGGCATTCAGACATCCTTTCGTCTTGGGAGATGCAAGCCGAGCCTGCATTCAAGTCACTGCAGGGATATCCGGCCTTATTTCCAGTCAGGGCATCGCGGTCTCCATTCCACTTGAGGCCGCAAACTCAGGGTCCCTCTCACATACCTAGAGCTGAGAGAAGCCTCCTCTTGAGGTGCTTGTGGTAAGGTGGTATTCCTCTGGAGTCGAAGCCAGGGACTAACCTCTCATCTCGAGTTGATTCATGGTCCACGAAGCTCTTTCGTGCTGCTATAGGGACCTCAGGATCCCTCCAGCCTTGAAACAGTGTTCTTGGGGTTTCCCTGGAGTGCCATCAAGGAAATCAAGGCTCCTTTCATGTGTGATGTGCAACACGGAATTGCTCTGCACGCAGTGCAGGGGAATCGGGCCTCATCTCGCGGCGAGGGGGAAGTCTCATGGTTTTTCTCGAGGTGTGGCGGGAACCTGTGGTATTTTCTCGAGTTACGACGGGGATGGCCCTTCCACCCACGTGTTTGTTCAGCGACGTCAGGACTCCTGCCTAGTTGCGAGGGACAACTCGGGATTCTCCTCGAGGCTTGGCAGGGCAATTGGGACGCCTCTCCAGCTGAGGCGGGAGACCAGGTGTCCCTTTCCACGTGCCACAGGAATCCTGGGACTCCTATCAAGTTTCACGAGGAGTCAGGCATCGTCTCCTTTGGAGGCACTGATCTCCGCGTACCTCTGGAGTTTTCAAAGTATGTGAGGCCTCCGGTCGCGATGAGTTGGGGAACTAGGTCATTCTCTGTGGTCCCCACAGGGGATTCAGACATCCTTTTGTCTTGGGAGATGCAAGTCGAGCCTGCATTCAAGTCACTGCAGGGATATCCGGCCTTATTTCGCGTCAGGGCATCGCGGTGTCCATTCTACTTGAGGCCGCAAACTCAGGGTCCCTCTCACATAGCTAGAGCTGAGAGAAGCCTCCTCTTGAGGTGCTTGTGGTAAGGTGGTATTCCTCTGGAGTCGAAGCCAGGGACTAACCTCTCATCTCGAGTTGATTTTTGGTCCACGGAGCTCTTTCGTGTTGCTACAGTGACCTCAGGATCCCTCTAGCCTTGAAAAAGTGTTCTTAGGGTTTCTCTGGAGTGCCGTCAAGGAAATCAAGGCTCCTTTCATGTGTGATGTGCAACACGGAATTGCTCTGCACGCAGCGTAGGTGAATCGGGCCTCATCTCGCGGCGAGGGGGAAGTCTCATGGTTTTTCTCGAGTTGCGGCGGGAACCTGGGGTATATTCTCGAGTTACGACGGGGATGGCCCTTCCACCCACGTGTTTGTTCAGCGACGTCAGGACTCCTGCCTAGTTGCGCGGGACAACTCGGGATTCTCCTCGAGGCTTGGCAGGGCAATTGGGACGCCTCTCCAGCTGAGGCGGGAGACCAAGGGTCCCTTTCCATGTGCCACAGGAATCCTGGGACTCCTATCAAGTTTCACGAGGAGTCAGGCATCGTCTCCTTTGGAGTCACTGATCTCCGCGTACCTCTGGAGTTTTCAAAGGATGTGAGGCTTCCGGTCGCGATGAGGTGGGGAACTAGGTCTTTCTCTGTGGTCTCCACAGGGGATTCAGACATCCTTTCGTCTTGGGAGATGCAAGACGAGCCTGTATTCAAGTCACTGCAGGGATATTCGGCCTTCTTTCGAGTCAGGGCATCGCGGTCTCCATTCCACTTGAGGCCGCAAACTCAGGGTCCCTCTCACATACCTAGAGCTGAGAGAAGCCTCCTCTTGAGGTGCTTGTGGTAAGGTGGTATGCCTCTGGAGTCGAAGCCAGGGACTAACCTCTCATCTCGAGTTGATTCCTGGTCCACGGAGCTCTTTCGTGTTGCTACAGGGACCTCAGGATCCCTCCAGCCTTGAAACAGTGTTCTTGGGGTTTCTCTGGAGTGCCATCAAGGAAATCAAGGCTCCTTTCATGTGTGATGTGCAACACGGAATTGCTCTGCACGCAGTGCAGGGGAATCGGGCCTCATCTCGCGGCGAGGGGGAAGTCTCATGGTTTTTCTCGAGTTGCGGCGGGAACCTGGGGTATATTCTCGAGTTACGACGGGGATGGCCCTCCCACCCACGTGTTTGTCCAGCGACGTCAGGACTCCTGCCTAGTTGCGAGGGACAACTCGGGATTCTCCTCGAGGCTTGGCAGGGCAATTGCGACGCCTCTCCAGCTGAGACGGGAGACCCAGGGTCCCTTTCCACGTGCCACAGGAATCCTGGGACTCCTATCAAGTTTCACGAGGAGTCAGGCATCGTCTCCTTTGGAGGCACTGATCTCCGCGTACCTCTGGAGTTTTCAAAGGATGTGAGGCCTCCGGTCGCCATGAGGTGGGGAACTAGGTCTTTCTCTGTGGTCTCCACAGGGCATTCAGACATCCTTTCGTCTTGGGAGATGCAAGACGGGCCTGCATTCAAGTCACTGCAGGGATATCCGGCCTTATTTCGAGTCAGGGCATCGCGGTCTCCATTCCACTTGAGGCCGCAAACTCAGGGTCCCTCTCACATACCTAGAGCTGAGAGAAGCCTCCTCTTGAGGTGCTTGTGGTAAGGTGGTATTCCTCTGGAGTCGAAGCCAGGGACTAACCTCTCATCTCGAGTTGATTTTTGGTCCACGGAGCGCTTTCGTGTTGCTACAGTGACCTCAGGATCCCTCAACCTTGAAACAGTGTTCTTGGGGTTTCTCTGGAGTGCCATCAAGGAAATCAAGGCTCCTTTCATGTGTGATGTGCAACACGGAATTGCTCTGCACGCAGTGCAGGGGAATCGGGCCTCATCTCGCGGCGAGGGGGAAGTCTCATGGTTTTTCTCGAGTTGCGGCGGGAACCTGGGGTATATTCTCGAGTTACGACGGGGATGGCCCTCCCACCCACGTGTTTGTCCAGCGACGTCAGGACTCCTGCCTAGTGGCGAGGGACAACTCGGGATTCTCCTCGAGGCTTGGCAGGGCAATTGCGACGCCTCTACAGCTGAGACGGGAGACCCAGGGTCCCTTTCCACGTGCCACAGGAATCCTGGGACTCCTATCAAGTTTCACGAGGAGTCAGGCATCGTCTCCTTTGGAGGCACTGATCTCCGCGTACCTCTGGAGTTTTCAAAGGATGTGAGGCCTCCGGTCGCCATGAGGTGGGGAACTAGGTCTTTCTCTGTGGTCTCCACAGGGCATTCAGACATCCTTTCGTCTTGGGAGATGCAAGACGAGCCTGCATTCAAGTCACTGCAGGGATATCCGGCCTTATTTCGAGTCAGGGCATCGCGGTCTCCATTCCACTTGAGACCGCAAACTCAGGGTCCCTCTCACATACCTAGAGCTGAGAGAAGCCTCCTCTTGAGGTGCTTGTGGTAAGGTGGTATTCCTCTGGAGTCGAAGCCAGGGACTAACCTCTCATCTCGAGTTGATTCATTGTCCACGAAGCTCTTTCGTGCTGCTACAGGGACCTCAGGATCCCTCCAGCCTTGAAACAGTGTTCTTACGGTTTCTCTGGAGTGCCGTCAAGGAAATCAAGGCTCCTTTCATGTGTGATGTGCAACACGGAATTGCTCTTCATGCAGTGCAGGGGAATCGGGCCTCATCTCGCGGCGAGGGCGAAGTCTCATGGTTTTTCTCGAGTTGCGGCAGGAACCTGGGGTATATTCTCGAGTTACGACGGGGATGGCCCTTCCACCCACGTGTTTGTTCAGCGACGTCAGGACTCCTGCCTAGTTGCGAGGGACAACTCGGGATTCTCCTCGAGGCTTGGCAGGGCAATTGGGACGCCTCTCCAGCTGAGGCGGGAGACCAAGGGTCCCTTTCCATGTGCCACAGGAATCCTGGGACTCCTATCAAGTTTCACGAGGAGTCAGGCATCGTCTCCTTTGGAGGCACTGATCTCCGCGTACCTCTGGAGTTTTCAAAGGATGTGAGGCCTCCGGTCGCGATGAGGTGTGGAACTAGGTCTTTCTCTGTGGTCTCCACAGGGAATTCAGACATCCTTTCGTCTTGGGAGATGCAAGACGAGCCTGCATTCAAGTCACTGCAGGGATATCCGGCCTTATTTCGAGTCAGGGCATCGCGGTCTCCATTCCACTTGAGGCCGCAAACTCAGCACATAGCTAGAGCTGAGAGAATCCTCCTCTTGAGGTGCTTGTGGTAAGGTGGTATTCCTCTGGAGTCGAAGCCAGGGACTAACCTCTGATCTCGAGTTGATTTGTGGTCCACGGAGCTCTTTCGTGTTGCTACAGTGACCTCAGGATCCCTCTAGCCTTGAAACAGTGTTCTTGGGGTTTCTCTGGAGTGCCACCAAGGAAATCAAGGCTCCTTTCATGTGTGATGTGCAACACGGAATTGCTCTGCACGCAGTGCAGGGGAATCGGGCCTCATATCGCGGCGAGGGGGAAGTCTCATGGTTTTTCTCGAGGTGCGGCGGGAACCTGGGGTATATTCTCGAGTTACGACGGGGATGGCCCTTCCACCCACGTGTTTGTTCAGCGACGTCAGGACTCCTGCCTAGTTGCGAGGGACAACTCGGGATTCTCCTCGAGGCTTGGCAGGGCAATTGCGACGCCTCTCCAGCTGAGGCGGGAGACCCAGGGTCCCTTTCCACGTGCCACAGGAAGCCTGGGACTCCTATCAAGTTTCACGAGGAGTCAGGCATCGTCTCCTTTGGAGGCACTGATCTCCGCGTACCTCTGGAGTTTTCAAAGGATGTGAGGCCTCCGGTCGCGATGAGGTGGGGAACTAGGTCTTTCTCTGTGGTCTCCACAGGGGATTCGGACATCCTTTCGTCTTGGGAGATGCAAGACGAGCCTGCATTCAAGTCACTGCAGGGATATCCGGCCTTATTTCGAGTCAGGGCATCGCGGTGTCCATTCCACTTGAGGCCGCAAACTCAGCACATTGCTAGAGCTGAGAGAAGCCTCCTCTTGAGGTGCTTGTGGTAAGGTGGTATTCCTCTGGAGTCCAAGCCCGGGACTAACCTCTCATTTCGAGTTGATTTTTGGTCCACGGAGCTCTTTCGTGTTGCTACAGTGACCTCAGGATCCCTCTAGCCTTGAAACAGTGTTCTTGGGGTTTCTCTGGAGTGCCATCAAGGAAATCAAGGCTCCTTTCATGTGTGATGTGCAACACGGAATTGCTCTGCACGCAGTGCAGGGGAATCGGGCCTCATCTCGCGGCGAGGGGGAAGTCTCATGGTTTTTCTCGAGTTGCGGCGGGAACCTGGGGTATATTCTCGAGTTACGACGGGGATGGCCCTTCCACCCACGTGTTTGTTCCGCGACGTCAGGACTCCTGCCTAGTTGCGAGGGACAACTCGGGAATCTCCTCGAGGCTTGGCAGGGCAATTGGGACGCCTCTCCAGCTGAGGTGGGAGACCAAGGTTCCCTTTCCACGTGCCACAGGAATCCTGGGACTCCTATCAACTTTCACGAGGAGTCAGGCATTGTCTCCTTTGGAGGCACTGATCTCCGCGTACCTCTGGAGTTTTCAAAGGATGTGAGGCCTCCGGTCGCGATGAGGTGGGGAACTAGGTCATTCTCTATGGTCTCCACAGGGGATTCAGACATCCTTTCATTAAGGGAGATGCAAGACGAGCCTGCATTCAAGTCATTGCAGGGATATCCGGCCTTATTTCGACTCAGGGCATCGCGGTGTCCATTCCACTTGAGGCCGCAAAATCAGGGTCCCTCTCACATACCTAGAGCTGAGAGAAGCCTCCTCTTGAGGTGCTTGTGGTAAGGTGGTATTCCTCTGGAGTCGAAGCCAGGGACTAACCTCTTATCTCGAGTTGATTTGTGGTCCACGGAGCTCTTTCGTGCTGCTAGAGTGACCTGTGGATCCCTCTAGCCTTGAAACAGTGTTCTTGGGGTTTCTCTGGAAGGCCGTCAAGTAAATCAAGGCTCCTTTCATGTGTGATGTGCAACACGGAATTGCTCTGCACGCAGTGCAGGGGAATCGGGCCTCATCTCGCGGCGAGGGGGAAGTCTCATGGTTTTTCTCGAGTTGCGGCGGGAACCTGGGGTATATTCTCGAGTTACGACGGGGATGGCCCTTCCACCCACGTGTTTCTTCAGCGACGTCAGGACTCCTGCCTAGTTGCGAGGGACAACTCGGGATTCTCCTCGAGGCTTGGCAGGGCAATTGGGACGCCTCTCCAGCTGAGGCGGGAGACCAAGGGTCCCTTTCCATGTGCCACAGGAATCCTGGGACTCCTATCAAGTTTCACGAGGAGTCAGGCATCGTCTCCTTTGGAGGCACTGATCTCCGCGTACCTCTGGAGTTTTCAAAGGATGTGAGGCCTCCGGTCGCGATGAGGTGGGGAACTAGGTCATTCTCTGTGGTCTCCACAGGGGATTCAGACATCCTTTCGTCTTGGGAGATGCAAGACGAGCCTGCATTCAAGTCACTGCAGGGATATCCGGCCTTATTTCGCGTCAGGGCATCGCGGTGTCCATTCCACTTGAGGCCGCAAACTCAGGGTCCCTCTCACATAGCTAGAGCTGAGAGAAGCCTCCTCTTGAGGTGCTTGTGGTAAGGTGGTATTCCTCTGGAGTCGAAGCCAGGGACTAACCTCTCATCTCGAGTTGATTTTTGGTCCACGGAGCTCTTTCGTTTTGCTACAGTGACCTCAGGATCCCTCTAGCCTTGAAACAGTGTTCTTGGGGTTTCTCTGGAGTGCCATCAAGGAAATCAAGGCTCCTTTCATGTGTGATGTGCAACACGGAATTGCTCTGCACGCAGTGCATGGGAATCGGGCCTCATCTCGCGGCGAGGGGGACGTCTCATGGTTTTTCTCGAGTTGCGGCGGGAACCTGGGGTATATTCTCGAGTTACGACGGGGATGGCCCTTCCACCCACGTGTTTGTTCAGCGACGTCAGGACTCCTGCCTAGTTGCGAGGGACAACTCGGGATTCTCCTCGAGGCTTGGCAGGGCAATTGGGACGCCTCTCCAGCTGAGGTGGGAGACCAAGGGTCCCTTTCACGTGCCACAGGAATCCTGGGACTCCTATCAAGTTTCACGAGGAGTCAGGCATCGTCTCCTTTGGAGGCACTGATCTCCGCGTACCTCTGGAGTTTTCAAAGGATGTGAGGCCTCCGGTCGCGATGAGGTGGGGAACTAGTTCTTTCTCTGTGGTCTCCACAGGGGATTCAGACATCCTTTCGTCTTGGGAGATGCAAGACGAGCCTGCATTCAAGTCACTGCAGGGATATCCGGCCTTATTTCGAGTCAGGGCATCGCGGTCTCCATTCCACTTGAGGCCGCAAACTCAGGGTCGCTCTCACATACCTAGAGCTGAGAGAAGCCTCCTCTTGAGGTGCTTGTGGAAAGGTGGTATTCCTCTGGAGTCGAAGCCAGGGACTAACCTCTCATCTCGAGTTGATTTTTGGTCCACGGAGCTCTTTCCTGTTGCTACAGTGACCTCAGGATCCCTCAACCTTGAAACAGTGTTCTTGGGGTTTCTCTGGAGTGCCATCAAGGAAATCAAGGCTCCTTTCATGTGTGATGTGCAAGATGGAATTGCTCTGCACGCAGTGCAGGGGAATCGGGCCTCATCTCGCGGCGAGGGGGAAGTCTCATGGTTTTACTCGAGCTGCGGCGGGAACCTGGGGTATATTCTCGAGTTACGACGGGGATGGTCCTTCCACCCACGTGTTTGTTCAGCGAAGTCAGGACTCCTGCCTAGTTGCGAGGGACAACTCGGGAATCTCCTCGAGGCTTGGCAGGGCAATTGGGACGCCTCTCCAGCTGAGGTGGGAGACCAAGGTTCCCTTTCCACGTGCCACAGGAATCCTGGGACTCCTATCAACTTTCACGAGGAGTCAGGCATTGTCTCCTTTGGAGGCACTGATCTCCGCGTACCTCTGGAGTTTTCAAAGGATGTGAGGCCTCCGGTCGCGATGAGGTGGGGAACTAGGTCATTCTCTATGGTCTCCACAGGGGATTCAGACATCCTTTCGTCTTGGGAGATGCAAGACGAGCCTGCATTCAAGTCACTGCAGGGATATCCGGCCTTATTACGCGTCAGGGAATCGCGGTCTCCATTCCACTTGAGGCCGCAAACTCAGGGTCCCTCTCACATACCTAGAGCTGAGAGAAGCCTCCTCTTGAGGTGCTTGTGGTAAGGTGGTATTCCTCTGGAGTCGAAGCCAGGGACTAACCTCTCATCTCGAGTTGATTTGTGGTCCACGGAGCACTTTCGTGCTGCTAGAGTGACCTCAGGATCCCTCTAGCCTTGAAACAATGTTCTTGGGGTTTCTCTGGAGTGCCATCAAGGAAATCAAGGCTCCTTTCATGTGTGATGTGCAACACGGAATTGCTCTGCACGCAGTGCAGGGGAATCGGGCCTCATCTCGTGGCGAGGGGGAAGTCTCATGGTTTTTCTCGAGTTGCGGCGGGAACCTGGGGTATATTCTCGAGTTACGACGGGGATGGCCCTTCCACCCACGTGTTTGTTCAGCGACGTCAGGACTCCTGCCTAGTTGCGAGGGACAACTCGGGATTCTCCTCGAGGCTTGGCAGGGCAATTGGGACGCCTCTCCAGCTGAGGCGGGAGATCAAGGGTCCCTTTCCACGTGCCACAGGAATCCTGGGACTCCTATCAAGTTTCACGAGGAATCAGGCATCATCTCCTTTGGAGGCACTAATCTCCGCATACCTCTGGAGTTTTCAAAGGATGTGAGGCCTCCGGTCGTGATGAGGTGGGGAACTAGGTCATTCTCTGTGGTCTCCACAGGGGATTCAGACATCATTTCGCCTTGGGAGATGCAAGACGAGCCTGCATTCAAGTCACTGCAGGGATATCCGGCCTTATTTCGAGTCAGGGCATCGCGGTCTCCATTCCACTTGAGGCCGCAAACTCAGGGTGCCTCTCACATACCTAGAGCTGAGAGAAGCCTCCTCTTGAGGTGCTTGTGGTAAGGTGGTATTCCTCTGGAGTCGAAGCCAGGGACTAACCTCCCATCTCGAGTTGATTCATGGTCCACGGAGCTCTTTCGTGCTGCTACAGGGACCTCAGGATCCCTCCAGCCTTGAAAGAGTGTTCTTGGGGTTTCCCTGGAGTGCCATCAAGGAAATCAAGGCTCCTTTCATGTGTGATGTGCAACACGGAATTGCTCTGCACGCAGTGCAGGGGAATCGGGCCTCATCTCGCGGCGAGGGGGAAGTCTCATGGTTTTTCTCGAGTTGCGGCGGGAACCTGGGGTATATTCTCGATTTACCACTGGGATGGCCCTTCCACCCACGTGTTTGTTCAGCGACGTCAGGACTCCTGCCTAGTTGCGAGGGACAACTCGGGATTCTCCTCGAGGCTTGGCAGGGCAATTGGGACGCCTCTCCAGCTGAGGCGGGAGACCAAGGGTCCCTTTCCATGTGCCACAGGAATCCTGGGACTCCTATCAAGTTTCACGAGGAGTCAGGCATCGTCTCCTTTGGAGGCACTGATCTCCGCGTACCTCTGGAAATTTCAAAGGATGTGAGGCCTCCGGTCGCGATGAGGTGGTGAACTAGGTCTTTCTGTGGTCTTCACAGGGCATTCAGACATCCTTTCGTCTTGGGAGATGCAAGACGAGCCTGCATTCAAGTCACTGCAGGGATATCCGGCCTTATTTCGAGTCAGGGAATCGCGGTGTCCATTCCACTTGAGGCCGCAAACTCAGGGTCCCTCTCACATACCTAGAGCTGAGAGAAGCCTCCTCTTGAGGTGCTTGTGGTAAGGTGGTATTCCTCTGGAGTCGAAGCCAGGGACTAACCTTTCATTTCGAGTTGATTTTTGGTCCACGGAGCTCTTTCGTGTTGCTACAGTGACCTCAGGATCCCTCTAGCCTTGAAACAGTGTTCTTGGGGTTTCTCTGGAGTGCCATCAAGGAAATCAAGGCTCCTTTCATGTGTGATGTGCAACACGGAATTGCTCTTCACGCAGTTCAGGGTATCGGGCCTCATTTTGCGGCGAGGGGGAAGTCTAATGGTTTTTCTCGAGTTGCGATTGGAAGCTGGGGTATATTCTCGAGTTACGACGGGGATGGCCCTTCCACCCACGTGTTTGTTCAGCGACGTCAGACTCCTGCCTAGTTGCGAGGGACAACTCGGGATTCTCCTCGAGGCTTGGCAGGGCAATTGGGACGCCTCTCCAGCTGAGGCGGGAGACCAAGGGTCCCTTTCCACGTGCCACAGGAATCCTGGGACTCCTATCAAGTTTCACGAGGAGTCAGGCATCGTCTCCTTTGGAGGCACTGATCTCCGCTTACCTCAGGAGTTTTCAAAGGATGTGAGGCCTCCGGTCGCGATGAGGTGGGGAACTAGGTCTTTCTCTGTGGTCTCCACAGGGGATTCAGACATCCTTTCGTCTTGGGAGATGCAAGACGAGCCTGCGTTCAAGTCACTGCAGGGATATCCGGCCTTATTTCGCGTCAGGGCATCGCGGTCTCCATTCCACTTGAGGCCGCAAACTCAGGGTACCTCTCACATACCTAGAGCTGAGAGAAGCCTCCTCTTGAGGTGCTTGTGGTAAGGTGGTATTCCTCTGGAGTCGAAGCCAGGGACTAACCTCCCATCTCGAGTTGATTTTTGGTCCACGGAGCTCTTTCGTGTTGCTACAGTGACCTCAGGATCCCTCAACCTTCAAACAGTGTTCTTGGGGTTTCTCTGGAGTGCCATCAAGGAAATCAAGGCTCCTTTCATGTGTGATGTGCAACACGGAATTGCTCTGCACGCAGTGCAGGGGAATCGGGCCTCATCTCGTGGCGAGGGGGAAGTCTCATGGTTTTTCTCGAGTTGCGGCGGGAACCTGGGGTATATTCTCGAGTTACGTCGGGGATGGCCCTTCCACCCACGTGTTTCTTCAGCGACGTCAGGACTCCTGCCTAGTTGCGAGGGACAACTCGGGATTCTCCTCGAGGCTTGGCAGGGCAATTGGGACGCATCTCCAGCTGAGGCGGGAGACCAAGGGTCCCTTTCCATGTGCCACAGGAATCCTGGGACTCCTATCAAGTTTCACGAGCAGTCAGGCATCGTCTCCTTTGGAGGCACTGATCTCCGCGTACCTCTGAAATTTTCAAGGGATGTGAGGCCTCCGGTCGCGATGAGGTGGGGAACTAGGTCTTTTTCTGTGGTCTCCACAGGGGATTCGGACATCCTTTCGTCTTGGGAGATGCAAGACGAGGCTGCATTCAAGTCACTGCAGGGATATCCGGCCTTATTTCGAGTCAGGGCATCGTGGTGTCCATTCCACTTGAGGCCGCAAACTCAGGGTCCCTCTCACATAGCTAGAGCTGAGAGAAGCCTCCTCTTGAGGTGCTTGTGGTAAGGTGGTATTCCTCTGGAGTCGAAGCAAGGGACTAACCTCTGATTTCGAGTTGATTTTTGGTCCACGGAGCTCTTTCATGTTGCTACAGTGACCTCAGGATCCCTCTAGCCTTGAAACAGTGTTCTTTGGGTTTCTCTGGAGTGCCATCAAGGAAATCAAGGCTCCTTTCATGTGTGATGTGCAACACGGAATTGCTCTGCACGCAGTTCAGGGTATCGGGCCTCATTTTGCGGCGAGGGGGAAGTCTAATGGTTTTTCTCGAGTTGCGATTGGAAGCTGGGGTATATTCTCGAGTTACGACGGGGATGGCCCTTCCACCCACGTGTTTGTTCAGCGACGTCAGACTCCTGCCTAGTTGCGAGGGACAACTCGGGATTCTCCTCGAGGCTTGGCAGGGTAATTGGGACGCCTCTCCAGCTGAGGCGGGAGACCAAGTGTCCCTTTCCACGTGCCACAGGAATCCTGGGACTCCTATCAAGTTTCACGAGGAGTCAGGCATCGTCTCCTTTGGAGGCACTGGTCTCCGCGTACCTCAGGAGTTTTCAAAGGATGTGAGGCCTCCGGTCGCGATGAGGTGGGGAACTAGGTCTTTCTCTGTGGTCTCCACAGGGCATTCAGACATCCTTTCGTCTTGGGAGATGCAAGACGAGCCTGCATTCAAGTCACTGCAGGGATATCCGGCCTTATTTCGAGTCAGGGCATCGCGGTCTCCATTCCACTTGAGGCCGCAAACTCAGGGTCCCTCTCACATACCTAGAGCTGAGAGAAGCCTCCTCTTGAGGTGCTTGTGGTAAGGTGGTATTCCTCTGGAGTCGAAGCCAGGGACTAACCTCTCATCTCGTGTTGATTTTTGGTCCACGGAGCTCTTTCGTGTTGCTACAGTGACCTCAGGATCCCTCTAGCCTTGAAACAGTGTTCTTGGGGTTTCTCTGGAGTGCCATCAAGGAAATCAAGGCTCCTTTCATGTGTGATGTGCAACACGGAATTGCTCTGCACGCAGTGCAGGGGAATCGGGCCTCATCTCGCGGCGAGGGGGAAGTCTCATGGTTTTTCTCGAGTTGCGTCGGGAACCTGGGGTATATTCTCGAATTACGACGGCGATGGCCCTTCCAGCCACGTGTTTGTTCAGCGACGTCAGGACTCCTGCCTAGTTGCGAGGGACAACTCGGGATTCTCCTCGAGGCTTGGCAGGGCCATTGGGACACCTCTCCAGCTGAGGTGGGAGACCAAGTGTGCCTTTCCACGTGCCACAGGAATCCTGTGACTCCTATCAAGTTTCACGAGGAGTCAGGCATCGTCTCCTTTGGAGGCACTGATCTCCGCGTACCTCTGGAGTGTTCAAAGTATGTGAGGCCTCCAGTCGCGATGAGGTGGGGAACTAGGTCTTTCTCTGTGGTCTCCACAGCGGATTCAGACATCCTTTCGTCTTGGGAGATGCAAGACGAGCCTGCATTCAAGTCACTGCAGGGATATCCGGCCTTATTTCGAGTCAGGGCATCGCGGTCTCCATTCCACTTGAGGCCGCAAACTCAGGGTCCCTCTCACATACCTAGAGCTGAGAGAAGCCTCCTCTTGAGGTGCTTGTGGTAAGGTGGTATTCCTCTGGAGTCGAAGCCAGGGACTAACCTCTCATCTCGAGTTGATTTTTGGTCCACGGAGCTCTTTCGTGTTGCTACAGTGACCTCAGGATCCCTCAACCTTGATACAGTGTTCTTGGGGTTTCTCTGGAGTGCCATCAAGGAAATCAAGGCTCCTTTCATGTGTGATGTGCAACACGGAATTGCTCTGCACGCAGTGCAGGGGAATCGGGCCTCATCTCGCGGCGAGGGGGAAGTCTCATGGTTTTTCTCGAGTTGCGGCGGGAACCTGGGGTATATTCTCGAGTTACGACGGGGATGGCCCTTCCACCCACGTGTTTGTTCAGCGACGTCAGGACTCCTGCCTAGTTGCGAGGGACAACTCGGGATTCTCCTCGAGGCTTGGCAGGGCAATTGGGACGCCTCTCCAGCTGAGGCGGGAGACCAAGGGTCCCTTTCCACGTGCCACAGGAATCCTGGGACTCCTATCAAGTTTCACGAGCAGTCAGGCATCGTCTCCTTTGGAGGCACTGATCTCCGCGTACCTCTGGAGTTTTCAAAGGATGTGAGGCCTCCGGTCGCGATGAGGTGGGGAACTAAGTCTTTCTCTGTGGTCTCCACAGGGGACTCAGACATCCTTTCGTCTTGGGAGATGCAAGACGAGCCTGCATTCAAGTCACTGCAGGTATATCCGGCCTTATTTCGAGTCAGGGCATAGCGGTGTCCATTCCACTTGAGGCTGCAAACTCAGGGTCCCTCTCACATACCTAGAGCTGAGAGAAGCCTCCTCTTGAGGTGCTTGTGGTAAGGTGGTATTCCTCTGGAGTCGAAGCCAGGGACTAATCTCTCATCTCGAGTTGATTTTTGGTCCACGGAGCTCTTTCGTGTGGCTACAGTGACCTCAGGATCCCTCTAGCCTTGAAACAGTGTTCTTGGGGTTTCTCTGGAGTGTCATCAAGGAAATCAAGGCTCCTTTCATGTGTGATGTGCAACACGGAATTGCTCTGCACGCAGTGCAGGGTATCGGGCCTCATTTTGCGGCGAGGGGGAAGTCTAACGGTTTTTCTCGAGTTGCGGTGGGAACCTGGGGTATATTCTCGAGTTACGATGGGGATAGCCCTTCCACCCTCGTGTTTGTTCAGCGACGTCAGGACTCCTGCCTAGTTGCGAGGGACAACTCGGGATTCTCCTCGAGGCTTGGCAGGGCAATTGGGACGCCTCTCCAGCTGAGGCGGGAGACCAAGGGTCCCTTTCCACGTGCCACAGGAATCCTGGGACTCCTATCAAGTTTCACGAGGAGTCAGGCATCGTCTTCTTTGGAGGCACTGATCACCGCGTACCCCTGGAGTTTTCAAAGGATGTGAGGCCTCCGGTCGCGATGAGGTGGGGAACTAGGTCTTTCTCTGTGGTCTCCACAGGGGATTCAGACATCCTTTCGTCTTGGGAGATGCAAAACGAGCCTGCATTCAAGTCACTGCAGGGATATCCGGCCTTATTTCGAGTCAGGGCATCGCGGTGTCCATTCCACTTGAGGCCGCAAACTCAGGGTCCCTCTCACATACCTAGAGCTGAGAGAAGCCTCCTCTTGAGGTGCTTGTGGTAAGGTGGTTTCCTTTGGAGTCGAAGCCAGGGACTAACCTCTCATCTCGAGTTGATTTTTGGTCCACGGAGCTCTTTCGTGTGGCTACAGTGACCTCAGGATCCCTCTAGCCTTGAAACAGTGTTCTTGGGGTTTCTCTGGAGTGCCATCAAGGAAATCAAGGCTCCTTTCATGTTTGATGTGCAAAACGGAATTGCTCTGCACGCAGTGCAGGGGAATCGGGCCTCATCTCGCGGCGAGGAGGAAGTCTCATGGTTTTTCTTGAGTTGCGGCGGGAACCTGGGGTATATTCTCGAGTTACGACGGGGATGGCCCTTCCACACACGTGTTTGTTCAGCCATGTCAGGACTCCTGCCTAGTTGCGAGGGACAACTCGGGATTCTCCTCGAGGCTTGGCAGGGCAATTGGGACGCCTCTCCAGCTGAGGCGGGAGACCAAGTGTCCCTTTCCACGTGCCACAGGAATCCTGGGACTCCTATCAAGTTTCACGAGGAGTCAGGCATCGTCTCCTTTGGAGGCACTGATCTCCGCGTACCTCTGGAGTTTTCAAAGGATGTGAGTCCTCCGGTCGGGATGAGGTGGGGAAGTAGGTCTTTCTCTGTGGTCTCCACAGGGGATTCAGACATCCTTTCGTCTTGGGAGATGCAAGACGAGCCTGCATTCAAGTCACTGCAGGGATATCCGGCCTTATTGCGCGTCAGGGCATCGCGGTGTCCATTCCACTTGAGGCCGCAAACTCATGGTCCCTCTCACATACCTAGAGCTGAGAGAAGCCTCCTCTTGAGGTGCTTGTGGTAAGGTGGTACTCCTCTGGAGTCGAAGCCAGGGACTAACCTCTCATCTCGAGTTGATTTTTTGTCCACGGAGCTCTTTCGTGTGGCTACAGTGACCTCAGGATCCCTCTAGCCTTGAAACAGTGTTCCTGGGGTTTCTCTGGAGTGCCATCAAGGAAATCAAGGCTCCTTTCATGTGTGATGTGCAACACGGAATTGCTCTGCCCGCAGTGCAGGGGAATCGGGCCTCATCTCGCGGCGAGGGGGAAGTCTCATGGTTTTTCTCGAGTTGCGGCGGGAACCTGGGGTATATTCTCGAGTTAAGACGGGGATGGCCCTTCCACCCTCGTGTTTGTTCAGCGACGTCAGGACTCCTGCCTAGTTGCGAGGGACAACACGGGATTCTCCTCGAGGCTTGGCAGGGCAATTGGGACGCCTCTCCAGCTGAGGCGGGAGACCAAGAGTCCCTTTCCACTTGCCACAGGAATCCTGGGACTCCTATCAAGTTTCACGAGGAGTCAGGCATCGTCTCCTTTGGAGGCACTGATCTCCGCGTACCTCTGGAATTTTCAAAGGATGTGAGGCCTCCGGTCACGATGAGGTGGGTAACTAGGTCTTTCTCTGTGGTCTCCACAGGGGATTCAGACATCCTTTCGTCTTGGGAGATGCAAGACGAGCCTGCATTCAAGTCACTGCAGGGATATCCGGCCTTATTTCGAGTCAGGGCATCGCGGTGTCCATTCGACTTGAGGCTGCAAACTCAGGGTCCCTTTCACATAGCTAGAGCTGAGAGAAGCCTCCTCTTGAGGTGCTTGTGGTAAGGTGGTATTCCTCTGGAGTCGAAGCCAGGGACTAACCTCTCATCTCGCGTTGATTTTTGGTCCACGGAGCTCTTTAGTGTGGCTTCAGTGACCTCAGGATCCCTCTAGCCTTGGAACAGTGTTATTGGGGTTTCTCTGGAGTGCCATCAAGGAAATCAAGGCTCCTTTCATGTGTGATGTGCAACACGGAATTGCTCTGCACGCAGGGCAGGGGAATCGGGCCTCATCTCGCAGCGAGGGGGAAGTCTCATGGTTTTTCTCGAGTTGCGGCGGGAACCTGGGGTATATTCTCGAGTTACGACGGGGATGGCCCTTCCACCCACGTGTTTGTTCAGCCATGTCAGGACTCCTGCCTAGTTGCGAGGGACAACTCGGGATTCTCCTCGAGGCTTTGCAGGGCAATTGGGATGCCTCCCCAGCTGAGGCGGGAGACCAAGGGTCCCTTTCCACGTGCCACAGGAATCCTGGGAGTCTTATCAAGTTTCACGAGGAGTCAGGCATCGTCTCCTTTGGAGGCACTGATCTCCGCGTACCTCTGGAGTTTTCAAAGAATGTGAGGCCTCTGGTCGCAACGAGGTGGGGAACTAGATCTATCTCTGTGGTCTCCACAGGGGATTCAGACATCCTTTCGTCTTGGGAGATGCTAGACGAGCCTGCATTCAAGTCACTGCACGGATATCCGGCCTTATTTCCAGTCAGGGCATCGCGGTGTCCATTCCACTTGAGGCCACAAACTAAGGGTCCCTCTCACATACCTAGAGCTGAGAGAAGCCTCCTCTTGAGGTGCTTGTGGTAAGGTGGTATTCCTCTGGAGTCGAAGCCAGGGACTAACCTCTCATCTCGAGTTGATTTTTGGTCCACGGAGCTCTTTCTTGTGGCTACAGTGACCCCAGGATCCCTCTAGCCTTGGAACAGTGTTCTTGGGGTTTCTCTGGAGTGCCATCAAGGAAATCAAGGCTCCTTTCATGTTTGATGTGCAACACGGAATTACTTTGCATGCAGAGCAGGGGAATCGGGCCTCATCTCGCGGCAAGGGGGAAGTCTCATGGTTTTTCTCGAGTTGCGGTGGGAACCTGGGGTATATTCTCGAGTTACGACGGGGATGGCCCTTCCACCCACGTGTTTGTTCAGCGACATCAGGACTCTTGCCTAGTTGCGAGGGACAACTCGGGATTCTCCTGGGGGCTTGGCAGGGCAATTGGGACGCCTCTCCAGCTGAGGCGGGAGACCAAGTGTCCCTTTCCACGTGCCATAGGAAACCTGGGACTCCTATCAAGTTTGACGAGGAGTCAGGCATCGTCTCCTTTGGAGGCACTGATCTCCGCGTACCTCTGGAGTTTTCAAAGGATGTGAGGCCTCCGGTCGCGATGAGGTGGGGAAGTAGGTCTTTCTCTGTGGTCTCCACAGGGGATTCAGACATCCTTTCGTCTTGGGAGATGCAAGACGAGCCTGCATTCAAGTCACTGCAGGGATATCCGGCCTTATTTCGCGTCAGGGCATCGCGGTGTCCATTCCACTTGAGGCCGCAAACTCATGGTCCCTCTCACATACCTAGAGCTGAGAGAAGCCTCCTCTTGAGGTGCTTGTGGTAAGGTGGTACTCCTCTGGAGTTGAAGCCAGGGACTAAGCTCTCATCTCGAGGTGATTTTTGGTCCACGGAGCTCTTTCGTGTGGCTACAGAGACCTCAGGATCCCTCTAGCCTTGAAACAGTGTTCTTGGGGTTTCTCTGGAGTGCCATGAAGGAAATCAAGGCTCCTTTCATGTGTGATGTGCAACACGGAATTGCTCTGCACGCAGTGCAGGGGAATCGGGCCTCATCTCGGGGCGAGGGGGAAGTCTCATGGTTTTTCTCGAGTTGCGGCGGGAACCTGGGGTATATTCTCGAGTTACGACGGGGATGGCCCTTCCACCCACGTGTTTGTTCAGCGACGTCAGGACTCCTGCCTAGTTGCGAGGGACAACTCGGGATTCTCCTCGAGGCTTGGCAGGGCAATTGGGACGCCTCTCCAGCTGAGGCGGGAGACCAAGGGTCCCTTTCCACGTGCCACAGGAATCCTGGGACTCCTATCAAGTTTCACAAGCAGTCAGGCATCGTCTCCTTTGGAGGCACTGATCTCCGCGTACCTCTGGAGTTTTCAAAGGATGTGAGGCCTCCGGTCGCGATGAGGTGGGGAACTAAGTCTTTCTCTGTGGTCTCCACAGGGGACTCAGACATCCTTTCGTCTTGGGAGATGCAAGACGAGCCTGCATTCAAGTCACTGCAGGGATATCCGGCCTTATTTCGAGTCAGGGCATAGCGGTGTCCATTCCACTTGAGGCTGCAAACTCAGGGTCCCTCTCACATACCTAGAGCTGAGAGAAGCCTCCTCTTGAGGTGCTTGTGGTAAGGTGGTATTCCTCTGGAGTCGAAGCCAGGGACTAATCTCTCATCTCGAGTTGATTTTTGGTCCACGGAGCTCTTTCGTGTGGCTACAGTGACCTCAGGATCCCTCTAGCCTTGAAACAGTGTTCTTGGGGTTTCTCTGCAGTGCCATCAAGGAAATCAAGGCTCCTTTCATGTGTGATGTGCAACACGGAATTGCTCTGCACGCAGTGCAGGGGAATCGGGCCTCATCTCGCGGCGAGGGGGAAGTCTCATGGTTTTTCTCGAGTTGCGGCGGGAACCTGGGGTATATTCTCAAATTAGGACGGGGATGGCCCTTCCACCCACGTGTTTGTGCAGCCCCGTCAGGACTCCTGCCTAGTTGCGAGGGACAACTCGGGATTCTCCTCGAGGCTTGGCAGGGCAATTGGGACGCCTCTCCAGCTGAGGCAGGAGACCAAGGGTCCCTTTCCACGTGCCACAGTAATCCTGGGACTCCTATCAAATTTCACGAGGAGTCAGACATCGTCTCCTTTGGAGGCACTGATCTCCGCGTACCTCTGGAATTTTCAAAGGATGTGAGGCCTCCGGTCACGATGAGGTGGGTAACTAGGTCTTTCTCTGTGGTCTCCACAGGGGATTCAGACATCCTTTCGTCTTGGGAGATGCAAGACGAGCCTGCATTCAAGTCACTGCAGGGATATCCGGCCTTATTTCGAGTCAGGGCATCGCGGTGTCCATTCGACTTGAGGCTGCAAACTCAGGGTCCCTTTCACATAGCTAGAGCTGAGAGAAGCCTCCTCTTGAGGTGCTTGTGGTAAGGTGGTATTCCTCTGGAGTCGAAGCCAGGGACTAACCTCTCATCTCGCGTTGATTTTTGGTCCACGGAGCTCTTTAGTGTGGCTTCAGTGACCTCAGGATCCCTCTAGCCTTGGAACAGTGTTATTGGGGTTTCTCTGGAGTGCCATCAAGGAAATCAAGGCTCCTTTCATGTGTGATGTGCAACACGGAATTGCTCTGCACGCAGGGCAGGGGAATCGGGCCTCATCTCGCAGCGAGGGGGAAGTCTCATGGTTTTTCTCGAGTTGCGGCGGGAACCTGGGGTATATTCTCGAGTTACGACGGGGATGGCCCTTCCACCCACGTGTTTGTTCAGCCATGTCAGGACTCCTGCCTAGTTGCGAGGGACAACTCGGGATTCTCCTCGAGGCTTTGCAGGGCAATTGGGATGCCTCCCCAGCTGAGGCGGGAGACCAAGGGTCCCTTTCCACGTGCCACAGGAATCCTGGGAGTCTTATCAAGTTTCACGAGGAGTCAGGCATCGTCTCCTTTGGAGGCACTGATCTCCGCGTACCTCTGGAGTTTTCAAAGAATGTGAGGCCTCTGGTCGCAACGAGGTGGGGAACTAGATCTATCTCTGTGGTCTCCACAGGGGATTCAGACATCCTTTCGTCTTGGGAGATGCTAGACGAGCCTGCATTCAAGTCACTGCACGGATATCCGGCCTTATTTCCAGTCAGGGCATCGCGGTGTCCATTCCACTTGAGGCCACAAACTAAGGGTCCCTCTCACATACCTAGAGCTGAGAGAAGCCTCCTCTTGAGGTGCTTGTGGTAAGGTGGTATTCCTCTGGAGTCGAAGCCAGGGACTAACCTCTCATATCGAGTTGATTTTTGGTCCACGGAGCTCTTTCTTGTGGCTACAGTGACCCCAGGATCCCTCTAGCCTTGGAACAGTGTTCTTGGGGTTTCTCTGGAGTGCCATCAAGGAAATCAAGGCTCCTTTCATGTTTGATGTGCAACACGGAATTACTTTGCATGCAGAGCAGGGGAATCGGGCCTCATCTCGCGGCAAGGGGGAAGTCTCATGGTTTTTCTCGAGTTGCGGTGGGAACCTGGGGTATATTCTCGAGTTACGACGGGGATGGCCCTTCCACCCACGTGTTTGTTCAGCGACATCAGGACTCTTGCCTAGTTGCGAGGGACAACTCGGGATTCTCCTGGGGGCTTGGCAGGGCAATTGGGACGCCTCTCCAGCTGAGGCGGGAGACCAAGTGTCCCTTTCCACGTGCCATAGGAAACCTGGGACTCCTATCAAGTTTGACGAGGAGTCAGGCATCGTCTCCTTTGGAGGCACTGATCTCCGCGTACCTCTGGAGTTTTCAAAGGATGTGAGTCCTCCGGTCGCGATGAGGTGGGGAAGTAGGTCTTTCTCTGTGGTCTCCACAGGGGATTCAGACATCCTTTCGTCTTGGGAGATGCAAGACGAGCCTGCATTCAAGTCACTGCAGGGATATCCGGCCTTATTTCGCGTCAGGGCATCGCGGTGTCCATTCCACTTGAGGCCGCAAACTCATGGTCCCTCTCACATACCTAGAGCTGAGAGAAGCCTCCTCTTGAGGTGCTTGTGGTAAGGTGGTACTCCTCTGGAGTTGAAGCCAGGGACTAAGCTCTCATCTCGAGGTGATTTTTGGTCCACGGAGCTCTTTCGTGTGGCTACAGAGACCTCAGGATCCCTCTAGCCTTGAAACAGTGTTCTTGGGGTTTCTCTGGAGTGCCATGAAGGAAATCAAGGCTCCTTTCATGTGTGATGTGCAACACGGAATTGCTCTGCACGCAGTGCAGGGGAATCGGGCCTCATCTCGGGGCGAGGGGGAAGTCTCATGGTTTTTCTCGAGTTGCGGCGGGAACCTGGGGTATATTCTCGAGTTACGACGGGGATGGCCCTTCCACCCACGTGTTTGTTCAGCAACGTCAGGACTCCTGCCTAGTTGCGAGGGACAACTCGGGATTCTCCTCGAGGCTTGGCAGGGCAATTGGGACGCCTCTCCAGCTGAGGCGGGAGACCAAGGGTCCCTTTCCACGTGCCACAGGAATCCTGGGAGTCTTATCAAGTTTCACGAGGAGTCAGGCATCGTCTCCTTTGGAGGCACTGATCTCCGCGTACCTCTGGAGTTTTCAAAGAATGTGAGGCCTCTGGTCGCAACGAGGTGGGGAACTAGATCTATCTCTGTGGTCTCCACAGGGGATTCAGACATCCTTTCGTCTTGGGAGATGCTAGACGAGCCTGCATTCAAGTCACTGCACGGATATCCGGCCTTATTTCCAGTCAGGGCATCGCGGTGTCCATTCCACTTGAGGCCACAAACTAAGGGTCCCTCTCACATACCTAGAGCTGAGAGAAGCCTCCTCTTGAGGTGCTTGTGGTAAGGTGGTATTCCTCTGGAGTCGAAGCCAGGGACTAACCTCTCATATCGAGTTGATTTTTGGTCCACGGAGCTCTTTCTTGTGGCTACAGTGACCCCAGGATCCCTCTAGCCTTGGAACAGTGTTCTTGGGGTTTCTCTGGAGTGCCATCAAGGAAATCAAGGCTCCTTTCATGTTTGATGTGCAACACGGAATTACTTTGCATGCAGAGCAGGGGAATCGGGCCTCATCTCGCGGCAAGGGGGAAGTCTCATGGTTTTTCTCGAGTTGCGGTGGGAACCTGGGGTATATTCTCGAGTTACGACGGGGATGGCCCTTCCACCCACGTGTTTGTTCAGCGACATCAGGACTCTTGCCTAGTTGCGAGGGACAACTCGGGATTCTCCTGGGGGCTTGGCAGGGCAATTGGGACGCCTCTCCAGCTGAGGCGGGAGACCAAGTGTCCCTTTCCACGTGCCATAGGAAACCTGGGACTCCTATCAAGTTTGACGAGGAGTCAGGCATCGTCTCCTTTGGAGGCACTGATCTCCGCGTACCTCTGGAGTTTTCAAAGGATGTGAGTCCTCCGGTCGCGATGAGGTGGGGAAGTAGGTCTTTCTCTGTGGTCTCCACAGGGGATTCAGACATCCTTTCGTCTTGGGAGATGCAAGACGAGCCTGCATTCAAGTCACTGCAGGGATATCCGGCCTTATTTCGCGTCAGGGCATCGCGGTGTCCATTCCACTTGAGGCCGCAAACTCATGGTCCCTCTCACATACCTAGAGCTGAGAGAAGCCTCCTCTTGAGGTGCTTGTGGTAAGGTGGTACTCCTCTGGAGTTGAAGCCAGGGACTAAGCTCTCATCTCGAGGTGATTTTTGGTCCACGGAGCTCTTTCGTGTGGCTACAGAGACCTCAGGATCCCTCTAGCCTTGAAACAGTGTTCTTGGGGTTTCTCTGGAGTGCCATGAAGGAAATCAAGGCTCCTTTCATGTGTGATGTGCAACACGGAATTGCTCTGCACGCAGTGCAGGGGAATCGGGCCTCATCTCGGGGCGAGGGGGAAGTCTCATGGTTTTTCTCGAGTTGCGGCGGGAACCTGGGGTATATTCTCGAGTTACGACGGGGATGGCCCTTCCACCCACGTGTTTGTTCAGCAACGTCAGGACTCCTGCCTAGTTGCGAGGGACAACTCGGGATTCTCCTCGAGGCTTGGCAGGGCAATTGGGACGCCTCTCCAGCTGAGGCGGGAGACCAAGGGTCCCTTTCCACGTGCCACAGGAATCCTGGGACTCCTATCAAGTTTCACGAGCAGTCAGGCATCGTCTCCTTTGGAGGCACTGATCTCCGCGTACCTCTGGAGTTTTCAAAGGATGTGAGGCCTCCGGTCGCGATGAGGTGGGGAACTAAGTCTTTCTCTGTGGTCTCCACAGGGGACTCAGACATCCTTTCGTCTTGGGAGATGCAAGACGAGCCTGCATTCAAGTCACTGCAGGGATATCCGGCCTTATTTCGAGTCAGGGCATAGCGGTGTCCATTCCACTTGAGGCTGCAAACTCAGGGTCCCTCTCACATACCTAGAGCTGAGAGAAGCCTCCTCTTGAGGTGCTTGTGGTAAGGTGGTATTCCTCTGGAGTCGAAGCCAGGGACTAATCTCTCATCTCGAGTTGATTTTTGGTCCACGGAGCTCTTTCGTGTGGCTACAGTGACCTCAGGATCCCTCTAGCCTTGAAACAGTGTTCTTGGGGTTTCTCTGCAGTGCCATCAAGGAAATCAAGGCTCCTTTCATGTGTGATGTGCAACACGGAATTGCTCTGCACGCAGTGCAGGGGAATCGGGCCTCATCTCGCGGCGAGGGGGAAGTCTCATGGTTTTTCTCGAGTTGCGGCGGGAACCTGGGGTATATTCTCAAATTAGGACGGGGATGGCCCTTCCACCCACGTGTTTGTGCAGCCCCGTCAGGACTCCTGCCTAGTTGCGAGGGACAACTCGGGATTCTCCTCGAGGCTTGGCAGGGCAATTGGGACGCCTCTCCAGCTGAGGCAGGAGACCAAGGGTCCCTTTCCACGTGCCACAGTAATCCTGGGACTCCTATCAAATTTCACGAGGAGTCAGACATCGTCTCCTTTGGAGGCACTGTTCTCCGCATACCTCTGGAGTTTTCAAAGGATTTGAAGCCTCCGGTCGCGATGACGTGGGCAACAAGGTCTTTCTCTGTGGTCTCCACATGGGATTCAGACATTCTTTCGCATTGGGAGAGGCAAGACGAGCCTGCATTCAAGTCACTGCAAGGATATCCGGCCTTATTTCGAGTCAGGGCATCGCGGTGTCCATTCCACTTGAGGCCACAAACTCAGGATCCCTTTCACATACCTAGAGTTCAGAGAAGCCTCCTCTTGAGGTGCTTGTGGTAAGGTGGTATTCCTCTGGAGTCGAAGCCAGGGACTAACCTCTCATCCCGAATTGATTTTTGGTCCACAGAGCTCTTTCGTGTTGCTACAGTGACCTCAGGATCCCTCTAGCCTTGAATCAGTGTTCTTGGGGTTTCTCTGGAGTGTCATCAAGGAAATCAAGGCTCCTTTCATGTGTGATGTGCAACACGGAATTGCTCTGCACGCAGTGCAGGGTATCGGGCCTCATTTTGCGGCGAGGGGGAAGTCTAATGGTTTTTCTCGAGTTGCGGTGGGAACCTGGGGTATATTCTCGAGTTACGATGGGGATAGCCCTTCCACCCTCGTGTTTGTTCAGCGACGTCAGGACTCCTGCCTAGTTGCGAGGGACAACTCGGGATTCTCCTCGAGGCTTGGCAGGGCAATTGGGACGCCTCTCCAGCTGAGGCGGGAGACCAAGGGTCCCTTTCCACGTGCCACAGGAATCCTGGGACTCCTATCAAGTTTCACGAGGAGTCAGGCATCGTCTTCTTTGGAGGCACTGATCACCGCGTACCCCTGGAGTTTTCAAAGGATGTGAGGCCTCCGGTCGCGATGAGGTGGGGAACTAGGTCTTTCTCTGTGGTCTCCACAGGGGATTCAGACATCCTTTCGTCTTGGGAGATGCAAAACGAGCCTGCATTCAAGTCACTGCAGGGATATCCGGCCTTATTTCGAGTCAGGGCATCGCGGTGTCCATTCCACTTGAGGCCGCAAACTCAGGGTCCCTCTCACATACCTAGAGCTGAGAGAAGCCTCCTCTTGAGGTGCTTGTGGTAAGGTGGTTTCCTCTGGAGTCGAAGCCAGGGACTAACCTCTCATCTCGAGTTGATTTTTGGTCCACGCAGCTCTTTCGTGTGGCTACAGTGACCTCAGGATCCCTCTAGCCTTGAAACAGTGTTCTTGGGGTTTCTCTGGAGTGCCATCAAGGAAATCAAGGCTCCTTTCATGTTTGATGTGCAAAACGGAATTGCTCTGCACGCAGTGCAGGGGAATCGGGCCTCATCTCGCGGCGAGGAGGAAGTCTCATGGTTTTTCTTGAGTTGCGGCGGGAACCTGGGGTATATTCTCGAGTTACGACGGGGATGGCCCTTCCACACACGTGTTTGTTCAGCCATGTCAGGACTCCTGCCTAGTTGCGAGGGACAACTCGGGATTCTCCTCGAGGCTTGGCAGGGCAATTGGGACGCCTCTCCAGCTGAGGCGGGAGACCAAGGGTCCCTTTCCACGTGCCACAGGAATCCTGGGACTCCTATCAAGTTTCACGAGGAGTCAGGCATCGTCTCCTTTGGAGGCACTGATCTCCGCGTACCTCTGGAGTTTTCAAAGTATGTGAGGCCTCCGGTCGCGATGAGGTGGGGAACTAGGTCTTTCTCTGTGGTCTCCACAGGGGATTCAGACATCCTTTCATTAAGGGAGATGCAAGACGAGCCTGCATTCAAGTCACTGCAGGGATATCTGGCCTTATTTCGCGTTAGGGCATCGCGGTGTCCATTCCACTTGAGGCCGCAAACTCAGGGTCCCTCTCACATACCTAGAGCTGAGAGAAGCCTCCTCTTGAGGTGTTTGTGGTAAGGTGGTATTCCTCTGGAGTCGAGGCCAGACACTAACCTCTCATCTCGAGTTGATTTTTGGTCCACGGAGCTCGTTCGTGTGGCTACAGTGACCTCAGGATCCCTCTAGCCTTGAAAGAGTGTTCTTGGGGTTTCCCTGGAATGCCATCAAGGAAATCAAGGCTCCTTTCATGTTTGATGTGCAACACGGAATTACTTTGCATGCAGAGCAGGGGAATCGGGCCTCATCTTGCGGCAAGGGGGAAGTCTCATGGTTTTTCTCGAGTTGCGGTGGGAACCTGGGGTATATTCTCGAGTTACGACGGGGATGGCCCTTCCACCCACGTGTTTGTTCAGCGACGTCAGGACTCCTGCCTAGTTGCGAGGGACAACTCGGGATTCTCCTGGGGGCTTGGCAGGGCAATTGGGACGCCTCTCCAGCTGAGGCGGGAGACCAAGTGTCCCTTTCCACGTGCCATAGGAAACCTGGGACTCCTATCAAGTTTTACGAGGAGTCAGGCATCGTCTCCTTTGGAGGCACTGATCTCCGCGTACCTCTGGAGTTTTCAAAGGATGTGAGGCCTCCGGTCGCGATGAGGTGGGGAAGTAGGTCTTTCTCTGTGGTCTCCACAGGGGATTCAGACATCCTTTCGTCTTGGGAGATGCAAGACGAGCCTGCATTCAAGTCACTGCAGGGATATCCGGCCTTATTTCGCGTCAGGGCATCGCGGTGTCCATTCCACTTGAGGCCGCAAACTCATGGTCCCTCTCACATACCTAGAGCTGAGAGAAGCCTCCTCTTGAGGTGCTTGTGGTAAGGTGGTACTCCTCTGGAGTCGAAGCCAGGGACTAAGCTCTCATCTCGAGGTGATTTTTGGTCCACGGAGCTCTTTCGTGTGGCTACAGTGACCTCAGGATCCCTCTAGCCTTGAAACAGTGTTCTTGGGGTTTCTCTGGAGTGCCATCAAGGAAATCAAGGCTCCTTTCATGTGTGATGTGCAACACGGAATTGCTCTGCCCGCAGTGCAGGGGAATCGAGCCTCATCTCGCGGCGAGGGGGAAGTCTCATGGTTTTTCTCGAGTTGCGGCGGGAACCTGGGGTATATTCTCGAGTTACGACGGGGATGGCCCTTCCACCCACGTGTTTGTTCAGCGACGTCAGGACTCCTGCCTAGTTGCGAGGGACAACACGGGATTCTCCTCGAGGCTTGGCAGGGCAATTGGGACGCCTCTCCAGCTGAGGCGGGAGACCAAGAGTCCCTTTCCACGTGCCACAGGAATCCTGGGACTCCTATCAAGTTTCACGAGGAGTCAGGCATCGTCTCCTTTGGAGGCACTGATCTCCGCGTACCTCTGAAATTTTCAAAGGATGTGAGGCCTCCGGTCACGATGAGGTGGGTAACTAGGTCTTTCTCTGTGGTCTCCACAGGGGATTCAGACATCCTTTCGTCTTGGGAGATGCAAGACGAGCCTGCATTCAAGTCACTGCAGGGATATCCGGCCTTATTTCGAGTCAGGGCATCGCGGTGTCCATTCGACTTGAGGCTGCAAACTCAGGGTCCCTTTCACATACCTAGAGCTGAGAGAAGCCTCCTCTTGAGGTGCTTGTGGTAAGGTGGTATTCCTCTGGAGTCGAAGCCAGGGACTAACCTCTCATCTCGCGTTGATTTTTGGTCCACGGAGCTCTTTAGTGTGGCTTCAGTGACCTCAGGATGCCTCTAGCCTTGGAACAGTGTTATTGGGGTTTCTCTGGAGTGCCATCAAGGAAATCAAGGCTCCTTTCATGTGTGATGTGCAACACGGAATTGCTCTGCACGCAGGGCAGGGGAATCGGGCCTCATCTCGCAGCGAGGGGGAAGTCTCATGGTTTTTCTCGAGTTGCGGCGGGAACCTGGGGTATATTCTCGAGTTACGACGGGGATGGCCCTTCCACCCACGTGTTTGTTCAGCCATGTCAGGACTCCTGCCTAGTTGCGAGGGACAACTCGGGATTCTCCTCGAGGCTTGGCAGGGCAATTGGGATGCCTCCCCAGCTGAGGCGGGAGACCAAGGGTCCCTTTCCACGTGCCACAGGAATCCTGGGAGTCTTATCAAGTTTCACGAGGAGTCAGGCATCGTCTCCTTTGGAGGCACTGATCTCCGCGTACCTCTGGAGTTTTCAAAGAATGTGAGGCCTCTGGTCGCAACGAGGTGGGGAACTAGATCTTTCTCTGTGGTCTCCACAGGGGATTCAGACATCCTTTCGTCTTGGGAGATGCTAGACGAGCCTGCATTCAAGTCACTGCACGGATATCCGGCCTTATTTCCAGTCAGCGCATCGCGGTGTCCATTCCACTTGAGGCCACAAACTAAGGGTCCCTCTCACATACCTAGAGCTGAGAGAAGCCTCCTCTTGAGGTGCTTGTGGTAAGGTGGTATTCCTCTGGAGTCGAAGCCAGGGACTAACCTCTCATCTCGAGTTGATTTTTGGTCCACGGAGCTCTTTCTTGTGGCTACAGTGACCCCAGGATCCCTCTAGCCTTGGAACAGTGTTCTTGGGGTTTCTCTGGAGTGCCATCAAGGAAATCAAGGCTCCTTTCATGTTTGATGTGCAACACGGAATTACTTTGCATGCAGAGCAGGGGAATCGGGCCTCATCTCGCGGCAAGGGGGAAGTCTCATGGTTTTTCTCGAGTTGCGGTGGGAACCTGGGGTATATTCTCGAGTTACGACGGGGATGGCCCTTCCACCCACGTGTTTGTTCAGCGACGTCAGGACTCTTGCCTAGTTGCGAGGGAAAACGCGGGATTCTCCTGGGGGCTTGGCAGGGCAATTGGGACGCCTCTCCAGCTGAGGCGGGAGACCAAGGGTCCCTTTCCACGTGCCATAGGAAACCTGGGACTCCTATCAAGTTTGACGAGGAGTCAGGCATCGTCTCCTTTGGAGGCACTGATCTCCGCGTACCTCTGGAGTTTTCAAAGGATGTGAGTCCTCCGGTCGCGATGAGGTGGGGAAGTAGGTCTTTCTCTGTGGTCTCCACAGGGGATTCAGACATCCTTTCGTCTTGGGAGATGCAAGACGAGCCTGCATTCAAGTCACTGCAGGGATATCCGGCCTTATTTCGCGTCAGGGCATCGCGGTGTCCATTCCACTTGAGGCCGCAAACTCATGGTCCCTCTCACATACCTAGAGCTGAGAGAAGCCTCCACTTGAGGTGCTTGTGGTAAGGTGGTACTCCTCTGGAGTTGAAGCCAGGGACTAAGCTCTCATCTCGAGGTGATTTTTGGTCCACGGAGCTCTTTCGTGTGGCTACAGAGACCTCAGGATGCCTCTAGCCTTGAAACAGTGTTCTTGGGGTTTCTCTGGAGTGCCATCAAGGAAATCAAGTCTCCTTTCATGTGTGATGTGCAACACGGAATTGCTCTGCACGCAGTGCAGGGGAATCGGGCCTCATCTCGCGGCGAGGGGGAAGTCTCATGGTTTTTCTCGAGTTGCGGCGGGAACCTGGGGTATATTCTCGAGTTACGACGGGGATGGCCCTTCCACCCACGTGTTTGTTCAGCGACGTCAGGACTCCTGCCTAGTTGCGAGGGACAACACGGGATTCTCCTCGAGGCTTGGCAGGGCAATTGGGACGCCTCTCCAGCTGAGGCGGGAGACCAAGAGTCCCTTTCCACGTGCCACAGGAATCCTGGGACTCCTATCAAGTTTCACGAGGAGTCAGGCATCGTCTCCTTTGGAGGCACTGATCTCCGCGTACCTCTGGAGTTTTCAAAGTATGTGAGGCCTCCGGTCGCGATGAGGTGGGGAACTAGGTCTTTCTCTGTGGTCTCCACAGGGGATTCAGACATCCTTTCATTAAGGGAGATGCAAGACGAGCCTGCATTCAAGTCACTGCAGGGATATCTGGCCTTATTTCGAGTTAGGGCATCGCGGTGTCCATTCCACTTGAGGCCGCAAACTCAGGGTCCCTCTCACATAGCTAGAGCTGAGAGAAGCCTCCTCTTGAGGTGTTTGTGGTAAGGTGGTATTCCTCTGGAGTCGAGGCCTGACACTAACCTCTCATCTCGAGTTGATTTTTGGTCCACGGAGCTCTTTCGTGTTGCTACAGTGACCTCAGGATCCCTCTAGCCTTGAAACAGTGTTCTTGGGGTTTCCCTGGAGTGCCATCAAGGAAATCAAGGCTCCTTTCATGTTTGATGTGCAACACGGAATTACTTTGCATGCAGAGCAGGGGAATCGGGCCTCATCTTGCGGTAAGGGGGAAGTCTCATGGATTTTCTCGAGTTGCGGTGGGAACCTGGGGTATATTCTCGAGTTACGACGGGGATGGCCCTTCCACCCACGTGTTTGTTCAGCGACGTCAGGACTCCTGCCTTGTTGCGAGGGACAACTCGGGATTCTCCTGGGGGCTTGGCAGGGCAATTGGGACGCCTCTCCAGCTGAGGCGGGAGACCAAGTGTCCCTTTCCACGTGCCATAGGAAACCTGGGACTCCTATCAAGTTTGACGAGGAGTCAGGCATCGTCTCCTTTGGAGGCACTGATCTCCGCGTACCTCTGGAGTTTTCAAAGGATGTGAGTCCTCCGGTCGCGATGAGGTGGGGAAGTAGGTCTTTCTCTGTGGTCTCCACAGGGGATTCAGACATCCTTTCGTCTTGGGAGATGCAAGACGAGCCTGCATTCAAGTCACTGCAGGGATATCCAGCCTTATTTCGCGTCAGGGCATCGCGGTGTCCATTCCACTTGAGGCCGCAAACTCATGGTCCCTCTCACATACCTAGAGCTGAGAGAAGCCTCCTCTTGAGGTGCTTGTGGTAAGGTGGTACTCCTCTGGAGTCGAAGCCAGGGACTAAGCTCTCATCTCGAGGTGATTTTTGGTCCACGGAGCACTTTCGTGTGGCTACAGTGACCTCAGGATCCCTCTAGCCTTGAAACAGTGTTCTTGGGGTTTCTCTGGAGTGCCATCAAGGAAATCAAGGCTCCTTTCATGTGTGATGTGCAACACGGAATTGCTCTGCCCGCAGTGCAGGGGAATCGGGCCTCATCTCGCGGCGAGGGGGAGGTCTCATGGTTTTTCTCGAGTTGCGGCGGGAACCTGGGGTATATTCTCGAGTTACGACGGGGATGGCCCTTCCACCCACGTGTTTGTTCAGCGACGTCAGGACTCCTGCCTAGTTGCGAGGGACAACACGGGATTCTCCTCGAGGCTTGGCAGGGCAATTGGGACGCCTCTCCAGCTGAGGCGGGAGACCAAGAGTCCCTTTCCACGTGCCACAGGAATCCTGGGACTCCTATCAAGTTTCACGAGGAGTCAGGCATCGTCTCCTTTGGAGGCACTGATCTCCGCGTACCTCTGGAATTTTCAAAGGATGTGAGGCCTCCGGTCACGATGAGGTGGGTAACTAGGTCTTTCTCTGTGGTCTCCACAGGGGATTCAGACATCCTTTCGTCTTGGGAGATGCAAGACGAGCCTGCATTCAAGTCATTGCAGGGATATCCGGCCTTATTTCGAGTCAGGGCATCGCGGTGTCCATTCGACTTGAGGCTGCAAACTCAGGGTCCCTTTCACATACCTAGAGCTGAGAGAAGCCTCCTCTTGAGGTGCTTGTGGTAAGGTGGTATTCCTCTGGAGTCGAAGCCAGGGACTAACCTCTCATCTCGCGTTGATTTTTGGTCCACGGAGCTCTTTAGTGTGGCTTCAGTGACCTCAGGATCCCTCTAGCCTTGGAACAGTGTTATTGGGGTTTCTCTGGAGTGCCATCAAGGAAATCAAGGCTCCTTTCATGTGTGATGTGCAACACGGAATTGCTCTGCACGCAGGGCAGGGGAATCGGGCCTCATCTCGCAGCGAGGGGGAAATCTCATGGTTTTTCTCGAGTTGCGGCGGGAACCTGGGGTATATTCTCGAGTTACGACGGAGATGGCCCTTCCACCCACGTGTTTGTTCAGCCATGTCAGGACTCCTGCCTAGTTGCGAGGGACAACTCGGGATTCTCCTCGAGGCTTGGCAGGGCAATTGGGATGCCTCCCCAGCTGAGGCGGGAGACCAAGGGTCCCTTTCCACGTGCCACAGGAATCCTGGGAGTCTTATCAAGTTTCACGAGGAGTCAGGCATCGTCTCCTTTGGAGGCACTGATCTCCGCGTACCTCTGGAGTTTTCAAAGAATGTGAGGCCTCTGGTCGCAACGAGGTGGGGAACTAGATCTTTCTCTGTGGTCTCCACAGGGGATTCAGACATCCTTTCGTCTTGGGAGATGCTAGACGAGCCTGCATTCAAGTCACTGCACGGATATCCGGCCTTATTTCCAGTCAGGGCATCGCGGTGTCCATTCCACTTGAGGCCACAACTAAGGGTCCCTCTCACATACCTAGAGCTGAGAGAAGCCTCCTCTTGAGGTGCTTGTGGTAAGGTGGTATTCCTCTGGAGTCGAAGCCAGGGACTAACCTCTCATCTCGAGTTGATTTTTGGTCCACGGAGCTCTTTCTTGTGGCTGCAGTGACCTCAGGATCCCTCTAGCCTTGGAACAGTGTTCTTGGGGTTTCTCTGGAGTGCCATCAAGGAAATCAAGGCTCCTTTCATGTTTGATGTGCAACACGGAATTACTTTGCATGCAGAGCAGGGGAATCGGGCCTCATCTCGCGGCAAGGGGGAAGTCTCATGGTTTTTCTCGAGTTGCGGTGGGAACCTGGGGTATATTCTCGAGTTACGACGGGGATGGCCCTTCCACCCACGTGTTTGTTCAGCGACGTCAGGACTCTTGCCTAGTTGCGAGGGACAACTCGGGATTCTCCTGGGGGCTTGGCAGGGCAATTGGGACGCCTCTCCAGCTGAGGCGGGAGACCAAGTGTCCCTTTCCACGTGCCATAGGAAACCTGGGACTCCTATCAAGTTTGACGAGGAGTCAGGCATCGTCTCCTTTGGAGGCACTGATCTCCGCGTACCTCTGGAGTTTTCAAAGGATGTGAGTCCTCCGGTCGCGATGAGGTGGGGAAGTAGGTCTTTCTCTGTGGTCTCCACAGGGGATTCAGACATCCTTTCGTCTTGGGAGATGCAAGACGAGCCTGCATTCAAGTCACTGCAGGGATATCCGGCCTTATTTCGCGTCAGGGCATCGCGGTGTCCATTCCACTTGAGGCCGCAAACTCATGGTCCCTCTCACATACCTAGAGCTGAGAGAAGCCTCCTCTTGAGGTGCTTGTGGTAAGGTGGTATTCCTCTGGAGTCGAAGCCAGGGACTAAGCTCTCATCTCGAGTTGATTTTTGGTCCACGGAGCTCTTTCGTGTGGCTACAGAGACCTCAAGATCCCTCTAGCCTTGAAACAGTGTTCTTGGGGTTTCTCTGGAGTGCCATCAAGGAAATCAAGGCTCCTTTCATGTGTGATGTGCAACACGGAATTGCTCTGCACGCAGTGCAGGGGAATCGGGCCTCATCTCGCGGCGAGGGGGAAGTCTCATGGTTTTTCTAGAGTTGCGGCGGGAACCTGGGGTATATTCTCGAGTTACCACTGGGATGGCCCTTCCACCCACGTGTTTGTTCAGCGACGTCAGGACTCCTGCCTAGTTGCGAGGGACAACTCGGGATTCTCCTCGAGGATTGGCAGGGCAATTGGGACACCTCTCCAGCTGAGTCGGGAGACCAAGGGTCCCTTTCCACGTGCCACAGGAATCCTGGGACTCCTATCAAGTTTCACGAGGAGTCAGGCATCGTCTCCTTTGGAGGCACTGATCTCTGCGAACCTCTGGAGTTTTCAAAGGATGTGAGGCCTCCGGTCGCGATGAGGTGGGGAACTAGGTCTTTCTCTGTGGTCTACACAGGGGATTCATACATCCTTTCGTCTTGGGAGATGCAAGACGTGCCTGCATTCAAGTCACTGCAGGGATATCCGGCCTTATTTCACGTCAGGGCATCGCGGTGTCCATTCCACTTGAGGCAGCAAAATCAGGGTCCCTTTCACATACCTAGAGCTGAGAGAAGCCTCCTCTTGAGGTGCTTGTGGTAAGGTGGTATTCTTCTGGAGTCGAAGCCAGGGACTAACCTCTCATCTCGAGTTGATTTTTGGTCCACGGAGCTCTTTCGTGTTGCTACAGTGACCTCAGGATCCCTCTAGCCTTGAAACAGTGTTCTTGGGGTTTCTCTGGAGTGCCATCAAGGAAATCAAGGCTCCTTTCATGTGTGATGTGCAAAACGGAATTGCTCTGCACGCAGTGCAGGGGAATCGGGCCTCATCTCGTGGAGAGGGGGAAGTCTCATGGTTTTTCTCTAGTTGCGGCGGGAACCTTGTGTATATTCTCGAATTACGACGGGGACGGCCCTTCCACACACGTGTTAGTTCAGCGACGGCAGGACTCCTGCCTAGTTGCGAGGGACAACTCGGGATTCTCCTCGAGGCTTGGCAGGGCAATTGGGACGCCTCTCCAGCTGAGGCGGGAGAACAAGGGTCCCTTTCCACGTGCCACAGGAATCCTGGGACTCCTATCAAGTTTCACGAGGAGTCAGGCATCGTCTCCTTTGGAGGCACTGATCTCCGCGTACCTCTGGAATTTTCAAAGGATGTGAGGCCTCCGGTCACGATCAGGTGGGTAACTAGGTCTTTCTCTGTGGTCTCCTCAGGGGATTCAGACATCCTTTCGTCTTGGGAGATGCAAGACGAGCCTGCATTCAAGTCACTGCAGGGATATCCGGCCTTATTTCGAGTCAGGGCATCGCGGTGTCCATTCGACTTGAGGCTGCAAACTCAGGGTCCCTTTCACATACATAGAGCTGAGAGAAGCCTCCTCTTGAGGTGCTTGTGGTAAGGTGGTATTCCTCTGGAGTCGAAGCCAGGGACTAACCTCTCATCTCGAGTTGATTTTTGGTCCACGGAGCTCTTTAGTGTGGCTTCAGTGACCTCAGGATCCCTCTAGCCTTGGAACAGTGTTCTTGGGGTTTCTCTGGAGTGCCATCAAGGAAATCAAGGCTCCTTTCATGTGTGATGTGCAACACGGAATTGCTCTGCATGCAGTGCAGGGGAATCGGGTCTCATCTCGCGGCGAGGGGCAAGTCTCATGGTTTTTCTTGAGTTACGGCGGGAACCTGGGGTATATTCTCGAGTTACGACGGGGATGGCCCTTCCACCCACGTGTTTGTTCAGCCACGTCAGGACTCCTGCCTAGTTGCGAGGGACTACTCGGGAATCTCCTCGAGGCTTGGCAGGGCAATTGGGACGCCTCTCCAGCTGAGGCGGGAGACCAAGGGTCCCTTTCCACGTGTCACAGGAATCCTGGGACTCCTATCAAGTTTCACGAGGAGTCAGGCTTCGTCTCCTTTGGAGGCACTGATCTCCGCGTACCTCTGGAGTTTTCAAAGGATGTGAGGCCTCCGGTCGCGATGAGGTGGGGAACTAGGTCTTTCTCTGCGGTCTCCACAGGGGATTCAGACATCGGTTCATCTTGGGAGATGCAAGACGAGCCTACATTCAAGTCACTGCAGGGATATCCGGCCGTATTTCGAGTCAGGGAATTGCGGTGTCCATTCCACTTGAGGCCGCAAACTCAGGGTCCCTCTCACATAGCTAGAGCTGAGAGAAGCCTCCTCTTGAGGTGCTTGTGGTAAGGTGGTATTCCGCTTGAGTCGAAACCAGGGACTAACCTCTCATCTCGAGTTGATTTTTGGTCCACGGAGCTCTTTCGTGTTGCTACAGTGACCTCAGGATCCCTCTAGCCTTGAAACAGTGTTCTTGGCGTTTCTCTGGAGTGCCATCAAGGAAATCAAGGCTCCTTTCATGTGTGATGTGCAACACGGAATTGCTCTGCACGCAGTGCAGGGGAATCGTGCCTCATCTCGCGGCGAGGGGGAAGTCTCATGGTTTTTCTCGAGTTGCGGCGGGAACCTGGGGTATATTCTCGAGTTACGACGGGGATCGCCCTTCCACACACGTGTTAGTTCAGCGACGGCAGGACTCCTGCCTAGTTGCGAGGGACAACTCGGGATTCTCCTCGAGGCTTGGCAGGGCAATTGGGACGCCTCTTCAGCTGAGGCGGGAGACCAAGGGTCCCTTTCCACGTGCCACAGGAATCCTGGGACTCCTATCAAGTTTCACGAGGAGTCAGGCATCGTCTCCTTTGGAGGCACTGATCTCCGCGTACCTCTGGAGTTTTCGAAGGATGTGAGGCCTCCGGTCGCGATGAGGTGGGGAACTAGGTCTTTCTCTGTGGTCTCCACAGGGGATTCAGACATCCTTTCGTCTTGGGAGATGCAAGACGAGCCTGCATTCAAGTCACTGCAGGGATATCCGGCCTTATTTCGCGTCAGGGCATCGCGGTGTCCATTCCACTTGATGCCGCAAACTCAGGATCCCTCTCAAATACCTAGAGCTGAGAGAAGCCTCCTCTTGAGGTGCTTGTGGTAAGGTGGTATTCCTCTGGAGTCGAAGCCAGGGACTAAGCTCTCACATCGAGTTGATTTTTGTTCCACGGAGCTTTTTCGTGTTGCTACAGTGACCTCAGGATCCCTCTAGCCTTGAAACAGTGTTCTTGGGGTTTCGCTGGAGTACCGTCAAGGAAATCAAGGCTGCTTTCATGTGTGATGTGCAACACGGAATTGCTCTGCATGCAGTGCAGGGGAATCGGGTCTCATCTCGCGGCGAGGGGGAAGTCTCATGGTTTTTCTTGAGTTGCGGCGGGAACCTGGGGTATATTCTCGAGTTACGACGGCGATGGCCCTTCCACACACGTGTTTGTTCAGCCATGTCAGGACTCCTGCCTAGTTGCAAGGGACAACTCAGGATTCTCCTCGAGGCTTGGCAGGGCAATTGGGACGCCTCTCCAGCTGAGGCGGGAGACCAAGGGTCCCTTTCCACGTGCCACAGGAATCCTGTGACTCCTATCAAGTTTCACGAGGAGTCAGGCATCGTCTCCTTTGGAGGCACTGATCTCCGCGTACCTCTGGAGTTTTCAAAGGATGTGAGGCCTCCGGTCGCGATGAGGTGGGGAACTAGGTCTTTCTCTGTGGTCTCCACAGGGGATTCAGACATCCTTTCGTCTTGGGAGATGCAAGACGAGCCTGCATTCAAGTCACTGCAGGGATATCCGGCCTTATTTCGAGTCAGGGCATCGCGGTGTCCATTCCACTTGAGGCCGGAAACTCAGGGTCCCTCTCACATACCTAGAGCTGAGAGAAGCCTCCTCTTGAGGTGCTTGTGATAAGGTGGTATTCCTCTGGAGTCGAAGCCAGGGACTAACCTCTCATCTCGAGTTGATTTTTGGTCCACGGAGCTCTTTCGTGCTGCTACAGGGACCTCAATTTCCCTCCAGCCTTGAAACAGTGTTCTTGGGGTTTCTCTGGAGTGCCATCAAGGAAATCAAGGCTCCTTTCATGTGTGATGTGCAACACGGAATTGCTCTGCACGCAGTGCAGGGGAATCGGGCCTCATCTCGCGGCGAGGGGTAAGTCTCATTGTTTTTCTCGAGTTGCGGCGGGAACCTGGGGTATATTCTCGAGTTACGACGGGGATGGCCCTTCCACCCACGTGTTTGTTCAGCGATGTCAGGACTCCTGCCTAGTTGCGAGAGACAACTCGGGATTCTCCTCGAGGCTTGGCAGGGCAATTGGGACGCCTCTCCAGCTGAGGCGGGAGACCAAGTATCCTTTTCCACGTGCCACAGGAATCCCGGGACTCCTATCAAGTTTCACGTGGAGTCAGGCATCGTCTCCTTTGGAGGCACTGATCTCCGCGTACCTCTGGAGTTTTCAAAGGATGTGAGGCCTCCGGTCGCGATGAGGTGGGGAACTAGGTCTTTCTCTGTGGTCTCCACAGGGGATTCAGACATCCTTTCATCTTGGGAGATGCAAGACGAGCCTGCATTCAAGTCACTGCAGGAATATCCGGCCTTATTTCGAGTCAGGGCATCGCGGTGTCCATTCCACTTGAGGCCGCAAACTCAGGGTCCCTCTCACATACCTAGAGCTGAGAGAAGCCTCCTCTTGAGGTGCTTGTGGTAAGGTGGTATTCCTCTGGAGTCAAAGCCAGGGACTAACCTCTCATCTCGAGTTGATTTTTGGTCCACGGAGCTCTTTCGTGTTGCTACAGTGACCTTAGGATCCCTCAACCTTGAAACAGTGTTCTTGGGGATTCTCTGGAGTGCCATCAAGGAAATCAAGGCTCCTTTCATGTGTGATGTGCAACACGGAATTGCTCTGCACGCAGTGCAGGGGAATCGGGCCTCATCTCGCGGCGAGGGGGAAGTCTCATGTTTTTTTTCGAGTTGCGGCGGGAACCTGCGGTATATTCTCGAGTTACGACGGGGATGGCCCTTCCACACACGTGTTAGTTCAGCGACGGCAGGACTCCTGCCTAGTTGCGAGGGACAACTCGGTATTCTCCTCGAGGCTTGGCAGGGCAATTGGGACGCCTCTCCAGCTGAGGCGGGAGACCAAGGGTCCCTTTCCACGTGCCACAGGAATCCTGGGACTCCTATCAAGTTTCACGAGGAGTCAGGCATCGTCTCCTTTGGAGGCACTGATCTCCGCATACCTCTGGAGTTTTCAAAGGATGTGAGGCCTCCGGTCGGGATGAGGTGGGGAACTAGGTCTTTCTCTGTGGTCTCCACAGGGGATTCAGACATCCTTTCGTCTTGGGAGATGCAAGACGAGCCTGCATTCAAGTCACTGCAGGGATATCCGGCCTTATTTCGACTCAGGGCATAGCGGTCTCCATTCCACATGAGGCCACAAACTCATGGTCCCTCTCAGATACCTAGAGCTGAGAGAAGCCTCCTCTTGAGGTGCTTGTGGTAAGGTGGTATTCCTCTGGAGTCGAAGCCAGGGACTAACCTCTCATCTCGAGTTGATTCTTGGTCCACGGAGCTCTTTTGTGCTGCTACAGTGACCTCAGGATCCCTCTAGCCTTGAAACAGTGTTCTTGGGGTTTCTGTGGAGTGCCATCAAGGAAATCAAGGCTCCTTTCATGTGTGATGTGCAACACGGAATTGCTCTGCACGCAGTGCAGGGGAATCGGGCCTCATCTCGCGGCGAGGGGGAAGTCTCATGGTTTTTCTCGAATTGCGGCGGGAACCTGGGGTATATTCTCGAGTTACGACGGGGATGGCCCTTCCACCCACGTGTTTGTTCAGCGACGTCAGGACTCCTGCCTAGTTGCGAGGGACAACTCGGGATTCTCCTCGAGGCTTGGCAGGGCAATTGGGACGCCTCTCCAGCTGAGGCGGGAGACCAAGGGTCCCTTTCCACGTGCCACAGGAATCCTGGGACTCCTATCAAGTTTCACGAGGAGTCAGGCATCGTCTCCTTTGGAGGCACTGATCTCCGCGTACCTCTGGAGTTTTCAAAGGATGTGAGGCCTCCGGTCGCGATGAGGTGGGGAACTAGGTCTTTCTCTGTGGTCTCCACAGGGGATTCAGACATCCTTTCATCTTGGGAGATGCAAGACGAGCTTGCATTCAAGTCACTGCAGGGATATCAGGCCTTATTTCGAGTCAGGGCATCGCGGTCTCCATTCCTCTTGAGGCCGCAAACTCAGGGTCCCTCTCACATACATAGAGCTGAGAGAAGCCTCCTCTTGAGGTGCTTGTGGTAAGGTGGTATTCCTCTGGAGTCGAAGCCAGGGACTAACCTCTCATCTCGAGTTGATTTTTGGTCCACGGAGCTCTTTCGTGTTGCTACAGTGACCTCAGGATCCCTCAACCTTGAAACAGTGTTCTTGGGGATTCTCTGGAGTGCCATCAAGGAAATCAAGGCTCCTTTCATGTGTGATGTGCAACACGGAATTGCTCTGCACGCAGTGCAGGGGAATTGGGCCTCATCTCGCGGCGAGGGGGAAGTCTCATGGTTTTATTCGAGTTGCGGCGGGAACCTGCGGTATATTCTCGAGTTACGACGGGGATGGCCCTTCCACAAACGTGTTAGTTCAGCGACGGCAGGACTCCTGCCTAGTTGCGAGGGACAACTCGGGATTCTCCTCGAGGCTTGGCAGGGCAATTGGGACGCCTCTCCAGCTGAGGCGGGAGACCAAGGGTCCCTTTCCACGTGCCACAGGAATCCTGGGACTCCTATCAAGTTTCACGAGGAGTCAGGCATCGTCTCCTTTGGAGGCACTGATCTCCGCATACCTCTGGAGTTTTCAAAGGATGTGAGGCCTCCGGTCGCGATGAGGTGGGGAACTAGATCTTTCTCTGTGGTCACCACAGGGGATTCAGACATCCTTTCGTCTTGGGAGATGCAAGACGAGCCTGCATTCAAGTCACTGCAGGGATATCCGTCCTTATTTCGACTCAGGGCATCGCGGTCTCCATTCCACTTGAGGCCGCAAACTCAGGGTCCCTCTCAGATACCTAGAGCTGAGAGAAGCCTCCTCTTGAGGTGCTTGTGGTAAGGTGGTATTCCTCTGGAGTCGAAGCCAGGGACTAACCTCTCATCTCGAGTTGATTCTTAGTCCACGGAGCTCTTTCGTGCTGCTACAGTGACCTCAGGATCCCTCAACCTTGAAACAGTGTTCTTGGGGTTTCTCTGGAGTGCCATCAAGGAAATCAAGGCTCCTTTCATGTGTGATGTGCAAGACGGAATTGCTCTGCACGCAGTGCAGGGGAATCGGGCCTCATCTCGCGGCGAGGAGGAAATCTCATGGTTTTTCTCGAGTAGCGGCGGGAACCTGGGGTATATTCTCGAGTTACGACGGGGATGGCCCTTCCACCCACGTGTTTGTTCAGCGACGTCAGGACACCTGCCTAGTTGCGAGGGACAACTCGGGATTCTCCTCGAGGCTTGGCAGGGCAATTGGGACGCCTCTCCAGCTGAGGCGGGAGACCAAGGGTCCCTTTCCACGTGCCACAGGAATCCTGGGACTCCTATCAAGTTTCACGAGGAGTCAGGCATCGTCTCCTTTGGAGGCACTGATCTCCGCGTACCTCTGGAGTTTTCAAAGGATGTGAGGCCTCCGGTCGCGATGAGGTGGGGAACTAGGTCTTTCTCTGTGGTCTCCACAGGGGATTCAGACATCCTTTCGTCTTGGGAGATGCAAGACGAGCCTGCATTCAAGTCACTGCAGGGATATCCGGCCTTATTTCGAGTCAGGGCATCGCGGTGTCCATTCCACTTGAGGCCGCAAACTCAGGGTCCCTCTCACATACCTAGAGCTGAGAGAAGCCTCCTCTTGAGGTGCTTGTGATAAGGTGGTATTACTCTGGAGTCGAAGCCAGGGACTAACCTCTCATCTCGAGTTGATTCATGGTCCACGGAGCTCTTTCGTGCTGCTACAGGGACCTCAGGATCCCTCCAGCCTTGAAACAGTGTTCTTGGGGTTTCTCTGGAGTGCCATCAAGGAAATCAAGGCTCCTTTCATGTGTGATGTGCAAGACGGAATTGCTCTGCACGCAGTGCAGGGTATCGGGCCTCATTTTGCGGCGAGGGGGAAGTCTAATGGTTTTTCTTGAGTTGAAATTGGAAGCTGGGGTATATTCTCGAGTAACGACGGGGATGGCCTTTCCACACAGGTGGTTGTTCAGCGACGTCAGACTCCTGCCTAGTTGCGAGGGACAACTCGGGATTCTCCTAGAGGCTTGGCAGGGCAATTGGGACGCCTCTCCAGCTGAGGCGGGAGACCAAGGGTCCCTTTCCACGTGCCACAGGAATCCTGGGACTCCTATCAAGTTTCACGAGGAGTCAGGCATCGTCTCCTTTGGAGGCACTGATCTCCGCGTACCTCTGGAGTTTTCAAAGGATGTGAGGCCACCGGTCGCGATGAGGTGGTGAACTAGGTCTTTCTCTGTGGTCTCCACAGGGCATTCAGACATCCTTTCGTCTTGGGAGATGCAAGACGAGCCTGCATTCAAGTCACTGCAGGGATATCCGGCCTTATTTCGAGTCAGGGCATCGCGGTCTCCATTCCACTTGAGGCCGCAAACTCAGGGTCCCTCTCACATACCTAGAGCTGAGAGAAGCCTCCTCTTGAGGTGCTTGTGGTAAGGTGGTATTCCTCTGGAGTCGAAGCCAGGGACTAACCTCTCATCTCAAGTTGATTTTTGGTCCACGGAGCTCTTTCGTGTGGCTACAGTGACCTCAGGATCCCTCAACCTTGAAACAGTGTTCTTGGGGTTTCTCTGGAGTGCCATCAAGGAAATCAAGGCTCCTTTCATGTGTGATCTGCAAGACGGAATTGCTCTGCACGCAGTGCAGGGGAATCGGGCCTCATCTCGCGGCGAGGGGGAAGTCTCATGTTTTTTCTCGAGTTGCGTCGGGAACCTGGGGTATATTCTCGAGTTACGACGGCGATGGCCCTTCCACCCACGTGTTTGTTCAGCGACGTCAGGACTCCTGCCTAGTTGCGAAGGACAACTCGGGATTCTCCTCGAGGCTTGGCAGGGCCATTGGGACACCTCTCCAGCTGAGGTGGGAGACCAAGTGTGCCTTTCCATGTGCCACAGGAATCCTGTGACTCCTATCAAGTTTCACGAGGAGTCAGGCATTGTCTCCTTTGGAGGCACTGATCTCCGCGTACCTCTGGAGTTTTCAAAGGATGTGAGGCCTCCGGTCGCGATGAGGTGGGGAACTAGGTCTTTCTCTGTGGTCTCCACAGGGGATTCAGACATCCTTTCGTCTTGGGAGATGCAAGACGAGCCTGCATTCAAGTCACTGCAGGGATATCCGGCCTTATTTCGAGTCAGGGCATCGCGGTCTCCATTCCACTTGAGGCCGCAAACTCAGGGTCCCTCTCACATACCTAGAGCTGAGAGAAGCCTCCTCTTGAGGTGCTTGTGGTAAGGTGGTATTCCTCTGGAGTCGAAGCCAGGGACTAACCTCTCATCTCGAGTTGATTTTTGGTCCACGGAGCTCTTTCGTGTTGCTACAGTGACCTCAGGATCCCTCAACCTTGAAATAGTGTTCTTGGGGTTTCTCTGGAGTGCCATCAAGGAAATCAAGGCTCCTTTCATGTGTGATGTGCAACACGGAATTGCTCTGCACGCAGTGCAGGGGAATCAGGCCTCATCTCGCGGCGAGGGGGAAGTCTCATGGTTTTTCTCGAGTTGCGGCGGGAACCTGGGGTATATTCTCGAGTTACGACGGGGATGGCCCTTCCACCCACGTGTTTGTTCAGCGACGTCAGGACTCCTGCCTAGTTGCGAGGGACTACTCCGGATTCTCCTCGAGGCTTGTCAGGGCAATTGGGACGCCTCTCCAGCTGAGGCGGGAGACCAAGTGTCCCTTTCCACGTGCCACAGGAATCCTGGAACTCCTATCAAGTTTCACGAGGAGTCAGGCATCGTCTCCTTTGGAGGCACTGATCTCCGCGTACCTCTGGAATTTTCAAAGGATGTGAGGCTTCTGGTCGCGATGAGGTGGGGAACTCGGTCTTTCTCTGTGGTCTCCACAGGGGATTCAGACATCCTTTCGTCTTGGGAGATGCAAGACGAGCCTGCATTCAAGTCACTGCAGGGATATCCGGCCTTATTTCGACTCAGGGCATCGCGGTGTCCATTCCACTTGAGGCCGCAAATCAGGGTCCCTCTCACATAGCTAGAGCTGAGAGAAGCCTCCTCTTGAGGTGCTTCTGGTAAGGTGGTATTCCTCTGGAGTCGAAGCCAGGGACTAACCTCTCATCTCCAGTTGATTCTTGGTCCACGGAGCTCTTTCGTGTTGCTACAGTGACCTCAGTTTCCCTCTAGCCTTGAAACAGTGTTCTTGGGGTTTCTCTGGAGTGCCATCAAGGAAATCAAGGCTCCTTTCATGTGTGATGTGCAACAGGGAATTGCTCTTCACGCAGTGCACGGTATCGGGCCTCATTTTTTGGCGAGGGGGAAGTCTCATGGTTTTTCTCGAGTTGCGGCGGGAACCTGGGGTATATTCTCGAGTTACGACGGGGATGGCCCTTCCACCCACGTGTTTGTTCAGCGACGTCAGGACTCCTGCCTAGTTGCGAGGGACTACTCGGGATTCTCCTCGAGGCTTGGCAGGGCAATTGGGATGCCTCTCCAGCTGAGGCGGGAGACCAAGGGTCCCTTTCCACGTGCCACAGGAATCCTGGGACTCCTATCAAGTTTCATGAGGAGTCAGGCATCGTCTCCTTTGGAGGCACTGATCTCCGCGTTCCTCTGGAGTTTTCAAAGGATGTGAGGCCTCCGGTCGCGATGAGGTGGGGAACTAGGTCTTTCTCTGTGGTCTCCACAGGGGATTCAGACATCCTTTCATCTTGGGAGATGCAAGACGAGCCTGCATTCAAGTCACTGCAGGGATATCCGGCCTTATATCGAGTCAGGACATCGTGGTATCTATTCCACTTGAGGCCGTAAACTCAGGGACCCTCTCACATAGCTAGAGCTGAGAGAAGCCTCCACTTGAGGTGCTTGTGGTAAGGTGGTATTCCTCTGGAGTCGAAGCCAGGGACTAACCTCTCATTTCGAGTTGATTTTTGGTCCACGGAGCTCTTTCGTGCTGCTACAGGGACCTCAATTTTCCTCCAGCCTTGAAACAGTGTTCTTGGGGTTTCTCTGGAGTGCCATCAAGGAAATCAAGGCTCCTTTCATGTGTGATGTGCAACACGGAAGTGCTCTGCACGCAGTGCAGGGGAATCGGGCCTCATCTCGCGGCGAGGGGGAAGTCTCATGGTTTTTCTCGAGTTGCGGCGGGAACCTGGGGTATATTCTCGAGTTACGACGGGGATGGCCCTTCCACCCACGTGTTTGTTCAGCGATGTCAGGACTCCTGCCTAGTTGCGAGGGACAACTCGGGATTCTCCTCGAGGCTTGGCAGGGCAATTGGGACGCCTCTCCAGCTGAGGCGGGAGACCAAGGGTCCTTTTCCACGTGCCACAGGAATCCCGGGACTCCTATCAAGTTTCACGAGGAGTCAGGCATCGTCTCCTTTGGAGGCACTGATCTCCGCGTACCTCTGGAGTTTTCAAAGGATGTGAGGCCTCCGGTCGCGATGAGGTGGGGAACTAGGTCTTTCTCTGTGGTCTCCACAGGGGATTCAGACATCCTTTCATCTTGGGAGATGCAACACGAGCCTGCATTCAAGTCACTGCAGGGATATCCGGCCTTATTCCGAGTCAGGGCATCGGGGTGTCCATTCCACTTGAGGCGGCAAACTCAGGGTCCCTCTCAGATACATAGAGCTGAGAGAAGCCTCCTCTTGAGGTGCTTGTGGTAAGGTGGTATTCCTCTGGAGTCGAAGCCAGGGACTAACCTCTCATTTCGAGTTGATTTTTGGTCCACGGAGCTGTTTCTTGTTACTACAGTGACCTCAGGTTCCATCTAGCCTTGAAACAGTGTTCTTGGGGTTTTTCTCAAGTGCCGTCAAGGAAATCAAGGCTCCTTTCATGTGTGATGTGCAACACGGAATTGCTCTGCACGCAGTGCAGGGTATCGGGCCTCATTTTGCGGCGAGGGGGAAGTCTAATGGTTTTTCTCGAGTTGCGGTGGGAACCTGGGGTATATTCTCGAGTTAAGATGGGGATGTTCCTTCCACCCACGTGTTTGTTCAGCGACGTCAGGACTCCTGCCTAGTTTCGAGGGACAACTCGGGATTCTCCTCGAGGCTTGGCAGGGCAATTGGGACGCCTCTCCAGCTGAGGCGGGAGACCAAGGGTCCCTTTCCACGTGCCACAGGAATCCTGGGACTCCTATCAAGTTTCACGAGGAGTCAGGCATCGTCTTCTTTGGAGGCACTGATCACCGCGTACCCCTGGAGTTTTCAAAGGATGTGAGGCCTCCGGTCGCGATGAGGTGGGGAACTAGGTCTTTCTCTGTGGTCTCCACAGGGGATTCAGACATCCTTTCGTCTTGGGAGATGCAAAACGAGCCTGCATTCAAGTCACTGCAGGGATATCCGGCCTTATTTCGAGTCAGGGCATCGCGGTGTCCATTCCACTTGAGGCCGCAAACTCAGGGTCCCTCCCACATACCTAGAGCTGAGAGAAGCCTCCTCTTGAGGTGCTTGTGGTAAGGTGGTTTCCTTTGGAGTCGAAGCCAGGGACTGACCTCTCATCTCGAGTTGATTTTTGGTCCACGGAGCTCTTTCGTGTGGCTACAGTGACCTCAGGATCCCTCTAGCCTTGAAACAGTGTTCTTGGGGTTTCTCTGGAGTGCCATCAAGGAAATCAAGGCTCCTTTCATGTGTGATGTGCAAAACGGAATTGCTCTGCACGCAGTGCAGGGGAATCGGGCCTCATCTCGCGGCGAGGGGGAAGTCTCATGGTTTTTCTTGAGTTGCGGCCAGAACCTGGGATATATTCTCGAGTTACGACGGGGATGGCCCTTCCACACACGTGTTTGTTCAGCGACGTCAGGACTCCTGCCTAGTTGCGAGGGACAACTCGAGATTCTGCTCGAGGATTGGTAGGGCAACTGGGACGCCTCTCCAGCTGAGGCGGGAGACCAAGGGTCCCTTTCCACGTGCCACAGGAATCCTGGGACTCCTATCAAGTTTCAGGATGAGTCAGGCATCGTCTTCTTTGGAGGCACTGATCACCGCGTACCTCTGGAGTTTTCAAAGGATGTGAGGCCTCCGGTCGCGATGAGGTGGGGAACTAGGTCTTTCTCTGTGGTCTCCACAGGGGATTCAGACATCCTTTCGTCTTGGGAGATGCAAGACGAGCCTGCATTCAAGTCACTGCAGGGATATCCGGCCTTATTTCGAGTCAGGGCATCGCGGTGTCCATTCCACTTGAGGCCGCAAACTCAGGGTCCCTCTCACATACCTAGAGCTGAGAGAAGCCTCCTCTTGAGGTGCTTGTGGTAAGGTGGTATTCCTCTGGAGTCGAAGCCAGGGACTAACCTCTCATCTCGAGTTGATTTGTGGTCCACGGAGCTCTTTCTTGTTGCTACAGTGACCTCAGGATCCCTCTAGCCTTGAAACAGTGTTCTTGGGGTTTCTCTGGAGTGCCATCAAGGAAATCAAGTCTCCTTTCATGTGTGATGTACAACACGGAATTACTCTGCACGCAGTGCCCGGGAATCGGCCCTCATCTTGCGGCGAGGGGGAAGTCTCATGGTTTTTCTCAAGTTGCGGAGGGAACCTGGGGTATATTTTCGTGTTACGACGGGGATGGCCCTTCTACACACGTGTTTGTTCAGCGACGTCAGGACTCCTGCCTAGTTGTGAGGGACAACTCGGGATTCTCCTCGAGGCTTGGCAGGGCAATTGGGACGCCTCTCCAGCTGAGGCGGGAGAGCAAGGGTCCCTTTCCACGTGCCACAGGAATCCTGGGACTCCTATCAAGTTTCACGAGGAGTCAGGCATCGTCTCCTTTGTAGGCACTGATCTCCGCGTACCTCTGGAGTTTTCAAAGTATGTGAGGCCTCCGGTCGCGATGAGGTGGGGAACTAGGTCTTTCTCTGTGGTCTCCACAGGGGATTCAGACATCCTTTCGTCTTGGGAGATGCAAGACGAGCCTGCATTCAAGTCACTGCAGGGATATCCGGCGTTATTTCGAGTCAGGGCATCGCGGTGTCCATTCCACTTGAGGCCGCAAACTCAGGGTCCCTCTCACATACCTAGAGCTGAGAGAAGCCTCCTCTTGAGGTGCTTGTGGTAAGCTGGTATTCCTCTGGAGTCGAAGTTAGGGACTAACCTCTCATCTCGCGTTGATTTTTGGTCCACGGAGCTCTTTCGTGTTGCTACAGTGACCTCAGGATCCCTCTAGCCTTGAAACAGTGTTTTTGGGGTTTCTCTGGAGTGCCATCAAGGAAATCAAGGCTCCTTTCATGTGTGATGTGCAACACGGAATTGCTCTGCCCACAGTGCATGGGAATCAGGCCTCATCTCGCGGCGAGGGGGAAGTCTCATGGTTTTTCTCGAGTTGTGGCGGGAACCTGGGGTATATTCTCGAGTTACGACGGGGATGGCCCGTCCACCCACGTGTTTGTTCAGCGACGTCAGGACTCCTGCCTAGTTGCGAGGGACAACTCGGGATTCTCCTGGGGGCTTGGCAGGGCAATTGGGACGCCTCTCCAGCTGAGGCGGGAAACCAAGTGTCCCTTTCCACGTGCCACAGGAAACCTGGGACTCCTATCAAGTTTGACGATGAGTCAGGCATCGTCTCCTTTGGAGGCACTGATCTCCGCGTACCTCTGGAGTTTTCAAAGGATGTGAGGCCTCCGGTCGCGATGAGGTGGGGAACTAGGTCTTTCTCTGTGGTCTCCATAGGGGATTCAGACATCCTTTCGTCTTGGGAGATGCAAGACGAGCCTGCGTTCAAGTCACTGCAGGGACATCCGGCCTTTTTTCGGGTCAGGACATCGCGGTCTCCATTCCACTTGAGGCCGCAAACTCAGGGTCCCTCTCACATACCTAGAGCTGAGAGAAGCCTCCTCTTGAGGTGCTTGTGGTAAGGTGGTATTCCTCTGGAGTCGAAGCCAGGGACTAACCTCTCATCTCGAGTTGATTTTTGGTCCACGGAGCTCTTTCGTGTGGCTACAGAGACCTCAGGATCCCTCTAGCCTTGAAACAGTGTTCTTGGGGTTTCTCTGGAGTGCCATCAAGGAAATCAAGCCTCCTTTCATGTGTGATGTGCAACACGGAATTACTCTGCATGCAGTGCAGGGGAATCAGGCCTCATTTTGCGGCGATGGGGAAGTCTCATGTTTTTTCTCGAGTTGCGGCGGGAACCTGGGGTATATTCTCGAGTTACGACGGGGATGGCCCTTCCACCCACGTGTTTGTTCAGCCATGACAGGACTCCTGCCTAGTTGCGAGGGACAACTCGGAATTCTCCTCGAGGCTTGGCAGGGCAATTGGGACGCCTCTCCAGCTGAGGCGGGAGACCAAGGGTCCCTTTCCCCGTGCCACAGGAATCCTGGGACTGCTATTAATTTTCACGAGGAGTCAGGCATTGTCTCCTTTGGAGGCACTGATCTCCGCGTACCTCTGGAATTTTCAAAGGATGTGAGGCCTCCGGTCGCAATGAGGTGGGGAACTAGGTCTTTCTCTGTGGTCTCCACAGTGGATTCAGACATCCTTTCATCAAGGGAGATGCAACACGAGCCTGCATTCAAGTCACTGCAGGAATATCCGGCCTTATTTCGCGTCAGGGCATCGCGGTGTCCATTCCAGTTGAGGCCGCAAACTAAGGGTCCCTCTCACATACCTAGAGCTGAGAGAAGCCTCCTCTTGAGATGCTTGTGGTAAGGTGGTATTACTCTGGAGTCGAAGCCAGGGACTAACCTCTCATCTCGAGATGATTTTTGGTCCACGGAGCTCTTTCGTGTTGCTACAGTGACCTCAGGGTCCCTCTAGCCTTGAAACAGTGTTCTTGGGGTTTCTCTGGAGTGCCATCAAGGAAATCAAGGCTCCTTTCATGTGTGATGTGCAACACGGAATTTCTCTGCACGCAGTGCAGGGGAATCGGGCCTCATCTCGCGGCGAGGGGGAAGTCTCATGGTTTTTCTCGAGTTGCGGCTGGAACCTGGGGTATATTCTCGAGTTACGAGGGGATGGCCCTTCCACACACGTGTTTGTTCAGCGACGGCAGGACTCCTGCCTAGTTGCGAGGGACTACTCCGGATTCTCCTCGAGGCTTGTCAGGGCAATTGGGACGCCTCTCCAGCTGAGGCGGGAGACCAAGTGTCCCTTTCCACGTGCCACAGGAATCCTGGAACTCCTATCAAGTTTCACGAGGAGTCAGGCATCGTCTCCTTTGGAGGCACTGATCTCAAGTACCTCTGGAGTTTTCAAAGAATGTGAGGCCTCCGGTCGCGATGAGGTGGGGAACTAGTTCTTTTTCTGTGGTCTCCACAGGGGATTCAGACATCCTTTCGTCTTGGGAGATGCAAGACGAGCCTGCATTCAAGTCACTGCAGGGATATCCGGCCTTATTTCGAGTCAGGGCATCGCGGTGTCCATTCCACTTGAGGCCGCAAATCAGGGTCCCTCTCACACACCTAGAGCTGAGAGAAGCCTCCTCTTGAGGTGCTTCTGGTAAGGTGGTATTCCTCTGGAGTCGAAGCCAGGGACTAACCTCTCATCTCGAGTTGATTCTTGGTCCACGGAGCTCTTTTGTGTTGCTACAGTGACCTCAGTTTCCCTCTAGCCTTGAAACAGTGTTCTTGGGGTTTCTCTGGAGTGCCATCAAGGAAATCAAGGCTCCTTTCATGTGTGATGTGCAACACGGAATTGCTCTTCACGCAGTGCACTGTATCGGGCCTCATTTTTTGGCGAGGGGGAAGTCTCATGGTTTTTCTCGAGTTGCGGCGGGAACCTGGGGTATATTCTCGAGTTACGACGGGGATGGCCCTTCCACCCACGTGTTTGTTCAGCGACGTCAGGACTCCTGCCTAGTTGCGAGGGACTACTCGGGATTCTCCTCGAGGCTTGGCAGGGCAATTGGGATGCCTCTCCAGCTGAGGCGGGAGACCAAGGGTCCCTTTCCACGTGCCACAGGAATCCTGGGACTCCTATCAAGTTTCATGAGGAGTCAGGCATCGTCTCCTTTGGAGGCACTGATCTCCGCATACCTCTGGAGTTTTCAAAGGATGTGAGGCCTCCGGTCGCGATGAGGTGGGGAACTAGGTCTTTCTCTGTGGTCTCCACAGGGGATTCAGACATCCTTTCGTCTTGGGAGATGCAAGACGAGCCTGCATTCAAGTCACTGCAGGGATATCCGGCCTTATATCGAGTCAGGACATCGTGGTATCTATTCCACTTGAGGCCGCAAACTCAGGGACCGTCTCACATATCTATAGCTGAGAGAAGCCTCCTCTTGAGGTGCTTGTGGTAAGGTGGTATTCCTCTGGAGTCGAAGCCAGGGACTAACCTCTCATCTCGAGTTGATTTTTGGTCCACGGAGCTCTTTCGTGTTGCTACAGTGACCTCAGGATCCCTATAGCCTTGAAACAGTGTTCTTGGGGTTTCTCTGGAGTGCCATCATGGAAATCAAGGCTCCTTTCATGTGTGATGTGCAACACGGAATTGCTCTGCACGCAGTGCAGGGGAATCGGGCCTCATCTCGCGGCGAGGGGGAAGTCTCATGCTTTTTCTCGAGTTGCGGCGGGAACCTGGGGTATATTCTCGAGTACGACGGGGATGGCCCTTCCACCCACGTGTTTGTTCAGCGACGTCAGGACTCCTGCCTAGTTGCGAGGGACAACTCTGGATTCTCCTGGGGGCTTGGCAGGGCAATTGGGACGCCTCTCCAGCTGAGGCGGGAGACCAAGTGTCCCATTCCATGTGCCACAGGAATCCTGGGACTCCTATCAAGTTTCACGAGGAGTCAGGCATCGTCTTCTTTGGAGGCACTTATCTCCGCGTACCTCTGGAGTTTTCAAAGGATGTGAGGCCTCCAGTCGCGATGAGGTGGGGAAGTAGGTTTCCTTGTGGTCTGCACAGAGGATTCAGACATCCTTTCGTCTTGGGAGATGCAAGACGAGCCTGCATTCAAGTCACTGCAGGGATATCCGGCCTTATTTCGAGTCAGGGCATCGCGGTGTCCATTCGACTTGAGGCTGCAAACTCAGGGTCCCTTTCACATACCTAGAGCTGAGAGAAGCCTCCTCTTGAGGTGCTTGTGGTAAGGTGGTATTCCTCTGGAGTCGAAGCCAGGGACTAACCTCTCATCTCGAGTTGATTTTTGGTCCACGGAGCTCTTTAGTGTGGCTTCAGTGACCTCAGGATCCCTCTAGCCTTGGAACAGTGTTCTTGGGGATTCTCTGGAGTGCCATCAAGGAAATCAAGGCTCCTTTCATGTGTGATGTGCAACACGGAATTTCTCTGCACGCAGTGCTGGGGAATCGGGCCTCATCTCGCAGCGAGGGGGAAGTCTCATGGTTTTTCCCGAGTTGCGGCGGGAACCTGGGGTATATTCTCGAGTTACGACGGGGATGGCCCTTCCACCCACGTGTTTGTTCAGCCATGTCAGGACTCCTGCCTAGTTGCGAGGGACAACTCGGGATTCTCCTCGAGGCTTGGCAGGGCAATTGGGATGCCTCCCCAGCTGAGGCGGGAGACCAAGGGTCCCTTTCCACGTGCCACAGCAATCCTGGGAGTCCTATCAAGTTTCACGAGGAGTCAGGCATCGTCTCCTTTGGAGGCACTGATCTCCGCGTACCTCTGGAGTTTTCAAAGGATGTGAGGCCTCCGGTCGCGATGAGGTGGGGAACTAGGTCTTTCTCTGTGGTCTCCACAGGGGATTCAGACATCCTTTCGTCTTGGGAGATGCAAGACGAGCCTGCATTCAAGTCACTGCACGGATATCCGGCCTTATATCGAGTCAGGACATCGTGGTATCTATTCCACTTGAGGCAGCAAACTCAGGGACCCTCTCACATAGCTAGAGCTGAGAGAAGCCTCCACTTGAGGTGCTTGTGGTAAGGTGGTATTCCTCTGGAGTCGAAGCCAGGGACTAACCTCTCATCTCGAGTTGATTTTTGGTCCACGGAGCTCTTTCGTGCTGCTACAGGGACCTCAATTTTCCTCCAGCCTTGAAAAAGTGTTCTTGGGGTTTCTCTGGAGTGCCATCAAGGAAATCAAGGCTCCTTTCATGTGTGATGTGCAACACGGAAGTGCTCTGCACGCAGTGCAGGGGAATCGGGCCTCATCTCGGGGCGAATGGGAAGTCTCATGGTTTTTCTCGAGTTGCGGCGGGAACCTGGGGTATATTCTCGAGTTACGACGGGGATGGCCCTTCCACCCACGTGTTTGTTCAGCGATGTCAGGACTCCTGCCTAGTTGCGAGGGACAACTCGGGATTCTCCTCGAGGCTTGGCAGGGCAATTGGGACGCCTCTCCAGCTGAGGCGGGAGACCAAGGGTCCTTTTCCACGTGCCACAGGAATCCCGGGACTCCTATCAAGTTTCACGAGGAGTCAGGCATCGTCTCCTTTGGAGGCACTGATCTCCGCGTACCTCTGGAGTTTTCAAAGGATGTGAGGCCTCCGGTCGCGATGAGGTGGGGAACTAGGTCTTTCTCTGTGGTCTCCACAGGGGATTCAGACATCCTTTCATCTTGGGAGATGCAAGACGAGCCTGCATTCAAGTCACTGCAGGGATATCCGGCCTTATTTCGAGTCAGGGCATCGCGGTCACCATTCCACTTGAGGCCGCAAACTCAGGGTCCCTCTCACATACATAGAGCTGAGAGAAGCCTCCTCTTGAGGTGCTTGTGGTAAGGTGGTAATCCTCTGGAGTCAAAGCCAGGGACTAACCTCTCATCTCGAGTTGATTTTTGTTCCACGGAGCTCTTTCGTGTTGCTACAGTGACCTCAGGATCCCTCAACCTTGAAACAGTGTTCTTGGGGATTCTCTGGAGTGCCATCAAGGAAATCAAGGCTCCTTTCATGTGTGATGTGCAACACGGAATTGCTCTGCACGCAGTGCAGGGGAATCGGGCCTCATCTCGCGGCGAGGGGGAAGTCTCATGCTTTTTTTCGAGTTGCGGCGGGAACCTGCGGTATATTCTCGAGTTACGACGGGGATGGCCCTTCCACACACGTGTTAGTTCAGCGACGGCAGGACTCCTGCCTAGTTGCGAGGGACAACTCGGGATTCTCCTCGAGGCTTGGCAGGGCAATTGGGACGCCTCTCCAGCTGAGGCGGGAGACCAAGGGTCCCTTTCCACGTGCCACAGGAATCCTGGAACTCCTATCAAGTTTCACGAGGAGTCAGGCATCGTCTCCTTTGGAGGCACTGATCTCCGCATACCTCTGGAGTTTTCAAAGGATGTGAGGCCTCCGGTCGCGATGAGGTGGGGAACTAGGTCTTTCTCTGTGGTCTCCACAGGGTATTCAGACATCCTTTCGTCTTGGGAGATGCAAGACGAGCCTGCATTCAAGTCACTGCAGGGATATCCGGCCTTATTTCGAGTCAGGGCATAGCGGTCTCCATTCCACTTGAGGCCGCAAACTCAGGGTCCCTCTCAGATACCTAGAGCTGAGAGAAGCCTCCTCTTGAGGTGCTTGTGGTAAGGTGGTATTCCTCTGGAGTCGAAGCCAGGGACTAACCTCTCATCTCGAGTTGATTCATGGTCCACGGAGCTCTTTCGTGCTGCTACAGTGACCTCAGGATCCCTCAACCTTGAAACAGTGTTCTTGGGGTTTCTGTGGAGTGCCATCAAGGAAATCAAGGCTCCTTTCATGTGTGATGTGCAACACGGAATTGCTCTGCACGCAGTGCAGGGGAATCGGGCCTCATCTCGCGGCGAGGGGGAAGTCTCATGGTTTTTCTCGAGTTGCGGCGGGAACCTGGGGTATATTCTCGAGTTACGACGGGGATGGGCCTTCCACCCACGTGTTTGTTCAGCGACGTCAGGACTCCTGCCTAGTTGCGAGGGACAACTCGGGATTCTCCTCGAGGCTTGGCAGGGCAATTGGGACGCCTCTCCAGCTGAGGCGGGAGACCAAGGGTCCCTTTCCAAGTGCCAGAGGAATCCTGGGACTCCTATCAAGTTTCACGAGGAGTCAGGCATCGTCTCCTTTGGAGGCACTGATCTCCGCGTACCTCTGGAGTTTTCAAAGGATGTGAGGCCTCCGGTCGCGATGAGGTGGGGAACTAGGTCTTTCTCTGTGGTCTCCACAGGGGATTCAGACATCCTTTCGTCTTGGGAGATGCAAGACGAGCCTGCATTCAAGTCATTGCAGGGATATCCGGCCTTATTTCGAGTCAGGGAATCGCGGTGTCCATTCCACTTGAGGCCGCAAACTCAGGGTCCCTCTCACATACCTAGAGCTGAGAGAAGCCTCCTCTTGAGGTGCTTGTGATAAGGTGGTATTCCTCTGGAGTCGAAGCCAGGGACTAACCTCTCATCTCGAGTTGATTCATGGTCCACGGAGCTCTTTCGTGCTGCTACAGGGACCTCAGGATCCCTCCAGCCTTGAAACAGTGTTCTTGGGGTTTCTCTGGAGTGCCATCAAGGAAATCAAGGCTCCTTTCATGTGGGATGTGCAACACGGAATTGCTCTGCACGCAGTGCAGGGGAATCGGGCCTCATCTCGCGGCGAATGGGAAGTCTCATGGTTTTTCTCGAGTTGCGGCGGGAACCTGCGGTATATTCTCGAGTTACGACGGGGATGGCCCTTCCACCCACGTGTTTGTTCAGCGACGTCAGGACTCCTGCCTAGTTGCGAGGGACAACTCGGGATTCTCCTCGAGGCTTGGCAGGGCAATTGGGACGCCTCTCCAGCTGAGGCGGGAGACCAAGGGTCCCTTTCCACGTGCCACAGGAATCCCGGGACTCCTATCAAGTTTCACGAGGAGTCAGACATCGTCTCCTTTGGAGGCACTGATCTCCGCGTACCTCTGGAGTTTTCAAAGGATGTGAGGCCTCCGGTCGCGATGAGGTGGGGAACTAGGTCTTTCTCTGTGGTCTCCACAGGGGATTCAGACATCCTTTCATCTTGGGAGATGCAAGACGAGCCTGCATTCAAGTCACTGCAGGGATATCCGGCCTTATTTCGAGTCAGGGCATCGCGGTCTCCATTCCTCGTGAGGCCGCAAACTCAGGGTCCCTCTCACATACATAGAGCTGAGAGAAGCCTCCTCTTGAGGTGCTTGTGGTAAGGTGGTATTCCTCTGGAGTCGAAGCCAGGGACTAACCTCTCATCTCGAGTTGATTTTTGGTCCACGGAGCTCTTTCGTGTTGCTACAGTGACCTCAGGATCCCTCAACCTTGAAACAGTGTTCTTGGGGATTCTCTGGAGTGCCATCAAGGAAATCAAGGCTCCTTTCATGTGTGATGTGCAACACGGAATTGCTCTGCACGCAGTGCAGGGGAATCGGGCCTCATCTCGCGGCGAGGGGGAAGTCTCATGGTTTTTTTCGAGTTGCGGCGGGAACCTGCGGTATATTCTCGAGTTACGACGGGGATGGCCCTTCCACAAACGTGTTAGTTCAGCGACGGCAGGACTCCTGCCTAGTTGCGAGGGACAACTCGGGATTCTCCTCGAGGCTTGGCAGGGCAATTGGGACGCCTCTCCAGCTGAGGCGGGAGACCAAGGGTCCCTTTCCACGTGCCACAGGAATCCTGGGACTCCTATCAAGTTTCACGAGGAGTCAGGCATCGTCTCCTTTGGAGGCACTGATCTCCGCATACCTCTGGAGTTTTCAAAGGATGTGAGGCCTCCGGTCGCGATGAGGTGGGGAACTAGGTCTTTCTCTGTGGTCTCCACAGGGGATTCAGACATCCCTTCGTTTTGGGAGATGCAAGACGAGCCTGCATTCAAGTCACTGCAGGGATATCCGGCCTTATTTCGAGTCAGGGCATCGCGGTGTCCATTCCACTTGAGGCCGCAAACTCAGGGTCCCTCTCAGATACCTAGAGCTGAGAGAAGCCTCCTCTTGACGTGCTTGTGGTAAGGTGGTATTCCTCTGGAGTCGAAGCCAGGGACTAACCTCTCATCTCGAGTTGATTCTTAGTCCACGGAGCTCTTTCGTGCTGCTACAGTGACCTCAGGATCCCTCAACCTTGAAACAGTGTTCTTGGGGTTTCTCTGGAGTGCCATCAAGGAAATCTAGGCTCCTTTCATGTGCGATGTGCAACACGGAATTGCTCTGCACGCAGTGCAGGGGAATCGGGCCTCATCTCGCGGCGAGGGGGAAGTCTCATGGTTTTTCTCGAATTGCGGCGGGAACGTGGGGTATATTCTCGAGTTACGACGGGGATGGCCCTTCCACCCACGTGTTTGTTCAGCGACGTCAGGACTCCTGCCTAGTTGCGAGGGACAACTCGGGATTCTCCTCGAGGCTTGGCAGGGCAATTGGGACGCCTCTCCAGCTGATGCGGGAGACCACGCGTCCCTTTCCACGTGCCACAGGAATCCTGGGACTCCTATCAAGTTTCACGAGGAGTCAGGCATCGTCTCCTTTGGAGGCACTGATCTACGCGTACCTCTGGAGTTTTCAAAGGATGTGAGGCCTCCGGTCGCGATGAGGTGGGGAACTAGGTCTTTCTCTGTGGTCTCCACAGGGGATTCAGACATCCTTTCGTCTTGGGAGATGCAAGACGAGCCTGCATTCAAGTCACTGCAGGGATATCCGGCCTTATTTCGAGTCAGGGCCTCGCGGTCTCCATTCCACTTGAGGCCGCAAACTCAGGGTACCTCTCACATACCTAGAGCTGAGAGAAGCCTCCTCTTGAGGTGCTTGTGATAAGGTGGTATTCCTCTGGAGTCGAAGCCAGGGACTAACCTCTCATCTCGAGTTGATTCATGGTCCACGGAGCTCTTTCGTGCTGCTACAGGGACCTCAGGATCCCTCCAGCCTTGAAACAGTGTTCTTGGGGTTTCTCTGGAGTGCCATCAAGGAAATCAAGACTCCTTTCATGTGTGATGTGCAACACGGAATTGCTCTGCACGCAGTGCAGGGTATCGGGCCTCATTTTGCGGCGAGGGGGAAGTCTAATGGTTTTTCTTGAGTTGCGATTGGAAGCTGGGGTATATTCTCGAGTAACGACGGGGATGGCCTTTCCACACAGGTGGTTGTTCAGCGACGTCAGACTCCTGCCTAGTTGCGAGGGGCAACTCGGGATTCTCCTCGAGGCTGGGCAGGGCAATTGGGAATCCTCTCAATCTGAGGCGGGAGACCAAGTGTCCCTTTCCACGTGCCACAGGAATCCTGGGACTCCTTTCATGTTTCACGAGGAGTCAGGCATCGTCTCCTTTGGAGGCACTGATCTCTGCATGCCTCTGTAGTTTTCAAAGGATGTGAGGCCTCCGGTCGCGATGAGGTGGGGAACTAGGTCTTTCTCTGTGGTCTCCACAGGGGATTCAGTCATCCTTTCATCTTGGGAGATGCAAGACGAGCCTGCATTCAAGTCACTGCAGGGATATCCGGCCTTATATCGAGTCAGGGCATCGCCGTGTCCATTCCACTTGAGGCCGCAAACTCAGGGTCCCTCTCACATACCTAGAGCTGAGAGAAGCCTCCTCTTGAGGTGCTTGTGGTAAGGTGGTATTCCTCTGGAGTCGAAGCCAGGGACTAACCTCTCATCTCGAGTTGATTTTTGGTCCATGGAGCTCTTTCGTGTTGCTACAGTGACCTCAGGATCCCTCTAGCCTTGAAACAGTGTTCTTGGGGTTTCTCTGGAGTGCCATCAAGGAAATCAAGGCTCCTTTCATGTGTGATGTGCAACACGGAATTGCTCTGCACACAGTGCAGGGGAATCGGGCCTCATCTCGCGGCGAGGGGGAAGTCTCATGGTTTTTCTCTAGTTGCGGCGGCAACCTGGGGTATATTCTCGAGTTACGACGGGGATGGCCCTTCCACTCACATGTTTGTTCAGCGACGTCAGGACTCCTGCCTAGTTGCGAGGGACAACTCGGGATTCTCCTCGAGGCTTGGCAGGGCAATTGGGACGCCTCTCCACCTGAGGCGGGAGACCAAGGGTCCCTTTCCACGTGCCACAGGAATCCTGGGACTCCTATCAAGTTTCACGAGGAGTCAGGCATCGTCTCCTTTGGCGGCACTGATCTCCGCGTACCTCTGGAGTTTTCAAAGGATGTCAGGCCTCCGGTCGCGATGAGGGGGGAACTAGGTATTTCTCTGTGGTCTCCACAGGGGTTTCAGATATCCTTTCTTATGGGAGATGCAAGACGAGCCTGCATTCAAGTCACGGCAGGGATATCCGGCCTTATTTCGAGTCAGGGCATCGCGGTGTCCATTCCACTTGAGGCCGCAAACTCAGGGTCCCTCTCACATATCTAGAGCTGAGAGAAGCCTCCTCTTGAGGTGCTTGTGGTAAGGTGGTATTCCTCTGGAGTCGAAGCCAGGGACTAACCTCTCATCTCGAGTTGATTTTTGGTCCACGGAGCTCTTTCGTGTTGCTACAGTGACCTCAGGATCCCTCTAGCCTTGAAACAGTTTTCTTGGGGTTTCTCTGGAGTGCCATCACGGAAATCAAGGCTCCTTTCATGTGTGATGTGCAACTCGGAATTGCTCTGCACGCAGTGCAGGGGAATCGTGCCTCATCTCGCGGCGAGGGGGAAGTCTCATGGTTTTTCTCGAGTTGCGGCGGGAACCTGGGGTATATTCTCGAGTTACGACGGGGATGGCCCTTCCACCCACGTGTTTGTTCAGCGACGTCAGGACTCCTGCCTAGTTGCGAGGGACAACTCGGGATTCTCCTGGGGGCTTGGCAGGGCAATTGGGACGCCTCTCCACCTGAGGCGGGAGACCAAGGGTCCCATTCCATGTGCCACAGGAATCCTGGGACTCCTATCAAGTTTCACGAGGAGTCAGGCATCGTCTCCTTTGGAGGCACTGATCTCCGCGTACCTCTGGAGTTTTCAAAGGATGTGAGCCCTCCGGTCGCGATGAAGTGGGGAACTATGTCGTTCTCTGTGGTCTCCACAGGGGATTCAGACATTCTTTCGTCTTGGGAGATGCAAGATGAGCCTGCATTCAAGTCACTGCAGGGATATCCGGCCTTATTTCGAGTCAGGGCATCGCGGTCTCCATTCCTCGTGAGGCCGCAAACTCAGGGTCCCTCTCACATACATAGAGCTGAGAGAAGCCTCCTCTTGAGGTGCTTGTGGTAAGGTGGTATTCCTCTGGAGTCAAAGCCAGGGACTAACCTCTCATCTCGAGTTGATTTTTGGTCCACGGAGCTCTTTCGTGTTGCTACAGTGACCTCAGGATCCCTCAACCTTGAAACAGTGTTCTTGGGGATTCTCTGGAGTGCCATCAAGGAAATCAAGGCTCCTTTCATGTGTGATGTGCAACACGGAATTGCTCTGCACGCAGTGCAGGGGAATCGGGCCTCATCTCGCGGCGAGGGGGAAGTCTCATGGTTTTTTTCGAGTTGCGGCGGGAACCTGCGGTATATTCTCGAGTTACGACGGGGATGGCCCTTCCACAAACGTGTTAGTTCAGCGACGGCAGGACTCCTGCCTAGTTGCGAGGGACAACTCGGGATTCTCCTCGAGGCTTGGCAGGGCAATTGGGACGCCTCTCCAGCTGAGGCGGGAGACCAAGGGTCCCTTTCCACGTGCCACAGGAATCCTGGGACTCCTATCAAGTTTCACGAGGAGTCAGGCATCGTCTCCTTTGGAGGCACTGATCTCCGCATACGTCTGGAGTTTTCAAAGGATGTGAGGCCTCCGGTCGCGATGAGGTGGGGAACTAGGTCTTTCTCTGTGGTCTCCACAGGGGATTCAGACATCCCTTCGTCTTGGGAGATGCAAGACGAGCCTGCATTCAAGTCACTGCAGGGATATCCGGCCTTATTTCGAGTCAGGGCATCGCGGTGTCCATTCCACTTGAGGCCGCAAACTCAGGGTCCCTCTCAGATACCTAGAGCTGAGAGAAGCCTCCTCTTGACGTGCTTGTGGTAAGGTGGTATTCCTCTGGAGTCGAAGCCAGGGACTAACCTCTCATCTCGAGTTGATTCTTGGTCCACGGAGCTCTTTCGTGCTGCTACAGTGACCTCAGGATCCCTCAACCTTGAAACAGTGTTCTTGGGGTTTCTCTGGAGTGCCATCAAGGAAATCTAGGCTCCTTTCATGTGCGATGTGCAACACGGAATTGCTCTGCACGCAGTGCAGGGGAATCGGGCCTCATCTCGCGGCGAGGGGGAAGTCTCATGGTTTTTCTCGAATTGCGGCGGGAACGTGGGGTATATTCTCGAGTTACGACGGGGATGGCCCTTCCACCCACGTGTTTGTTCAGCGACGTCAGGACTCCTGCCTAGTTGCGAGGGACAACTCGGGATTCTCCTCGAGGCTTGGCAGGGCAATTGGGACGCCTCTCCAGCTGATGCGGGAGACCACGCGTCCCTTTCCACGTGCCACAGGAATCCTGGGACTCCTATCAAGTTTCACGAGGAGTCAGGCATCGTCTCCTTTGGAGGCACTGATCTCCGCGTACCTCTGGAGTTTTCAAAGGATGTGAGGCCTCCGGTCGCGATGAGGTGGGGAACTAGGTCTTTCTCTGTGGTCTCCACAGGGGATTCAGACATCCTTTCGTCTTGGGAGATGCAAGACGAGCCTGCATTCAAGTCACTGCAGGGATATCCGGCCTTATTTCGAGTCAGGGCCTCGCGGTCTCCATTCCACTTGAGGCCGCAAACTCAGGGTACCTCTCACATACCTAGAGCTGAGAGAAGCCTCCTCTTGAGGTGCTTGTGATAAGGTGGTATTCCTCTGGAGTCGAAGCCAGGGACTAACCTCTCATCTCGAGTTGATTCATGGTCCACGGAGCTCTTTCGTGCTGCTACAGGGACCTCAGGATCCCTCCTGCCTTGAAACAGTGTTCTTGGGGTTTCTCTGGAGTGCCATCAAGGAAATCAAGACTCCTTTCATGTGTGATGTGCAACACGGAATTGCTCTGCACGCAGTGCAGGGTATCGGGCCTCATTTTGCGGCGAGGGGGAAGTCTAATGGTTTTTCTTGAGTTGCGATTGGAAGCTGGGGTATATTCTCGAGTAACGACGGGGATGGCCTTTCCACACAGGTGGTTGTTCAGCGACGTCAGACTCCTGCCTAGTTGCGAGGGACAACTCGGGATTCTCCTCGAGGCTGGGCAGGGCAATTGGGAATCCTCTCAATCTGAGGCGGGAGACCAAGTGTCCCTTTCCACGTGCCACAGGAATCCTGGGACTCCTTTCATGTTTCACGAGGAGTCAGGCATCGTCTCCTTTGGAGGCACTGATCTCTGCATGCCTCTGTAGTTTTCAAAGGATGTGAGGCCTCCGGTCGCGATGAGGTGGGGAACTAGGTCTTTCTCTGTGGTCTCCACAGGGGATTCAGTCATCCTTTCATCTTGGGAGATGCAAGACGAGCCTGCATTCAAGTCACTGCAGGGATATCCGGCCTTATATCGAGTCAGGGCATCGCCGTGTCCATTCCACTTGAGGCCGCAAACTCAGGGTCCCTCTCACATACCTAGAGCTGAGAGAAGCCTCCTCTTGAGGTGCTTGTGGTAAGGTGGTATTCCTCTGGAGTCGAAGCCAGGGACTAACCTCTCATCTCGAGTTGATTTTTGGTCCATGGAGCTCTTTCGTGTTGCTACAGTGACCTCAGGATCCCTCTAGCCTTGAAACAGTGTTCTTGGGGTTTCTCTGGAGTGCCATCAAGGAAATCAAGGCTCCTTTCATGTGTGATGTGCAACACGGAATTGCTCTGCACACAGTGCAGGGGAATCGGGCCTCATCTCGCGGCGAGGGGGAAGTCTCATGGTTTTTCTCTAGTTGCGGCGGCAACCTGGGGTATATTCTCGAGTTACGACGGGGATGGCCCTTCCACTCACATGTTTGTTCAGCGACGTCAGGACTCCTGCCTAGTTGCGAGGGACAACTCGGGATTCTCCTCGAGGCTTGGCAGGGCAATTGGGACGCCTCTCCACCTGAGGCGGGAGACCAAGGGTCCCTTTCCACGTGCCACAGGAATCCTGGGACTCCTATCAAGTTTCACGAGGAGTCAGGCATCGTCTCCTTTGGCGGCACTGATCTCCGCGTACCTCTGGAGTTTTCAAAGGATGTCAGGCCTCCGGTCGCGATGAGGGGGGAACTAGGTATTTCTCTGTGGTCTCCACAGGGGTTTCAGATATCCTTTCTTATGGGAGATGCAAGACGAGCCTGCATTCAAGTCACTGCAGGGATATCCGGCCTTATTTCGAGTCAGGGCATCGCGGTGTCCATTCCACTTGAGGCCGCAAACTCAGGGTCCCTCTCACATATCTAGAGCTGAGAGAAGCCTCCTCTTGAGGTGCTTGTGGTAAGGTGGTATTCCTCTGGAGTCGAAGCCAGGGACTAACCTCTCATCTCGAGTTGATTTTTGGTCCACGGAGCTCTTTCGTGTTGCTACAGTGACCTCAGGATCCCTCTAGCCTTGAAACAGTTTTCTTGGGGTTTCTCTGGAGTGCCATCACGGAAATCAAGGCTCCTTTCATGTGTGATGTGCAACTCGGAATTGCTCTGCACGCAGTGCAGGGGAATCGTGCCTCATCTCGCGGCGAGGGGGAAGTCTCATGGTTTTTCTCGAGTTGCGGCGGGAACCTGGGGTATATTCTCGAGTTACGACGGGGATGGCCCTTCCACCCACGTGTTTGTTCAGCGACGTCAGGACTCCTGCCTAGTTGCGAGGGACAACTCGGGATTCTCCTGGGGGCTTGGCAGGGCAATTGGGACGCCTCTCCACCTGAGGCGGGAGACCAAGGGTCCCATTCCATGTGCCACAGGAATCCTGGGACTCCTATCAAGTTTCACGAGGAGTCAGGCATCGTCTCCTTTGGAGGCACTGATCTCCGCGTACCTCTGGAGTTTTCAAAGGATGTGAGCCCTCCGGTCGCGATGAAGTGGGGAACTATGTCTTTCTCTGTGGTCTCCACAGGGGATTCAGACATTCTTTCGTCTTGGGAGATGCAAGATGAGCCTGCATTCAAGTCACTGCAGGGATATCCGGCCTTATTTCGAGTCAGGGCATCGCAGTCTCCATTCCACTTGAGGCCGCAAACTCAGGCTCCCTCTCACATAGCTAGAGCTGAGAGAAGCCTCCTCTTGAGGTGCTTGTGGTAAGGTGGTATTCCTCTGGAGTCGAAGCCAGGGACTAACCTCTCATCTCGAGTTGATTTTTGGTCCACGGAGCTCTTTCGTGTGGCTACAGTGACCTCAGGATCCCTCTAGCCTTGAAACAGTTTTCTTGGGGTTTCTCTGGAGTGCCATCACGGAAATCAAGGCTCCTTTCATGTGTGATGTGCAACTCGGAATCGCTCTGCACGCAGTGCAGGGGAATCGGGCCTCATCTCGCGGCGAGGGGGAAGTCTCATGGTTTCTCTCGAGTTGCGGCGGGAACCTGGGGTATATTCTCGACTTATGTCAGGGATGGACCTTCCAGCCACGTGTTTGTTCAGCCACGTCAGGACTCCGGCCTAGTTGCGAGGGACAACTCGGGATTCTCCTCGAGGCTTGGCAGGGCAATTGGGACGCCTCTCCAGCTGAGGCGGGAGACCAAGGGTCCCTTTCCACGTGCCACAGGAATCCTGGGACTCCTATCAAGTTTCACGAGGAGTCAGGCATCGTCTCCTTTGGAGGCACTGATCTCTGCGTACCTCTGGAGTTTTAAAAGGATGTGAGGCCTCCGGTCGCGATGAGGTGGGGAACTAGGTCTTTCTCTGTGGTCTCCACAGGGGATTCAGACATCCTTTCGTCTTGGGAGATGCAAGACGAGCCTGCATTCAAGTCACTGCAGGGATATCCGGCCTTATTTTGCGTCAGGGTATCGCGGTCTCCATTCTATTTGAGGCCGAAAAATCAGGGTCCCTCTCACATACCTAGAGCTGAGATAAGCCTCCTCTTGAGGTGCTTGTGGTAAGGTGGTATTCCTCTGGAGTCGAAGCCAGGGACTAACCTCTCATCTCGAGTTGATTTTTGGTCCACGGAGCTCTTTCGTGCTGCTACAGTGACCTCAGGATCCCTCTAGCCTTGAAACAGTGTTCTTGGCGTTTCTCTGGAGTGCCATCAAGGAAATCAAGGCTCCTTTCATGTGTGATGTGCAACACGGAATTGCTCTGCACACAGTGCAGGGGAATCAGGCCTCATCTCACGGCGAGGGGGAAGTCTCATGGTTTTTCTCGAGTTGTGGCGGGAACCTGGGGTATATTCTCGAGTTAAGACGGGGATGGCCCTTCCACACACGTGTTTGTTCAGCGACGTCAGGACTCCTGCCTAGTTGCGAGGGACAACCCGGGATTCTCCTGGAGGCTTGGCAGGGCAATTGGGACGCCTCTCCAGCTGAGGCGGGAGACCAAGGGTCCCTTTCCACGTGCCACAGGAATCCTGGGACTCCTATCAAGTTTCACGAGGAGTCAGGCATCGTCTCCTTTGGAGGCAATGATCTCCGCGTACCTCTGGAGTTTTCAAAGGATGTGAGGCCTCCGGTCGCCATGAGGTGGGGAACAAGTTCTTTCTCTGTGGTCTCCACAGGGGATTCAGACATCCTTTCGTCTTGGGAGATGCAAGACGAGCCTGCATTCAAGTCACTGCAGGGATATCCAGCCTTATTTCGAGTCAGGGCATCGCGGTGTCCATTCCACTTGAGGCCGCAAACTCAGGGTCCCTCTCACATAGCTAGAGCTGAGGGAAGCCTCCTCATGAGGTGCTTGTGGTAAGGTGGTATTCCTCTGGAGTCGAAGCCAGGGACTAACCTCTCATGTCGAGTTGATTTTTGGTCCACGGAGCACTTTCGTGTTGCTACAGTGACCTCAGGATCCCTCAACCTTGAAACAGTGTTCTTGGGGTTTCTCTGGAGTGCCATCAAGGAAATCAAGGCTCCTTTCATGTGTGATGTGCAACACGGAATTGCTCTGCACGCAGTGCAGGGGAATCGGGCCTCATCTCGCGGCGAGGGGGAAGTCTCATGGTTTTTCTCGAGTTGCGGCGGGAACCTGGGGTATATTCTCGAGTTACGACGGGGATGGCCCTTCCACCCACGTGTTTGTTCAGCGACGTCAGGACTCCTGCCTAGTTGCGAGGGACAACTCGGGATTCTCCTCGAGGCTTGGCAGGGCAATTGGGACGCCTCTCCAGCTGAGGCGGGAGACCAAGTGTCCCTTTCCACGTGCCAGAGGAATCATGTGACTCCTATCAAGATTCACGAGGAGTCAGGCTCGTCGCCTTTGGAGGCACTGATCTCCGCGTACCTCTGGAGTTTTCAAAGGATGTGAGGCCTCCGGTCGCGATGAGGTGGGGAACTAGGTCATTCTCTGTGGTCTCCACAGGGGATTCAGACATCCTTTCGTCTTGGGAGATGCAAGACGAGCCTGCATTCAAGTCACTGCAGGGATATCCGGCCTTATTTCGAGTCAGGGCATCGCGGTGTCCATTCCACTTGAGGCCGCAAACTCAGGGTCCCTCTCACATACATAGAGCTGAGAGAAGCCTCCTCTTGAGGTGCTTGTGGTAAGGTGGTATTCCTCTGGAGTCGAAGCCAGGGACTAACCTCTCATCTCGAGTTGATATTTGGTCCACGGAGCTCTTTCGTGTTGCTACAGTGACCTCAGGATCCCTCAACCTTGAAACAGTGTTCTTGGGGTTTCTCTGGAGTGCCATCAAGGAAATCAAGGCTCCTTTCATGTGTGATGTGCAACACGGAATTGCTCTGCACGCAGTGCAGGAGAATCGGGCCTCATCTCGCGGCGAGGGGGAAGTCTCATGGTTTTTCTCGAGTTGCGGCGGGAACCTGGGGTATATTCTCGAGTTACGACGGGGATGGCCCTTCCACCCACGTGTTTGTTCAGCGACGTCAGGACTCCTGCCTAGATGCGAGGGACAACTCGGGATTCTCCTCGAGGTTTGGCGGGGCAATTGGGACGCCTCTCCAGCTGAGGCGGGAGACCAAGGGTCCATTTCCACGTGCCACAGGAATCCTGGGACTCCTATCAAGTTTCACGAGGAGTCAGGCATCGTCTCCTTTGGAGGCACTGATCTCCGCGTACCTCTGGAGTTTTCAAAGGATGTGAGGCCTCCGGTCGCGATGAGGTGGGGAACTTGGTCTTTCTCTGTGGTCTCCACAGGGGATTCAGACATCCTTTCGTCTTGGGAGATGCAAGACGAGCCTGCATTCAAGTGACTGCAGGGATATCCGGCCTTATTTCGCGTCAGGGCATCGCGGTGTCCATTCCACTTGAGGCCGCAAACTCAGGGTCCCTCTCACATACCTAGAGCTGAGAAAAGCCTCCTCTTGAGGTGCTTGTGATAAGGTGGTATTCCTTTGGAGTCGAAGCCAGGGACGAACCTCTCATCTCGAGTTGATTCATGGTCCACGGAGCTCTTTCGTGCTGCTACAGGGACCTCAGGATCCCTCCAGCCTTGAAACAGTGTTCTTGGGGTTTCTCTGGAGTGCCATCAAGGAAATCAAGGCTCCTTTCATGTGTGATGTGAAACACGGAATTGCTCTGCACGCAGTGCAGGGGAATCGGGCCTCATCTTGCGGCGAGGGGGAAGTCTCATGGTTTTTCTCGAGTTGTGGCAGGAACCTGGGGTATATTCTCGAGTTACGACGGGGAGGGCCCTTCCACCCACGTGTTTGTTCAGCGACGTCAGGACTCCTGCCTAGTTGCGAGGGACAACTCGGGATTCTCCTCGAGGCTTGGCAGGGCAATTGGGACGCCTCTCCAGCTGAGGCGGGAGACCAAGGGTCCTTTTCCAGGTTCCACAGGAATCCTGGGACTCCTATCAAGTTTCACGAGGAGTCAGGCATCGTCTCCTTTGGAGGCACTGATCTCCGCGTACGTCTGGAGTTTTCAAAGGATGTGAGGCCTCCGGTCGCGATGAGGTGGGGAACAAGGTCTTTCTCTGTGGTCTCCACAGGGGATTCAGACATCCTTTCGTCTTGGGAGATGCAAGACGAGCCTGCATTCAAGTCACTGCAGGGATATCCAGCCTTATTTCGAGTCAGGGCATCGCGGTGTCCATTCCACTTGAGGCCGCAAACTCAGGGTCCCTCTCACATACCTAGAGCTGAGGGAAGCCTCCTCATGAGGTGCTTGTGGTAAGGTGGTATTCCTCTGGAGTCGAAGCCAGGGACTAACCTCTCATGTCGAGTTGATTTTTGGTCCACGGAGCTCTTTCGTGTTGCTACAGTGACCTCAGGATCCCTCAACCTTGAAACAGTGTTCTTGGGGTTTCTCTGGAGTGCCATCAAGGAAATCAAGGCTCCTTTCATGTGTGATGTGCAACACGGAATTGCTCTGCACGCAGTGCAGGGGAATCGGGCCTCATCTCGCGGCGAGGGGGAAGTCTCATGGTTTTTCTCGAGTTGCGGCGGGAACCTGGGGTATATTCTCGAGTTACGACGGGGATGGCCCTTCCACCCACGTGTTTGTTCAGCGACGTCAGGACTCCTGCCTAGTTGCGAGGGACAACTCGGGATTCTCCTCGAGGCTTGGCAGGGATATTGGGACGCCTCTCCAGTGAGGCGGGAGACCAAGGGTCCCTTTCCACGTGCCACAGGAATCCTGAGACTCCTATCAAGTTTCACGAGGGGTCAGGCATCGTCTCCTTTGGAGGCACTGACTTCCGCGTACCTCTGGAGTTTTCAAAGGATGTGATGCCTCCGGTCGCGATGAGGTGGGGAACTAGGTCTTTCTCTGTGGTCTCCACAGGGGATTCAGACATCCTTTCGTCTTGGGAGATGCAAGACGAGCCTGCATTCAAGTCACTGCAGGGATATCCGGCCTTATTTCGACTCAGGGCATCGCGGTGTCCATTCCACTTGAGGCCGCAAACTCAGGGTCCCTCTCACATACCTAGAGCTGAGAGAAGCCTCCTCTTGAGGTGCTTGTGGTAAGGTGGTATTCCTCTGGAGTCGAAACCAGGGACTAACCTCTCATCTCGAGTTGATTTTTGGTCCACGGAGCTCTTTCGTGTTGCTACAGTGACCTCAGGATCCCTCAACCTTGAAACAGTGTTCTTGGGGTTTCACTGGAGTGCCATCAAGGAAATCAAGGCTCCTTTCATGTGTGATGTGCAACACGGAATTGCTCTGCACGCAGTGCAGGGTATCGGGCCTCATTTTGCGGCGAGGGGGAAGTCTAATGGTTTTTCTCGAGTTGCGATTGGAAGCTGGGGTATATTCTCGAGTAACGACGGGGATGGCCCTTCCACACAGGTGTTTGTTCAGCGACGTCAGACTCCTGCCTAGTTGCGAGGGACAACTCGGGATTCTCCTCGAGGCTTGGCAGGGCAATTGGGACGCCTCTCCAGCTGAGGCGGGAGACCAAGGGTCCCTTTCCACGTGCCACAGGAATCCTGGGACTCGTATCAAGTTTCACGAGGAGTCAGGCATCTTCTCCTTTGGAGGCACTGATCTCCGCATACGTCTGGAGATTTCAAAGGATGTGAGGCCTCCGGTCGCGATGAGGTGGGGAACTAGGTCTTTCTCTGCAGTCGCCACAGGGGATTCAGACATCTGTTCATCTTGGGAGATGCAAGACGAGCCTGCCTTCAAGTCACTGCAGGGATATCCGGCCTTATTTTGCGTCAGGGCATTGCAGTGTCCATTCCATTTGAGGCCGAAAAATCAGGGTCCCTCTCACATACCTAGAGCTGAGAGAAGCCTCCTCTTGAGGTGCTTGTGGTAAGGTGGTATTCCTCTGGAGTCGAAGCCAGGGACTAACCTCTCATCTCGAGTTGATTTTTGGTCCACGGAGCTCTTTCGTGCTGCTACAGTGACCTCAGGATCCCTCTAGCCTTGAAACAGTGTTCTTGGCGTTTCTCTGGAGTGCCATCAAGGAAATCAAGGCTCCTTTCATGTGTGATGTGCAACACGGAATTGCTCTGCACACAGTGCAGGGGAATCAGGCCTCATCTCACGGCGAGGGGGAAGTCTCATGGTTTTTCTCGAGTTGTGGCGGGAACCTGGGGTATATTCTCGAGTTAAGACGGGGATGGCCCTTCCACACACGTGTTTGTTCAGCGACGTCAGGACTCCTGCCTAGTTGCGAGGGACAACCCGGGATTCTCCTGGAGGCTTGGCAGGGCAATTGGGACGCCTCTCCAGCTGAGGCGGGAGACCAAGGGTCCTTTTCCAGGTTCCACAGGAATCCTGGGACTCCTATCAAGTTTCACGAGGAGTCAGGCATCGTCTCCTTTGGAGGCACTGATCTCCGCGTACGTCTGGAGTTTTCAAAGGATGTGAGGCCTCCGGTCGCGATGAGGTGGGGAACAAGGTCTTTCTCTGTGGTCTCCACAGGGGATTCAGACATCCTTTCGTCTTGGGAGATGCAAGACGAGCCTGCATTCAAGTCACTGCAGGGATATCCAGCCTTATTTCGAGTCAGGGCATCGCGGTGTCCATTCCACTTGAGGCCGCAAACTCAGGGTCCCTCTCACATAGCTAGAGCTGAGGGAAGCCTCCTCATGAGGTGCTTGTGGTAAGGTGGTATTCCTCTGGAGTCGAAGCCAGGGACTAACCTCTCATGTCGAGTTGATTTTTGGTCCACGGAGCTCTTTCGTGTTGCTACAGTGACCTCAGGATCCCTCAACCTTGAAACAGTGTTCTTGGGGTTTCTCTGGAGTGCCATCAAGGAAATCAAGGCTCCTTTCATGTGTGATGTGCAACACGGAATTGCTCTGCACGCAGTGCAGGGGAATCGGGCCAAATCTCGCGGCGAGGGGGAAGTCTCATGGTTTTTCTCGAGTTGCGGCGGGAACCTGGGGTATATTCTCGAGTTACGACGGGGATGGCCCTTCCACCCACGTGTTTGTTCAGCGACGTCAGGACTCCTGCCTAGTTGCGAGGGACAACTCGGGATTCTCCTCGAGGCTTGGCAGGGATATTGGGACGCCTCTCCAGTGAGGCGGGAGACCAAGGGTCCCTTTCCACGTGCCACAGGAATCCTGAGACTCCTATCAAGTTTCACGAGGAGTCAGGCATCGTCTCCTTTGGAGGCACTGACTTCCGCGTACCTCTGGAGTTTTCAAAGGATGTGATGCCTCCGGTCTTGATGAGGTGGGGAACTAGGTCTTTCTCTGTGGTCTCCACAGGGGATTCAGACATCCTTTCGTCTTGGGAGATGCAAGACGAGCCTGCATTCAAGTCACTGCAGGGATATCCGGCCTTATTTCGACTCAGGGCATCGCGGTGTCCATTCCACTTGAGGCCGCAAACTCAGGGTCCCTCTCACATACCTAGAGCTGAGAGAAGCCTCCTCTTGAGGTGCTTGTGGTAAGGTGGTATTCCTCTGGAGTCGAAACCAGGGACTAACCTCTCATCTCGAGTTGATTCTTGGTCCACGGAGCTCTTTCGTGCTGCTACAGTGACCTCAGGATCCCTCTAGCCTTGAAACAGTGTTCTTGGGGTTTCTCTGGAGTGCCATCAAGGAAATCAAGGCTCCTTTCATGTGTGATGTGCAACACGGAATTGCTCTGCACGCAGTGCAGCGGAATGGGGCCTCATCTCGCGGCAAGGGGGAAGTCTCATGGTTTTTTTCGAGTTGCAACGGGAACCTGGGGTATATTCTCGAGTTACGACGGGGATGGCCCTTCCACACACGTGTTAGTTCAGCGACGGCAGGACTCCTGCCTAGTTGCGAGGGACAACTCGGGATTCTCCTCGAGGCTTGGCAGGGCAATTGGGACGCCTCTCCAGCTGAGGCGGGAGACCAAGGGTCCCTTTCCACGTGCCACAGGAATCCTGGGACTCCTATCAAGGTTCACGAGGAGGCAGGCATCGTCTCCTTTGGAGGCACTGATCTCCGCGTACCTCTGGAGTTTTCAAAGGATGTGAGGCCTCCGGTCGCGATGAGGTGGGGAACTAGGTCTTTCTCTGTGGTCTCCACAGGGGATTCAGACATCCTTTAGTCTTGGGAGATGCAAGACGAGCCTGCATTCAAGTCACTGCAGGGATATCCGGCCTTATTTCGAGTCAGGGCATCGCGGTGTCCATTCCACTTGAGGCCGCAAACTCAGGGTCCCTCTCACATACATAGAGCTGAGAGAAGCCTCCTCTTGAGGTGCTTGTGGTAAGGTGGTATTCCTCTGGAGTTGAAGCCAGGGACTAACCTCTCATCTCGAGTTGATTTTTGGTCCACGGAGCTCTTTCGTGTTGCTACAGTGACCTCAGGATCCCTCAACCTTGAAACAGTGTTCCTTGGGTTTCTCTGGATTGCCATCAAGGAAATCAAGGCTCCTTTCATGTGTGATGTGCAACACGGAATTGCTCTGCACGCACTGCCGGGGAATCGGGCCTCATCTCGCGGCGAGGGGGAAGTCTCATGGTTTTTCTCGAGTTGCGGCGGGAACCTGGGGTATATTCTTGAGTTACGACGGGAATGGCCCTTCCACCCACGTGTTTGTTCAGCCACGTCAGGACTCCTGCCTAGTTGCGAGGGACAACTCGGGATTCTCCTCGAGGCTTGGCAGGGCAATTGGGACGCCTCTCCAGCTGAGGCGGGAGACCAAGGGTCCCTTTCCACGTGCCACAGGAATCCTGGGACTCCTATCAAGTTTCACGAGGAGTCAGGCATCGTCTCCTTTGGAGGCACTGATCTCCGCGTACCTCTGGAGTTTTCAAAGGATGTGAGGCCTCCGGTCGCGATGAGGTGGGGAACTAGGTCTTTCTCTGTGGTCTCCACAGGGGATTCAGACATCCTTTCGTCTTGGGAGATGCAAGACGAGCCTGCATTCAAGGCATTGCTGGGATATCCGGCCTTATTTCAACTCAGGGCATCGCGGTGTCCATTCCACTTGAGGCCGCAAACTCAGGGTCCCTCTCACATACCTAGAGCTGAGAGAAGCCTCCTCTTGAGGTGCTTGTGGTAAGGTGGTATTCCTCTGGAGTCGAAGCCAGGGACTAACCTCTCATCTCGAGTTGATTCATGGTCCACGGAGCTCTTTCGTGCTGCTACAGTGACCTCAGGATCCCTCTAGCCTTGAAACAGTGTTCTTGGGGTTTCTCTGGAGTGCCATCAAGGAAATCAAGGCTCCTTTCATGTGTGATGTGCAACACGGAATTGCTCTGCATGCAGTGCAGGGGAATCGGGCCTCATCTCGCGGCGAGGGGGAAGTCTCATGGGTTTTCTCGAGTTGCGGCGGGAACCTGGGGTATATTCTCGAGTTACGACGGGGATGGCCCTTCCACCCACGTGTTTCTTCAGCGACGTCAGGACTCCTGCCTAGTTGCGAGGGACAACCCGGGATTCTCCTGGGGGCTTGGCAGGGCAATTGGGACGCTTCTCCAGCTGAGGCGGGAGACCAAGGGTCCTTTTCCAGGTTCCACAGGAATCCTGGGACTCCTATCAAGTTTCACGAGGAGTCAGGCATCGTCTCCTTTGGAGGCACTGATCTCCGCGTACGTCTGGAGTTTTCAAAGGATGTGAGGCCTCCGGTCGCGATGAGGTGGGGAACAAGGTCTTTCTCTGTGGTCTCCACAGGGGATTCAGACATCCTTTCGTCTTGGGAGATGCAAGACGAGCCTGCATTCAAGTCACTGCAGGGATATCCAGCCTTATTTCGAGTCAGGGCATCGCGGTGTCCATTCCACTTGAGGCCGCAAACTCAGGGTCCCTCTCACATAGCTAGAGCTGAGGGAAGCCTCCTCATGAGGTGCTTGTGGTAAGGTGGTATTCCTCTGGAGTCGAAGCCAGGGACTAACCTCTCATGTCGAGTTGATTTTTGGTCCACGGAGCTCTTTCGTGTTGCTACAGTGACCTCAGGATCCCTCAACCTTGAAACAGTGTTCTTGGGGTTTCTCTGGAGTGCCATCAAGGAAATCAAGGCTCCTTTCATGTGTGATGTGCAACACGGAATTGCTCTGCACGCAGTGCAGGGGAATCGGGCCAAATCTCGCGGCGAGGGGGAAGTCTCATGGTTTTTCTCGAGTTGCGGCGGGAACCTGGGGTATATTCTCGAGTTACGACGGGGATGGCCCTTCCACCCACGTGTTTGTTCAGCGACGTCAGGACTCCTGCCTAGTTGCGAGGGACAACTCGGGATTCTCCTCGAGGCTTGGCAGGGATATTGGGACGCCTCTCCAGTGAGGCGGGAGACCAAGGGTCCCTTTCCACGTGCCACAGGAATCCTGAGACTCCTATCAAGTTTCACGAGGAGTCAGGCATCGTCTCCTTTGGAGGCACTGACTTCCGCGTACCTCTGGAGTTTTCAAAGGATGTGATGCCTCCGGTCTTGATGAGGTGGGGAACTAGGTCTTTCTCTGTGGTCTCCACAGGGGATTCAGACATCCTTTCGTCTTGGGAGATGCAAGACGAGCCTGCATTCAAGTCACTGCAGGGATATCCGGCCTTATTTTGACTCAGGGCATCGCGGTGTCCATTCCACTTGAGGCCGCAAACTCAGGGTCCCTCTCACATACCTAGAGCTGAGAGAAGCCTCCTCTTGAGGTGCTTGTGGTAAGGTGGTATTCCTCTGGAGTCGAAACCAGGGACTAACCTCTCATCTCGAGTTGATTCTTGGTCCACGGAGCTCTTTCGTGCTGCTACAGTGACCTCAGGATCCCTCTAGCCTTGAAACAGTGTTCTTGGGGTTTCTCTGGAGTGCCATCAAGGAAATCAAGGCTCCTTTCATGTGGGATGTGCAACACGGAATTGCTCTGCACGCAGTGCAGCGGAATGGGGCCTCATCTCGCGGCAAGGGGGAAGTCTCATGGTTTTTTTCGAGTTGCAACGGGAACCTGGGGTATATTCTCGAGTTACGACGGGGATGGCCCTTCCACACACGTGTTAGTTCAGCGACGGCAGGACTCCTGCCTAGTTGCGAGGGACAACTCGGGATTCTCCTCGAGGCTTGGCAGGGCAATTGGGACGCCTCTCCAGCTGAGGCGGGAGACCAAGGGTCCCTTTCCACGTGCCACAGGAATCCTGGGACTCCTATCAAGGTTCACGAGGAGGCAGGCATCGTCTCCTTTGGAGGCACTGATCTCCGCGTACCTCTGGAGTTTTCAAAGGATGTGAGGCCTCCGGTCGCGATGAGGTGGGGAACTAGGTCTTTCTCTGTGGTCTCCACAGGGGATTCAGACATCCTTTAGTCTTGGGAGATGCAAGACGAGCCTGCATTCAAGTCACTGCAGGGATATCCGGCCTTATTTCGAGTCAGGGCATCGCGGTGTCCATTCCACTTGAGGCCGCAAACTCAGGGTCCCTCTCACATACATAGAGCTGAGAGAAGCCTCCTCTTGAGGTGCTTGTGGTAAGGTGGTATTCCTCTGGAGTTGAAGCCAGGGACTAACCTCTCATCTCGAGTTGATTTTTGGTCCACGGAGCTCTTTCGTGTTGCTACAGTGACCTCAGGATCCCTCAACCTTGAAACAGTGTTCCTTGGGTTTCTCTGGATTGCCATCAAGGAAATCAAGGCTCCTTTCATGTGTGATGTGCAACACGGAATTGCTCTGCACGCACTGCCGGGGAATCGGGCCTCATCTCGCGGCGAGGGGGAAGTCTCATGGTTTTTCTCGAGTTGCGGCGGGAACCTGGGGTATATTCTTGAGTTACGACGGGAATGGCCCTTCCACCCACGTGTTTGTTCAGCCACGTCAGGACTCCTGCCTAGTTGCGAGGGACAACTCGGGATTCTCCTCGAGGCTTGGCAGGGCAATTGGGACGCCTCTCCAGCTGAGGCGGGAGACCAAGGGTCCCTTTCCACGTGCCACAGGAATCCTGGGACTCCTATCAAGTTTCACGAGGAGTCAGGCATCGTCTCCTTTGGAGGCACTGATCTCCGCGTACCTCTGGAGTTTTCAAAGGATGTGAGGCCTCCGGTCGCGATGAGGTGGGGAACTAGGTCTTTCTCTGTGGTCTCCACAGGGGATTCAGACATCCTTTCGTCTTGGGAGATGCAAGACGAGCCTGCATTCAAGGCATTGCTGGGATATCCGGCCTTATTTCAACTCAGGGCATCGCGGTGTCCATTCCACTTGAGGCCGCAAACTCAGGGTCCCTCTCACATACCTAGAGCTGAGAGAAGCCTCCTCTTGAGGTGCTTGTGGTAAGGTGGTATTCCTCTGGAGTCGAAGCCAGGGACTAACCTCTCATCTCGAGTTGATTCATGGTCCACGGAGCTCTTTCGTGCTGCTACAGTGACCTCAGGATCCCTCTAGCCTTGAAACAGTGTTCTTGGGGTTTCTCTGGAGTGCCATCAAGGAAATCAAGGCTCCTTTCATGTGTGATGTGCAACACGGAATTGCTCTGCATGCAGTGCAGGGGAATCGGGCCTCATCTCGCGGCGAGGGGGAAGTCTCATGGGTTTTCTCGAGTTGCGGCGGGAACCTGGGGTATATTCTCGAGTTACGACGGGGATGGCCCTTCCACCCACGTGTTTCTTCAGCGACGTCAGGACTCCTGCCTAGTTGCGAGGGACAACTCGGGATTCTCCTCGAGGCTTGGCAGGGCAATTGGGACGCCTCTCCAGCTGAGGCGGGAGACCAAGGGTCCCTTTCACGTGCCACAGGAATCCTGGGACTCCTATCAAGTTTCACGAGGAGTCAGGCATCGTCTCCTTTGGAGGCACTGATCTCCGCATACCTCTGGAGTTTTCAAAGGATGTGAGGCCCCCGGTCGCGATGAGGTGGGGAACTAGGTCTTTCTCTGTGGTCTCCACAGGGGATTCAGACATCCTTTCGTCTTGGGAGATGCAAGACGAGCCTGCATTCAAGTCACTGCAGGGATATCCGGCCTTATTTCGAGTCAGGGCATCGCGGTGTCCATTCCACTTGAGGCCGCAAACTCAGGGTCCCTCTCACATACATAGAGCTGAGAGAAGCCTCCTCTTGAGGTGGTTGTGGTTAGGTGGTATTCCTCTGGAGTCGAAGTTAGGGACTAACCTCTCATCTCGAGATGATTTTTGGTCCACAGAGTTCTTTCGTGTGGCTACAGTGACCTCAGGATCCCTCTAGCCTTGCAACAGTGCTCTTGGGGTTTCTCTGGAGTGCCATCAAGGAAATCAAGGCTCCTTTCATGTGTCATGTGCAACACGGAATTGCTCTGCACGCAGTGCAGGGGAATCGGGCCTCATCTCGCGGCGCGGGGAAAGTCTCATGGTTTTTTTCGAGTTGCAACGGGAACCTGGGGTATATTCTCGAGTTACGACGGGGATGGCCCTTCCACACACGTGTTAGTTCAGCGACGGCAGGACTCCTGCCTAGTTGCGAGGGACAACTCGGGATTCTCCTCGAGGCTTGGCAGGGCAATTGGGACGCCTCTCCAGCTGAGGCGGGAGACCAAGGGTCCCTTTCACGTGCCACAGGAATCCTGGGACTCCTATCAAGTTTCACGAGGAGTCAGGCATCGTCTCCTTTGGAGGCACTGATCTCCGCATACCTCTGGAGTTTTCAAAGGATGTGAGGCCCCCGGTCGCGATGAGGTGGGGAACTAGGTCTTTCTCTGTGGTCTCCACAGGGGATTCAGACATCCTTTCGTCTTGGGAGATGCAAGACGAGCCTGCATTCAAGTCACTGCAGGGATATCCGGCCTTATTTCGAGTCAGGGCATCGCGGTGTCCATTCCACTTGAGGCCGCAAACTCAGGGTCCCTCTCACATACATAGAGCTGAGAGAAGCCTCCTCTTGAGGTGGTTGTGGTTAGGTGGTATTCCTCTGGAGTCGAAGTTAGGGACTAACCTCTCATCTCGAGATGATTTTTGGTCCACAGAGTTCTTTCGTGTGGCTACAGTGACCTCAGGATCCCTCTAGCCTTGCAACAGTGCTCTTGGGGTTTCTCTGGAGTGCCATCAAGGAAATCAAGGCTCCTTTCATGTGTCATGTGCAACACGGAATTGCTCTGCACGCAGTGCAGGGGAATCGGGCCTCATCTCGCGGCGCGGGGAAAGTCTCATGGTTTTTTTCGAGTTGCAACGGGAACCTGGGGTATATTCTCGAGTTACGACGGGGATGGCCCTTCCACACACGTGTTAGTTCAGCGACGGCAGGACTCCTGCCTAGTTGCGAGGGACAACTCGGGATTCTCCTCGAGGCTTGGCAGGGCAATTGGGACGCCTCTCCAGCTGAGGCGGGAGACCAAGGGTCCCTTTCCACGTGCCACAGGAATCCTGGGACTCCTATCAAGGTTCACGAGGAGGCAGGCATCGTCTCCTTTGGAGGCACTGATCTCCGCGTACCTCTGGAGTTTTCAAAGGATGTGAGGCCTCCGGTCGCGATGAGGTGGGGAACTAGGTCTTTCTCTGTGGTCTCCACAGGGGATTCAGACATCCTTTAGTCTTGGGAGATGCAAGACGAGCCTTCATTCAAGTCACTGCAGGGATATCCGGCCTTATTTCGAGTCAGGGCATCGCGGTGTCCATTCCACTTGAGGCCGCAAACTCAGGGTCCCTCTCACATACATAGAGCTGAGAGAAGCCTCCTCTTGAGGTGCTTGTGGTAAGGTGGTATTCCTCTGGAGTCGAAGCCAGGGACTAACCTCTCATCTCGAGTTGATTTTTGGTCCACGGAGCTCTTTCGTGTTGCTACAGTGACCTCAGGATCCCTCAACCTTGAAACAGTGTTCTTTGGGTTTCTCTGGAGTGCCATCAAGGAAATCAAGGCTCCTTTCATGTGTGATGTGCAACACGGAATTGCTCTGCACGCAGTGCAGGGGAATCGGGCCTCATCTCGCGGCGAGGGGGAAGTCCCATGGTTTTTCTCGAGTTGCGGCGGGAACCTGGGGTATATTCTCGAGTTACGACGGGGATGGCCCTTCCACCCACGTGTTTGTTCAGCGACGTCAGGACTCCTGCCTAGTTGCGAGGGACAACTCGGGATTCTCCTCGAGGCTTGGCAGGGCAATTGGGACGCCTCTCCAGCTGAGGCGGGAGACCAAGGGTCCCTTTCCACGTGCCACAGGAATCCTGGGACTCCTATCAAGTTTCACGAGGAGTCAGGCATCGTCTCCTTTGGAGGCACTGATCTCCGCTTACCTCTGGAGTTTTCAAAGGATGTGAGGCCTCCGGTCGCGATGAGGTGGGGAACTAGGTCTTTCTCTGTGGTCTCCACAGGGGATTCAGACATCCTTTCGTCTTGGGAGATGCAAGACGAGCCTGCATTCAAGTCACTGCAGGGATATCCGGCCTTATTTCGATTCAGGGCATCGCGGTCTCCATTCCACTTGAGGCCGCAAACTCAGGGTCCCTCTCACATATATAGAGCTGAGAGAAGCCTCCTCTTGAAGTGCTTGTGGTAAGGTGGTATTCCTCTGGAGTCGAAGCCAGGGACTAACCTCTCATCTCGAGTTGATTTTTGGTCCACGGAGCTCTTTCGTGTTGCTACAGTGACCTCAGGATCCCTCTAGCCTTGAAACAGTGTTCTTGGGGTTTCTCTGGAGTGCCATCAAGGAAATCAAGGCTCCTTTCATGTGTGATGTGCAACACGGAATTGCTCTGCACGCAGTGCAGGGGAATCGGGCCTCATCTCGCGGCGAGGGGGAAGTCTCATGGTTTTTCTCGAGTTGCGGCGGGAACCTGAGGTATATTCTCTAGTTACGACGGGGATGGCCCTTCCACCCACGTGTTTGTTCAGCGACATCAGGACTCCTGCCTAGTTGCGAGGGACAACTCGGGATTCTCCTCGAGGCTTGGCAGGGCAATTGGGACGCCTCTCCAGCTGAGGTGGGAGACCAAGGGTCCCTATCCATGTTCCACAGGAATCCTGGGACTCCTATCAAGTTTCATGAGGAGTCAGGCATCGTTTCCTTTGGAGGCACTGATCTCCGCGTACCTCTGGAGTATTCAAAGGATGTGAGGCCTCCGGTCGCGATGAGGTGGGGAACTAGGTCTTTCTCTGTGGTCTCCACAGGGGATTCAGACAACCTTTCGTCTTGAGAGATGAAAGACGAGCCTGCATTCAAGTCACTGCAAGGATATCCGGCCTTATTTCGAGTCAGGGCATCGCTGTGTCCATTCCACTTGAGGCCGCAAACTCAGGGTCCCTCTCACATACATAGAGCTGAGAGAAGCCTCCTCTTGAGGTGCTTGTGGTAAGGTGGTATTCCTCTGGAGTTGAAGCCAGGGACTAACCTCTCATCTCGAGTTGATTTTTGGTCCACGGAGCTCTTTCTTGTTGCTACAGTGACCTCAGGATCCCTCTAGCCTTGAAACAGTGTTCTTGGGGTTTCTCTGGAGTGCCATGAAGGAAATCAAGGCTTCTTTCATGTGTGATGTGCAACACGGAATTTCTCTGCCCACAGTGTAGGGGAATCGGGCCTCATCTCGCAGCGAGGGGGAAATCTCATGGTTTTTCTCGAGTTGCGGCGGGAACCTGGGGTATATTCTCGAGTTACGACGGGGATGGCCCTTCCACCCACGTGTTTGTTCAGCCACGTCAGGACTCCTGCCTAGTTGTGAGGGACTACTCTGGATTCTCCTCGAGGCTTGGCAGGGCAATTGGGACGCCTCTCCAGCTGAGGCGGTAGACCAAGTGTCCCTTTCCACGTGCCACAGGAATCCTGGGATTCCTATCAAGTTTCAGGAGGAGTCAGGCATCGTCTCCTTTGGAGGCACTGATCTCCGCGTACCTCTGGAGTTTTCAAAGGATGTGAGGCCTCCGTTCGCGATGAGGTGGGGAACTAGGTCTTTCTCTGTGGTCTCCACAGGGGATTCAGACATCCTTTCGTCTTGGGAGATGCAAGACGAGCCTGCATTCTAGTCACTGCAGGGATATCCGGCCTTATTTCGAGTCAGGGCTTCGCGGTGTCCATTCCACTTGAGGCCGCAAACTCAGGGTCCCTCTCACATACCTAGAGTTGAGAGAAGCCTCCTCTTGAGGTGCTTGTGGTAAGGTGGTATTCCTCTGGAGTCGAAGCCAGGGACTAACCTCTCATCTCGAGTTGATTTTTGGTCCACGGAGCTCTTTTGTGTTGCTACAGTGACCTCAGGATCCCTCTAGCCTTGAAACAGTGTTCTTGGGGTTTCTCTGGAGTGCCATCAAGGAAATCAAGGCTCCTTTCATGTGTGATGTGCAACACGGAATTGCTCTGCACGCAGTGCAGGGGAATCGGGCCTCATCTCGCGGCGAGGGGGAATTCTCATGGTTTTTCTCGAGTTGCGGCGGGAACCTGGGGTATATTCTCGAGTTACGATGGGGATGGCCCTTCCACACATGTATTTGTTCAGCGATGTCAGGACTCCTGCCTAGTTGCGAGGGACAACTCGGGATTCTCCTCGAGGCTTGACAGGGCAATTGGGACGCCTCTCCAGGTGAGGCGGGAGAACAAGGGTCCCTTTCCATGTTCCACAGGAGTCCTGGGACTCCTATCAACTTTCATGAGGAGTCAGGCATCGTTTCCTTTGGAGGCACTGATCTCCGCGTACCTCTGGAGTTTTCAAAGGATGTGAGGCCTCCGGTCGCGATGAGGTGGGGATCTAGGTCTTTCTCTGTGGTATCCACAGAGGATTCAGACATCCTTTCGTCTTGGGAGAGACAAGACGAGCCTGCATTCTAGTCACTGCAGGGATATCCGGCCTTATTTCGAGTCAGGGCATTGCGGTGTCCATTCCACTTGAGGCTGCAATCTCAGGATCCCTCTCACATACCTAAAGCTGCGAGAAGCCTCCTCTTGAGGTGGTTGTGGTTAGGTGGTATTCCTCTGGAGTTGAAGTTAGGGACTAACCTCTCATCTCGAGATGATTTTTGGTCCACAGAGTTCTTTCGTGTGGCTACAGTGACCTCAGGATCCCTCTAGCCTTGCAACAGTGCTCTTGGGGCTTCTCTGGAGTGCCATGAAGGAAATCAAGGCTCCTTTCATGTGTGATGTGCAACACGGAATTTCTCTGCCCGCAGTGTAGGGGAATCGGGCCTCATCTCGTGGCGAGGGGAAAGTTTCATGGTTTATTTCGAGTTGCGGCGGGAACCTGGGCTATATTATCGAGTTACGATGGGAATGGCCCATCCACCCACGTGTTTGTTCAGCGACGGCAGGACTCCTGCCTAGTTGCGAGGGACAACTCGGGATTCTCCTCGAGGCTTGGCAGGGCAATTGGGATGCCTCTCCAGCTGAGGCGGGAGACGAAGTGTCCCTTTCCACGTGCCACAGGAATCCTGGGACTCCTATCAAGTTTCCCGAGGAGTCAGGCATCCTCTCCTTTGGAGGCACTGATCTCCGCGTACCTCTGGAGTTTTCAAAGGATGTGAGGCCTTGGGTCGCGATGAGGTGGGGAACTAGGTCTTTCTCTGTGGTCTCCACAGGGGATTCAGACATCGTTTCGTCTTGGGAGATGCAAGACGAGCCTGCATTCAAGTCACTGCAGGGATATCCGGCCTTATTGCGCGTCAGGGCATCACAGTGTCCATTGCACTTGAGGCCGCAAACTCAGGGTCCCTCTCACATACCTAGAGCTGAGAGAAGCCTCCTCTTGAGGTGCTTGTGGTAAGGTGGTATTCCTCTGGAGTCGAAGCCAGGGACTAACCTCTCATCTCGAGTTGATTCTTGGTCCACGGAGCTCTTTCGTGTGGCTACAGTGACCTCAGGATCCCTCTAGCCTTGAAACAGTGTTCTTGGGGTTTCTCTGGAGTGCCATCAAGGAAATCAAGGCTCCTTTCATGTGTGATGTGAAACACGGAAATGCTCTGCACGCAGTGCAGGGGAATCGGGCCTCATCTCGCGGCGAGGGGTAAGTCTCATTGTTTTTCTCGAGTTGCGGCGGGAACCTGGGGTATATTCTCGAGTTACGACGGGGATGGCCCTTCCACCCACGTGTATGTTCAGTGACGGCAGGACTCCTGCCTAGTTGCGTGGGACAACTCGGGATTCTCCTCGAGGCTTGGCAGGGCAATTGGGACGCCTCTCCAGCTGAGGTGGGAGACCAAGGGTCCCTTTCCACGTGCCACAGGAATCCTGGGACTCCTATCAAGTTTCACGAGGAGTCAGGCATCGTCTCCTTTGGCGGCACTGATCTCTGCTTACCTCTGGAGTTTTCAAAGGATGTGAGGCCTCCGGTCGCGATGAGGTGGGGAACTAGGTCTTTCTCTGTGGTCTCCACAGGGGATTCAGACATCCTTTCGTCTTGGGAGATGCAAGACGAGCCTGCATTCAAGTCAAGGCAGGGATATCCGGCCTTATTTCGAGTGAGGGCATCACAGTGTCCATTCCACTTGAGGCCGCAAACTCAGGGTCCCTCTCACATACCTAGAGCTGAGAGAAGCCTCCTGTTGAGGTGCTTGTGGTAAGGTGGTATTCCTCTGGAGTCGAAGCCAGGGACTAACCTCTCATCTCGAGTTGATTTTTGGTCCACGGAGCTCTTTCGTGTGGCTACAGTGACCTCAGGATCCCTCTAGCCTTGAAACAGTGTTCTTGGGGTTTCTCTGGAGTGCCATCAAGGAAATCAAGGCTCCTTTCATGTGTGATGTGCAACACGGAATTGCTCTGCACGCAGTGCAGGGGAATCGGGCCTCATCTCGCGGCGAGGGGGAAGTCTCATGGTTTTTCTCGAGTTGCGGCGGGAACCTGGGGTATATTCTCGAGTTACGACGGGGATGGCCCTTCCACCCACGTGTTTGTTCAGCGACGTCAGGACTCCTGCCTAGTTGCGAGGGACAACTCGGGATTCTCCTCGAGGCTTGGCAGGGCAATTGGGACGCCTCTCCAGCTGAGGCGGGAGACCAAGGGTCCCTTTCCATGTTCCACAGGAATCCTGGGACTCCTATCAAGTTTCACGAGGAGTCAGGCATCGTCTTCTTTGGAGGCACTGATCTCCGCGTACCTCTGGAGTTTTCAAAGGATGTGAGGCCTCCGGTCGCGATGAGGTGGGGAACTAGGTCTTTCTCTGTGGTCTCCACAGGGGATTCAGACATCCTTTCGTCTTGGGAGATGCAAGACGAGCCTGCATTCTAGTCACTGCAGGGATATCCGGCCTTATTTCGAGTCAGGGCTTCGCGGTGTCCATTCCACTTGAGGCCGCAAACTCAGGGTCCCTCTCACATACCTAGAGTTGAGAGAAGCCTCCTCTTGAGGTGCTTGTGGTAAGGTGGTATTCCTCTGGAGTCGAAGCCAGGGACTAACCTCTCATCTCGAGTTGATTTTTGGTCCACGGAGCTCTTTTGTGTTGCTACAGTGACCTCAGGATCCCTCTAGCCTTGAAACAGTGTTCTTGGGGTTTCTCTGGAGTGCCATCAAGGAAATCAAGGCTCCTTTCATGTGTGATGTGCAACACGGAATTGCTCTGCATCCAGTGCAGGGGAATCGGGCCTCATCTCGCGGCGAGGGGGAATTCTCATGGTTTTTCTCGAGTTGCGGCGGGAACCTGGGGTATATTCTCGAGTTACGATGGGGATGGCCCTTCCACACATGTGTTTGTTCAGCGATGTCAGGACTCCTGCCTAGTTGCGAGGGACAACTCGGGATTCTCCTCGAGGCTTGGCAGGGCAATTGGGACGCCTCTCCAGGTGAGGCGGGAGAACAAGTGTCCCTTTCCATGTTCCACAGGAGTCCTGGGACTCCTATCAACTTTCATGAGGAGTCAGGCATCGTTTCCTTTGGAGGCACTGATCTCCGCGTACCTCTGGAGTTTTCAAAGGATGTGAGGCCTCCGGTCGCGATGAGGTGGGGAACTAGGTCTTTCTCTGTGGTATCCACAGAGGATTCAGACATCCTTTCGTCTTGGGAGAGACAAGACGAGCCTGCATTCTAGTCACTGCAGGGATATCCGGCCTTATTTCGAGTCAGGGCATTGCGGTGTCCATTCCACTTGAGGCTGCAATCTCAGGATCCCTCTCACATACCTAAAGCTGCGAGAAGCCTCCTCTTGAGGTGGTTGTGGTTAGGTGGTATTCCTCTGGAGTCGAAGTTAGGGACTAACCTCTCATCTCGAGATGATTTTTGGTCCATAGAGTTCTTTCGTGTGGCTACAGTGACCTCAGGATCCCTCTAGCCTTGCAACAGTGCTCTTGGGGTTTCTCTGGAGTGCCATGAAGGAAATCAAGGCTCCTTTCATGTGTGATGTGCAACACGGAATTTCTCTGCCGGCAGTGTAGGGGAATCGGGACTCATCTCGTGGCGAGGGGGAAGTTTCATGGTTTATTTTGAGTTGCGGCGGGAACCTGGGCTATATTATCGAGTTAAGATGGGAATGGCCCATCCACCCATGTGTTTGTTCAGAGACGTCAGGACTCCTGCCTAGTTGCGAGGGACAACTCGGGATTCTCCTCGAGGCTTGGCAGGACAATTGGGACGCCTCTCCAGCTGAGGCGGGAGACGAAGTGTCCCTTTCCACGTGCCACAGGAATCCTGGGACTCCTATCAAGTTTCCCGAGGAGTCAGGCATCCTCTTCTTTGGAGGCATTGATCTCCGCGTACCTCTGGAGTTTTCAAAGCATGTGAGGACTCGGGTCGCGATGAGGTGGGGAACTAGGTCTTTCTCTGTGGTCTCCACAGGGGATTCAGACATCCTTTCGTCTTGGGAGATGCAAGACGAGCCTGCATTCAAGTCACTGCAGGGATATCCGGCCTTATTGCGCGTCAGGGCATCACAGTGTCCATTGCACTTGAGGCCGCAAACTCAGGGTCCCTCTCACATACCTAGAGCTGAGAGAAGCCTCCTCTTGAGGTGCTTGTGGTAAGGTGGTATTCCTCTGGAGTCGAAGCCAGGGACTAACCTCTCATCTCGAGTTGATTCTTGGTCCACGGAGCTCTTTCATTTTGCTACAGTGACCTCAGGATCCCTCTAGCCTTGAAACAGTGTTCTTGGGGTTTCTCTGGAGTGCCATCAAGGAAATCAAGGCTCCTTTCATGTGTGATGTGCAACACGGAAATCCTCTGCACGCAGTGCAGGGGAATCGGGCCTCATCTCGCGGCGAGGGGGAAGTCTCATGGTTTTTCGCGAGTTGCGGCGGGAACCTGGGGTATATTCTCGAGTTACGTCGGGGATGGCCCTTCCACCCACGTGTTTGTTCAGCGACGTCAGGACTCCTGCCTAGTTGTGAGGGACAACTCGGGATTCTCCTCGAGGCTTGGCAGGGCAATTGGGACGCCTCTCCAGCTGAGGCGGTAGACCAAGTGTCCCTTTCCACGTGCCACAGGAATCCTGGGTCTCCTATCAAGTTTCACGAGGAGTCAGGCATCGTCTCCTTTGGAGGCACTGTTCTCCGTGTACCTCTGGAGTTTTCAAAGGATGTGAGGCCTCCGGTCGCGATGAGGTGGGGAAGTAGGTTTTCTCTGTGGTCTCCACAGGGTATTCAGACATCCTTTCATCTTGGGAGATGCATGACGAGCCTGCATTCAAGTCACTGCAGGGATATCCGGCCTTATTTTGAGTCAGAGCATCGCGGTGTCCATTCCACTTGAGGCCGCAAACTCAGGATCCCTCTCACATACCTAGAGCTGAGAGAAGCCTCCTGTTGAGGTGCTTGTGGTAAGGTGGTATTCCTCTGGAGTCGAAGCCAGGGACTAACCTCTCATTTCTAGTTGATTTTTGGTCCACGGAGCTCTTTCGTGTTGCTACAGTGACCTCAGTTTCCCTCTATCCTTGAAACAGTGTTCTTGGGGTTTCTCTGGAGTGCCATCAAGGAAATCAAGGCTCCTTTCATGTGGGATGTGCAACACGGAATTGCTCTGCACGCAGTGCACGGTATCGGGCATCATTTTGCAGCGAGGGGGAAGTCTCATGGTTTTTCTCGAGTTGCTGTCGGAACCTGGGGTATATTCTCGAGTTACGACGGGGATGGCCCTTCCACCCACGTGTTTGTTTAGCCACGTCAGGACTCCTGCCTAGTTGCGAGGGACAACTCGGGATTCTCCTCGAGTCTTGGCAGGGCAATTGGGACGCCTCTCCAGCTGAGACGGGAGACCAAGGGTCTCTTTCCACGTTCCACAGGAATCCTGGGACTCCTATCAAGTTTCACGAGGAGTCAGGCATCGTCTCCTTTGGAGGCACTGATCTCCGCGTACCTCTGGAGTTTTCAAAGGATGTGAGGCCTCCGGTCGTGATGAAGTGGGGAACTAGGTCTGTCTCTGTGGTCTCCACAGGGGTTTCAGATATCCTTTCATCTTGGGAGATGGAAGACGAGCCTGCATTCAAGTCACTGCAGGGATATCCGGCCTTATTTCGAGTCAGGCCATCGCGGTGTCCATTCCACTTAAGGCCGCAAACTCATAGTCCCTCTCACATATCTAGAGCTGAGAGAAGCCTCCTCTTGAGGTGCTTGTGGTAAGGTGGTATTCCTCTGGAGTCGAAGCCAGGGACTAACCTCTCATCTCGAGTTGATTTTTGGTCCACGGAGCTCTTTCTTGTTGCTACAGTGACCTCATGAACCCTCTAGACTTGAAACAGTGTTCTTGGGGTTTCTCTGGAGTGCCATCAAGGAAAACAAGGCTCCTTTCATATGTGATGTGCAACACGGTATTGCTCTGCCCACAGTGCAGGGGATTCGGGCCTCATCTCGCCGCGAGGGGGAAGTCTCATGGTTTTTCTCGAGTTGCGGCGGGAACCTGGGGTATATTCTCGAGTTACGACGGGGATGGCCCTTCCACCCACGTGTTTGTTCAGCGACGTCAGGACTCCTGCCTAGTTGCGAGGGACAACTCGGGATTCTCCTCGAGGCTTGGCAGGGCAATTGGGATGCCTCTCCAGCTGAGGCGGTAGACCAAGGGTCCCTTTCCACGTGCCACAGGAATCCTGGGACTCCTATCAAGTTTCACGAGGAGTCAGGCATCGTCTCCTTTGGAGGCACTGATCTCCGCGTACCTCTGGAATTTTCAAAGGATGTGAGGCCTCCGGTCGCGATGAGGTGGGGAAGTAGGTTTTCTCTGTGGTCTCCACAGGGGATTCAGACATCCTTTCAGCTTGGGAGATGCAAGACGAGGCTGCATTCAAGTCACTGCAGGGATATTCGGCCTTATTTCGAGTCAGGGCATCGCGGTCTCCATTCCACTTGAGGCCGCAAACTCGCGGTCCTCTCTCACATATCTAGAGCTGAGAGAAGCCTCCTCTTGAGGTGCTTGTGGTAAGGTGGTATTCCTCTGGAGTCGAACCCAGGGACTAACCTCTCAACTCGAGTTGAATTTTGGTCCACGGACCTCTTTTGTGTGGCTACAGTGACCTCAGGATCCCTCAACCTTGAAACAGTGTTCTTGGGGTTTCTCTGGAGTGCCATCAAGGAAATCAAGGCTCCTTTCATGTGTGATGTGCAACACGGAATTGCTCTGCACGCAGTGCAGGGGAATCGGGCCTCATCTCGCGGCGAGGGGGAAGTCTCATGGTTTTTCTCGAGTTGCGGCGGGAACCTGGGCTATATTCTCGAGTTACGACGGGGATGGCCCTTCCACCCACGTGTTTGCTCAGCGACGGCAGGACTCCTGCCTAGTTGCGAGGGACAACTCGGGATTCTCCTCGAGGCTTGGCAGGACAATTGGGACGCCTCTCCAGCTGAGGCGGGAGACCAAGGTTCCCTTTCCACGTGCCACAGGAATCCTGGGACTCCTATCAAGTTTCACGAGGAGTCAGGCATCGTCTCCTTTGGAGGCACTGATCTCCGCGTACCTCTGGAGTTTTCAAAAGATGGCAGGCCTCCGGTCTCGATGAGGTGGAGACGTAGGTCTTTCTCTGTGGTCTCCACAAGGGATTCAGACATCCTTTCATCTTGGGAGATGCAAGACGAGCCTGCATTCAAGTCACCGCAGGGATATCCGGCCTTATATCGAGTCAGGGCATCGCGGTGTCCATTTCACTTGAGGCCGCAAAATCAGGGTCCCTCTCACATACCTAGAGCTGAGAGAATCCTCCTCTTGAGGTGCTTGTGGTAAGGTGGTATTCCTCTGGAGTCGAAGCCAGGGACTAACCTCTCATCTCGAGTTGATTTTTGGTCCACGGAGTTCTTTCGTGTTGCTACAGTGACCTCAGTTTCCCTCTATCCTTGAAACAGTGTTCTTGGGGTTTCTCTGGAGTGCCATCAAGGAAATCAAGGCTCCTTTCATGTGGGATGTGCAACACGGAATTGCTCTGCACGCAGTGCACGGTATCGGGCATCATTTTGCAGCGAGGGGGAAGTCTCATGTTTTTTCTCGAGTTGCTGTCGGAACCTGGGGTATATTCTCGAGTTACGACGGGGATGGCCCTTCCACCCACGTGTTTGTTTAGCCACGTCAGGACTCCTGCCTAGTTGCGAGGGACAACTCGGGATTCTCCTCGAGTCTTGGCAGGGCAATTGCGATGCCTCTCCAGCTGAGACGGGCGACCAAGGGTCTCTTTCCACGTTCCACAGGAATCGTGGGACTCCTATCAAGTTTCACGAGGAGTCAGGCATCGTCTCCTTTGGAGGCACTGATCTCCGCGTACCTCTGGAGTTTTCAAAGGATGTGAGGCCTCCGGTCGCGATGAAGTGGGGAACTAGGTCTGTCTCTGTGGTCTCCACAGGGGTTTCAGATATCCTTTCATCTTGGGAGATGGAAGACGAGCCTGCATTCAAGTCACTGCAGGGATATCCGGCCTTATTTCGAGTCAGGCCATCGCGGTGTCCATTCCACTTAAGGCCGCAAACTCATGGTCCCTCTCACATATCTAGAGCTGAGAGAAGCCTCCTCTTGAGGTGCTTGTGGTAAGGTGGTATTCCTCTGGAGTCGAAGCCAGGGACTAACCTCTCATCTCGAGTTGATTTTTGGTCCACGGAGCTCTTTCTTGTTGCTACAGTGACCTCATGAACCCTCTAGACTTGAAACAGTGTTCTTGGGGTTTCTCTGGAGTGCCATCAAGGAAATCAAGGCTCCTTTCATGTGTGATGTGCAACACGGTATTGCTCTGCCCACAGTGCAGGGGATTCGGGCCTCATCTCGCCGCGAGGGGGAAGTCTCATGGTTTTTCTCGAGTTGCGGCGGGAACCTGGGGTATATTCTCGAGTTACGACGGGGATGGCCCTTCCACCCACGTGTTTGTTCAGCGACGTCAGGACTCCTGCCTAGTTGCGAGGGACAACTCGGGATTCTCCTCGAGGGTTGGCAGGGCAATTGGGATGCCTCTCCAGCTGAGGCGGTAAACCAAGGGTCCCTTTCCACGTGCCACAGGAATCCTGGGACTCCTATCAAGTTTCACGAGGAGTCAATCATCGTCTCCTTTGGAGGCACTGATCTCCGCGTACCTCTGGAATTTTCAAAGGATGTGAGGCCTCCGGTCGCGATGAGGTGGGGAAGTAGGTTTTCTCTGTGGTCTCCACAGGGGATTCAGACATCCTTTCGTCTTGGGAGATGCAAGACGAGCCTGCATTCAACTCACTGCAGGGATATCCGGCCTTATTTCGAGTCAGGGCATCGCGGTGTCCATTCCACTTGAGGCCGCAAAATCAGGGTCCCTCTCACATATCTAGAGCTGAGAGAAGCTTCCTCTTGAGGTACTTGTAGTAAGGTGGTATTCCTCTGGAGTCGAAGCCAGGGACTAACCTCTCATCTCGAGTTGATTTTTGGTCCACAGAGCTCTTTCGAGTTGCTACAGTGACCTCAGGATCCCTCTAGCCTTGAAACAGTGTTCTTGGGGTTTCTCTGGAGTGCCATCAAGGAAATCAAGGCTCCTTTCGTGTGTGATGTGCAACACGGAATTGCTCTGCACACAGTGCAGGGGAATCGGGCCTCATTTTGCGGCGAGGGAGAAGTCAATGGTTTTTCTCGAGTTGCGCCGGGAACCTGGGCTATATTCTCGAGTTACGACGGGGATGGCCCTTCCACCCACGTGTTTCTTCAGCGACGTCAGGACTCCTGCCTAGTTGCGAGGGACAACTCGGGATTCTCCTCGAGGCTTGGCAGGGCAATTGGGACGCCTCTCCAGCTGAGGCGGGAGACCAAGGGTCCCTTTCCACGTGCCACAGGAATCCTGGGACTCCTATCAAGTTTCACGAGGAGTCAGGCATCGTCTCCTTTGGAGGCACTGATCTCCGCGTACCTCTGGAGTTTTCAAAGGATGTGAGGCCTCCGGTCGCGATGAGGTGGGGAAGTAGGTTTTCTTTGTGGTCTCCACAGGGGATTCAGATATCCTTTCGTCTTGGGAGACGCAAGACGAGCCTGCATTCAAGTCACTGCAGGGATATTCGGCCTTATTTCGAGTCAGGGCATCGCGGTGTCCATTCCACTTGAGGCCGCAAACTCAGGGTTCCTCTCACATATGTAGAGCTGGGAGAAGCCTCCTCTTGAGGTGCTTGTGGTAAGGTAGTATTCCTCTGGAGTCCAAGCCAGGGACTAACCTCTCAACTCGAGTTGATTTTTGGTCCACGGAGCTCTTTTGTGTGGCTACAGTGATCTCAGGATCCCTCTACCTTGAAACAGGGTTCTTGGGGTTTCTCTGGAGTGCCATCAAGGAAATCAAGGCTCCTTTGATGTTTGATGTGCAAGACGGAATTGCTCTGCACGCACTGCAGGGGAATCGGGCCTCATCTCGCGGCGAGGGAGAAGTCTCATGGTTTTTGTCAAGTTGCGGCGGAAACCTGGGGTATATGCTTGAGTTACGTTGGGGATGGCCCTTCCACACACGTGCTTGTTCAGCGACGTCAGGACTCCTGCCTAGTTGCGAGGGACAACTCGGGATTCTCCTCGAGGCTTGGCAGGGCAATTGGGACGCCTCTCCAGGTGAGGCGGGAGACCAAGTGTCCCTTTCCCCGTGCCACAGGAATCCTGGGACTCCTATCAAGTTTCACGAGGAGTCAGGCATCGTCTCCTTTGGAGGCACTGATCTCCGCGTACCTCTGGAGTTTTCAAAGGATGTGAGGCCTCCGGTCGCGATGAGGTGGGGAACTAGTTCTTTTTCTGTGGTCTCCACAGGGGAGTCAGAAATCCTTTCGTCTTGGGAGATGCAAGACAAGCCTGCATTGAAGTCACTGCAGGGATATCCGGCCTTATTTCGAGTCAGGGCAGCGCGGTGTCCATTCCACTTGAGGCCGCAAATCAGGGTCCCTCTCACATACCTAGAGCTGAGAGAAGCCTCCTCTTGAGGTGCTTGTGGTAAGGTGGTATTCCTCTGGAGTCGAAGCCAGGGACTAACCGCTCAACTCGAGTTGAATTTTGGTCCACGGAGCTCTTTTGTGTGGCTACAGTGACCTCAGGATCCCTCTACCTTGAAACAGTGTTCTTGGGGTTTCTCTGGAGTGCCATCAAGGAAATCAAGGCTCCTTTCATGTGTGATGTGCAACACGGAATTGCTCTGCACGCAGTGCAGGGGAATCGGGCCTCATCTCGCGGCGAGGGGGAAGTCTCATGGTTTTTCTCGAGTTGCGGCGGGAACCTGGGCTATATTCTCGAGTTATGACGGGGATGGCCCTTCCACCCAGGTGTTTGCTCAGCGACGGCAGGACTCCTGCCTAGTTGCGAGGGACAACTCGGGATTCTCCTCGAGGCTTGGCAGGACAATTGGGACGCCTCTCCAGCTGAGGCGGGAGACCAAGGCTCCCTTTCCACGTGCCACAGGAATCCTGGGACTCCTATCAAGTTTCACGAGGAGTCAGGCATCGTCTCCTTTGGAGGCACTGATCTCCGCGTACCTCTGGAGTTTTCAAAAGAGGTGAGGCCTCCGGTCGCGATGAGGTGGGGACGTAGGTCTTTCTCTGTGGTCTCCACAAGGGATTCAGACATCCTTTCATCTTGGGAGATGGAAGACGAGCCTGCATTCAAGTCACCGCAGGGATATCCGGCCTTATATCGAATCAGGGCATCGCGGTGTCCATTTCACTTGAGGCCGCAAAATCAGGGTCCCTCTCACATACCTAGAGCTGAGAAAAGCCTCCTCTTGAGGTGCTTGTGGTAAGGTGGTATTCCTCTGGAGTCGAAGCCAGGGACTAACATCTCAACTCGAGTTGATTTTTGGTCCACGGACTCTTTTGTGTGGCTACAGTGACCTCAGGATCCCTCTACCTTGAAACAGTGTTCTTGGGGTTTCTCTGGAGTGCCATCAAGGAATTCAAGGCTCCTTTGATGTGTGATGTGCAAGACGGAATTGCTCTGCACGCAGTGCAGGGGAATCGGGCCTCATCTCGCAGCGAAGTAGAAGTCTCATGGTTTTTCTCGAGTTGCGGCGGGAACCTGGGGTATATTCTCGAGGTACGACGGGGATGGCCCTTCCACCCACGTGTTTGTTCAGCGACGTCAGGACTCCTGCCTAGTTGCGAGGGACAACTCGGGATTCTCCTCGAGGCTTGGCAGGGCAATTGGGACGCCTCTCCAGCTGAGGCGGTAGACCAAGGGTCCCTTTCCACGTGCCACAGGAATCCTGGGACTCCTATCAAGTTTCACGAGGAGTCAGGCATCGTCTCCTTTGGAGGCACTGATCTACGCGTACCTCTGGAATTTTCAAAGGATGTGAGGCCTCCGGTCGCGATGAGGTGGGGAACTAGGTCTTTCTCTGTGGTCTCCACAGGGGATTCAGACATCCTTTCGTCTTGGGAGATGCAAGACGAGCCTGCATTCAAGTCCCTGCAGGGATATCCGGCCTTATTTCGAGTCAGGGCATCGCGGTGTCCATTCCACTTGAGGCCGCAAACTCAGGGTCCCTCTCACATACCTAGAGCTGAGAGAAGCCTCCTCTTGAGGTGCTTGTGATAAGGTGGTATTCCTCTGGAGTCGAAGCCAGGGACTAACCTCTCATCTCGCGTTGATTCATGGTCCACGGAGCTCTTTCGTGCTGCTACAGGGACGTCAGGATCCCTCCAGCCTTGAAACAGTGTTCTTGGGGTTTCTCTGGAGTGCCATCAAGGAAATCAAGGCTCCTTTCATGTGTGATGTGCAACACGGAATTGCTCTGCACGCACTGCCGGGGAATCGGGCCTCATCTCGCGGCGAGGGGGAAGTCTCATGGGTTTTCTCGAGTTGCGGCGGGAACCTGGGGTATATTCTCGAGTTACGACGGGGATGGCCCTTCCACCCACGTGTTTGTTCAGCGACGTCAGGACTCCTGCCTAGTTGCGAGGGGCAACTCGGGATTCTCCTCGAGGCTTGGCAGGGCAATTGGGACGCCTCTCCAGCTGAGGCGGGAGACCAAGGGTCCCTTTCACGTGCCACAGGAATCCTGGGACTCCTATCAAGTTTCACGAGGAGTCAGGCATCGTCTCCTTTGGAGGCACTGATCTCCGCATACCTCTGGAGTTTTCAAAGGATGTGAGGCCCCCGGTCGCGATGAGGTGGGGAACTAGGTCTTTCTCTGTGGTCTCCACAGGGGATTCAGACATCCTTTCGTCTTGGGAGATGCAAGACGAGCCTGCATTCAAGTCACTGCAGGGATATCCGGCCTTATTTCGAGTCAGGGCATCGCGGTCTCCATTCCACTTGAGGCCGCAAACTCAGGGTCCCTCTCACATACATAGAGCTGAGAGAAGCCTCCTCTTGAGGTGGTTGTGGTTAGGTGGTATTCCTCTGGAGTCGAAGTTAGGGACTAACCTCTCATCTCGAGATGATTTTTGGTCCACAGAGTTCTTTCGTGTGGCTACAGTGACCTCAGGATCCCTCTAGCCTTGCAACAGTGCTCTTGGGGTTTCTCTGGAGTGCCATCAAGGAAATCAAGGCTCCTTTCATGTGTCATGTGCAACACGGAATTGCTCTGCACGCAGTGCAGTGGAATCGGGCCTCATCTCGCGGCGCGGCGAAAGTCTCATGGTTTTTTTCGAGTTGCAACGGGAATCTGGGGTATATTCTCGAGTTACGACGGGGATGGCCCTTCCACACACGTGTTAGTTCAGCGACGGCAGGACTCCTGCCTAGTTGCGAGGGACAACTCGGGATTCTCCTCGAGGCTTGGCAGGGCAATTGGGACGCCTCTCCAGCTGAGGCGGGAGACCAAGGGTCCCTTTCCACGTGCCACAGGAATCCTGGGACTCCTATCAAGGTTCACGAGGAGGCAGGCATCGTCTCCTTTGGAGGCACTGATCTCCGCGTACCTCTGGAGTTTTCAAAGGATGTGAGGCCTCCGGTCGCGATGAGGTGGGGAACTAGGTCTTTCTCTGTGGTCTCCACAGGGGATTCAGACATCCTTTCGTCTTGGGAGATGCAAGACGAGCCTGCATTCAAGTCACTGCAGGGATATCCGGCCTTATTGCGCGTCAGGGCATCACAGTGTCCATTGCACTTGAGGCCGCAAACTCAGGGTCCCTCTCACATACCTAGAGCTGAGAGAAGCCTCCTCTTGAGGTGCTTGTGGTAAGGTGGTATTCCTCTGGAGTCGAAGCCAGGGACTAACCTCTCATCTCGAGTTGATTCTTGGTCCACGGAGCTCTTTCATTTTGCTACAGTGACCTCAGGATCCCTCTAGCCTTGAAACAGTGTTCTTGGGGTTTCTCTGGAGTGCCATCAAGGAAATCAAGGCTCCTTTCATGTGTGATGTGCAACACGGAAATCCTCTGCACGCAGTGCAGGGGAATCGGGCCTCATCTCGCGGCGAGGGGGAAGTCTCATGGTTTTTCGCGAGTTGCGGCGGGAACCTGGGGTATATTCTCGAGTTACGTCGGGGATGGCCCTTCCACCCACGTGTTTGTTCAGCGACGTCAGGACTCCTGCCTAGTTGTGAGGGACAACTCGGGATTCTCCTCGAGGCTTGGCAGGGCAATTGGGACGCCTCTCCAGCTGAGGCGGTAGACCAAGTGTCCCTTTCCACGTGCCACAGGAATCCTGGGTCTCCTATCAAGTTTCACGAGGAGTCAGGCATCGTCTCCTTTGGAGGCACTGTTCTCCGTGTACCTCTGGAGTTTTCAAAGGATGTGAGGCCTCCGGTCGCGATGAGGTGGGGAAGTAGGTTTTCTCTGTGGTCTCCACAGGGTATTCAGACATCCTTTCATCTTGGGAGATGCATGACGAGCCTGCATTCAAGTCACTGCAGGGATATCCGGCCTTATTTTGAGTCAGAGCATCGCGGTGTCCATTCCACTTGAGGCCGCAAACTCAGGATCCCTCTCACATACCTAGAGCTGAGAGAAGCCTCCTGTTGAGGTGCTTGTGGTAAGGTGGTATTCCTCTGGAGTCGAAGCCAGGGACTAACCTCTCATCTCGAGTTGATTTTTGGTCCACGGAGCTCTTTCGTGTTGCTACAGTGACCTCAGTTTCCCTCTATCCTTGAAACAGTGTTCTTGGGGTTTCTCTGGAGTGCCATCAAGGAAATCAAGGCTCCTTTCATGTGGGATGTGCAACACGGAATTGCTCTGCACGCAGTGCACGGTATCGGGCATCATTTTGCAGCGAGGGGGAAGTCTCATGGTTTTTCTCGAGTTGCTGTCGGAACCTGGGGTATATTCTCGAGTTACGACGGGGATGGCCCTTCCACCCACGTGTTTGTTTAGCCACGTCAGGACTCCTGCCTAGTTGCGAGGGACAACTCGGGATTCTCCTCGAGTCTTGGCAGGGCAATTGCGAAGCCTCTCCAGCTGAGACGGGAGACCAAGGGTCTCTTTCCACGTTCCACAGGAATCCTGGGACTCCTATCAAGTTTCACGAGGAGTCAGGCATCGTCTCCTTTGGAGGCACTGATCTCCGCGTACCTCTGGAGTTTTCAAAGGATGTGAGGCCTCCGGTCGTGATGAAGTGGGGAACTAGGTCTGTCTCTGTGGTCTCCACAGGGGTTTCAGATATCCTTTCATCTTGGGAGATGGAAGACGAGCCTGCATTCAAGTCACTGCAGGGATATCCGGCCTTATTTCGAGTCAGGCCATCGCGGTGTCCATTCCACTTAAGGCCGCAAACTCATAGTCCCTCTCACATATCTAGAGCTGAGAGAAGCCTCCTCTTGAGGTGCTTGTGGTAAGGTGGTATTCCTCTGGAGTCGAAGCCAGGGACTAACCTCTCATCTCGAGTTGATTTTTGGTCCACGGAGCTCTTTCTTGTTGCTACAGTGACCTCATGAACCCTCTAGACTTGAAACAGTGTTCTTGGGGTTTCTCTGGAGTGCCATCAAGGAAAACAAGGCTCCTTTCATATGTGATGTGCAACACGGTATTGCTCTGCCCACAGTGCAGGGGATTCGGGCCTCATCTCGCCGCGAGGGGGAAGTCTCATGGTTTTTCTCGAGTTGCGGCGGGAACCTGGGGTATATTCTCGAGTTACGACGGGGATGGCCCTTCCACCCACGTGTTTGTTCAGCGACGTCAGGACTCCTGCCTAGTTGCGAGGGACAACTCGGGATTCTCCTCGAGGCTTGGCAGGGCAATTGGGATGCCTCTCCAGCTGAGGCGGTAGACCAAGGGTCCCTTTCCACGTGCCACAGGAATCCTGGGACTCCTATCAAGTTTCACGAGGAGTCAGGCATCGTCTCCTTTGGAGGCACTGATCTCCGCGTACCTCTGGAATTTTCAAAGGATGTGAGGCCTCCGGTCGCGATGAGGTGGGGAAGTAGGTTTTCTCTGTGGTCTCCACAGGGGATTCAGACATCCTTTCAGCTTGGGAGATGCAAGACGAGGCTGCATTCAAGTCACTGCAGGGATATTCGGCCTTATTTCGAGTCAGGGCATCGCGGTCTCCATTCCACTTGAGGCCGCAAACTCGCGGTCCTCTCTCACATATCTAGAGCTGAGAGAAGCCTCCTCTTGAGGTGCTTGTGGTAAGGTGGTATTCCTCTGGAGTCGAACCCAGGGACTAACCTCTCAACTCGAGTTGAATTTTGGTCCACGGACCTCTTTTGTGTGGCTACAGTGACCTCAGGATCCCTCAACCTTGAAACAGTGTTCTTGGGGTTTCTCTGGAGTGCCATCAAGGAAATCAAGGCTCCTTTCATGTGTGATGTGCAACACGGAATTGCTCTGCACGCAGTGCAGGGGAATCGGGCCTCATCTCGCGGCGAGGGGGAAGTCTCATGGTTTTTCTCGAGTTGCGGCGGGAACCTGGGCTATATTCTCGAGTTACGACGGGGATGGCCCTTCCACCCACGTGTTTGCTCAGCGACGGCAGGACTCCTGCCTAGTTGCGAGGGACAACTCGGGATTCTCCTCGAGGCTTGGCAGGACAATTGGGACGCCTCTCCAGCTGAGGCGGGAGACCAAGGTTCCCTTTCCACGTGCCACAGGAATCCTGGGACTCCTATCAAGTTTCACGAGGAGTCAGGCATCGTCTCCTTTGGAGGCACTGATCTCCGCGTACCTCTGGAGTTTTCAAAAGATGGCAGGCCTCCGGTCTCGATGAGGTGGAGACGTAGGTCTTTCTCTGTGGTCTCCACAAGGGATTCAGACATCCTTTCATCTTGGGAGATGCAAGACGAGCCTGCATTCAAGTCACCGCAGGGATATCCGGCCTTATATCGAGTCAGGGCATCGCGGTGTCCATTTCACTTGAGGCCGCAAAATCAGGGTCCCTCTCACATACCTAGAGCTGAGAGAATCCTCCTCTTGAGGTGCTTGTGGTAAGGTGGTATTCCTCTGGAGTCGAAGCCAGGGACTAACCTCTCATCTCGAGTTGATTTTTGGTCCACGGAGTTCTTTCGTGTTGCTACAGTGACCTCAGTTTCCCTCTATCCTTGAAACAGTGTTCTTGGGGTTTCTCTGGAGTGCCATCAAGGAAATCAAGGCTCCTTTCATGTGGGATGTGCAACACGGAATTGCTCTGCACGCAGTGCACGGTATCGGGCATCATTTTGCAGCGAGGGGGAAGTCTCATGTTTTTTCTCGAGTTGCTGTCGGAACCTGGGGTATATTCTCGAGTTACGACGGGGATGGCCCTTCCACCCACGTGTTTGTTTAGCCACGTCAGGACTCCTGCCTAGTTGCGAGGGACAACTCGGGATTCTCCTCGAGTCTTGGCAGGGCAATTGCGATGCCTCTCCAGCTGAGACGGGCGACCAAGGGTCTCTTTCCACGTTCCACAGGAATCGTGGGACTCCTATCAAGTTTCACGAGGAGTCAGGCATCGTCTCCTTTGGAGGCACTGATCTCCGCGTACCTCTGGAGTTTTCAAAGGATGTGAGGCCTCCGGTCGCGATGAAGTGGGGAACTAGGTCTGTCTCTGTGGTCTCCACAGGGGTTTCAGATATCCTTTCATCTTGGGAGATGGAAGACGAGCCTGCATTCAAGTCACTGCAGGGATATCCGGCCTTATTTCGAGTCAGGCCATCGCGGTGTCCATTCCACTTAAGGCCGCAAACTCATGGTCCCTCTCACATATCTAGAGCTGAGAGAAGCCTCCTCTTGAGGTGCTTGTGGTAAGGTGGTATTCCTCTGGAGTCGAAGCCAGGGACTAACCTCTCATCTCGAGTTGATTTTTGGTCCACGGAGCTCTTTCTTGTTGCTACAGTGACCTCATGAACCCTCTAGACTTGAAACAGTGTTCTTGGGGTTTCTCTGGAGTGCCATCAAGGAAATCAAGGCTCCTTTCATGTGTGATGTGCAACACGGTATTGCTCTGACCACAGTGCAGGGGATTCGGGCCTCATCTCGCCGCGAGGGGGAAGTCTCATGGTTTTTCTCGAGTTGCGGCGGGAACCTGGGGTATATTCTCGAGTTACGACGGGGATGGCCCTTCCACCCACGTGTTTGTTCAGCGACGTCAGGACTCCTGCCTAGTTGCGAGGGACAACTCGGGATTCTCCTCGAGGGTTGGCAGGGCAATTGGGATGCCTCTCCAGCTGAGGCGGTAAACCAAGGGTCCCTTTCCACGTGCCACAGGAATCCTGGGACTCCTATCAAGTTTCACGAGGAGTCAATCATCGTCTCCTTTGGAGGCACTGATCTCCGCGTACCTCTGGAATTTTCAAAGGATGTGAGGCCTCCGGTCGCGATGAGGTGGGGAAGTAGGTTTTCTCTGTGGTCTCCACAGGGGATTCAGACATCCTTTCGTCTTGGGAGATGCAAGACGAGCCTGCATTCAACTCACTGCAGGGATATCCGGCCTTATTTCGAGTCAGGGCATCGCGGTGTCCATTCCACTTGAGGCCGCAAAATCAGGGTCCCTCTCACATATCTAGAGCTGAGAGAAGCTTCCTCTTGAGGTACTTGTAGTAAGGTGGTATTTCTCTGGAGTCGAAGCCAGGGACTAACCTCTCATCTCGAGTTGATTTTTGGTCCACAGAGCTCTTTCGAGTTGCTACAGTGACCTCAGGATCCCTCTAGCCTTGAAACAGTGTTCTTGGGGTTTCTCTGGAGTGCCATCAAGGAAATCAAGGCTCCTTTCGTGTGTGATGTGCAACACGGAATTGCTCTGCACACAGTGCAGGGGAATCGGGCCTCATTTTGCGGCGAGGGAGAAGTCAATGGTTTTTCTCGAGTTGCGCCGGGAACCTGGGCTATATTCTCGAGTTACGACGGGGATGGCCCTTCCACCCACGTGTTTCTTCAGCGACGTCAGGACTCCTGCCTAGTTGCGAGGGACAACTCGGGATTCTCCTCGAGGCTTGGCAGGGCAATTGGGACGCCTCTCCAGCTGAGGCGGGAGACCAAGGGTCCCTTTCCACGTGCCACAGGAATCCTGGGACTCCTATCAAGTTTCACGAGGAGTCAGGCATCGTCTCCTTTGGAGGCACTGATCTCCGCGTACCTCTGGAGTTTTCAAAGGATGTGAGGCCTCCGGTCGCGATGAGGTGGGGAAGTAGGTTTTCTTTGTGGTCTCCACAGGGGATTCAGATATCCTTTCGTCTTGGGAGACGCAAGACGAGCCTGCATTCAAGTCACTGCAGGGATATTCGGCCTTATTTCGAGTCAGGGCATCGCGGTGTCCATTCCACTTGAGGCCGCAAACTCAGGGTTCCTCTCACATATGTAGAGCTGGGAGAAGCCTCCTCTTGAGGTGCTTGTGGTAAGGTAGTATTCCTCTGGAGTCCAAGCCAGGGACTAACCTCTCAACTCGAGTTGATTTTTGGTCCACGGAGCTCTTTTGTGTGGCTACAGTGATCTCAGGATCCCTCTACCTTGAAACAGGGTTCTTGGGGTTTCTCTGGAGTGCCATCAAGGAAATCAAGGCTCCTTTGATGTTTGATGTGCAAGACGGAATTGCTCTGCACGCACTGCAGGGGAATCGGGCCTCATCTCGCGGCGAGGGAGAAGTCTCATGGTTTTTGTCAAGTTGCGGCGGAAACCTGGGGTATATTCTTGAGTTACGTTGGGGATGGCCCTTCCACACACGTGCTTGTTCAGCGACGTCAGGACTCCTGCCTAGTTGCGAGGGACAACTCGGGATTCTCCTCGAGGCTTGGCAGGGCAATTGGGACGCCTCTCCAGGTGAGGCGGGAGACCAAGTGTCCCTTTCCCCGTGCCACAGGAATCCTGGGACTCCTATCAAGTTTCACGAGGAGTCAGGCATCGTCTCCTTTGGAGGCACTGATCTCCGCGTACCTCTGGAGTTTTCAAAGGATGTGAGGCCTCCGGTCGCGATGAGGTGGGGAACTAGTTCTTTTTCTGTGGTCTCCACAGGGGAGTCAGAAATCCTTTCGTCTTGGGAGATGCAAGACAAGCCTGCATTGAAGTCACTGCAGGGATATCCGGCCTTATTTCGAGTCAGGGCAGCGCGGTGTCCATTCCACTTGAGGCCGCAAATCAGGGTCCCTCTCACATACCTAGAGCTGAGAGAAGCCTCCTCTTGAGGTGCTTGTGGTAAGGTGGTATTCCTCTGGAGTCGAAGCCAGGGACTAACCGCTCAACTCGAGTTGAATTTTGGTCCACGGAGCTCTTTTGTGTGGCTACAGTGACCTCAGGATCCCTCTACCTTGAAACAGTGTTCTTGGGGTTTCTCTGGAGTGCCATCAAGGAAATCAAGGCTCCTTTCATGTGTGATGTGCAACACGGAATTGCTCTGCACGCAGTGCAGGGGAATCGGGCCTCATCTCGCGGCGAGGGGGAAGTCTCATGGTTTTTCTCGAGTTGCGGCGGGAACCTGGGCTATATTCTCGAGTTATGACGGGGATGGCCCTTCCACCCAGGTGTTTGCTCAGCGACGGCAGGACTCCTGCCTAGTTGCGAGGGACAACTCGGGATTCTCCTCGAGGCTTGGCAGGACAATTGGGACGCCTCTCCAGCTGAGGCGGGAGACCAAGGCTCCCTTTCCACGTGCCACAGGAATCCTGGGACTCCTATCAAGTTTCACGAGGAGTCAGGCATCGTCTCCTTTGGAGGCACTGATCTCCGCGTACCTCTGGAGTTTTCAAAAGAGGTGAGGCCTCCGGTCGCGATGAGGTGGGGACGTAGGTCTTTCTCTGTGGTCTCCACAAGGGATTCAGACATCCTTTCATCTTGGGAGATGGAAGACGAGCCTGCATTCAAGTCACCGCAGGGATATCCGGCCTTATATCGAATCAGGGCATCGCGGTGTCCATTTCACTTGAGGCCGCAAAATCAGGGTCCCTCTCACATACCTAGAGCTGAGAAAAGCCTCCTCTTGAGGTGCTTGTGGTAAGGTGGTATTCCTCTGGAGTCGAAGCCAGGGACTAACATCTCAACTCGAGTTGATTTTTGGTCCACGGACTCTTTTGTGTGGCTACAGTGACCTCAGGATCCCTCTACCTTGAAACAGTGTTCTTGGGGTTTCTCTGGAGTGCCATCAAGGAATTCAAGGCTCCTTTGATGTGTGATGTGCAAGACGGAATTGCTCTGCACGCAGTGCAGGGGAATCGGGCCTCATCTCGCAGCGAAGTAGAAGTCTCATGGTTTTTCTCGAGTTGCGGCGGGAACCTGGGGTATATTCTCGAGGTACGACGGGGATGGCCCTTCCACCCACGTGTTTGTTCAGCGACGTCAGGACTCCTGCCTAGTTGCGAGGGACAACTCGGGATTCTCCTCGAGGCTTGGCAGGGCAATTGGGACGCCTCTCCAGCTGAGGCGGTAGACCAAGGGTCCCTTTCCACGTGCCACAGGAATCCTGGGACTCCTATCAAGTTTCACGAGGAGTCAGGCATCGTCTCCTTTGGAGGCACTGATCTACGCGTACCTCTGGAATTTTCAAAGGATGTGAGGCCTCCGGTCGCGATGAGGTGGGGAACTAGGTCTTTCTCTGTGGTCTCCACAGGGGATTCAGACATCCTTTCGTCTTGGGAGATGCAAGACGAGCCTGCATTCAAGTCCCTGCAGGGATATCCGGCCTTATTTCGAGTCAGGGCATCGCGGTGTCCATTCCACTTGAGGCCGCAAACTCAGGGTCCCTCTCACATACCTAGAGCTGAGAGAAGCCTCCTCTTGAGGTGCTTGTGATAAGGTGGTATTCCTCTGGAGTCGAAGCCAGGGACTAACCTCTCATCTCGCGTTGATTCATGGTCCACGGAGCTCTTTCGTGCTGCTACAGGGACGTCAGGATCCCTCCAGCCTTGAAACAGTGTTCTTGGGGTTTCTCTGGAGTGCCATCAAGGAAATCAAGGCTCCTTTCATGTGTGATGTGCAACACGGAATTGCTCTGCACGCACTGCCGGGGAATCGGGCCTCATCTCGCGGCGAGGGGGAAGTCTCATGGGTTTTCTCGAGTTGCGGCGGGAACCTGGGGTATATTCTCGAGTTACGACGGGGATGGCCCTTCCACCCACGTGTTTCTTCAGCGACGTCAGGACTCCTGCCTAGTTGCGAGGGACAACTCGGGATTCTCCTCGAGGCTTGGCAGGGCAATTGGGACGCCTCTCCAGCTGAGGCGGGAGACCAAGGGTCCCTTTCACGTGCCACAGGAATCCTGGGACTCCTATCAAGTTTCACGAGGAGTCAGGCATCGTCTCCTTTGGAGGCACTGATCTCCGCATACCTCTGGAGTTTTCAAAGGATGTGAGGCCCCCGGTCGCGATGAGGTGGGGAACTAGGTCTTTCTCTGTGGTCTCCACAGGGGATTCAGACATCCTTTCGTCTTGGGAGATGCAAGACGAGCCTGCATTCAAGTCACTGCAGGGATATCCGGCCTTATTTCGAGTCAGGGCATCGCGGTCTCCATTCCACTTGAGGCCGCAAACTCAGGGTCCCTCTCACATACATAGAGCTGAGAGAAGCCTCCTCTTGAGGTGGTTGTGGTTAGGTGGTATTCCTCTGGAGTCGAAGTTAGGGACTAACCTCTCATCTCGAGATGATTTTTGGTCCACAGAGTTCTTTCGTGTGGCTACAGTGACCTCAGGATCCCTCTAGCCTTGCAACAGTGCTCTTGGGGTTTCTCTGGAGTGCCATCAAGGAAATCAAGGCTCCTTTCATGTGTCATGTGCAACACGGAATTGCTCTGCACGCAGTGCAGTGGAATCGGGCCTCATCTCGCGGCGCGGCGAAAGTCTCATGGTTTTTTTCGAGTTGCAACGGGAATCTGGGGTATATTCTCGAGTTACGACGGGGATGGCCCTTCCACACACGTGTTAGTTCAGCGACGGCAGGACTCCTGCCTAGTTGCGAGGGACAACTCGGGATTCTCCTCGAGGCTTGGCAGGGCAATTGGGACGCCTCTCCAGCTGAGGCGGGAGACCAAGGGTCCCTTTCCACGTGCCACAGGAATCCTGGGACTCCTATCAAGGTTCACGAGGAGGCAGGCATCGTCTCCTTTGGAGGCACTGATCTCCGCGTACCTCTGGAGTTTTCAAAGGATGTGAGGCCTCCGGTCGCGATGAGGTGGGGAACTAGGTCTTTCTCTGTGGTCTCCACAGGGGATTCAGACATCCTTTCGTCTTGGGAGATGCAAGACGAGCCTGCATTCAAGGCATTGCAGGGATATCCGGCCTTATTTCGACTCAGGGCATCGCGGTGTCCATTCCACTTGAGGCCGCAAACTCAGGGTCCCTCTCACATACCTAGAGCTGAGAGAAGCCTCCTCTTGAGGTGCTTGTGGTAAGGTGGTATTCCTCTGGAGTCGAAGCCAGGGACTAACCTCTCATCTCGCGTTGATTCATGGTCCACGGAGCTCTTTCGTGCTGCTACAGGGACGTCAGGATCCCTCCAGCCTTGAAACAGTGTTCTTGGGGTTTCTCTGGAGTGCCATCAAGGAAATCAAGGCTCCTTTCATGTGTGATGTGCAACACGGAATTGCTCTGCACGCACTGCCGGGGAATCGGGCCTCATCTCGCGGCGAGGGGGAAGTCTCATGGGTTTTCTCGAGTTGCGGCGGGAACCTGGGGTATATTCTCGAGTTACGACGGGGATGGCCCTTCCACCCACGTGTTTCTTCAGCGACGTCAGGACTCCTGCCTAGTTGCGAGGGACAACTCGGGATTCTCCTCGAGGCTTGGCAGGGCAATTGGGACGCCTCTCCAGCTGAGGCGGGAGACCAAGGGTCCCTTTCACGTGCCACAGGAATCCTGGGACTCCTATCAAGTTTCACGAGGAGTCAGGCATCGTCTCCTTTGGAGGCACTGATCTCCGCATACCTCTGGAGTTTTCAAAGGATGTGAGGCCCCCGGTCGCGATGAGGTGGGGAACTAGGTCTTTCTCTGTGGTCTCCACAGGGGATTCAGACATCCTTTCGTCTTGGGAGATGCAAGACGAGCCTGCATTCAAGTCACTGCAGGGATATCCGGCCTTATTTCGAGTCAGGGCATCGCGGTCTCCATTCCACTTGAGGCCGCAAACTCAGGGTCCCTCTCACATACATAGAGCTGAGAGAAGCCTCCTCTTGAGGTGGTTGTGGTTAGGTGGTATTCCTCTGGAGTCGAAGTTAGGGACTAACCTCTCATCTCGAGATGATTTTTGGTCCACAGAGTTCTTTCGTGTGGCTACAGTGACCTCAGGATCCCTCTAGCCTTGCAACAGTGCTCTTGGGGTTTCTCTGGAGTGCCATCAAGGAAATCAAGGCTCCTTTCATGTGTCATGTGCAACACGGAATTGCTCTGCACGCAGTGCAGTGGAATCGGGCCTCATCTCGCGGCGCGGCGAAAGTCTCATGGTTTTTTTCGAGTTGCAACGGGAATCTGGGGTATATTCTCGAGTTACGACGGGGATGGCCCTTCCACACACGTGTTAGTTCAGCGACGGCAGGACTCCTGCCTAGTTGCGAGGGACAACTCGGGATTCTCCTCGAGGCTTGGCAGGGCAATTGGGACGCCTCTCCAGCTGAGGCGGGAGACCAAGGGTCCCTTTCCACGTGCCACAGGAATCCTGGGACTCCTATCAAGGTTCACGAGGAGGCAGGCATCGTCTCCTTTGGAGGCACTGATCTCCGCGTACCTCTGGAGTTTTCAAAGGATGTGAGGCCTCCGGTCGCGATGAGGTGGGGAACTAGGTCTTTCTCTGTGGTCTCCACAGGGGATTCAGACATCCTTTCGTCTTGGGAGATGCAAGACGAGCCTGCATTCAAGGCATTGCAGGGATATCCGGCCTTATTTCGACTCAGGGCATCGCGGTGTCCATTCCACTTGAGGCCGCAAACTCAGGGTCCCTCTCACATACCTAGAGCTGAGAGAAGCCTCCTCTTGAGGTGCTTGTGGTAAGGTGGTATTCCTCTGGAGTCGAAGCCAGGGACTAACCTCTCATCTCGCGTTGATTCATGGTCCACGGAGCTCTTTCGTGCTGCTACAGGGACGTCAGGATCCCTCCAGCCTTGAAACAGTGTTCTTGGGGTTTCTCTGGAGTGCCATCAAGGAAATCAAGGCTCCTTTCATGTGTGATGTGCAACACGGAATTGCTCTGCACGCACTGCCGGGGAATCGGGCCTCATCTCGCGGCGAGGGGGAAGTCTCATGGGTTTTCTCGAGTTGCGGCGGGAACCTGGGGTATATTCTCGAGTTACGACGGGGATGGCCCTTCCACCCACGTGTTTCTTCAGCGACGTCAGGACTCCTGCCTAGTTGCGAGGGACAACTCGGGATTCTCCTCGAGGCTTGGCAGGGCAATTGGGACGCCTCTCCAGCTGAGGCGGGAGACCAAGGGTCCCTTTCACGTGCCACAGGAATCCTGGGACTCCTATCAAGTTTCACGAGGAGTCAGGCATCGTCTCCTTTGGAGGCACTGATCTCCGCATACCTCTGGAGTTTTCAAAGGATGTGAGGCCCCCGGTCGCGATGAGGTGGGGAACTAGGTCTTTCTCTGTGGTCTCCACAGGGGATTCAGACATCCTTTCGTCTTGGGAGATGCAAGACGAGCCTGCATTCAAGTCACTGCAGGGATATCCGGCCTTATTTCGAGTCAGGGCATCGCGGTCTCCATTCCACTTGAGGCCGCAAACTCAGGGTCCCTCTCACATACATAGAGCTGAGAGAAGCCTCCTCTTGAGGTGGTTGTGGTTAGGTGGTATTCCTCTGGAGTCGAAGTTAGGGACTAACCTCTCATCTCGAGATGATTTTTGGTCCACAGAGTTCTTTCGTGTGGCTACAGTGACCTCAGGATCCCTCTAGCCTTGCAACAGTGCTCTTGGGGTTTCTCTGGAGTGCCATCAAGGAAATCAAGGCTCCTTTCATGTGTCATGTGCAACACGGAATTGCTCTGCACGCAGTGCAGTGGAATCGGGCCTCATCTCGCGGAGCGGCGAAAGTCTCATGGTTTTTTTCGAGTTGCAACGGGAATCTGGGGTATATTCTCGAGTTACGACGGGGATGGCCCTTCCACACACGTGTTAGTTCAGCGACGGCAGGACTCCTGCCTAGTTGCGAGGGACAACTCGGGATTCTCCTCGAGGCTTGGCAGGGCAATTGGGACGCCTCTCCAGCTGAGGCGGGAGACCAAGGGTCCCTTTCCACGTGCCACAGGAATCCTGGGACTCCTATCAAGGTTCACGAGGAGGCAGGCATCGTCTCCTTTGGAGGCACTGATCTCCGCGTACCTCTGGAGTTTTCAAAGGATGTGAGGCCTCCGGTCGCGATGAGGTGGGGAACTAGGTCTTTCTCTGTGGTCTCCACAGGGGATTCAGACATCCTTTCGTCTTGGGAGATGCAAGACGAGCCTGCATTCAAGGCATTGCAGGGATATCCGGCCTTATTTCGACTCAGGGCATCGCGGTGTCCATTCCACTTGAGGCCGCAAACTCAGGGTCCCTCTCACATACCTAGAGCTGAGAGAAGCCTCCTCTTGAGGTGCTTGTGGTAAGGTGGTATTCCTCTGGAGTCGAAGCCAGGGACTAACCTCTCATCTCGAGTTGATTCATGGTCCACGGAGCTCTATCGTGCTGCTACAGTGACCTCAGGATCCCTCTAGCCTTGAAACAGTGTTCTTGGGGTTTCTCTGGAGTGCCATCAAGGAAATCAAGGCTCCTTTCATATGTGATGTGCAACACGGAATTGCTCTGCACGCAGTGCAGGGGAATCGGGCCTCATCTCGCGGCGAGGGGGAAGTCTCATGGGTTTTCTCGAGTTGCGGCGGGAACCTGGGGTATATTCTCGAGTTACGACGGGGATGGCCCTTCCACCCACGTGTTTCTTCAGCGACGTCAGGACTCCTGCCTAGTTGCGAGGGACAACTCGGGATTCTCCTCGAGGCTTGGCAGGGCAATTGGGACGCCTCTCCAGCTGAGGCGGGAGACCAAGGGTCCCTTTCACGTGCCACAGGAATCCTGGGACTCCTATCAAGTTTCACGAGGAGTCAGGCATCGTCTCCTTTGGAGGCACTGATCTCCGCATACCTCTGGAGTTTTCAAAGGATGTGAGGCCCCCGGTCGCGATGAGGTGGGGAACTAGGTCTTTCTCTGTCGTCTCCACAGGGGATTCAGACATCCTTTCGTCTTGGGAGATGCAAGACGAGCCTGCATTCTAGTCACTGCAGGGATATCCGGCCTTATTTCGAGTCAGGGCTTCGCGGTGTCCATTCCACTTGAGGCCGCAAACTCAGGGTCCCTCTCACATACCTAGAGTTGAGAGAAGCCTCCTCTTGAGGTGCTTGTGGTAAGGTGGTATTCCTCTGGAGTCGAAGCCAGGGACTAACCTCTCATCTCGAGTTGATTTTTGGTCCACGGAGCTCTTTTGTGTTGCTACAGTGACCTCAGGATCCCTCTAGCCTTGAAACAGTGTTCTTGGGGTTTCTCTGGAGTGCCATCAAGGAAATCAAGGCTCCTTTCATGTGTGATGTGCAACACGGAATTGCTCTGCACGCAGTGCAGGGGAATCGGGCCTCATCTCGCGGCGAGGGGGAATTCTCATGGTTTTTCTCGAGTTGCGGCGGGAACCTGGGGTATATTCTCGAGTTACGATGGGGATGGCCCTTCCACACATGTATTTGTTCAGCGATGTCAGGACTCCTGCCTAGTTGCGAGGGACAACTCGGGATTCTCCTCGAGGCTTGACAGGGCAATTGGGACGCCTCTCCAGGTGAGGCGGGAGAACAAGGGTCCCTTTCCATGTTCCACAGGAATCCTGGGACTCCTATCAACTTTCATGAGGAGTCAGGCATCGTTTCCTTTGGAGGCACTGATCTCCGCGTACCTCTGGAGTTTTCAAAGGATGTGAGGCCTCCGGTCGCGATGAGGTGGGGAACTAGGTCTTTCTCTGTGGTATCCACAGAGGATTCAGACATCCTTTCGTCTTGGGAGAGACAAGACGAGCCTGCATTCTAGTCACTGCAGGGATATCCGGCCTTATTTCGAGTCAGGGCATTGCGGTGTCCATTCCACTTGAGGCTGCAATCTCAGGATCCCTCTCACATACCTAAAGCTGCGAGAAGCCTCCTCTTGAGGTGGTTGTGGTTAGGTGGTATTCCTCTGGAGTCGAAGTTAGGGACTAACCTCTCATCTCGAGATGATTTTTGGTCCACAGAGTTCTTTCGTGTGGCTACAGTGACCTCAGGATCCCTCTAGCCTTGCAACAGTGCTCTTGGGGCTTCTCTGGAGTGCCATGAAGGAAATCAAGGCTCCTTTCATGTGTGATGTGCAACACGGAATTTCTCTGCCCGCAGTGTAGGGGAATCGGGCCTCATCTCGTGGCGAGGGGAAAGTTTCATGGTTTATTTCGAGTTGCGGCGGGAACCTGGGCTATATTATCGAGTTACGATGGGAATGGCCCATCCACCCACGTGTTTGTTCAGCGACGGCAGGACTCCTGCCTAGTTGCGAGGGACAACTCGGGATTCTCCTCGAGGCTTGGCAGGGCAATTGGGATGCCTCTCCAGCTGAGGCGGGAGACGAAGTGTCCCTTTCCACGTGCCACAGGAATCCTGGGACTCCTATCAAGTTTCACGAGGAGTCAGGCATCCTCTCCTTTGGAGGCACTGATCTCCGCGTACCTCTGGAGTTTTCAAAGGATGTGAGGCCTTGGGTCGCGATGAGGTGGGGAACTAGGTCTTTCTCTGTGGTCTCCACAGGGGATTCAGACATCGTTTCGTCTTGGGAGATGCAAGACGAGCCTGCATTCAAGTCACTGCAGGGATATCCGGCCTTATTGCGCGTCAGGGCATCACAGTGTCCATTGCACTTGAGGCCGCAAACTCAGGGTCCCTCTCACATACCTAGAGCTGAGAGAAGCCTCCTCTTGAGGTGCTTGTGGTAAGGTGGTATTCCTCTGGAGTCGAAGCCAGGGACTAACCTCTCATCTCGAGTTGATTCTTGGTCCACGGAGCTCTTTCGTGTGGCTACAGTGACCTCAGGATCCCTCTAGCCTTGAAACAGTGTTCTTGGGGTTTCTCTGGAGTGCCATCAAGGAAATCAAGGCTCCTTTCATGTGTGATGTGAAACACGGAAATGCTCTGCACGCAGTGCAGGGGAATCGGGCCTCATCTCGCGGCGAGGGGTAAGTCTCATTGTTTTTCTCGAGTTGCGGCGGGAACCTGGGGTATATTCTCGAGTTACGACGGGGATGGCCCTTCCACCCACGTGTATGTTCAGTGACGGCAGGACTCCTGCCTAGTTGCGTGGGACAACTCGGGATTCTCCTCGAGGCTTGGCAGCGCAATTGGGACGCCTCTCCAGCTGAGGTGGGAGACCAAGGGTCCCTTTCCACGTGCCACAGGAATCCTGGGACTCCTATCAAGTTTCACGAGGAGTCAGGCATCGTCTCCTTTGGCGGCACTGATCTCTGCTTACCTCTGGAGTTTTCAAAGGATGTGAGGCCTCCGGTCGCGATGAGGTGGGGAACTAGGTCTTTCTCTGTGGTCTCCACAGGGGATTCAGACATCCTTTCGTCTTGGGAGATGCAAGACGAGCCTGCATTCAAGTCAAGGCAGGGATATCCGGCCTTATTTCGAGTCAGGGCATCACAGTGTCCATTCCACTTGAGGCCGCAAACTCAGGGTCCCTCTCACATACCTAGAGCTGAGAGAAGCCTCCTCTTGAGGTGCTTGTGGTAAGGTGGTATTCCTCTGGAGTCGAAGCCAGGGACTAACCTCTCATCTCGAGTTGATTTTTGGTCCACGGAGCTCTTTCGTGTGGCTACAGTGACCTCAGGATCCCTCTAGCCTTGAAACAGTGTTCTTGGGGTTTCTCTGGAGTGCCATCAAGGAAATCAAGGCTCCTTTCATGTGGGATGTGCAACACGGAATTGCTCTGCACGCAGTGCAGGGGAATCGGGCCTCATCTCGCGGCGAGGGGGAAGTCTCATGGTTTTTCTCGAGTTGCGGCGGGAACCTGGGGTATATTCTCGAGTTACGACGGGGATGGCCCTTCCACCCACGTGTTTGTTCAGCGACGTCAGGACTCCTGCCTAGTTGCGAGGGACAACTCGGGATTCTCCTCGAGGCTTGGCAGGGCAATTGGGACGCCTCTCCAGCTGAGGCGGGAGACCAAGGGTCCCTTTCCATGTTCCACAGGAATCCTGGGACTCCTATCAAGTTTCACGAGGAGTCAGGCATCGTCTCCTTTGGAGGCACTGATCTCCGCGTACCTCTGGAGTTTTCAAAGGATGTGAGGCCTCCGGTCGCGATGAGGTGGGGAACTAGGTCTTTCTCTGTGGTCTCCACAGGGGATTCAGACATCCTTTCGTCTTGGGAGATGCAAGACGAGCCTGCATTCTAGTCACTGCAGGGATATCCGGCCTTATTTCGAGTCAGGGCTTCGCGGTGTCCATTCCACTTGAGGCCGCAAACTCAGGGTCCCTCTCACATACCTAGAGTTGAGAGAAGCCTCCTCTTGAGGTGCTTGTGGTAAGGTGGTATTCCTCTGGAGTCGAAGCCAGGGACTAACCTCTCAACTCGAGTTGATTCTTGGTCCACGGAGCTCTTTTGTGTTGCTACAGTGACCTCAGGATCCCTCTAGCCTTGAAACAGTGTTCTTGGGGTTTCTCTGGAGTGCCATCAAGGAAATCAAGGCTCCTTTCATGTGTGATGTGCAACACGGAATTGCTCTGCATCCAGTGCAGGGGAATCGGGCCTCATCTCGCGGCGAGGGGGAATTCTCATGGTTTTTCTCGAGTTGCGGCGGGAACCTGGGGTATATTCTCGAGTTACGATGGGGATGGCCCTTCCACACATGTGTTTGTTCAGCGATGTCAGGACTCCTGCCTAGTTGCGAGGGACAACTCGGGATTCTCCTCGAGGCTTGGCAGGGCAATTGGGACGCCTCTCCAGGTGAGGCGGGAGAACAAGTGTCCCTTTCCATGTTCCACAGGAGTCCTGGGACTCCTATCAACTTTCATGAGGAGTCAGGCATCGTTTCCTTTGGAGGCACTGATCTCCGCGTACCTCTGGAGTTTTCAAAGGATGTGAGGCCTCCGGTCGCGATGAGGTGGGGAACTAGGTCTTTCTCTGTGGTATCCACAGAGGATTCAGACATCCTTTCGTCTTGGGAGAGACAAGACGAGCCTGCATTCTAGTCACTGCAGGGATATCCGGCCTTATTTCGAGTCAGGGCATTGCGGTGTCCATTCCACTTGAGGCTGCAATCTCAGGATCCCTCTCACATACCTAAAGCTGCGAGAAGCCTCCTCTTGAGGTGGTTGTGGTTAGGTGGTATTCCTCTGGAGTCGAAGTTAGGGACTAACCTCTCATCTCGAGATGATTTTTGGTCCATAGAGTTCTTTCGTGTGGCTACAGTGACCTCAGGATCCCTCTAGCCTTGCAACAGTGCTCTTGGGGTTTCTCTGGAGTGCCATGAAGGAAATCAAGGCTCCTTTCATGTGTGATGTGCAACACGGAATTTCTCTGCCCGCAGTGTAGGGGAATCGGGACTCATCTCGTGGCGAGGGGGAAGTTTCATGGTTTATTTCGAGTTGCGGCGGGAACCTGGGCTATATTATCGAGTTAAGATGGGAATGGCCCATCCACCCATGTGTTTGTTCAGAGACGTCAGGACTCCTGCCTAGTTGCGAGGGACAACTCGGGATTCTCCTCGAGGCTTGGCAGGACAATTGGGACGCCTCTCCAGCTGAGGCGGGAGACGAAGTGTCCCTTTCCACGTGCCACAGGAATCCTGGGACTCCTATCAAGTTTCCCGAGGAGTCAGGCATCCTCTTCTTTGGAGGCATTGATCTCCGCGTACCTCTGGAGTTTTCAAAGCATGTGAGGACTCGGGTCGCGATGAGGTGGGGAACTAGGTCTTTCTCTGTGGTCTCCACAGGGGATTCAGACATCCTTTCATCTTGGGAGATGGAAGACGAGCCTGCATTCAAGTCACTGCAGGGATATCCGGCCTTATTTCGAGTCAGGCCATCGCGGTGTCCATTCCACTTAAGGCCGCAAACTCATGGTCCCTCTCACATATCTAGAGCTGAGAGAAGCCTCCTCTTGAGGTGCTTGTGGTAAGGTGGTATTCCTCTGGAGTCGAAGCCAGGGACTAACCTCTCATCTCGAGTTGATTTTTGGTCCACGGAGCTCTTTCTTGTTGCTACAGTGACCTCATGAACCCTCTAGACTTGAAACAGTGTTCTTGGGGTTTCTCTGGAGTGCCATCAAGGAAAACAAGGCTCCTTTCATATGTGATGTGCAACACGGTATTGCTCTGCCCACAGTGCAGGGGATTCGGGCCTCATCTCGCCGCGAGGGGGAAGTCTCATGGTTTTTCTCGAGTTGCGGCGGGAACCTGGGGTATATTCTCGAGTTACGACGGGGATGGCCCTTCCACCCACGTGTTTGTTCAGCGACGTCAGGACTCCTGCCTAGTTGCGAGGGACAACTCGGGATTCTCCTCGAGGCTTGGCAGGGCAATTGGGATGCCTCTCCAGCTGAGGCGGTAGACCAAGGGTCCCTTTCCACGTGCCACAGGAATCCTGGGACTCCTATCAAGTTTCACGAGGAGTCAGGCATCGTCTCCTTTGGAGGCACTGATCTCCGCGTACCTCTGGAATTTTCAAAGGATGTGAGGCCTCCGGTCGCGATGAGGTGGGGAAGTAGGTTTTCTCTGTGGTCTCCACAGGGGATTCAGACATCCTTTCATCTTGGGAGATGCAAGACGAGGCTGCATTCAAGTCACTGCAGGGATATTCGGCCTTATTTCGAGTCAGGGCATCGCGGTCTCCATTCCACTTGAGGCCGCAAACTCGCGGTCCCTCTCACATATCTAGAGCTGAGAGAAGCCTCCTCTTGAGGTGCTTGTGGTAAGGTGGTATTCCTCTGGAGTCGAACCCAGGGACTAACCTCTCAACTCGAGTTGAATTTTGGTCCACGGACCCCTTTTGTGTGGCTACAGTGACCTCAGGATCCCTCAACCTTGAAACAGTGTTCTTGGGGTTTCTCTGGAGTGCCATCAAGGAAATCAAGGCTCCTTTCATGTGTGATGTGCAACACGGAATTGCTCTGCACGCAGTGCAGGGGAATCGGGCCTCATCTCGCGGCGAGGGGGAAGTCTCATGGTTTTTCTCGAGCTGCGGCGGGAACCTGGGCTATATTCTCGAGTTACGACGGGGATGGCCCTTCCACCCACGTGTTTGCTCAGCGACAGCAGGACTCCTGCCTAGTTGCGAGGGACAACTCGGGATTCTCCTCGAGGCTTGGCAGGACAATTGGGACGCCTCTCCAGCTGAGGCGGGAGACCAAGGTTCCCTTTCCACGTGCCACAGGAATCCTGGGACTCCTATCAAGTTTCACGAGGAGTCAGGCATCGTCTCCTTTGGAGGCACTGATCTCCGCGTACCTCTGGAGTTTTCAAAAGATGGCAGGCCTCCGGTCTCGATGAGGTGGAGACGTAGGTCTTTCTCTGTCGTCTCCACAAGGGATTCAGACATCCTTTCATCTTGGGAGATGCAAGACGAGCCTGCATTCAAGTCACCGCAGGGATATCCGGCCTTATATCGAGTCAGGGCATCGCGGTGTCCATTTCACTTGAGGCCGCAAAATCAGGGTCCCTCTCACATACCTAGAGCTGAGAGAATCCTCCTCTTGAGGTGCTTGTGGTAAGGTGGTATTCCTCTGGAGTCGAAGCCAGGGACTAACCTCTCATCTCGAGTTGATTTTTGGTCCACGGAGTTCTTTCGTGTTGCTACAGTGACCTCAGTTTCCCTCTATCCTTGAAACAGTGTTCTTGGGGTTTCTCTGGAGTGCCATCAAGGAAATCAAGGCTCCTTTCATGTGGGATGTGCAACACGGAATTGCTCTGCACGCAGTGCACGGTATCGGGCATCATTTTGCAGCGAGGGGGAAGTCTCATGTTTTTTCTCGAGTTGCTGTCGGAACCTGGGGTATATTCTCGAGTTACGACGGGGATGGCCCTTCCACCCACGTGTTTGTTTAGCCACGTCAGGACTCCTGCCTAGTTGCGAGGGACAACTCGGGATTCTCCTCGAGTCTTGGCAGGGCAATTGCGATGCCTCTCCAGCTGAGACGGGCGACCAAGGGTCTCTTTCCACGTTCCACAGGAATCCTGGGACTCCTATCAAGTTTCACGAGGAGTCAGGCATCGTCTCCTTTGGAGGCACTGATCTCCGCGTACCTCTGGAGTTTTCAAAGGATGTGAGGCCTCCGGTCGCGATGAAGTGGGGAACTAGGTCTGTCTCTGTGGTCTCCACAGGGGTTTCAGATATCCTTTCATCTTGGGAGATGGAAGACGAGCCTGCATTCAAGTCACTGCAGGGATATCCGGCCTTATTTCGAGTCAGGCCATCGCGGTGTCCATTCCACTTAAGGCCGCAAACTCATGGTCCCTCTCACATATCTAGAGCTGAGAGAAGCCTCCTCTTGAGGTGCTTGTGGTAAGGTGGTATTCCTCTGGAGTCGAAGCCAGGGACTAACCTCTCATCTCGAGTTGATTTTTGGTCCACGGAGCTCTTTCTTGTTGCTACAGTGACCTCATGAACCCTCTAGACTTGAAACAGTGTTCTTGGGGTTTCTCTGGAGTGCCATCAAGGAAATCAAGGCTCCTTTCATGTGTGATGTGCAACACGGTATTGCTCTGCCCACAGTGCAGGGGATTCGGGCCTCATCTCGCCGCGAGGGGGAAGTCTCATGGTTTTTCTCGAGTTGCGGCGGGAACCTGGGGTATATTCTCGAGTTACGACGGGGATGGCCCTTCCACCCACGTGTTTGTTCAGCGACGTCAGGACTCCTGCCTAGTTGCGAGGGACAACTCGGGATTCTCCTCGAGGGTTGGCAGGGCAATTGGGATGCCTCTCCAGCTGAGGCGGTAAACCAAGGGTCCCTTTCCACGTGCCACAGGAATCCTGGGACTCCTATCAAGTTTCACGAGGAGTCAATCATCGTCTCCTTTGGAGGCACTGATCTCCGCGTACCTCTGGAATTTTCAAAGGATGTGAGGCCTCCGGTCGCGATGAGGTGGGGAAGTAGGTTTTCTCTGTGGTCTCCACAGGGGATTCAGACATCCTTTCGTCTTGGGAGATGCAAGACGAGCCTGCATTCAACTCACTGCAGGGATATCCGGCCTTATTTCGAGTCAGGGCATCGCGGTGTCCATTCCACTTGAGGCCGCAAAATCAGGGTCCCTCTCACATATCTAGAGCTGAGAGAAGCTTCCTCTTGAGGTACTTGTAGTAAGGTGGTATTCCTCTGGAGTCGAAGCCAGGGACTAACCTCTCATCTCGAGTTGATTTTTGGTCCACAGAGCTCTTTCGAGTTGCTACAGTGACCTCAGGATCCCTCTAGCCTTGAAACAGTGTTCTTGGGGTTTCTCTGGAGTGCCATCAAGGAAATCAAGGCTCCTTTCGTGTGTGATGTGCAACACGGAATTGCTCTGCACACAGTACAGGGGAATCGGGCCTCATTTTGCGGCGAGGGAGAAGTCAATGGTTTTTCTCGAGTTGCGCCGGGAACCTGGGCTATATTCTCGAGTTACGACGGGGATGGCCCTTCCACCCACGTGTTTCTTCAGCGACGTCAGGACTCCTGCCTAGTTGCGAGGGACAACTCGGGATTCTCCTCGAGGCTTGGCAGGGCAATTGGGACGCCTCTCCAGCTGAGGCGGGAGACCAAGGGTCCCTTTCCACGTGCCACAGGAATCCTGGGACTCCTATCAAGTTTCACGAGGAGTCAGGCATCGTCTCCTTTGGAGGCACTGATCTCCGCGTACCTCTGGAGTTTTCAAAGGATGTGAGGCCTCCGGTCGCGATGAGGTGGGGAAGTAGGTTTTCTTTGTGGTCTCCACAGGGGATTCAGATATCCTTTCGTCTTGGGAGACGCAAGACGAGCCTGCATTCAAGTCACTGCAGGGATATTCGGCCTTATTTCGAGTCAGGGCATCGCGGTGTCCATTCCACTTGAGGCCGCAAACTCAGGGTTCCTCTCACATATGTAGAGCTGGGAGAAGCCTCCTCTTGAGGTGCTTGTGGTAAGGTAGTATTCCTCTGGAGTCCAAGCCAGGGACTAACCTCTCAACTCGAGTTGATTTTTGGTCCACGGAGCTCTTTTGTGTGGCTACAGTGATCTCAGGATCCCTCTACCTTGAAACAGGGTTCTTGGGGTTTCTCTGGAGTGCCTTCAAGGAAATCAAGGCTCCTTTGATGTTTGATGTGCAAGACGGAATTGCTCTGCACGCACTGCAGGGGAATCGGGCCTCATCTCGCGGCGAGGGAGAAGTCTCATGGTTTTTGTCAAGTTGCGGCGGAAACCTGGGGTATATTCTTGAGTTACGTTGGGGATGGCCCTTCCACACACGTGCTTGTTCAGCGACGTCAGGACTCCTGCCTAGTTGCGAGGGACAACTCGGGATTCTCCTCGAGGCTTGGCAGGGCAATTGGGACGCCTCTCCAGGTGAGGCGGGAGACCAAGTGTCCCTTTCCCCGTGCCACAGGAATCCTGGGACTCCTATCAAGTTTCACGAGGAGTCAGGCATCGTCTCCTTTGGAGGCACTGATCTCCGCGTACCTCTGGAGTTTTCAAAGGATGTGAGGCCTCCGGTCGCGATGAGGTGGGGAACTAGTTCTTTTTCTGTGGTCTCCACAGGGGAGTCAGAAATCCTTTCGTCTTGGGAGATGCAAGACAAGCCTGCATTGAAGTCACTGCAGGGATATCCGGCCTTATTTCGAGTCAGGGCAGCGCGGTGTCCATTCCACTTGAGGCCGCAAATCAGGGTCCCTCTCACATACCTAGAGCTGAGAGAAGCCTCCTCTTGAGGTGCTTGTGGTAAGGTGGTATTCCTCTGGAGTCGAAGCCAGGGACTAACCGCTCAACTCGAGTTGAATTTTGGTCCACGGAGCTCTTTTGTGTGGCTACAGTGACCTCAGGATCCCTCTACCTTGAAACAGTGTTCTTGGGGTTTCTCTGGAGTGCCATCAAGGAAATCAAGGCTCCTTTCATGTGTGATGTGCAACACGGAATTGCTCTGCACGCAGTGCAGGGGAATCGGGCCTCATCTCGCGGCGAGGGGGAAGTCTCATGGTTTTTCTCGAGTTGCGGCGGGAACCTGGGCTATATTCTCAAGTTATGACGGGGATGGCCCTTCCACCCACGTGTTTGCTCAGCGACGGCAGGACTCCTGCCTAGTTGCGAGGGACAACTCGGGATTCTCCTCGAGGCTTGGCAGGACAATTGGGACGCCTCTCCAGCTGAGGCGGGAGACCAAGGCTCCCTTTCCACGTGCCACAGGAATCCTGGGACTCCTATCAAGTTTCACGAGGAGTCAGGCATCGTCTCCTTTGGAGGCACTGATCTCCGCGTACCTCTGGAGTTTTCAAAAGAGGTGAGGCCTCCGGTCGCGATGAGGTGGGGACGTAGGTCTTTCTCTGTGGTCTCCACAAGGGATTCAGACATCCTTTCATCTTGGGAGATGGAAGACGAGCCTGCATTCAAGTCACCGCAGGGATATCCGGCCTTATATCGAATCAGGGCATCGCGGTGTCCATTTCACTTGAGGCCGCAAAATCAGGGTCCCTCTCACATACCTAGAGCTGAGAAAAGCCTCCTCTTGAGGTTCTTGTGGTAAGGTGGTATTCCTCTGGAGTCGAAGCCAGGGACTAACATCTCAACTCGAGTTGATTTTTGGTCCACGGACTCTTTTGTGTGGCTACAGTGACCTCAGGATCCCTCTACCTTGAAACAGTGTTCTTGGGGTTTCTCTGGAGTGCCATCAAGGAATTCAAGGCTCCTTTGATGTGTGATGTGCAAGACGGAATTGCTCTGCACGCAGTGCAGGGGAATCGGGCCTCATCTCGCAGCGAAGTAGAAGTCTCATGGTTTTTCTCGAGTTGCGGCGGGAACCTGGGGTATATTCTCGAGGTACGACGGGGATGGCCCTTCCACCCACGTGTTTGTTCAGCGACGTCAGGACTCCTGCCTAGTTGCGAGGGACAACTCGGGATTCTCCTCGAGGCTTGGCAGGGCAATTGGGACGCCTCTCCAGCTGAGGCGGTAGACCAAGGGTCCCTTTCCACGTGCCACAGGAATCCTGGGACTCCTATCAAGTTTCACGAGGAGTCAGGCATCGTCTCCGTTGGAGGCACTGATCTCCGCGTACCTCTGGAGTTTTCAAAGGATGTGAGGCCTCCGGTCGCGATGAGGTGGGGAACTAGGTCTTTCTCTGTGGTCTCCACAGGGGATTCAGACATCCTTTCGTCTTGGGAGATGCAAGACGAGCCTGCATTCAAGTCACTGCAGGGGTATCCGGCCTTATTTCGCGTCAGGGCATCGCGGTGTCCATTCCAGTTGAGTCCGCAAACTAAGGGTCCCTCTGAAATACTTAGAGCTGAGAGAAGCCTCCTCTTGAGGTGCTTGTGGTAAGGTGGTATTACTCTGGAGTCGAAGCCAGGGACTAACCTCTCATCTCGCGTTGATTCATGGTTCACGGAGCTCTTTCGTGCTGCTACAGGGACCTCAGGATCCCTCCAGCCTTGAAACAGTGTTCTTGGGGTTTCTCTGGAGTGTCATCAAGGAAATCAAGGCTCCTTTCATGTGTGATGTGCAACACGGAATTGCTCTGCACGCAGTGCAGGGGAATCGGGCCTCATCTCGCAGCGAGGGGGAAGTCTGATGGTTTTTCTCGAGTTGCGGCGGGAACCTGCGGTATATTATCGAGTTACGACGGGGATGGCCCTTCCACACACCTGTTTGTTCAGCGACGGCAGGACTCCTGTCTAGTTGCGAGGGACAACTCCGGATTCTCCACGAGTCTTGGCAGGGCAATGGGGAGGCCTCTCCAGCTGAGGAGGGAGACCAAGGGTCCCTTTGCACGTGCCACAGGAATCCTGGGACTCCAATCAAGTTTCACGAGGAGTCAGGCATCGTCTCCTTTGGAGGCACTGATCTCCGCGTACCTCTGGAATTTTCAAAGGATGTGAGGCCTCCGGTCGCGATGAGGTGGGGAACTAGGTCTTTCTCTGTGGTCTCCACAGGGGATTCAGACATCCTTTCGTCTTGGGAGATGCAAGACGAGCCTGCATTCAATCACTGCAGGGATATCCGGCCTTATTTCGAGTCAGGGCATCGCAGTCTCCATTCCACTTGAGGCCGCAAACTCAGGGTCCCTCTCACATACATAGAGCTGAGAGAAGCCTCCTCTTGAGGTGCTTGTGGTAAGGTGGTATTCCTCTGGAGTCGAAGCCAGGGACTAACCTCTCATCTCGAGTTGATTTTTGGTCCACGGAGCTCTTTCGTGTTGCTACAGTGACCTCAGGATCCCTCAACCTTGAAACAGTGTTCTTGGGGTTTCTCTGGAGTGCCATCAAGGAAATCAAGGCTCCTTTCATGTGTGATGTGCAACACGGAATTGCTCTGCACGCAGTGCAGGGGAATCGGGCCTCATCTCGCGGCGAGGGGGAAGTCTCATGGTTTTTCTCGAGTTGCGGCGGGAACCTGGGGTATATTCTCGAGTTACGACGGGGATGGCCCTTCCACCCACGTGTTTGCTCAGCGACGTCAGGACTCCTGCTTAGTTGCGAGGGACAACTCGGGATTCTCCTCGAGGCTTGGCAGGGCAATTGGGACGCCTCTCCAGCTGAGGCGGGAAACCAAGGGTCCCGTTCCACGAGCCACAGGAATCCTGGGACTCCTATCAAGTTTCACGAGGAGTCAGGCATCGTCTCCTTTGGGGGCACTGATCTCCGCGTACCTCTGGAATTTTCAAAGGATGTGAGGCCTCCGGTCGCGATGAGGTGGGGAACTAGGTCTTTCTCTGTGGTCTCCACAGGGGATTCAGACATCCTTTCGTCTTGGGAGATGCAAGACGAGCCTGCATTCAAGTCACTGCAGGGATATCCGGCCTTATTTCGAGTCAGGGCATCGCGGTGTCCATTCCACTTGAGGCCGCAAACTCAGGGTCCCTCTCACATACCTAGAGCTGAGAGAAGCCTCCTCTTGAGGTGCTTGTGATAAGGTGGTATTCCTCTGGAGTCGAAGCCAGGGACTAACCTCTCATCTCGCGTTGATTCATGGTCCACGGAGCTCTTTCGTGCTGCTACAGGGACGTCAGGATCCCTCCAGCCTTGAAACAGTGTTCTTGGGGTTTCTCTGGAGTGCCATCAAGGAAATCAAGGCTCCTTTCATGTGTGATGTGCAACACGGAATTGCTCTGCACGCACTGCCGGGGAATCGGGCCTCATCTCGCGGCGAGGGGGAAGTCTCATGGTTTTTCTCGAGTTGCGGCGGGAACCTGGGGTATATTCTTGAGTTACGACGGGAATGGCCCTTCCACCCACGTGTTTGTTCAGCGACGTCAGGACTCCTGCCTAGTTGCGAGGGACAACTCGGGATTCTCCTCGAGGCTTGGCAGGGCAATTGGGACGCCTCTCCAGCTGAGGCGGGAGACCAAGGGTCCCTTTCCACGTGCCACAGGAATCCTGGGACTCCTATCAAGGTTCACGAGGAGTCAGGCATCGTCTCATTTGGAGGCACTGATCTCCGCGTACCTCTGGAGTTTTCAAAGGATGTGAGGCCTCCGGTCGCGATGAGGTGGGGAACTAGGTCTTTCTCTGTGGTCTCCACAGGGGATTCAGACATCCTTTCGTCTTGGGAGATGCAAGACGAGCCTGCATTCAAGGCATTGCAGGGATATCCGGCCTTATTTCGACTCAGGGCATCGCGGTGTCCATTCCACTTGAGGCCGCAAACTCAGGGTCCCTCTCACATACCTAGAGCTGAGAGAAGCCTCCTCTTGAGGTGCTTGTGGTAAGGTGGTATTCCTCTGGAGTCGAAGCCAGGGACTAACCTCTCATCTCGAGTTGATTCATGGTCCACGGAGCTCTATCGTGCTGCTACAGTGACCTCAGGATCCCTCTAGCCTTGAAACAGTGTTCTTGGGGTTTCTCTGGAGTGCCATCAAGGAAATCAAGGCTCCTTTCATGTGTGATGTGCAACACGGAATTGCTCTGCACGCAGTGCTGGGGAATCGGGCCTCATCTCGCGGCGAGGGGGAAGTCTCATGGGTTTTCTCGAGTTGCGGCGGGAACCTGGGGTATATTCTCGAGTTACGACGGGGATGGCCCTTCCACCCACGTGTTTCTTCAGCGACGTCAGGACTCCTGCCTAGTTGCGAGGGACAACTCGGGATTCTCCTCGAGGCTTGGCAGGGCAATTGGGACGCCTCTCCAGCTGAGGCGGGAGACCAAGGGTCCCTTTCACGTGCCACAGGAATCCTGGGACTCCTATCAAGTTTCACGAGGAGTCAGGCATCGTCTCCTTTGGAGGCACTGATCTCCGCATACCTCTGGAGTTTTCAAAGGATGTGAGGCCCCCGGTCGCGATGAGGTGGGGAACTAGGTCTTTCTCTGTGGTCTCCACAGGGGATTCAGACATCCTTTCGTCTTGGGAGATGCAAGACGAGCCTGCATTCAAGTCACTGCAGGGATATCCGGCCTTATTTCGAGTCAGGGCATCGCGGTCTCCATTCCACTTGAGGCCGCAAACTCAGGGTCCCTCTCACATACATAGAGCTGAGAGAAGCCTCCTCTTGAGGTGGTTGTGGTTAGGTGGTATTCCTCTGGAGTCGAAGTTAGGGACTAACCTCTCATCTCGAGATGATTTTTGGTCCACAGAGTTCTTTCGTGTGGCTACAGTGACCTCAGGATCCCTCTAGCCTTGCAACAGTGCTCTTGGGGTTTCTCTGGAGTGCCATCAAGGAAATCAAGGCTCCTTTCATGTGTCATGTGCTACACGGAATTGCTCTGCACGCAGTGCAGTGGAATCGGGCCTCATCTCGCGGCGCGGCGAAAGTCTCATGGTTTTTTTCGAGTTGCAACGGGAATCTGGGGTATATTCTCGAGTTACGACGGGGATGGCCCTTCCACACACGTGTTAGTTCAGCGACGGCAGGACTCCTGCCTAGTTGCGAGGGACAACTCGGGATTCTCCTCGAGGCTTGGCAGGGCAATTGGGACGCCTCTCCAGCTGAGGCGGGAGACCAAGGGTCCCTTTCCACGTGCCACAGGAATCCTGGGACTCCTATCAAGGTTCACGAGGAGGCAGGCATCGTCTCCTTTGGAGGCACTGATCTCCGCGTACCTCTGGAGTTTTCAAAGGATGTGAGGCCTCCGGTCGCGATGAGGTGGGGAACTAGGTCTTTCTCTGTGGTCTCCACAGGGGATTCAGACATCCTTTCGTCTTGGGAGATGCAAGACGAGCCTGCATTCAAGGCATTGCAGGGATATCCGGCCTTATTTCGACTCAGGGCATCGCGGTGTCCATTCCACTTGAGGCCGCAAACTCAGGGTCCCTCTCACATACCTAGAGCTGAGAGAAGCCTCCTCTTGAGGTGCTTGTGGTAAGGTGGTATTCCTCTGGAGTCGAAGCCAGGGACTAACCTCTCATCTCGAGTTGATTCATGGTCCACGGAGCTCTATCGTGCTGCTACAGTGACCTCAGGATCCCTCTAGCCTTGAAACAGTGTTCTTGGGGTTTCTCTGGAGTGCCATCAAGGAAATCAAGGCTCCTTTCATGTGTGATGTGCAACACGGAATTGCTCTGCACGCAGTGCTGGGGAATCGGGCCTCATCTCGCGGCGAGGGGGAAGTCTCATGGGTTTTCTCGAGTTGCGGCGGGAACCTGGGGTATATTCTCGAGTTACGACGGGGATGGCCCTTCCACCCACGTGTTTGTTCAGCGACGTCAGGACTCCTGCCTAGTTGCGAGGGACAACTCGGGATTCTCCTCGAGGCTTGGCAGGGCAATTGGGACGCCTCTCCAGCTGAGGCGGGAGACCAAGGGTCCCTTTCACGTGCCACAGGAATCCTGGGACTCCTATCAAGTTTCACGAGGAGTCAGGCATCGTCTCCTTTGGAGGCACTGATCTCCGCATACCTCTGGAGTTTTCAAAGGATGTGAGGCCCCCGGTCGCGATGAGGTGGGGAACTAGGTCTTTCTCTGTGGTCTCCACAGGGGATTCAGACATCCTTTCGTCTTGGGAGATGCAAGACGAGCCTGCATTCAAGTCACTGCAGGGATATCCGGCCTTATTTCGAGTCAGGGCATCGCGGTCTCCATTCCACTTGAGGCCGCAAACTCAGGGTCCCTCTCACATACATAGAGCTGAGAGAAGCCTCCTCTTGAGGTGGTTGTGGTTAGGTGGTATTCCTCTGGAGTCGAAGTTAGGGACTAACCTCTCATCTCGAGATGATTTTTGGTCCACAGAGTTCTTTCGTGTGGCTACAGTGACCTCAGGATCCCTCTAGCCTTGCAACAGTGCTCTTGGGGTTTCTCTGGAGTGCCATCAAGGAAATCAAGGCTCCTTTCATGTGTCATGTGCTACACGGAATTGCTCTGCACGCAGTGCAGTGGAATCGGGCCTCATCTCGCGGCGCGGCGAAAGTCTCATGGTTTTTTTCGAGTTGCAACGGGAATCTGGGGTATATTCTAGAGTTACGACGGGGATGGCCCTTCCACACACGTGTTAGTTCAGCGACGGCAGGACTCCTGCCTAGTTGCGAGGGACAACTCGGGATTCTCCTCGAGGCTTGGCAGGGCAATTGGGACGCCTCTCCAGCTGAGGCGGGAGACCAAGGGTCCCTTTCCACGTGCCACAGGAATCCTGGGACTCCTATCAAGGTTCACGAGGAGGCAGGCATCGTCTCCTTTGGAGGCACTGATCTCCGCGTACCTCTGGAGTTTTCAAAGGATGTGAGGCCTCCGGTCGCGATGAGGTGGGGAACTAGGTCTTTCTCTGTGGTCTCCACAGGGGATTCAGACATCCTTTCGTCTTGGGAGATGCAAGACGAGCCTGCATTCAAGGCATTGCAGGGATATCCGGCCTTATTTCGACTCAGGGCATCGCGGTGTCCATTCCACTTGAGGCCGCAAACTCAGGGTCCCTCTCACATACCTAGAGCTGAGAGAAGCCTCCTCTTGAGGTGCTTGTGGTAAGGTGGTATTCCTCTGGAGTCGAAGCCAGGGACTAACCTCTCATCTCGAGTTGATTCATGGTCCACGGAGCTCTATCGTGCTGCTACAGTGACCTCAGGATCCCTCTAGCCTTGAAACAGTGTTCTTGGGGTTTCTCTGGAGTGCCATCAAGGAAATCAAGGCTCCTTTCATATGTGATGTGCAACACGGAATTGCTCTGCACGCAGTGCAGGGGAATCGGGCCTCATCTCGCGGCGAGGGGGAAGTCTCATGGGTTTTCTCGAGTTGCGGCGGGAACCTGGGGTATATTCTCGAGTTACGACGGGGATGGCCCTTCCACCCACGTGTTTCTTCAGCGACGTCAGGACTCCTGCCTAGTTGCGAGGGACAACTCGGGATTCTCCTCGAGGCTTGGCAGGGCAATTGGGACGCCTCTCCAGCTGAGGCGGGAGACCAAGGGTCCCTTTCACGTGCCACAGGAATCCTGGGACTCCTATCAAGTTTCACGAGGAGTCAGGCATCGTCTCCTTTGGAGGCACTGATCTCCGCATACCTCTGGAGTTTTCAAAGGATGTGAGGCCCCCGGTCGCGATGAGGTGGGGAACTAGGTCTTTCTCTGTGGTCTCCACAGGGGATTCAGACATCCTTTCGTCTTGGGAGATGCAAGACGAGCCTGCATTCAAGTCACTGCAGGGATATCCGGCCTTATTTCGAGTCAGGGCATCGCGGTGTCCATTCCACTTGAGGCCGCAAACTCAGGGTCCCTCTCACATACATAGAGCTGAGAGAAGCCTCCTCTTGAGGTGGTTGTGGTTAGGTGGTATTCCTCTGGAGTCGAAGTTAGGGACTAACCTCTCATCTCGAGATGATTTTTGGTCCACAGAGTTCTTTCGTGTGGCTACAGTGACCTCAGGATCCCTCTAGCCTTGCAACAGTGCTCTTGGGGTTTCTCTGGAGTGCCATCAAGGAAATCAAGGCTCCTTTCATGTGTCATGTGCAACACGGAATTGCTCTGCACGCAGTGCAGTGGAATCGGGCCTCATCTCGCGGCGCGGCGAAAGTCTCATGGTTTTTTTCGAGTTGCAACGGGAATCTGGGGTATATTCTCGAGTTACGACGGGGATGGCCCTTCCACACACGTGTTAGTTCAGCGACGGCAGGACTCCTGCCTAGTTGCGAGGGACAACTCGGGATTCTCCTCGAGGCTTGGCAGGGCAATTGGGACGCCTCTCCAGCTGAGGCGGGAGACCAAGGGTCCCTTTCCACGTGCCACAGGAATCCTGGGACTCCTATCAAGGTTCACGAGGAGGCAGGCATCGTCTCCTTTGGAGGCACTGATCTCCGCGTACCTCTGGAGTTTTCAAAGGATGTGAGGCCTCCGGTCGCGATGAGGTGGGGAACTAGGTCTTTCTCTGTGGTCTCCACAGGGGATTCAGACATCCTTTAGTCTTGGGAGATGCAAGACGAGCCTGCATTCAAGTCACTGCAGGGATATCCGGCCTTTTTTCGAGTCAGGGCATCGCGGTGTCCATTCCACTTGAGGCCGCAAACTCAGGGTCCCTCTCACATACATAGAGCTGAGAGAAGCCTCCTCTTGAGGTGCTTGTGGTAAGGTGGTATTCCGCTGGAGTCGAAGCCAGGGACTAACCTCTCATCTCGAGTTGATTTTTGGTCCACGGAGCTCTTTCGTGTTGCTACAGTGACCTCAGGATCCCTCTAGCCTTGAAACAGTGTTCTTGGGGTTTCTCTGGAGTGCCATCAAGGAAATCAAGGCTCCTTTCATGTGTGATGTGCAACACGGAATTGCTCTGCACGCAGTGCAGGGGAATCGGGCCTCATCTCGCGGTGAGGGGGAAGTCTCATGGTTTTTCTCGAGTTGCGGCGGGAACCTGAGGTATATTCTCTAGTTACGACGGGGATGGCCCTTCCACCCACGTGTTTGTTCAGCGACGTCAGGACTCCTGCCTAGTTGCGAGGGACAACTCGGGATTCTCCTCGAGGCTTGGCAGGGCAATTGGGACGCCTCTCCAGCTGAGGTGGGAGACCAAGGGTCCCT